>NC_087351.1:112337070-113756236 GCF_030014295.1 Loxodonta africana
TGAGGTGATGAATATTATTGTCCTCAATTTACCAATGAGGAGAATGAGAATCAAAGAGGCTGATCTCTGGGCCCAGGCCCCCAGCTGTAAGTGGTGAATCGCGGACTTGAACACAGGTGCTCTATCCTGGCCCCAGCTCTGACCTCCTGCATTGTATCACAGCACCTGGCAAAGCCACGAGCAAAGGAGGATTGGAAGCCCCTGATGCCTGAGCCGGCTGGTTGGCAGTGGGAGGGGAGAAGGGCTGAGGTTGAGGACGTGGTCCCATGGCTCTAAGCTGAGCTGCCCCCACCCCCACACCTTCACCCCTGCTGGAGCTGCCGAGCTGGGAGGAGGAGCAGGAGGAGTTTGGGAACCGCTAGGGTGTGGGGCCCATGGGAGCCTCCTTGTGGGGCCTGATCCCATGCCCAGAGCTACCTGGTGGCCAAGTCTCCTTGCAGGTCCTGCCAGCTGAGCCATCTCCACAGGAAGTTACTTGGGACCCTGGGAGGCTAGGGCTACACTGCGCGCTCTGAGGGGGGAACTAAAATGCCAAACCGGGTTTCTTACGTGGAATATCTGGTTGGAGATCTTGGCGGAGGTGCGGAAGTCCCAGGCAATGATGGTGCGGTCTGCGGAGTCCCGGCTTGATGCATCTGTGCTGCTCAGAAACTCAGAGCCTTCCTGGAGGAAGAGTATGTCTAGGGTCTGCTGGACAGTTGCCTTGTAGCCTCTCACCACCTGCAAGAGTAGCCCTGTCATGATGATGGCCAGGCGCCCAGCCCCTTCTTCCCCACCAGGTAGCCCCTGAGGCTCCAACCCCATCTGACCGCCGCCCCACGTCCCCAGCCCTGCACCTCTACTGGCACCTGGGCCCCTTGAGATGCGACGGGCTGAGGAGTACACTAGGGGAGGCCCACGCCCTGCCCAGGGGGACCTAAGTGGGTAATGACACCCCTAAGTCCTGGGTGTGAAAATGTCACATAATCCACAGCTCACAGGGTCCCGGCCTGCTGTCCCCAGGGGAACACATGTCATGCAGGGAGCAAGTGGCCTTGGAGACCGTAACCAGAGCCACGAGAGTATATTTCAGCTTTGAAGACACTTTTTATTTTCTTAGCATCATCATCAATATTTCACAGGCTTTTGTCTCGTAAACTAACGTTATGAAGTACCAAGCAGTTGTTTTTCTTTCTCTGGGGCCTTGTATCACATTCAACATTCATTCCAAAATAACTGGCTTTGGGAAAGGGGGTTTTGGCACCAGGACTAATAAATACCTCTGCTTAACAAAATTGTGGGTGACGCTAAGTCGAAATAACAGGCCACGTCAGAAACTCTGGGCGCAGGAGCTGTCAGGGGCTGGCCAGCTTACCAGCAGCTGGGTCGCCACCATGTGGCAGCCACACGCACACAGCCCTGGGTCCCTCAGTCCCACCCACTGTGAAATCAGCCAAGTCTTGACCAAAAAAAAAAAAAACCCTGGAATTCACATCCTTTCAAATTTCGTACGCAAAGTGAGACACTTCCTAGCGGTCTCTTTTAAATGTGCCTAAGCATTAAATGAGCATTAAGCACAGCGCTCCGGAACTTCATTTAAGGTGGGGATGTTTTGAGATCCATTCTCCAGTTCTCCAGATGAGGAAGACTGAGGCTCTGAGAGATGGAGGGATTTGTCCAAGGTCCCATGGCCAGGGTATGGTGGAACTGAATCCTGACAACAAGGCTGAGCCTCTCAACATCCCGGCTGCTTCCCTGGGGCCCATGCCCCACACTGGACAGGAGCTTGGGCCTGGCTGCCTGCCCGCCCTCCTCAATGACTAACTTTCCTGGGACTGTTCTGCCCCCTTGGGCCATGGCCAGGCCTCAGAGAGCACAGGCAACAGTGTGGGCTGTGCAGAGGGCCCCCCTTCCGCCCCCCCGGAGCTGGGGTGGGAGCTGGGGACTGGGAGCAGACAGGCCCATCGCCACAGTCCCCAACATCTGCTCTATGTGCCAGAGTTCACACAACTTTCTCTCACCCCCAAGGTGGTGACTGGAATCTACTTCGGAGGGGACCAGAAGGAGGGGAGGGGTGAGGAGGCAGAGGAGGATGAAGGGGGCAGAAGGGAGGGAAGGGAGCACCGCCCACCATCACAGCCTGGAGCAAACTTTCTGAATCCATCACTCCTTCCCAGGCTCACCTCTCTAGACCACCCCCAACCAGCCACCCAGGACCTCCGTGCACCTAGAGCACACCAGGCCTGAACACCATCTCCCCTTCTCCTGAAGCCCTCTCCACCCACAGTTCAGGTGAGGAGCAGGGAGTCCAAAGGTGGCCAGGTACGAATGCCAGAAGAGAGGAGTACATCTGGCCCAACACAACCCTGGGTGTGGCCTGTCCACTGAGTGCTTCCCCTCACTGGCAGAGGGCACACAGAAGCCCACAGAGGCTGGCAATGAGCATCTGTGCACAGGCAGGTCCCATGGCCAGGTCCTGGCTCCATGGCAGAGCTGTAGGCCCCACAGACAGGGCCAGGGCCCCAGCAGGGCTCAGGAACCCACTGACCCAGGGAGGGACGGAAAAAGACGAGGGCCCCGGCCATCTGCCCAGCCCCTGGCTGGGGTTTACACAACAGTCTCATGGTGCGAGGGGCTCTTCACAGAGTGGGCTGATGGCCCTGAGAAGCCACGCGCCAGGTGCCATGTCCGTGAGTGGCACAGCCACCTGACCGCAGCGGGGTCTGCCTCCTGAGGCAGACTTCCCGAGGGGAACAGAAGCTGTAGTTTTGTGCGTTTTCTGAGAATGGATGGAATGGCCGATTCATCAGGGCCTTGTAAAAGTGAACAGCTGGGAAACCAGCCATGTTAGGGGTGACTCTGCCAATATCCTGCATTAAGTGGGAGGCTGACCTTTGCAGAGGCTGGGGGCATGATTTACCTGCTTTCACAACCGCGTGTGCCCAGGAAAGAGCGGAGCCACTTTCGTGTCTAGCTGGTGGGTTTTATTGCAACCTTAATTACACTGACAGCTGGCGCGTCCCATCCCAGGGGCGTGGGACAGTGCTGCCTGGGTCTAACTAGCTGGATCCGACAGCAAGCCTCACCGGAGCTCTTCTGGCCACTGGGCCTCTGTCAGGTAAGCGGACACAGGGCCAAAGCTGTGTGAAAGCAGAGGACATGTGCCGTGACACACACGTGACACCCAAAACTCTGCCGCACTCAGTCCTCCGGCAGCCCCGAGAACTCTGGGCTGCCCTGATTTGTCTGAAGGCAGAGCCCCCCTTCCTTGGGTCCCTGCTCCTTCCAAGTGCGTGGGGCTGAGGCAGGGACTGGGCTGGCTGACTTACTATGTGTGGCTGCGGGACAGCCCCAATGGGCCTGGACTGGATCACAGCAGAGCCTCTAAGTACTGCCAAGCCTTAGAAAGAGGGGCTTGGGGGGGAGGGCACCAAGCAAACCCTCACCCCAACCCAAACCTAAATGAAAGGAGGAAGGGTCACTATTCTGGCTCCCAGGGGACCCTGTGTTCCCTCAGCCAGCTGCCTCACCACCTGCCTACCCTGTATGCTGCCTCTCACACTTCTGGGTCTCCCAGCACCCAGGCTGGACACTGCAGGCATTGGAAAAAAAAAAAAAAAAAAAAGCCCCAAACCAAACCCATTGCCATCAAGTTGATTCTGACTCATAGCAACCCTATAGGACAGGGTAGAGCTGCCCCATAGGGTTTCCTAGGTTGTAATCTTTACAGCAGCAGGCTGCCACCTCCTTCTCCTGCAGAGTAGCTGGTGGGTCCAAACCGCCAACCTTTCAGTTAGCACTTGAGCGCTTCACCATTGAGCCGCCAGGGCTCTGTAAGGGTGGTTGAATTAACAGCTGGGTAAATGAATGAATGAGCACATGAATGGGCAAAGAACAAAGGACCACAACTATGAAAAGCAACAACCACGGGCCTCAGGCCCCCAGCAATGTCCCAACACTTGGGGCTGAGGCAAGACACCCAGCTGTGCCTCTCGCTCCACAGGACCCCTCGAGGAGATGACACTCATCCACAGGTACTTCCCATGGCCCTGAAACAGAGACACAGGAAACTAGACCCCTTAAGGAGCCCCAAGGCCATGGGGGGTGGGGGAGGCAAAGGGAGTCTCAACTCTATGTGGCATCACCACAGACCCCCAGTCACAGGTGTGGTGGGAGGAGGGGGTGGACTGGGGGCAAGCTGGGCAGGAGCACAGGGGGAGGCTTAAGCCCCCAGGCAGGCAGCCTGGTACTGAAGCCTGACAGCTTATTACCGGCTGCGTGACTCAGTCTCCACACCTGTAAAGTAGGGATAAGAACAAGGCCTGACTCTTAGGGAGTAAGCAGAGATGATGTGCCAGCTACACGCCTGACCCATGGTGGAGGATGCTCATGGTCTTCTCTTCCCAGAGAAGGGGGCAGAGTGCCTGGGGGCTAGCTAAGGGCCAGTCTCTAGGGTTTAAACTTCCCCAAGTAGAAGGAGCCAATTGTGTAGAACAAGATATGTCAAAAGTGCCCGTTGATAAATTCCAAAAGGATCAGAAATTTAAATAATAAAAAAAAAAAAAACATAAAAAATATGAGAAGAAAACATGATTGAATTTCTCTTTAACCTGAGACTGGGAAAAACTTTCCCAGCTATGACTCTAAAGCCAGATGCAATAAGAGAAAAGACTGGTAAGTTTGACTACATGAAAATAATAGTAACAATAATAAAACACTTTTGGGTGGCGGAAAATACCATAAAGTAAAGAAAAAAGACAAATGACAAACTGGAATAAATATTTGCAACTTCTGTTAGAGGCAAAGGTCAGTCTCCCTAAAACATAGACAGCTTCTACAAACAGAGGAGACAAGCCAGCAGTTCCACAGTAAAACCGGCCAGAGAAGTGAACAGAGCACATAAAAAGGGAGAAGTAAATGGCCTTTCGATCTTGCTCAAACTCGAGGAAAGCAAATTAAAATTGCACCGATAGCATTTCTTACCTACCGGATTAACTCAGGTTTGCCAGCACACTCCTTCAGGTGGCTGTAGAGACATCAGGTGCTCTGCATGCTGCAGACAGAAATGCAAAATTGTGCAGTCTTGCTGGAGAGGGTTTTGGTGGCATTGTGTAAAATAACATACAGGTTTTTACTTAGCAATATGCATGACCCACCAACCCCACTTTGAAGAGTTTATTCTAAAGCCCTGCTGGCAAATTCTCAGAAAGATATAAGGACAAGGCTATTAAAAGTAGCACTGCTTTAAAAAAAAAAAAAAAAAACTGGAAATAACTCATGTGTCTCAATAAGGGGTGGGCTGGAATACTACGCAGCTGTGAAAAAGAACAAGGAGTCTCTCTCCTGCCATAGGTGATCTCCAGGATGTATTGTGGAGTGAAAAAAGTGGTAGGGGGAACGTGTGGGTAAAGTAAAAGAGCTGGTATCAATATGAGTGTGTGTGCTTACATTAAAAAAAAACAGACAAATCAGAAACTTAAGTAATTAAGTAGGTAGACAGACAGACAAACAGATAAATGAGATTGCCTGTAGAGGAAGGGAGGGGACTGAATGGTAGAGACAGGGTTGAGTTAGAAGTTAGATCATTCCTCTAAGTGTAATCTTGTTTTGCACCTATGACTGTAGAACAGGGGTTACATATTTACAGAAAGTACTTGTTTTAGGATTTGTGGGCCTGTAACTGTCGCATATTCTTCTGTGTGTGTGCAATGTGTGCATGTGTGCGTGCGTGTGTGTGTGTGTGTGTAAAACCATTCTTAGCTGCAGGGTCCTACAGGAACAGGCCACAGACCAGATTGGGCCCACAGGCTGTAGTTTATCTACCCCTGCTCTGTTCTTGTTAGTTGCCATAATATTTTATAAAATCATAAAACTAATTAAAATATAAAAGCAATTTCTAAAATCTGAAAGAAAATGAAGCTAACCGTGTATTGAGCTGACAGGTTAACCACAGAGAGGATTTATCTGAAGACCCTTTAAAGCATAGTAATTCAATGGTAGGCCCTTAGTTGAATATACACATGTACCTAAAAACAGTTAATTTGATGGTAGATCCCTAAATGGATACATATGTTGTTGTTAGGTGCCATTGAGTCAGTTCCGAGTCATAGCAACCCTACGCAAGACAGAAGGAAACACTGCCCGGTCCTGCGCCAGCCTTACAATCATTGTTATGCTTGAGCTCATTGCTGCAGCCACTGCCTTAACACAATTTTTTTTTTGTATATATTGATGCTATATATTTTGTATATATTGATGGGATGACTGGATACAATTTAAGATTTTTGGCAGTTCTTTTTGTCTAGTATTATTATCTCCAGATGGATATATATATATATGGGTATATTTATATAATATGGATATAATATGTATAATAACATATAATATATTATATATAATTTGGATATTATATATATAAAATACAGATATATTTTATATATATATCCATCTCCAGATGGATATGTATATATAATAGACAAAAAGAACTGCAAAAAATCTTAATTATATCCAGTCATCATATTGTTAGCATCAATATATACCAAAAAAAAATTGTGTTAAGACAGAAATAAAAATCTTCAGTATAAAAGAGATAAGGTATAAAATCAAAGAAGGGAAAATCCTGTAATTCTGAACTTGAATTGGAAAAACCAGTATGAACAATAATGTACTTTTTCTTGACAACATAACAACAAAACTAATCCTAGTGAACAATGGGTTTGGTTCTGGGTTTTGTTAGTGAGCAATGGGTTTGGTTTGGGGTTTTGGTTAGTGAGCAATAAATGGGTTTGGTTCTGGGTTTGGGTAGTGAGCAGTGAGCAACCATAGCACCCAGACTGTGGTCTCTAATTACCACTTGCCCCTAAAAGAAAGCAGGGACCCTTGGAGATATGGCTGATTCCAAGTTGGGGCAGAAACATGTAAGATGGGCCTGAAACACCTTGTCAGACATGAAAGGAAGGCTTCTGAACTCATTTCATAACTGGCTCAGAGAAAAGACAATCTGGGAACTTCAGTAATGTTGGCAGAAGGAATCAAGAAAACCAAAAATGGATCATGTATTTAAAAAAAAAAAAAACAACAACTATTTAAAGGTAATGAAAAGCATCCAAAAGCATATAAAATATGAAGGAGACTTTATTCTAAAAGGAACTGCCACTGGAAGAGGTAAGAATTGCAAATTTGTGGCTTTCTGGTCTGAAGCATTTGTCAACCCCCGTTAATATACCAGGAGAAAAATGCAGCCTTACCAGCTCAACATGCCAGAAAATCGGAGTTTAGGCTGAAAAATCAACTGGAAGCTTAAAGGGGAAATCCTGGCAATGACAGAGCCACAGGAGGAGTGAGGCCTCAACTCAGAAAAAACTCCAGCCACTTCCTTGACTCCTGGCTAATCTACAATCATACAGGGGGAATCCAAGAGGCCTAGCAAAGAAGTAGGCAGAACCAGAGAGGTATCTACTGCTGAAAGACAGGGCTGCACTGGGAGAGGACATCTGCCAAACAGGAGCCACTCAGGTGGCAGAAGCCTGAAGTAAAGCGTACTTCGTTGATCGCGCTTGCTTTATGGAGCTTCACACATAACTGCGTTTTTTACAAATTGAAGGTTCGTGGCAACCCTGTGCTGAACTAGTCTCTTGGCGCCATTTTTCCAACAGCATGCGTTTGCTTCATGTCTCTGGTCACATTTTGGTAATTCTCACAATATTTCAAACTTTTTCATTATTACTGTATCTGTTATGGTGATCTGTGATCAGTGATCTTTGTTGTTACTATTGTAATTGTTTTGAGGTGCTACGAACTTCGCTCATATAAGACGGCGAACTTAATAAGTGTTGTGTGTTCTGACTGCTTCACTGACTGGCCGTTCTGCCATCTCTCTCCCTCTCTTTGGGCCGCCCTGTTCCCTGAGACATGACAATATTGAAATTAGGCCAATTAATAACCCTACAATGGCCTCTAAGTGTTCAAGCGAAAGGAAGAGTTGCACGTCTCTCGCTTTAAATCAAAAGCTAGAAATGATTAAACTTAGTGAGGAAGGCACGTCAAAAGCTGAGACAGGCCGAAAGCTAGGCCTATGGTGCCAAACAGTTAGCCTAGTTGTGAATGCAAAGGAAAAGTTCTTGAAGGAAATTAAAAGTGCTACTCCAGTGAACACACAAATGATAAGAAAATGAAATAGCCTTATCGCTGATATGGAGAAAGTTTTTTAGTGGTCTGGATAGAAGATCAAACCAACCACAACATTTTGTTAAAGCTAAAGCCTACTCCAGAGCAAGGCCTTAACTCTCCTCAATCTATGAAGGCTGAGAGCGGGGAGGAAGCTGCAGAAGAAAAAAAAAAAAAAAAAAGTGAAGCTAGCAGAAGTTGGTTAATGAGGTTTAAGGAACGAAGCCATCTCCATAGCATAAACGTGCAAGGTGAGGCAGCAAGGGCTGACGGAGAGGCTGCAGGGAGTTATGCAGATCTACCATAACCGATGGAGGTGGCTGCACCCAACAGCGGACCTTCCGTGTGGATCAAACAGCCTGATGAAAACTTCCTGAAAAGGACTCACCATTCTAGATGCCGTTAAGAAGATTCATGAGTCATGGGAGGTCAAAATATCAACATTAACAGGAGTTTGGAAGAAGTTGATTCCAAGCCTCATGGATGGCTTTGAGGGGTTCGAGGTTGGAGAGGGAGAAGTAATTGCAGATGTGGCGGAAACAGCAAGAGAATTAGAAGTGGAGCCTGAAGATGTGTCTGAATTGCTGCAATCTCACAATAAAACTTTAATGGAAGAGGAGCTGCTTCTTACGGATGAACAAAGAAAGTGGTTTCTTGAGATGGAATCTGCTCCTGGTGAAGGTGCTGTGAACACTGTTGAAATGACAACAAAGGACTTAGGATATTATATAAACTTAGTTGATACAGCAGAGCACGGATTGAGAGGATTGACTCCAATTTTGAAGTTCTACTGTGGGTAAAATGCTATCAAACAGCATCGCATGCTACAGAGAAATCTTTTGTGAAAGGAAGAATCAATCAATGTGGCAAACTTCATTGCCGTCTTATTTTAAGAAATTGCCACAGCCACCCCAGCCTTCAGCAACCACCACCCTGATCGGTCAGCAGCCAACAACATCGAGGCAAGACCCTTCACCAGCAAAAAGATTATGACTTGATGAAGGCTCACATGATGGTTAACATTTTTTAGCAACAAAAGCATTTTTAATTAAGGTATATATATATATTTTTAGATATAATGCTATCACACACTTAAACAACTGTATAGTGTAAACATAACTTTTATATGCACTAGGAAGCCAAAAAATCTGTATGACTCTCCATTGCAGTATTCACTTTATTGCAGTGGGCTAGAACCGAACCCACATTATCTCTGATATATGCCTGTATTAACAGAATGTAGGGGAAAAAATATAAATGCAGTAAAATCACTTGACAAAATTCAACACCAATACATGATAAAAACTCTCGGAAAACTAAGAATAGAAGTGAACTTCCTTAAACTGATATAGAACATCTATAAAAAGCTCACATCTAACACAAGATCCTAGGTGGTGCAAACAGTTAACACCTTAGCTGCTAACAAAAGGTTGCAGGTTTAAGTCCACCCAGAGGCACCTCGGAAGAAAGGCCTGGTGAACTACCCCTAAAAAATCAGCTGTTGAAAACCCTAAGGAGCACACTCTACTCTGACACACACGTGGGGCCACCCTGAGCTGGTATCAACCACTGAAAACCCTGCGGAGCACACTCTACTCTGACACACACGGGGCCACCCTGAGCTGGTATCGACCACTGAAAACCCTACGGAGCACACTCTACTCTGACACACACGTGGGGCCACCCTGAGCTGGTATCGACCACTGAAAACCCTGCGGAGCACACTCTACTCTGACACACACGGGGCCACCCTGAGCTGGTATCGACCACTGAAAACCCTGCGGAGCACACTCTACTCTGACACACACGGGGCCACCCTGAGCTGGTATCGACCACTGAAAACCCTACGGAGCACAGCTCTACTCTGACACACGTGGGGTCACCCTGAGCTGGTATCGACCACTGAAAACCCTACGGAGCACAGCTCTACTCTGACACACACGGGGTCACCATGAGCTCGTATCGACCACTGAAAACCCTACAGGGCACAGCTCTACTCTGACACACACGGGGTCACCCTGAGCTGGTATCGACCACTGAAAACCCTACGGAGCACAGCTCTACTCTGACACACACGGGGTCACCATGAGCTGGTATTGACCACTGAAAACCCTGCGGAGCACAGCTCTACTCTGACACACGTGGGGTCACCATGAGCTGGTATCGACCACTGAAAACCCTACGGAGCACAGCTCTACTCTGACACACACGGGGCTACCCTGAGCTGGTATTGACCACTGAAAACCCTGCGGAGCACAGCTCTACTCTGACATACGTGGGGTCACCATGAGCTGGTATCGACCACTGAAAACCCTACGGAGCACAGCTCTACTCTGACACACGTGGGGTCACCATGAGCTGGTATCGACCACTGAAAACCCTGTGGAGCACACTCTACTCTGACACACACGGGGCTACCCTGAGCTGGTATCGACCACTGAAAACCCTGTGGAGCACACTCTACTCTGACACACACGGGGCCACCCTGAGCTGGTATTGACCACTGAAAACCCTGCGGAGCACACTTGCATTTCAACACACATGGGGCTGTCGCGAGTTGGAACCAACTCCAAGGCAACTGGTTTGGGGTTTGTTTTTTTTTAACATGAAATACTTAGAAATAAATTTGATACAATATGTACAACATCAAACACTGGAAACTACAGAACACTGATGAGAGAAATTAACGAAGAGCTGCTGCCAATTCTATCGGAGCCCTGGTGGCTCAGTGGTTCAGCAGTTCGAATCCACCAGTCACTCCTTGGAAACCCTATGGGGCACTTCTCCTCTTTCCTGTAGGGTCGCTATGAGTCAGAGTCAACTCAGCTGCAATGGGTTTGGGTTTTGGTTTTAAGTAAATGGAGAGATATACTATGCTCACAGATCCATAGACTCAATATTGTTAAAATGTCAATTTTCCTCAAATTGATCTTGGACACAATCCTAATCAGAATGGCAGTAGACTTTTTAATAGAAACTTGCAAGGTGATTGTAAAATTGAAATCAGAATACAAAGAATCTAGAGTACCTAGAACAATTTTGAAAACAAAATGCAGTAAAAAACTGTGAAATTTCTAGAAGAAAACAGAGAAGAAAATCTTTACAACCTTGGGGTAGGCAAACATTTCTTAGATAGAACATAAAAAGGATGACCTATGAAATAAAGAATTGATAAGCTGGACTTTATCTCAATTAAAATCCTTTACCTTCAAAACACATCATTAAGAAAACGAAAAGATAAACCAAGGAATGGTATGCGTGAGAGAGAGAGATGGAATAGACGCAGATGAAATATACAAAATATACAAAGAACACTTAGAACTCAACTTTTAAAAATTTTAAATAAGCAAAAGTTTTTAGCAGACCTTTCACAAAAGAAGATACCCAATTGACCAACAGCCATCCAAAAGATGTCCAACATCATTAATCATCAGGGAAATGCAAATTAAAATCACAGTCAGATACCACTAAACACTTGCGAGAATGGCCAAGATGAAAAAGACTGACACCACCAAGTGCTGATAATAAAGCGGAGCAACTGAAACTCTCCTCCACTGCCGACAGGAACATAAAAGGCTACAATCCCTTTGAAAACAGTTTGGCAATTTCTTCTAAATTTAAATAGACAAACACCATACCACCTAGTGCCCTGGTGGTGCAATGATCGACAGCTCAGCTGCTAACCAAAAGGTCAGCAGTTTGAATTCACCAGCTGCTGGTTAGAAACGCTGTGGGCAGTTCTACTCTTTGCTATGGGGTTGCTGTGAGTTGGAATCGGCTTGATGGCAACAGGTTCGTTTGTTTGTTTTTTAAAGTATTTGTTCTTGTTCATGAATGTCTGTAGTGGCTTTATTTATAATAGCCCTGAACTAGAAACAACCAAAAGGCCATCAACAGGTAAATGGGTAACTAAGGGTGGTATGTTTCCACAACAGACCACTACTCAGCAGCAAAAAAGGCGCAAACACTGACACATACAACAATGTGGACGAACCTCAAAAACACGCTGAGTCGGAGCAGCCAGGCACGAAAAGGAGTCGCTGCGGTGTGAGTCCCGTCACGTAATACAGCCTAGAGACGCAAACTGCTTGCTAGTGGCAGCAAGCAGACGGCCCGAGAAGGATTTACTGCAAAGGGGCAGAGGGGCCTTTTCAGATGAGGGAAGAGTTCTGCGCCTTGACTATGGTGTGGTTCCCCAGACGTACACATCCGTCAAACCTAATGGAATTGTGCAGTCTTAAATGGGTGCCAGTTTATTGTACACAATTACATGTTAGTAAAGCTGATTTAAAAACAACAACTCAAGAGCTTGAAGAGGCTCCTTGTCATTAGGTGCCATCAAGTGGATTTCAACTCACAGCGACCGTGTATACAACAGAACGAAACACTGCCTGGTCCTGTGCTGTCCTCACAATCGTTGTTATGCTTGGGCCCACTGTTGCAGCCACTGTGTCAGTCCATCTCATTGAGGGTCTTCCTCTTTTTCGCTCACCATCTAGTCTACCAAGCAGGACGTCCTTCTCCAGGCACTAGTCCTCCTGACAACATGTCCAAAGTACTTGAGATGAAGTCTCTCTCACCATCCTCGCTTCCGAGGAGCAAGTGGCTGTACTTCTTTCAAGACAGACTGAAGAGGCTCACTCACCACATACAGGGCAATTTAAGCATCAGAATCATAACAGTCACAATTTATGGCCACTTATCAAATGTTTCTTAAAAAAAAAGCAAACCTTGAGTTCATGATGATATATTTTTTAAAGTAAAACAAAACAAAAAACTATTTAGTCATCTTTGGAGAATGCTGAGGAAACAACTCATTATTCTGAAAATTGGTAAATAAAGGAAAAGAATCAAGTCTTTATCCTTCCTTTCCCGTCCTCAGGGTAACTAAGGTTAAGCAAGGCTTTCTTTATAGAAGTAGCCCAGTATTTTGCAACCCCTAATGAATTCATGAAAGGAGTCCTGGTGGTATAGTGGTTAAAGTGATTGACTGCTAACCGAAAGGCCGGCGGTTCAAAACCACCTGCGGCTGCATGGGAGGAAGATGAGGCAGTTAGCTTCCATAGAGATTTACAGCCTTGGAAGCCCTATGAGGTTTCTATGAGTCAGAATCGATCGATAGCAGTGGGTGGGTTAATGAATTCGTAGATCTAGGCAATGCTCATTAGTAACTGCTAAAAGCAGTAGGTAAAAAGCTGATGGAAAAGTTTGTAACGGAGATCAGGCTGACGACGCTTGACTGCCCTCATCAATCACAACATCACGAGAAGTGGTTTGACCAGACACTTCTGCCTCCTGACAGACGTACACACCACCAGCCTCAAGCTGTTCTTGCCAAAAAAAAAAAATGAACCTGAATCTGATCAAATATTCTCCGGGGGAAAAAAAATAACAAATCTGAATCTTATCAAGCCTCTACATTCACAACACTCAAAAACTGGTCTGTGGACTAGCAACTTCTGTGTTATCCGGGAACTTGTTGGATATGTACCTTCTCAGGCCTACCTCAGGCCACCAACCAGAATCAGACTCAGAAGCTCCACGTTAGAGTGGGAGAAGCACTGCCTGGGTGAAAGTACCAGTTCTCAGACATGCAGGGAACAGAGAAACGAGTTAAAGGATACCGCAGGGGTGCAAGCAGGGAAATCCAGGACAAACAGCCAATTTGCTCTCCAATGGACAAGGTATAAGGAAAGCAAGGAAGCAGAGAGAATTACAGATTAAACAACACTTAAGGGACTTATCAACCAAATGCTTGGACCCTGATTTGAACCAGACAGCTCTTTAAAACAAATTATGAGGCAATCAAGGAGATTTGAACACAAATTGGCTATTTGACATTATTAAGGAATTACACTAAACTGTTAGAAGTCATAATGATATTATAATTTGCTAAGAGAAGAGTCCTTATCTTTTAAAGAAGCGAAGTATTTACAAACGAAATGATAGGATGTCTGAGGTCCAAAATAACCCAGTGCAGGGGGAGGGTAAGGAGGGAGAAGGCTTTGGGAAAATGGGTGGGTTATACACACAACCAGCTTGGCCATAAATTTATAGTTGCTAAAACGGGCTGCTGGCTGTGCGGAGGCTCATTAGTCTCTCAACTTTTGTATATATTTAAAGTTTTCAAGAATAAGAAGTTTCTTTAGAGTACTCAGTAGAGAGGAAGGAGTTCCCGATGCTAACACTTCTTAATTCTTTCAGCTGGGCCTCAAATAACAAGTAAAGTGGGACCAGCTGACACCAGGCAGTAGGTACAGAGCAGACAGAATGAAAGGGGCAACTCGGCCACGGCAGCAGACAACTTCCCGTTCGTCCAGAGCCCAGCCCGTCCCGCGATGGGGTCCCGGCGGTCTTCGGAGGCTGTTGCATAAGCAAAGCTAGAGAGCTCCGATTCTCCTGCCTAGGTGCTGTGGTTTCTATAGAAACCACCATAGAAATGATATTTCAGAGAGCACAAAGCGTCTCCACTGGCCTCCACCGGCTTTGTTCACACTCGCCCATCAGCATCCAACATGCAGCCTATCAAAGTGGCCCTCCCGGTTCACTTTTAAAATAGGTACGGCTCATTATAAAGCACCTGCTCTCAAATGTTTCCAAGGAAACAGAGGCCCCAAGACACCCTTCTCTAAATTCATTAGCATTTAACGCTCCTTAATGAGGCTTAAAGATGGCGTACTTTAATAACCGTATGCTGGGAGGACACCTTTACCTTTAACATTTAAGTGTAATTGATGAACTGGCTCAGGCTCCCAGCGGAGACTTCCTTAAAGGGCCACATCAGGAGCATGCTGGGCCTGGGCCTGTTTGTGCCTGGGGAGGGGTCCCGGGGCTAGAAGCCTCCCTTGAGGCATTTAGCTTTGGGCTACAACCTAAAAATGGTCAGCGTGGAGGCCCTTCGCTGGCCAGTTCTGACAGCCAGGCTAACCTTGTTTCCTATCCCTCCTCTCTCTCTCTCATACACATGCACACACAGGCACACAGCACTCCATCCACACAAACCTGTCACCGTTCCCTAACGTGTCACACTCTTTCGTGCCTCTGTGCTTTGTACACGCCATTCCTTATGCTTAAAATGTCCTGTCCCAACTTGCTGCCTAGAAAACTCCTATGCATCCTTTAAAACCCTCTGCCTACTAAGCCTTCACCCCATATGTGCCAAGCAGGATCATCAGCTCCTTCCCCTGTGAGCCTTTCATCACTCCTCCACAGCAGCTCCCATCACACTGCACTGTCACTATCCCTTAGGGTTTGTTCCCTCAACCCTGTGAGCTCAAGGTGTGGGGCAGGGAGGCTCCACCACAAGCCAAACAAAACCCATTGCCAACGAGTCAAATCTGACTCATAATTAAACAAGTGTGTGTCAAGTCAGTTGATAAAGACAGCTAAACTGAGCAGTCCCAGGACACAGTAGGAGCCAGCAGGCGGGGGGGCAGCCTGTAAGTTCTCTGGGGCTGCCCAGCCCCTCTGAACCCAGAAGACTGAGGTGACGGGTCACAGCATGAAGGCCTCGGCTGGGCTGGGCAAGAGTTTCGTGGCTAAAGCATAGGCGTTTCTGCTCCACAAAGGCCACTAGTGGTCATGGGGTGTGGGGAAACTGAGGGACAGAGAATGGGGGGCCTCAGGCCAGGCCACACAACCAGAAGAGCAGAGAATGGGGTACCTAATGTGGGGAGCTGGGGAGAGTGGGGAAAAGGGTTGTGAAATCGTCCCCTAGACAACTCAGATAGGAGGCCGGCGACATCTGTCCAGGGTTGGCAAGAAGATGGGGGTCAGCGCAGTGAGGGGATTCTTCCTGCCCCTCCCTTGTCTCAGGCACTTTCACTGGATCCATGAACATCAGAACATCCCCCAAGGGCAGCCTTCTTGGGTGTGAGCCACACTACACAGCCTGAAGAGCTGGCTGGGGAGGAAGGGGGCAGGTGCTAGGGCCCAGGCCTAGGGGCAGACCACAGCGGGGCACTGGGGAGAAGTAGCCAAGTGGGATTCACTCTCCAGGAGCCCCCAGAGAACCACCCTCACTCCCCACCCCCACTGGCCCTGAGCGGCCCCTCCCTCTCTGTCTAGAGGGCATTTACTGGCCAGCTCCCCCGTGTGGGAATCAGGACCGCAGACAGCTCCTGGGCACCCTGGGCTCTGCTTCCTGTCTCCGTGTACCCTACGGTCCTGTCTCAGGTTCTCCACACATTCTGAGCTCCACGCTTATTCGGCAATAATTTATTCATTTCCCTGTGTTAAAATTTAATCAAAGACACAGAAGAATGCATAACAGAGCTTCTGATCAGCCCAAGATGACCTGTGTTACCACAGTGGGTTAAAACATTCTCCGCCAAGAGCACAGGCAATTGACATTTTGTTCAGGCATGCTGTCTGGCTGGGGGAAATGTACAGTCTCGGCTCAGCTTTCAGCCAAACTGAGAACACCTCACGGTTGCCAGCTACTACGAAGCAGTGGAGGACAGGACCCTGTTGTAAGCATCGTCTGAGAAATCCCAGATGGCAAGTAGCATTTATGGAACACCTACTATGTGACACACACCTGTGTGCCAGATGCTTTACCCATGGCCTCACTGAATCCTCCTGATTGCCTTGGGAAGTCAGGGTTATACCCCACTGTACAGATGAGGAAACTGAGGCTCAGAGAGGTGACATGCCCCACCCACAGAGCCAAGGTCATGACAATCTGTTCCCGACATCCGCGCCTGACCCCCCCCCCCACCCTGTAGCATGCAGCACGAGGCACAGGGTAGCTGCTCAATTAGTGCTGGCTGGATTTGAATCGAATCTGAGTATCCCCACAGAAAACCGCCAAGTTGGAGGCTGTAGATTTTTAAATTATGGATACAGAACACGACGGAAAGGGAGAAAAAGCAGAGACAATTACATATGTATCTACACTGCTGATCCTCTCAAGTGAAAACTGGTTTTCCTCGCTTGATAATGAAGCCAAGAATTACAGTTCGATTTTAACAACACGGTTAGCCCCAAGACTGGGATGCTGAGGAGCCCCAGGGCCCCCATGCCACAGCGACATGGGCCAGCACCTCCTCCTGCGTCCCCATCCTCAGGAGGCAATGGGGTCATGGGCAGAGGCTCAGTCTTCCTCTGGACAAGAGCAATGGAGGCTGTGGGGCTTACTTGCATGGGCCAGAGTCCAAACTGTGGGGCCCCAAAACACCAGGCCTTGCTCAGCCTGCCTCCGCCCCGCAGGGCAGTGAGAAGGGGAGCTGTCTGATGAGACAGCAGGTTCAATGGAGCAAAGGCGGCTTCATGGTGAACCAGCCTTGAACTGGGCCACAGGCACACCCTATGCCCAGCATGCCTCTCTCTGTCCACCTCCCTGCCCCTGTGCCCACCCCCACCCCATGCCCAAGGCCAACCTTAGCACCCCCGGCCCTGGAGGAAGGAGGCTGAAGAGAATGAGCTCCTGCCTCAGGCCACGACACTGAGGCAGCCAGCACCTGGCGGAAGAGGAGAGGAGGGCAGGGTTCCTCCAGGCCCAAGTGGGCCCTGAACCACCCCTCTGGAAGGGAGCATGGGAGAGCCCCCCACCGTGTGCCTCCTCCTGTGTTCATACCCCACAGGCACATGCATTGTCCCACCAGATTGGGTGTGGGAGCCTCCCATGTGTCATGCCCCTTCTCCTCCTTGGTGGACAAGGGGACTCAAAGGGCCCTGCCTGGAGGACCATGCCGCCCTGCTGCCTGGGTGGGGCCTGAGCAGGCAAAGCTCACTCTGCAGAGCAGCCCAGCTCTGCAGTTCTGGCCTGGGCCCCAGGACTCCCAGAGGAGGATGAGAGCACTGGACTTGGAGCCAGGGCAGGCCTCCGGTGCCAGCCCTGCCACACCTGCTGGAGGGGCTCTGGGTGTTCACGCCCCATCTGTGACTCTGAACTGGGATGAGTTTTCCTGCCGCTCCTGCCCGTGGTAACTGAGAGGGCCACACTGGTAGCGGCATGGCTGCATCCTGCAAACAACAGGCCCCTTTGGCTTCGTGACTATTGTGAAAAGTCCAGCAGCTTACAAACTGGAGGTTCTGGACACGGCATACGGATGAGCAACCCCTGACTGACAGAGCTCTGGGGCGTGTGCCCAGGACTCCTCCTGAGAGGAAAAGGCACCTGCTCTGAGAAGCCTCTCCAGGCCCTCCAGATCACCCACTCCTCCTCTGGTGGGGATCCCACTCCCCAGTGCTGGTACCCTCCATTGGCATCATGGGGGCCCCTCTGTCTACCACCAACTGTACATGTCCAATCATTCTGCCATGCCTGACTCCAAATACTGAGTTCTGTATACAGCAGACACTCAATAAATATATGGATACTGAGGTACTTGGCTAGCCTGACTAACAAGATCTGAGTGAACTGTAACCAGAACACACAAACTTCATATCCACGGCCCAGGATGGGGCACTGGGAGGAAGTGGGGCTCCCTGCTTGTCTGCCCGGGCGCCCAGCCCCACTTCCTTCCTGCCTCCTCCCCAGCCATCCCACCCTTTCCTACCCCACAGCCCATCTCTCTGCATCAGCTCCTTCCTCCCTGGATGGAGGTGAGCATTCTTAAGCTTCATCTGTGCTAAAAACAAGCACACCAACAAGCATACCCCATTCCTCAGGGTCAATGGTAAAGAATCCCTTCTGGGAAGGAGGCAGGCAGGGGTATAGAGAACTTAGAAACCATGCACACTCTTTGAGCAAGTCCACCTTAGCGTTGTAATAAAGCAAACGGGATTTTTTATAAATACCCAATATCATAAATATTACAAATATGAGTAAATACATTATGGTATACTCAGTAATTATTAAAAATTATTTCATCCAGAACTTTTTAACAAAATGGGAAACGCTAATGATATTAAGTTGGGGGAAAATTATATAAAAATGTAAAATATAAATGCTTAAAAATTCTGGAAGGAGGAGTACCCACTGTCAGTGATAGTTATCACTGGGCTGAAATTTAGTGGGTTATTATCCTCTTCACATTTTCCTATTTTCCAAGCCTCCCACAAAGCACATATTTTACGTTTATAATACAAATAAATGTCTAGAGAACAAGCTCCTGGCCCAGCTCCCCCAAGCTTGCCTTCTACTCTCAAACAGTGGTCTGCACATGTACCCCTAGTTTTCCAACTGCCTTTTACACCCCTACCGTTGCATGCTGCTTGCCCTCCAAGGCCACAGAGTGGACCCCACAGCCTTCCCAAGTGACTCGCAGCCTGGTCAGCAGTGGGCAGGCCCCTCCAGCCCACCCCTCTTACAGCCACAGACAAGGCTCCCAGGACAGCCCTCCCGGCTGGCCAAGGTCTCTGGCTGCTCCTTTGCAAACTCCTCTTCACCATCTTCTTTAGAAAAAAAATGTCTCTATTGTTTGATTCATCAGAGTTAATACCTGCTCGTGGCAGGGAAGTCAAACAGCACCAAAAGGTGGACATGCTTGAATTGGTGTTTCCAAAAGATCACAGTCACTGAAGCAGGGCAGATGGAAGAGGATGAGCAGTGAGCCAGACCCACATACCCAGGAAAGAGGCCATGGGGATGGAGAAAGCATGGACTTTAGAACAAAAACAGGACCCAAAGTCATCAGGCAGGGGCCCAGCCTGAGGGGAAGGGGCAAGGGTGCCTTGGTTCACGTTAGAAAAAGACCTCATCAGAGGCCATCCATGCCAGGGGCAAGGCTTCAGCCCCACCCATGCCCTAGGCTGGGTGCCCATGTGCAGTGCGCAACCTGTGCAGCCTCATGTGCTGGTCCCCACAGAGGAAACCACAGGTACTGGAGTGGCGGGGGAGGGAAACCCCAAAGCTGCTGCTAAGGTTTCTGACTTGAGGAGGTGGCTGGGTGGGCGCTGGTGCCAACAGCCCGGCAAGAGGTGTTTCTGTAGCTTCTCTGAATCCTGTAAACTAGGAAGATGCTCTGCACGTAGCAGGTGCTCGGAAAGTGCTCAATGAATAAATGAGTGGGGCGAGCCAGACATCCAGACCTTTCAAAAAAAAAATTTTTTTTAAGCCAAAGACTATAATTAAAAACTGAGAAATTGCTAGCTGTAAAAGGGGCACACAGAGGGGTGAGGAGAGACATCCACCCCTCATTTCCTCTCTGAATGCGGAGTAACGAGTGGACCACTCAGCACAGCCTAATTACAGGATTCGGCATGCCATCCCCTCATCACTGCCTGTCACCTCTCCGAGCTCACAGGCCAGATCTGCTAACGAGCGTCAAGTGGTCCTCCTCAGGGTGGTGAGAAGTGGCTACAGCTGCCAGGAAGGCTGCCCACGACAGGGTGCAGGCAATAGCACCTGCTTGAGATGCAGAGCTATCACCAACAGGGTGATCTATAATGGGGGAGCTGTTTGTTGTGGCACAAATTTAAGTTGCCCAAACTTTCCTGAAGTCATAAAGACTTTTCAGAGTTACACTGTAGGCTGATGGTGGTTGGGGTGATTATTTATTCCAGAAACATTCACTGAGTCACCAGCCAGGCCACCACGTCCCCAGCCCTCGCAGGGCTCACAGCTTGTATGGGGACAGACAGGCCACCAAGCAGCTACAATAGATAATACAGGCTGAGTCAGGCTACGGGGGATGTGGGCATGAATACAGACTGGCTCAGGGGAGGGCTCACAGAAAGGAGCCATCAGTGGAGACCAGCAGGCCAGGTGGCATGTAGTTAGGCAAAGGGGAAATTCAAGGCAAAGGGAAAAATATGTTCAAAGGCCTGGGGCCAAGTTGGAGTGAGCCCACTATAGCCTCCGATTATAACTAAACCAGTTACGACTAAAACAGTGGATGGAACACAAAACACAACTACCTGGGGGCTCTAAAAGTAAACGAAAGCAGGTGAAGTGGGGAGAAGCCTCCAAGTACAGATGTGGAGAAGGAACTGTACAGAGGTGAACTCCTGTTTTCCTTTTGTTTTTTTCTTATCTTCTCTGATAGCTTTGATCTGAGGGCAGGCCTCCAGTGGAACTGTGGTGACAGATTCAACATGCATGAGGCAAAAACTGATAGGACTGAAAGGAGAAATACAAATCCACAATTATAGTTGGAGACTTCAACCTTCCCTTTCTCAATAATTGAGAGAACAAGAAGACAAAAAAATCAGCAAGGACAGATACAGAATTCCGGGACAACACTAACAACCAAGTTGAACAAACTGACACACATAGAATTCGCCACCCAGCAACATTAGATTACACGTTCTTTCCAAGTGCACATGGAACATTCACCAAAACAGACCACATTCTGGGCCGTGAAGCAAATCTTAACAAATTTAAAAGAGCTGAAATATATAAAATGTTTTCTGATCATAAAAGAATTAAACTAGAAATAAATAACAGAAAAATATCTGGAAAATCCCCACATATCTGAAAATTAAACAACATACTTCTAAGTAACATACAGGTCAAAGAGGAAGTCAAAAGACATTTTAGAACATATTTTGAATTTAATGAAAATTAAAATACAACATATCAAAATGTATGGAGTACAACTAAAGCAGCGCTTAAAGGGCAATAGATAGCATTAAAGTGAAATGACTTAATTTACCACCTGTAGAAACTAGGAGGGAAAAAAAAAAGAACAAATTAAGCCCAAAGCAAGCAGAAGAAAAGAAACTAAAAAAAAAGAGCAAAACTGAAAACAGAAAAACAACAGAGAAAATCACTGAAATCTCTAGCCACATTGACTTAGGAAAAAAAAAAAGGAAAGAAGACACAAATACCAATATCCAGAATGAAAAACGAGACATCACTACAGACCCTAAAGATATCAAAATAGTAAGAGAATATTACAAACAAGTTTCTGCTCATAAATTTTACAACTTAGAGGAAATTAACATATAATAAGTTCCAGGTTACAAACATAGTGATCCTATAGGACGAAGTAGAACTGTCCCATACGGTTTCTAAGGAGCAGCTGGTGGATTCGGACTGCTGACCTTTTGGTTAGCAGCCAAGCTTTAACTACTGCGCCACCAGGTCTCCTCAGACAACTCCTGCTTGCCCTTTAATGTTAAGTAAATTTGCCCTCACTTCGTAAAGATTGAACCAACCCTCACTCACAACAAATTCTTCATCACAACCACCTTCTCTTGCTGTGCGTGCAGATTTCACATCATTGAAAAGGCTTTGAGCCTTTTCCTGCACTGAAGTAAGGCTAAGTGAGAACCATACGCACCTGTTCTGACTTATGGACAAATTCTTAAAGGCACACTCAGGAATGGCTCTCATTTGTAACCTGGGGACTGCCTTTTTCTTTGAGCAACACAGACTACCAAAGCTCGCTTGTGAAGAAGTACACAATCTGAATAGTCCTACATCAACCCTCCAGGAGAACCGCAATGAGAGACTACATCACACCCACTAGGATGGCTACAATCAAAAAGACAGATAATAACAAGTGTTGGTGAGGACTTAGAAAAATTGGAACCCTCATGCACTGCTAGTGGGAATGTATAATGGTACAGCAACTTTGGAAAACAGTCTGGCAGTTCTTTAAAAAGTTGATCATAGAGTTACCATGTGACCCAGCAACTCTGCTCCTAGGTATATACACAAGAGAAATGAAAACATACATCTACATAAAAACTTGCACACAAATGTTCAATGCTGCATTATTCATAAGAGCCAAAAAGTGGCAACAACCCAAATGTCCATCAATGGATGAACAGATAAAATGTGGTATATCCCTATGAGGGGCTATTATTCAGTCATAAAAAGAAATGAAGTACTCATAGATACTACAACGTGGGTGGCTCTTGAAAACATTATGTAAGTGAAAGAAGCCAAACACAAACAACCACAGATTGTGCAAGTCCATTTACTTGAAATGTCCAGAAGAGACAAACCCATAGAGGCATAAAGTAGAATAGTGGTAACCTAGAGCTGGCGGGTACGGGGAGATTGGAGGGTGACAATGAAAGGGCACAGGGTTTCTTTTTGGGGTGATTAAAATGTTCTGGAATTAGACGGTGGGGATAGCCATACAGCTCTGCTGACACACTAAAAACCACTGAACTGTACACTTTAAACAGGCAAACTGTATGGTATGTGAATTATATCTCAATTCAACTGTTACTAGAACGAAGAACGAGCTTCGTGGATCAAGTAGATACATGAGACTATGTTGGCATCTCCTGTCTGGAGGGGAGATGAGAGGGTAGAGGGGGTCAGAAGCTGGCCAAATGGACACGAAAAGAGAGAGTGGAGGGAAGGAGTGTGCTGTCTCATTAGGGGGAGAGCAATTAGGAGTAAATAGCAAAGTGTATATAAATTTTTGTATGAGAGACTGACTTGATTTGTAAACTTTCACTTAAAGCACAATAATAATAATAAAAAAGACCATAAAAAAGCTGTTACCAGAAAAACACTTAATAATGATTTACTTTAAAATATTTTAAGACAAAAATAACTACGGCATCAAACCCATGATATCCTAGATAGTATTAGTTATTGTGAGGCTAAAATATGTTTTCAAATAAAAAAAAATTGTCAATCAATTTCAATAAAAATGTTAAAAAAGAAAACCTAGACAGAAGTGTTCAGTGTAGCATATAGCTTACTTTAGTAGCAAAATGTATTATAAAAGATTCATAAATTAGAACTATATGAATATGGTATTTATATCATTACTGGTCCAAATATTGTATTTAATCATTATAGGTCCAAAGAGCCTTCCTTATATTTTCTGATACACTCTGCTGCATTCCAAGTGTAAAGTCATCAAATGGGGCACTAGTGAAATTCTTGGGACATGGCCCTCTTGAGTGTTGTGAGGCACCTGTTCTCAGGCTCATGTGTCAGGTTTTAAAAGAAGTCTTCAAACCCAGCCCCCAAAAAGGTAGAGTAGGGTGAAACTGAAGAACAGGGTTAGGCTGGGCTGGCAGGCCTGGAAGGTTTGGAATTCCTTCTTGCCTGCCTCTGCCCAAAATTCTGGACATCCCAGCAGACACCCAGGGGCTCCCCCGCCTCCTGTGAAGGTAGCTAATGAGGCTGATAAATCCATCAAACATCAGAAGAAATGCTTGTTTACAGTGATGGGCTTCCACACTCCCTGTGAGCTGGTGCCTTGAGGGCAAGGATGTGCCTAATAGGATTTTCTCACCCCATGCCCTGGCACAGTGCCTGGTGTGTGACAAGGGCTTGTAACCATTTGTGACACCGATAAATGAAATGTGCCCCCTTTCTGCAATAAGGAGAGGGGGGATTTGGAATAAGGTCCAAGCCCCTGCATGCCCCTGAGGTGAGCTGAACCCTTCCTAGACTATAGAGCGAGGCAGAAAGGCCGCGTCACGGGGCGTTGAGGTTGTGTCTCCCCCGCCACAGGGCTGAGGGGCCATCTGAGTGCAGAGCTGCCCCATGCAGGCTTCTCCAAGAGCAGAACACACTGAGACTCTGAAGAGAGGGCTTAAAGGGCCTGGGAGTCGAGCCACAGGGTTCAAGGTCTTACTCCCCATGACCAACAAGCTGACTGCTCACTGTATGGGTTTGCACCTGTGCGGGCCTCAGTTGGCTTGCCTGTAGAATGGGCTGGCAGCAGCACTTAGCACCCCGCTCAGGCCTGCTGTGAGGGTGGACAAGCTGGAATGAGTATAAATGTAATGCCCAGCAGGTAACCTAGCATCAGGACAGGCTGCTTGAAGGGACTACAGACCACCCAGGACTCTGCACTGCACCCCCATTTGGCAGATGGGGATGATGGAGTCTGGAACAGACAAGGGGCAGCCACAAGCCACGCAGCGGGCAGTGGCAGTGCTCTTCTCCACACCAGCTGTCCAGGCCCCGTGCCCCACAGCTCGTCCTCCCTCAGCCTCCTGCTTCCATCTGCATAAAAAGTTTGATTGAGGCAAAACTTAGTTAGAATTGCAGAAAGTACACAGAGGCCAAATAAAAAGGCTTTTTAATATAAAATGGATGAAAGAGACAAATGGAGAGTAATCAAAACCTCATTAGGGCAAATAAGCAAACCGCCTGCAACACCATGAAAACGGATGACACTTTGAACCAAGTAGGACAAGCCACCAAGCCTTCCAGACAGCCACCACCATGGAATGCAAATTCCAGGTGGGCCCTTACTCACCCGGAGAAACCTACAAACCACTTGGGATTCTCACCATGCACCCAGACCTGGCTCCCAGGACCTGGTCCCCAGCTCTGGCTAGACATTGGCATCACCTGGAGTTTCCAAAAAGCCAGAGTCTCGGGGTGGGGGCCGGGCGACAGGCTGTTGTACGCTCCCTAGGCAGTTCAGATCCTGCACAGGTACATCAGCCCCGTCGACCTCACACCCCCAGCTCTTACTGTTCCCCTCCTTTACCCTTCACAATGCCAGCAGCGGGGACAGATGAGCAAATTAATGAGTTGTGGCTCTACCAGCTAGGTTAATTACTCAAGGTTTTTTAAACTGGTCTGGTTAAGGCCATTAGTCATTCATGCGAATTTCTTTCCGAGGGCCTACTATGTGCTCACGAAGCCCTGGTGGCGCAGTAGTTAAGCACTGGGCTGCAAACCACAAGGTTGGTGGTTCAAACCCACCAGCCGCTCCGAGGGATAAAGATGTGGCAGTCTGCTTCCGTAATGACTTATAGCCTTGGAAACCCTATGGGGCAGTTCTACTGGGTCCTATAGGGTCGCTATGAGGTGGAATCAACTCGATAGTGATGGGTTTTTCTTTTTTTTTTAACGGTACTACTACGTGCTCAGTACTATGCTGGGCGCTGGGAACGGGGCAGTAACTAGGCACAGCCCTCCCAGGGGGCCTAACACATACAAGTGAAGGGCTGTGATAACGGCTGAACGCAGGCCCTTCTGATGTCACCTGCACTTCAGGATAATGCCTGCACAGGGTCTGGGACAAAGGGCTGGAGGAGTTCAGAAACCGACTCAAGATATGGATATCAAAAGGCCCCTTTACAAACATAAAAAACAAAAAAGTAGAACAAGCATGAAATATTGATGATGCGTGTTAAACCAGCACCAGGGTGTGTGGAGCAAAAGGGAGCGGGCCTATCAGAGGCCATTTCCTGACGACAATCCCAGAGCAGGGGAGTCAGTGTGTTAGAGGACAAGCGGGGCCTGGGGAGCAGATGTAGCAAAGCCAGGGGCACCTGTGCCTCGTCTTCTGGGGGAGAGTAAGAGCAACATATCAGAAGGAATCACTCAGCCCCACCTGCTGCGTGCCGGCCCTGCCTGCAGAAAAGGCAGAGGAACGGGGCCACCAGAACCCAAGCTCGCCAGCTCTGGCAGCCACGTGTTCTAGGTCTTCCAAAGCTGCTCCACTGCCAGTACTTGGATCCAGCCTCAACTGAGAGGAAATTTGCTGAGGTTGGGATTCCATAATTTAGTTTTGCAAAAGGGTGATTTGCTAAGCGTGCGGTATGATTTCATTTTTAACCCTCTTTAAAGTTCTTTTCACAGATTCGATTCATGATGCAAGGGGGGAAATTTTCTCCTTTTATGTATCCTAACTTGATTAAGAAGCCCTGGTGGCACAATGGTTAAAGTGCTCAGCTGCTAGCCAAAAGGTCGGTGGTTCGAACCTGCTAGCTACTCTGCAGGAGTTAAGGCCTGGTGATCTCCTCCTGTAAAGATTACAGCCTGGGAAACTCTATGGGGCAGTTCTACCCTGTCCTGTAGGGTCGCTGTGAGTCAGAATTGACTCAAGAGCAACAGCTTTTTCTTTTTTTTTAATGTTTGATTCGAAGTACACTGTCATGTTAAAGCGAGTCTTAAGGTAACTACCCTGGAGTATTTGCAGCAGTGCTGGTGGGCCCCAGAGGGCTGGTCTTATACTTCTCTGAAAGTCTACAGCTTCCACTGAGACTGGGCACTGGGCTGGGCTTGCAATGCTGGGCATGCGCGAGGCCAGAAACACCGTCATCTACGTCACTCTGGGGACCACGTCAAGAGCTGTGGCATCCACCACCCCACACCTCGCCTGGCGCCTGGTCTCCCGAGTCCTCTTGCCTCTGTCCACACTTCTGGAACAGCCAGTTGCAGCTGAACTGCAGCTCAGCTGTGATCTACGGCCCTGGAGGTCCACGCCACTGAAGCTATGAGCAGGAGGTGCTCCCGCAAGTACGCCTGTCAGCTTGTTCCTGGTCACTCCCAGCACCTGCTCTGGGCCAGGTCCTGTGGGAGATGGTGGGGCACAGAAATGGTACAAGGTGCATGAGGCGGCTGTGAATAAACACCTGCTGGGTGAAGGAATTCACAGTCAAGTAAAGAGTATGTCAGGAGCTATTATGGGAGACTACAAGTGGTGGAGGCCAGTTGGGGACAAAGGCCCAGGAGCTCACATGAGGAAACAAGGGACCTCCAAGTTCAGAGGCCCTTTAGGACCCAGCTTCTCAAAGTGGGGTGCACAAACCATTTGCATCGGCATCTGCTGGGAGCTTGTTAGAAGTGCAGGCTCTTATTACCCACCTACCCCCAGACTTGCTGAAACAGAACCTGCACCCTAACAAGACCCTGAGTGCTTTTCTGTGCATGTGTGGGTTTGAGAAGCCCTGCTTTGGTAATGGCCTTGTCCAGCCCCTTTATTATGCCAGTGGGGAAACTGTGGCTGAGAGGCTTTTGCCTAAGGGGTTTGCTAAGTTGGCTCCAGCAGAGCAAGGGACAGAGAAGGATAGAGCCCAGGCCGCCTGCAGCTCAGACAGAGGCACAGGAGGCCCACCAGAACTTCTGCAGAGTGGGCCCACAGTGACATGGGGTCAGGACCACAGATGGCCTGGTTCCAGATCACACCCCATGTTCAAGCAGACTGCTGGGAAGGAAGAAAAACTCCAGCCAGCTCCAGCCAGCTCCAAGCAGGCCTGCTCGGCTAGCTCAGGAGCACATACCCTCTGACCTGCTAGAGGTGAAGTCGGGCCCTTGCAGTGATGGGGGTACCATCAATTCCAAGGCAGAGGGTGGCCAGGAAAAGAAGAAAGGGGAGCCAGTCAGCCCATTTGCTGTAATGAACTAGGCTAGGCTGAAGAAATCCAGGATCCCAACATTTATCATTTGGCATCTTAAGGAATCACAAAATTGCATGACTGGCAAGTAACTCGAAAGGTACCCACTCCCAGTATCCATCAGATCCTCTTCTCTAGGCCCACTGCAAGGTTCTGGCCACTGCTTTCATCCCCCAGCAGTGAGTGGGTCATCCATTCTGCCTCAGCTCTGCTGTCAGAAACTCATCCCTTACCTTAAAACTGCTTACTCATTCTGACCCAGCCACCAGAGTTCTGGACTCAATCCTTAAGGAAAATAAGTCCCCAGTAAGGAAAAGCCTAGCTGTACAAAGATGTTTCTTACAGAGTAATTTACAATGGACTAGACCTTGATAGTTTGTTTGAAGATTATAATGAGGGAAGACAACTACTTCTACCTGCCTGACTGAAGAACAGGCCCCACCATCTGGAGTTCCTGGGTGGGGCAAACAATTAAGCACCCAACTACTAGCCGAAAGGTTGGCAATTCGAACCCACCCAAAGGCACCTTGGAAGACAGGCCTGGCAATCTGCTTCTAAAAGGTCACGGCCTCAAAACCCTATGGAGCAGTTCCACTCTGCACACATGGGGTCTCCCTGAGTCGAAATCAACTCAACAGCAACTGACAACAGCAAGCTCACAGTTCCCACAGGGGGCACCCAACAGAGTAAGGCGCCCACCTTATCAGCCACATCAGGAGGCTCAGTCCCAGCGACCAACAGGGCGACAGGCATCACAGCCAGACCTGTCTATACCACAGGTCAGCGGGGAGTAAACATGTTTGGCTTTCTGGGCACACGGTCTCTGATGCAACCACGCAGCTCTACCGTTGTAGCGAGAAAGCAGCCATAGACGATACATAAATGAAGGAGTGTGGCTGGGTTCCAATAACACTTTATTTACAAAAACAGATGGCAGGCCGGATTTGGCCTTGGGCTTTAGTTTGCTGATCTCTAATCTATGCCTTCACATCTATTGATTTCAGATGGCAAAAAAATCTGAAATACCCCAACTGTCGCACATGGAGAAATGACTTAATAAGTTAAAGCATCCATTTATCTGATTCACTCAACGTACAGATATTGATTGAGTAGCTGCTATGCCTGGCACTTTTGCTGGGTACTGGGGGCAAGGCAGGGAGGCACGAGGAGTCAAAGGAATGCTCCTAAAAACCTTTAGGAGAGTGCACTGACAAGGAAAACCCTTATAAGGGTTTATACAAACTTGTGCATAAAAATAAGATCCTAGCAATGTTTTCTTTTTTAAAAAGCTACAGTCCAACAATATCCCCTGAAGTCTTCTTAAAACCAAACAATTAGTGAAAAATGTCTGCCTTGAGCATTTTGCTCTTTTTAAGATCTATGTGGGATCAAGTTGACAACAGCAACTTGAAAGATCAGATGGGAACCTTAGGGGACAGTGAGTTTATATTAATGGGGGGAACCACTCAGAAAAGGAGGGTGAGAACGGTTGCACAACTCGAAGAACTCAATCAACATCACTGAATTGTACATGTAGGAACTGTTGAGTTGGTGTTTCATCACCCATATTCTCAACAACGACAAAATAAATAAAATTTTTTTAAAATACAGGGGAAAGAACAGTAAAGGGAAAATACCAAAATGTTACTAAAGTTTTGCCTTTGGCTGGCTGGACTACCCTTTCTCTCTATTTCCCTATATTTTCCAAATTTTTCATAATGGTGACATATTACTTTCATCACAAATAACCCCTTCCCATTTTATTTAAAAGGGGGGCACTGTCTTGAGTTTAAGCTCAGGTCTGTGCCCCTTATGTGTCCATCAACTATTGCCCCTGAAAGCAGTCAGAAAGAGCCAGGCTGCTCACCCCCAGCTGAGCATACACACCCTCGGCAGGGCTGGAGGTCAGCACCACGGACAGAGCCCAGTGCCTGGCCTGAGCTCAGCATTCCTAAGGGTACAGCCAAGTAATCACAAGGGAAAGAGGCTGGGGGTCCCCTGACCGCAGGGGGCTCAGCCTTCCTCTCTGGTCATCCTGCCAAGTCCACAGGGGACACTTGGACAACGTCTGTCAAAGGCAAAGTAATTGAAGCAGGAAAGGGCATTGTCTCCCGAGGCTGGCTGATGGCAACGGAACAAGCCCTGTGACCCGGCGGGGGAGGAGAGGCCGTCAGATTGTTGGTGAAATGAAAGTAAAAACAAATATTGTACAGATCCCTTCCCGCATATGATTAGCTTGGGAGAGACTCACAAACATGCCAATACCAGTCACAGCAACATCTGCTTCTAATTGCTTCTCCCCCCGCGCTTCCTGAGCTCGTTAGCTGGCGTCTGCCCTAGGAGAAAATCCAATATTTTTAACAAACCCTGAAATCAGATGGCGTCCTTGGTGAGTAATCTCTTACGTGTTTGGTCTTTGAGGCTAATAACAGTAAGCGCACCTTTCAGGGACGCAGCCTCAGGAAGGCTGGTAATCAGATGGACCCTCTCCAAACAGATGAGTCAGAGGTACCCACTCCTGTAGCACTTACGCATATTCTCATCCGCTTACCATACGCTTACCCCTCAGATAAAAGTTCTAACGCTCTTTGAAAATCCCACTGTATCCACTTCCTTAAGGGTAACTTTTCTCTCTTTTCCCAATATTTTTGTAAAAAGAATTTCTTTGTAAAAGAAAAGCATGTGATTCTTTTAAAGAGCACCTCCATCTGTGCTTGAATTTTCCTACCTGGGAAGAACTTGAAGCAAGATCTTATCTATGGACAAAGCTTCCTGTTGTCTATAAAGGAAAAAAAGACCAAAAAAAAAAAAAGAAAACCAAACCAGTTGCCTTCAGTTGACTCTGACTTATGGCAACCTTATGTGTGTCAGGGTATACCTATGCTCTGTAGGGTTTTCGATGGCTGCTTTTTCAGAAGTAGGTCACCTGGCCTTTCTTCTGAGGCACCTTGGGTGGACTCGACCTCCAAGATTTTGATTAGCAGTCAAGCACATTAACCATTTGCACTACCTAGGGACTCCCTTTAAAGAAAAGGGTCTCCGTTTTAGGTTCTCCTACAAAACCAGCAGCCCCTTTCAACAACCAGATGGGAAGGCACCTTCCACAAGACCAGGCCAAGGTGTGGATGCGAGCCTTGACTCTAAGCCTCGGAGGTTTCCAGACCTGTTGTAAGGCAGCACGCCCCAGGGGTGGGATGCTGGCCATAAAGACACGCCATGCTGAGGCCGTGAGGCCCTGGGCACAGGCTGGCCTCCCAGATGGTGGAGGACACGCTCTGACACTCTCACCTTCTTTCAAGGTCAAAGTCATGCAAGTTTTACATGAACTACCCCATAGAATTCAAGAGGATGTGTGCCTCCTTCAGACCAAGGCAGCACTTCTCAGATCTTGAAGATCAGTTGTCCTAGAGTTGTTGGGCTCCCTCACACTCAGGCCCGTGGCTCCTCCCCTGGCTATCCTCACTGGCATCTCCACCCCTCCATCTCTTCCACCGCCACCAGGCCAAGGGCTCATTCCCCCTTTCTGAGTCCCTCCTCAGCCCAAATCCCAGCAGTCCCTGCACAAAAACCTGCCAGGGCTCCTACTGCTAATCCAAACCAAGACGCACAGTATTCAAAGCCTCTCTGTCCAGACCTGCTCACTGCCTGGACCCCATACCTGCCCAAATGCAGCGCATCGCCAGTCCCCAGGACGTCTCTTACTCCCACCTCCCATGCCTGCATGCTCCACATGGCCGCCTTCCTCCTTCACTCACTCATCCATTCAGCAAAGGCTTACTGAGTGCCTACTGTGTGCCAGGCACTGGTCAGGTCTAGAAGTCAGCAGCAAACAAAACCAACATAAATCCCTGCCCTCAGAGAGCTTATATTCAAGTGCACAAAGACAGAAAAGTAAATAAACAAGTAAAGCCCACAGTATGCCAGGTGGTGATAAAGCTATAAGGAGAAATAAGGCCGCACAGGGGACTGTTAAATGCCAGGGGGGTCCATAGGGTGGTCAGGGAAGGCCTCAATGGAACAGTGACATTTGAGCAGAGCCCCGAAAAGGAAGGGAGCAAGTCTCCACAGAGGAAACTAGAGAAAGAACCTTCTAGGCAGAAGGAGCCACAAGTGCAAAGGCCCTGAGGCAGCAGTGTGCTGGTGTATTCAAGGACAGGGAAGGGGGCTAGCAGGCTGGGGGAAGTCTACGCAGGCCTTGTGAGCCATTGTAGGGCCACTGGCTTTGCTGTGGGTGAGATGGGAGCCTGGAGGGCTCTGAGCAGAGAAGTGACACATTTGACCACGTTAAATAGACCACTCTGGCTGCTCGGATGAAAACAGAAAAGGGGAGAGGGGAATACCAGACGGGAAGCAGCTACATTTATCGCAGTGACAGACAATGGTGGCTGAGACCAGAGGACAGCAGCGGAGACAGGGAGAAGTGGCCGCACCCCGAAGGTGGAGCAATAGGCATCCCTGGTGGATTGGATGTGGGGGAAGAACAGAAATGGGACAACTCTGACTTTTTGGCCTGAACAACTAGAAGGATGGAGTCGAAATTTATTGAGTTGGTAAAGGCAGTGGGAGCAGCAGGTTGAGGCAGAAGGTGGGGTGGAAATCACTTCATGTGAATGATCATGACCAGACATTAAGCCTCAAGGGAAACACGTCTCTGCTAAGAAGACTGCCCCTCACCCAGCTGAAAGTACCACCCCTCTGAATGCCCGTTCACTTCCACACACACGCACACAACCACCCCACGAACCCACCCACTAAGACTTCCCCTCACCCAGCTGAAAGTACTTACCCCTCTGAACACGCGCTCGCCTCCACACGCACACCACAAACTCACACACACACATGCACACAGACATACACAACACAAACTCACACATGCACACACATGCACATACATACACACACAACACAAGCTCACACACGCACATACACACACACAATACAAGCTCACACATGCATGCACACACACACAACACACACACATGCACGTTCAGATGCACAACACAAATACACGCACACGTGCACACCACACACACAGCACTTCCCTGTACCAGGCTTGTCTGTATCCTCTCATTATTCCCTTGACTAACCCCAGGCTGACTCATTTTGTACCATCTGGCAGCAGCTACACACAGTAGGTTCAATAAATATTTTTAGTAACATGCTGTGCAGAATTGCACCTGTGATGTTTTAATAGTCTAACAATTCAAGAATGTTCCTTCGAAAGAGCTAACAACTACACATAGGACTGATTAAGTACGAAGTGATAATTATTCCATCTCAAGGGTCTGTATATAGACGCTGCCTGCCCCACCCTTCAGACTGCCCAGGGCTCTCCTGTGGATGCAGGGGGGTGTGCTTACCTTGCCAGTCCTTACGTCCCAAGCTTTGATTCCGGAACTGAAGCCTCCACAGACAAAAAGGTTGTGGTCTTTTGGATGAAATTTCAAGGCAGTGATTCTAAAGTCACTCTGACCACGAAATAGCTGGGTCCCTACAACAGAAAAAGAGAAGAGAAGCTTAGAAAACATTTAGACCACAAAAGAAATATCTTAAAACTAAGATGTCATCGGGTATGGAGACCATGGGCAAACACAGCCCACCAGGCCCTAGTGTGCCCCAGTGAAAACTTTCTGGAAGCCCAAAATTGGCAGCAGTGATATTCACCCTCATTCCCTGGCCGACCCCCACATCCCCGCCACCTTGGCTAACTGCATTCTCCCCAAGGCTAAGCTAGGCGGAGCCAAGAAAATGCCATCTTGTAGGGGTTCTGCAGGCATTACCTGTATTAGCTCATTTAAGCCACACTACAACTCTAAACCCACCTTACAGTTGAAGAAGCAAGGCTCAGAGAGATTAAGAAACATCTCTAAGGCGGCACAGTTAATACAGCAGATTATTTATCTGGCAGTCTAAAAACAAAAACCAAGATTATTCCAAAGTGATTTCTTTTTAGGATCAGCTATCTTACAATCACGCTGCGATAAGAACCAATGGGTGACTTGCTACAGAGCATGGCAGGTGGTTGCACAGGACACAGGGGGCAGTGACGGGGTGTAATAGCACAGCAGCCGGCTCTGGAATGGACAGGGTGGTGTGGACCATCAGGGTCTCACTGGTTCTCCAGGACTCGGGATGGTTCTTGTCCTTTACACGTCTATCCTAAAACTATTGCAAGGTGCTTGTGGGCATTGTGCAAATGTTTGTGCGTATACATATATATATGTGGTGAGAAAGGCCTTTTTATCACTGTGGTCTTTTGGAGGGAGGTAAGCTACCTAAACTTTAGAGATACCGATAGTTCAGGGAGGATCAGACTCAAGTGTGAGTCTCCTGCCCTGAGCACAGACCATGGGGGCCGTGGCTCCCACGCACCCCCCACCACCCAGTGCTACCTCTGGTCCGGAATTTTGGACCCGTTCATTCTGGTTCAAACCCCTGCTAAGAATTTGGATTTCTAACAAGTCCCCCCCTGAGAATTTGTATTTCCTCCCTAGATATACTGAATCAGGATCTACATTTTAACAAGATCCCCAGGTGATTCTTACATACAACTTCCTGGGAACTTGTTAGAAATGCAAATTCTCAGCCAGGAACTTGTTAGAAATGTGAATTCTCAGCAGGGGTTCGAGCTGGAACAAATGGTGTGAAGCCCTGCTCTGGCCCCAGAGCACTGAGTGTGATTCTGATCTGCTGAAACGTAACCCCACTGAGCAGCACGGTGAAACCAGCCTGGCCCCAGGAGGCCCTCTGGACACGTGTTCACCAGGCCAGCCAGCCAGCCACACAGCACTCACACACCAGACATGGCGCCTCCTGACCCGTGCCCACCAGAACCGTGCCAGAGGAGACATCAACAGACTCCCACAGATATCTGGATTCCCTCTGGCCCAAGTCTGGTTCCAGGTTCATTTTATGCATTGACCCACTGGCAGAGCTGACAAAGATCCCTCCCAGGGATACATGGACACCAATGGAAGATGTTCACCACTGTTGACGCATGAGATGTCTTCCACTTCCATCAACCAAGGATGCAAAAAATCTTGAGGAATTTTGCTAGTAAAGTTCCATTTCCCCTGACATCAAATAGTGGCTCTGCAACTGATCAGAAGGTATTGCATTTTCATATTTTTAACACATTGGTTCAAAAGCCACAGAAATCTTCACTTAAAAGACTTCAACAGGCTAGAAAAACACTGTTCCCAGGTTAACCAATTGTTGCGGGTCGATACTGACTCATGATGACCCCAAGTGTGTCAAGGTAGACCTGTGCTCCATAGGGTTTTCAGTGGCTGGATTTTTAGAAGTGGATTGCCAGGCCTTTCTTCTGAGGTGCCTCTGAGTGGGCTCGACCCTCCAACCTTCTGTTTAGCAGCCAAGTGCTTAACTATCTGTGCCACCCAAGGACTCCATTCCCAGGTTAAGGGTACAGATATTAGAGTTTTTAATAGGTGACCCACCCACATCATTTTTGGCAACAAAAATCACTTAACGATGGAAACAATGAAAAACATCTGTTTTCAAAATGATCTTTCCAAAGGTCATTACCAAGGCTTTTAGAATGCAGTTTGATTTGCTGTGGACTTGACGGTAATAAAAACCTCCCACTAGGTTTTCTCTTTGCGACCTTGCTAGCAGTCAACCAGCTGGGAACATTTTATACCCTTCGTTATTTCATTTCCATTGCCTAGATCAGCACCAATAGAAATATCATTTAAGCCACATATTAGTTTCTCTAAGCTTTATTGTTTATACTCAATAAAACAGAATTTATATATTTTCTTGTGCTAAGGATAAAAAAAAAAATCTATCCATAATTGAAATTCCTTGAAGAGCAGCTACTCTCTGGTTCTTTGCTAAAACATCAGCCTTAGCTTGATGAGATGACTGTCTGTAGATTTTTTTTTAGTATCCTCTAGGGACCTACAACTGACAGATACTTGTCATCAGGGAACATTTTGGGAACACCTGAGTTTTTGGAAATGAAGACTCTGTACCTCTTGAAGTCCAACAAGCCTTTAACTATTTTGCTACAAGATACAGTACATGTAACACAAGCTCTTCATAGTCATCTTCCATTAAAAAAAAACCTGTTGCTGTCGAGTCGATTCCGACTCATAGCGACCCTATAGCAGAGAGTAGAACTGCCCCTTAGGGCTTCCAAGGAGCAGCTGGTGGATTCGAACTGCCGACCTTTTGGTTAGCAGCCATAGCTCTTAACCACTACGCCACCATATTCATCCTATTTCATGCCAGGTGTTGTCCAGAGCAACCACTTCAGGTCACGTAATCCAGAATGGGGAAGGGACGTGCACAACAACCTACCTGCCCAGCCGAGGAGAGTGGTTCAGTCAAATACAAGCCTTTGCCTAATGGGATGGTAAAAAGCCATTTGAAAGCAGGACCACACACACTGCTTGTGGCAATAAGGGTAACGCTGTGATACCTGTTTCTTTAATTACGAGAGTATGAAATAGGAGCTGACGCGGTCAAAGGCTGGGAAAAGGCTCACCAAACGAAACGAAATGAGTGGTTCTAAGGGTAGTAGGAAACCCTGGTGGCGCAGTGGTTAAAAGGAACAGCTGCTAGCCAAAAGGTCGGCAGTTCGAATCCACCAGCCGCTCCTTGGAAACTCTACGGGGCAGTTCTACTCTGTCCTCTAGGGTCGCTATGAGTCGGAATCGACTTGACGGCAGTGGGTTTAAGGGTAGTAAGGCAACTTTTTAAATCATACCAGCATTTTCGTTATAATATTGTTTTACTAACACAAGCTGTGTTTTAGTCATCAGGGAAATGAGCAGAATTAGGAGGGAGTTGTTCCTCCCCTCCCCCGCTTCCCAATTAGTGCCACAAGACAAGCAACACATTCAGACAAAGCACAGCTTCTGGGTGAAGTCGTCTAATTGGAAATCTGGTATTCCTCAAGCTTACTTTTATTTGTCTTTCCTGAAACTCATCTGGAACCCAAGTTCCTTCTCTCCTTTTAAGCTAGACAGTTGGTGATATGGTAAACTGGCCATGAAATACGTGCCTAGTTAGCAAACCACGAACCTCCCAGCCCCCAACCAAGGAAAACTGAGCAGAGTGGCCACACTGCCTCACTCTCAACATGGCATGCTTACCTCAAAGACTCAGAAGCAGAGCCTGCTGGAGGCACCCAGGAATGGGCATGGTACCTGCGGCCACAGGCCTCTGATACTTGCTTTAGCTAAGCACCTGAGGAGTTATCTGAAGCCTGAGGGTGAGGGTCACCATCACTTCCCCTCAACACAAAAGGAAAGCACAGCTGCTGTGGCCCCCCATCACTGAGAAGGATGGGTGAGCCAGGGATCTGTCCCCATGATGGTGACCACTGAGCCTTCTGCTGAGAACTTTTCAGTGGTCAACTTCTTGCTTACTTGGAACTCCAAAGGGAAGGACACACTCTGTCTGCCTGGAGAAGGTCACGCCCTTGTTGCCTGGACCACGGCACATAACCATACGCTTAGGTTCAGAAACAGCAGTCTATTAGCTATATGTTTTCTTCAGGAAGTGTAGTAAGACACTGTGCCAACAATGACAGTAAGAGATGAGAGGAAAAATGAAAACTGAGCTGCTAGAAGACAGTGATTAAACTTTTTCTTCTTAAAAAAAAAGAAAGATGCGTGTCTGAATATGTTGTTCTTCCTCATCACCCTAAAGAGATGGAGAATCCACATCTTTGAAACACTAAAATCCTCCATTTAGAAGACAAGTCATAGTTCATATTGTTCTCCTGCTTTTACTTACAGTAACTAGTCCTTTACTAGTTTTCTTTGTTACAAGGGTCCGAAGCAAAAAGATTTTTTAAATATTTCATAGGCTTCCAGGTACTTAATGAAAAACACAAACAGGAAAATTCCACTGGGTGAGGACGTCTAGAGCTAGACTTCGGCTCAGTAATCAGGATCATAACCACCACTGTCTGGTATGATGCTCAAAGCAGAAGGTGGTACAGCAGAGGGGTTAAGTGCCACACAGACCAAGTCCCCACCCCAGCTCCACCATTTCCAGCACAGGGACCTTGGGCAGGTCCTCCAGTTCTGTGTCTCAGGTCCTCATGAATGCAGCTAAATGCACCGTCATACATAAGGCATTCTACAGAGCAGGCAAGCAGCAATCAACAAAAGGATGCTATTACACACTGAAAAATAAAGCCCCAAATTATTAAATTCAGCCTTGGTTCAATTAAAAGCGAAAACCGGGGGATGCAAGTTTTAACAGCAGGAACCTTGAGAGATGAATGATTTGGGAGCTTTTGTCATGAGGCTTTGAGAATACATGGCACTAGGCTGGCCTTTACGTTGCGTTAAGTAGATACGGACAAAGGCCAGAAAACATTGATCAGTAACCCATCTTGAGCACGAACATTAGCCACGTCGGAGGCGAAGGTCCTTTCTTGTCAGGCTTGTTCGTATTCAGTGCCTTTTCACAAACAGAGTAGCTTGTTTATCAGACACTCCTGGGCGAGGCTACTTTAAACACAATGGTTAGCTGTTATATAATCTTTAGCCTTGAAGACTAGCATACTTGTTTACCTGTTTGTTATAGAAAATTCTATTTACTCGCTGTATGTGTACTATAGGATATTGAGTTTTGAAATATTTAATCCACTAACCCTGACTTTATTGATATTGTTATAATGAACTCAAGCAGTATAAGAACTGTTCGGATCCTCGTGGAGTTAGGAAAAATCACCTCTTTACCAACTTGAATCAATAAGGATACAAATAAAAAATAAATTGACGTTAAGGCAAACATTTTTTAAAGCACCATGCGAAATCTCGATTAGTTCTCTGGGCATTATTGTGGCTATCAATGCCTCATATCCCCAATGACTTATGAAAAGGCAGCTGGTAACACAGACAGATAGCTGCTCGGAGCTGCCTCCTCATCTTTTCTTTATCCATAGAGACGAGACATGGAACTGCCCTGTGGTGATCACGACATGGCCAGGGCAACACCGCTGTCCACCATCACGCCTTGGGCCCTACTGGCATAGAGGGCTCCAGATCCCTGTGGGCGCCCCTTCTGCTCTGCACTGCAGGCACCCAGCCCAGTTACAGGTACAGAATATACACTCAATAGAGGTCAGATGAACCCCGGTATAGGTCCCCAAGAAAGAGAAGGAAGCTCATTCCCCCTCTCCGGGGTGCTCAGAGGATGCCTTTGACACATAACTTGCAGTCCAGGGGATGGGGGATGACATTGTCAGGGCCTGTCACTGCCAGGCCTGTCTGGAGCTTGCACATGTCACCCACAGCCCCCTGAAGCACGTGATGAACCCACTTCACAGCTGGGGAGATGGAAGCTGGGCGAGGTGAGGAGACTTCCCCAGGGTCACACAAGTAGGGTAGAGGGTTGACTGATCCCAGGGCCCAGCTCTCTGCACCCCAACTCACCTGCTCACGAATTACTCATGACCTTTCCCTCTCCTTAGCTCTTTGCTCACATCCACAGGCTCAAGAACATGTGGGAAAAATGTTGACAAGGGAAAGCTTATGTTGTTGGCTCATGGTGATTGAGCTTGTGTTCCAAGGCAGTAGACACATGACTCATTTCGCTAAAATCAATATCGTTACACGCGCCCTCTGGGAGTTATTCAGCCAGCTGTAAATTTAACCATCCTGACTCAAAGTTAACGAGAAAGGAGCTTACTAACTTCCAAATCAGACTCTAAGAGTCAGACACAGGGGCCATCTTGACGAGCCGGGCAGGGTCCTGGGAAGGGTCCAGGCTCAGAGTCAGAGGGACCCGCATGGGAAGTGTTCCCTTGAGCTGAGGGATGCGCTTCAACCAGCAATCCTCTCAGGCCCATGCTATCCTCACAGGTAGAGTCAGGGCAATAGAACCTGCCTGACAAGGTTGTTGTGAGAATTAGAAATCATGTCTGTAAGAGAGTCAGTGAGCCCCAGGCAAACCATAGGCCTGATAATCAGCAGGGGTGGTAATTGTCAGAATAAAGAGGAGTAGGGGTAGTAATTTCCTTTATATACCAAGTTCAGCCACTGCTTTTAATAGGCTCCCCCCGCCCCATGAAAGGTGGAATGCCCTTATTTCTGTAGGAGCTCCCACATTAGGACAGGTATAGAAGGAAGTGGGGGCTACTGCTTGACAATGCTGCTGTGGCTGACAAGATACGATGAAGAGGGATCCCAAAACCATGCACATCGGCTGCCCCAGGAAGGAAGGCCTGTGGCTGTGAGGTGTCGCACTGCACAGTTAGGTTTACTTTCTGGGTTTTAAACCATGGGACTCTATTACCTATTTAAAAAAACAAAACAAAACCCAGCCCACGCAATTTCTGCATGGTTGGGTTCTGCCTTCCTCGTGAAGAAGAGGTGGGGAGGGGGGAAGAAGTCTGCTGCTGTGGATTGAATTGTGTCCCTCAAAAAAGACATATTGAAGTCCTAATCCCAGGTACCTGTGAACATGGCCTTGTTTGGAGATAGGTCTTTGCCAATGTTGTCAGTTAGGTTAACATGAGGTCAGGCTGGAGTGGGGGGTTCCTAATCCCACCTGAGTGGTATCCTGTAAAAGAGAAGAGACGCAGAGACACCCAGAGGGAAGATGCCACGTGATGCCTCAGTTACGGGGCAGCTGCAAGCCAGTGAACACCTGGGGCTCCCCGAAGCTGAGAGAGAGGAGAACGGATGTCCCCCTGGAGCCTACAGACAGAGCCAACCTGATCACGCCCTGAATTCAGACTGCCAGCCTCCAGAACTATGGGACAATATATTTGTGTTGTTTAAAGCCACCCACTTCGTGGAATTTTGTTACAGCAGCCCCAGGGAACTAATACCCTGCCCAGGATGGCTGGCAACGAAATGTCCTCACCAATTGTGAGATTCGAGGGTTCAGTGAATCATCAAGCAGCTCAGGCCACAGAAGGACAGGCCCCTGAGCTAAGATGTCGGTGATTTTGATTTACGTCACCATACATTTTTTCATTATACTTTTTGTGTGTTTTCCAAAGTTTTCTCTCTCTCTCCCACTCACCCTCTCCCTCTTCCTGATCTCTGTCACATACACGCACTCAGGTCTTCATATTACTCACACACTATTTCTAAAGTGCGTTTTTAAAAGCACCTCTGCTGAGGTGGGGCAGGAAGTAGCGCTCTGAGGGGCCATCGGGAAGAGCTCGGCCTGGAGTTCAAATCCTCAGCTTCTCTGTGCCCCGAGTTTCCTCATCTGAAGAATGCAGCAGCCAGGGTACCTGCACCCAGACAGTGGAGGTGGGGCTGACACAAGTGACATAACAACCGTGGCCTGTGCCTGGCCCACAGCTCGTGCTCAGGAAAGGCTGGCCCTCTTTCCTTGGGTGGTACTGCTGCACTCAGCAATAGCCACCAGTAGGGTTTGCAGGTGTTTGGTCATCTAGTGCTGCTATAACAGAAATACCACAAGTGGATGGCTTTAACAAACAGAAATTTATTCTCTCACAGTCCAGAAGGCTAGAAGTCTGAATTCAGGGCGCCAGCTCAAGAGGAAGGCTTTCTCTCTCTGCCGGCTCTGGGGAAAGGTCCTTGTCATCAATCTTCCCCTGGTGTAGGAGCTTCTTAGTGCAGGGATCCCAAATCCAAAGGATGAACTCCCCTCGTGGTTCTTCATTCTTGGTAGCATGAGGTCTCCCTGTCTCTCTGCTGGCTTCTCTCTTTTATATATCAAGAGATTGACTCATCAATCACAAAAGGACAAATATTATGTAAGACCACTACTGTAAAACTCATGAAAAGGTTTACACACAAAAAGAAACACTGAGGGAGGGGAGGGGTGGGGATGGAAAAACACTAAATAGACAATAGATAAGCAGTAACTTTGATGAAGGGTAAGATAGTACACAGTACTCAGGAAGCCAGCACAACTTATACAAAGCACAATCATGGAAGCTCCACAGACACATCCAAACTCCCTGAGGGACAGAATTGCTGGGCTGAGCGCTGTGGGGTCCATGGTCTCGGGGAACATCTAGCTCAACTTGCATAACATAGTTCATAAAGAAAATGTTCTACATTCTACGTTGGTGAGTAGCGTCTGGGGTCTTAAAAGCCTGTGAGCGGCAATCTAGGATGCTCCACTGGTCTCATCCCTTCGGGAGCAAGGAAGAATGAGGAAAACTAAAGATACAAGGGAAAGATTAGTCCAAAGGACTAATGGACCATGTATCTACCATGGCCTCCACAAGCCTGAGTCCAGTACAACTAGATAGTGCCCGGATAACACCACTGCCTGCTCTGACAGGGATCACAAGAGAAGGTCCCGGACAGAGCTGGAGAAAAATGTAGAACAAAATTCTAACTCCAAAAGAAAGACCAAACTTGCTGGCCTGACAGAGACTGGAGAAACCCTGAGAAGATGGCCGCCAGACACCCCTTCAGCTCAGTAATGAAATTACTCCTGAGGTTCACCCTTCACCCAAAGATTGGACAGGCCCATAAAACAAAATAAGACTAAAGGGGCACAACAGCCCAGGGGCAAGGACTAGAAAGCAGGAGGGGACAGGAAAGCTGGTAATAGGGAACCCAAGATTGAGAAGGGAGAGTGTTGACATGTCCTGGGGTTGTTAACCAATGTCATAAAACAATATGTGTACTAATTCTTTAATGAGAAACTAGTTTGTTCTGTAAACCTTCATCTAAAATACCATAAAAAAAAAAAGAAACTGACTCAAAACACAATCTAATCCTGTAGATGGAGTCCTGCCTCATTAACGTAACTTCCTCTAATCCCGCCTCATTAACATCATAGAGGTAGGATTTACAACACACGGGAAAATCACAACAGATGACAAAATGGCGGACAATCACAGGAGACTGGGAATCATGGCCTAGCCAAGTTGACACACATTTCAGGGGGACACAACACAATCCATAACAGCAGGTATGCATGAGACCTATCAATTTAGGAAGTTAAAATATCTTTAAAAATTAATCTGCTTTTCTAAGTAATCCAGGGGAGGAAGGGAAGTGGGTGGGGTGCAGGGGAACCAAGCCTGGCCATGTGTTTGGCGATTGTTGAAGCTGAGTGATGGGTACATGGGGATTCATTATGCTATTCTCTCTCCTTTTTGTGTGTTGGAATTTTCCAAAACTGAAAAAAAGAAAGAAAAAAGAAATTTTCAACTTGCAAGAAGGTGTGTCCCAACAGGTCGCTTGTAAACGGGTTTCCCGGGGCTCAGAGATCGCCATCCCACCAGCAAACATGCCATTTGGGCCCAAACAGTGTTTGGGCTCCAGAGTCACCCAGCAAAGTCCACCTTAACTCAGAAGGGAGCAGACGGTAACGGCATTGCAATTAAGAACACACAAGCACACAGAGACAACATGGCCGCCGCCACCATGGCGGCCCTGAAGGAAAACAGCACTGGCTACTAAGAACCATCTCTGATTTCTCCAGAGATCTGTCAGGAGCGTAATCTGAGGCGGGGGACGAGACAGCAGTCACATCTGTGGAAATGTGGAAAGGACCTCCAGGTACTTCTTCAAGTGCTGGGGAAGGTGGCTGCCAGGGTCTGCTAATGAAGTTAACAACTGATTTAATATCCATAACTAGGGTAAGCTTCCCACTCCACAGCTGAATGGGAAGAGAGGGAGACAATGAGAGTGACACAGGAGAGAAAACTTTTCCGAGGGTGAGAGTGCAGGAGAAAGGACCTGGGTGCGATGGGAAAAGGAAGTAGGCCCGAAGAGGATGTGGCCCTGAAAACCCGCCCGCTGAAAAGAGGATCCAACAGCAGAGACTGTGAAGGAGTGTCCAAAGAGCTGAGGAGGAAGTGCTGTCATAGATTAAAGAGAAAAGAAACCCTAGAGCAGGGGAGGCGTCTGCAGGGCTGGGGGGCCCATTTGTATCCATGTGGGGGAGGGGGTTTGGCACAGCTGTTCCTGAGACAACGAGGCATGGGAGGGGCAGCTCAGACCTTGACTGGACCACAGGATCCCTGAGCTTCCACTTCTGGACCTGTCAAATGGCAAGTACCCCTAGGCCTAACGGAGAAGGAAGACACAGTACCTGCCCCGCAGGAGCCCCATCTGTGTGCCCACCAGCCAGCAGCCCAGCCCACACCTGCTCTGTCTGCCCTCCTCTCCCCTCCTGTCCCCGAAGGACACCTGGGTGAGTCTCTCTCAGGTGCCAGATGCCTGAAAGCCTAGCTGGGGAAGCCCATGTACCCTGCAGGCACCTCCCCAGAGGCAGGAGAGCCGTGCCACTTTAAAGGTTTTCAAGCCACATAAGAAGCCTTCTCCAGCCCCTTCTCAGAAGCCCCATGAGCCCCTGGTACACTCCACCAAGGTTTAATTTGAGCCCTTCTTGCCCTTCTTATGCCAAGTGGTCTGAGATTGCAGGGCTAACACCTTCCCGCCAGAGCAGCAGCTCTCAACAGCCGAGAAGCATCCTTCAGAGGGCTCAGGAGGCACAGCTGGGCCACCCTCCCCAGGCCCCAGGCTCTCCCTGCGGGTGGTCAGCAGCTGCTGAGAGCCAGCAGGCTCTCCAGGAGTCACCTAGGCTGAGCAAACTGTCCACAGCTGGGACGCAGGTATTGCGGGGGGGCAGGGCGGGGGGCGAGGCTCGAAGGCTTCTGTGTACCACTCAGGCCAGAGTCTGAATGACAGCTCAGTGGCCACTTGCTGTGTAGCCTAGCATAAGTCACCAAACACTCCAGGCCTCAGTTTCTCGGTCAATGAAATGGGCAGGAGAGTGTGGAGACAACCATGTAACATACAGCACAGGTCAAGCATACATTCATTCATGTCACCATGGCAGACAGGTGGGTGCTGGAGCAGGACACAGCCCAGGGCCTGGCCCCAGTGACTCCCCTACGGTAGCTCCATGACGTGGGCCCCCGTCGTGAGAGAAGAAATCACATCTTAGGAAAGGAGGGGGACGGCCAGTCGTGGGCCGAGTCTCTGCTGGCAATGTACTCCCAGGCACTGAGACCCCTACCAAGGGCACAGGGGCATCCCAGGGCCAGGAGGGGCTGGCAGGGCTGAGGATAGCACCGCTGCGGGCCATGGGCTGTCTGGGTAAAAAGGGCCAGCAACATGCCCTGGCAACAAACCTGGAGCTGTGGAGAGAGGGTCAGGAAGGACAGCAGAAAGTGGGGAGGTATGCATACCCCCCAAGTCAAGGCACTGGCCATTCTGTCACCAGAGGCTGTGACGCCCCTCCCCCCCACAGGCCCCTGTGCCCTGGAGAAGCAGACATGGAGGAGAAGCTCACGGCCAAGTCCTCCTCATGGTCTACCCCAATCCTGCACATAAGACCCAGGGCCACGCTGCTAGGCATGCTGGGGACCACCAGGGGCTCCAGGAACTGACCCCCGGAGCCGCTCCATGTGGAGAAGCAGCCTAGCACCCAGGGCCGCTTTGACAACTCTGTTGGATTAAGGTTGGGCAGTGAGGGGGAAGGGGTCTTTGCTGAGGACCTACCAGGTGCCAGGAACTCTGCAGGGGCCTGGACATGCACGCCTCAGCTGCCCCCTCAACACCCCAGTCAGGCACTGCAGCCCCCCTCAAGGAGGTGGGACAGAGGTGAGGGGCTCACCCAAGACCACCTGGTGAGGTAGGCGGGGAGCCTGCCCTGCACCCGGCTCCACCCCCACTCCTCCATCTCCCCCAGGGGCCAGAACTATGTGGGTGCTCACAGAGACCTCGAGCTCTGCCTGTGGGAGAAGAAGGGGACAGAGTACTCTGCCGGCCAGGGCTCCAGGGCACAGAGGTCTCCAACCCCTGCAGAGGGGACAGGATGGCCAGACCACTGTTGGGCAGGGCCCCTGACCGGGGCTGGAATCTGGAGAAACGCTACCAGTACTGCTTAGAATGACTCAGGCTGGGGGATTTTGAGGTGACTGATTTGGTCTGCTGGGTGGCTGACTCACAAAGCAGGTGCCACAGCCAGCACAGTCCCTGAGGCCGCCTCGGCCTAACACACCAGGGAAGTTTTGTTAGGAAGATTACAGGCTGAAACAGGAGCCCCAAAAATAATTAATCTGCAAGCAGATTTTACTTAAGTGTTGATTCATGGCTGTTCTATAAGCCAACAGCCCGTCAGAACTATAAATTAATGAGATAAAATGTGGCTGGCCCTCCATATTTCAGGCTGTGTATTGACGTTTTAGAATCCTCAGATTTTTAACGGTATTGATTGAGGACGCCAGGATAAATGGCCTTGGCGCCCAGTCCCCATTAACGGTGATGGGCACCGAGTGACTAATCCCCTGAGCTGCGAGGACGCCCGCACTGCCTGCTGCTGGCAGGGAGTTCTAATTAGATTGAAATGAAAAAGCCCAATCACCAAGGGCGGAAAAGGCAGATCAAGTAGAGGGAAGATCAGACTCGGTGAAGAGGAAGGACCATATCAGTCGAAGCAGCCGGAAACGGGGGGCTGCCCACGCCCACCCGACCCTGGTGAGAGAGAGGGCCCACAAAGGCCTGAGCTGGGACCTGGGGAGGCCCATGTCCTGGGCTGAGACCTGGGGTGCCCCCATGTCCTGGGCTGGGACCCGGGGAGCCCCCACGTCCTGGGCTAGACAAGCCGGTAAGGTGGGGACAGAGTAGGGCTTCTCCCACCACAGCCCCTGGTGGGTTTCGTTTCACTGGGTAGGAGAGATGGCAGTGTCCAGCTCTGCTCTGTCGTGTTCCATACACAGCTCCAAGCCGGGCCTGGCCAGGTGACGGACACACAAAGGCCACCGGGACAGGACCACCCTCAAGGAGCCCCCACACTTGCCAGGGAGACAGACAAGGAAACCAATACCATCTCTGGAAGGAGAAGCCCCACCTGCGGGCAGAGAGGGCTCCTCTGAGAGTGAGGTCCAAGCCCCCTGGGGGCAAAGGATGCCCGGCACCAGGCCCTGTACACAGTTGGTGCTCAATAAGTAACTGCTGAATGAAGGAAACTGGGCAGTAGGCAGGGGAATCAGGTGGTGCACACCACTCCCAGCAGGAAAACATCCTCAGTCAACCCCTAGCTGGGGGGCAAAGCCCTGGGGGCAGGTGCTGGCTGGCCATCCATACCACCCAACACCCCATAGCAGAGGACAAGCTGCCCCCCAGCCACAGCCCACCAAGAGACCAGGCAAGCTGCCCACCCCATCTCTCCTAGCTCCTTGTCCTGGCCTCGTCCCCTCCAGGTGCCAGTTTCCCCAACTCCAACCCTTCCTCCACCACAGCTACCACAGACCAGCCCAGAGCCCAAATCGGCCGCGCCTGCCTGCTTCCTCCCGCTCAGCAGTGGCCCCCTACTGCCACCTGCTGCAGCAGCAGTCACTCGGCACCCAGGATGTCGGAAAATTTCAGACCCACACACTCGCACACCCACTCACACACATACTCCGTCTCACGCTCACACTCACACTTAGTCTCACACCCTCACAATCACACACATACTCTCGCAAACCCACTCATACTCACTCTCACACCCTCACACTGTCTCACATACACACTCAGCCTCACAATCACATTCTCACACACACTCACACACATATATACTTACACTCAGTCACACACACACACACCCCCTCACATGCGGATACTTGCACTCACCCTCACACCCACACACTCCCATGCAGTCTCACACACACATACCCACACCCCCAGTCACATTCGCACCCACATCCACTCACACTCAGTCCCACCCATGCTCACACATATATACACATCCACTCACACACACATACAGGCACACATACACATACACGCTCATGTACACACCCACACACCCACATATAGATTCACTCACACACATACACTCATATACATGCTCACATATACACACACACACACGCACACTCAGACACACTTATACACACATGCTTGCACTCACAGCATTCGTTGGTTTAATATCTGGTGACTGAGAAGACAGGTGACAGAAGGCCACTATGAATCCAGTAATGTTATCAGATGAGTTTGTATTTGATGAACTGACAATACTGCCCGCACCCGAAGCCTGGAAGGCACAGGTGTGAACATGTGTCACTTCTTCACTCCATGGGCAGGCGAGCAGTGCCTGTGTGCACTGAAGTGGCCCCACAGTGAGGAACAGGGTGGGCAACACGCCCCATCGTGGGAGCTGCCCACAAGCTATTCTCACAGTCCTTATCTTGCTCCATCACCACATTACAACGTCTGGAATTCCCTCTGCATGTCTGTCTCTCCAGCCGACATAAGCTTCTCCAGGACACTGGGTCTTGTCTACCTCTGCATCCCTGACACCAAGCATCGTTCACTGGACACACGAGCAGTAGAGTGCAGCGATCAGGCAGCCGGCTTTGGAGCCTTGCCGGTTACTGGGCCATGCCCCAAGGGTGTGAATTGCGGGTACTAACAGAACCCACTTGGGAGGGTGTGTGGGGCCCAGCCAACTTAGGGTGGACCCTGGTTGGTTACCAGAGCCATGTGTGAATCAGGAGTACTGGCAGAACCCACCTCAGAGGGCATGTGGAGCCGGGACAAGAGGCTGCAGGGTGCATGGGGCCTGGACGGAGGTGAAGCTGCAGGGCGTGTGGGACCTGGGCAGGAGGTGAGGCCTCAGGGCGTGCGGAGCCTGGGTGGGAGGTGAGGCTGCAGGGTGTGTAGGGCCTGGACGAGAGGCTGTGTGCAGAGGCACACCTAGCACACCTAGCTCTCAGTCATCAGAGTAGCTGCCATCACCGCCAACCATCTCGCTGTCATCAAATGGCACCACACTCCCTGAGCCTGGCTCCCTCGTTTTTCCTGCAGAGCTCATGGGTGTTGAGAAGATCAATGAAGCCAGTGGGGAAGAAACGTGCCATACCCCCGGCATTGGGGGCACGTGGGCCCTGCAGCCACACACCAGGCCCCACGTCACCGCTCCACGGTGCGCTGCTGCAGGACCCCGAGCAAGGAGCCTCCGCCTCCTCATCTGCCAAACAGGGGGAGAAGTAGCACTGCCACAGGCTGCCGTGGGGACAGACATGTCTGCGGTGTGCACAGCCAGTGGCACAGTGCCAGCTCCCAGCAGGCCCCACGACCAGAGGCCGGTGACATAACCACCCATACTGAGAGATAACAGAGCTCCGTCTCAGGAGCTGTGAGGCTGCCTCCTGTGGCCTGGAGGGAGAGCAGGACAGTCGAGGTGGGAAACTAGCCCCCCCACCACCTGTGTCCCCAAACCACTCAGTCCCCTCCGTGCCTCCTCAGAGTGCCAGGGCCAAGCAGTACAGGTGGGACCTGGAATCTCATCTCCTTCCTGCTGGCCCCTGGGAGAGATGCAGGCTCCAGCACCACCACCTCTGGGCCCGGATGGGCAGGGGGCACAGAGGGCTCAAGGGAAGCACTGGGCCCTGCTGCAGGCCTCCTGGCAATGGCGCCCACAGAAAAATGACCGAGGAGGAGCCCTGAGGCACAGAAGACAGTGGGGGTGAGCAGAGCCCAGGGCTGAGAATCAGGGGGCCTGGGTTTGAGCCCCAGCTCAGCCACTCCCTGGCTGTGTGCCTACCTGTGACCTGCACGCGGGACAGCGCCTGTCACACAGGAGGCTCAGCACGGAACGTCCCCTGCCCTGACGCCTCTCTCCTTCCTGCCCGCTTGTCAAGCGCCCCCTTAGGATTTCTCCACACCACTCTGTCTTCCCCAGGTGCCTGCAGTGTGGGCGCCAGAGCAGAATTTGTCTCCAGACTTTCCTCACAGCCTTTCAACTGCCATGAATTGACAGGAACTCTAAACCGATTCCGACCAAAGGACACACAGATAAAGTTAAATCTAGTTCACTACAAATTACATGTCAGAAGTTGATTAAAAAGCTACCTGTTTACCCAGCCCCACAGCTTGAGGCTGAGACAACCTTGGGGCTCCGTACTCAGCGGGGGGCTGGCAGAGCCCGCTCACACCCTCTGTGATGTGCCACAGTGCCAACAGGCAGATGCCCTGGAGGACCACTCCCCAGGCAGGGTCAGCAGTCCATCCTAGGCTTCTGGCAGCTTGGGGCGCGGGCCCAGCAGACAGCTTCCCTGCAGGTCCGACCCCGGCCGCAGGCTCTGGGGGCAGGGGCCTCTGGGTAATGACACAGAAAAGCACACCTGTTTCGAGGTCCGTCAGGTGCAAGGCGAAGTCAAAGCCACCGCTGAGGATGCGCTGGCCGCACGGAGACCAGCGGGCGGCCCGCACTGCCTCTGTGTGCAGGGCATAGGTCTGCAGGCAGCGGCCCAGGTCCACAGCGTCCCACACCTACAAGGCAAACATAGAGACAGCCCATGTCACCAAGGGCCAGATCCCTGGCTCAGCGCCGCCCCGCCCAGGAAACAGCCTCAGAGTGGAGCTAGGTTTCCACTGTTTGACAATCAAGACCGTATCTACAGGTGAGACTTTTCCTCGTAGAAATGCTAGGTCGTGGGCTGGCCAGCTGAGGGGAGCTTGTTCCTAAAATCTTTCTGGGGTGCAGGAGAAACAGCACGTTCTGGGTCCTGACGCTCACCTATCGCCCCTGTGTCTGCACCCTGCCTCCTCACCCCCGGGGAGCCTGCTGTCACCACCTAGGGTTCTATTCCAGTCTCTCCTCAGCCCCCACACTGTCCTCCAAGAAGGCATTTCGGGCCCTTTGTGGACACCATCCACAGGGTACACCTTAGGCCTGCTGCCCGAGTTCACAGCAGAGAAGTCCTCCCTGGAGTGAAGGCCCTGTCCCTGGTTCCCGCCTTGGCCTCTTTCCATGGCAGTGAGGCTCATGGGAGAAAGCCCTATGCAAACTCAATGAACTCCGGAAAGCGTTTTTTAAGCCTTAAAAATAGAACTGTACACTCGGCGAGCCAGGACAACAGGAAACGGGAAGAACAAGCTGTGTGGGTGAGGGGGCTGCCTTCGGCTTATCACCAGCTCCCCCAGGACACTCCGCCTGACCACCACACCACTGGGGAGAAGGCCTGAGCACGGAGTCCAACAGCTGGTGCTCAGCAGGGCTAGACCCCGGCCCTCATACCACTACATGAAGGAGACACACTCCGGTCTACCCTCAGGCGGCTCAGGAGATTAACCAGGAGAAGGCAAAGAAACTTCAAAGTGGATGGGAATTCACAGTAGGGAAGCCTAGGGCAGGGAAGCGCTGCTTGTCACTGTAAGCTTTGTAGTACTCTGGGCTTTTTAAAGCTATTCACGAGCTCAACTTTAATAGTAAAATAGGATGAATGAACTAGATCTATGGGGTTAACATGCTCAAACAGTAAAAATTAACATTAAGCACACAAGACAAGCTGCAAATACGCAGTAGGACGCCACTTAAGCTTTAAACACATGGAGAACAAAGCCGTATCTTGTTTGTGGATGCGCGCGCGTTTGCAGCGAGGATATAAAACACGCCTGTGGGAACGAAGAGAGAGGGCCAAGAGAGAGGGCCAAGAGAGAGGGCCGGGCCGGGGAGGAAGCCACCAAGGGTATGCTTTTTATTGTACATTAGGCGAAAGTTTACAGAGCGAATGAGTCCCCCATTCCATAGTTTCAATGCAAAGTGTTCCATGGCATTGGTTTCAAGCTACACTGTATTTCTTTTAAAGCCAGAGAGAGAGGCAAACAGAGACCGGGAGAGAGAGAGAATGCTCTGAAGTGAATATGCCCAAATGTCCCCACCTATTAAACCCATTCATTCACTCATTCCTTCAACAAACATTTCCTGAGCAACTGCTATTAGCCCGGCATTGTTCATCAGTTAAAAAAAAAAAAAAAAAAGACCAAACTCCCTGCCTTCACAGTTCATGTTCTAGTGGGGGAGGCAGACACAGAGCAAATGAATAAGCAGAATCTATAGGACATAAGGAAACCCTGGTGGCATCGTGGTTAAGTGCTACGGCTGGTAACCAAAAGGTCAGCAGTTCGAATCCACCAGGCACTCCTTGGAAACTCTATGGGGGCAGTTCTACTCTGTCCTATAAGGTTGCTGTGAGTCGGAATCAACTCGACAGCAATGGGTTTGGGTTTTTTTTTTTGGTTTATAGGACATAATGGATTACACCTATAATATAGTATGGATAACATCTCAAAGAAAATGAAATCCTCACAACTGGACCAATAAGCAACATCATGATAAATGGAGAAAAGATTGAAGTTGTCAAGGATTTCATTTTACTTAGATCCACAATCAACATCCATGGAAGCAGCAGTCAAGAAATCAAAGGACGCATTGCATTGGGCAAATCACTGCAAAAGACTTCTTTAAAGGGTTAAAAAACAAAGATGACACCTTAAAGACTAAGGGGCATCTGACCTAAGCCGTGGTGTTTTCAACTGCTTTATATGCACGCAAAAGCTGGATGATGAATAAGGAAGACCAAAGAAGAGTTGACGCCTTCGAATTGTGGTGATGGAGAAGAATATTGAATATACCACGGACTGCCAAAAGAACGAACAAATCTGTCTTGGAAGAAATATAGTCAGAATGTTCCTCAGAAGCAAAAATGGCAAGAGTTGATCTCATATACTTTGGACATGTTATCAGGAGGGATCTGTCCCTGAAGAAGGACATCATGCTTGGTAAAGCAGAGGGTCAGCGAAAAAGAGGAAGACCCTCAGTGAGATGGATTGACACAGCGGCTGCAACGATGGGCTCAAGCATAACAACAATTGTGAGGACGGAGAAGGACTGGGCAGTGTTTCATCCTGTTGTACATAGGGTGGCTATGAGTTGAAACCAACTGGACGGCACCTAACAACAACACAGTATATAAGAGTGGGGGTAAGAGTGACTTTACCTTGAGCAGCTGGCCTTTGTCCCTAGCCCCTATGAAAAGACCCTTAGGTTAGCTGGGCTGCATTGGCCATGCCTAAGGACTTGTACTAATGTGGAGTAACCTGATTGGGAGGGAGCCCACCTGGTAACCAACAGCGAGCACATGGACAGGCTGCTAAAAGCCCCGGACACGAAGGCCCAACGGAGCTTCCGAAGGGACAGCGTCCTGGGTAGGGACGTGCTCTCTGTGTTGCAGTCCTTTCCAAACCTCCCTGAGTGCCTCTTCATGTTGCCTCTGAATTACTATATCTTCTCCTGTTACCTTTGAGCTGTATCCTTTACCCTAATAAACCCCATAACCATAACTATAGTCTTGAGTTCTATGTGACATTGTAGCGAATCACCAAGCTCAGAAGAGAACAGCTGGTGACAGAGACAATGGAGAAGCTGGACAGTAGAGATACACTTTACCTCCGACTCCTGGGAACCAGCTTTGTGCTGATTCTTATTCATAAAATCATTCGCTTAATAAGGTAGTGGTAATGACTGAGATCCCAAACAGTAAGCAGGAGAGGGGGCTATAAAGCCAGGAGAAGGGGCTGGGATGCTAGCTAGGGCGGCTAGGAGGTGACCTTTGAGGGAACAGGTGACCTTTGAGGGAAGACCTGGGGGTGAGCGAGGGGGTTGTACAGGGACTAGAGGAGCCTCCTAGACAGAACAGGAGTGGGCCTGGCACGTCCACGGAGCAGCACAGAGGCTGGCGTGGCTGCAGAGGTGAACACGGTGGAGGAGTGGTAAGAGGTGGAGTCTGGACATAATAAGGAGTCAGGCCAGCCAGGGTCCTGCAGGTCCGAGACAGCACGAGAGCCAGGGCACCAAGCTTAAAGCACAGGGTCGAGGGCAGACACAGGGGGACCAGTGAGGGGCCCTGCAACAGGCCAGGTGAGAGAGGGTGACCAGGTGAGAGAGGCGACAACATGAGCCAGTTGGAGGCAATGGAGCCAGAGTGACTGGTCCATTGGAAGGTGGCACCAGCAAGACTTCTGATAGATTACCTAGTGGTGGGGTATGAGGGCAGGAGTAAAATCCAGGGCTGCCCCCAAGTTTCTGGCCTGAATACCAAGAGCGATGGAGCTGCAATTATCTGGGCTGGCTCAGGCTACGAGAGGGCCAGTCGGAGGAGAGGCAGACAAGTGGCTCAGCACTGAAGGACCCTGCCTGAAATGTCTATTAGAGCAGGTAGCTGGGATGTGAGTGTGAGGCTCAGAAGAGAGGAAAGTCATTACCACAGAGACAGTGTGTAAGGCATGAGCTGGAGGGTAACCCCGAGGGAGTAAGCGTGGACAGGGCAGAGAGGGGGCCTGAGCCCAAGGCCTCAGTACTCATTCGAATGATGAGGAGAACTCAGAAAAGGATTCTGAGAAGAATAGGCCAGTGAGGCGGGAGGAAACACAGAAGAGGGGTGTCCTGGAAGCCAGGAGAAGAGAGCATTCCAAGGAGAAGCGACTGGGCAACTGTGGGAACTGAGAACATCCCAGGTTTTATCACTCTGGCTGTTAGGGACATGGGTGTCTCAGATGCTAACTATACTTTGAGCGTGTTTAAAATTGATCATAATTTAAAATTAAAATGTTAAATTAATAAAGAGGAGGAGAAAAGGAAGAGACAGAGGGAGGAGAGGAGAGAAGAGATAGAAAAGAAGAAAGGAAGTGGGATGGGCGAGGAGGGGGAAGGAAGAGGGAGGGGGAGAAGGAGGAGGACAAAGAGGAGGAGGACCAGGACAAGAAGGAGGATGAGGGTGGTCACCACAGGAAAGAAAGGAAGGACTAGAAATCTGCAGCACCACGGCCAAAAGCAGAAAAGTGGGAAGTTGGAATCAGTCTTGGGAACCTGTTTAAGGAAACCTATCAATCCGTAAACAGCCTGAGAAATGGAAATGGAACAACTAGCACGGAAATAATGAGAATGTTGACACATTGTGAAAAATGTAACCAATGTCACTGAACACTATGTATAGAAATTGTTAAATGGGAACCCAATTTGTCGTGTAAACTTTCACCAAAAACACAATAAAATATTATTTAAAAAAAAAAAAGTAAACTGCTTGGTAGCTTGTCTCTGAAGAGAGAAAGCTGCAGGCTGGGCCCTCCTGGCCGATGCCTGGACAGCGCTGGTGGCCACCAGTGTGGACATCGGCCCCCGCCCCCCCCCCCCACCCCGAGCCACCAAGGGTGAAGGAGAGGAGGATCCTTGCTAATCGCGCCCTCTAACTGAATGTAATGCTCACTGTCAGGTTGTAAAGATCGACCCCCAAGCCTCATGGCAGCCAGAAGTATACACATTTTTAAAATTAATTAGAGCTCCTGCTTTGTCTTTGTGGAATAAAGGCATTAAGTCTTCTGTCGAATTTTCTAAGATGACTTGATGTATTAACAAGACATTCTATGTGTCCGGTAAAAAGTCACAGGTTTGGAAAGGACGTGACAGGGAAAATGCAGCCCAGTCACTTGCCCATCGCGGGAGAACCGTGGCTTCCCTGTCTTGGTTACTGAGACGCGGCCCCACCCGGGAATTCCTCAGCGTCTCCCCAAATTGTGAACATGACCCAGGGCTTGACCCACACACAGGTAGTGTTCTTTCTGCCTGCCTGCCTTTCGGTTGTGATTATAGAAGCAGCACAATCTCCTTGTAAAATATTCAAACTATATAGAAGTGCTGAAAATGAAATCCTGTGGGAATCAACTATGGAATTGTTGTTTCTCTGATTAAAATGGAAATAAGTGTGCTGGGTAAATTTGTCAAACAGAAAACCACAAAGAAGAAAATAAGAGTCATCCATAATCCCACCATCTGGAGATAGTGGCTGTCAAACTTCAGGGTAAAACTTTGCCTACCATTTGGCCCCTCCCTGCTAGCTCCTGCCTCAGGGGACCCTCCTAGCTCAGCTCTGGCACCTGGCCTCCCCTCCACCTCTCGGCAGCCCCTCCTTGCCCACCAAGTACATCTAGAGCTCCTTCTCATACTTACACAGCTCAGCACAGATCTGGGCAGCCAGTGCCAAACCTTTCAGCAAAGGGAAGGCATCTGGGACAGGAGGACTGACAGCCTATTGCCTGCAGAACGCTCTGGGAATCCTTCATGGTGTGTGCACCCAAGAGCTGGAACTGCATTCAATCTACAGACCCAGCTGGGGAGGCATCTTAACAACATTGAGTCTTCTCATCCAAGAACAGAAAATTGCTCTCCATTTATTTCGGTCTTTTTTAGTTTCTCTAAGCAATGGTTTGTGGTTTTTAAGTGTAAAGGTCTTGAAATTTTTTTGTCAAGTTTATCCCTAACTATTTCATATTTTGATGGTATTGTAAATGGAATCTCTTAATTTTAATTTCAGATTATTCATTTCTAGTATGTAGAAATACAAATAATTTTTGTATATTGACTTTGAATTCTGCAATTTGCTAAACTTGCTTATTAGTTCTAGAAGCTTTTTTGTAAAGTCTGTAGAATTTTGTACACAGACAATCATGTCATATGCAAATAGGCAGTTTTACTTCCTCCTCAGGAGAAAGATGTGGCCATCTGCTCCTATAAAGATTTATAGCCTTGGAAACCCTGTCAGGCGGTTCCACCCTGTCCTATAGGGTCGTTATGAGCCGGAATTGACTCGATACCAGTGGGTTTCCTATCCAGAGGTTTTTTCTTTCTTTTTTTTGCCTTATTGCACTGGCTAGAACAATGCAGGAGATCCCATGATAGAATTTTGCAAGACCAACGACTTATTCATTGGAAATACCTTTTTTCAACAATATAAACACTGATTACACACATGGACCTCACCAGGTGGAACACACAGAAATCAAATCGACTACATCTGTGGAAAGACAGGATGGAGAAGCTCAGTATCGTCAGAACAAGGCCAGGGGCTGACTGCAGAACAGACCATCAGTTGCTCATGCGCAAGTTCAAGTTGAAGCTGAAGAAAATTAAAACGAATCCTTGAGAGCCAAAGTATGACCTTGAGTACATTCCATGTGGATTTAGAGACCATCTCAAGGGTAGATTTGACACATGGAACACTAATAACTGAAGACCATATGAGTTGTGGGATGACATCAAGGACATCATACATGAAGAAAGCAAAAGATCATTAAAAAAAAAAAAGAAAGACCAAAATGAATGTCAGAGGAGACTCTAAAACTTGCTCTTGAACACAGAGCAGCTAAAGTGAATGGAAGAAATGATGAAGTAAAAGAGCCAAACAGAAGATTTCAAAGGGCGGCTGGGGAAGACAAAGTAAAGTATTATAATTAAATGTGCAAAGACCTGGAGTTAGAAAACCAAAAGCGAAGAATGTGTCATTTCTCAAGCCAGAAGAACTGGAAAAAAAAAAAAAAATCCAAGCCTCAAGTTGCAATATTGAAGAATTCTATGGGCAAGATAGTGAATGGTATAGGAAGCATCAAAAGAAGATAGAAAGAATATACAGTCACTGTACCAAAAAGAATTGGTCTACATTCAACCATTTTAGGAGGTAGCATATGATCAATAGTCAATGGTACTGAAGGAAGAAGTCCAAGCTGCACTGAAGGCACTGGCAAAAAAAAAAAAAAAACAAGGCTCCAGGAATTGACAGAATACCAACTGAGATGTTTCAATGAACAGATACAACACTGGAAGTGCTCACTCATCTAGGCCAAGAAATTTGGAAGACAGCTACCTGGCCAACCAACTGGAAAGATCCATATACAGGAATGGATTTATCAAAAAGCAAGGTACACACAGGCTTACTTGTGCTTACTTACTAATCTGTAGTGCATAATTTCACCTGATTTTTACCACATCAAATGTAGATTCCAAAGATGTTTACCCCACCCATTGCCGTCTAGTCAATTCCAACTCATAGCGACTCTATAGGACAGAGTAGAACTGCCCCATAGGATTTCCTAGGCTGTAAATCTTTACAGAAGCAGATTGCCACATCTTTCTCCCATGGAGTGGCTGGTGGGTCTGAACCAGTGACCTTTTGGTTAGCAGCCGAGTACTCAACCACTGCACCACCAGGGCTCCAGAAAGATGTTCACCTGTGTTTTATTGACTATACAAAGGCATTCGACTGTGTGGATCATAACATATTATGGATAACATTGTGAAGAACGAGAATTCCAAAACACTTAATTGTGCTTGTGTGGAACCTGTACATAGACCAAGAGGCAGTCGTTAGGGATACTGCATGGTTTAAAATCAGGAAAGGTATGTGCAGGGTTGAATTCTTTCACTGTACTTATTCAATCTGCATGCTGAGCAACTAATTCCAGAAGCTAGACTATATGAGGAAGAACACAGCATCAGGATTGAAGGAAGACTTGTTAACAACCTGCAATATGCAGATGACACAACCCTGCTTGCAAAAATGAAGAGGACTTGAAGCACTCCCTTACTGATGAAGATCAAAGACTACAGCCTTCAATATGGATTACACCTCAACATAAAGAAAAGTCCTCACAACTGAACCAATAAGCAACATCATGATAAACACAGAAAATACTGACATTGTGAAGGATTTAATTTTACTTGAATCCACAATCAACATCCATGGAAACAGCAGTCAAGAAATCAAATGACATACTGCACTTAGACTGAAGACGTCAAGGATTTCATTTTACTTGGATCCACAATTAATGCCCATGGAAGCAGCAGTCAAGAAATCAAAAAACGTGTTGCATTGGGCAAATCTGCTGCAAAAAACCTCTTTAAACTGTTAAAAAGCAAAGATGTCACCTTGAGGACTAAGGTGCATCTGACCCAAGCCATGATATTTTCAATCACCTCACATGCATACGAAAGGTGGACGATGAATGAGTGAGGAAGACCAAAGAAAAATTGATGCCTTTGAATTACGGTGTTGGAGAACAACATTGAAAATACCATGGACTGCCAGAAGAATGAACAAATCTGTCTTGGAGGAAGTACAGCCAGAATGCTCCTTAGGAGCAAGGATGGCAAGACTTTGTCTTACGTACTTTGGACATGTTATCAGGAGGGACCAGTCCTTGAAGAAGGACATCATGCTTGGTAAAGTAAAGGGTCAGTGAAGAAGAGGAAGACCCTCAATGAGATGGACCGACACAGGGGCTGCAACAATGGCCTCAAACCTACAAATGATTGTGAAGATGGCGCAGGACCAGGGAGTGTTTTATTCTGTTGTTCATAGGGTCTCTATCAGTCAGAAGTGACTTCACGGCACCTAACAATGAATCTCCATGGTGAGGCCTTGTTCCTGATCTTAGGAGGAAGGCAATCAGTCTTTTGCACAGTTAAGTATGATGCTAGAGCAGGTTTTGTAGATGGCCTACCAGTTTGAGAAAGTTCCCTTCTATTTCTAGTTTACTGAGTTTTTATCAGAAATGGATTTTGAATTTTATCAAATTTTTTAATGTATCTATTGAGATAGTTTTTCTTTTATTGCTAGTTTTTCTTTTATAGTCCTTTAATATGTTGAATTACACTGATTTTCAAATGTTAAGTTAATCTTGCATCTGGAACAAATCCTACTTGGTCATGATATTACAAATACATACAGTTGGATTTGATTTGCTAAATTTTTATAAAGAATTTTTGCATCTATGTTCATAAGGGATATTGGCCTGTGACTTTCTTCTTTTGCAATTTTTTTTTTTTTCTTGTTTTGATATCAGGGTAATGATTGGCCTCACAGAATGAGTTGAGAAGTGTTCCTTCCTCTTCAATTTTTGGAAAAGTTTGTGTAGAATTCATATTACTTCTTCCTTAAATGTTTGGTACAATGCATTGGTGAAGCCATTCGGAGCTGGAGTTTCCTTTGTCGGAAGGTTTTTAACTATGGATTCAATTTGTTTAATAGATACAGAGTTTTTTGAGTTATCTATTTCCACTTGAGTGAGCTTTTGTTGTTTGGGTCTTTCATTGGCATAAAGTTGATCATAATATTACCTTAATATACTTTTAATACCTGATGTTGCTGTTGTGTGCCGTCATGTCAATTTTGACTCATAGCAATCCTATAGGACACAGTAGAACTGCCCCATAAGGTTTCCAAGGCTATAATCTTTACCGAAGCAGACTGCCACATCTTTCTCCCAAGGAGCAGCTGGTGGGTTCAAACGAGATCTGTAATAAACCACTTCTCCCAACCCCAATACAGTTATGCACCGCATAATGTCCGTTTGGGCAACCCGTTACCACATATACATCATACGGTCCCATAAGGTTTTTTTTTTTTAAAAGGAAAAGCAGCTCTCCTTTTGTTTATTATTCCCCAAAATGGTTTTAAAGGCCCTGAACCCCCAGAGGAAAGGAGCAGCAGAGCTCCAGAGCACATCCCATACAATCCCTGCAGTGCTTCTTCCTCCCCCTCCTTCCCCTCCTCCTGGCTTCATTCACCCACCTGGCAGCCACTCACTCCCAGGACACAGCAGAACCTGCCACCACTCCTCCATTCCTGCTGTGGGTCCTGGCGGGGGCGCCGGCCGGGCTGGTGTGCTCGCAGGCTCCCAGCCCTGGGTGGTGGCAGCTGAACGTGATCAGGGAGTGGGCGCGACCACTAGCCACGCTCTGGGCGCCCACACACCCGCTCCTTGCCTGGTCTCCGCAGCCACCTCTTCACAGGCCCAGTGTACCCCCTGCCTTGTGCCCAGACACTCACAAAGTCCCAGTCCAGCTGACAGTGAAGCCCCTCCCTGGTCTGCGGCCCGAAGCTGCACACCCAGCAAGGCTGCCTCCTGTACCCAGTGGATACAGCTCTGGGGCTTTGTCTGGTGGGCAGATGGCAGCGGGGTTTGCAGGCCCAGGCTGCTCCTGCTCCTTAGGCAGGAGGACCAGCAGGCGGGGCTGCGTGTGTAACCCTGGTACTGCCTGTATATAACATGGTGTTTACGCAACACCAAATCGTATAACGTCCTATTTCATAGAAGGTTTATTGCGGAAGTTAGCCAATGTGTGGCTGTATTTGTAACTTGTGTGGTTTCTCCTTCATTCCCGATGAGTCTGGCTAGAAGTTTATCACTTCTGTTGGTCTCAAAGAACCAGCTTTTGGTTTCACTGGTTTTTCTCTCTTGTTTTCCATTTCAATGATTTCTTATCTTCATTATTTCCTTTTTCTTGCTTACTTTGGGTTTCATTTGCTCTTCTTTTCCTGAAGGTAGAAGCTGAGAGCATTGATTTGAAAATTTCTTCCTTACTAATATATCCATTTAGTGCTATAAATTACCCTCCGACCACTGTTCCATCTTGTCGTTGTTGTTGTTAGTTGCTGTAGACTTGGTTCTGACTCATGGCAACCTTATGTATAACAGAATGAAACATTGTCTGGTCCTGTGCCATCTTCATAATCACTGGGATGTATGAGTCCATCGTTGTGGCTACTGTGCCAGTCCACCTCACTGAGGATTTCCCTTGTTTTCACTGATGCTCTATTTTACCAGACATGATGTCCTTGTCAAGTGACTGGTCTTTTCTGGATGATGTGTCCAAAGTCAGTGAGTCCCCGTCTTGCCATCCTCACTTCTAAGGAGCATTCTGGTTGTTTTTCTTCTAAAACCAATTTGTTAATTCTTTTAGCAGTCCACGGTATATTCAATATTCTTCCCCAACACCACAATTTAAATTCATCAATTCTTTTTCTGTCTTCCTTTTTCATTTCCAGCTTTCAAACGCATATGAGGCAATTAAAAATACTGTGGCTTGGGTCAGGCAGACCTTAATCATCACGCCCCACAAATTTTTATATGTTGTGTTTTCATTTGCATTCATTTCAAAATATTTTCTAATTGCCCTGCCAGTTTCTTCTTTGATCCATGGGTTATTTAGAAGTCTATTGTTTAGTTTCCAAATATTTGGGAATTTTCCAGATATATTTCTGTTATGGATGCTTAATTTAATCCCACTGTGGTCAAAGAATTATATTTTAAATGACTGAATCCTTTAAAATTTACTGAGATTCATTTTATGATCTAGAATATGGTCTATCTTGGTAACATTCCACGTGAACTTGAAAAGAATGTGTATTCTGCTTTTGTTACGTGGAGTATTCTGAAAAGGCCAAGTGGGGTGATAGTGTTCAAGTCTTCTACATCTTTACTGATTTCCTATCAACTTGATCTATCAATCATTGAGAAAGGGGTGTTGAAATCACCTACCATAATTGTGGATTTGATTGTTTCTTCATTCAGTTCTATCAGTTTTTGCTTCATGTATTTTAAAACTCTCTTACTTGGTACACAAATGTTTATGAACCAAATGTTTATGTACTTACTGTTATGCACCTAATGTTATGTCCTCTTGATGAACTGACCTATTTATCATTATAAAATTACTCTCTCATCCCTGCTAATATTCTTTGCTCTGAAATCTGATATTAATATACTCATTTCAGCTTTCTTGTTTTATTACTATTAACATGGTATTTCTTTTCCCATCCTTTTACATTTAACCTTTTTGTGTCTTTATAGTTAAAGTCTGCCTGTTCTATGAATTGTATAATTGGGTCTTGCCTACTTATCCAACCCTAACAATCTTTATCTTTTAATTGAGGTGTTTAGGTCATTTTCATTTCATGTGATTATTGATACAACTTGGGTTTAAATCTTGCTATTTGCTTTCAATTTATTCCATCTGCTCTTTGTTCGCTCCCTCCAGTTTTTCTGCCTTCTTTTGGATTAAGTGTCTTGTTATTTCATTTTATCTTCCTGTCTTAGGCTGGGTTCTCTAGAGGGGCAAAACCAGTGAAGCACATATACATATCAATAGAGAGATATTTATTTCAAGGAAAATGGCTCACACAGTTGTGGAGACTGGGAAGTCCCAAATCTGTGGATCAGGCCTCAGGCTGGAGGCGTCTCCTGACTCACATGGTTGCACGGGATGACGAACCCAAAACTGGCAGGTCAGGTGGCAGGCTGCTGGCTCATGTCACCAGGGGCAGAGGTCAGATGATGACGAACTGAATGTAGGATTGAGAGAGAGTAAGCTCTGCCAAAACATCCATATATATTAGATGCAGGCCATACCCTCAAGGAAATTCCCCCTACATCAGATCACAAAATGGAGGATAATTACATAATACCGAGAGTCATGGCCTAGGCAAACTGACACATAACATTAACCATCACACACCCATTGTTAGATTATTAACCATAAATCTTTGTTTTGTTTATAATTAGTTGCTTTAAGGTTTATAGCCTACATCTTTAAGTTTTCACAGTCTACCGTCAAATAATATTATACCACTTCCCTTATAAGAATGTTACAACAATATACTACCATTTCTCCCATACCAGCCTTTGTGGTATTGCTATCATACATTTTGCACATATTTATCTTATAAACTCCACAATATATTGTTATTATTTTTACTTTAAGCAGTAATTACCTTTTATACTGATTTTTAAAATAAGGGAAAAAAAGATCTTTTACATTTACCCACACGTCTTAGGCCGGGTGCTCTAGAGAAACGAAACCAGTAAAGTGTACAAATATATATAGAAAGAGAGATTTAAATCAAGGAAATGGCTCACGCAGTTGTAGAGGCTGGACTGTCCCAAGTCTGTGGGTCAGGATAGAGGCTTCTCCTGATTCACATAGCCACAGGGGCTGGCGAACCCAAGAGCAGCAGGTCAGAGAGCAGGGTCTTGCTCACAGGCTGTGAAGATTGATGAATCCCAAGATCATCAGGCAAGACCACAGGCAAGCTGCTGGCTCAAGTCCCAAGAACTGGAGGTCAGATGAATAGGAGCCAGCCGCAGGATCTAGCACAAGCAAAAAGCCCCTGAGCCCTTTCCAGAAAGGAAACTCCCTTTCAACTGACTGGCTACACACAACACATTCCATCATGGGTGTGATCACATATCAAATCTCAACAGAGAAGTGATCACAACATTATACAGCTGCCAAAACACTGAGAATCATGGCCGAGCCAAGTGGACACACAATCTTAACCATCACACCACGTACTTAACCATTTCCGGTGCTTTTCATTTCTCTGTGGAGATTCACCTCTGCATCTTTCTTCTGCGTCGGGGACTATCTTTAACACTTCTTGTAGTGCACATCTACCAGTGATGAATTACTTCAGCTTTTAAATATCTGAAAAAGTATTTTTCCTTCTTTTGAAAATAGATTTCACTAGGTGTAAAATTTTAGGTTGACAGCGTTGTTTTATTTCAGCACATTAAATATGTTTTTCCACTGTCTTCTAGTACTATTGCCAATAAGATGTCTGCTGTCATTCTTATCTTTGTTCCTCTGTATGTAATATGTCTCCCCTTCACCCCAGCTGCTTTTATGGTTTTTTCTTTATAATTGGTCATGAACAATTTCATTGTGATGTGTCTTTGTGTACTTTTTTCTTTATGTTTCTTGTGCTTGGGGTTCATTGAAGTTCTTGGATCTGTGGGTTTATGACCTTCACCAAATTTAGAATACTTTCAGGTATTATTTCTTTAAATAATTTTTCTGCCCTCCCTTCCTTTGAGGACTCCAATTTTATACATATTATGTGAACTTGAAGTTGTCCCACAGCTCACTGATGTTCTGTTCATTTTTGCCCAAAAGCTTTTTCTTTTTCTCTCTGTTTCATTTTGAATAGCTTCTATAGCTATGTCTTCAGGTTTGCTAACCTTTTACAGCATCTAATCTGCTGTTAATCCTAGCCAGTATATTTTTTCTCTCAGACTTTTTTCCATCTCTGGAAGTTTTTTTTTTTTCTAGAAGTTTAGTTTGAATCTTTTATATATATATATATATATATATATATATATATATATATATATATATATATATATATATATATATATATATCTCCCATGTCTCTCTTTAACATGCTCATATTTTTCTCTATCTTTTTGAACATGTGCAATATATTTACAATCATTGGCTTAATGTTTTTGATTACTAATTCTATCATCTGTGCCATTTCTGGGTCTGTTTCTATTGACTGATATTTCTTCTTATCATGGTTCTTATCATGTAATCTTTTGTTTGGACGCCAGGCATACTGAATTTTACTTTATTGGCTAATTTATTATAAATACTCTTGAGGTTTGTTCTGGGGCACAATTAAATTACTTGGAAAAAATCTGCTCCTTTTCAGGATAGCTTCTAAGCTTTATTAAGAGGGATGAGAGCAGCATTTAGTTTCAGGCTAATTTTACCCTGCTACTGAGTTTTTTTTTTTTTTACTGAGGCAATGACCCTTCTGAGTACTCTACCAAATGCCATATGAATTATGAGGATTTTGCACTCTGGTTTGTAGAAACATGAGCTATTCTGGCCCTGCGCTAGAGAGATTGTTCACCCTGATCCATTTGGGTGGTTCCTCCCCACCTTCAGGAGTTTCCTCGTATGCACATTCTCGTAAGTACTCCACTAAATATTTGGAGAAAACTTCCTGCACATCTCTGGAGCTGTCTCTCTCACTCTCTCTGTGAAGCACTTTGTCCTCTGGTTCTCTGTCTTGAGAACTCTAGCTGCCGTGGCCCTTCCAGACAGACAGCAACTCTGTCTCCTCAACTCAGGGAGATCATTGGGCTCTATCTGGTTTCTTCCTCCCTGCGCTGCAGTATGGAAACTCTCACCAGGCAGTACAATTATACGGCTCACTTCATTTTGTTTGACCTCTCTCAGTAGTCACTGTCCCATGCTATCTGGTATTCAATGTCTGGAAGCCACTGTTTTGTACGTTCTGTCTGATTTTTCAGTTCTTTAAGGTTGGAGCATAAATCTGGTCCCTATTACTTCATCTTGGACAAAAGCATAAGTCTCTGCAAGTTATTTAGAAATGTGTGGACTGACTTCCAAATGTTCAGACTTTTTCTTACTGTTCAAGATCTTATTTCTATTTAATTCCACCGTGATCAGAGAATATGCTCTATATTGTTTCAGTCCTTTTAAATGTATTGAGGTTTGTTATATCGCCTATCCTAGTGAAGTACTATTTGAATTTGAAAAGTACATATATCCACAGTTGTTATGTGTACTGTTCTATAAATGTCAATTAAGGCGATTGATAGTGTCATTCAGATCTTCTATCTTTACTGATCTGTCTAGTTGTTCTATCAATTGCCTAGAGAAGAATGTTAATTTTGTTTACTCCTTCTAATTCTGTGGAAAAAATTTTATGTATTTTGAAGCTCTGTTATTAGATGTATACACATTCATGACTCTTATGTCTTCCTGATGAATTGACGCTTTTATCATTATGAAATATCTCTTTTATCTTCGATAATACTCTGTCTGAGGTCTATTTTATTGGTTAGTATTACAATACTTCCAGTCTTCTGATGCTTACTATTTGCATGGTATCTCTTTATTCTATTTACTTTTAACCTATTTGTCTTTTTTATTAATGTGCACCTCTTATAGACAGCATATAGTTTAGTCTTAATTTTGTATCCGTTCTGACAATCTCTTTTAGTTGTAGTGTTTAGTCTATTTACATATAACGTAATTATTGATATGGTCAGATGTATGTCTATCGTTTTGCTATTTATTCTCTATCCCTCTCTTTTTTATTCCTCTCTCCCTCCTTTATTTTTTATTATTCCTCTCTTCCTCTTTCCCCATAATTCATGATGCTTTCTTTTGGAATAATTGAATTACTTCAGAATTCCATTTGAATTTATCTATTTTTTTAACTATATTTCTTAACATTTTTTAATGTGGTTGCTCTAGGGGTTATAATATACATCCTTAATATTTCAGTCTTTTTTAGCTAACATTGTACCAATTCATATAAAATGTAAGAAGTGTACAACCATAAATATCCTTTCACCAACCCCATCCTTTAATCTACAGTCATCATATGTATTACATCTACATATGTTATAAACCCACAGTGCAATATAATAATTTTGCTTTAATAGTCATATGTATTTTTTATTTAAAAGGAAAAAATAATCTTTTATATTTTCTCACATATTTATAATTCTCAGGGGTCTTCATTCATTCCTGAACATCTGAGTTCCTATCTGGTATCATTTTCCTTCATCCTGAAGAACTTCCTTTAGCATTTCTGTAGTGCACATCTGCTGGCACTGAATTCTCTTAGTTTTCATTTATCTGAAAATGTCTATCTCACCTTCATTCTTGTAGGACACAGAATCATGGATTGACATATTTTTATTTTTCTATCAGCACTTTAAGATGCTATTCCATTGCCTTATGGACCACATTATTTCTGATGAGAAGTCATATTTCATATCATTATTCTTCTCCATGTGATATTCATTTTTCTCTGGTTGCTTTCAAGATTTTCTCTTTGGTTTATAGCAATTTGAGTATGATATGACTAGGTTGGAAACCCTGGTGGCGTAGTGGTTAAGTGCTATGGGTGCTAACCAACAGGTCAGCAGTTCGAATCCGCCAGGCGCTCCTTGAAAACTCTATGGGGCAATTCTATTCTGCCCTATGGGGTCGCTATGAGTTGCAATCGACTCAACGGCAGTGGGTTCGGGGTTTCACGGGCAGGTTTAATTTTCTTTGTATTTATCCTGCTTGGGGTTTGCAGAGTTTTTTTTACCTGTAAGTGTATATATTTCACCAAATTTGGGAAGTTTTCGGTCATTATTCAATTTTTTTTTCTTCCCCATTGTTTCTTTCCTTTCCTTCTGGGGCTCCAATTACACATATATTAGATCTTTTGATATTGCCATACAGGTCCCTGATATCTGCTCTTTTTTCCCATTCTTTTTCATATGTTTTCAGGTTGAATAATTTCTATTGGTCTATCATCAAATTCACTGGCTCTTTCTTCTGTCACTTCCATTCTGCTTTGGAGTCCAAATGGTGAATTCTTTATTTCAAATATTATATTTTTCAGTTCAAGAATTTCCATTTGTTTTTCTTTATAGTTTCTATTCCTTTGCTGAGATTTCCTATCTTTTCATGCATTGTGAGTATATTTTCCTTCGTGTGCTTAAGTATGTTTACAACTACTTTGGCTATTTTCTTTTACTTCATTTTTTTTTAGGTGATTTTTTAAATTGTACGTTAGATGAAGGTTTACAAAACAAGCTAGCTTCTCATTAAGCAGTTAGTACACTTATTGTTTTATGACATTGGTTAACAACCCCACAACATGTCAACACTTTCCCTTCTTAATGTTGGGTTCACTATTACCAGCTTTCCTGTCCCTACCTGCCTTCTAGTCCTTGCCACTGGGCTGGTGTGCCCTTTAGTCTCATTTTGTTTTATGAGCCTGTCTAATCCTTGGCTGTAAGGTGAACCTCAGGAGTGACTTCATTACTGAGCTGAAAGGGTGTCTGGGGGCCATACCCTTGGGGTTTCTCCAGTCTCTGTGAGGCGGGTTAGTCTGCTCTTTTTTGTGAGTTAGAATTATGTTCTACATTTTACTCCAGCTCTGTCTGGGACCCTATACTGTGATGTCCCTCAGAGCAGTAAGCAGTAGTAGCTGGGCACCATCCAGTTATACTGGACTCAGTCTGATGTAGGCTGTGGCAGTTGTGGTTCACCAGTCTTTTAGACCAATCCTTCCCCCATGTCCTTAGTTTTCTTCATTCTCCCTTGCTCCCAAAGGGGTGAGGCCAGCGGAGCATCTTAGATGGCTGTTCACAGGCTTTTAAGACCCCAAACACTACTCATCAAAGTAAAATGTAGAACATTTTCTTTATAAACTGTTATGTCAACTGAGCTAGATGTTACCTGAGATCATGGTCCCCACAGACCTTGGCCCAACAATCTGGTCCCTCAGGGAGTTTGGACATGTCCATGGAGCCTCCACGACCCTGCCCTGTACAAGCTGTGCTGGCCTCCCCAGCATTGTGCACTGTCCCACCTTTTACTATAGGCACCACTTATCCATTGTCTATTTTGTCTAATTTGGTTATCTTAAAATACTTGTCTGCTAATTCCAACAACTAGATCATCTTGGGGACAAGCTCCATTGATTGTATTTCTCCTGAATATGCGTTCCTTTTTCTTGTTTTTTCCTTGATCTAGTAATTTTGGGTAGAATCCTGGACATTATGAAAAATATGTATAAATTCTGAATTGTTATGTTCCTCTATTTGATTTTTTTTTTAAACAGGCAGCTAACTTAGCTCTACTCAAACTTCAAACTCTATCTTCCCTGTAGTAGGCAACAGCAGAAATCTCTATTCAGTTCTTTTAATCTTAACTGAGCTGCTTACAGTCTACTCTATGCATGGGTTCAAGAGTCACCCAGAGATTTGAGCAAAGCTTATACATAGAATGTGTGGCTCTCTCTCTGATTCCCTCCTTTCTGAGATTTCCCTCCTTTCTTTCTAGTTGGTATGTTTCCCCAAACTCTGTCCTCTGGCACTTTAAGCTAGTAACACCACAGGTTTTCTATCCAACTTTCAGCTGTCCTGCTTAGTACAGACTGAGGCATACCCTGAGGCAGAAAAACATTTTTAAAAAGCACTGTACACTTACCCAGTGCCACTTCCTTCCTCTAATTGTAGATTCCCTTCCAGTGTCTATTTTTTGTTGCTCTCCAATACCTTCAGATACTGCAGCTGTTTAGAGTTTATAGGTGTTAGATGTGGGAGGATTAGTTCAATAGAAACTACTCCTCCACTGTTACTGTTGTTTTTTCTCTCCTGTCTTTTTTAATGACCTCTTGTTTTCTTCATGTTTGATGTCTTTGATGTCATTCCACAACTCGTCTGGTCTTCGGTCATTATTGTTCAACACATCAAATCTATTCTTGAGATGGTCTCTAAATTCAGGTGGGATATACTCAAGGTTGTACTTTGACTCTTGTTGGCTTGTTCTAATTTTCTTCAGCTTCAACTTGAACTCGCATATGAGTAATTGATGGTCTGATTCAAAGTCAGCCTCTGGCCTTGTTCTGACTGATGCTATTGAGCTTTTCCATTGTCTCTTTCCACAGATGTAGTCGATTTGATTCCTGTGTATTCTGTCTGGTGAGGTCCATGTGTTGGTGAAAAAAGGTATTTGCAATGAAGAAGTCATTGGTCCTGCAAAATTCAATCATGCAATTCATTTCTGCCACCAAGGCCATATTTCCAACTACCAATCCTTCTTCGTTTCCAACTTTCACATTCCAATCATCAGTAATTACCAGTGCATACTGATTGCATGTTTGATGAATTTCAGACTGCAGAACTTGGTAAAAATCTTCAATTTCTTCATTTTTGGCCTTAGTGGTTGGTGCATAAATTTAAATAATAGTCATATTAACTGGTCTTCCTTGTAGGCATATGGATATTGTCCTATCACCAACAGCATTGTCCTTCAAGATAGATCTTGAAATGTTCTTTTTGATGATGAATGCATCATTCCTCTTCAAGCTATCATTCCTGGCACAGTAGACCATATGATTGTCCTTTTCAAAATGTCTAATACCAGTCCATTTCAGCTCACTAATGCCTAGGATATCAATGTTTATACATTCCATCTCATTTTTGACAATTTACAGTTTTCCTGGATTCATACTTGGTACATTCCAGGTTCCGATTATTAATGGATGTTTACGGTTGTTTCATTTTGAGTCATGCCACATCAGCAAATGAAGGTCCCTAAAGTGTGACTCCATCCTCATCATTACGGTTGACTCTACTTTAAGGAGGCAGCTCTTCCACAGTCATATTTTGAGTGCCTTCCAGCTGAGGGGTTCATCTTCTGGCACTATATCAGACAATGTTCCACTGGTATTCATAAGGTTTTCACTGGCCAATTCTTTTCAGAGGTAGGCTTCTGGGTCCTTTTTCCTAGTATGTCTTAGTCTGGATGCTCAGCTGAAATCTGTCCACCATGGGTGACCCTGCTGGTATTTGAATATCGGTGGCATAGCTTCCAGCATCACAGCAACACACAAGCCACCACAGTACAACAAACTGACAGACTCCTCCATTACTGGGACCCAAACCTAGTATCTAATTTCAGTAACACTTCACTCCAGCTCCCCCATGTCTGACATACACACACCTCATTACACCAATATTTCAGTTAAAATCTTCCCCATACCCAGCCTTCTAGTGGGAATATTTAGGAGAGTGAGGGGGTCACCGTATTTGTCCTGTGGGTCAGCTGCTTTGTCATGGAGATAACAAGAAGGCCAACGGAGATCTACAAACTGAACTCATTCCCTGCAGGCAGGATCTTGGAGCTAGAAATGATTTGAGGAAATGATATCTCCCACACTACCCCCCCCCGCCCCACTCCCACCCTCGCCAGCTTCACATAAACATGTAGAGAGCCTGGAAAGACTGCAAGCTTCCTAAGCATACACGTTTAGGGGTTTGAATCAGTTCAAGCCCCAGTGATATCTGAGTTACTGGAGCCTCACATTTGCAGAAACAGAGCTAAAGCCGCATTTCCATTTTACAGCTTCCTCCTAAACACCTCCTAAAATGTTTTCTATACCAAACGATGCAAGTAAAGGTTGAGAAGAAACTCGATTAGAATCTGTAAGTATATGAACATTCATTATACAGAAAATTCCAAGAATTATTCTCTTTATGCAATAAGGTCAGAAAAAGGAAAGGAGTTTTAAATGTCAACAGAAGAGGTAAAGGGCAAAGAATAATTTTCTTAGAGTAAAAAGGATTAAGAGCAGGACACATCAAAAGGAGAGCTGGTGGGTTCTGCAGGTCATTAGGCACAACCTCCCTGTAGAATGGGGATGACCCTGGGTAGCCTGCAGGATCTCCTGGCAGGTGCTGGAGCCCATCCAATGGTGGGGAGCGCCATACTCTGAGAAGGAGCCAAAGGCCCTTTTGAAAACTAGAATCATCACAATTCTGGACATTGTTCTGAGACAAATCTACCACCTCATCCCCCACCCCCAGGTAACAATGATCATGTATTGAGCAATTACTATGTGCCAGCACTATCACACCCCTATGAGGTGGACATTGTCCTTAGCTCCATTCTGCAAATGAGGCGGCTGAAGCACAGGGAGGTTATCTGTCCCAGGTCATGCTGTGAGGGGTGCAGCAAGGAATCAGACCCAGGCAGTCTGGCTCCAGAGCCTGCATGTTTAACCACCTCCCGCTGTAATGTTCCCTACTGCCCAACCCACTGCTCCTAATCCTGCTCTCTGAAGTAATACAACACAAAGCTGGTCTAACCCCTCTTCCCACTCTTTCACGGAGACTCTCCAACTCAATCATTGCCTTGTAATTTGATTGTCCAAAGGACGGCAGCCTTCCTTCATGCCCTTTCTCTCTCACCTGTCAGCTCCATCTTCTCATCACCTCTACTGCCACCATTACCTCTCCTCTACACCACTGAAAATAACCTCCAAACTGCTGTCTCACCTCCACTCTGGCCCCACAGCCTACCACCACACAGTGAGCCAGGGATCATCGAAGTGGGCTGCATTACCTGGTGGACACCTCGTGATCTCTTATGTTCACAAGAACGGTCTGAGACTAGCACTGCAGCAACCCCGGGCTGGTGCCTGCTGTTCTGGAAAACGGAGACTGTGGTGCTGATGATATTACACATTCAAGAAATGCTCACATATAATAATTTTAATAAAACTTTAATGTAGGTATAATAGAAAACCTAAGCACCATAGTTTAAGCATAATTCATAATTAAAACTTAATTCACAATTACATTTCATAATTTATAGTTTAAGTGTAGTTCATAATTAATAGTTTAAGTGTAATGCAGACAAATACATCCATTTTAGATTTTAAAAAGTACATTCATTTAATCATCAACCATTTATTGAGAACCTACCATTAGTAAAGGGTTGCACTAGATGCTATGGGGAAAACGAAGAATACATTTGATCATCATAGCTCCCAAGTACTAATTATGTATTTTAAATAAAAAATGTAATATTTTCACATAAAATTCAGCATCTGAAATGGTTCCTGCTTTGGAGAAAAAAGATACTAATTTCAAATAGCTTCAACCTTATCACAGATGGGGTCGCTTAGAGGAAAAACAGGAACACCAATTTCCAGGATGGTATAATTCAAATTCACAGAGTCCAATCAGACCAATTGTTTGTTGTAGGTTTCCTTCCCTCGCATTTTCACAAAAGCGTAGTATTTTTACCTTCAGAATGTCTCTATCTATCTAACTTATCCATCCATCCACAGTAGGTACATGTGAGCGCATCCACACGCTTGCATAAAATGTTCCCACACTGTCAAAGAACTTGGATTTAAGCAAATGAAGGTGCACACTACATCTTTACCTTCTTATTAAAAACATATGCCATATGTATGTTTGTTCTCTAGAACAACGTATGTTATGCTAGGTTGAGATTCAATATCGGGTGAGAAAAAATCAATCTAGTGATCCTATAGGGCAGTTCTACTCTGTCCTATAGGGTCGCTATGAGTTGGAATCAACTCCATGGTAATGGGTTTGTTTTTTGTTTTTGTTTTGGTGGGACATGACCAGCATTTTACAAAAAATCAGAGTACAGAATTGAACAAAAAATATCGGACGGCATCACATGTAGCAAGGCTAAGTTTTTCACTTTTATTTTATAAATATACAAATGGGTATATGTGTGTGCGTATAGGGTCGCTATGAGTCATAATTGACTCGATGGCAGTGGGTGGGTGGTGTGTATACTTGATTTTAACCAATAAAGATTAAAAACACAAACACAAAATGAAGAGTGTGATGAAACTGCCAAGGTTCTAAAGGCCTGAGGCTCTAGGAGTGCCACATGCCTTTCCAAATCAAGAGACACTCCATCTTTGGCCTCAACAGGCACAGACCCTAGGAGTCTAATAACTCACAGACGTAACCTGGCTTTGGTGAATGAGGGCTGGCTCCTGGTGAGCATGGCTATCTTCTGTCCTGTGATGTCATGGGTTCTAGTGCCTGTCCCATGTCATTCACCTTTCTTCTAATATGAGCGTCCCGACTTTCCTTGGGGAACCATCTCTCCCCAACTTGGTCACTGTGGTACATAAGGCACTGACTCCAGCTTCTGCAAAGGACACATAACCCAGGCCTAGCCAATGGCAGCCAGCAAGGCCCAGTCCAGGGCCTCAGGGGACAGGAAAGGGGAAGAGGCATTCCTGTTCCCCTGGCGTTGCAAAGGAGTAGTCCTGTGGGTTAAAGGAGTAGCCATAGCAGTAACAGGTACCTGAGACCACAGCATTCCAGAAGGAAGCAGCCAAAAGACACAGAGGTGAGAGTGAGTCTGAGGACACCCTGAGCACAAGTGCTGCCATGTCTGAAGCTGCAGAGCCCTTGGCCTTGTCGCTTTTTTTGAGCCAAGGGATTCACTTTTTTGCTTAAGTCACTATGCATTGACTGCTGTCACTTAAAACCAAGAGTTCTAACACAAATCCATTCCAGAATTTTGTCAGTAATTACCATAAACTTATTGATAGTTTGTTTCTAAAACCACCTTTTTGAAAACAGGTTTAATATTTGCCCGCCTTGAGTCTTCTGAGAACAAATAAATGTGTCTTGGAGGAAGCACAGCCAGAGTGCTCCTTAGAAGCAAGAATGGCGACACTTTGTCTCAGGTACTTTGGACACATTATCAGGAGGGACCAATCCCTGGAGGAGGACATCATGCTTAGTAAAGCAGAGGGTCAGTGAAAAAGAGGAAGACCCTCAATGAGATGGACTGACACAGTGGCTGCAATGACGAGCCCAAGCACAACAACAATTGTGAGGATGGCATAGGACCAGGCAGTCTTTCGTTCCCTTATACATAGGGTCACCATGCGTTGGAACTGACTCAACAGCATCTAACAACAACAGTCTTCTAAGCCCTCTCCTTCAAGTCCCCATAACCACTAAGCATGAGCACAGTCCACTCGCACAGCTGGAATTCCTCCACGACTGACACCAGGGCACGTTTTCCACAGCTAGCTCCTCTTTGATACCCCTCGGGGGAGCTGGGTGCAACACATGGGAAAGGCCTGTTTGCACCTGCCCCCACCGCGCCAGAAGTTGGGCCCCGTGCAGTCAGCTCTAAGAGCCATGTGGCCGGGTGGACTGCTCTACTTGCCCATTCTCAGGCATTACTCCTTCCCCCTTGATTTTATTTACAAGGCTTTTCTCATTATCAAAGAAATGTCTGTCATTTTTCATAGAGCCTTCACCACCCCATTCGGCTATCATGGACTTAGGGTCCCACAAGCTCCATGCTGCCAGGTGTTTACACAGGTGGTAGAATTCGCACTATACCTCTCTGAGATGGGTGTAACTGGATCATTTTACAGCTGAGGAGACTCAGGCTCCAGGCATGAAGGCAGTTGCCCAAGGTTATACAATGAGCCAAGGGTCAGAGCCAGGACTCAGAGCCAGGGGCCACGGTGTCTCTCCTGGGGTGCTTCTCACCTGGTGCCAGGGGCCAGCACCTGAAGCATCAGCAAGGTGCTGAAGGAAAGCGAGGGTGACAATGGATCGAATCCCAGCACTCAGAGGAAACCATAGGGGCCCTGCTGGTGGGTTTCCATACCGCGTTTTTCTGTGCATATTTTGCTTTTTCTGAGCTCTTACTGAATATACAGTTTGGCGTCCTGCTTTCTTCACTTAACATTTTCCAATGTTCTTAAAAACTTCATTTTTTAAAAGAGCAGTTACTCATCAATTCCAGAAGAGAAGAGCACTGATGTGGCAGGGGTCTTGAACTTGGCCATTTTCTCCTGGTGCCAATAGCTATAGCACACAGCAAGAGGATTTAACAGCCTGATTCAGCACGGTGGGAAGGAGCAAATTGCTTGCGTCTGGGAAATACATTACCTCAATCTAGCAAATGGGCTTTGAACATCATTAGGCCACAGAAATGTCATTCTGCAGGCCCAGCTCCCGCTGCCTCCCCCACCCTCCATCCATCCCCTCCTCCACCCTATGTCACCAGAATCAGGGCACTCTAGTCTGGGGCTGCAGTGGGCTGGGCCCCTGGGCCCACGTTACCCCCAAATCCCTCCTGAAAGACAAGCAGAATGTTCTCTCAGCCTCCTCTAGTCTGTTCGATTCAGGGACAGTAAAAGAGCCACAGACATTCACAGAGAACAATTGTTTCTCCGCTCGGAAGCTCACACCCACCTGCACGCCAGCAAAAGTTTCTCTCTACTACCCAGAGAGGCTGTTCACTCGCCAGAAATTACCTTTGTGGGCTCCAGGTTGGTGTCCAAAAATAAAATCAGAGTAGATTTATGGATCTCTAGTCCCTCGCTCAGAAACAATCCCCACATCTAATTTACTTCTCAAAGGGCCAGCTAAGGATTAACTCATCTGTTTGCAGTTCACCCCACGTTCCTCAGCACCAAAGCTGGCGCTCAGGGGCCTCAATATTCATTGTTCCCTAACAAACTGTAGCTCGAGCGACTGAGGCAGAATCCTCAATAGAGCCCCGAAACTTTTCCTAGTCTTTAATTAGTCTGTGCAATTATATTACTTCAAGAAGCAGAAAATTACTTTATAAAATTTTAACAAGGATACCTAAAGGATGGAGAGCTACGTGACGGATGACAAAGGCACGTCAAACAGCGCTTCAGTCAATGACTTCTGTGGTCGCACTGGCTGTGATTTACAGATGCTGCCTGGCCGAGAGTGTAGGGCAGCAACCCCTTTATCGTCACCTGCGCCAACAACCACGAGAGCTCCTACGAGGAGCGAAGTGTCCGTCACGAGCCAGGCGTGACCAGCAGCATTTGTACCAATCACAGAAGGCCAGTCTGTCTGTCAGCCCATCTGTCTGTTGTCTCTCATGCTTTCAGATGCGGCGTGTAGCTTCTGTCATAACCCCCTCAGAGGAGGGAGAGAGGTCATGTGTACACTGGGTCCCGCCCCAGGCCACAGCTCAGGGGCCCTGTCCCTCTCCCACCTTCAGCTTCGGCCTCCCCTCACCCCTTTCCTGCAAACAGAAATCTGCTCAGGTGGCCTGAGCGTCTTGGAGTCTTCCCTTAGCCCACGTTCACACTTCCCTGGAGCGTCTGACCTGAGGCCCCTCACGCCCCTGTGACGAACACAGTGCCTGCCTCAGCTCTTCTCTTGCTTCGTGTCCCCTCCGAGGGTCTGATGCCTCCCTTATCTTCCCGAGGAGCCACCCCTCTTCCAAGGCCCCATCTCCTGGCCAGTCCTCTTCTGTTCTCAGCAGGAGTCTTCCATGTGCACAAAGTGTCAACTGCCTCATCCAAATGCTCCGCCGCTTCACACTGCCCGGAGGACACGCGGCTTCAGAGGCCTCGCCACTGCCTCCCCTCCAAGCTCCCTCAAGGCCACCGCCCCAGAGTCCAGAGCACAAGCCCCGCCTGCACACTCACGTTTCCTAGAGTGTGACATACTCTCTCACGCCCTATACTCCTGCTTGAGTCACTCCCTCTGCCCGAGGACAGTTACCCCCTTGTACCCCCCCAGTGAATGCCCACTCTGGCTTCAGCGCCCCTCTTCCCCGGGGCTCCATGCTTCAGGGAGTGGGGCACAGACACAGCCCCTGGGGGTGAGTCAGGGTGGCCTGAGCCAGCTGGGGGGGGTCCGGGGGGGTCCCATTCCCTCTCGCCTGTGACGATTTATCTAGAGGAAGTCTACCAGATAAGGTTTTCCTTGCTCTTCAAAAGAAACACAAAGGGGGCAAAGATCCCACTTCTGCCTCTGGACCGAGTGCTGTTGCAGCCATCTTGCAAGCATGAGGACACTAGCCTGAGGACAAGGCCAGCAGGCGAGCATGGTGGGGCAACGGGGCTTCTGATGGCACAATGTGCAACGAAGAACCCACCCCTGGGGCTGTGCCTGGCCCCAGTCTCCTTGTTTTGTGAGATGGCAACTGCCTTTTGGGTTAGGCCAGGCGAGTAGGAACGCTCTGTAACTGTCAGTCAGGAGCATCTTTGCTCCCCCCTTACAGTGAATTCCTTTCTCTAAGTAAGTTAGCTGGAGTTGTTTCTTTGGTCTGAGATCAAGAACCCTGACTGGCTGAATAGAAGCATCAACGCCCATCACAAACAGGACTGCTGTGACTGTTCGACAAGACGATGGGTTGGGAGAACTTAGCTCAGGGTTTGGCACACGGCAGGCATTTAGTACCACTATCAACCCTTGCTGTGCGGACTGCACGTCATGCTGTCTGAATTCTCTTCAGTCGTGTTTATAACCAAGTTGCAAGATCCTTCCTGGCTTATTTGTTCATCCATTTGTTAGTTCATTCACTCATTCATCCCATAAATATTTACCAAGAGCCTACCACAAGCCAGGCACAGTTCCAGGTACCAGACCACAGAGGTGAACAAGATGGCCCTGGTCCCCACCCTTGGGTGACTGGCCCAGAGAGGAGGCCGTTAGAGCCCACCTCCAAGAGGCTGGAGGGATTAGAGCCTGAAGTGAAGATCACTGGGGTGATGCTGGACCTCAGAGGCAGACTCTCAGGACCCCGGTGACAACAGCCTGTCTGGAGCAACGAGCTAGTCCTTCCGGAGCTTGAAATAACTCTGCAGGACTATGGACTATCCTTGGGACACAGGATGAAAACCACTATATAGCTTACTGGGAAGAAAAATTTGGGTCATTTTCAGGGAGAAAAGTCCCCCCCTGCACAAAAAAAAAAAAACCTCATCAGCAGGCAGCTGTTCAGAGTTAGGGATCCTAAAGGTCAATCTTTCTCTTGATTAGAAAAAAGAACATTTGAGGGGGCTGATTTCTGGCATATTGAACCTCCATCATTCCATTTCTTTTGGGGGGAAATAGAAACCTTCCCAGACAAATGGAAACCCACCGCCTTCCAGGCAAGATGGCCCTGGGGCCACAGAAAGTGTGTGAAGTCCCCCCCCGAGACAGTACCCAGCCCACCTCAGAGGAGCAGCGCTGACTCAGAAGCGCGAGGTTCTAACCCCAGCTGCTCTACAGCCGCAGGAGAAATGGCTCGACGAGGCACCGGCTTGGGTTTCGATGGAACAAACATTTCTTCTGTTCTGTTCTTTATTCTCCCAGATGCTCCCACACGGGCTCTGTGCCCACCTCTCCCTCAAGGGCAGTCGGAAGCTCAACAAGGCAATCAAGGAGTTTCAGAACAAAGGTTCAGAACAAAGGTGTCTGGAAGCTTTTTATGTACCCAAAAATCAGACACCTACAGCCCATCTGGCTTCCCTTTCCGGTTCTGGCAACTTGGAAGCTTCCAGCAAATGAACCAGGCCCTCAGGTCACGCGTCTTCCCCTCTACTCTCCCCTAGTGCTACCTGGCTTCTAAATGTTCTTTTCATCTTTATAAGAGTAAGTTTTAAAACTCTCTTGTTGTGTACGAGTTTTTATGATAAACTAGTTTAAAATCTCTTTTGGAAGTTGTCATGGCATAAATTATAAATAAAGACCAACAAAGCTAAACCTCTGAGGCAAAATTGTATTACCATCTTGAAGGAGTTCAGTATCATCTTTCTTCCTGTAAACATGTAAATCTGGTGTCCAAAGCAATACAAGTTGCTTTATTCCACGGCTGACTTGCGTGATTTTTAATGACAAGCAATAACAAAGCGTAACTGAATCTTCTAATCCTAAATTCATCTAGACTTCGCTGCAGAGAAAGGCATTAATAATAGATTTCAAAGTGTCTCTCAGGAGCTCGTAGGGTAGAACTCTGTGATTGCTGGGCAGCGGTGCGAGAACGCCGGAGGCCTAGGAGGCACAGGGCGATAGCAAGCAGGACATCAGGGCCTGGACTCCACGGGGCACTTCCAGGTCAGACACCTCTGAATCCCGAACCTCCTCTGCCCCTCCTATCCATGTGGCCTGGTAAATGACCACACCTGAGCCCTCATTTCCACACCTAGGAGCTGGGGCACTGTACCACTTCCTGGAGTTGTAGGGAAGGAATTAAAGTAACAGCCAGCACAACAGAAAGCCATATTGGTTCTCTCTCCTGTCCTCCCAAGGCTGACGCTGAAACAGCACAGGAATAGGTGAATAGGGAGACAAGGAGAAGAGATACTGTACTGTGGCCTCCCTTTAAGACACTGACCCTCCAGATGAGTCACCAACTGCCCACCCTCAGCTGAGTCTCAGAGGCCCAAAGCCAGAGCCCCAGGCCAGAGCAACTGCAGATCTGATGGGGACATCGAAGCACTTCCTCCTGCCAGCACAGAAGGGTCCAGAAGGGCCAGCGGGCCCCAGGCCAGTGTGGAGGGATGATGCTGGGCACATACATGTCCAGGAACCAGGGCATGGTGCACCCTTGCGATTGCTGTCTTAGCCTTTGCAGATGACCTGGCATCAGCCCTGGCTAGCGATAAGACCTGTCCAGGGCTGGGGCAGGGGTGCTCCGAGCCCTGGGGGGAGCAGAGCCTGGGGCCCAAGACTCATTCCAGCACTAACAACAGGCACCAGACCCCGGGGTTTGCCTTTCCCCCACAAGCTTTGGGGAGACATCCACCCTGTTGTACCCTGGGGCAGCTTTTCTGGCCTATAAATGACGGAATGGGCCACGCTCACAAGCCTGCCTTTCAGTGTCTCCAGGCCTTCTGAACAGGATCAACCAGTACTTTCCAAGCAGAAAAATTACAGTTAAGACCAGTAAGGCTCCGGCCCCTGCCTGCCTCCACTTTCCTTCCATTTTCCATGGGCCCAAATGTTTCTTCTCAGCCTTCAGCAGGCACAACTGTGCTCCCCAGGCACGCCCAGGCTCAGCAGGCACGACTGTGCTCCCCAGGGAGACCCAGGCAGGCACGACTGTGCTCCCCAGGGAGACCCAGGCAGGCAAGTCCATCTTCCTGTGGACATCAACTTCAGGAATGAAGTTCACAGTGGCCTGAGGACCAAGCGGGCCTTGGAAGGACCGGGGCTTGAGGGCCAGACCACCTGGTGTCCATGCCTGCCTCTCAATCTGACTAATGGGGCAGCCTTAGTTCTGTGGCTTTGCTTTCTGGGCCTTGAGATGCTAATGTGTAAAACGGAGAAGGTAAAATCTCCTCCTCGAGGTGGCAGGGACACAAAGTGGGAGCTGTGCGAAGGCGCCCAGTCCAGCACCCAAGCAGGAAGTGACACCAATTAGTGTGGCTCAGGCTCCAATCACTGAGCAAACAGCACCCGCACCTCCAAACGCACACATCCTACATCAGCCCAGAGCGTTCCCAATTAATGAGAGAACGAATTAAACTGTCATTACTACGGCTTAATTCTGTAATTAAAGAACTTCAAGAGGCGACAGGCTCTAAATAATGCATGCTTTTGTCAGAAATGTTGGGATCTGGGCAAAGTGGAGAAATATAGACGAAAAGCTTCGGGACAAGGAGTGGGAAGAGATATAAAGCAGGAGTGACGGCATTTATCCCCAAAGATCGGCGGGAACAATCGAGTGACAGCTGAAGGACTTAATTTGTTTGTGAATTAAGGCTCCAGCTATCAGGGAAAGCAGGAAGGCTATATGCACCCCCGCCCCACTCCACCACCGCATCTGCCACAAACAGAAATGGTGTCGGGGGTAATTCAATCGGGTGGCTTTCCCAGTTGATGAGGCAGAGCGTGGCAGTCATTTTGACATCTGCTTGTCTGTGACTCTCCTTTTTATGGCAGTTCGGGGGGCGGGGGGAGAGAAATAAAGACAGGAAAGCATGTAGTATGTAAATTTTTTTAAATGTGTCTCCTACCCAGCAGATCACGCGGCTGCCACATGCTACCAGCTTAACGAGGTTGTTCTGTGCTAGCGGGGAAGAGAGGTAGCCAGGGTTCTAGTCCAGCCGCACCAAGCCCTGCCCCCCGGCAGACCCAGGCCAGATGGGATTGGAGCTTCGGGTCCTCTCAGCCCCGTGCCCGGCCTGCAGGGAGCAGAGTACAGGGTCTGAATTGGGAATGAGCAGCCAGGCCTGCAATTTCGGATTAAAGAATTGATGGAGACGTTTGCTTCTTGTTGGGCACTAATCTTCCTATCAGTCCCCTACACAGTGTAACTGCTGGCTCCGGTTCTCTGAGTCATACAACAAAATGCCTTTCAGACAGGGCCTCCATCTAGGCATCCGTCAGCCACAGCAGCCCAAGGAGGAAACGGCATTATGCACCACGTTTTTTATCCCCCTGCACTACTGCTAAGTTCCAAGAACAGCTTGGAAGTCTCCCTGAAAAGGTTGGCAAACGCGTGTGGGACACAGAGCAGCAGCTGCTCTAACAAACCGCGTACTTTTATTAAATTACTGCCCCTACGACACCCTGCCCGGCACAGGATTAAAAGGGAGAAGAAATCCAACTGATGGGACGGTGTTCCAGCAACAGGGCTAAGACACAGTAATAAATCAGTCACCTTAAGCCATTGCTGTTGGGGGCCACAGTGGTGGCTTCAGTTTGGTTGAGGGCAGGGGCATGTCTAGACACGAAATTTTAATAACATACACGCACTGTTTCCACGCTGCAGTGCTGGTCACACACATCCCTGGATGTGTGAGAAGGAATCCTGGTGGTACAGTGGTTAAGCACTTAGCTGCTAGCTGAAAGGTCAGTGGTTCAAACCCAGCAGCTGCTCTGCAGAAGAAAAGACCTGGCAGTCTGCTTCTGTAAAGATTTCAGCCTTGGAGACCCTATGGGGCAATTCCACCCTGTCCTATAAGGTCGCTATGAGTCGGAGCCGACCCGAGGGCAATGGGTAGATGTGAGCGTTTTCTTTGCTTTCCTTCTTTCCCGCCAAGGCTGGGAGCTCCACCCAGCAGAAACCCTGCCTGTGGTTCACCACTGTGTACTGAGGGTCTGGTGGAATACCTAGCATGCAGTAGGTGCTTACTGCATGTTGACTGAGTGGCCCACGGGTGAATGGGTGTCCCTGAGCAGAGGGCATGCTTGGGAACTGCTCAGGGAGCAATCCACTCAAAGACCGTGTGACAAGGCCCATCACACCACTCAGAACGCAGCCTGCTCCTCTTCCAGGAGAGCCCATGATGTTCCCAAACTAAGCCTCAGAGCAGCGGAGCGGGGCCGCCTCCCCCAGGCCCCCAGACCCCCGCACCCCTCGCCACTCCCTACTGCTGGTGCGCCGTCTCTCCCAACATCTAGACCCCCTGGATGCTTCTCCCCGGAATCAGCACTTGGTGCCATCTCACCTGGCCTCTCAGGACTCTTCCCAGTGTTCCACCGAGCTTGGCAGTGGACACACACAGCCAGAGCAAGAAGTTCTAGCCCACCCTCAGGGCCAAGACAAGCCCCCAGGGACACTCAGGTCAGCAGCCCCTGTGTGTTCTCACCTCCCCACACCCCTCCCTGGGGCCTCATTGCTGCTCTCCAGCCCCTTGTCCCCACCCAGCACTGTGTTCCCAGCCTCTGCCCTGTACCTGCAGGCACACACCCCCGCCACCTTCCCACTCCCCCAGCAGTGAGGGCACCTCAGCCTGCCCCCAGAGTGTTCAGGTCACACAGTCACCCCCTTGGACATCTGTCCGCCCTCGAGGGGAGGGCCCCGACCCCACACCCATGCACACCCTCAGGCCTGAGCAGGATCAGGAGCACGGCAGACGTCTGATGACTGGTAGGATGTAAACAGAGTGCCTGCTCAGTGTTCACCTTGACGCTGGTGCCAGGATGTTCTGGAAAACCTGAGCCAAGAAGCAAGGCCCAGGCTCCCCAGTCTGTTCCAAGACCAGCTCAGGCAGGGCTCCTAGGCCGTGGCAGATAAACACCATGAGAGGGAAGAAAGCACAGCCCAGGAGCTGGCTCCACAGTGCCCTCATTCACAAGACCAGCACAGGCGCGGGGACACAAATCCAGCAATGGCATCTGTAATCATTTCGGGGTTAATAAAGAACGTCAATTACACATGTCATCACAGCTGTCCTGGGGGAACAATCCCAGCACAATCTCTGGCCAAGTGACAGTCTGGCCTGTCTGTCACACCTCCCTCCAGCTGCCTCGCTGATGAACTAATCGAGTTGGTTACCTCCCCCAGCCTGTCCCCTCGTAAATTATCAGAAGTAATACGGATCGCCCAAATTCTGACCTGAGAATCGCTGTGGGTCTCTCCCAAAATAAAAAAAAAAAGGAAAATTAAAAAAGGAACAGGCATCCGGACTTTCAGGAGCCCTGGAGGCTGGATGAGCCCCTGAAACTACTGCCCTGAGATCATCTTTAAACCTTAAACCAAAAATATTCCCTGAAGTCTTCTTAAAACCAAACAATAGTGCAGCTTAATTAGTAAAGAATGTCTGTCTTGTGCGTCATGGTCTTTTAAGAACTATCTCTATGGGATCAAATTGACAACAGCAATTCAAAAGGCTAGATAGGGAGCTTAGGGGGCAGTGAGTTTAAGTTAATGAGGGAGGAACAGCTCAGAAAAGGAGGGTAAGAATGGTTGCACAACTTGAAGAATGTAATCAATGTCACCGAATCGTACATGTAAAAATTGTTAAGTTGGTGTATGTTCTGCTGTGTGTATTCTCAACAACAGCAGGAAAAAAAATCAAATAAATGATAATGGGAAAAAAAAGGATTGAGGCTCCAAGTACAATGGCAGGTGAAGACACCTGGGGCCACACCTGGGAGTAGCCAGGACGCCAGACTCCTTGCACACTGGCCCAGAGTTCTGTGCCCTCACATGGCAGGGGATACAACTCTTATCCCTCAGTGCCTGGAGCAATGAACACAGCTAACACTCTGCATTGCACTGGCCAGACACCCCCACCTCCCCGCTGCCCCGTATGAGGTGTCCCTTTCTGCACCCACCCTACGAGGGAAGAGAGGCCTAGAAAAGACAACAGAGCTTGCCACAGTGGGGCCTCAAACCTAGACGTCTGGTGCCACCCCACTGCCCGCAGCCAAGGGGCTCCTAAGCTCAACTGCCTGTCTACATCTTGAGAGAAGGTAGCTATTTTGCAAGCAAGGAACTCCTGCACACTCAAATTGCCAGGTGCAAACGCATCCAAGAGGAAAACCCTCCCCTGCTATAACTGACACTCACCACGTAAAGACAGAGATGGAGTCAGGTTGAAATTGAAGAAGGAAAACAGTGCTTTCTACCCAGGAGGTCCCCGAATGCTCTAAATCATTAAGTCTGACTAAATGAAGCATTCTGTCTTTGCCAAAGCATGACTTGAAAATGACAGTGTGCTTTCCGGATGCTCGCTTGATGGTCCCCTATATCAGTTTTTAAACAATGACTCCTTTCCAGGACACATGATTTGGACAAGGGACCCAAAGCCAAAGCTCCCAGGTTCCCCACCAAGTAGAAGTGGAGCTCGGGGCACCCCTTAGCTTCTCTGAGCCCTGGGTCCCTCCATTCACGAGGATGCAATGTGCCAGTTCTGCTTGGTCCACAACAACAAGCTTTACAGACAGCGGAAATTTTTGCTAAGAAAACCTCAAACATTGAAAATTGCTTTTACAGGTAGTGCCTGACTTAGGACGTACTGGAGTTACAATAAACCACACCGACGGCTGTCTGTTATTTTTCTTTGTTTGCTTGTTTTTGATACACCTTATCATTAGTAATATGCACTACATACAATGTTGCAGGGCATGATTTGCTGAGGTTATCACTTGCAGATATTCACTTGCAAATGTTCAAGGATCAGATTTATAAAGATACTGATAATAAAAGGCAGTAATAATAAAAACTAAAAAAAAAAAGAGGTATTTGACTCCTTTCAGAAACAATTTACGACGCAGTCTTTGGAACAGGACCGTGTCGTAAGTTAGGGACTACCTGTATTTTCAGAGAAAACATGGTGAACATGAAGATGATACAAATGCTTCCAGGGTTTGTTTAAAGCCTATAAGGGTTAAGCTGAGCACAACTCCTCAGGGACCACTGCTAATCTCTCCAACTCACTGTCATCTAAAACGCTTGCGCCCCCACATGGCAACCAGGGGCTGCCCGGCTGCCCTTCCAGAGAGTTCTGTCCCCAGTGAGAAATCCAGATGACACTTTCTTGACAGCCCAACAGTCATTTGGATTGTAAGTTACCTTTCGGAAGACAGGCAAAGGCTCTTATTTTGATAGCCTCCCACCATTTTGGCACTTTTTATCACCTTCATAAGCACTAATGGCTCTTAAATGCCTGCTGTGGGTGGGGCGTGCTATGCCGCTGAACTGCACTACACCCCACAAAATGCCACCCAATGAGTCACCGTCTCCACTGTACTCAGCTCCGAGACGCACAGGTGTCCACGGGCTGAAGCACACTAATGGGTCACAGCCCCCAAAGGCCACAGCTCTTCCCTGCAGGGGCCGTGGCAGATGCCACTTCCTGAGAGCCTACCCCGAGTCAGACACGCCATAGGGTGGTTTAGAGGGTCAGTCACAATCCTGACACCAACCTTGGGGACAGCGAGGGTGAGAGGAAAGGCCCCCAGCCCGGGCAAGGAATTAGAAAGGGGTCAGGCTCAGCGCCCCTCCGCACTGCCCCTCGCCTAGTCTACAAGACAGAACCCTAGCCAGCCGCACCATTCTTGTGGGCAGGCGTGTGCTTGAGGAAATGCAGACCCCTTGGTGCAAAAGGTTAACGCTGTCAATCAAAAGGTTAGAGGTTCAAGTCCTCCCAGAGGTCCCTTGGAAGAAAGGCTTGGGATCTAGCTCCAAAAAACCAGCCATTGGAAACCCTATGGAGCACAATTTTAGTCTGACACACATGGGGCTGCCATGAGTCAGAGTTGGTGGGACGGCAGCTGGTGGTGGCTTTGAAGAGTTCTAGAAGGAACTGCAGCTTTGGAGCCAGACGCTCTGAGTTTAGGACCTCTTACTGCTGCAACCTGGCCATGTTGGGGCCCCTCTCAGAGCCTTCCTCTCCTCAGACATAAAGTGGGAAATACTTTTGCAGGGTGACTGAGAAGATTACAGGAGGGCAAAAAAAACAACATATGCAAAGCCACTCAGCCTGTTTTCTTTTCCCCAATCAGCTCCACGAAAAATCAGCTTTGGATGAGAGGGCACAAGCATCAGGCCTGACTTCAAAACCCCGGGGGCACGGGCCCCACCTCGCAGGGCCTCTGCTGGCCCGTCTTCCCACAGCCAGCACGTAGACTGGCGAGAGGGTGAGGAGAGGCTGCCTGGCATGGAGTGGGTATCAATAAAAGCTCATTCTATTTGACTTAATTAAAAAACGTTACTCAGAGCCTCAGGAACGGCAGGAGCACAGAGGGCTAAAACTACAAACTCAAGTACATTTAAAGCCCATAAATTTTATATCCTGCCATGAACACATTTTCCTATTAAACGACAATATTATAAACCTCTTCTGAATTCCTGGCAACGTTTAAGAGTCAGATCTTCACCAGGCTGGAAGCTGTTGTCAAATCACAAAGAACTTGAAGGGGTTCTAAAGCAACTGATGAAAAGGAATAGCAGAAACCAAGTTTACCTCGCAAATCAAATTATTTCACTTCCATGCCTGTCTGTGCAACGCCAAATTACACTGCATTATGAAGCTCGGAAATGAGACACAGTAACAAAATGAAAAGGCCAGAACACATAAATATTTACATAATCGTCAGAATAATACTCTTCTCCTGTGCAAATCCACCTACTACTTTATTTGTTCTTACTAACGAGAGTCTGGAAACAGGAGAGTCGGGTGGCACAGAGCCCTGGGGAATTCCTCTCCCTGGCTCCAGCTTTCTTTTTTTTTTTTCTTGTGAGAAAAACGGTGGTGTGACAGGGGAGAAGAGAATGAGAGAGCGGGGGGGAGGACAGCAGCCCTCCCACAGGGCACCTGGGTCCTGTCGCGCGCTCACCAGTGCCAGCTTCCCTCTCCTCTAGTTCACTGAGGGAGGGGTGCAGACGGGGAGGCTGACAGCCAGGGTGGTGGTGGCATCGGTACTTGCTGTTTTTGTTGTGTGCTGTCAAGGCACTTTTCAACTCATCGTGACCCCACAGGACAGGGTAGGACTGCCCATAGGGTTTTCTAGGCTGTAAGAGCAGATCACCAGGTCTTTCTTCCATGAAGCTGCTGGGTGGGCTCAAAGCACCAACATTTCAGTTAGCAGCCAAGCACTTGAACACTGTGCCACCAGGGCTCCTTAGTGGTAACAGCAACACGAACACTGGTACTACTAAGGGCAACTAATGTCTGAGTGTCAGGCAGTGCGCACGTCATCCCGGGTCCCTCCAGCCACTCTCTGCAAACAGGGATGTATTATCCCCACTTTAGAGATGAGGCAACCGAGGCTCCAAAAAGCTAAGCAACCACCTTGCTCAAGGTTGTAAGTGCCCAAGCCAGGGTGAGCCTAGCTGTGGGATGGTTCCTGACCCCACTTCGCCACTGATGGGAAGCCGAAACCCACAACTGCAGAGAGGCCTGGCCCTGGGCAGGCACCACCTAGGCTGCACCTCACACAGGGTCTTGCTTAAGCCAAGCTGTAGGGTCTCCCAAGGAGAAGGCAGGCTGAGGCCAGATGACATAGAGATGGAGGGGCCTGCTCTCTACAGCTGGGTGTGCTTCCGGGAGCAGTGCCAATATGTGGGCCAGTACCAGGAGAAGACCTGGGGCCAGGGACTTCACTCCTTTCCCACTATCACTGGGCAACCGTTCATTCAGCAAGCACTGGGTCTGCACTCCGACTGGGGCCCAGTGCCCCACCCTAAAGGACCTTCAGTGCTCCACCAGCAAGACTGATGGTGGTGCCACACTTTCTAAAACAAAAAGGTGGAATAGGTGATCCAGCATATGGTACGCCATCCCAGTAAACCAAGGGCCTCCTGAGTCAGCGTTTTAGCCTCCGGGTAGGCATGGACTCTCTGCATTTCAAGGGGCTTGAAGGAGGAAACCTAGACTTTCTCTTCCACACGCATGATGCCAGCCACATGCTGCCAGGTAGGAAACCACCTCCAGGAAGGACCCAATGCCATGGCAGAGGAACGCCAAGCCATACTGGGGACTGGCTTTCCCCTCTCTTCTCCCCAGAGCACAGAGACCCCCATGCCCAAGAGACACCGAGCACCTGATTCTGGGCTGCTCCTGGGCTGAAAGGACGCTTGGGCCACAGTTCAGGCCGTGCCAGCACCCTGCACAGAGAGAAGTCAGGATGACAAAAGTACTGGACTGCAATCCACTGAGACACCATTATGATGCCATTAAAACGTGTGGGCTCAATGTAAAACTTCCATTGCAAATAATACTGCTGTAAAATAAACAAAAGAAATGGATTCCAAAAAAGTATTAAGTAACATCAAGGCAAACTGAAGCCCTTTTTCAAGTACAAGAGAATTCTAAGTAAGACAAGGATACAGTCCTTGGTGAGGCACCTAGACAGTCCGGATGTGGGAGCCAGCCTGTGTGCCAATCCTGTCTGTCTCCCACAGTTGTGTGCCCTCCTCACACACCTAACCTCCCTGAGCCTGAGGGCCTCGTGTGGAAAACACCACACTGACAGGGGGTGTTAATGACGGAGACAAAGCCACACAGCAAGGCTCAGAGACACAACACAGCCCAGGACATGCCGCTTGTTAGCCAAAGAGCCAGCCATCATGGCACCTGACAGTGGGCTTGGAGCCTGCGCCAGCAGTCTGAGAAGATGCAGAGATTTTGCACAGAGGCTGGTGGTCCTACCATTTCCCTTTTACAGAGAAGACAACTGAGGCCCAGAGAGATTAACGGCAACCCCTCAACAGTGTGGGCAGACATGCTCCTTCCCCTCCAATCTCACAGGTCCCTTCTTCACCTGAAGACTCATACTTACACTTGGGTATCTCCTATGATGCCGTTCACTTTTCTCTGGCAGTCATTCCCAATCCCCACATCTCGCTTCTGAGCCTCTGCCAGGTGAGCCCAAGCACCGTGTCTTCCCCGATGGGCCCCATACCCTTCAGCCAGGTGGCACCTGCTGCACTGGAAGTCACTCCCTACGGTCAGGACAATGCCCTGCTGCTCACTGCGTTGACCCCACGGCCTGGCCTGTGCCCCGTCAGTGAATAAAGATTGAATGAATGAAGGTGTGAACACAAGCCTCCTGGCCCCACAAGGCAGGCAGGTGGAATGAAGCCCTCATCTCTGGGCCTAAGACCAGGCCAAGGCTCCTTCCACTCCATAGAGCTTGGAGAACTCCTCTATCAGTGGTCTCCAAATGTTTTAGATCACATACCCCTATCATTAAAAAACATTTTTTTGAGCACAGAACTTTGAGTACATACACTATTCTAAGACATTAGAAAACACATACACACACACACACACACACACGAAGAAAATTTAGAAGGACGATGGGAAAAAACTGATACCAGTAGTTCTCTCAGACTACCCTGCCTCAGAATCTTTCCCACAGCACCCAGGATGATGGGTGCCCTGCTCCTAGGACCACCCTTCAGGATGATCTTCATCTACTGGTCAAGGACTGGCCACCCAGTGTGTGTAATCAGCACCGAGTGGGAGGGGACAAGGCTGCCTGGCATTCACAAGCCCGTACGCCAGCCCCAGGCTAGCCTCAAACTCCAGGACCCAGCTCGCCTCTGCATAACACGTGGTCACTCCACTGCAACTCTGAGCATCCATTTCTTCCTCCAAGAACTTTTCTTGAGACCCAGACACATTCGGCAAAGCTCATTCTCACCCACCTAGATAGCAGCCAATGCAAAAAGTAACACATGGAGACTCTGTGACCGTAACAAGGATAGGGACAGTCTGTGGACTAACGTGGCTGATTTCCAGGACAGAGTGTTAAGTGAAAAAAAGCAAAATGGGAAAGAGGATCTATACTCTGATTCTTTCATGAAGAAAGGTGGGGAAATAAGAAACTACCCATCTGAGCAAAAAGAGATATGAAACATGGAAGGAAAAAACCAAAGACTAATGATACTGTTTACCTACAAGGCAGAGATGGGAACTGGGAAGATGGGGTTTCTTAGTTGTCTAGTGCTGCTAGAACAGAAATAAAATTGGGTGGCTTCAACACACAGAAGTTTATTCTCTCACAGTCTAGGAGGCTAGAAGTCCGAATCCAGGGTGCCAGCACCAGGGGAAGGCTTTCTCTCCCTGTTGGCTCTGGAGGGAGGTCCTTGTCATCAATCTCCTCCTTGTCTAGGAGCATTACAGCACAGGAACCGCAGGTTCAAAGGACACGCTTTACTACTGGCACTACTTTCTTGGTGGTGTGGTCTCCCCGTCTCTCTGCTTGCGTCCCTATTTATATCTCAAGAGAGACTGACTCAAGATACAATATAATCTTGTAGCCTGAATCCTGCCTCATTAACATAACTGCCTCTTATCTGCCTCATTAACATTATAGAGCTAGGATTTACAACACAGAGGAAGATCACATCAGATCACAAAATGATGAAGAACCACACAAAACTGGGAATCATGGCCTAGTCAAGTTGACACACATTTCGGGGGGACACAATTCAATCTATAACATGGGATAAAGGGCCTGGGACAGGTGGGATAAGGGAAAAACATCTCTCTGAATAGACCTTTTTGTGCAAACCTGACTTTCAGAACTATGTTAATGGCTCATGTGGCAAAAAAGGAAAAAAAGAAAATCCACAGGTTGGGAAAAACCCTAAAATAGAATGCAAAGAAAAATAAATGAACCAAGTTGTACTTCAAATGCCATAACCACACCGAATAGGAAAGGGGTGGGGGGAGGCTAACCCAAGGAACTTCTGAACACTTTAGAGACTATATGCCCTCAGGCTAAGACAAAGAGATCGAATTCTAATCAGTAAGCTGCTTCTTTGCAGAGGTTAGCAACTCTGAAACTACTCTTTAGCACTCTAGGATTGAGCGAGTATGTAAATGTGTTGTGAAAATGGGAGCCAGGTTTCACACTGTTGGAAGAGGGGGTTACAAATATGGAAATGGAAAGGGCAGAATGAACTCTGCAGTAATGGGTTGGAATTAGAGATACTGGCATGAACTCAAGGGCCTTAAAAGAGAGAATAGAGAGAAAAACATGGGTACGGGTGTGTGTGGGTGTGTGCACAAGCACACATACGTGCCTCTGCGTAAGCATACATCTATTTCCCAGCTCTGTCTTCTGAGACGCACCGACTCCCAGTAGCAATGAGCACACCAAACACCCAAATTTTGGTTTCTAAACGCCCTTCCCCACTAAAAGGAACCAAGCCAGAGCTCCATGGAGAAATGGCTGATGCCAAGGCTTGGGAGGCAAAAAATAAGAGGAGCCTGAAATATTGCATTGTGCCAAAAAAGTAAGAATGTGTCCAAAGAATAGTAGAGACATCTCAAAGGGGCACAGGAGCCAGCTTAAAGGGCTTCTATTGGCCAAATAGAAGCCCTGGTAGCACAGTGGTTAAGCACTCAGCTGCTAACCAATAGTCAGCAGTTTGAACCCACCAGCCGCTTTTCAGTAGAAAGATGTGGCAGTGTGCTCCCATAAAGATTATAGCCTTGGAAACCCTATAGGGCAGTTTCACCTTGCTCAGTATGGTCACTATAAGTCAAAATTGACTGGACAACAACAAGTTTATTGGCCAAATGATAAAAGCATATTATAACTTATTATAAACTAAGAATCCATGAATGTCCATACTGACACAAAATAAGTAAATAGATCAGTGAGGGGAAAGGAAAAACTCTTCTTCACAGTTGGAAGGAACGACAAAATCAGAGATCACCATTTGCCAACTGTGATGGTTTATAAGGTTGTGTGTCAACTGGGCTAGACCATGATTTTCAGTGGTTTGGCAATTATGGCATAGTTTGGCAGCTATGTAATAATGTAATCACCACCATAATGAGATCTAAAATAATGTACTTACCTCCATGATGAGATCTGTTACGAGCAGCCAGTCAGTTCAAAGGAAGTTTCCTTGTGGGGTGTGGCCTGCATCCCCAACATAGGTGGACTTCCTGGCAAAGCTGGCTGGCTTTTGCTCACTCTGGATCCTGCAGTTGGCTCCTGTTCATCTGACTTCCAGTACCTGGGACTTGAGCTAGCAGCTTACCTACCGATCTTGGGATTCGTCAGCCTCTGCAGCCTGTGAGCCAGAGGCCTGCTGTCTGACCTGCTGAACTTGGGTTTGCCAGTCCCTGCAGCTAAGTGAGTCAGGAGAAGCCTCCAGCCTGACCCACAGTCTTGGAACTTTCCAGCCTGTACAAATATGTGAGCCATTTCCCTGATAAAAATCTCTGAGTCGGAATCAACTCGACAGCACTGGGTTTGGTTTTGGTTTTTATATAAATATTTATACGCTTCACTGGTTTTACTTCTCTAGAAAACCCAGCCTAAGACACCAACCATCATCACAGGAATTGATTTCAGCAAGAGGCATCCAAGGATGCTAAAGCTAGTGGATGAAAGTTGAAGGAATAGCAGGCTATCTACACAGCCTAAACTATATTCCCACATGATACTGGTTAATTAAAAAGGATGAAATAGTAACTACACAGGGAAACCGGGCAAACACCATCTTAACCAGGTCAAAGTTAACATCACCAGCAATGGGAGTGATCGACAGCATGTGTCTCCTGATACGAGGCACTGAGAAGGACATGTCGCTCCTGTGACACTCCTGCCAAAAACTGCATGATTTGAATATAATTGTGAGGAAACACAAACCCAAACTGAAGGACAATCTACAAAAATGACTAGCTTGCCCTCTTCAAAGCTCTCAATGGTATGAAATTTAGGAACTGTTACAAACTAAAGCAGACTAAAAAGACACGACAATGAATACAACACAGGATCTTGAATTTTCTTTTGCTATAAAGGATGTTGGAAACCCTGGTGGCGCAGTGGTTAAGTGCTATGGCTACTAACCAAGAGGTCAGCAGTTCAAATCCACCAGGCACTCCTTGGAAACTCTATGGGACAGTTCTGCTCTGTCCTGTAGGGTCGCTATGAGTCAGAACCGACTGGACGGCAGTGGGTTTGGTTTTTTTTTTTTTTTAATAAAGGACGTTATTGGTGTATACAGTAGATTGGTTAATAGTGTTGTTTCCATGTTGTTTTCCTGATTTTGATAATTGCATTGCGGTTATGTAAGAGAATTCCTTAATTTTAGTAAACACATACTAAAGTATTTAGGGGTAAAGGAGCATCATGTCTGCAAGTTACTCAGACATGGTTCGGAAGAAAATGCATGTATATACGTACATGTGCGTAAGTGCATGTATGATATAGATGTATATATGGATGGATAGACAGGTATATAGATAGAGGATAAAACAGTAACATTTGGGGAGTCTGGCTAAAGGGGATCTGAGAATTCTCTGTACTATTCTTGCAACAGGAACCCTGGTGGGGCAGAGGGTAAACACGGGGCTGCTAACTGAAAGGTCAGTGGTTTGAACCCACCAGCCACTCTGCAAGAGAAAGACGTGGCAGTCTGCTTCCCTAAAGATTTACAGCCTTGGTAACATTGTGGGGCAGTTCTACTCTGTCCTATAGGGTCACTATGATCCAGAATTGATTCGACAGCAATGAGCCTGGTTTTTGGATTATTCTGGCAACTTTTCTGAAAGGAGAGATTTTTTTTTTCTGGTAGGCTGGTAAATTTTGTAGAGTTATTTGCAAGGTCCCTTTTGGCAGGCTCTCCTTTTAGAAGACTCTGGCATTGTGATAGTAAGTTTTCTGAAAATAACCAACAAGAGGTGTCGATTCTTACACCAGGGGTAATAACCATGGACTTATTACACCTTCTTTACAGTTAACATTCCTGCAAGATACTTCCCTTTTCGTATATTAGCTTTTCTTTCTTCCTTTCTCTCTCCCTTTCTTTCCAAACTGCTAGCTTTGGCAGCCTTCCTAAGCTAAGTGAGGCGAGGATAAAATACCTGTAGCCTCCTGGGCCTTCCCATTAGCCCACTGTCAGGGTCACGACCGGCTGAGGCTGGAATTGGGATGCACAACGTACCACAGCAACTGCAGGGAAGAAACTCAGAGGAGAAACGCACTACTCCCCCCCACCCAAGAAAGACTCGCCAAGGAAGATATGGGCAGAAACGCACTCCTATTTCTGCAGGCCAAGGGGCACTCCCACTGTCATATTCTCCTCATGTCATACTCAGAGTTAATTCCACTCTTAGAGATTTTTTTTTTCCAATATATAAAAAAAGGAGACTTTAATAAATTATCCTTTAACTGCTTTTATCAAATGTATATTACTTTAATTTGTATTACGCAAAACCAAACGAAAAACCAATTTCTTTCAGTTAACTAGGGAATTGAAGTACCTTACCAGGCAGTTATGAGAGTCTAGAAGAATCCTTTGGAAAATATAATTTAGTCTAAATGTTCTGAAGCCACAAGTCTTATCAAAAGTTGTTTGATTAACTGGAGCTCCAAGGGTACAGATGCATGCTAGTGTTTTAATGTCAGGCATTAATTAGCCACACTGATAAATAAGAATACACCTGAGAATGAATGTCAGGGACCAGAGAGATGGACAGGTTAACTGTGGAGAAGAAGGGGCATTGATTTCAATCCACAAGTGTGGTCACTGTTTTCTTCACTCACTCATTTCACACTTAGGAGACACGTGAGAGGCCGGCCACCTGCAGACCAAGACAAGGCCAAGAGGACTCTCTTCCCAGTTCTTACTCCTGCAGGTGAGGCCAGGGTCACCTCCGGCACTGAGAACATGGAGGCACAAAATGACCTGGATGAAGGGAGTGGGCATCCCCACATCCTCCCCCTCAACTAGAAAGTTGCAGGTGCCAGGTGGGGGGAGTGGAGGCAAGGAACAAGCACAGGCCCCCCAGCAGGTCCCACCCCTACTTCCCTTCCCCTGAGCCCAGGACACTGCACCCACACTCACTGGGTCACTACAAATAAGCTGCTGGCCCCTCTGCTCCTCAGTGTCCTCATCTACCAATGAGGGGACAGGAATCCTGCCTGGCCTTGGCCTCAGGATGGTCACGTGGTAATACACGTACATGACATCACTTTGCATGCCATTGGGGCTAGTCGTTCCTTTAAGTAAGCCTATGTCATCCAGTGAGCACCTGCTTTGTACCAGGCGCTGTTTAACATGCTGGTGATGAGACAAACCTCCTTGCTTTCCTGGAGCTAATTACCCAGGGGTAAGGTATCATTACGATTAATAAACAGAATGCGGGCTCCACAGTATATGATTCCCTAGCATCATGCCCTCATCTTGCCCGGATGTCACAATTCCTCTGTCTCCCCAAGGGGCTCAGGAAGTCAGAGGCCAGGGGCTGAGATGGCTCAGTCTGGAAGGGCCGAGGCAGACCCCATGTCCAGACACAGTGCTGTGCTGGAGGGACAGGCGTCCCCAGGAACACACCCACCCCGGGCCCCTCATCTCTGGGCTTTCGCCAGAACCTCTCAAGCTGGTTCTATCTTTCTGGACTCTATGACCTTCCAGGTTCAATAGCGGCTAACGCCCATTGAGCACCTCCACGTGCCAGGCAATGCACTAGACGTATCACATGTACCACTGGGCCGAACCTTGATCTTCTGAGGCTCTCGGAAGCTGCAGGTGTTGACAGTCTAGGTTTCCCCATGCCAGTGGGGCCTTATTTATCAAAGGAGTCTTGACGGTAAGCAGTGGATCCTCATGTGGGAGGGAGAGACCTATATCCTGAATGACTTGCATCTCTGAGACCCAAGGAGATGGTTCCTTCCCCTCTTCCTCTCACTCCTCACATTCAATTAGTGGCTGGTCCTGCACGCCTACTTATAGGTAGGCCTCCTGTTAGCCACTAGTCTTATCAAAAATTGTTTGATTAACTGGACCGCCAAGGATACAGATACTCAAATCAATTCATGTCAATATTTTAATGTCATGCATTAACAAACCACACTAATAAAATAGGAATACTCCTAAGAATGAATGTCAGGGGCCAAAGAGATGGACAGGTTAACCAGCAGAGCAGAAGAGGAAGGCACAGCCCCCTCCCTATGGCCAGGTGGTCTCTGCTGCTTCTAAGCACCACCCCCACATGGGCCTCCCTCCCCTCAAGGCAAGCAGAAACAGCTGAGGAGCTGAGGGTCAGCGTTCTGGGGGGGTGGGTGGACTACAGGGCAGGGTCACTGGTACCCTGGGAGCAGATTCAGACGGGTCCTCTTCTGCAGCCCCAGATCAAACCCCAAGGGAAAAAAAAATACAAAGTGCGAAATGGAAAAACAAAATGTTCCGAAGTTTCAGAAATGAGTACCTGTGGCTCAGTAGAGCGTTTCCAGTGACAGCATCACACACTGATTTAATAAGTGCAGGATCTGAAATGACTTCCGTGGGCGTAAAGATGACACACTCTGGAAAACTGTATTAGATGACTCACAGGCCGGGGGAGACGATGACTCCGGTGGCAAAGTCGTGCACAAGAGCTCAAATAACACTGCCTCATGAAATGGAAATGGGAAAACAAACCAATATTGTGAAATTAATACATAAGAGATTTTAAGTATGAACGTGCAACTAAATTAATAAAGTAAACTTCCAGAGCAGAATAAGGACGAAGGCAGAGTACTTCGGAAGAAAAGCACCGGGCAAAGAAATATGTGTTTGCTAAAGAAGAAGTCAAACGGCTTCTCATGGGGGCAGCGCCGGGTAGGGCACCTTAGAGGGAGACGCACCATCGAGGGTCGGGACCCTCACAGGGCAGACCAGGGTCGACGATGAGGGCTGCAGGGGCCAGCCCTGCTCAGCACCTCAGAGTGACAGGAACAGGGCTGGGCGCTCAGTGCTTAGGATTTACACTTACAAACTGGGTACCGATGAGGAAACTGAAGCCTACAGAAGCCAAGACGGTGGCCCACACACGGTTACTGAGGGCAAGAGCCAGGATCCACACCTGAGCTGCCCAGCCCTGGGCTCCGTGCCTTCAGCCACCACGCCATACACACTGGGACACAGCAGAAGACGACTTCGGTCAGTCTATCCACGTCTCACCACCCCCGGCACCGCCGCCCTCACCCCCTCCATCCTCGTGGGAGAGCGCTCACCGCTGGCCATGTAGGGGGCGGGGGACAGTCTGGCTGAGGTGTGTGGACCTGCAACAGGCCGCAGTGCAGCCTGGCGCCTTGTCACAGGCTCTGCGCTCACACGCACCGGCGGCTATGGTTTGGTAAGACCACACAACAGATGCTGTCTCAGAAGGAAAAAGTGGCCCTGCTGAGCGCCTCCAGGAGGAACTGTAATTCGGCTGTGAGGGACCAGGCTTCCCCAGAAGAGAAGGGCAGAATGAGGGAGTCTCTGAGGAAGGAGCCTCGAGCTCCAAGTGAAAGCACATCTGAGTTAGGGAACAGCACTAACCCCTGGGTGGCGCAAACGGTTAAGTGCTGGACTACTAACCTAAAGTTTGATGGTTCAAACCCACCCACAGGTGCCTTGGAAAACAGGCCTGGCAATTTGCTTCCAAAAGGTCACAGCCTTGAAAACCCTATGGGGCAGTTCTACTCTGTACACATGGGGTTGCCATGAGTTGTAGTCAACCCAACAACAACTAACAAAAACAACAGAGTCTGCAGAGATGCCAGCAGTCCACAGTGGGTCACATGCCCTCTCTCTTCTCTCCTGCTCATTCTCACTCTGCTGGGCCTGGAGAAACACCCGAGAACCGGAGGAGCACTGGCCCGGGAGTCAGTAGGTGTCAGGAGGCCTGAACTCTAGCCCCTTGCCCACCTCTCGGGCTTCAGTGTCCCTGTCTGTATAGTGGTGGTCGCTGGTAAGGACATGGGAAATTCTGAGGCCTCATGTCAGCCCTCCCACCCAGTCCAGCACTCTTGCCAGGACTCCTCCCTCACGGCAGCAGCAGCCCAGACCTGAGCTTCCATGCTGAAACAAGGCTATTTTTCTCTCAGCGGTGAAGGATGTCAAGTGATAGGGCCAGTTTAATAAAGCAAGTGACGGCTGGGATCCAATGCACATCTGTCATCCACAGGCCGCCTCCTGCTCCTGCTTGGACAGCCTCCATTTAACACTGACAGTCCCCAGGCCTTCACTTGCTTGGTATCGGGAGGCCAGCCCACCCAAGGTGTTACATGTCACTCCACAGATGTTCATGAAGCACCTACTGTGTGCCACTCACTGTTATCACGCTGGGATGCAACAGTGAGCAAGACACATTGTCCCTGCCCACAGTTCATGGGACACAGTCCAACAGATAACAGATAAGCCTGAGATGGAGGAGATGGGGCACCCGACCAGCCTGGGTGTCAGAAGGGCTTCCCAAGACAGTCTGTCCCATGAGCAGGAAGGACAAACAAGAATTACTCAGGTGAAGCTGGGGATGAGAGGAGGGGTGCTCCAGGCAGGCCTAACCAGAGAGCGCAGAGGGCTGGCAGGGCTCAGTGTGGCTGAAGCAGACTAAGGAGGCAGGAGAGGGACAGGAGGAAGGCTGAGGGGGTGGGCAGGCCAGGGCCCAGAAGACCTCATAAGACACACTGAGGAATGTGGACTCTATTCTGGGGCCTAAGGGGAGCCTCTGAAGGATTTTGAGCAAGACACTGACATGACCCCCTGGTGTTTGAAACACTATGCCTGCAATTCCAATTGCTGCCACTAGAAAGCACCACAGCAGGTACTGTAATGGGCAGGGAGGTTGGCAGAGTCTCCTGGGTTTGGATGACAACAGCAGGGCAGGCAGGGAGCACCTCTTGGGCAGGGGCACATGTTTCAAGTCTGTGTGCCCAACACAATGGCTGGCACCTTGCAAGTCCTCGGTAAGTGCTGCAAGTGTGGGTGACAGGGTAGGCCTGAGGTACCCACTGCAGAGGCCTGGCACTTACACCCCATGGGGCTCTGAGGGTAGGCTCGGGTCACAGGGAAGCTGCAGACTGCAAAGAGTTGGAGAAGTTGCCTCTAATCAGCCTTCCCCTCCTACGCAAAGTACACAAGAGCCCGTGACAAATGCCGGCTGAGGACACGCGGGCGTCTGAGGACTTTATTGACTTCTGACAGCTTTCCACGTCTGTCTGAAATACGATGCCACGGCGCCATTGTCTAAGATTCATGCTTTCTTCAGAGAACTTGGAGCACAAATTTATAACTTGTTGTCAAATAGATGCCCACTGTTCTCTGGAAGGGCAATCCCATTTGGGAAAAATAGCCAATAACTCTTCTGAGTTGGAAGCCCATTCTCTGGTTGATTTCCCAAAGCATGAAAGAAGAAAAACAAAGAAAAGTGTAATTGCAGAAAACAACAGCCCTGTGGACAGAACCCAACACAGGGCCCATTATCATCTCCACACCGACTTTTCAACAATTCTGTGACGGACTCCCCTGGAAAGCCGAATTTGTACTTTTAGCCACAAGAGTCAGTGGGCCAGAAAAAATTAATTCTAAGCCTTGGCTTGTAGAGAGAGAAAGGAAGGACACATCTATTGATTTTTTAAATGACCCCACACAAAGCTATGGGATGCGTGTTCACTCGGACACACAGAGGATAACCCTGGCTAGCTTTATGTTGATACAAACACAGCCAGAGTAGAAATGTCTGGAGGAGCCCTGGGAAGGCCGGGGTCCACCCAATATCCCTCTGCTCCCCCGAGGGCCTCCTTTCCCCTGAGCATCTCTCAGCTACACACCCATGCACAGATGAAGCTGAAACTATTTTAATTCTGTCCCTAGCTTGTCACACGCTTTTGTAAACACGCCACGAATTTTGGCCAAGGAACACTGCTAGATCAACCAAAACCAAACCCACCGCCATCGAGTGCATTTCACCTCATAGCAGCCCTATAGGACGGAGTAGAGCTGCCCCATAGGGTTTCCAGGGCTGTGTAGTCTTTACAGAAGCAGGCGGCCACATCTTTCTCCCATAGAGCACCTGGTGGGTTTGAACTGCCGACCTTTCATTTAGCAGCTGGGCACTTAACCACTGTACCACTAGGGCTCCTGCTAGATTAACAAGACCCAGAAATGAAGCCTCCTTCAGGACAGAAACGTAACAGGGCCTTCACAGGCAGCCCACCATGCCCACCATCAACATGGGGCCGTCCCATGTCCATGCATGGTGACAGCGCTGCCTTCAGGTCTCGGGGAAAAGAGAGCAGGGCTGCCAGGGCCGGTCACTGGGGAAGACACGATGGGGCTCTGGCCGGGTAGCCTCCTACCACGTGCCTTTCACATCATGGGGAGGGGGATAGAGAATGGAGGCTTTGGGATCCAACAGATGTGGGTCTAGCTCCTGGTCGCCCTAGTTTTCAGCTGTGCAACCTGTACACTCACCATAGCTGCTCCTGAAGGTCTGCCACCCACCTAACCCTGCGCCAACATGCGGCCGCCCCACCAACCACAGCTCAGGCCCAAGGGAGACGGGGGACGTGTGCGCCAGGACGGGGCCCCCATGGAGGAGGGCAGCCTGGATCCCAGGTCTGGGGTCCTAATCAAGGATGCTGGGGCCCCGTGAAGGAGGGCAGCCTGGATCCCAGGCCTTAGACACCCACAGAGGAGGGCAAACTGGATTCCAGGGCTAGGGCCCCCGTAGAGGAGGGCATAGATGGGAGTCCCATCAAGGAGGGAAGACTTGGTTAAGGCTGTGAGGCAGCAAGGAAAGGACCAGCTGTGCACCTTTAGAAAGCTCATTTTGGCCATCTGGCAGGGAAGGGGGGTTGTAGGGAGCCGGGAAAAACATTTCTGAGGCTGCTGCACTCATCCTTGCAAGAAAGGGCAGTGGCCTGGACTGCGAAGCTATCAATGACAATAGAAGCAAGCAGCCCCGAGAAGCTCTTCAGAGGAACACCACAGCCATGAGACCGACCCATGCAGGTGGGGTGGCTGAGGGCTGGGCAGGTGGAGCGTGTACAGGAAAGGGAGACCTCAGCCTCAGTTTCCCCCTCAGTGCAATGGGATGAGCTGATCCTAATCCTGCACAGTGTGAGATGCCTGGCAGAGTCTGGCTTGTGGTGGGTGCTCACTAAATGACCACAGCGGCCACTGCTGCAGCTGGAGGAGGCACTGGGATCAGTCCCATCCTGCACCCCACTCACACCGAAACCAGGACCCTGCACCAGGAAGGGCTGGTCCCAGAGCCCGGACTCCTGGCCCCCAGCCCAAACACAAAGTAGGGGGCAGGATTCTCCCCCTCAGAACCCCACAGAAGGTTGGGTTCACCAGGCAGAGCACAGGTCTGTCACACTGGGCTGCACCGAGGCCCCAACTTCATGCCATTTTGTTCCTAACTGAACAAGGAAGCCCTGGAGCCAGTAAGCACACTCCAAACAACAAAAGATATGACCTGCTAACGTACAAACAAGGTGCAAGGCTTAATTAGGATGGCAGGCGCGGATGTTTGTTTACATGGGGTGCACACTGCTAGGCTGTGAGCAGGCTGTCACGGAAAGGAGCAAACGCCCTGCTCCTCACTAGGCTTCTGCTGGCGCATAGAACATGGTGTGAAACCCCACAGGCTCCAAAACTCGGCTCCTGGAGGTGACGCACCAGATGAGAGCCTAGACGTGGGCGCACACCACCAGCCTGGAGCTGCGAAAGGAGTTTGGGCTTGTTTTTAAATCTTTTATCCCAAGTGGTCAACAGAGAGGCTGGCCCCTCAACAGAGGAAGGGCAGGAGGTGTGGGGAGGGGAGGGAGACGAGGGAGAAGGGCAAGGTGAGGAAGGGGGAGGCTTGTCTGTAGCCCATCCTCCTGCCCCCACCACAACACCCCCACCACCACTGGCTGTCATGGACACCCACCTTCCCTTGCTCACCTCCCAGGGGCCTTGCCATGCTCTGGTGCCTCCCTCTGAAGCCCCTCTCCCCCTTCTCTCCCTCATCAACTTTCAAGACCCAGCTCAACTATCCTCTTCCCCATGAAACTGGCTTCACTGCTCTGGGGCTGAAGGGGCTGAGTGCAGAGCTGCTCTGGCCCTCAGACAGCATGGTTCTCTTGGTCCCCTCTGTCGCTGGCCCTCGGAGTACACGTTGCGCTCGTCTTCAGTCAAGTGTCCGTGTAGGTAACTAGCTCTCTAGTACTGTCTCTTCATCTGGAAACACAGGCACAGGCGACGTGAGGGTTGAGCGATGCCACGCACTGAGTCAGCTCAGCCCGGCATCCCAGACGGCACCCTCTGCCCCTACACCGAATCCAACAGCCCTTAGAGAGGTGCAGACAGGAACAGGTGCAGAGAGGCTGGAAACTTCTGAGGTCCCACAGGGAGGGAGCAGCCGACAGACATCTGACTCCAGAGCCCGGGCCTCGGCCACAGTGCGGCTGGCCCAGGACATCACGGTGCCTAATCCTGAAGGGCAGCAGCCCCCGCACTGCCCGTTACCCTGGGCAGCAGCTCCTTAGTCTGTAGCACCAGCTACCCGGACTACATTCCAAGGCCCCGAATGGGCCACGCCCTCTCACACACCCTGGCTTTGCACGATCTCGGTTCCCTCTCTCAGCCACACCCTGCCCCGTCAGCCTGCCCCACACTCCCCTCACCCTCCATGCCTCACCTCCCTGTGAGGCCCTGCCCAGCTCACCCAGGTGGTTTGGTGACCCAGTGAATGAGCGAAAGGACAGGCCCCGCAGCCTTTGTCCCCCTAAGCCAGCACATATGGACTCCTCATTCCCACCACTCTGGCTCACGCTAGGGAACCCCGTGAGATGGTCAGTAGGTGCCGGCTGTCCCCTGTTCTGTGAGACAATGTCCAAATGCCCCATGCATCATCTGGCCCAAGCAGATGCCCCACGTGCGCTGCCTGAAGTGACCTGTGCCCCATTGCCTGATCTTGGCAGCGTGGCACAGTGATGTCCAGAGGCACCACACCCCACAACCTTCAGGACAATCACCGCGGCACACACCCACTGCCCAGTGCCCCTGGTTTGAATGCAAAGGCTGCTTCCTGAGGTCTGCAGAGCACCGGGCTGGCTCTCGCCAGGCGGACCGGCTCATTTCCACAGCAGCAGCTCTGGTTCCAGACACAGGTAAGAAGCCGGCGGCACCGCAGGAGGGAGGCAGAGAAGAGAATGTTCTCCAGCAAGCCGCAAACAGAGCGTTTGAACTGAACTCGATGAAATTAAAAAGTAGCCAGAAGTCTACTCTTCGAGGAGAGCTTAGGAACGCAGCACAAAGCTCTTGGTCAGACGTGGCTCTTTTCCAGGTGTTTGGTAAGAGGCCAGCAGGTCAGACTGGGCCATTCTAATAGCTGAGTGCTGTGAATAATCTGGGTTCAGTGCACGTTTCCTGAACACCTCCCCAGTGCCAGGCCCTGAGCCAGGATCAGAAGGTTGTGACCTGCCCTCTCGACCTCACAGTGTCACTAAACGGGGTGTTGCCAGAGCCATGAGCAAAAGTGAGCTGAGTCACGGGGGGCTGCGCAGCCCTCGGGGGAGCCTCCCAAGCTGGGCTCCATGACCCGACTGCACCCCAGCCCAGGGCAGTGTTCTTCACAGCAGCTTCAACACACACAGTTATAGCAGAGGCAGCCAGGGCAAGAGGCATCGGTACCAGAAGTAATTAAATGACCGGGAGATGGCAAGAACTCAGGGAGAGATACATACTGGCACTGTTTCTTATTACCATTATTGTGATAACACATACCAAGAACAGGACTCCCAGACAAGGAGAAAGCAAGCTTAAGGGCATTTTAAAATTGGGCAAATTATAGAAAGGTGAGAGATTAAATGAAAATCCATCACATTACAAATACAGCCTGAAGTCACTGGCATCGTACTTTTTTTCATAAGTGAGTTATACCAATGGTAACTCCAAGGTCTGAATAATAGTTTGCAATAAACTCGGTGGGATGTTCACCACTTCTCTCTTGAAAAATTGACATCATAAGCCAAAAAAACAGCACGTTGACATTTCTATATCCTTTAGGGCGACCAGCTGGGAAAGGGGAATAAAACACCATCCCCAAGAGGCTGTAAGGGGCTGGGCCTCGCCAGCAGGCAAGCAAATTAAAACAACAAGAACCTATTTCACACCCATCAGTGGAGCAAAAATCAAAACCTTGCCAGTAGGCACTGATGGGTGAAAGAAACAGGAGCTCACAGGCACTCTGGTGGGCAGCCCCTGGGACACACAGCTATGAGAGCAATCTGGCAGCAGCAGGACGATTCTCTCCATGGCCCTCACTTGAGGGACCAAGCCAATGACTCTCACAGGTGCATACCTGGAGGCACACCTAAGAGTGCTGCTTTTAAAACAGGTCTGCAAATTCTGACACACTTGTTCTATCAAAAGGTAGAGTCTGGTCCCTCTCCTTGAACGGAACCAGCCTCAGAGACTTGCCTCTGATAAACAGAATGCAGCAAACATGACTTTGCAGTTTCTGCCTGGCTCTCTCTCTCTCTCTCCCCCGACACTGGCCCTCTGAACTCAGCCACCACACTATGAGGCCAAGTGGAGGGGCTACGTGTAGGTGCCCCACCTGCCAACAAATCTAAGGTCCCAGCTGACAGCCAGGACCACCCATCAGACATGAGAGAGCAAGCCCTCAGATGACACCAGCTCCAGCCTTCCAGCCGCCTACCTGACACCAAGGAGAGCAGAGATGAGCGGCACCTGCCTAGCCTGGCCCACAGTGCAGGTGCATAAGCAAAATAAACAGTACTGTCTTAAGCCACTATGTTTGGAGGTGGTTTACAGCAACAGGTAACTGGAACACATGTTCACTGCAACACTGTTTACAAGAGATTAAAAAGTCAAACCAACTGACTTCCATCAGTCGGGGAATGGATAAACTCCAGTTTACTCATACAGTGGAATACCACACAGCTGTTAAAAATGAATGAGCTAGACATATTACACAGTTATTTAAATACATATATGATTACACACACACACACACACACACGGAAGGAGCCTCGATGGCACAGCGGTTAAGCACTCAGTTGCGAACCAAAAGGTAGGCAATTCAAACCCAATAGCGGCTCTGCAGGAGAAAGATGTGACAGTCTGCTCCCATAAAGATACCGACCTAGGAAATCCTGTCCTATAAGGTCACTACTGAGTCAGAAACAACTCTACAATGACGGGTTTCACATATATATAGATATATAAACTGCAAAAAACATAACGCTGACTAGAAAAGGATAAGTAGCGTGATGACGTTTACATAAATCTTTAAAATACACAAAACAATATCATGCATTGTTCCTGGATAAACTCGAGGCATAAATGTTCAGAAGCGCACCTGCCAACCCCAGGGGAGCGGCCACGTCTGGGGAGTGAGTGAAGGCAGGGCTTCAGGTCAACCTGTAATATTTTATTTCTTACAAAACAAAAAAGGGGATGATGCAAACATGGCAAAATATTAATATCTGTTAAATTGGGGTGTCTATTATTTTATTTTCTGCACTTTCATGCAGGATTGAAGACGATCAGAAATTACTGTCTCTAAGCTCCCTCACCGTAATTGGGTGACAGGCATCTGTCCGTCTCCTCCCTCTCCTGTGAGCTCCCTGAAGACAATGATTGTGCCTCTTCCCACCCCCCACTGCACATGGTCAGTGTCAACAAACAGCCCCAGGCAGGACCGAAGGCGAGACTGACCAGGCAGGACCAATAAGCCCCAGGAAGAGTTCGTTCCCTTCCCTGGTTTGTGAGGACCAAGCAGAGAGCAAAGGATAGTTTCCAACCCAAGGGACTTCCCAAAACTAGGAATACAAAGAGGAAAAGGCAATCCCATTGAAAAGAAACACAAGCCCCTCCCTGGCCCCGAGGCTCCAACACTGTTAAAATTTCAGTTTTGACCAAATGGTATGTCACAAGCCAGGCAGCTGCAGGTGAGGGATATGCAGGAGAAGTAAGTACTATCTCGTTGTTAACGGCCTAATCCCCAGGAGAAGCTTTGTTTGAGGCGGAAGCAAGACTCACCTGGCTGAAAGGGAATACAGAAGTGGGAAAAGCTTCATTCAGAGAGGCCGGGGGAAGCTGCTAAGAGGGGAGGTCTGAAAGGAGGAGGAGGAAGATATATGAATGAAGGCCGATACCACCAGGGACAGCGGGGCAGGAAGATGAAAATGGCCAGGTCTCTAACGAACCAGCCCTAGAGTCTCTCTCAAACATCCTGTCCCCTGAGAGAAATAAGTCTCCATATGTTTAAGCCACTATCATTGGGTTTTCTATTAATTGCAGCCAAACACATTCCTAGTTGATACAGCGGTGAATACTGCTGCATGATGGGAAAACTGGTAATTTTTGTTTTCCTTCTTCTACCTTTCCCTATTTTCCTCATATTACTACCATAATGAGGTATCGGTGGTTCAGTGGCAGAATTCTTGCCTTCCATGTGGAAGACCCAGGTTGAATCCCGGCCATTGCACCTCATGTACAACCACCACCCGTCTGTCAGGGGAGACTTAGGTGTCGCTAAGACGCTGAACAGGTTTTAGGAGATCTTCCACACTAGGAAGAAAGGCCTGGCAATACACTTCCAAAAATCAGTCAATGAAAACCCTGTGGAGTACAACGGGCCAACCGATCATGGGGATGGCGCAGGACCAGGCACCATTCCGTTCTGTTGTGCGTGGGGTCGCCATGAGTCAGGGGCCAACTCGATGGCAGCTAACAACACTACCATAATAAGGAAAATTTTATTTCAGGGAGAAAAAAAAAAAGTTCATAGTCTTGGCTAGTAACGTCATCCCCAGGATTCTAGCCTAAGAAACTAACTGCACAGAAGCTAAATATTATGTACATAAAGATCGTCATTACAGCACTCTCTACAAAACAACGATTAGAAACCTGTGGAACAAACCTAAATGTTGGCAATAGGGATACAATTTAGTAAACTGCTGTACAACCACATGAAGGAGGATGATTATCTTGAATGCTGTAAAAACACAGATACATAAGAAGCTTTAAAGCCGGATCCAAGGTGATCTATGAACAAAGCCTGCAGAACTATAAAAACATGTTCGAGAGCCAAAGGCAAAGCACAGAGCCCAAGCTCCTGGCTGTGGGCCCGCAGGCCGGCAAGGGAAGGGAGGCAGGATAGAGCGGGTGGCCAGGCCTGATGCTGGTGTGGCCGGGGACGGAGGCAGCGGCTCCAGGGTCTCACATCCTCATCAAGGAATCCTGGGAGTGGGGAGGCTCCTCGTGGGGGTGCTGCAGCCCCGGTGACAGGCTGACCACCGGCTGGTCCTGGAGGCACTTTTTACTCCCAGGTCCATTATCTCAAACAACTCCAGGGCAATGGCGTGCAACCTGATGGGAAGAACCCGGGGAAAATTTCACAGTACAGGCTCTCCTTCGCAGAATTCCTTTAAAAAAAAATTCCCATCAACTGCAAATATATATGTTCTCTGAGGCTCGAGCACAGGACCAGCTTCTGAACATTTACATCCCTGGCCCCAAATGCAAAGGCTAGTCCAGAGGCGGGCACTGCCCACGTTGCTCCGCCATCCCAGGGCAGGCACTGTCCACATTGCACCGGCATCCCAGGGCAGGCACTACCCACCTTGCACTGCCATCCCAAGGCAGGCACTGACAACATTGCACCACCATCCTGGGGCAGGCACCGCCCTCCTGGCACCGCCATCCCAGGGTAAGCACTGCCCACACTGCACCACCGTCCCAGGGCAGGCACTGTCCACACTGCACCACCGTCCCGGGACAAGCACTGCCCACCTGACACTACCGTCCCGGGGCGAGCACTGCCCACCTGGCACCGCCATCCCATTTGTGGAGGGTTAGATGTGAGGTTCCACCTCCTTACCTGTGATCTTCCTCAAGCTATAAAAACAACCCTAGATGTCGCGGTCTGAAATTACTTGCTCAAAATTATAATTATTACATTAATGTGGATGACTGTAAAACTATACCTCGGCTTTCTAAATGAAAACACCAGGCTGCCAAACCTTCTGGAAGAAATTAAGCTGTTAATGTGTAAAGACTATTACATCCCCAAAGACATTACCACCGAATTTTACCCCATTTCAACAAGGGAAGATGCTGGACTATATTGGAAACCTCTGTGAATTGCCTAATTATAGTTAATAAGGTCATCATCTTCCCATGAAATAGCCTTTTCTGTTTTCCAACAGAGCCTTCAACAATTCTCCAAACTGTTCATCTGAAGACTCCCTGAGAAGGCAATCCCATTACAGGCAGACAGCAGGAGGAAGGCAGGCAAGCAGGAGGGAAGAGGACAGGCCCCGGGAAGCTGTGGAGAAGGCCCCTGTGGAGAAAGGAAGCAGAACTTTCTCAGAGCCGCCATTTCAGGATCCCAAGAGAGGTGAGGCAACAGGAGCCACATGATCCCAGGTGCGGACCAGGAAGCAAGGTACACACCAGCTAACGTTAAGTGAGGCACGCACAGGCTTACTTGTGCTTACTTACTAATCTGTAGGGCACAGTTTCACCTGGGTTTCACCGCATCTTGCTTACTGGGTAATCCAGCCCTGTGTGGACCCCACCCCCACCCCACCCCCCATCGCATACCCAATGTGGGGGCAAGGGCAAGCTCCAGGCCCCTCCTCACCCAGGCTGCGTGCTGGACGGGTGGGGACCTCCCTCACTCAGCACACCTGTGTGTGGCCACCAGTGCTGTCCTGAAACCCAGTCTGTGGCTGTGGCTGGTGAACCATGCCACTGAGCCACTGAGCAAACTTCCCTTTTTAATAGCTGTGCAGAAGCCAGCAGGTCAGGGATGTCGTTATGCGTGTAATGTGTAAAATCACGGGCAGGTGAAAGAAGGACTGGAGGAAATCAGAACTTTCTTCATGCACGGGGCCAGGGCAGGGACTGAGGTCACTGTGAAAAGCCCACCCACGCCCGAGGCAAAGGGAGGTGGAGGGCAGTGGCCAGGAACAGCACAGGGTCACAGTGGCACTGAGAAGCAGAGAGGAAAAGCGATCCGGCTCAGTCTGTCCAGGCAGCTTGGTACCAGGTAAACGCAGTTGTGCAGGCCAAGGTCCCTGCTCTCCCAGCGCCCAGCAAAAAGGCATGGTCTCTAGCGCCCCCACCCGTGAGAGAAGGCAATGCAGCAACTGGCTGGCAGCTCCCTGCCCTTCGCAAAGGAGAAGCTTTTCGCAGCGCCTCTGAGCAGGAGGGGGTGCAGGGAGGGGCTGGGGTGCTGAGCTTGGCTGCTCAGACCCTTCCAGGAAAGAGCCTGGCCCCACGCCTGGCTCCATTCCCACCTCTGTCCCCTGTAGGGCCAGAAACACTCTGCCTGACTCGCTGGTGACAGTGAACACAGCAAAGGAGGCAGAGCACCTGGCCTGGCTGCGTGTCCCCCTGCATTCAACAGGATACGGCCGCTTCCCTCCCATAGTGTAGCAGGATCGAGCATGGGGCCAGGCATAGGAGATGCCCACAGGGAACAGGTGGGTGAGCAAGGAATCTGGCCCCAGCACCCACCAGGAGAGCGGCCCCGGGCCACTGAGGAGGGGAGGGTCAGGACTCAGCTTGGCTCACTGAGGGAGCTGGCCTACTCGGCCCGGGGTCGGGGTGGGGAGCGAATTGGACTCTCCCCCAGAGCGCCTACCCCCCGACCCCTCCACCTGCCCAGAGGTTCAATAATACTGCCGAGCAGCTGGCTTTCAGGAATAAAAGCCTGAAACAGTGGGGAAACAGTGACTGGCCACGCTGTAAAAAATTTAAGGCACACGGCGGGGCAGCTGGTGACTGCACCAGGAACCAGCGGGCGCAAGGCTGGGTGGCAGGGGTTCGGACTACATCCTGTTTTGTCTGGGTGGTTCCCTAAGTTTGGGCTGGGGGCAAACACCAAGGGTCTTACACAGAGTAATGGCCATCAGAATTTACAACAATTAATCATGAAAATAACAAGAGCAGCCGTCACCATCAGGGCATCTACTGTTCACTGGGGAACATACTAGGCCCACCACTATTTTGACTCTCATGCTCACAACAACTATGAAAATGAGGATGGCACAGGACAGGGCAGTGTAGCATTCTGTTGTACACAGGGTCACTATGAGTTGGAACCAACTCGACAACACCTAACAACAACAACACAGAGAGAGAACCGATGGCAGTGGGGATGGAGAGGAAGAGACAAATTCAAGAAAGACTGGGGGGAATAGAGAAGTCCCACCTTAGTGACTGAATGAACAGCTGATCAGCACATGCTTGCCAAAGACAAGACCATCTCTGTCTTACTCTATCCCGTCCGGCACCCAGCAGATGCTCAGTAGACATCTGGGTGGCAGTGCATTCACAGAGCTGCAGGAGGAAAGAAGGCCAGCAGCAGAGCAGGCAAGAGGAGGTGGCACAGGCCAGCTGTGTGAGGGTGTCCCAGAGGCAATGCTAAGAACTGCGCAGGGCCTGAGAGAGTGCCCTACTAGCAAGACAGCAAATTTCCTTCCTGTGTGTTACAGTTTCAGATGTACTGGCAGAAGACACAAGACTCCTGGGTCAGAGACAAAAGACAGTTTATTACTCACAGTAACAGCAGTAGCCAGAATAACACTGTGGCACCAGTTCCCTTAGCCCCAGTTACACAGAGCAACATGATGAGAGCCAGGTGTTAGCTGCACACACACCGGGATGAGTGACATTAGGAGGCCCCAATCTCTACAAGAGCCCTGGTGATGCAGTGGTTAAGTGCTCGGCTGATAACCAAAATGTCAGCAGTTCCAACCCACCAGCCACTCTGCAGGAAAAAGACATAGCAGTTTCCTTCTGTACAATTACAGCCTTGGAAACCCTCTGGGGCAGCTCCACTCTGTCCTGTAGGGTCGCTATGAGTTGGAATTGACTCGACGGCAATGGGTTTGGTTTGGTTTCCCAACAGCTTCCACATACTTGTAAACCATATATGCTTACCTCCCTATACACATACACCTTCAGGCTCCCTGTTGCCCATCTTGGCATTTCCTCCCCTTCTCTTTCTTGTTTAGAAAGTAAAACTAACATTTACTTGCCAGCCCTGCTAGGCAGGAAGTGAGGCTCAGGGAAGTTAAAGTAGCATGCCCAAGGGCTCCTAGGGTCTCCCTGTTTCTGTGACTGGTACTAGCACAATCTCATCCTTAATAGTTAAGCCTGGAATCTTTTTTGACTCCCGACATCGTCCATCCCATCACCAAGCCTCGTCCATTCTGTCCCCAAATCATCCCAAAGACCTATTCACACCTCTGTCCCACTGTCATCCTCATCTGGCCTGGACACCTGCCACCACCAACTCACTGCTCTCCCTGTTTCCTCCCCAGCTCCTTCACAGTCCGTTCTCCATGCAGAAACAGCACACTCTTACAAGGACATAAAGTAATATGACACCCCTGCTCAAAATAGGGAGTGTCTCAATTGTCTAGTACGGCTATAAGAGAAATACCACAAGTGGGTGGCTTTAACAAACAGAAATTTATTTTTTCTCACAGTTAGGAGGCTAGAAGTCTGAATTCAGGATACCGGCTCTAGGGGGAGGCTCTCTCTCTCTGTTGGCTCTGGAGGAAGGTCCTTTCCTCTTTTGAGCTTCTGCTCCTGGGTGATCTTTATGTGGCCTGGCATCACTCTCCCCCTTCTCTGCTTGCTCACTTCCTTGTTTAATCTCTTTGATATCTCAAAAGAGATTGACTTAAGACACACTACACTAACCCTGTCTCACTAACACAGGAAAGACAACCCATTCCCAAATAGGATTATAACCACAGGTATATACATAATTTGAGGGGACACGGTTCAATCCCTAACACAAAGTTTCTTACGAAGTTAAACATACTTAGCATATGATGCGCTTCTCGATATTTACCTAAAGACATGAAAACATATATCCACGCAAAGACTTGAACACAAATGTTCCTCAAAGTACTATCTCTAATACTCCCAAACTGGAAACAGTCAAACGCCCAGTAACAGAAGAACGGATAAACAAGTTGTAGTGTTTTTATACTAAAAAAAAAAAAAAGCCAATGCCATCGAGTCGATTCCGACTCATAGCGACCCTACAGGACAGAGTAGAACTGCCCCCGTAGAGTTTCCACGGAGTGCCTGGCGGATTCGAACTGCCAACCCTTTGGTTAGCAGGCATAGCACTTAACCACTACGCCACCAGGGTTTCCATGTTTTATATAACGTAATGCTATTTTTAACTACTGATGTACACAACACAGCTGAATCTCAGAATCATTATGTTAAGTGCAAGAAACCAGACACAAAAGGCCTACATACTGTATGACACTGTATAACTGCAACTATATGAGTTTCTAGAATAGGCAAAGCTAATCTGTAGTGACAGAAAGCAGGTCAGCGGTTGCCTGGCCCCAGGGAATGAGACTGAGTGAGAAAGGACACGTAGCGGAAACGTCTCGTATCTTGACTGGGGTGATGATTACACACGTGTATTCGTTCGGCAAAATTCACCAAAAAGTTCAGTGAAAATGGTACATTTTACTGTATGTAAACTACATCTTGAAAAAGTTAATTAAAATTTTTTTTCTTAACTTAAAACCTTCAGTGGTTTTTCACTTCATTTTGAATAAAATCCTCAGGCCTGCCATGTCCTACCAGGCCCGTCATGATCTGACCTGTCTAGAGCACCAACCTCATCTCACTCCACTCTCGCTTGGTAGCAGCCCCAACATAAGGCAAGCCATAGGGACGGCCTCCATCTTCTCAATGAGAAGATTAAAAACAAAAAAGTTAGGGGCTATCTTGAATATATATACTTGTAAAGATATTGGTGAAATAATTAAACGTCTGTATTTGTGTTTAATTTGTTAACCTAGATGTACACACATATTTAAAATTATCTACTATAACGATAGAAACGCTATATTTTTCCACTGCCATTTCATGAAGCAACTCCATGTATACTATTCCTAGGCATCAAGGCACATTTCTGTGAGGCAGTGGTGGCTCAGCAGTAGAATCCTCGCCTGCCTTGTGTGAGATCCAGGTTTGATTCCAGGACAATGCACTCCACGTGCAGTCACCACCCACCTGTCAGTAGAGACTTGCCTGTTGCTAGGATGCTGAACAGGTTTCAGCAAAGCTTCCAGACTAAGATGGACTAGGAAGAAAGGCCTAGAGATCTACTTCTGAAAATCGGCCATTGAAAACCCTATGGCTCATACCAGTCCGATGGGCAACTGATCATGGGGATGGCACAGGACTGAGCAGCATTTGGCTCCTTTGTGCGTGGGGTCGCCGTGAGTCAGGGGATGACTACTCAAAGGAGGCTTACAACAATGAGGCACATTTCTATGCCAGTGAGATGGAATCCTCGAGATGAGGGACAACAATTACTAAGCACCTAGTACTAGGAACTGCCCTCAGCACTTTCCACGGATTATTTCATTCAATCTTCAGAAAACCACAAGAGGTAGATACTAACACTGCAGTTCCCAAATCTTTGCGAAGCTGGGTTTTCAGAGGTTGCTATGATAAAAAGGAAGCGCCTCGGGAAAATGAGTATGGAACAGGAAATGAGGGTGGCAGTATCCAACCTGATTCCAACATTTGAGAAGTTAAGCATGCCCAACAGGTACTAAGCTTTTAGGATATAAATAGTTTATTGTTTGGACCTATGCCTTAATACACAGACGTGCCAAAGCATTTCTTTTGGCCTAGGGGTGCCGTGACACTCAGGGCATTGTGAACCGAGACCACTTGAGACCCTGTGTACTATTTTCTCTATTTTATGGATAGGGAAACAGAAGCACATAGGGGTTAGTTCCTAGTGCTGCTGTAACACAAATACCATAAGTGGGTGTCTTTGCAGAACAAAAATTTATTTTCTCTCAGTTCCAGAGGCTAGAAATCTGAATGCAGGGTCTTGGCAGCGCCAATTCCGTCCTTGAGCTTTTCTCCTGGTTTCTCGTGTCCACCAGCAATCCTTGGTATTCCTTGGCATCTGTTTTCCCCAGTGTGTGTCTCTGTGTCTATTCTGGTCTTTCTATAACTCAGAAGTGATAAGGTTTAGGATCCACCCTATACTGGCATGACCTCATCCGCATAACAAAAGAAAATCCTATTTCCAAACAGGGTCACATCCACAGGTACCAAAAAGAAAAACCAAACCTGTTGTGGTTGAGTCAATTCCAACTCATAGCGACTCTATAAGACAGAGTAGAATTGCCCCATAGGGTTTCCAAGGAGCACCTGGTGGATTCAAACTGCTGACCTTTTGGTTAGCAGCCATACCACTTAGGAAGTACGCTGCCAGGGTTTCCTCCACAGGCACAAGGGCCAGGAATTCAACATATATTTTGGGGATACACAATTCAATTCATAACACCTGCCATCACAGAGCTGGTAAGTCAGGGTTCAAGCCCAGGCAGTCTTCCTCCAGAATCTGTGCTTTAAACCCCAAAGCAACACAGCCTTCAAGAACTGGTTTTCCACTAAGCAGTTTAACAAAGATGTTGTATGTGAAGGCTAAACGTTGAACCGAACTAGGTTGTGGACAAGGTATCCAAAAACCTGCTTAAACTTTGTGATCCAAAAGCAAGAGAGTAGGACTCATAGGCTCCTATACCTGGTAACAGCTCAAACCGGCTGGTAACAGGACATAAGTGTTTCAAAGGCTACAACAATCAAGACAGCACAATCTAGTAGTCCATCTGAGTATATTGAAACAAAACAAGAAGATAAGACTCAGTGAGCAAATATAAAAGATATCATTACAATACCTTATAGATGGCTTGGAAACAGCAGTTGATATCAAATCACATAAAGAAGCAGACCATGATTGCTTCTACAAACTCCCAAATCAAAGAATCAAAATCTTTCCCAGATGAACATACATGCCTGGAATTGTCAGATGTAGAATAAAAAAACTAATATACAGAATGCTTCAAGACATCAGGGATGACCTCAGAAATGAAATCAGGCAATCTACAGAAAAAAGCCAAGGAACACACAGATAAAGCAGTTGAAGAACTCAAAAAGATTATTCAAGAAATAGTGAAAAATTTAATAAGCTGCAAGAATCCATAGAGAGACAGCATTCAGAAATCCAAAAGATTAACAATAAAATTACAGAATTAGACAACTCAATAGGAAGTCAGAGGAGCAGAATCGAGGAATTGGAATGCAGAGTTGGGGAGATGGAGGATAAGGCAATTGACACCAATATATTTGAAGAAAAATCAGATAAAAGAATTTAAAAAAATGAAGAAACCGTAAGAATCATGTGGGACTCTATCAAGAAGAATAACCTGCATGTGATTGGAGTCCCAGAACTGGGGAGGGGGGTATCAGAAAACACAGAGAGAATAGTTGAAGATCTGTTGGCAGAAAACTTCCCTGGCATCATGAAAGATGAAAGGATATCTATCCAAGATGCTCATCGAACTCCATACAAGATAGATCCCAAAGGAAAATCACCAAGGCATATTATCATCAAACTCACCAAAACCAAGGATAAAAAGAATTTTAAAAGCAGCCAGGGATAAACTAAAAGTCACCTACAAAGGAGAATCAATAAGTTCGGACTACTTGGCAGAAACCATGCAGGCAAGAAGGCAATGGGATGACATATACAGAGCACTGAAGGAGAAAAACTGCCAGCCAAGAATCCAGCAAAACTCTCTCTCGAATATGAAGGTGAAATTAAGATATTTACAGATAAACACAAGCTTAGAGAATCTGCAAAAACAAAACCAAAGCTACAAAAATTACTAAAGAAAATTCTTTAGTCAGAAATCAATAATATCAGATACCAACCCAACACAAGGTCACAGAACATCCTGATATCAACTCTGATAGGGAAATCACAAAAACAAAACAAGATTAATTTAAAAAATGCTCAAAACAGGGAATCATTGATGTCATTATGTAAAAGATTACAATAATCAAAACAGAACCCAGTAAGAGAGTACTCTCTAACTGTGAAATTTCTTGAAGACCCAAACAGAAAGGAATCTTTTCTGTGGGAGGTGTTGTGGACAAACCTTGCCTTGCATTCCAATTCTTGCCCCCCCACGACCCCCCAGCCTTTGTGCACACTGTTCCTTGCACCTCACACTTGAGAGAGGGCCCTTCTTGCATCCAATCTCAGCATGCAAGTTACTGCCACGGCTGGGCTCTCCTTTACCCAGCCAGCGGTTTTTCTCTATTCCCTGTAAACAGCACTTTGCGATTTGTAATTACCTAGTAGTTAATTTGGAAACCCTGGTGGTGTAGTGGTTAAGACCTATGGCTGCTAACCAAAAGGTCAGCAGTTTGAATCCACCAGGTGCTCCCTGGAAGCCCTGTGGGGCAGCTCTACTCTGTCCTATCGGGTTGCTAGGAGTTGGAATCGACTTGACAACAATGGGTTTTATTAGTCATTTATTAGATGGTGACGGGGCAGAGCTGGCCCTGGCGTGGTGCCTGGCACACAGCAGGACTTCCCTGAGTGGTCACTGCTGTTTTCGATGGTCTCTCCACCCCTAGCCCGCAGGGTCCTGAGCCAAACCCCAGCGCTATGGCAGAAGCCTGTCTCCCATGCCCCCGTTCCCTGGGAGGGCCTGCCACATCCAGCAGCCTCCCCACTTCACATCCTGAGCATCTCCAGGCTCCAGGAGGGCGGAGGCCAGCACTCACATCTCTGATGAGAGGGGCATTTGGTGATCTCCATGGAGGCCATCCCCAAAATCACTTTAAAATTGAGCTTTAACTCTCTCCCTCTGGAAATGCAGGCAGGCTCTGGCCCAGTGTATTCTTATTTCAAAACGCTAATTTTCAAAAATGGTAAACTTTTGGGGCTATTGCAAACAATTAAAATCAAGAGAGATCCATGGGGAGATGGAGAAGAGGGAACAAATGTATCGGACCAAAACCCTGATAAAATAAGTATGAAGACTCTGGCACAGCTCTGCAGGACGCAAATTACTCTCCAAGTCCTCACAGACCAGACCCCAGAGAGGCAATTCATTAACAGCTGCCATACTGGCCTCCACGTTAACCTGCATCCCTAAAGTACTTAACTCTTACCCAGGAAACTGCTTACTTAACTTGCGTTAGGACGCGGAGGACCAACGTAGGTTTGCTATTCACAGCTTCAAATTCAATTTAAAGGGATCGCTGTTTCAATTTCCTGTAGAAAGTTCCTCTGTGTTCTAATACATCAGTGTCAGGAAACACGGCCTTTACTTAATTTCTTCTCATTATTCATACAACCAGGGATCACCCAAAGCAATTTCTCCTTCTTTGTGCGCATAACACCAATGATGGGCTTTTACTTTTCATCTTTTCAAGTGCCAGCTGTTCTGAGGCTTCCTCCTCTCTCAAAAGCACCCCCTTTCGAGACCCACGATCAGCTTCCTGGGAGCCTCTGTATGGTGACAGGACTTGACAGTGCCATTCACGTTCGACTGCCAATATGTGGGACTGATTCATATGCCAAAATGCAGTGCAGAGTCAGAAAGCATGGAGACTAGTCCCAAGCCACCATGTCACCTTGAAGTGAGCCCAGATCACTGGGTTGCTCACTTGAAGAGTCATGAGCTCATGTGTTCAAAGGCAGCCATGTGGGAAACCCAGGCCCTGAGACAGGTAACAACAGACCTGCTGGGGGCAGGGATCAAACAGGGGTGGGGTTCTCGGCCCCCCAGCTCCCCTCCCTGGGGCAGCCCCTGAAGATTTCCATGGGTCCCTTGGAGTCCCCAAAGTCCAGGCTAGAAACCACCCACCTGGGTTATCTCAAAGAAAAGAAGCCTAGTACTCTACATTTCCTTTGCACAAGCAAAACATTTTTAATAAGACTGTAATGGAAAAATAATTCATGCATTTTATTTCCTATTTAACGCATTTATGTATTTTCCACAATGAGCATAAATTATTTCAATAATCAGAAGAAAACAAACATTATTAAAAAGAAGATGATTCACGTCGATCTGAAAAAACAAAACAAAACACCCAAGGCACCGAGAAGATTAGCAGGGAAGGTCTGCATCCTCGCCCAACCTCGTCTGCTATCGTTAGCTGCTCATTACTGTGGTCCCTCCAGAGAAGCAAGACACAGCCAGCGTCTGGAAAAGGTCTGATGAGTCACGGAGCCCAGCGGGCCTTCATAAATATTCATAACCCCCAGCTCTCCAGGCTTCAGAGAGCGACGGGGGCACTGGAGGGGAGAAAGCAGCGAGGCCCGGGGCGTAATCCAGTCCCTGATGGCCTGGTGCCTTCCACAGGGAGCTTGACCTTCCCCCGCCTCCAGTTTCTCCACCCCTGACACCTACCACACAGCACTGAGCAAGATGTAAATTTGCCACACGTAAAATAAGTGAGATGTCAGTAAACAGAGGCTTTTTTTTTTTTGCATTTTTATTGTGCTTTAAGTGAAAGTTTACAAACCAAGACAGTCTCTCATACAAAAACTTATATACACCTTGCTATGTACTTCTAGTTGCTCTCCCCCTAATGAGACAGCAAGCACACTCCTTCCCTCCACTCTCTATTTTCATGTCCAGAATGGACAGCTTCTGATCCCCTCTTCCCTCTCATCTCTTCTCCAGACAGGAGCTGCCCACATAGTCTTATGTGTCTACTTGATCCAAGGAGCTCACTTTTCACCAGTATCATTTTCTATCCCACAGTCCAGTCCAATCCCTGTCTGAAGAGTTGGCTTTGGGAATGGTTCCTGTCTTAGGCTAACAGAAGGTCTGGGGACCATGACCTCTGGGGTCCTTCTAGTCTCAGTCAGAACATTAAGTCTGGTCTTTTTATGAGAGTTTGGGATCTGCATCCCGCTGCTCTCCTGCTCCCTCAGGGGTTCTCTGTTGTGTTCCCTGTCAGGGCAGTCATCGGTTGTAGCCGGGCACCATCTAGTTCTTTTGGTCTCAGGAGGATGTAGTTTCTGGTTTATGTGGCCCTTTCTGTCTCTTAGGCTCATAATTACCTTGTGTCTTTGGTGTTCTTCATTCTCCTTTGATCCAGGTGGGTTGAGACCAATTGCTGCATCTTAGATAGCTGCTTCCTAGCATTTAAGACCCCAGACGCCACTCTCCAAAGTGGGATGCAGAATGTTTTTTTAATAGATTTTATTATGCCAATTGACTTAGATATCCCCTGAAACCATGGTCCCCAAACCCCAAACAGAGGTGTTTTTAAGCCCTTAGGTTTTAGTTTTCATCTGAACTCAAATCTTGGGACCCTCCAGCCATGGGGCGGCGGGGGAGGCTCTTTAGAGTCAGGTGACAGGAACCCTGGCCTCACCTGCTCCAGGTCTAGCCCAGACTACCAGAGGTGCCTCCTGGGAGGCCTCCCTATGCCTGTCCCCTCAGGCCCCATGCTCACCAGTGCGCGAACTTTCCACGGGCCCAGGTCCTAAAGCAAAGCTCTATTCCCTCCCAGGCCACACACTGCCCTCCCAGGCAACCCACCACCACCCGCCATGACCATCCTCTTGGCACTCCACCCACACCTCCCCCGGCCTGACCTGCAGGTTTCTGCCTACCTCGGCTCCCCGGGGGCCTCCACCTGCCTCAGGACCCCCACCCCCAGGGCCAGCTCCAGTGTCCTCCCCTCCCCAGGACCCACTCTCCTCTTTGCTCCCCAGCATGTGGTGTCCCCAGCACACATCCTCCTCTGTCTGTCCCGAGTTATCTGTCTGGACGCCCTGCCCACTCCAATCTCCAGCACCCACTCAATCTGGCAAAACCGAGCACCAGAGCCTGTTCGGGTGCTAAGATGTGAAACTACGGTTGCTGTTCTGAATAATTTCAAGCTTCAGGATACAGCTGCAGCCAAAGCCTAAAGAAGGAATAAACCCAGACCCGCTGGGCCCGTGTAGTCAGGTCTGCTTTGACTTGGATGTGATAAGCAGCTACCCACAGCAGCTGGCTTGGGAACACACCAACTGGATCAACTCATGCCAACTGGCACCAAAGGTGCCTGAGGAAGGGCAGAGGAGTCTGAAGCCAACCATATGCCCCCGCTTATGACTCCTAGCCCATCCAGAACCTGCCGCCCACCCCAGCCGCTATCTCAGCCAAACCACTTCCAATCCCCTTCCCACCTGAGTTGGCAAGATGGATGGGGCTTTGAATTAAAGGCCTTTCCTCCTGCCTCCTGGATGCTGAGAGGCATGTGAGTCTCAGAGTAAACAGGGGGTTATTAATGCCAAAGGAAGACAATTACCCCCAAAAGTGTGAGCACATCCATAAGAATCTGAAAGCAACTTCTCAGGAACATAGGACACAACGCAAATTAAATGTCTGCACCGAGTATATATCATTACTTAATCTCTCAGAAACTCCCTGGTCACTACCACGACGTTAACTGCAGGCTCAGCCCGGGCATCCATCTTCCTCTGGAAGGACTTCTGTGCTACACTCGCTCCACCCAGAGTGGCTTCCCCACTCACTGAGGCCTCCCTGACCAGCCAGGTCCCCACACACCTGCCCTCTGGGCCTGCCAACAGCCCTTTGCCGGGAGCAACTTCCAATCACACGGAGGAAGAAAGAGTGAGGGGCCGGGGGTGGGGGCTCTATGGAACCATTAAAAAAACCCAGGCCGCCATTGCCAGCCTTTAAATCATGCTTCACAGCTGCCCAACTGCTCTCAGGCTGCCTCCTCTTCCTCCATCCCCACGCCGGCACCATGTCACTCATTCAGTGACAACACGGTGTCTGCCCAGTGCCCACTCTGGACACCAGGGGCCCAGGAAGTGAGCTTACAGTCCTGGGGGCCGTGTGCATGTGTGGCAGGCTCCAGAAATGCACAGGGAGGGACCCCACAAGGCTGGGCGGTACCGCTTCCTGCTTGGCCACTTGGTAACATGTAACCTCGGGTAAGTCACCCAGCAGGGACTGGTACCACCCACCCTGCTGCCACAATGGCATTGCCCCCAAGCCCCCAGCTCTTCACTGCACACTAGAAACAGACACTGCCAATTAAGCCTCAATCAACCGAAAAATGGAGATGAAATGCCGAAGTGGTGAAAGCAGGGGTCTCTGTGTAGAGACCCTGGTGGGCCGTGAAGGCTGGGTACATGGCAGCTGTTCTGTGCTATTACACCACTGAGCCCATCCTACACGCCTCCTAGGTGCACACCTGCCCCACACTCTTCCACCAGACCACACCATCCCACTGACAGTCTACTGGCCTCTGAGCCCACCGTTCCCAGGGACACCAAGCCTCCCTGCCCAGTCCCTGGCTTTGAACCTGGGCCCAAGTGTCCTGCACGAGCTGGATTCTCTAAGCTCTGGAAGAACCCATACCCCCTCTACCACTGACCCTTCCAGCCCTGCGGACCACCCCCTTCCTGGAGGCAAGCCCACCTCCGTCCTGCACTGCATCGAGGCTAAAGGGCCAGGACACGGACTACATGACTGCCCCATGCCCCATCTGAGCACCTGAGAAACTGAAAAGGCTTCCATCACCCCCATAGCACAGCCCAGCCCGGCCTCCCAGTAGGCCAACTACAGGCAGCACCATTGTCTTACTTACCTAGTGCTGCTATAACAGAAATACCACCAGTGGGCAACTTTAACAAACAGAAATTTATTCTCTCACAGTTTAGGAGTCTAGAAGTCCAATTCAGGGCACCAGCCCTAGAGGAAGGCTTTCCCTCTCTGTCAGCTCCGGGGAAAAGGTCCTTGTCTCTGTCAGCTTCTGTCCCCCAGTTCTGCCAGCACAGGAAAGGCCGGCTAGTAAAAGACACAAGCTGGGCTAGCTGGGGGAGGGCCAAGCACCCCAGTGCCCAGCTCAGGCCGTGGAATAGGGAGAAAGGGCCATGGGCCACCTCTGAACACGTAAGGGAGACACGAGGCTGAAAGGGGGGGTGGCCGTACATTCTCATTTCTGAGTTGGGATCTTGGCCCTGGGGAAAGTAGGCCAGGTGAGCTTCCACCCACTGGCAGACTGCTGGGGGACAAACCACCTGCTGCACGTGACACGGACCCGCAGGCCCCCTCAAGCCCTGTCCTAGGAGAAGGCCCTGCAGAGGCAAGGCACACGAGCACTTTCCTGCTGCCTCCTGAGGGCCTGGGCCCCTCCCATAGCCCCCCAGGTAGGAGCCTCTGCCTCCTAGGATTAGCAGATGAGAGGGCCGAGTATACAGGCAGGAGGCTTGGGGGGGCCTCTCTACCAAGCCCCCCCTGCCTCAGCGCAGCCCATGCTCTGCCTCCCGTGACAATGTCCAGGTGGAAACAGGGTGAGAAAGGACACTGGTGGTGGTCAACCCCTAGATCACAGAGACTAAGCCAGTGTCGTAGGTCAGGCTGGCATGAGGAGCCCTTGCCGCCATGGATAGCCTCAATCTCCAGCAAATAGAGGGCACGGGCTGTGAACATCTAATGTACTCCTTTGGGGCCGCACGTGAGGGTGGGAAGAACACAGGCCTGGCAGCCACAGGGCCTGGGACCCAGGGCCAGCGCCACACTTTCTAGAGTGTGCCCCTGGCCTCCAGGCCTCCAGGTCCGTGTCCACAGAATGGGTGTGCCACCCACAACTCAGAGGTTCCAGAAGGATCATGTGTGTATGAGGCCCAGCACTGCGCTGGGCGCCTCGTGGGATCTCGGCACGGGCATCATCCTCACCACCAAAACTGAATCTCGGGGAGCCGCCACCTCGAGTCTGCGCTGAATCGGTACCAGGTACGGCCTGTGACAAAGTTGGCACCAGCACTGCTCAAGGCCCCGCCACGCTCAAGGCCCTCCATCGGGCAAGCCAGAATCCAGGCAGAGGAGAAATAACTTAATGCTCCATCTGGCAGCACTTCCCTGGCCCGTCATCCATTCTGGCTCATCGGAACCTGCCATCCAAGCAAACTGGAATATTGATCGCTGCAATCATCTCGATGGAAATCTGAGGCCAAGCACTTTATGTGCATTTCAATTAGCAAAGCAGGCTCGGGTCCTAACTCAGCTCCATTCCAGCCAGCTTCACAGTGGCCAGCAGATGGGTCCTGAAAAGCTGAGGTGACCGGCAAGCCATTCACGGACCCACACCTCCACATGGAGTTCACAGTTCCACTTCACAATGATACGTGTTCATTTTCCAAACCCCGGTCTAAGCATAGGGAAGGACTAGATGTGGTGTGCCTGTGCCAAGCTCGGGTGTCACCCACGCTGCCACCCACTGACCACACAGTGGCCCAAGGCTGTGCCAGCCCCCCCACTTCCCGAGTAAGAAACATGCTCTGTCCCCGAGGCTGAGGGCCTTGCCCTGGCCCAGGGCTGGAAAGGGCGAGAAGGGGCCATGGCTCAGACACAAGTCTGCCTAGCTCCTTCTCAGGGTCCAGATGACACGAGGCGTCGGCCTCAGCTCGGCTCTGATTGCTCTCTAAGCATTTGGCCGTGGACATTTTGGTGGCAAAGACGGCCAGGCCTTTCTAAGCCAATTCTGCTGCAGTCAGTTTTGCTTCCCACATAGGGCTGGGTGCTCCTGAGGACACAGAGGTGGATAACAAGGGGCTGCTCCAGTCCAGGTGGGCTACCTGGAGGCGGCAGAGGGCCCGGAGTTGGAGGGGGGCTTGCTTTTCTCTGAATATTCTTTTGTCTCTTTTACACTGTGTATCAAACTCTCGTCTAGGCTATTAAAAATAAGTTTTTCGGAAATAAGGAAAAATGGTATCTCCCCCCCACCAAGGAGACTTTCAATCAAATAGAGGAGATCAGACACAATCTACAAAAGAAATTTCAATTCACCCCAAAAAAACATTTCTGGGGCACTTCTGCTGTGTCAGCCCCGAGTTGGTAAGACAAGCTTACAATGTAATCAAACGTGCCTTTAAGCCCCCCAGTGAGGACAACATGGCAGGTCTGGGATGCTCACGTGCCATCGCCACGACATGTCACCCCACTCTGTGACTTGCTCCCCGGGGTCACAGGGGTTAGCAACTTCTCTGCCAGCAGACTGACTTCCTCTGGTGCTCACATGGAGAGAAAAGCAACTCACAATCCTAAAAGCGCTTCGGCCACTCTGCAGGAAGCATTCTGGGGACACCTGGATGCCTCTCACCACCTCACTCAGGTAAAGTTGGTGTGGCGATCACAGACTCCACTGAAGAGGATCTCAGGGAGCACAGTCAGCCCCCTTCTTCTCCAAAGCCCCAGACAGGATGGCTCACCAGGGCCTCAGCCGGCCAACAGCAGAGCCGAGTGGCCCCCGTGCATCAAGCTTTTCATCCCCTGAGGCCACCTACCTCGTCCCCTGTACGGCGATAACCCCGCAAAGACAGGAGTCACTCGAGGGGTGGGTTGTACCTATAGAGTCAGAGCATTGTTTTTCTTCTTTAGAAAAAAGTAATAACAAAGGAAAGGGGGGAAGGCGTCTTAAATAAAGGTTGTCCTGGCTGTCATGATGGATGGAAGGCTCTTGGGCATGAGATGGAGCGGTGTGGGACTACGCCGAGTAATAACGGCTGTCACGTGTCCGAGAGCAGATGTCACTACCTTTTGACAGAGGACACTGGGGAAGAAGAAGTTACAAATGGAAGCTGTCCCTCTACTTCCTGAGGTGGGGGACAGTAACTCACTGGAGTTGTCAAGGTCTGTTCCCAGGCAGTACTCGCGCAATAAAGAGCAGTTCAGAACGCCTCCCTCGCCATGGCGGGCGGGCACCAGAGCGACAGTCGTAATTGGGCTTTAAAAGCCTCACCCTGCCGAGATAATGCCCTTTTCAGCATTTCCTCCTCCTGCAACAACACCTACGACGTGCCGGTGAAGGAAAGTGCGAGCCGCCCAGGAGGCCCTGACGCAAGTGTGCAGGCACTGCACCCGAGCCCAGAAGTCCCGAGGGCAGTGGAAGCCCAGTGCCTGCACAGAACGAGCTGGGCAAAGGGTGTTGCCTGGGAGCTGGGCGGGAGGACAAGCCCGCACACCCAAGGGGGCCAGAGAGGTCCAGGCAGGCATCAGGCGGATGAATCACCCCTGGGCTGGGACTCCCCAAGGCTGTTAGACACCTCTATGTGAACATGCTTTTCTTTAGAGTCAGAAGCAAAGTGACAATGAGCCAAAAACACTAAATGAGCACCTGCCGGTATAAAGCCAAGGGGACAGAGAAGAGGGGCGATCCCGGTGGCGCTGAGGTAAAGCCTCCCCGGAGACTGGATTAGAGGCAGCCCTGAGGGTCGGGGGAACACAAGGGTGGGTGCTGGGGTCATGCTGCCAGGGCTGTGGAAGGTCTGAGCCCCCATGACACCTGTAGATCAAGGAGCATGACTGGTCAGACGCCCGAGACAACCAGAGAAGAAGCTGACAGGCAATGAACGGCTTTATCAGGGGAGCAAGGAGGGTCCGACTTGGCCTGGAGTCACACGGAAGTCAAGTCGGCAGAAGCAGGGCCCAGGCAGCCCGTGGAAAGAGCCTGCAGCTGCAGGGGAGGGGGAGCCCCGCCTGCCCGGGACGAGCAGCCACCGACGCCCCAGAGGCCCAGAGGAAATATTATTGCGAGACAAAAACTGAATTATGAAATCCGCAAGCAATAATTAGTTTAAATTACTACTTCTACTTGAATAATTAAACTCGCTTATTTTCACTCACTAATGTTTTATTCATTACCATACATCTTTTCTGAAAGTTGCTTTTAACGCGAATATTCTTTTCTTTTCGAAGATCCCACAGAGATTTACTATGCTAATTTCAAACCTTTCTCTAAAATAAAAACAACAACAACAAAAACACTACCAGGTTATCATCCACCAGTGACTTCTGTATGGGGTCCACTATCAAACTAAGTCCGGGCAACTGGCTGGAAATACTGTGGGTAGAGGGGAAGTTACTCACACCCCAAAGCTCCCTCCCTTCAAAATTCACTATTGAAAGGGCGACATTTAAATAAGTGTAAAGTGATTATGGAAATAAAAAGACCCAAGTGCAGAAAGGCCACTCAGGCACAGATGGAAAGCGCTTTGCTTTTTATCACACCCTCCATTAAAGTAAATGTTCTTGCATTTTCACAGGTAAGGTAGGAATTTTATAAGTCTTATGTTTACACCCTGGAGCTAGGATAGCCATAAGCACAATGATAAAGGCTTAAGGTTTGTATTAAACAAAGTCAGTCTCCTTTGGGAATAAGCACCAATTTAAATATAACCCCTGAACTAACTCTTCCCTGCTGGGCTATTAGCTGGTGTTGGCTGAGTGGCAAAGCTCCAGATTCCACCCATGCCAACAAGCTGGGCCGAGTCAAAGTCTGAGCAAACAGAAAGAGAAGAAGCAAGGCTGCCCTCACTATAAACCAGCGCACTGAGGACCAGGAACCATTAGCCCTCCAAGGGACCGCAAAGCCTCCTTAATGAGCACGCCGGCAGCTGGCTCTGCACAAGGTTAACAGCTGCTGGACTCATGAATTAATAGGAAAAATACCAACGGTTACTCCGCAGAAAACTTTGAGGGCACGCCTGTGCACACACACCAGCTCTGTTACTCAAGTACAAATGCCTCGAGGTTGGAAAAAAAACAGTTGCCATCACTGTGATTCTAACTTACGGGGACCCCATGTGTTGCAGAAAACTGCACTCTGTGGGGTGTTCAAAGCTGTGACCTCTTGGAAGCAGATTGCCAGGCTTTTCTTCCAAGTGTCTCAGGGTGGCTTCAGACTGCCAACCTTTCAGTCAGTAGAGGACCCCTGCCTTGAATGTAAGTAAGGACTACACTTTTCACCCTCATGGCGCCCTGGCAGCACCTGCCTCCATGCCCTGGAACTGCCAAGCCCTGAGTGGACATCTGCTGAGTGAAACTAAAGACTTGGAGATTTTTTTAGGGCCCCAACTATGCTTCTCTTTGCCCTATTGTCCTAACGTCTTACGAAAGCAGTCACTCACTCATTCCAGCCCACCCCGCATGCCAGCCTCAGCCACTGAGACTAGCAGCACACCTCTCTCCGCCTGTTCTTTCCCTCGGTTCATGGAAGTAAATTCCCGTGTTTTTCACATGGGTTGCGGCCAGTCTTCTGGAGCAAGAGGAAGAAAGTAGATTACTCAAATGTTGCAGTTTCCAAATCAAAAATGACCATTTACTATACAGAGTTATAAATCCTGACATCTTTCGGCCTTTAGAAAATGAAGGGGACCCAGAGGCCACGGGTCCGGGCTTAGCTGGGTCTAGAATCAACGTTACAGGCATCATGTCATTAGAGGCATCAGGAAAGCAGAGCAGAGCTTCTGCTGGGCTTCTGTTTCCGTGGCAACAGCTCTACTGGCCTGTCCCAGGGAAAGAGAAGGAAGGAGTTGAAAATGGGTGGGGGGGGGGAGGTAAAAGCAGGCAGAGACAGGCGTGGTGGAAGGCAAGAGGAAAGCAGTGCGAAGTATGAAAAAGAAGAAAAAAAGGAAAAGCCAGTGAGAGAAAGAATAAGGAAAGGAGAAATGGGGCAGAGATGGGGAGGACTGCGAGGAGGGAAGGTAATGGGCGGAGACGCCAGGAGCGGGGACTTCCGTCAGGGAAAATCACTGTCAGCAAGCCCTACAGACGCACCTCTGTATGCCAGCAATGCTCCGACCCACGCGTTACCGTAACACATCCCACTCTGCCATGGAGACGTGCTCAATTATCCAGTAGAACAGAGAGGGCCGTGTAAGACGTCAAAGGGGAGAGATCTAAATCTAAACGCTCGTGGCTGTCAACAGTAGCTTGAAAGGTCTGGCTGGGTTAAATTCAAAAGGAAAAACGGGGAGAAAAAAAGAGAGAGAAAGACAAATGAGAAACACGTTAGGGCTGAACAGCACCATTAGGGAGGAGGAAGCTTCAGCGCCTCCGGCACCTCCTAATTGGAGCCCTCTAAGCCTCCTTTAACGCACAAGCCTTCTGCTTGTCTTATTCAGGGTTCCACAAGGAAGCAGGTCTTGAAAACCGAAAGATGTCCAGTCTGAGCCTGCCGGTTCCCCATCGTAGGACATCAGCCAGTGGCCACACTGGGGGCATGGGGGCGTTGCTCAGGGCCGGGACCTCAGAGTAAGCAGTCAGGACAACCTCCCATCCCCTCCCCTCCACCAAAACCAAACAAAAACCCAGACAAATCATTACTTCAACAACAAGAACTATAAAGGCAACGTGGGATCCTGAAACAGAAAAACGACATTAGTGGGAAAAACTGTGAAATCCAATGAAGTCTCCGTTTAGTTAAGAGAGCCGTGCTGACATTTAGTCCTTCGTTTTGACAAACACGCAGTGGTTTTGTAAGAAGCTAACATTAGGGAAGGTGGGTGACGGGTGTACAGGAGCTCTGTCCACTGTTCTCATAACTTTAGGGTCATCAATCTAAAGTTACTTGACAATAAAAAGTTCTAAAAGAAAAATGACAAGGGCTGTTTAAAAATAAGACTGCTGTTTTCCTAACAATGATTAATCTCTTTCACTCAAAACCAATGCCCTCAATGGGGTGCAACAATCGCAGAGTTTTACTGGCACACTGGCTGAGACGCTGCGGTGAAGTGGCACTCCTGCAGGAAGCAGGGTATTTAAACTCAGAATGTCAGCACGCCCCTTCCCTCTGAAGCAGGCTACACAGAGTGGCTTCAGGGAGCAGGGGCTCGGTCCAGCAGAGAAAGGGTACGCCCTGAGGAGTCTGCACGCACCATCTCTACACACTCCACGCCCCGGTGGCCCTTCTCACAAGCTGATCCCAGGCAGTCTAGCAGCCCGTTCTTTACGAAGCCACAGGCCAGCCTCACCCAACTGCAGGGCAGCTTGCTGAAGGCCACCCACTTCCTGCCTTCAGGCCTTCCTCCACTGCGAGGCTGTTCCAGCGCTGATGCTGGGCGCATCCTGGAAGACCCCTGAGGCTCTCCCTGACACTGTCCCACTCCCCTCCCCGGGGCTGTCAATTCTCTGCGGCCCATACACAGCGTTCTACTTCAGCCCGTCACAGCCTTAATGACTTCGCACTGTAATTACCTGTCTACCTGCTTCTCCTTCCCCACGAGGCCAAGACCCTTTCAAGGAAGGATGAGGTGCCACGCTCATCTTTCTATCCCACCCCCACTCCCAGCACCTCGAGTCTCGCAACAGTCACTGAATGAATGAGATGCCACTAAGAATGCAGGCAATTCTTTTAAAAGAGAAAATACCAGGAACAACCTCCCATCTGCTGTTAAAGGGTCGAAAAGAGTCTATTTGCAAGAATTGAGGGATGCAAACCCTGTTAAGAGAAACAGATTCTGCTACAGAGCGGCAAGTCCGCTCCACCGACAACGTGAGCCGCACAAGTATCTCTCCCTGGCCGGGGACGCTGAAAAGCTTTTCAGAGGTTCTGGTTTCCTTGACAACAGCATTGCTGGAGACAAGCAGGAAAGTAATTAAAAAGTATGCTCTCTTTGCTTAGAACTCCTTAAGTGTTTTTAAGCAATAATGAGCAGGCCACACAAGACCTGTCAGTGTGAACAGAGCCGAGGACGAGGTGGGGAGATGCTGTCCCCCCCCACCCCACCGCCCACTCCGGCATCACCCCTTCTGCATCACGCTGAATTTGGGGGCCTGTGCAGAGGACCTGAGCCACGGGAAGAGCCACAGCCCACCCAAAGGGCAGATTAACAACAATAGCACTCTCCAAGTGCCAGGCACAGGGCCAAACGCGATGCCTTTAATCCTCACAGTAGTTCTTGGGGGTACATAGGTATTAATGTCACTACTTGGCAGAAGAGAAACTGAGGCACAAGGAAGTCAGCCACAGCCCAGGCAGTCTGGTGCAGGGCCCTTAGCCACCACAGTGAGCATGTGGACTCTCCCTACTGCTGCTCTGATCCTGGGTGCAAGGATCTCACCGCAGGTCAACCAAGACGCAGGCCAGAAGACAGTCCCGGGCTTCCTCCGAGCACCCGCCCTGCAGCCCACATCCCCATAAAGGGTCAGTCATGTCGGCGTCTCTCGGGCACCAAGAACCAGGGCCCCTCACTCCCCCCATCAGGTCTGCACCAGATTTATGGGATCCCTTCTCCCTTCAGGAAGCCCCGGTGGCACAGTGGATACGAGCTATGGCTGCTAACCAAAAGGTCGGCAGTTGGAATCCACCAACTGCTCCTTGAAAACCCCATGGGGCAGTTCTTCTCTGTCCTATAGGGTCACTATGAGTTGGAATCAACTTGATGGCAATGGGTTTGGTTTTGACTTGGTTCTCCTTTCAGAGGGATTTTAATGGTCTGGTTTGTCTTAGCAGCTTTACTGTATCATATCTTCCACTGGAAGCTTCCTCGAATCTTTTTTGGATTTATGCTTTATAGACAAATCACAAACAAACAAATGCACAAGCTACGAGCATCAGCCCAGGACCACTACCTGGGCGTGTAAACACACTGTTCCAGCGGACATGGAGCAAGCACACCTGGAACTCAGCTCGCAGGCCAGGCTGCGGAGCCCTTCACGAGCCTGGCCCAGCTGCAAACCATCAGCCGTCAGGGCCGCTTCCCACACGGTGGGAGGTAGGCCAGGGACAGTGAATGTCCAGGAGACCACCCCTGAGTCTCCATACTGCACACTCAAAGGCGTTGCTCATTCATCCACAAATGTTTAGGCACCTACTGTGTGCCTGGCACTATTCTAGGAACTGGGGAAAAAAAAACAAATTCCCTGACATCTCCCCATTTTACGGGGGAGCTGGTTAAGACTGAAAACGGTCACATGACTGCCTTCCGGAGCTCTCAGCCAGGGAGGTGGCAAAGAGCAATGCCAGAATGCAGAGGCAGAAAGGGGTGGGTGCAAATACCAGCCTGTGCTTATAAGCTGCGTGTCCATCAAGGCCCTGCTCTGGCCCTCAGCTTCCTCATCTGTAAAATGGGTATAAGGATGATGGTGGCGATGACACTAGATCACATTATGGGGTGCCCACTGCATGCCTGGTGCTCACCTACAAGTCTCCCGTGTATTCTCTTGTTCAGTCCCCAAAGACTGTATGGCTGCTACTGTTGTCCCCGAGTTGCTGGTGGGGAAACAAAGGTCCAGAGAGTTGAATAACTTACCCACAGCCCACAGTTAGAAAGCGCTGGGGCCAGGATTGAACCCTGCTGCTGGACCCTGAGCATGGCTGATCCCTGTGCCCCAGCTGTGGGTAAACCACATAAACCCCAGCGTGGCATCTGACCCAGCACAAGCAGCAGCAAGGGCCAGCCAGCCTGTGCTGCTGGCTGTCCGAGCCCAACACAGGGGCACCAGAGCTGCCCTCCCTAGCCCCTTGCCTGCCCGCTGCCCCACCCTGCAGCATGGGTTCTGCATCACTCAGGGCCTGTGCTCCTCATGGTCCTGGCTGCTCATTAACTCATCCTCCAAGACCCAGCTCAACTCTCCCTTCCCGAAGCCTATCCTGCCCTCTGCCTCACTCGAGTGTGTCTCTGTGGCTGCCCCCATCTGGCCACCTTGCTAGCGAGGGTGGCCTGTGCCCTAAGCCCAGGGCACTGTACAGAGCCAGCATTAGCCGACACTTAGGTCAACAAACCAGGAAGCAAGCAGGGAAGCCAGGTCTGAGAGCACATCGAGGGCCATCCCACTCGTGTACCCTACGGCCCCGGGCAGCACTGGATACCGCAGACAGACAGCCAGAACCAAGGCCTCAGGAACCCTCAGGCCACACAGCAGCAAGTCGGAGACCTGGCTGTTGGAGCCTTCCCAGGGCTCGTCAACAGCCGAGTCCCCACCTCACCCACCAGCCAATCTCATGCTGCTGAACTGGAAAATCGAAAGCCGTGCAGAGGAGAGCCATGTCCTTGAGAGGCCCACTGGCATCAGTGGGTATGGACTGGATTATTTGTTCACTGAATAAAGGCAACTGGAGGCAAATTGGATTGCAAGCCTCACGCGCTTAATAACGTGGCTTAGGAAGCAATTACAGAATAAACCCTGGCTTAAAGGTCTTAGTGATCGCTCCCATTGCTAGGGCCTCATGGTTACTTCACAAAGTGGCTGCACATCTCTGCCTCGTCTGCTCCAGGTTCGCAGGAACACTGAAGCTCTGAGAAGGTAGGGAAGTGATGGCTGACCCCGGGTGAGGATGTGCAGTGTGCCACGTGCTGGACTAGCTCGAGCAGTGCCACAAAGCGCCTGGAGATCCCTGCCCGGGTCCCCAAGCCCAACGCTCACATCTGCTCTCCAGCCTGCAGCAATGCGGGCTCCAACTTTTACTAAAAGTTCCATCCGCACCACCCCCCCTCCAAGCAATCCGCTCCCCAATTCGGTCAGCATGGATTGCTACAAAGTGCTTCCTCACTTTGCCTTGCCCTCTTCCTCCTCAACTTTCCACTACTTGTCCTGCTTCTGCCCTGGGAGCAAACCCGAAGACTCTGACTCCCCGCCCATGGCAGCCCTGCAGCCTGGGAAGGTCCCCACCATGCTCCCCATCTCCCCCTACCCAGGCTGACGGAGCAATTCCAAGGTACCGGGACATTTCAGAACACCCAGGAATGAGAGTAAAAGAAAATGGAAAGAGGCCTGGGCAAAAAACAAACAACTTTTCTAACCAAAGGTTACAATGAAAATGTGTTTTAATTTGTGTTTTTATACCTTCCCAAACAACACTTCAGCTAGCTCACAAGGAGACCGCTTCAGTGTACCAAAGCTCTTAGGTTTCACCACAATGGTCTGCCCGTGTAAACACGCTGAGAGCTGGGAGAGAGAAATTGCTACTTGTGAAACTTTTCATGTTACCATGTATACAAATTAGAATTCTAAGCTCAGCAGGTTAAAAACAGGCTGAAAGCAATTTTGGAGTTAGTCTAAATAATTATAGATCACGTTCACTTAGCTCAGGCCTTTGCCCCCTCTCAGCTCAGGGGGGATAATTCTAGGCACGATCGTTAAGCAAAATAGTTGGTTATTACGCAGGCTTTGCAGTGGCAGTGCAAATTGACATAATCCTTTTGGAAAGCAATCTGACGGGAGATGGATCTGGACCCATAGAAAGGAGCGGCCCTCTGACCCAGCAGTCCCACTTATGGGAATCAATCTGAAAGAAATAATCCCACAGAAAAGGGTTTCATACATGAAGATGGCCACTTCAGCAGTATCTATAATAGCAAAAAATTAGAAACCACGTAAGTGTCCAAGGACGGATAAGTAAATTACAGTTAATCAACTCGATGGAGCACTGTGGAACAGTGAAATTGACGCACGCCAAAGACACAGGGCAGCCGTGGCACAGCAGCGGGAGAAGCTGGGAGGGAATGTTAAGTGGGAGAAGCAGGCTACAGAATTGTATGCACACTCGGTAAAAAACACAAGCCCAGATGCGCCAGAAATTGATGGATGGATGCTAAAAGGGTCATCACAATTTCAGCACACACTGGGGCTGGGGAGATTTTATCCCACCACTTGGTCCAAAAACCCAACCCACTGCTGTGGAGTCGATTCCAACTCATAGTGACCCCACAGGACTGAGTAAACAAACAAACAAACAAAAAGACTCATTGCTGTCGAGTCGATTCCTACTCATAGCGACCCCACAGGACAGAGCAGAACTGCCTCATAGAATCTGCAAGGCTGTTATCTTTAAGGAAACAGACTGCTCCATCTTTCTCTCAAGGAGCAGCTTGGTGGGTTGGAGCCACTGACCTTTTGGCTAGCAGCCCAGGGTTTAACCACTGTACCACCATGGCTCCTTCTACCACTTGGTAATGCTGTCAAATACCTTTAAAAGGGGCAGAAGAGAGGCCAGGGGAGAGGGGCATGGGAACAGAGAGGGCTTGAATTCCCAGGACTATCTTTTCATCACAGCTAGAAAATCCAACCAAGCAGAAAGAAGAGGTGGGCTGGCTGTGCCTGAACCCCCTCACTGTAACCAGAGCTGGGTGCAATGCCATTTTTACCAAAACAATGTACCCCCCGGCTCACTGCAATAAAACAGTGGGTCTCAAACTTTTTGGCCACAGGACCCCTTTACAAACACTCTAAACTTGCTGAGGACTCCTAAGAGCTTCCATTGATGTGGGCTATATCTGTTGATATTTAGCATATTAGAAATTGAAACACAGGAAACCTTTAAATATCAGTTTACATAAACATAAATAACATGCTTTTTTATAAAAAATATATATTCCAAGACAAAAAAAATAGTGAGAGGGCATTATTTATGTTTTTGAGAATCTCTTTCCTGTCTGGCTTCTCATATCCACTTCTGCATCTCATCTATTACAGCACCCCACGTCCTGTGGGTTCTGGAAAATTCCATGCACAGTCATGAGAGAAAGAGAGTGAAAAACGCCAATAACTTCCAGGTATTATTATAGAAATGGTTTTGACCTCACGGAGCTCCTGAAAGGGTCTACAGGAGCCCCCGGGGGTTTGCAAACCACACTGAGAACACCTGCAATAAATTACAGCATTAAAAAGCTGCTGCGCAATGGTTGAGGGGGGATGCAGGGGAACGGAAGAAAACAGGATTTTAAATTGTATGTGTGGCTGGATCTCAACTCTGTTAGATGGAAATATACCAAAAAGTCTCCAGTCATTGCCTCTGGCTGGAGAGATGATGAACGGTTTTTTTCTTTTTTATACCTTTCTGTTTTTCCCATAGTGTGCGCACATTTTTTTTATGGTCGAAAAACTACATTTCTTTTTTGAGAAAAGGTTTGGGGAGCTGTGGCGTAGCCGTGCCCTGAGGGATAAGCTGGACGGGAAGAAGGTCATTTTAAATCATTAGAAGCTAGCGTCAGTGTGGGGGCGACGTCACGAAGCAGCCGCGGGGACCACGCAGCTCCTTAGCATGCTGATCGACCCCTGGTACCCAGCAGACATTCATCATGCACAGCCCTGCCCAGCCCACGGAAAGCCGGGAAGAGATGATGAGAATTGAAGCTGGCTCCAGCTAATCACTGCTAGATGAAGGTCACATAGAGGTGACTATTTATCAGATCTCCGAACGGGGGAGGACATGTCGTGGTCTAAAACCACGGCACAATCACAAAGGAAAAGATTCCCAGAACTGTCAACAAAAACCATTAGGTCTTCTCTGTAAAAATGATAATAATAAAATTCCACAATTGAAAGTCAAACAACAAATGAGGAGGGAAAAAAATACGATGAAGGGTCAAATCGTTAGCATGTAAATTGCTGGGAGGCGAGACCCTCGAAGACGACGGGAGATTAATGGATAATAACTATGATCACACACACTTATTTAGCATTAACTAGGTGCCAGGCAGGGTTCTAAAAGAGCTTCAAATAAATGAACTCATTTCATTCTCAAACAAGATAAATTAGCAACCATTTAAGAAAGTAATAACTCCGGCACTGCCGAGGGTGGGCGGACAGACAGTCACTCCTGGACCTGAGTGACGGCATGGCCCTCAGTGAAGTACAATGCAGCCATTAAAAAGAATGAAGCTGACCCATCACTAACAGGGAAGGTGTACGGGGACCGTGAGCGAGAAGGCGAGAGTAGGGTCTGCACGCCCAACGCTGAGACGCCAGTCCTCAGCCAGCGCAGGTGGCAGCCAGGGGGACAGCCCACCCCGGAGGCCAGGCGATGCCTCCCTGGGACGCTGAGCAGGCCGTTAGAAGATGCCTCCCGATATTCACACGCGATATTCACATGGGCTGAGGGCCAGTTTGCAGCCTTATCACCTTAGCAAAAAAAAGCTCAGAGAGGACAAACCATCCCCACAGATCCCACAGCCCCCATCAGCTCTGGGGGGGACCCTCCTGAATGGGAAGGGGCCACAGAACATCCCCAACATGAGCCCCCAACACCAAGGCAAAAGGAGCTGGGAAGAGACACAGACATTTCAGGAAACTTTGAAAGAACTCAGGGAGCTAAGGCCCTGCAAAAGTGCAATAAGAAATAATGGTATATTAAAAAAGGAACACTCAGAAAGTAAAAATATGACAGAACACTTTCCTGAGCATACTTTATACTTGGAAGTTTTTAAAAAATTTAAAATATAACAGCAGAAATATAAGACGCAAAAAGGATCGAAAGATAAAGTGGAGGAAATTCCCCAGAAAAACAAAACAGGAAGGCAAAGGGCTGAAAAACAAGAGAGGAAAAAGAAAACGAGAGGCTCAATCCAGGAACCTCCAGAACAGCCAACCATCGAGTCCAAGTCAAGGCCTTCAGTATGAACCCTGTTCTGCGGGGTAGGGGGGTCTCCCCACACCTCCCTCCTGATGAGCAAAGCCAGGCCTGGGATCAGCTCCATGAGCCAGGCAGAACCCAGCTGCGGGGTACTCTGGTCCCAGGTTTCTAATGCCTGTCTGATCCTCCGTTTCAGCATGGACCACAGCACTCTGGGGGGGGGGGGGGGTGAGGTTTAGACACTCTCACTTTTATCCTCCATCAAGTAAAGAAACTTCTGGAAGCTTGCCGGGAGGGGGGCTATGTGAGGGCAAGTCTCCCTCACCTGCATCTTCCGACGGGCCCTCAGCGCTCTGCTCCCCCAGGACTGGCCGGGTCTATATTAGACTACATTTGGAGGAGCAGAGACAAGAGAAAGAGCCTGACTGGGGTCAGCAGAGGCTAAGACAAAAGCATAAAGGTGGGCATGACTTGTCTGCCCTTCTTTTAAGAGGGAAAAATACGAGCAACGTGGGAAAAAAAAAAATGACCGTTAACATAATTTTAAAATGCTGGGTAAGGTCAGCGACTCAAACTCACCAGCAGCCCCAAAGTAGGAAGATGTGGCAGTCTGCTTCTGTGAAGATTTACAGCCTTGGAAACCCCACAAGGCTGTTTATTATGTCCTATAGAATTGCCGTGAGTCTGAATCGACTCGATGGCAATAGGTTTGGTTTTCTTGGTTGTGGGTAAAAAAAAATCAAGTGCGTAGGGATGATTAGAACTAGTTGAACATCTGCTCAGGGAAAAAAGGCTGCTGGTACAATGTTGGCAGCCAGTGTGCTAAATTGGCTAAATGCTTTGGGAATTTTTTTTTTTCCTGAAATTTCTTTCTGTGCGGTTTTTTTTCCCCAAAAAAATTTTTACCACTTTTATTATAAAACAAAGTTAAGTCTAAAAGAACTCATTTTTTAAGAAGAGGGACACAGCCATCCACCCGGCACTACTCAAGAGCCTTCGAGAGTCTTCCGTGTCCAGGTTTAAAAGGCAGCCAGAAATCACTCTCTCGACTGTTTCAGCCCCTAAGTGTGCCAATTCTGCAATTTGCATTTTTCAATTATGTTAAAAGCGTTTTTCCAAATTGCTCCCTTCTTCCCTTAATGACACGAATGAGACTGGACGAGGCTTGCTCCCCGAGGACAGAGCCAGCGCCTTGGCTCGGCGCTGCGCTTCCCCGTCAGCATCTGGCGAGCTCCCGGCCTTGCCCTGGGCACACGCCACTGTTTAAGTCACAGTGAGCGAAGTTTTCAAAAAGCAGCAAACAGCTTGAGTTCTGCCACGCTTTCCTTTTCTTGCTCCTCCTGCAACTCGAGGTTTTTTTCTGTAAAGCACAAGCTTGCAAGGCGCTCCCAGCAAGCAAGTGAGAACTGAAAAATGTCTGTTTGTTGGCCTCAGAAACATCTCGGCTTTCACATGGGGGAGCGGAGTGTCAAAAAACACTCCGCTTCCGCAGAGAGAAGGCTCCAGCTCGGGATCTCGCAGCTCAGCCCAGAGGACCGCAGCCCCGCTGTCAAACAGCCGAAAACTCCCTCCCTCCTCCCAATTCAGGTGACTGTGAACGTCCCCCGAAAGAAAACGCTGGAGGGGTGGGAAAGAGGGGCAAACATGGTGTAAGGCCTTGTAAGAGAGGGGGCGGCATCGAGCAATTCTGACCACAAGAGCCCTGGGAAGCAGAGCCTGATCCAGCTCTGCACCTCCACCACCTGCTGTACGCCCTTGGGAAAGTATCTCCCCCTCTCTGGGTCTCCATGTTTTCCTGTCAAGGGTAGATGAAACCAGATGATCTCTGCACACATGCACACATGTGCACAAACACACTCTCCTCACCTTTACCTAATTACCCTCCACGCACTGTCAATCATTCATTCCCTAAATACTACATGCCCACCACCACAGCCCAGACCCCCTTCCCAGCTGCACGGCTCTCATTTCCAATAGATTTGCCTCGTGCTCAGAATAAATCGCCAACCATCTGCGTAACGCTCCGTGAGTCCTCACTCCACACATCAAATCATTTCTCAACCTCATTTCGTAAAACCCATCAAGAATAATTCACTCAAAACTGAAACAAACCTTCACATTGGCACTTGGACCCATAAATTCCTCGTCTTTGAGCCTGAGATATAGCACTCTCTACAAAGCACATCCAAGACACCTTAATATAATCGGATAGGCTAACAATGATAAATCAACGGATTCTGTAATACATAAAAATGCAAATGCAAACCACCACGGGAAACGGCCTCTCCTCCTTCTGGCCCTTAACAGAACCACAAGGCTTTGAAGCTGGAAACCACTTGGACTGAGGGTACATGCTTTATCTGCACTTTATTCTCAGAGGCAGGCGAGCAGGATGGGTCTTTTAGCTCTTTTTGCTCAGCCCCAAAGCCTGTCGGCCAGATTCCCATCTTGCCTCAACCATTTACCAGCTGTGTGACTGTGGGCAAGTCCCTTAGCCTCTCTGTGCCTCAACTGCCTCGTCTGTAAAACGGAAATCAGAACTGCCCTTGCCTGTTGTCAAGACGAGCTAAAGCGTTTGGAGTGGTGCCTAGTAGGTGCTGAGGGCTTGGTAACAGTTCGGTCTCCCTGTCTTCTCATCAGTATTCCCAGCACGCAGCAGTGAAATCACCGCTGCACTCACGTAGGCCACTAAGAAAGAGACCGTCGGAGGGCGGCAAGCTGACAAGGGGCACAGTGAGACTCTAGTTGGGGTCTTCTGCCTCCAGACCAGAGTCTTTTCCTTCAGATGAACATGCCAAGGAGGCCTGAGAACCACACTCTGCCCGGTACCACCCAGCCAGGAGCAGAGATGGAATCATGTGTGAAAGAAAGCCCTGCAAACCGGCAAAGCCCTGTGCAACTGCTTTTCTTCTCTCATGTTTTAAGCTTGATCATTTTGGAGATATGGACCTAACAACCCTCCAACACACACTTTCCAAGTGTAGAGTTCACGAAAAGAGAGCACGTGAATGGCGTGGTGCAGACAATCCCAAAAACTTTTCCAAAGGTGAAGGTATCTAAGGAGCGCTGTCATGGAATCTTAAAGGGTGTGCACACTTGGGGGCAGACTACGGGGAGAGTTACGCTGAGCTGTAGGATTCTGCGTGATTTGTCCGTTTCTACAACTATGTTTTAACTAAACAACACAGGGACAGGCACTGGATCTCCTCATTTCATCTCCACAGCAGCAACTTGAATTGCTAGCCATGATCCCCATTTTACCAATAAGGAAACTGGGGGACCAGAGAGGCTAAGTGGTTTTCCCAAAGCCACACAGCTACCAAGCAACCAGGGATTGGAACCAGTTCGAGCCAGTTCAGTCATGGCTGGCAAAGTGAAACCAGAAAAGACCCAAATTTTTACAATTTGGGTGATCCAGAACGGTAACTGGAACAGAAAAATTACAGGTCAAAGCGTGGAATGGGAGACTCAGAAGAAGCATACTAAACCCTCTCAGGAGCCTGATGCAGGAGACTGGATTACTGGCAGGACTGTGGAGAGGAGCACACCTTCAGAGCTGCAGAGTTGGCCGCCATCTTTGAGCAGGGCACCACTGCTTCCCACTCTGCTCAAAATTTAGTGGGCCAGGGATCTGGTTGCTGTGCAACATGTATGTTGCCCTTGTTTTCTATGGGGGAGATTAGGTTTCTAGCAGGGCTTTGACCTGTAATTTTTCCAATTCTGTTTATTGTTCTGGTTCACCCAAATTTTTAAAAAATTCGGGTCTGTTCTGGTTTTGCTGCCTCAGCCATGACTGAACTGGGAAGAACTGGTTCAAAGTCCTGCAAGTAACAGAGATGGGATGGAAACCCCATCTACAGCATTGGCACTGAAGGTCTATGCAGGCTCCGCTCACCACATGCAAGGGCTTTGGCTAAAGCCTGCTGTAAATCAAAGCCCAGCTGAACTGCATTAAGGCAGCAGAAGAGGACAACATTGATGGATGGCTGTGTTCACTGCAGTACTGATAATAAAAAATGAAAGCAGGAAATGATAGGAAACAACACGGAAATGACAAAGCAAGTTTTGGAATTTGAGACAGTCATTAAAAATAGGTTTGAGGCAAGTTTCTAATAAGGTGGAAAAACGCTCCTTACCAAAAATTACAAAAGATGGGGGAAAGGAGAATTCAACACTGCACAAACTTACTATGTAGTATGAGTGCTATAACATAAACATATAGGAACGTGGTGATCAAAACCAGGAAATGTCCCCTAAGATGAACAGCGTGCTGCTGACTTGGAGCTGGGGGTGGCCAATGATTTCTGCTTTCTTCTTTGTCCTTCATATTTTCTGCATCTCCAAAGTTTTTCACAATGATCTATTACATTCACAATCCAAGAAAAGGGTTTTTTTTTTTTAAATAAAGTACTTCTGCACAACATGATGAATACAACCGATGTCACTAAATTGTACGAGGGAAGAACGCTGAGCAGCAAAGGTTTCATTACATACATATTTACTGTGATTTTTTCATTGTAAATGATCTCAACACCCCAATTAAAAGGCAGAAATTGTCAAATTTAATTTTCAAAGATGGCTACCAAAAAATACAGTATTTTAAAGGGGCCCGTCCTTTGAAAAATCCCCATGGCACGTGATTTTGTAAAGCAAATCAACGACACCCAGTTCCTACACTGTATTTAGAATTTTCCTGTGTTGTAGAACTCCAGGTCGTCATTCACGCAGAGCAGGTCCCAGGAAGCCATGTGCCTTTGGTGATCCCTTTCGGTGCCTGGCAGGGGGCTCTGCATAGGGGGTCCACAACAAGGGTTTCTGTGTTAAGATAAAGCAAGCCACGTTTGTGCTTTTTCCTTTAAGAGAGGCATCAAAGTCGGAATTCTACTTCTACTTCTACGTGCAGTGGGTGTTCAAACACGGCAAGACTAGCGAGGACACTGGGAATGAAAGAGTGTATAAAAGGGTATCCGTGTGGGGATTACAACTGTGCAAAAAAAGAGACCCGCTCCTAGGCAAGGGCAGGAGGGGCTCGTCAGGAAGAAACAGGGCGTGGGGCAGGATCATGAGTCATTGCTTTGTTTTACTTAATTTCACTGGCTGTAAATTTTTCAAAACTAATATAAGCATATTTTACAGCTCACAGAGCATTTAGAACATATTAAAATAAGTATCTTTCCACTGAAGTGCATCCAATTGAAATTTATGAATTCCAAAGCTTTCAGGAGATGGAAGAACTGGCACTCCAGTGTTCTTTAGATTAATTAGATGGATTGTGTTGTTTTTGTCCTGATCAGAAAAGAAATGATCTTTCAAGAAAATGTTACCTTGAATCAAGGATTCTTCCTCATTCTAGAAGGTTGGATGAGGTGCTTATTTTTAGTCTAACTGCGCCCCCTAGTGGCGAGTAGTCTTTATGCACTCAAAAGACCATCCTTTTCCCACAGGTTTTCGGACAAAATACAATATTTAAAAAAAATAAATCTTTACTGATCGCCTAACACATACAAAATCTTGTGCCAGGTGGTATAGGGAATACAAAAAGAAAAGGGTCTGGCACAGCTGCCATGCTCAGGAAGGTCAAAATCTAGCTAGCAAGGTGAACCAGATACAAGTTCCATGCCTACCCAGGTAGAGTGATAGCATGGCAACCCACTGCCGTCAAATCAATTCCCACTCATGGCGACCCTGCAGGACAGAGTAGAGCTGCCCCATAAGGCTGCATAAGTTGTCACAGAAGCAGACTGCCACATCTTTCTCCAGCAAGAGCAGCTGGTGGGTTCGAACCACCAACCTTTCGGTTACCAGCCGAGTGCTTTAACCACTGCACCACCAGGAGGGGAGAAATTCCTGGGGACAGCAAAAAACCAAGCACTAAGTGCCTCCTGTGTGCCAGGCCTGGACTAGGAAGTTCATATCCAATACTATTTTTCAGGAAAACCCAGCAAGGCCTGGGTAACTCTACTCTGTCGTTGTCGAGTCGATTCTGACTCATGGCCACCCCGTGTGCACAGGACAGACTGTCCCACAGAGTTTTCAAGGCTGTGGCTTTGTGGAAGCAGATCGCCAGTCCTGTCTTCCAAGGCGCCTCTGGGTGGGTCTCAACTGCCAACCTTTCAGCTAGTAGCCGAGTGCTTAACCATTCACGCCACCCAGAGGCTCCAACCGCCACTCTACAGGTACACATTTAGGCTTGGAGATGTGCAGTAACTTCCCCAAGACTGCATGGCCAGTAGCAGCAGAGTGCGGATTCACGCTGCAGTCCTGTGATTCCTGTCCCCATACCCTCCTCTCTTCCTGACCCAGCGGGCAAGCAAGCACTCGGGCAGAGACTTAACCAAAAGACAAGGGGAGAGGCAGCCCAGGAAGGGAGAGCAGAGTGGGGGTGCCCTGTCCACCCACACTTCCAGCTCATTCCCTCTGCACCCACTATCTCCACCCACTATCTGCTTTCCACCGAGCAGTGGGCTGCAGCACACCAGGACTCCAGACTCAGGGTCCACACATCATCTACTAAGCCTCCATCTCACGCCAGATTATGGGGTCCCCAAGATCTTCCATGGCTGCCCAACTGCTAACCCCAGGAAGGAAAAGGAACACTGGGGTCTGCCCAGGGTCGCCAGCCACTCATCCAGACTCCAGCACCCCCGCAGCCCCTACCAGACTGCCCTCCCCGCCCCCTCAGCCCAGCCCCCTTCTAGGCCCCATCAGCCTTCTCCCCAGCTCCTCCAACCCTGCCACACATTCTTTACCCTGAAAAGTTGCTCAAAATCAACTTGCCCTAAACCAATTTGCCAAATAACCTATCACTAGAAAGTGTCAGATATCTTAAGGCAAAGAGGACCCTGGCCCAGCCCTTCTCATCAATGGCTTACAAAAGCCTGGGTTTTCAAGACACCATGGTGAGACGACGGGAATGGAGTGGATGACCAGCGGCCACACGGTGTTCCCGGTCTGGCCCCAACTGGATGCTGCGACAGCAGCTGTGCTCTGCCCCTCCAACGCCACTTGTGGCCAGGTACGCCCGAGGGATGAACAGTGCAGTGGGCAGGGCCTCCTGGAAGGTGCCAGGCAGCCCAAGCGTCCTGTCCCTGCATCGTCCCCTACAGCATACACAGCCTCCTTGGGACAGGCGGTACAGCAAGCCGCCCAGGCCTCAGGGGTGGGCAGAGCAGAGCAGAGCTCTCCCACAGCAGCCCCTCTGCTGGAGCCAACTTTGCTGCCAGCCCAAACTGGGCCAACTGCTCCCTCTGCTGGCCATAAGGTGCCACAGCAAGTTGGTGGCCGGTCCCCCCACTTCATCACTTCCCCCTCAACACCTCCAGTGGCACAGTGCCTGGCACATCAAGCTACTCCACAGACACAAGTCACACGACTGAACAAGCACAGTGTCCCGAAAATCAGCACTCAGTTCAAAAACTCTGACCCATGCTGCTTCTGTCTGGGAAATGTGAAAACCCCTGGTGAAAGCGACCCAGGCTGCTGGGTGCTGCTGAGTGAGCCAAGAACACTTCCCAGGACAGTCCCCGTGGCTCCAGCGTCTAAGCCATGCCACCAGGAGATGGGCACCACGGTGGCAAGGGGCGTCCACAGGACATGCCTGCCACCTTGCGTCTCTCTGGGCAGGAAGCCGCTCGGTCCACCTCTGCCCATGGCAACACTGTCTCCTCCTTCAGCCTGTGCTGCTGATGACCCACCTGAGGCCCTACAGAGATGACTGCCCGTGGCCTCAGGTGGCCTCGCTTCCCTCCACAGAACACCTCAGGGCCCGGCGGCAGACAGGCACCAGACACACTGCATCTGGGCACTCATTCCACCACAGGGCCCAACTACAGGGCTCAGTGAGCCCGTCAGGAGGAGGAAACGGCCCAGAGAGGCTAAGAGACTTGCCCCAGTCATGGAGCCGTCAGGGTGGACCAAACACTGGGTCCCCTCTGCATCCATGGCCGTCCTTGGCCTCGGTGGGCGCACAGCAGTGCTTTCTACTCAATCACGCGTGGATCACCAACCACGGCTAGGGGCCCAGGGGCCCTAGCTGGCTTCAGGAGCTCACGTCTGCTGGGAAGAGTAATCCATTCAAAAGGCTGGACACACCAACTGTGGGACATGCTGAAGACTCGGCGGAAACATGGCGGGGGAGGGGCTTGCCCGAGAAGACACCACGAGCTCCCTGAGAGGAGGACCCGGTGCCTGTCATTGAAGGCTGCTTCGTAAACCTAGAACAGGGCCATGCACTAAGCCAGAGCCCAAGAAACACGTGTTGGGCACCTGAGCCAGTAAGGGCTTTTCAGAGATGGGGACTTTCTGAGCTGGGCCCTGATGTCCAGCACGAATTTGAAAGGCAGCAAAGTCAGGGGAGGCAGCCCTGGGAAGAGGGAACTGCGGAAGCGAAAACCTGGAGGGCAGAAGGTCCCAACGAGAAGGGGCCTGGTGAGGATACAGGGCCTGCACCAGGCTCCAGGGCCAGCCAGCCAGCCTCTGGGGAGCAGGCCCAGCCAGGACCCCCAGAAGCCCTCCAACAGCTCTACACCCGCCCCCTCTCTGCGGGTGCAGAACAGGACAGAGGGATCAACCCGAGCCTACTAGGAGCCACAGCAGGGAGGCCAGAAGTCTGCTGAGCAGACCCCGCACCCTAAGCATCGTAGGAAGGGTGCAAAACCCACGTGAAGAATCCCTGGACTCCAGGCTGAAGACAGACACGCCGTTCTCTCCACTGCACTCCATTAGCCTTGTCAGGAAGGACCATCAGCAAGTTATTTCAGGACTGAAATTGGCCACTTAAAAGTGACATCCATCGATTTAGCTTACTTCAAAGGCATCGCTACACTTGGAGCTTCCTTTCTTTGTTTCAGAAGATGCTAGAAAAAAGAGCTCAAAATATAACTTGCAAATAAAATGGCCGAGACAGGTTCTTTCCAGAATTCTGAGGAAACTGAACGGAGGAAGCCAATGTTTACCGAACATCTACCAGGTGTCTAAGGAGCCCTGTGACACAGTGGTTAGGCACTTGGCTGCTAAACGAAAGGCTGGCAGTTTGAACCCACCAGCTGCTCAGTGGGAGATCGATGCAACGGTCTGCTTCCGTAAAGAGTACAGCCTTGGAAACCCTATGGGACAGTTCTACCATGTGCTGTAGGGTTGCTATAAGTCGGAACCGACTCGACGGCAGTGGGTTTGGTTTTTAGTATGTGCTAGAAAAGGAGCCCTGGTGGTGTAGTGGTTAAAGTGCTCTGCTGGTAACTGAAAGATTGCTGGTTTGAACCCACCAGCCATTCTGCCAGTGAAACATGTGGCAGTCTGCTCCCATAAAGATTACAGTAATCCCACTCCTAGGTATAAAACCTAAAGAAATAAGAGCCGTCACACAGAGAGACATATGCACACCCATGTTCACTGCAGCATCATTCACAATAGCAAAAAGATGGAAACAACCTGAGTTCCCGTCAACAGATGACTGGATAAACCAACTGGTACATACACATAACGCAATACTTCGCAACGATAAAGAAGAATGTGCCCACAAAACATCTCACAACATGGATGGATTTGGAGGACATCATGTTGAGTGAAATGAATCACTGGGAAAAGGCCAAATATTGTATGAGACGACTACTATCAAGTAACAACAAAAGGTTGACACACAGGAAAAACATTCTTTGATGCTTACCAGGGATGGGAGGGGGAGGAAGGGAAAATTACCAATTAGATAGAAGACACAAGTTAATACTGGTGAAGGGAAAAGCAATACATAATATGGGGGAGTCAGCACAACATGACCAAGGCAAGAGAGCGCGCTGAGAGGTAAAGGGCCACTGCAGTAACTACCGCAGCTTAGATAATCCTGTAACAACAGGATCAACAAAAAATAATTTATGAACGGATCAACAGGTAGCTAGATATGGTAAGACGTATGGAAGGATGTAAGGGAACACACCCACTGGCAAATATAGGTTTAGTGGTGGACATTTCTACATACCTGACTGTAGGTGTGGCTCATAGAGAGTGCACCAGGGGTATAGTTAGGGAAACCTCTTAGATATAACCACACACCACGTGGGATGAAGTTCCTAGGCTAGAAGACAAAGAACCATAGACTCGGATGACATCTGCATCAACTGGCACCAAATAGTTCATAAAGACAATGTTCTGCATCCTACTTGGTAAGTAGCATCTGGGGTCTTAAAAGCTTGCGAGCAGCCATCTAAGATACAACGATTGGTCTGGAGCAAAGGAGTGTGAAGACATCAAAAGCTCAAGGGAATAATTAGTCCAAAGGACTAATGGACCATAGGAACCGCAGCCTACACGACCCGGAGACCGGAAGAACTGGACGGTGCCTGGCCACCACTACCAACCACTCTGACTGGGATTACAACAAACGGCCCCAGGCAGAGCGGGAGAAAACTGTAGAACAAAAAATCAACTTCACAAAAAGGACCAGGCTTGCTAATCTGATGGAGACTGAACGAAGCCCCAAGACTCTAGCCCTAAAACACCCTCCAAGCTGGAGCTGAAGCTCTTCCCAGAGACCACCTTCCAGCCAAACTATAGACAAAAACAAACAAACCAACCAACCCACTGCCAACAAGTCGATTCCGACTCATAGCAGCCCTACAGGACAGAGTAGAACTGCCCCGTAGGGTTTCCAAGGAGCGCCTGGGGGATTTGAACTAATGACCTTTTGGTTAGCAGCCAGAGTTCTTAACTACTGTGCCACCAGGGTTTCCAAACCTTAGACGGGCCCGTAAAATAAACGGTAACACCTGACAGGAATGTGCTCCTTAGAACAATCAATTGTATGAGATCAAAAGGGCAATACTTCCCAAAAGCAAAGATGAGAAGGCAGGAAGGGATAGGAAATCAGGACAAAAGGCAACTGGGAGCACAAGGCGGAAACGGGGAGAGCGCTGACACCTTGTGGAGAATGAAACCAAGGCCATGAAACAATTTATGTACAAACTATCAAATGAGAAACTAATTCGCTCTGGAAACTTGCACCTAAAACACAATTTAAAGACAAAAAAAAAAAGGACTACAGCCTTGGAAGCCTTATGGGGCAGTTCCATTCTGTCCTACAGGTTCGCTCTGAGTCGGAATGGACTGCACAGCGACGGGTTTGGTTTTGTTGGTTTACTGGGTGTCTGGCTCTCCACCAGGCACTTTCCAAGCATTGTTCTCACAGGATCACATGAGGCAGGTGGGATTACCCCCCTTACAGGTGCGACATGGACTGGGAGGGTGGGTGGCCCACCAGCCAGCTACTCCACAGCAAAGCTGGATTGGACGCCAAACTCCTCTGACTCCATTTTCTTTCCAGGATGCTTTGTCCAGCTAACCCTTATTTGGTACCTACTGCGTATCAGTGCTTTGCTAGACAGTGAGAGGAGGAGGAGGAGGGACACAGCCCACAGCCTGGAGGAGCTGGGCAGGTCCACAGGCGACACACCCGCTACACCCGGCCTGGTGCACACCATGGGGACTGCGTGTTGCAAAGGCTGGCAGTGCCTCAGGAACCTCAAACCAATGAATAAGTAACAGAAGGAAAGAGTGTTTCCGTGTAGAACAAAACCCCCAGCAGGCACACGCCTCCTTCTCCACCTGGGCCCACCTCCTTCCTGGCCCCTCAGTCTCGATTACATTAGAGCAACACACACAGGGCTCCTCTTGCCACGTCCCTTCCGCTGCCCGTGACCTGCCCGTGACCCTTCACTGTGAACCACCAACACTCAGCTCCGCAATCATCTCCAAGTCTTCACTGAGCCCCCCACGGGGACTGGTGCCCCTCCCACTGGCCTTCAGAGCACCTGTGTCCCCCGCTGGGTCCCAGAGCATCTGTGGGGCCCTTGCAGGATCCCAGGGCACCTGTGGGTCCTCTGCTGGGTCCTGTCCTCACAGCACTGAGCCCAGGGTCGTAAGCATCTGCCCATTCACCTGTGTGCACCCACCCCTCACTGCACATTCCCTAAAGCCAGAGGCAGGTCTTACCAGCCTTTGCACCCCACCCCCCCTGAATGTCCAGCACAGCACCTGGCAGAGCTGGCATCACGTGATGGGGGCCACAGAAACTGTCCCCAAGTCCTGGGGCTGCTTTTCTCCTCCCTTCAGTTGCCCTCCCTAGGTGACCCACCAGCCCTCAACGCCCCCACCCACGGTTAAGGACCAGTGTCCTCTGGTGACCTGGGTAGGGCAGCTCCAGGGACAGGATGGAGAACATAACAACCACCCAGGGCTAACCAGAGACAGCCCACTCTAGAATGCAACAAAGAGAATAAGAGAAATCTCCAAAAAGAAATGCCTAGTTTATAACCCTTGACTCTCTGTGTTAACAATAAAACGCCCCAGCAGTCCACTCCTGAGAGCATCCGCAAGCGACAGTGTTCGTTCCAGAGTCCTACCTTGAAGGTTTTGTCCATAGACGCCGAGAGAAGCATGTGGCTGTAAGAAAGGACGGGGCACCACTGGATGCTGTTGACGGGGCCCCCGTGGCCTCTCAGGTGGAAGAGCACATTCCTGGGGATCTTGGTCTCCTTGTACTGACTGTCCAAGTATGGCCGAATAAACTCGGACACTCTGGGGGCCACACGGAGCAGGGCGGGGCCTGGGGCGCACCCCACAGAGGGGCCCTGGGGCTCCTCGCCTGCACTGGGGGCCGTGTCTGTCTTTACTGCTTGCAATTGTCTTAGTCTTTTTGGGGTGTATGGTATGACAGAATCCTCACACCTCTTCTTCTGACAGGAGTTGCCATTTTCACCTGTGACTCCGGATTTGTCTTGAAGACAGAAAGTCAGCTCAGGGAAGTTGCAGGTGTCCCAGGGGAGTTTTGCTCCTCTAAAGCGAGCAGCTGCCAGGGGCACATGGCCAGCTGGAGTGTGGCTGGTCCACAGGGAAGAGTGAGGAGGCTCGCTGGTGGGGAAAGTGACCGCAGGCTCCTGTCTGGGCCACTGCAGCCTCTGGCTGGGGCAAGACCTGTGATCACCTCTCCCAAGCTGAACCAGCGGGAGACGGCCCCCACTCGGGCCTTCACAAAGGCTGCTCAGAGCTTCAGGCCCAGGCTTTGTGGGCTGTGGGCCCCTTTCTGTCACATCCAGAATGCCAGGTGCAAAATCCTGCCCACAAAGTTTGGCCACACCAGGTGTGTCCTTCATCTGGCCAGCAGCATTAAGGCTTTCTACTGGCTCAGGCTCAGCCTCCGAATCCGAGTCATCATAAGCCACCAAAGAAGCCATTGAAGATTTGGTTTCTTGCTGTCCTTCGAAGGCAAACTACCTAAGACCAAACGAAGCCAAGTGTCAGCAAATGTGCATGGGAGAATGGTTACACGCAACTGAAAGAAAACCTGTCATCGAGGAAGTCCAAGACTTAAAAACCCACAAGAGAAACAAAAAAGAAGGGCTTTTCTATACACTAGGCATAATTAGTTAAAAGATGGAATTTAAAAATGAGGACTTGAGAATACATTCAACAAGAAATAAGCAAGACCTCCCTGAAGTCTACTCAAAACCAAACAATAGCTTAACTAGTAAAGAATGTCTGCCTTGAACACTGTGCTATTTTAAAAACTACCTACATGGGATCAAACTGACAACAGCAACTCAAAAGATTAGATAGAGACCTTATGGGGCAGTAAGTTTATGTTAATGGGGGAGGAACAACTCAGAAACGGAGGGTGAGAACGGTTGCACAACTCCAAGGATATAATCAGCGTCACCGACTTGTACACGTAGAAACGTGAATCGGTGTACGTCCTGCTGTGTATATTCCCAACAACAAAAATAAATTACTAAAAAAAAAAGTAAGGTCTACATTAAGAAAATAAAACTTTATTGAAATACATAAAAGGCCTGACTAAAAGAAGAGACAGTGTAGGAACAGAAAGACTCAGCATTTTGAAGATGGTTTGGGGCTGACTTGGCAGGGTCCATTAAAATTTGGGGAGTCCCTGGATGGTGCAAGCAGTTTGTGATCGGCCGCTAATGTAAAGCTTGGTGGTTCAAAAACCCACCCAGTGGCACCAAGGGAGAAAGGCCTCATAACCTGGTTCCAGGTACAACTTGTCTCTATTTGCCTGGAACAACAGAGAAAGAAAGAGAGTCAGGAATAGGAGGAGGATATGGAAACCCTGGTGGTATAGTGGTTAAGTGCTACGACTGCTAACCAGAGGTCAGCAGTTCGAATCCGCCAGATTTTGTGGGCCGTGGGGTAGTTCTACTCTGTCCTATAGGGTCGCTATGAGTCGGAATCGACTCGACGGCAGTGGGTTTTATGGAATGTGTGGCTAATTGTCTCCATGAACAACTGCCTCCTTTGCCATGGGACCAGAACTGGATGGTGCCTGGCTACCATTACTAAAATTTTGATCAAAGATTCTACAGAAGAATCTTTGATCAAAAAGGCAAAACTGCAGAACGCAATTTCAAATTCTCATGGACTCCAGGCTTTCTGGAGCCATGGGAACTGGATGAACTCCTGAAAACTATTGCCCTGAGATAATCTTTAAAACTTACACCAAAAATATCCCCTGAAGTCTTCTTAAAAACAAACAATAGTGGGAAAGCAAAATGGTACAAACATTTTAGAAAATTGATATGGTGCTTCCTTAAAAAGCTAGAAATAGAGATATCATATGATCCAGCAATCCCATTCCTAGGAACATATTCTAGAGAAACAAGAGCTGTCACACGAAAACACATATTCACACCCATGTTCGTTGCAACAATATTCACGAGGGCAAAAAATGGAAACAATCTAAGTGCCCATTAGCAGGAGAATAGATAAACAAACTATGGTACATACACACAATGGAATACAACACCATGATAAACAACAAAGATGAATCTTCGAAACATCCCACAACATGGATGAATCTGGAGGGCATTAGGCTGAGGGAAATGACTCAATCACAAAAGGACAAATATTGTATGAGACCATTACTGTAAAAACTCATGAAAAGGTTACACGCAAAAAGAAACAATCTTTGATGGTAATGCGCTAAGGGAGGGAAGGGGAAGGAAAAATCCTAAATAGACAAGTTGTAACTTTGGTGAAGGGTAAGACAGTACACAGTACTGGGGAAGCCAGCACAACTTGACCAAGGCAAGGTCACAGAAGCGTCACAGACACATCCCAACTCCCTGAGGGACCAAATTACCGGGCTGAGGGCTAGGGACCATGGTCTCAGAGGACATCTAGCTCAACTGGCATATCATAGTTTATAAAGAAAATGTTCTACAGCCTACTTTGGTGAGTAGTGTCTGGGGTCTTAAAAGCTTGTGAGCCACCATCTAAGATACTCCACTGGTCTCACCCCTTCAAGAACAAGGGAGAATGAAGAAAACTAAAGACACAAGGGAAAGATTAGTCCAAAACTAATGGTCCACAATTACCACAGCCTCCACCAGACTGAGTTCACCACAACTAAATGATGCCTGGCTACCACCACCAACTTCTCTGACAGGGATCACAATAGAGGGTCCCGGAAAGAGCTAGAGAAAAATGTAAAACAAAATTCAAAATCACAAAAAAAAGATCAGACTTACTGGTCTGACAGAGACTGGGGAAACCCCTAAACACACTTTTAACTCAGTACTGAAGTCACTCCTGAGGTCCAACCTTCAGTCAAAGATTAGACAGGCCCATAAACAAAACCAGACTAAATGGGCATACCAGCCCAGTGTCAAGAACGAGAAGTCGGGAGGAGACGGGAAAGCTGGTAATGGGGAACCCAAGGTCGAGAAGAGAAGAGTGTTGACATGTCCTGGGGTTGACAACCCATGTTACAAAACAATATTTGTATTAACTGTTCCCCTCACACATCCATCAGTTTGTCATACTGTTGAGGCTTCTGTGTTGCTGTGATCCTAGAAGGCATGCCAACAGTATTCAAATACTAGCAGGGTCACCCATGGAGGACAGGTTTCAACTGAGCTTCCAGACTAAGACAGACAAGGAAGAAGGACCCGGCAGTCTACTTCTGAAAAGAATTAGCCAGTGAAAACCTTATGAGTAGCAGCAGAACATTATCCGATACAGTGCCTGAAGATAAGCCCCCTAGGTTGGAAGGCACTCAAAAGACAACTGGAAAAGAACAGCCTCCTCAAAATAGAGTTGACCTTAATGACGTGGATGGAGTCAAGCTTTCGGGACCTTCATTTGCTGAGGCGGCATAATTTAAAATGAGAAGAAACGGCTGCAAACATCCATTAATAATCAGAACGTGGAACGTACAAACTATGAATCTAAGAAAATTGGAAATCGTCAAAAATGAAATGGAACACATAAACATCGATATCCTAGGCATTAGTGAGCTGAAATGGACTGGTGTTTGCCATTTTGAATTGGACAATCATATGGTCTACTGTGCAATAGCAAATTGAAGAGCAATGGTGTCATATTCATCACCAAAAAGAACATTTCAAGATCCATCCTGAAGTACAACGCTGTCAGTGGTAGGATAATATCCATATGCATAAAAGGAAGACCAATTACTACCGCCAAATTTATGCACCAACCACTAAGGCCAAAGATGAAGAAATTGAAGATTTTACCAACTTCTGCAGTCTGAAATTGATCGAACATGCAGTCAGGATGCATTGATAATTATTGATGATCAAATTAGAAAGTTGGAAACAAAGAAGAAGGATCGGTAGTTGGAAAATATGGCCTTGGTGACAGAAATGATGACAGAGATCACATGAGAGAATTTTGCAAGACCAATGAATTCATTGCAAATACCTTTTTCAACATCGTAAACAGTAACTATACACTTGAACCTCACCAGATAGAATACACAGGAATCAAATCAACTACATCTATGGAAAGAGATGATGGAAAAATTCAATATCATCAGCCAGAACAAAGGCCAGGGGCTGACTGCAGAACAGACCATCAATTGCTCATATGCAAGTCCAAGTTGAAACTGAGGAACATTAGAACAAGCCCACGAGAGCCAAAGTATGACCTTGAGTATATCCCACTTGAATTTAGACACCGTCTCAGGAATAGACTTGATGTGTTGAACACTAATGACTGAAGACCAGACGAGCTGTGGAATGACATCAAGGATATCATACACGAAGACTGCAAGAGGTCATTAAGAAGACAGGAAAGAGGAGGCGGACCCAAGATGGTGGAATAGACAGCCGCTTCCGTCGAGCCCTGTTTACAACAAAGACCAGAAAAAACAAGTGAAACAGGTATATTTGTGACAAGCTGGGAGTCCTGAGCATCAAAGGCAAGCTTAGACAACGGACTGAGGGGCAGGGGAAGGAAGAGACCGTTCAGAAGCGGAGAGGAGTTACCAGACCTGAATCACGGGGAGCCCTCAGGCACCATTCCTGGAGTGGTGGCGGCAGTGGCAGCGGGCTGGTCCTAGCTGGGCTGCAGTTTCCTCAGGGAGACGCAGCAGCCACACAGCCCACTCACACCTCCCGAACCTGAGGAAAAGGGCGCTCTCGGCAAAAGCTAAGCACTTGCGTATATTTTACCACCCCACCCCCCACCCCCCACCCCCAACCCAGCTTCAGCGGCTGAATCCCTAAGCCTGAGATAGACCCTGGTGAGCACTTGGAGCCGTCCTCCCGGCCTTGGGGAAGGAAAAAATTCACAACTAGGGGGAAAAGATAATTTGCTAGCTCCATTAACTAGGGGAGCTCAGGACAGAAGTGGCTCCTGTCCAGGCATAAACCGCCCGTGGACCTTGAGCACCTTTCCCTTCTGCATGGACCTGTGTGGGCCTATTTCAGGAGAATAGGCCCTTGTTGGCAAACTCCAACCATTTCAGCTATGCAGTGGAGAGGTAGGTGTTTGATGTTTGACATTGCTTTGCCTATGAAACAAGGTCCTCATCTACCCACAACAGGGAACTAAGGACTGGTGGCTACACCTGGGTCGCCCAGCCACCCGCAACAGGGGCCCAGGGATAACTGGTACCTGCCAGTCCTTACAACAAAATTTTCGGTGCCCATGGTCCCTCTGCAGAGCCCACCCACCAGCACACTCTAGGGAAGAGAGACACGTTTTCCTCAGAGACACTTGGGGGTCACCTCTCAGCCCCCTGCCTTGTTTAGAGCGTGACCCCCTGGTGTAATCAGATACCAGTATATACGCCAATCACCCCTGAACCTCTAAGACTGTAGGACAGAGCCTGTACCACACACTTGATATCAGCCACCTGGAAACCTGAGCTGAATTCATACAAGAAAACTGAATGGACTCCTAGACTGATATACCTGATAACAGCTCTAGCCAGCTGGGGACAGGACACCAGAGCTCCAAAGGTGAAAATAATCAAGCTAGCTCACTCTAGCAACCCATAGGGGTATACCAAAACAAAACAAAGCAAGCAGCTACGACACAGTAAGGAAGCATAAACTAAATACAGAAACTTATAGATGGCTCAGAGACAACAGTCAATATCAAGTCACATAAAGAAACAGGCCACGATCACCTCAACAGGCTCTTAAAACAAAGAATCCAGGGATCTTTTAGATGAAAGTGCATTCCTGGAATTACCAGATGCAGAATACAAAAGTTTAATATACAGAACCCTTCAAGACATCAGGAAGGAAATGAGGCAAAACACAGAACAAGCCAAGGAACACACAGATAAAGCAACTGAAGAACTCAGAAAGATTATTCAGGAACATAACGAAGTTTAATAAGCTGGAAAAATCCATAGACAGACAGCAATCAGAAATTCAGAAGATTAACAATAAAATTACAGAATTAGAGAACTCAATAGAAAGTCAGAGGAACAGAATTGAGCAAGTAGAAGCTAGAATTTCTGAACTCAAAGATAAATCACTTGGCACTAATATATCTGAAGAAAAATCAACTAAAAGAATTTAAAAAAATGAAGAAACCTTAAGAATCATGTGGGACTCTATCAAGAGAAATAACCTACAAGTGACTGGAGTACCAGAACAGGGAGGGATCACAGAAAATACAGAGAAAATTGTTGAGGCTTTGCTGGCAGAAAACTTTCCTGATATTGTGAAAGATGAGAAGATATCTATCCAAGATGCTCATCGAACTCCACATGAGGTAGATCTTAAAAGAAAGTCACCAAGACATATTATAATCAAGCTTGCCAAAACCAAAGGAGACAATTATAAGAGCAGCGAGGGATAAAAGAAAAGTCACCTACAAGGGAGACCCAATAACCATAAACTCGGACAACTCAGCAGAAACCATGCAGGCAAGAAGGCAATGGGATGACATATTTAAAAAATTGAAGGAAAAAAGTTGCCTGCCAAGAATCATATATCCATCAAAACTGTCTCTTAAATATGAAGGTGAAATTAAGACATTTCCAGATAAACACAAGTTGAGGGGATTCCTAAAAACCAAACCAAAGCTACAAAAAATACTAAAGGGAGTTCTTTGGTTAGAAAATCAGCAACATCAGGTATCGACCCAAGACGAGAACACTGGGGAGAGCAACCAGAAGTGAACCCAGACAGGGAAATTCAAAAAAAAAAAAAACAAAGCAAGATTTAAAAAAAAAAAAAAAGCCCAACACAGGGTAATGGCGATGTTATTATATAAAAGAAGACAATGTTAAAATAATAAAGAGGAACTAAGAAATGTAATCATACACCTTCCATACGGAGAGGAAGATATGGCGGTACAAAGAAATAAGAGTTAGTTATAAACTTAGAAAAATGAGGGTCAATAATAAGGTAATCACAAAGGGGACAAACTATCCTACTCATCAAAACAAAATACAAGGGAAAAATACAGACTCAGCAGAAACAAAACCCACAACAGCAAATATAAGGAAAGGACAATATATAAAGAAAATCTACTCAGCACATAAAATCAAGTGGGAAAAAGAGCTGTCAACACACAAAAAAAGACATCAAAATGATAGCACTAAATCAATACCTATCCATAATTACCCTGAATGTAAATGGACTAAATGCACCAATAAAGAGACAGAGAGTGGCAGAACGGATTAAAAAACAAGATCCGTCTATATGCTGCCTACAAGAGACACACCTTAGCCTTAGAGACACAAACAAACTAAAACTCAAAGGATCGAAAAAAATATATCAAGCAAACAACAATCAAAAAAGAGCAGGAGTGGCAATATTAATTTCTGACAAAATAGACTTTAAAGTTAAATCCATCAGAAAGGATAAGGAAGGACACTATATAATGATCAAAGGGACAATACACCAAGAAGATATAACCATATTAAGTATCTATGCAACCAATGACAGGGCTGCAAGATACATAAAACAAACTCTATCATCATTGAAAAGTGAGATAGACAGCTCCACAATAATAGTAGGAGACTTTAACACACCACTTTCAGTGAAGGACAGGACATCCAGAAAGAAGCTCAATAAAGACACGGAAGATCTAAATGCCACAATCAACCAACTTGACCTTATAGATATATACAGAACACTTCACCCAACAGCAACCAACTATACTTTCCTTTCTAGTGCACATGGAACATTCTCTAGAATAGACCACATATTAGGTCATGAAGCAAGCCTTAGCAGAATCCAAAATATTTAAATATTACAAAGCATCTTCTCTGATCATAAGGCCATAAAAGTGGAAATCAATAACAGGAAAAGCAGGGAAAAGAAATCAAACAACACTTGGAAACTGAACAATACCCTGCTCAAAAAAGACTGGATTATAGAAGACATTAAGGATGGAATAAAGAAATTCATAGAATCCAAAGAGAATGAAAATACTTCCTACCAGAACCTTTGGGACACAGAAAAAGTGGTGCTCAGAGGCCAATTTATATCAATAAGTGCACACATCCAAAAAGAAGAAAGGGCCAAAATCAAAGAACTATCCCTACAACTTGAACAAATAGAAAGAGACCAACAAAAGAAACCCACAGACACCAGAAGAAAACAAATAATAAAAATTAGAGCTGAACTAAATGAAAAAGAAAACAGAAAAACAATCGAAAGAATTAACAAGACCAAAAGCTGGTTTTTTTAAAAACTCAACAAAATTGATAAACCATTGGCCAAACTGACAAAAGAAAAACAGGAGAGGAAGCAAATAACCCGAATAAGAAATGAGATGGGCGATATTACAACAGACCCAACTGAAATTCAAAGAATCATATCAGATTACTATGCAAAACTATACTCAAATAAATTTGAAAACCTAGAAGAAATGGTTGAATTCCTAGAAACACACTACCTACCTAAACTAACACAAACAGAGGTAGAACAACTAAATAGACCCGTAACAAAAAAAGAGATTGAAAAGGTAATCAAAAAACTCCCAAAAAAAAAAGCCCTGGTCCAGACGGCTTCACTGCAGAGTTCTATCAAACTTTCAGAGAAGAGTTAACACCACTACTACTAAAGGTATTTCAGAGCATAGAAAAGGATGGAATACTACCAAATTCATTCTTGAAGCCACCACAGCCCTGGTACCAAAACCTGGTAAAGACACTTACAGACCTATAACCCTCATGAATGTAGATGCAAAAATCCTCAAAAAATTCTAGCCAATAGAATTCAACAACATATCAAAAAAAAAAAAAAATTCACCATGACCAAGTGGGATTCATACCAGGTATGCAGGGATGGTTCAACATTAGAAAAACAATTAATGTAATCCACCACATAAATAAAACAAAAGACAGGAATCATACGATTTTATCAATTGATGCAGAAAAGGCATTTGACAAAGTTCAACACTCATTCATGATAAAAACTCTCAGCAAAATAGGAATAGAGGGAAAATTCCTCAACATAATAAAGGGCATTTATACAAAGCCAACAGCCAACATCACCCTAAGTGGAGAGAGCCTGAAAACATTCCCAATGAGATCAGGAACCAGACAAGGATGCCCTTTATCACCACTCTTATTCAACATTGTGCTGGAAGTCCTAGCCAGAGAAATTAGGCTAGATGAAGAAATAAAGGGCATCCAGATTGGCAAGGAAGAAGTAAAATTATCTCTATTTGCAGATGACATAATCTTATACACAGAAAACCCTAAGGAATCCTCCAGAAAACTACTGAAACTAATAGAAGAGTTCAGCAGAGTTTCGGGATACAAGATAAACATACAAAAATCAGTTGGTTTCGTCTACACCAAGAAAAAGAACATCGAAGAGGAAATCACCAAATCAATGCCATTTGCAGTAGACCCCAAGAAGATAAAACACTTAGGAATAAACCTTACCAGAGATGTAAAAGACTTATACAAAGAAAACTACAGTACGCTTCTGCCAGAAACCAAAAGAGACTTACGTAAGTGGAAGAACATACCTTGCTCATGGATAGGAAGACTTAAGATTATAAAAAAGTCTATTCTACCAAAAGCAATCTATACATTTAATGCAATTGCGATACAAATCCCAAGGACATTCTTTAATGAGATGGAGAAACAAGTCACCAATTTCGTATGGAAGTGAAAGAGGCCCCGGATAAATAAGGCATTACTGAAAAAGAAGAACAAAGTAGAAGGCCTTACTTTACCTGATTTTAGAACCTATTATACCGCCACAGTAGTCAAAACAGCCTGGTACTGGTACAACAGCAGATACATGGACCAATGGAACAGAATTGAGAATCCAGACATAAATCCATCCACATATGAGCAGCTGATATTTGACAAAGGCCCCAAAACAGTTAAATGGGGAAAAGACAGTCTTTTTAACAAACAGTGCTGGCATAACCGGATAAAAAAGAAACTGGATATCCATCTGCAAAAAAATGAAACAAGACCCATACCTCACTCCATGCACAAAAACTAACTCAAAATGGATCAAAGACCTAAATATAAAATCTAAAACGATAAAGATCATGGAAGAAAAAATAGGGACAACGTTAGGAGCCCTAATACATGGCATAAACAGTATAGAAAACATTATAAAGACCATAGAAGAAAAACTAGATAACTGGGAGCTCCTAAAAATCAAACACTGATGCTCATCCAAAGACTTCACCAAAAGAGTAAAAAGACTATCTACAGACTGGGAAAAAGTTTTTAGCTATGACATTTCTGATCAGTGCCTGATCTCTAAAATCTACATGATACTGCAAAAACTCAACTGTAAAAAGACAAATAACCCAATTAAAAAATGGGCAGAAGATATGAATAGACACTTCACTGAAAAACACATTCAGGTAGCTAACAGATATATGAGGAAATGTTCATGATCATTAGCCATTAGAGAAATGCAAATCGAAACTACAATGAGATTTCATCTCACTCCAACAAGGCTGGCATTAATCCAAAAAGCACAAAATAATGAATGTTGGAGAGGCTGTGGAGAGACTGGAACACTTCTACACTGCCGGTGGGAATGTCAAATGGTACAGCCACTTTGGAAATCCATTTGGCGCTTCCTGAAAAAGCTAGAAATAGAGCTACCATATGATCCAGCAATCCAACTCCTTGGAATATATCCTGGAGAAATAAGAGCCTTTACATGAACAGATATATGCACACCCATGTTTACTGCAGCACTGTTGACAATAACAAAAACATGGAAGCAACCAAGGCACCCATCAACGGATGAATGGATAAATAAATTATGGTATATTCACACAATGGAATACTACTCTTTGATAAAGAACAGTGAGGAATCTGTGAAACATTTCATAACATGGAAGAACCTGGAAGGCATTATGCTGAGTGAAATTAGTCAGTTGCAAAAGGACAAATATTGTATAAGACCACTATTATAAGAACTTCAGAAATAGTTTAAACTGAGAAGAAAACATTCTTTAGTGGTTACGAGATGGGGGAGGGAGGGTGGGAGAGGGGCATTCACTAATTACATAGTAGATAAGAACTACTTTAGGTGAAGGGAAAGACAGCACATAATACACAAGAGGTCAGCACAACTGGACTAAATCAAAAGCAGTTTCCCAAATAAACCGAATGCTTCGAAGGCCAGTGCAGCAGGGGCAGGGGTCTGAGGACCATTGTTTCAGGGGACATCTAAGTCAATTGGCATAATAAAATCTATTAACAAAGCATTCTGCGTCCCACTTTGAAGAGTGGTGTCTGGGATCTTAAACGCTAGCAAGCAGCCATCTAAGATGCATCAATTGGTCTCAACCCACCTGGATCAAAGGAGAATGAACAACAAACACCAAGGACACAAGGTGATTACGAGCCCAAGAGGCAGAAAGGGCCACATGAACCAGAGACTACAACATCCTGAGACCAGAAGTACTAGATGGTGCCAATGACTGCCCTGACAGGGAACACAACAGAGAACCCCAGAGGGAGCAGGAGAGCAGTGGGATGCAGACCCCAAATTCTCATAAAACCAGACTTAATGGTCTGACTGAGACCAGAAGGACCCTGGTGGTTATGGCCCCCAGACTTTCTGTTGGCCCAGGACAGGAATCATTCCCAAAGCCAACTCGTCAGACATGGGTTGGACTGGACAATGGGTTGGAGAGGGATGCTGGTGAGGAGTTAGCTTCTTGGATCAGGTGGACACTTGAGACTATGTTGGCATCTCTTTCCTGGAGGGGAGATGAGAGGGTGGAGGGGGTTAGAAGCTGGCGAAATGGACACAAAAAGAGAGAATGGAGGGAGGGAGCGGGCTGTCTCATTAGGGAGAGAGTAATTGGGAGTGTTTAGCAAGGTGTATATGGGTTTTTGTGTGAGAGACTGACTTGATTTGTAAACTTCCACTTAAAGCACAATAAAAATTATTCTAAAAAAAGAAGACAGAAAGAAAGAAAAGACCAAAATGGATGTCAGAAGAAACTCTGAAAGTTGCTCTTGAACATCGAGTAGCTAAAGCAAAAGGAAGAAATGATGAAGTAAAAGAGCTGAACAGAAGATTTCAAAGAGTGGCTCAAGAAGGCAAAGTAAAGTATTTTAATGACATGTGCAAAGACCTGGAGTTAGAAAACCAAAAGGAAAGAACACGTTCAGCATTTCTCAAGCTGGAAGAACTGAAGAAAAAATTCAAGCCTTCAGTTACAATGCTGAAGAATTCTACAGGGAAATTATTAAACAATGCAGGAAGTGTCAAAAGAAGATGGAAGAAATACACAGAGTCACTATACCAAAAAGAATTGGTCGACATTCAACCATTTCAGGAGGTAGCATCTGATCAGGAACCAACGGTACTGAAGGAAGAAGTTCAAGCTGTGCCGAAGGCACTGACGAAAACCAGGCTCCAGGAACTGATGGAATACCAGCTGAGATGTTTCAACAAATGGATGAAACGCTGGAAGTGCTCACTCATCTGTGCCAAGAAATTTGGAAGACGACTACCTGCCCAACCACCTGGAAGAGATCCATGTTTATGGTTATTCCCAAGAAAGGTGATCTAACCAAATATGGTGGCTCCAGCAGTATATGGACAGGTAACTAACAGAAATTCAGGCCGGTTTCAGAAGAGCACGTGGAACCAGGGATAGCACTGCTGATGTCAGATGGATCCTGGCTGAAAGCAGAGAATACCAGAAGGATGTTTACCTGTGTTTTACTGACTATGCAAAGACATTCGACTATGTGGATCTTAACAAATTATGGATAACATTGCAAAGAATGGGAATCCCAGAACACTTAATTGTGCTCATGAGGAGCCTTTACATAGATCAAGAGGCAGTTGTTCCGACAGAACAAGGGGATACTGATTGGTTTAAAGTCAGGAAAGGTGTGAGTCAGGGTTGTATCCTTTCACCACACCTATTCGATTTTTATGCTGAGCAAATAATCCAAGGAGCTGGACTACATGAAGAAGAATGGGGCATCAGGATTGGAGGAAGACTCTCTAACAACCTACATTATGCATATGATACAACCTTCCTTGCTGAAAGTGAAACGGGCTTGAAGCACTTACTGATGAAGGTCAAAGACCACGGCCTTCAGTATGGATTACACCTCAACATAAAGAAAACAAAAATCTTCTCAACTGGACCAATAAGTTACATCATGACAAACAGAGAAAAGACTGAAGTTGTCAAGGATTTCATTTTACTTGCATCCATAATCAATAACCATGAAAGCAGCAGTCAAGAAATCAAAAGACACGTTGCAATGGGCAAATACGCAGCAAAAGACTTCTTTAAAGTGTTGAAAAGATGTCGCCTTGAAGACTAAGGTGTGCCTGACCCAAGCCATGGTATTTTCAATCACCTCATATGCACGTGAAAGCTGGACAATGAATAAGGAAGACTGAAGAATTGACACCTCTGAATTGTGGCATTGGCGAAGAATATTGAATATACCGTGGCCTGCCAAAAGAATGAACAAATCTGTCTTGGAAGAAGTACAACCAGAATGCTTCTTAGAAGTAACAATGGCGAGACTACGTCTCACATACTTCAGGCGTGTTATGGGGGGATCAGTCCCTGGAGAAGGACATCATACTTGGTAAAGTAGAGGGTCAGTGAAAAAGAAGACCCTCAACAAGATGGATTGACACAGTGGCTACAACAATGAGCTCAAACATAACAAAAATTGTGAGGATGACAAAGGACCAGGTAGTGTTTTGTTCTGTTGTACATAAAGTCACTGTGAGTCAGAACCAACTCGATGGCACCTAACAACGACAACATAAGGTCGCTATGAGTCAGAACCGACTCGATGGCACCTAACAACAAGAACAGTAATTATTTAATGAGAAACTAATTCGCTCTGTAAACCTTCATCTAAAGCAAAAAAAGAAAATTTCTTTTTAAAAAAAGAAAACAATAGTTTAGCTTAACTATTAAATAAAGGTCTGCCTTGAGCATTATGCTCTTTTAAGAACTACCTATATGGGATCAAAATGACAATAGCAACCTGAAAGACGAGATAGGAACCTTAGGGAGCAGTGAGTTTATGTTAATGGAGAAGAAAAAGAGGGTCAGAATGGTTGCACAACTCAAAGAACGTCATCAGTGTCATTAAATGGTAATGTAGAAACTGTTGAATTGGTGTCTCCTTTGCTGCATATGTTCTCAAAAGCAACAACAAAATAAAATTTTAAAAATAGGTTACAGCCCAGAAAACCCTACGGAGCAGTCCTACTCTGTAACACATGAGTTTATAATTCCATGCGTTGGAATCAACTTGATGGCAATGACTTTTGGGGGTTTTTATTATTATTAAAATTTTGGAGGAGTCCCTGAGTGCTGCAAACAGATAATGCTGTGCTCGGCTGCTAACCAAAGAGTTGGAGGTTCAAGTCTACCCAAAGGCACCTTGAAAAAAGGCCTGGCAGTCTACTTCTAAAAAATCAGCCATTTAAAACCCTATGAGGCACAGTTCTATTCTGATACACATGGGGTCACTGTGAGTCAGGATCAACTCAACAGCAACTGGCGTAACTGCTATTAAAGATGCAAACATATTATTTTTACCCCAACAGCCCCTACATGGATCCCAGCATGTCTGCTAAGAGGTGTACAAAGAGCCCGGCAGCACTGTATTAACAAAGGAACAGGGAGAACACAGGCTCATCATGAATGGGGTAGATCTGAAAATACAGAAATGGAAAGATGTCGGGAATCCACCAGGTGGGAAAAGCAAGTCACCCTCATCTTTGTCCTCCTTCCGCCTACCCTCCCTCTCCAAGCGCTCTTCCCCCAGATATCCCATCTCGACTCTAGGCCAGCGGGAGAGACAGATTCACAACACAAGGCCCAGGCACCTGCGCCGTCAGTGCACCCTTGTGCTGAGGGACACAATTTCAAGGATGGGATCCAAATCCACTTATTTCATCCCAGCATCCAGACTCACACACCCGTGAATTCCTCACTTTAAAAAAAAAAAAAATTCTTCCTGAAATTCTGAACCATCAGACACAATAAATTCTTACCAACTAGTTCCTAGAAAGCAGTGTTTTAGGCTGCAGTTCAATGTTCTACTCCTGTAACTTTAGCACAAAGTACAATCAAGAGGAAAGCAAGGATGCCGCACACCTCCGAACAGCAGAGGGCTCACGGGAGCGACACCGACATTGAAAAGGATGCCGGACACCACTGGACAGCAGAGGGCGAGGTGGAGCAGCCCAGAAACCCGCAAGGATGCCGGACGGCAGAAGGAGTGGACCTGAAATCAGCAAGGATGCCAGACACGTCCAGGGCAGCAGAGGGCGCGGTGGAGCAGCACTGAAATCCAAGGATGCTGGTCCAGGACAGCTGAGGGTGTGGTAAAGCGGCCCTGAAATGGGCCGAGCTCAGGAATCAACCAACTTCAGAGGAAGCCCACGTGCTAAACTGCGGTGAGTTCCTCCTCCCACCCCCTACCCCCATGGGAGGTGGGACCCTTGGTTAAGCCATTCCACATTGCCTATCTTTCCCCTGCCCCTCCCCCTGGACAGTGGGTTCCAATCGCCCCCGCCCCTTCCATGCCTTTCCCAAAATGGCACCATCCACCTGAAAGGCTCCTGCCATAAAAAAAAAATACGAGTCAACAAATGTCCCATAGTCGGCCTGCCCCCTCCTACAATCCCACCCTCAGCTGCACCTGACGCAAGCAGGTACCAACTGTCACACACAAAGCCATTCTTCATAAAACTTCTAAAATGAGCCAGCCTTTCCCAAATGGGTTCATAACAGGGCTGTGCACCGTGAAAGATTTTGGCACTTCTGTTCTCCAACTGGAAACCCTGGTGGTGTAGTGGTTAAGTGCTATGGCTGCTAACCAAAGGGTCGGCAGTTCGAATCCACCAGGCGCTCCTTGGAAACTCTATGGGGCAGTTCTCCTCTGTCCTATAGGGTTGCTATGAGTCGGAATCGACTCGACGGCACTGGGTTTGGTTTTGGTTCTTTGGTTCTCTGATTCCATCTTGGTCAGACATCTCACCTGTCTCAACTCCGGTGCACAAACCACCACCTACCAGCAGCCCACCCCTCCCAGTCAAAGAGAACCATAGGCCCAGCACCAGGCACCTGTACTCAGCCATTAGGGTGAATTTCCGTCAAGTTGTCCACAATGACCAAGGCATAGGAGAAACCAACACAGAGAATCGGAGATGAGGTCTGAGCAGATATCAGAGTACTGGGATGGGGCCTCCTTAACCCCACTGCCTAACAAGGCAACACAGCAAGGACTGAATGAATGCAGGAGGGAGGGCCATAGGGCTCCTGAGTCAATCTGCTGCACGTACATTTCATTCAGTCATTCAACAAACATTAAGGGAGCCACCTCTGGCCACATCTGTCCAAGCGCCAGGAACACCACAGTCAGCAAAAGAGAAACTAGTGCCCTGTGCTCACCAGGCTCACATGCCAGTGGGGAGAGGCAGACCGTGAAAAAGTAAAATAAGATGTCAGGAGGAAAGTGAAAGAGAAGGGGGTGAGGAGTGCAGTAGGCAGGGGGTTGCAGTTTTACGTAGGGAGGCCGAGGCAGGCCTCAGAGAGAAGGTGACATTTGAATAAAGCTCCCAACCAAAAAAACCTTCTGAATGGGATGAGAAGGAGCAGAGGAGGATTGAAGGCAAACAGGCAAAAATGGAGGTTCGGAGCCGACAGAAACAACGTAAAATTGAAGAAGAGTTTGTTGCCTTTTATGTTTCTAAGGTGAAAGAAAAAAAAAAGGAATTTTTTCATGGAAAGGAGGAGATGACTGAACTAAGAGGAAGAGGTACAGCCAGGTGGAAGTAAAGATACTCAAAAGAGGCTAAAACAAAGATGGGGTGAATGGCATTGACAGTCACTGGCATGTCGACTCCGTGAGGGCAGGGCTGTTGGTGTCTTTTGTCCACTGTTCGATCCCCAACTCTAGAAATATTCCTGGAATGCAACCTAGTGGAAGGGGACACGGCGGAAGTAAAAGAAACCCGACATTCTCATTCAACGAACATTCCCTGATTACCTGCTCTGTGCCAATCCCTCTGTTGGGTCTGATGGGGGCTGAGATTAAACACAAAACACGGACCCTGCCCGGGCGGAGGCCACAGGCCTGCCGATCGACGAAGGTAACGGACAAGAGATGGGCTTTGAAGGATGAATAGGAGTTAGCCGAGCTGTCAGAAGTGACAGCCAAGGGCGGTCCAGAAGGTCCTTCCGGCGCGCTCGGAAGGAAAACGGAGATGAGGCGAAGGCAGGCGGTGGCGACAGGATCGTGCTGAAGCTCGCGGTGAGCTCCTGCCCCGGTACCATGCAGGCCCTCCTCCAGCCCCGGCCCGCGGCTCACCACACCTACCGGAAGCGCTCGGTCCTCCCGGAGGCCGTCGGGCCTGCACTCCGCCGCAGAGCCGCTTTCCGCCGCAGCGTTGAGGCCGCCAGCCAATCAGCTGCGGCCTTCGCTCCCCCCCGCGAGAGCAGCCAATGGTGGAGCAGCCTGACCGGAAGTGCTTCCTCCCGGACGGCCTTTCTGCGCACGCTCAGAGAGAGACCGGTAGCTGAGCAGGCGGCGTAGACGGGCTTGGCGGGGCCGGGTGAGTGACAGGGTGAGGGCGGTAGGGAGAGGAACCGGGCGGCGCCCGGCGGCCTGATCTCCCGGGGCCGCCGCAGGCCTGGGCCTGGGCCTGGGATGTCTTCAGAACCCGTCAGGGCTTCTGGCACCGCGAGGGGCGCGGAGGCTGCCCCCCGTCGCCCCTTCTGCGAGTGCCGCCGACCCGGCCTGTGCCGCCCACTCGTGCCAGCGCCGACCCCTCGCTGTCCCCAGCCTCCCTCCCTCCAGCCTTAAAGGGCGAGGTCTCCGCTTTCACGGGGTGTTTGCCACGTGCCAGGCGCCTTGGCTGCAGTAGCGCGCTTAGCCCCCTCATCGGTAGTGCTAACGCGTTGCCGTCGAGTCCATGCCGACTCATGGCGACCCTGTAGGACACAGTAGAACTGCTCCCGCAGGGTCTCCGAGGAGCGGCTGGTGGATTTGAACTGCTGACATTTGGTTAGCAGCCGAGTTCTTTTTTTTTTTTTTTTTTTGGTGCTTTAAGTGAAAGTTTACAGTTCAAGTCAATTTCTCATACAAGAACTTATACACACATTGTTATGTGATCCTAGTTGCTCTCCCTGCAATGTGACAGCACACTCCTCCTCTCCGCCCTGTATTTCCCGTGTCCATTCAACCAGCCCCCCTGCCTCCCCATCTCCCCTCCAGGCAGGAGCTGTCCACATAGTCTTATCTGTCTACCTGAGCTAAGAAGCACATTCCTCACCAGTATCATTTTATGTCTTATAGTCCAGTCTAGTCTTTGTCTGAAGAGTTGGCTTTGGGATTGGTTTTGGTTTGGGGCTAACAGTCCAGGGGCCATGACCTCTGGGGTCCCTCCAGTCTCAGTCAGACCGTTAAGTCTGGTCTTTTTACTAGAATTTGAGATGTGCATCCCACTTTTCTTCTGCTCCATCAGGGATTCTCTGTTGTGTTCCCTGTCAGGGCAGTCTTTTGTGCTAGCGGGACGCCATCTAATTCTTCCAGTCTCAGGGTGATGGAGTCTCTGGTTTATGTGGCCTTTTCTTTCTCTTGGGCTCATAATTTCCATGTGTGTTTGCTGTTCTTCATTCTCCATTGCTCCAGGTGGGTTGAGACCAATTGATGCATCTTAGATGGCTGCTTGCTAGCTTTTAAGACCCCAGATGTCACTCACCAAAGTGGGATGCAGAACATTTTCTTAGTACATGTTGTTATGCCAATTGACCTAGATATCCCCTGAAACCATCGTCCTCGGACCCTGCCCCTGCTACTCTGTTCCTTGAGGTGTCTGGTTGTATTCAGGAAACTTCTTAGCTTTTGGTTTAGTCCAGTTGTGCTGCCTTCCCCTGTATTGTATGTAGCCCTTCCCTTCCTCCTAAAATAATTTTTGTCTACTATCTAGTGAATACCCCTCTCTCTCCCTCCCCACCCTCATAACCATCGAAGAATATTTTCTTCTGTGTTTCAACTATTTCTTGAGTTCTTTTAATAGTGGTCTCATACAATATTTGTCCTTTCGCGACTCACTGATTTCACTCAACATAATGCCTTCCAGATTCCTCCATGTTATGAGATATTTCACAGATTCATTGTTGTTCTTTATTGTTGCATAGTATTTCATTGTGTGAATATACTATAATCTATTCACCCAGTCATTTGTTGATGGGCATCTTGGTTGTTTCCATCTTTTTCCTATTGTAAACAGTGCTGCAGTGAACATCGATGTGCATGTATCTATTTGTGAGGGCTCTTATTTCTCTAGGATATGTTCCAAGGAGTGGAATTGCTAGAACCTATCGTAGTTCTATTTCTAGCTTTTTAAGGAAGGGCCAAATCGATTTCCAAAGTGGTTGTACCATTTTACATTCCCACCAGCAGTGTAGAACTGTTCCAGTCTCTCCACAACCTCTCCAACATTTATTATTATGTGCTTTTTGGATTAATGCCAGCCTTGTTGGGGTGAGATGGTATCTCATTGTAATTTTGATTTGCATTTCTCTAATGGCTAATGATTGTGAGCATTCCTCATGTATCTGTTAGCCACCTGAATGTCTTCTTTGGTGAAGTGCATGTTCATATCCTTTGCCCATTTTTTCATTGGGTTATTTGTCTTTTTGTTGTTGAGGTTTTGCAGTATTTTGTAGATTTTAAAGATTAAATGCTGATCGAATTTGTCATAGCCAAAAATTCTTTCCCAGTCTATAGGTTATCTTTTTACTCCTCTGGAGAAGACTTTGGGTAAGGATAAGTGATTTTTAGGAGATCCCAGTTATCTAATTTCTCTTCTGGTGTTTGTGTATTGTTAGTAATGTTTTGTATACCATTTATGCCATGTATTAGGGCTCCTAGCACTGTCCCTGTTTTTTCTTCCAGGATTGTTATCATTTTAGACTTTATATTTACGTCTTTGATCCATTTTATGTTAGTTTTTGTGCATGGTGTGAGGTATGGGTCTTGTTTTATTTTTTTTGCAGATGGTTATCTCACAATTTGTTAAAGAGACTATCTTTTCCCCGTTTAACAGACTTTGGGCCTTTGTCAAATATCAGCTGCTCATATGTGGATGAATTTATATCTGGATTCTCAGCTTTGTTCCATTGGTCTATGTATCTGTTGTTGTCCCAGTACCAGGCTGTTTTGACTACTGTGGCAGTATAATAGGTTCTAAAATCAGGTAGCGTGAGGCTTCCCACGTTGTTCTTCTTTTTCAGTAATGCTTTACTTATCCGGGGTCTATTTCCGTTCCATATGAAGTTATGTTACCGGAATAAGGTTCTTGCCTCTCATTGGTTAAGAATGAGCAGGTAAGGCACATAGTTTTCCACACGAGCAAAGCTTTATTGAAGAGGTGTGCAAGCAGAGACGAGGAGGGCCTAGAGCTAATGCTTACCCTCGTCTCAGAACAAAAGACAGGCCTGAGTTTTTAAAAGTTCTTGGGCGGGAAAAGATTCATGTTTATTCATAGGCACAGGTGGGGATATGTTAACTAAGGTGCGTGCGCAGCAGCTTTCCAAGATGGCTCCTGTCCTGGAGGCCTCTGGGATTTGTAGCAGGACTTATTACAGAGTGTTGCACCTGTGCGGTCTCCTGCTTTCTGGGTTGGATTCCCTGGCTGGGCCTGTAGCCCCTCACTGCCCCTGGTGGAAGGTCACACAGTGGTCACAGGTGGATGTTCTGCACATGTCCCTGGGCCTGGTTTTCTCCAGCTGCTTCTAAAAAGCAACTTTAAAAAAGTTTGTGGGCTATTTTTAGATATTCTGCCCCATTGTTCTGTGGAATGGTTTGGTTCTGTGCCCTGGCCTATTTCTTGTTACTTTGTTTCCAGATTTGAGAGCCCCTCTGTTCTCTGTCGTACTAAGTCTGTGTGTTCTACACTCAACCCTCTATTACCTCCCTGATAGTATAGCCTATGTCTGTTTTACTTGCTTCTTCTCTAACTACTCCAGTCTCTTAGCTATTTTTCAAACGGGGCCTTTGCTCCCTGTCTTAGTTGGTGATTTGTTTCTCCATCTCATTAGAAAATGCCATTGGAGTTTGGATCGGGATTGCGTTGTATCTGTGGCTCACTTTGGGTAGAGTGGACATTTTCACAGTGCTGAGTCTTGCTATCCATGAGCAAGGTATGTTTTTCCACTTACGTAGGTCTCTCTTGGTTTCTTGTAGTAGTGTCATCTAGTTTTCTTTGTATAGGTCTTTTACGTCTTGGGTAAGATTTATTCCTAAGTATTTTATCTTCTTGGGGGCTACTGTAAATGGTATTGATTTGGTGATTTCCTCCTCGATGTTTTTTTTGTTGGTGTAGAGGAATCCAACTGATTTTTGTACGTTTATCTTGTATCCTGAGACTTTGCTGAACTCTTCTATTGGTTCCAGTAGTTTTCTTGTAGCTTCTTTAGGGTTTTCTGTGTATAAGATCATGTCATCTGCAAATGGAGATACTTTTACTTCTTCCTTACCAATCTGGATGCCCTTTATTTTTCTAGCCTAATTGCTCTGGCTAGGACTTCCAGCACAATGTTGAATAAGAGTGGTGATAAAAGGCATCCTTGTCTGGTTCCCGTTCTCAAGGGGAATGCTTTCAGACTCTCTCCATTTAGGATGATATTTAAAAAAAAAACCAAACCCACTGCCGTCGAGTCGATTCCAACTCATAGCAACCCTATAGGACAGAGTAGAACTGCCCCATAGAGTTTCCAAGGAGCGCCTGGCGGATTCGAACTGCCAGCCTTTTGGTTAACATCCGTAGCACTTAACCACTATGCCACCAGGGTTTCCAGGATGATGTTGGCCTTGTATAAATGCCCTTTATTATGTTGAGAAATTTCCCTTCTGTTCCTGTTTTGCTGAGAGTTTTTGTCATGAATGGGCGTTGGACTTTGGCAAATGCCTTTTCAGCATCAATTGATAAGATCATGTGGTCCTTATCTTTTGTTTTATTTATGTGCTGGATTACATTGTTTGTTTTCCTAATGTTAAACCATCCCTGCATACTTGGTATAAATCCCACTTGGTCACGGTGAATTATTTTTTTGATATGTTATTCAATTCTGTTGGCTAGAATTTTGTTGAGCATTTTTGCATCTAAGTTCTTGAGGGATATAGGTCTGTGATTTTCTTTTTTTGTGGTGCCTTCACCTGGTTTTGGTATCAAGGTTATGCTGGCTTCTAAAAATGAATTTGGGAGTATTCCACCCTTTTCTATGCTCTGAAATACCTGTAGTAGTAGTGGTATTAACTCTTCCTGGAAAGTTTGGTAGAATTAGCTGAGCTCTTTTTATGCCCGTTTCACAAATGAGGACACTGAGGGAGGTCCAGAGAGGTAATGTGACTTGCCCAAGGTCTTGCAGCTGGAAAACGCTGGAGCTGGATTGAAATCCAGGGCTGTCTGATCCCAGAGTTCAGGATCTTTCCACTGCACTGTGCTGCCTGAGTGAACAGTAGCTGCAGGGAATTTCCCGTCTGCCATCTCGCCCCCCCGCCCCATAACTACAGTACACACAAACACAGGCCATCACACACACTCTGAGGGTAGAAATGGGAAGGGTGGGGAGGCTATGGCAGGTAGTATGGGGTATGGGATGGCTGTTGCAACCCGAGGTCTGGGATGGCTGATGCAATGAGTGGCCAATAGCTCTGATGTGAAGGGGATTACCTCGCTCTTGCACCCACCCCACCCCTGACAAGACGTTTTTATCTTGGAGGTTGATCAAGAGGCTGAAATGTTTTCTGAGAATCAAAACAATTTCTGAGAAACCCCATAGTGCAAGTAACCAAAGGGAGAGGTGAACAGGAAAGGAAAGCAAAGCCTTTTCTAGAAGTGAAACTGAAAGAAATGTGGGGAGAATATTAAAGACCTCTCACAGCACCAGCCTGTCTCAGCTACTCGCCTGCCCCGTACACTGTGACCAGTGGCCACCTCTGCAGTGTCCCACAACCTGGGTACGTATTGCCATCTTTGCCAGGCTGAGAGCCTGTTAGGTTTTGTAGTTTTTTAATCAGCTTTTGGTCAGAGTGCTGGGAACCTTTGCTTTGGGGTTGAGGAGTTGTCTCTCAGGATCAGGATCTTGTGTGTTTTTATTTCATCCTGTTGACCCAGAGCCCCACAGGGAGTGGAGCAGCTGCCTGCTTGGATTCTGCCTTGCGTTTCAGCCTTTCAGCACCTCCGTGTTGGCTGTCATGTTTTTCGCTGACACTTTTTTTAAAATAAGCAACATCTGAACAGATTGGCATTTTTACTGTGATACCCAAAATTGTCTTACGCCTTCCTTTGTCTAGATTGATGGCTTCTTTTAAGATAGTGTCCATTTTATTATTTGGAGGGGAAAATAACATTTCTTCTTAGTGTTAAAAAAAAAAAAAATGGAGCATGATCTGTTTCAAGGTTTGGGGTGTAAAGAACTCCTTGTTCTAAGAACTTGATTTCCTGGAAACTTGCCAGTCCGGTGCTGTTGCCGGCCGCACCCTGGAGTCAGGATGTGAAAAGTGGTATTTCACCTCCTGGTGATATCCCAGGCATCCAGAAATTTCCTGAGTCCCTGCTCTTCGCAGCTGCTCTAGAACTGGTTGTCTTGATGCCGTGCATCCTACAAATTGCAGAATCATTGAATCCTCAGCTTACTTGTGAGGTGGTTTGGGTGTAGCCCAAGTCAGTATCAAATGGTTCTGTTACACAGTTCATTGTTCTTTCCATTCCTCATCCCAAAACTGTGTCCAGAACAGTGGAGCCTTTCAAAGCAATCACAGGATTAAAGTTCTTAAAAAGGCAGATTGGGAGTTAATTCTTTTTTTATTGCGGTATCAATGAAAGTTTACAGCTCAAGTTAGTTTCTCGTACAGAAATTGTTATGTGACACTAGTTGCTATCCCTGTGATGTGACAGCACACTCCACCTTTCCACCTTGGGTCTCCTGTGTCCATTCAACCAGTTCCTGTCCCTTTCCGCCTTCTCATTCCGCTTCTGGACAGGAGCCACCCATTTGGTCTCGTGTGTCTACTTGAAGTAAAGAAGCACACTCTTCGCGAGTATTATTTTATTTTATAATCCTTACTAATCTTTGTCTGAAGAGTTGGTTTCGGGAATGGTTTCAGTTCTGGGTTAACAGGGAGTCCACGGGTGGGAGTTCATTTTTAAGAGCCTTTTTTGGTTCTTTAAAGGTGTGCAGTGGTCTGCTGTGGAACATGCAGTTCAGTGTTTTACACTCAGTACTTCTGTTTAGAGGAGGTAATAGATTACTTCACAGAGTATAGCTTCATTTTCGTTGTTTCAGGTTGTAGTATTCACTAAATAGATAACGCAGCTTTTCTTAACACAGATTCAAAAGCCCTGTGTACAGTAGATGTGACAAAACACTTGAGACAATGGCCCTTATGGCTCCCCAGACCCCAGACTGCTTAGAACCACACACATACTGACGCACATGCAACTGTTGGTGAACTTTCAGAGTTAGTTCACAAAGAAGAAAAGGAGGCTGTTGAATAGATTGGGGTATGGGTACAATAAATACGGGCACGTGGTCAGATGTATGGAATAAGGAAGACAGTGCTTCTGCCCTGCTTGCCCCTGACCACTCCTAGAGCACGAACACACAAAAGTTGTGTCACACTCATGCATTCGCGCGCACACGCACATGCACACACAAAGTCCAAATAGTGCGGGTGGTTCCAACACAGTGCATGCCTGCTGGTGATCCTGAGGACAGGGAGTCAGTTTTAGTTGTTTGTGCTTCTTCTCAAATGGGATTCTGGCGTTTAAAGGTACTTGGTTTTTCCTAAAACATGGCCCTTACATGTGGGCTCAGTTCCTCTGGCTGGTCCTCTACCAACAGCACAGTTACCTGGTCCACTGTGTGCAAAGCTGTGACTGCCCACGGCTCACCCAGAGACTGGGCCGGTCACTCTGCCTGGACCTTCTCTAGGCATTTTCAAGGGCAGTTTCCATCTGTACTTGATTTTCATCCTACTGACAGACTTCAAATCCTTACCGCCACCGCCTGTTGCCTTCTGGGCAGAACACCGCATGTTTGGAAGGACGGGGTAAGCTGAAGGGAATTCCAGAATGCCAGGAGAGTGAGCAGATGTCAGCAGTGAGTGAAGAAACTGGAACAGAGGGGTGGGAGGGGGTCTGAAAAAGGGAGGACGCGGGGAGATCAGCTGGGCTCGGCTCAGCGTCAGGCAAGCGTTACTCTTAAACAAGAGGCTGTCTGAAGTCTAGACTGGGAAGCTGGCCTGAACCTGGACAAGCACTTGCAAGATAGTATAAGAGGGTACAAACCTTAGAGAAAAGGCTTAACTAGATGACTGCTGAGAGTCCTTCAGTCAGTAAACGTTGGGAAGCTGTGTGCAGGTACTAGGAGTGCATGGAAGAATAAAGCCTGGCGCTTGCTTTAGTCGTCTGATGTCAGAGACCTAGGAACTAAAATGCGGTATGAGCTTTGGTAGAGTTACTAACGGAATGCTCGGGGAGCATTGAGGAGGGGGTGACCAACTTGGTCCAAGGGGTGCCAGGGTTAGGAAAGGTTGTTTGAATTAGGAAGATATTGGCTACTTCCAGGCAGAGAAGGGTGGAAGATGTTCCAGGGTGGCAGGGGGAGGCTAGAATTCTGAGAGCTCAGGATCCAGAGGGGCTTTGGCAGGTCTGGTGGTGTAACCTGGGGAGGGTTGTCCTAACGTCCCTGAGCCATCAGCCTCGCCTGCTGATGCAGAAGGTTAAGCTGTACCACCCAGCCTTGCAAGCTGTGAGAATCAGGGATGACATGGACAGTGCCTGGGACAAGGCGCCTGATTGCTGTGACTGTGGTTTTCACCACTTTGTTACTTGATATGGACAAAGCCCCGTGACTCAGCCAGTAGCCTGAGCCTGGGGAGGCGGTGGGGAGCCTGGGGAGTCGGTGGGCAGCTTGGGCCTTTCTCCTCCCTTAGTGCTGGTCAGGGGGTGCTTCCTCATTCCTCCTCTCTTGCAGGCCTCCGCCAACTGTGGGTGGTAAGTTGGCTGTCTCACTAGACTTCCCGTTCTGGAAATCAAGGTGTTTTCCTGCAGGGAGGGGAGGCAAGGTGGCTGCTCTCTCCTCCTGGTTTCCATATTGTAGTCTCATTGACCCATAGGAAAATTCGTTTGGTTAAGAACTAACATGCTTTTTAAACACATACTTAACCCGTGGATAAATAAAAATAAAGTACACCGCAAATGTGTGTATTTGATTCATAGAGTTAACTAGAAAATTAAGAATTGGTTCAAGAAACAAAGTAGTCGTTTATTAAGCCCCTGCCACAGAACAGTTGCTGTGCTAGACTAGTTACCTGTAATATCTTAATCCTCGCAGCAGTCCTGCAAGTTAGCGTCCATGTTACAGTTGAGAGACTTAGGCTAAGTAGCTTGTAGGACAATGGTTGAGAGTGTGGGCTTTCGGGGCTGAGTGCTTGAGCTGGTCTTCTGTCTCTACCATTTGCATTATCTTGGGCAAGTGTTTTAACCTCTCTGTGCCTTAGTTTACTCATCTGTAAAATGCAGGTAGCAAGTCTGCCTCACAGGATTGCTGTAAAGATTGAATGTGCTGATACGTACAAGGTGCCTGGAACAATCCAGCAGTGCCCCGAGTTAGCTGCGCTGGTGTTGGCATTGTTACCTTCATCCTCATCCAAGGTCTAGCAGCAAGTTATAGATGGAGCTGGGAGTTCAGCCAAATTCCAGAACCCTAACAAAACAAAAACAAATTTAAGAACAGTATTTATATCCTTATAAATACCTTGTAAAATGTACCTTGCCTTACAGCTTACAGACTGCTCCCCTGTCTTCTTCTTCTAACAGTCCTTGCTGTAGGTGAAGAGGTTCCCCTTGGTGCCATTTTATAGTTGAGGAAGCTGACATTCAGAAAGGGGAAGTGACTGACCCACGGCCACTGGCCCACAGGTATCCAGCTCTGGTTAAGCCCAGGTCTTGGGACCCGGGTGCAGGGCTCTTTCACCGTGCCATGTGGTTTCCCTTCGTTTGAGCTTGCTCTCTGCTGCTCACCAACCCGTGTATGTCTACCGCCAAGAACCGAGGGTCTGGAGAGCAGACGCCTTGATGCACAGTTTTCAGGAATCTCTGAAAGCGGTGAGCATCGTCTTGCTCTTAAAGGCAGAGCTCCTCGTGTTGGCTCAGGAACAGCAGTTCCTTTTTTCCTTTTATCAGTGGTGAGATGTTCCTGTCTCTGGTCTTCAGCTCATGGCCTCAGTGCTATTTCAGAGTAAAGACCAGCTTGATAGTAGGTAGGGAAGTTAGTGGTCAAGGTCACTTTTTCAACCATTACCCCTTGCATATCAGCCCCAAGCTGGGTGTGCAAAGCTCTGAGGGGACAGCGGTAAGCACAGGAAGCTAGGCCCGGCCTTACTGGAATCCGTGCGAACCCACTGAGCAGTGTGCCAGGTGCTGTGTTAGGGAGAAGGCCAGGGGGCTAGGTCCCAACGTTGCTTCCTTCAGGGAAGACTTTCTGGAGGAAGCAACATCTAAACTAAAATTTGCTTGAGAGGGGCAGTTGAGGAGACACGAGGGGAGACAGAGAAGAAAAGGCAAGACAGAGGCACTACCTAGTGGTACCTGGGTTCAAATCCCACCATTGCTGCTGTCACCACCACATACTAGCTGTGAATTTGGGCAAGGTACTTACTACCTCTGTACCTCGGTTGCTCATCTGTAAAACGGGATAAAAAATAGTACCTTCCACACAGGATAGCTGTGCGGATTGAACCAGTTAATTTGGGGAAGCGTTTAGAACAGTACCTGGTACCTCGCGAGGCTATTGGAATGTTAAATAAAGTTACAGAAGCAGGAGGAGAAGGTATGATGAGTATGAGCAACTAGAAGGCAACCTCGGAGGACAAGGGCCTCGAGTTACCTGGTTAAAAGGACCACTGAGGGCAGGTGTGAGTGAAGAGGGGGGACGGTCTTTGCAGCCCTGTCCTCTGGGGATAGTGTAGGCGGGTGGAAGGCAGAGAGGGGCTATGGTGGCCTCGTACCTGTCCAGGAGGCCGCATCAGGTAGCCTGCTGTGTGCCCCCACGTTTTGCAAATAATGACTCATGGACACACCTTCAGAGGTTCACAGTTACCATGAATAAGGCAGCATCTAGAATGGACGACGGCAGTGGGTTGGTTTAGAATGGAGTGGCTACGTGTGGTCCTCACTTCACTTGGAACCCAGAACAGATAAGGCCGTGGCCTCCACCCCCCGACTTCGCCTTGCCTGGGAACAGAGCAGCTGGCTAGTACAGGAAGCCATTTGCTCAGCGGTGTGTGGAATATGGCAGCAAAGCCCTGGGAATTTGTCCCCAAGGCAGTTAAAGAGCAACTAGCAATTTGCCAATATCTGCAGCTCTGGTAAACGTAGGTTTACCAAAGCACTTGGTATTTCTCCCCTGACCACACCTGAGTACCTCCTATGCCCGACACCAGGCAAGGCACGGGGCCCACACCAACAGGTGCAGCTTGGCCTTGGCTAGGAAGGACTGCCTGGCAGCCCTGAAGTCAGTAAGTCACGGTGACTCCTCCAGTCCTCATCGTCAACATTTGTTCTCCTGTTTCCCACCGCCTCAGATTGTAGCTTATGTTTTTACTTTATGTTTTATGTCCGTATTCTCTCTGACAACTCACCTCACCCTTTTTTGGGAAAAAAGGAGGATTCAGTACACAAAAGGAAAAACCTCCGTGATGGCTTATTAATCAGTCTCTCTCTCTTTCCCTGCAGTCTTGTCTTGACCCCAGCTGCGAACCCAGGCCCTGGGAAATGGCGGACACAGCCAACGGCGAGCCCCCAGCATCCACAATGGAGCTGTTCAACAGAATAGCTGCTCAAGGGGAGTTCGTGAGAGCCCTCAAAGCCAAGAAGGCATCGAAGGTGTGTGTCTGGGGTTCTCAAATGTGCATCTGAACATCCTGAGCCTGTGGGGTGTGTCACCCTGCAGAAGACTGCTGGGGGTCTGTTCCCTCAGTAACAGCCATTTTGGCTTTAATTTTAAATTTGGTGTTTACCTTTATCAACCCAACTGATGAGCGTGGTCTGAAGAGCCAGTCGGTTCTCAGAGCCTTTGTGAATACAGCGTTCCTCCCAGTCCCTCCCGCTCTCTCCTGCTCCCAGAAACAAACCTTTTCAGCCCCTTTAGCTGGGGCTTTGTAGGTCCCCACCTCCCCCCACATCTCTAAATATCCTGCTTACTGCACTGCTCCTTGTTGGTATTTTTTGTCCTGTGGTAAATCTCTAACAAAACATTTGCCTTTCAAGAGTCTTTGCGGGTGCGCGTCAGTGGTATTAACTGTATTCATCATGCGCTGCACCCACCACCGTTCTGTCCACTTCCAGCTTTTTCTGTCACCTTAACAGAAGCTCAGGGTCTCCGCCTCCCTGCTGCCTGCCCTAAGTCCTTGTTGATTTTCAGTTTGAGGCTTTCTCTGTGGGAGACGAGGGTTTAGCACGTCCACACTCACACCCCCATCCCTCCCATCTCCTAGTGTATATTGAATGGTAGTCAGGTCATCGTTAGCATTGACATTGTCATCACTGTGTAAACGCCGCCGTTGACGGCTGAACCAGGAAGCACAGGCTGGGTTCTTTTTCTTTCCTGCCCAGCTTTTGTTTTCTCTGGAGTTCACACTTGCCTGGTTTTTGTCAGCTTGGCTTTTTGTATGTACTAATGATACTGTACCTCCAGACCCACCCCCAGCTGGGTGAGTCTCCTCTCAACTCACTTGCATCCACCAGTCTCTCAAGTTCGTCTCCCCGCAGGGGGGCCTCTCCAAGGACTTGCTGCTGGCTTTGCTCTGGACTGGTGTCTCCAGCCTCCCGTGCTTGCCCGCCTTGAGATCTGCTTTCACTGTCCACCCAGGGTTCCTTCCACCTCTCTGGTGGGTCCCCTATTTCCTGATCCTGTGTCTTGTTCTTCTTTACTTTACTCTTTGTTTGTGCAGAGCAAACCCCACAATGGTTCCTGAGGAAATGAGTGCAACAGAGATAATTTTTTGACATTTTACATATTTTTTTTTTTTACACCTTACGTAATGCTTGACTGATAAGTAGGCCTGGCATAGAATTCCAGGTTGGAAGTGATTTTTCTCAGAATTCTGAAACCATGGCTCCATTATCATCTATCTTCTAGGGTTGCAGTTGAGACGATGGACGCTGTTTCCTGTGTTTGTTCTCTGGATATTTGCAGGATCTTCTCTTTGTCCCAGTGTTCTGAAATTTCTTGGGCTGGGTGCTCAGTGCTCCTTTCAAGCTAGAAACTCATGCTCTTTAATTCTCAGAAATTATATTGTTACTTTATTTCTTCTGTTTTCTCTGTTCTCTTCTTGTGGACTTTTTTTATTCAAACACTGGTCCTCTGATTTGCTTGCTTTTTGACTTTTTTCCATATTTTGTTCTTCTTGTTCTTTCAGGGATATTCCCTCAACTTCTAACCTTCCTATTGAGCTCTTTATTTCATCCTATCATTTTTCATTTCCAAGAGTTTGCTTTTGATCTCTGAGTATTCTGCCTTCTAGCAGTCTGTTCTTCATTTCATAGGTGAAGTATCACCTTTTGAACTCCAAGGCCTTGATGATAGCTTTCTGGGTGTTTTCTGCCCCCTTTGTAACCTCGATTTCCTCCAAGTTCTTTTTTTTTTTCTTTCCTTCTGCCTTTCATACAGAGGCACTCTTGGGGTATTGGGCAATGCTTTGCTGTACACCGTCACCCTTCCAGTCTTGGAGGGCTGATTGTAGCTCAGCACGTGCGAGAGGAGCCTCTCCATGTAGGTTTCACTCCCGGGAGGACAATCAGCTGTGCCCTTCTTCGGGTGAGTCTGCAGCATCAGGGTCTTTAGGTCTTGTCTTTGAGGTCAGTCAGATGCCCCAGAGAAGGCTTCTCTGGTCTGCTGTCTAGAGGCTGTGAGCTTCGCCCCCATGCCAGTGTTCTAGAGCAGAGTGAAAGAGAAAGTGGAGCTCTGTGATCCTCGCCGAGCACCCCATTTTCAGTGTGGTGCCCCTACCCTCCACGTGCGTGATGTCTCCCAGTAGAGTTGACCCCGACTCATGGCCACCCCATGTGTGTCAGAGTAGAACTGTGCTCCATACGGTTTTCAGTGGATGGTTTTTCAGAAGTAGATCTCCAGGCCTCTGGCTGGACTTGAACCTCCAACTTTTCGGTTATTAGCTGAGCATGTTAACCATTTGCACCACCCAAGGGCTCTGTCCACCAGTCTAGACGCTGCTAACCCTGTCGTCTCTAGAAACTAATCCACTGGTTGGTGGGAGAGGGCAGCTGTGTGGGGAGGTGGAGTGGGGCCCGAACAGTGCTTCTTCAACAGGTTTGCAGCCAGTGCTCCTGCTTTATAGCCCCTTTCACCTTCGCTTCCCTGAGTACCTGGCGCCAGCAGTACTGAGCCTCAGAGGCTTCCACAGCCGTGTGAGTTCACGCCTGCCAGTTTTCCACTACGCCTACCATTTGTTTTTCTCACATGCTCAGCCCCCTTACCGGCCATCCATCCTCCAGCTTCTAAACTCTTGCTCTGATGTCATCTTGCCTGTTTCCTTTGTCCTTGGGGGCTTTTGGGTTTTTTAAAGTCTGTTTGTGGTTGTCAACCATCTCACACCCACCCAGCTGTTTACTTTGACCACTTGGGCCCAAAATAGCCCATTACTTGTTTTTAAAGGAGATAAATTGTACAAAGGAGCCCTGGTGGCACAGTGCTTAAGAGCTCAGCTGCTCACCAAAAGGCTGGCAGTTCGAATCCACCAGCTGCTTTTTGGAAACCCTGTGGGGCAGTTCTACTCTGTCCTTTAGGGTCCCTATGAGTCAGAATCTACTTGACAGCAACAGGTTTGAGTTTTTTTGTTTGTTTGTTTGTTTGTTTTAAATCGTACTGAAAGAAAACCAAAAAAAAATCAAACTCAGTGCCATTGAGTCGATTCCGACTCGTAGCGACCTTATGGGACAGAGTAGAACTGCCCCATAGAGTTTCCAGGGAGCACCTGGTGGATTCGAACTGCCAACCCTTTGGTTAGCAGCCATAGCACTTAACCATTACACCACCAGGGTTTCCACTGAAAGAAAGTGATGTCAAAAAAAAAGTGATGTCAAAAAAAGGAACTGACAGGAACCATCCCCGAAGACAACTCATCAGAAATGAAAGGGACTGGTCAGCGGGTGGGAGAGAGATGCTGATGAAGAGTGAGCTAATTATATCAGGTGGACACTTGAGATTGTGTTGGCAACTCTTGTCTGGAGGGGGGATGGGAGGATAGAGAGAGAGGGAAGCCGGCAAAATTGTCAAGAAAGGAGAGACTGAAAGGGCTGACTCAAGACGGGGAGAGTAAGTGGGAGTAGGGAGTGATATGTATGTAAACTTATATGTGACAGACTGATTGGATTTGTAAACGTTCACTTGAAGCTTAATAAAAGTTATTATAAAAAAAAAAAAAAGGAACTGGTTATTCTCAGGAAGGTATTCACTAGATAGGGCTCAATGGATTAGGCAACATTGTTTTAATTTTTTTTTTTAATAAATAAGTAAGAGAAATAAAGGGCCCAAATGTTGATCACTTCCTCTGTCAGCCCCTTTTGGGAGCTCGACTGTGATGTTTCTGTCCATTTAGCATTAAATTTTAGTCACGTTTAGTAAATGCTTTTAGTTAGTAATTCTCAGCGACGTCGCCATCAGGTTGACTACCAGCAGTTCTTTGCACAGTTAGGAGGACTCTTCAGAGCATGTTCCTTGACTCATGCCATCAGCTAACACACGGCTGGGGAGATCAGAGGTTACACAACGCAGCCAGAGGTAAATGGTGAAGCACTCAGAAGGAAATTTGTATCTGACCCTGAGAGGTGTGTGCGGTAGAAGCATCTGCTGTTTTAGACACTCACTTCAGGCAAAATAGTTGAGGCGCATTCAGAGCACCAGTACTGAGAGGGTCCTGCCGGCTCTTCGTCCAGCTATTTCCCGCCATCTGTCTAGGCCATGGTCACTGACGTTCCTTTCTGCCCACTGTGCCCAGGGTTCTGGACCCACTTCTCTCAATCACAATTGCTAAAGCAAGGAGTGTCTTGGCGGGTAGGTCAGAATCCAGGCTGTGAGAGGGACAGTGGCTGAGAGCTGGAAAAGAGTCCAGAAATGATACTGGATCATAGGGGTTGAGATGGATAACAGAGCCTTTTGTTTTTTCCCCCTTCTCCTTTTAGTTTGAGTAAACGTTTTAAACAGAACTCTACTATTCGTGCAGAAAGTACTTAGGTCCTAAGTGGGCAGCTACTGAATTGTCACAAAATGACCACACCTGCATAAGCAGCTCCCAAACGAAGAAACCCCATAGCAGCACCCGGAGCCAGGGTTATGCCCCTCCTAGCCACCACCCTCCCCTCCCGAGGGGAGCCTCCTCCGTCTGCCACCATAGGGTAGTTCCAGCCGTGTTTGAGCATTAGATCATTGGACAGAATACAGCCTTTTGTGTCTGGCTTTTTTTCAGAACGTCAGCTTTTAAATTCTGTTTCGATGTCTTCATCTATATTAGATTGTGAACAAGAACATCCACGGGGCAAGCCTGCCTTTCGGTCCTGGTCCAGATTGCAGAGCGAGGATGAGCTCAAGCAGGGACATGGTTAAATGTTTGAGTCTCAGAGCGCCCCCAGCTTCAAGCCAAGTTATACCAGATAGAGAATGAAATGTCAGCACAGCAAGTGATACAATGGTATTGACTGCATTGGACCTCAAAGGGTGCCCCCGGGGATACAAACAATTAAAACACCCAGCTGCTAACTGAAAGATTGGAGGTTTGAGTCCACCCGGAGGTGCCTCAGAAGAAAGGCTTAGAGATCTACTTCTGAAAAATCAGCCATTGAAAATCCTAGGGAGCACAGTCCTACTCTGACACACGTGAGGTTGCCATGACTCAGAATCAACTTGACGGCAGCTGGTTTTTTACTGACGCTTCAAAGCAAGGTAGCTCTTCCCCTTGGTAATTCAGTGGATGATTTTTCTAAACACCGAGTTCCTCCCAGGCACTGAGCCTCGCGGCGCAGAGAGGAGATAAGTGAAACACGCTTTCCTGACCTAACACGGGCAAGCGTCTTATCTCTTGTATGAGTGGGATCTGTGGGGTTGTTGATTCCACACTTGTCATTTTAATGACAAATCCTTGCTAGGATTAGAGTTTGAAATGCACATTTGTGTGTGGAAGGCCCCCGAGAGTAAGAGTCTTCTCGGGTCCAGGTAAGGAGCCCTGGTGGCACAGTGGGCGTTCAGCTGCTAACCAAAAGGTTGGCAGTTTGAACCCACCCAGCAGTTTTGTAGGAGGGAGACCTAGCGATCTGCTCCCCTAAAGATTACAGCCTAGGAAACCCTATAGAGCAGTTCTCTGTCACATGGGCTCACTGTGAGTTGGAATCGACTGTCTCAAAGGCACCCAATGACAGCAGGACTTAGGTGCTGTACCTGAGGAGCCCCTCACTTTACACAGAGGTTATAGCACATCACATACAGCTCTGAATGGGGATGCTGTGTTTCCCTGGGCAAGCAAACTGGACTGTGCCTGTCCTTTGTGATCTAATCCATTAAGGCCAATTCTTGGAGTGGAGCTTGAGGCCATGGCATGGCTCTTGTGAGTGCCAGACCTCCAGGGTGGCTGGTGTGGGCTCCGGAAGAGGGAAGGCTCCCAGAGATGTACGCAGCCCCAAGGATACATTTTACTTTGTGCTTTTTTTCTTCTGACTTATTTTAAAACAATCAACATGAGAATTCTTCAGACAGCCAGAATGCCGTGGTGTGCCCTTTGCCAGTGATCCCCTCCTTCACGTACAGCCTGAGAGCCTCACCTTTTCCTTGCCTTTGTCTGCTTTCTTGATATCTCTGTAAGCTACTGTCACCATCCTTGGTGGTGTCATTGGTTAAATTTCTATAAGCATTCACCTCGACCTATGTGGAATGAGAAAACCCGTTCCAGCACAGAACTCAGTGTGGCTCAACTAAAGGAGCCATCACACATGTTCTCTGCCATCAGTGGTCCTTGAGAAATCTTCAGGCTGTGAACTTTGTCACAGACAACAGTGTATGTAGCACTATTATGATGTACTCGGGGTAGTAACCCATAGCATTAGGACAACCAGTGAAAGTGAACTGTATTCAGGCCCACCACTTGCTGTATGCTAAAGGGAAGCCTCTTCCCCTTTCTGAGTCTCAGTCGTCACCTGGAAAGGGGCAGTGTGACCCTTCGCTGGGCTGCTGAGAGGCTGGACAGGTAACTGTGGGAGAGCATTTAACACAACATGGGCCACGTGGTAGGTGTCTAAGTCTCCTGGCGCTGCTGTCACAGAAATACCACAAACGGTGGCTTTACAGAAAAGGAAGTTATTTTCTCACAGCTTAGGAGGCTGGAAGTCTGAATTCAGGGCACCAGCTCTAGAGGAGGCCTCGAGCTCTGTCGGCGATGGGGAAGGTCCTTGTCTCAGCCTCTGCAGCCCCAGTGCTGCTCGGCTCCTCGTTGGTCCCCACATGTGCTCATGTCTTCCCTAGTCTGTGCTCCCTTGTCTCTGGGTCTGAGGTGCTCTTTATGTCTCACAAGTGGTTAAATTGAAGGCATTACTCTACTCTGATACAGCCTCCTGGATGTAACAGAAAACCCTGTTCCCAAACAGGATACAGCCACAGGCATGTTGGTGTGTGGTGTGTGCTGTCCAGTCGATTCTGACTCACGGGGACCCTATAGGACAGTGTAGAACTGCCCCAGAGGGTTTCCAAGGCTCTGATCTTTACGGAAGTAGACTCCACTTCCTTCTTCCTCAGAGTGGCTGGTGGGTTCAAACCACCAACCTTTTGGTTAGCAGCCGGGCTACTTAACCACCGTGCCACCAGGGCTACTTTCCACAAGCATAGGGGTTAGGATTCCAACACGTATTTTTGCAGGGGCACAACTCAGTCTGTAACAGTAGGCATTCAGCAGACATTAGCTATTACGAGCATTTCAGCCTTCACGTTTATTTTCTTCCTTCAGGATGAAGTTGATGCCGCTGTAGAGTTGTTGTTGTCATTAAAAGCGAGCTACAAAACGGCAGTGGGCGAGGATTACAAGGCTGACTGCCCTCCAGGAAACCCGGCCCCCGGGGGGGATTGTGGCCCAGATGCCACGGAGCCTGAGGAGGATTTTGTGGACCCGTGGACGGTGCAGACAAGCAGTGCAAAGGGCATTGACTATGACAAGCTCATCGGTATGTGAGAGGCTGTCCATCACCACAGCGACTCCGTGGATGCTTTTTAATTTTGAATTAGTTACACTAACTCTGGTTGTCCCAAGCTGCTGAGTTAGATTATGCTCCAGGTACCATTCCCACTAGAATCCAGTCCCAGCACTACAGGGTTTATTCTGTCATTGTTCCCTGGTTTACTGGCTGTGGTCTCAGTTGTCAGTGTTAACGTGGAAGACATTTCTTTTGTGTAGGGGGAGAAGGCCTGGAAGGTTTGGTTTGTGTTGGCATCATGCCTGGGGTACCAGTGTTTCCCCTTCATCTCAGTGATACCTGCTCCCCAGGCCTCCTGCCCTGCGGGGTACCAGTGTCTCCCCTTCACCTCAGTGATACCACTCCCCAAACCCCCTGCCCTGCAGGGTACCAGTGATTCCCCTTCATCTCAGTGATACCTGCTCCCCAAGCCTCCTGCCCTGTGGGGTACCAGTGTCTCCCCTTCACTCAGTGATACCAGCTCCCCAAGCCTCCTGCTCTGTGGGGCACCAGTGTCTCCCCTTCATCTCAGTGATACCACTCCCCAAGCCTCCTGCCCTGTGGGGTACCAGTGTCTCCCCTTCATCTCAGTGATACTGCTCCCCAAGCCTCTTGCCCTGCGAAAGTCATCGCCTCTTTTTTCCAAATTGTTTCTCCCCTAGTCCGGTTTGGAAGCAGCAAAATCAACAAAGAGCTGATAGACCGGATAGAGCGAGCCACCGGCCAGAGGCCACACCGCTTCCTGCGCAGGGGCATCTTCTTCTCACACAGGTTAGCCCTCCTCCCTTCTCCCTCCTCCCTTCTCCCTCTTCCCTATTCCCCCCTCCCACAGTGCTCCACACCCCCTCCTGCTGTGAGCGCAAACTGTAGCCATTAGAGGCTCTTCTCTGAGGCCACCTGATCCTGTAGGAATAGTGGTTGCAGTTGTCAGAAACTGGGATCCAGTCAGTAACTCACCATAGGACCATGCCTGTCCCCTCACCCTCTGGCCCTTATTTACTCATTTGTAAACGGCCTGCCTCACAAGATGGAGGTCAAGTTCATAGCAGAAGAGATTCATACTAGATTTCAGGCTGTAAATTGTAAAATGGCATAAAAGCAAGAGATTATTATAGAGGGGTAGGGAGGGAAAAACAGTAAGTAGACAGTAAATAAGTGATAACTTTGGTGAAGGCTAAGACAGAAGACAATCTGGGAAAGTCTGCACAGCTTGACCAAGGCAAAGTCATAGGAGCTTCACAGATACATCCAGACTCCCTGAAACACCGAGTTACTGGGCTGAGGACTGGGGACCATGGTCTCATCCAGCTCAATTGGCCTAACAGTCCGTAAAGAAAATGTTCTACATCCTACTTTGGTGAGTAGCGTCTGGGGTCTTAAAAGCTTGTGAGCAGCCATCTAAAATACTCCACCCCATCTGGAGCAAGGGAGAATGAAGAAAACCAAAGACACAAGAGAAAGATTAGTCCAAAGGGCTAATGGACCACAGCTACCATAGCCCCCACTAGACTGAGTCCAGAACAACTAGATGGTGCCTGGCTACCACCAGCGACTGCTCCGACAGGGATCGCAATAGAGGGTCCTGGACAGAGCTGGAGAAAAATGTAGAACAAAAATCAAACCCACAAAAAAATACCAGACTTACTGCCTGACAGAGACTGGAGAAACCCCAAGAGTATGGCCCCTGGACACTCTTTTGACTCAGTACTGAAGTCACCCCGGAAGTTTACCCTTTAGCTAAAGGTTAAAAAAAAAAGGTTAGACAGGCCTATTAACACATGTAGTTCAACCACATATAGGAGACTAAGTGGGCACACCAGCCCAAGGGCAGAGAAGAGAAGGCAGGAAGGGACAGAAAGGCTGAACAAATGGAGAACCCAAGGCTGAGAAGGGGAGACTGTTGACACATCATGGGGTTGGCAACCCATGTCACAAAACAATTTGTGTTATTAATTGTTCAATGAGAAACTAATTTGCTCTGTAAACTTTCACCTAAAGAACAACTAAGAAAAAAAGAGACTATTGTAATGCTGCCCAGGTTCAGCATTTCCCATGCAATAAATAGTAGGCGTCCTGAGATCGTGAACGCTCTCCTCTTACCGTACTGACCTACCCAGAAATAATCATCAAAAGAGAAGCTAATAGTGTGTGCACGGAGCAGAACGTCCCTGCCTTAGGCCATAAATGTCGTGCAGATAACGTCAGAAAACAGGTGGGTTCCGAAAACATTCCTGCTTCTCCCACCCCACAGATTACCCAGGGCAGGGCAGGTTCTGTGCTTCGTTCATGGAATTTAGGGTCTGAGATAGGCTGTTCTGTTCTAGTCTCACCTCGTGATCACAGGAGGGCAACCAGAATGAAACTCGGCAGACTACCCAAACACCTCAAGTTCTACCTGTAGGGAACTTAAGGCCCCGCTGAACCCACTTACTGGGCAGAATATAAAGACCTTTTTTTTAATTGAGATATAATTCACACAGTGTGTGTGTGTGCGCGCGCGAATATATATATAATTTTTTTATCGTGCTTTAAGGGAAAGTTTACAGCTCAAGTTTAATTTCTCAGAGAAAACTTTATACACACATAGTTACATGCCCGTAGTTGCTGTCCTCCTTTCTACCTCATATTTGCCGCCTCTGTTCAGCCAGGTCCTGTCCCTTTTTGCCTTCTCATCTCGCCTCCAAACAGGAGCTGCCCATTTAGTCTCATGTATCTACTTAAGCTAAGGAGCACACCCTTCATGAGCGTCATTTTACATCTTATGGTCCAGTTTAATCTTAGTCTGAAGAGTTGGCTCCAGGGATGGTTTTAGTTCTGGGTTGACAGTCTGGGGGCCCTGCCTTCTGGGGTTCCTCCAGTCTCAGTCAGACCATTAAGTCTGGTCTTTTTACTAGAATTTGAGATCTGCATCCCACTTTTTTCCTGCTCCACCAGGCTCTGTGTTGTGTTCCCTGTCAGGGTGGTCACTGATGGTAGCCGGGCACCATCTAGTTCTTCACACATCACCCGAAAAGAAATGCCATATCCATTAGCAATCGCTCCCTGTTTCCTCTTCTCCCCAGACCCTGGCAACCACTAACCTACTTTCCATCTCTCTGGATCTGCCTATTCTGGACATTTCCAGTAAATGAATCACACAACATGTGGCCTTTTGTGTCTGGCTTCTTTTACTCACTTAACATAATGTTTTCAAGGTTTTCTGTGTTGTCCCACGCGTAAGTACTTCATTCCTTTTTATGGGTAAATGATACCCTGTTGTATGGATACACTAAATATTATTCATTCATCAACTGATGGGTCGTTTGGGTCGTTTCCACTTTTTGACTCGCAGGAATAGTGCTGCTGTGAGCATTCACATACCAGTTTCTGTGTGGCCGTATGTTTTCAGTTCTCTTGGGCGTATAACGAGAAGTGGAATGTTGGGTCATATGGCAGCTCTGTGTTTTATTTTTTGAGGAACAGTCAAACAGTTTTCCGTAGCAGCTGTACCATTTTACCTTGCCACCAGCAATGTATAAAGGTTCCAGTTTTACCACATCCTTGACAGCACTTGATATTATCCCTCTTTTTTATTACAGCCGCCCCAGAGGGTGTGAAGTGGCATACCTCTCTCATTGTGGTTTTGATTGGCATTTCCCTAGTGGCTAATGATGTTGGACATCTTGTGCTTATTGACCATCTCTGTATCTTCTTTGGAGAAATGTCTATTCAAAATCTTTGCTCACTTTTTGATCGGGCTATTTGTCTTTTTATTGTTGAGCTGTGATAATTCTTTACATATTCTAGATACTAGTTTCTTGTCAGATATATGATTTATAAGCATTTGCTCCCATTCTGTAGCTAATCTTTTCATTTTTTTGGTAATGTTCTTTGAAGCACAAAAGTTCTTAGTTTTGGTGAAGTCCAAATTATCTGTATCTTTCTTTGGTTGCTTGGGCGTTTGATGTCATATCCAAGGAACCATTGCTTTATCCAAGGTCATGAAGATATGCTCCTATGTTTTCTTCTAAGAGTTTTATAGTGTTAGCGCTTACATTTAGGCCTGTGACCCATTTTGAGTGAATTTTGCGTATGCTCTGAGGCAGAGGTCCAGCTCTTTGTGTGTGGAAACCCAGCTGGCCCAGCTCCGGTTTTGTCCTTTCCCCCACTGAACCGTCTTGGCATCCTGGTTGAAAATCATTTGACTGTAGATGTAGAGATTTATTTCTGGGCTCAGAATGGACTCAGTGGCAGTGGGTTTTCCACCAGGACTGTCGAGCTGGAGATGCTGAGCAGCTGCTGGGCCCCTCACTAGCTGAGTGATTGCCCACTGGAATCTGCCCTCTCCACACGAGCCTCAGGAAATTCCTGCGCACACCCCAGGAGCACCCCGTCCCCCAGGCCCCAGCACACATTCATGGCAAGGCTGAAAAGCTGCCTTTGTTCTCTTCTGCAAGCCCGTGGGAGCCTGATTTGGATGGGTGTGAGAATCAAAGGAGGATTCTTTTCTTGCAAAATAAGTTTTTTTATTCTTTCCTTACTTCAAAAGTAGAAGGTGATCACTTTCGTGAAAAAAAATTTTAAATAAGCACAAAAAATTGGTAAACTGATTAAAAACCAAACCCGCTGCCGTTGTATTGATTCTGAGGCGTAGTGACCCTACGGGACAGAGCAGAAGTGCTCCATAGGATTTCCTGGGCTGTCGTCTTTACAGGAACAGCCTTCTGTGGAGCAGCTGGCAGGTTCAGACCGCTGACCTTTTGTTAGCACCTGAGCACTTAACCATTGCACCACCAGGGCTCCTTAAAAGCAATCACAGGAGAAGCCTTTTCAATAGAAGGTCTCTGCCATTTTTGTGTCATAAGCACCAAAGGTAACAGAGTCTGTCTGTGGGGTTTTTTTTCTCTTTAGTTTTCATTTCCAAATGATTATTAAAAACCAGTTGCCACCGAGTCAATCCTGACTCATGGCGACCCATGCGTGTCAGAGTAGAACTGTGCTCCACAGGGTTTTCAGTGGCTGATTTTTTTCAGAATTAGATTGCCAGGCCCTTCTTCTGAGGTGCTTCTGAGTGAATTTGAATCTCATGCATTTCAGGTAGCAGCCGAGTATGTTAACCATTTGTACCACCCAGGGACAAATAAGTATTAGCGGCTTGAAGTTTCTCTGGAAAAATCACTGTTTCCTTTCTTCCTTCTCCTCTAGAGATATGAATCAAGTTCTTGATGCATATGAAAATAAGAAGCCGTTTTATCTGTACACGGGCAGGGGCCCCTCTTCTGAAGCCATGCATGTTGGTCATCTAATCCCGTTTATTTTCACAAAGTAAGTAATGTTCTCGTTTTATTGGTGGGCTGAGAGCATTGGCAACAGCCATGTTTAGAAACGACAAGGCAGTACCATTTTGTTGTTGCCCATCAGCCCATCAAGGAGGTGGTGCCTCTCTGCCTTGTGTTGGCCCTGTTCCTGGGCTCACTGGAAAAATGTGGTGCACTGGGAAAATGCACTGCCTTGGAGTCCAGAGGCCTGTCTTTGATTTCATCCCGTTCCCTGCCCAAGTCGCTCCCCTGAACCATAGTTTCCACATCTGCCAAATGGGAATTATCACGATACCTGCCTCCTAGAATTACTGTCAGGCTACAGAACAAGCATGTCAGGCAGCTAGCACGGAGCCTGACCTGCAGCGCCCTTCATCAGTAAATGGTGGCCCTCGCCGTCGTCAGTCTCAGATTGGCGGCACAGTAAAGTCATCAGATTTGTCGGCAAGGAAGTTTTAACACGTGTTGTCAGTAGGAACTGTGTTTTCAGATGCAAAATGGCATTTTTCTGCAGGGAAAAAGAGACATTCGCTTCCTTCCCCTGTGTGTCTTAGGTGGCTGCAGGATGTGTTCAACGTGCCCTTGGTCATCCAGATGACAGACGATGAGAAGTACCTGTGGAAGGACCTGACCCTGGACCAGGCCTATGGCTACGCTGTGGAGAATGCCAAGGACATCATCGCCTGCGGCTTCGACATCAAGAAGACCTTTATATTCTCAGACCTCGACTACATGGGGTAAGGGGAGAACACTTGGCTGCCCTTTGAGTAGATAGACTCATTTGTCATCAGTGGCCACAGCTACATTTGAAACATCGAAAATAGTCTTAAGGCCTGGTGAGTGTTTCTCTTCTTTATTTAGGCATTATGGCCTGGGTTACTTACCAATGTCGTTGTTAGGTGCCGTCAAGTCAGTTCCAACTCATAGTGAACTTGTGTGCCACGGAACGAAACTCTGCCCAGCCCCGCAGCACCCTCACAGTCACTGTTACACTTGAGCCCATTGTTGCAGTCACTTTGTCAATCCACCTCGTTGAGGGTCTTCCTCTTTTCCGCTGACCCTGTACTCTGCCAAGCATGATGTCCATCTCTAGGGACTGATCCCTCCTAATAACATGTCCAAAGTATGCAAGATGCAGTCTCGCCATCCTTGCTTCTAAAGAGCATTCTGGCTGTACTTCTTCCAAGACAGATTTATTTGTTCTTCTGGCAGTCCGTAGTATATTCAGTATTCTTGCCAACATCACAATTCAAAGGCGTCAGTTCTTCTTTGGTCTTCCTTTTTCATTGTCCAGCTTTTTGCATGCATATGAGTCAATTGAAAACACCATGGCTTGGGTCAGATGCACCTTAGTCTTCAAGTTGACATCTTTGCTTTCCAACACTTTAAAGATGTCTTTTGCAGCAAATTTGCCCCATGCAACACGTCTTTTGATTTCTTGACTGCTGCTTCCATGGATGTTGATTGTAGATCCAAGTAAAATGAAATCCTTGACAACTTCAATCTTTTCTCCATTTATCACGATGCTGTTTATTGGTCCAGTTATAAGGATTTTTGTTTTCTTTATGTTGAGGTATACCGATACTTACCAACATACCTCCACTAATTTTGAAAATGGAAAGCTGTCTGTATACCAAGGATTAAGTAATGCCATCAAAAAAACGCACCTGTTGCCTTCATGCTTCTAGTCACAGGAAACTCAGAGTCCCGCCCTGATGTGGCGTCATGCCTCCAGGACCTGCACGCTCGGCTTGTGATGAAGAAGTGCTCTGGTTTCTAGCTTCCTTCTAGGCACAGTCAGTCTTGCACAGTTATGTTGTCTATCTGTTTCTCTCTGTACTTTTCTACCCAGTGTAGCTTTTCAAATCAGCTGCTTTGTAGACTGAGATACTTCTTCTGAAACACCTTCCCAAAGTCTTTTAATGTGAACACGTAGGGTCTTGGGTTCACCTTCCCCGTTGGTGGAGACAGGCAGGGTGCACGTACTAAGTCCATGAGGACTGAGCAGATGTGCACACAGTGGGGCTGCATGGCGTTTGAGCAGTCCATGTGCAGACACCAACCCTGCCTTCAGCACATTCTGAGCAAGGATGCGGGGTTTGTGGCGGCTGTCCTCCAAGCCCATCTCTGTGGTGACCCGGCTTCCACCCCTCGTCACCCCTCTCTGCTCAGCAAGAATTTCCTTTCTTTATGACATGTAAACCAGGGGTCTCTTTGTAGAGTGAAAAGACACTTTGAAAGCAAAATCTCTTTTTCAGATACCTTGTTTCCTTTATTTAAGAGCTGTTTCTAAACCCTCAAGCATTTTACTTGTCCTTCCTGAGATTTGCCTCAGAGCCTCTATCTCTGACTTCAGTCTTCCCCCTGGTCTTTAGGAGCTGGACATAGAACAGAGCCAGCCTCCACCCTGCTGTGGAGACGGAAAGTAAGGGGAGCGGTTGGTATGGGCGCACGGCCTCAGCCTGGCTGCCCACGTCTCTGGTCCTGCCTGTGGCACCTGGGGCTCATCCTGCCAGGAGGCGTGGAGGACGGAAAGGCACTAAACTGGAGCCTGGAAACTTGCGCTCCAGACTCAGCTCTGTGCAAGTCAGTTTCGCTTCCTTGGGCAAGTGAAAAACTGGCACGGCTGTGGAGTGGACTCTCCCTCCTCTGACTTCAGGAGGGAGAGAGAATCATTATCACCATCAGCAGCTCCAGGCCAATTTCATGAGGTGGAGGTCAGACATGGCTCTTCCCTCTCCCCTTCCTACCAATTCTGACACCAACCGTCCCTCCCTCGGCACTCTCTACTTCTCTGCTGGGTTTGATAGTTCATTGCAGTGGCCACACAAAACTCAGACAATACTCACTATTGTAGGGTTTATTAGGGAAGCAACAGGTTACAGTTCAGGGTCAGTTCCTTGATCAGGACAGCCTCTTCTCCACCGTGCCAACAGACACACCTCTCTCTGGCTCCTCAGCCTCTTGACCCCTTAGCCTGGCCTGTGCCCTGCTTGGGCAAGTGTTACAAAGCTCTTTCAGCTCTGCCAATAAGTGCCCAGAGGCAACCCACTCTGTCAGTAAGCCGCATGCCCAAAGGAGCTCAACTTTCTCGCTCTGTGGGCTAGGAAGCCCCACCACCACCAGCTCACACCAGTCTCTTGATTCCTACTGTCTCATGCCACCATCTCGTGCAGTGGTCCGTGTTACAGCTCCACTCAGTCCTGGATCTAGGAGGTTCTCAGTGAGGGATCCTGGACCCAAGGGACACACTCTACTCCTGGCTCTTCTTCCTTGGTGGTGTTGAGATCCTCCTTTCCTACCTCTGAGATGGTGCATCTCAAGCCTAGCAGGATGGCAAAACTGACCAACCCCCTCTTTAGGGTTCCATACACATTATTTGCATGGTCCTACCCCGATAAGAGTGCCATGCATGTTATTTACATTATTAGCAAGCTATCCAGTCCCCTTTGTGGACCACAAGCACCTCATTTGCGTAATCCCACCCAGTCGTTTGGTGGGAGTTGCAAAGACTGTAGCTAGAAGAGCCATATTAAGTAATTCACTCACCGCAGCAAGTCTCTTCAACCTCTAGAGCCTCCATTTTCTTGTGCAGTGGGGAGTTTGGCACTGGCCAGGGGCGGGACAGCAGCGGGGCAGTGCAGGTTCTGCTGGTTGCTGACTGTGACGTGGCAAACACGTCAGCTCTTCTCTGCCCATTTCCTCATCTCGTCTACATTTGCTCATTCAGCTGATGTTTACTTTCCATAATAAGCCAGCCTTCTGCCGGGGGAACAGCAGTAAGCAGAGCCAGTGTCCAGCCGCACTGTGGGACTCCCTTCTCACGGCAGAGCCAGGCGGCAGGTAACCTGTCAGATGACAGTGCCTGCTGCCAGGACAACCGAAGTGAGGTATAAAGCGCACTGCCCGCCAGCGGTCAGGAGGTGGTAATGCCTGGGCCACAGGGACTTTCATGGACGAGGTTCTGCATCTGACTTGCTTCAAGCAGTGCCTCACAGGTGCTCACCAAGTGCTCAGTTGTCAGTGAGTCCGCTCGACTCAGAGTAGAACTCTGTTCCACAAGGTTTGCAGTGGCTGATTTTTCAGAAGCAGATCCCCAGGCCTTTCTTCTGAGGTGCCTCTGGGCAGACTCAAACCTCCACCCTTTTGGTTAGCAGCTGAGCACTTAACCGTTCACAGTACCTGGAATTCCCATTAGGTGTTAGCTGTTGGCTCTTCCAGCCCTAAACTCTGTGACTAGCTCCTGGTGTAGGGTGAGCTGAGGTCAGTGACTATGTGAGTTGGAAAGGCGGCTGTTCCCCATGGGGGCACACTGGTAACCTGGCCATGAGGTATGGAGTGCAACCGGGTGTTTTTGCTGTAACCAGCGACAGTGGCCTCGGGGTGTGGGTGCTGCATTGGCACTGTTGCTGGGCTGTTTGATTCAGCCTGGTCCCCAGGGCGCCATGGGCAGGCCATGCCCAGGAACAGAAACCCCTTCTTGGGGAGGCTGCTCCTGCGCCCAGAGCTTCTCCTGCCCCTGCACACGGCAACTGGCACAGCCCTCGGACCTGACTCCAGGTTAGCTGTGCACAGCGTGAGCGGTTTGCAGGAAGCAAGTGGCCAGTCTTCTAAGAAGGGCCAAAGTGGTCGTCTTCAGGAATATGATCCCAACACCACAGAGCTGGAGTCGTGCTGCAGTTCGGGGAAGCTGTGGACACTCCTGCTTCCCAGTTGCTTGGGGGCCTTCTCGCGCAATGACAGCAAGGTGGGAGAGGCACACCCACAAGGCAACTTGCCCCAGGTGGTCCGTGGGCGTATGGGATATGTAAGCTCTTAGAAAGCTGCGAGGTGTGGTGAGAAGAGGCGGCTGTGGCCATGACTGTGACCCCTCCGAGCACTAGATTTTTATCTGTAAAATACAGGTGATGCTGCTAGCTCCGGGGAGGTGGGCGGTGTCAATGTGTGTCAGGCCCCCTGCACGGCTGTGCCACCTGATGCAGACGCCAGTGGACACTGGCTTTCCCACATTCCCCCTTTGGATTCTTCCGCCCCCTGATGCAGCAGGCCTGAGGAAAGTCAGAAAATGAGTGTGAGAAACTGCTCGGGGTCTGCACTTCCTCCATCTCGTCCTCAGCCTGCTCCCTGTGGTAGCAGAATGACTGCACAGATCCAGCCCCCATATGCACACCCCTCACCATCCAGAAGAGAGCCTGGTTGCTTCAGCCAGCCGCCATGGCCCAGGCTGTTGCTTGGGCCAGCCCTGTCACACAGTGGGGCCTAGAGGGTGGGGACCATTGCACTAGGGACATCCCTTCTCCTCCTCAGCCCACCTGGAACCACTGAGGGAACCCTCTCCCACGCACATGCTGTCTCAACAGAAAAGCTCCCAGCTCTCCCAAACTTGAACACGGCAGAACTGAAAGATTCCATGTTACCTCTGAGTCTCCGTGCCCTTCCCTGGTTTGCATGTCTGTGAGATGGGCCCACACGGAGTCCCACCTTGCCCAGGCCCTCCTCAGGCAGAGGGCCCGTCTGCTTTGCCTGCTGGGGCATCTTTGCTGACAGATGGCACATCAGCACCTGCTGGCCTCTCTCGTGTTGACTGCAACGTGGCCCGCAGTCTGTGCCCGCACCCAGCACTTGCACTGCGCGGCCTCACTGCCTTGGCTCTCACTCTGTGGCACTGCGTCTGGGCTGGGCCGTGACTTTGCTTGTCTTTGCAGGATGAGCTCAGGCTTCTACAGAAATGTGGTTAAGATTCAGAAGCACGTGACCTTCAACCAGGCGAAAGGCATCTTCGGCTTCACTGACAGCGACTGCATTGGTAAGAGAGCATGCTGCTGCTGGGGGAGTCCCCTCCGCTCGCTCAAAGGGGCAGAGCTCAGAAGGAGGAGACAGGTGTATCTCCCAGACTCAGGGCAGCGCCCAGCAGAGTGGAGTGGAGCGTGTGCTGTCTGCCCCGGGATTTGAGTTTCTATGAGCCGTTAGCACCTCAAGTTTGTCTCTTTAAATAGTAAACCTAAACATGGCTTTTTCCCTGGACCATCAAATGGTAATGTCATGTGTTTAGCTGTTCTCTCTGCTCTGTGAAGCTGGGCTTTGGGATACAAGTCTGGCCTGCACCTCACTTATCTATTTTCAGGTTTAGAAGGAAAAAAAGAAAAGTAACGATGACTTTGGAGTCCCTGTGCTGGCTTGTGGAGCCCAGTGTCAGCATGGCCTTTGCTAGAGGCCCAGGGGTTATGCCGGGGCCGGGCCTGCCAGTCCTTGTTTCCCTGTACCTCAGCCCCCACCTGTAGACGAGGGGCTGGAATGGAGGCCCTCCAGGGCCCTCCCCGACCTTACACTCTCTTCCTTCACCCCGTCCTCCAGCTGATACACAGGTTGCCTGCCTGTGGGTTTATGTCCCTTTCCTGTATTTCCACGTCTCTCAGCTGCGTCAGCTCACTCTCATTAGACTTTTAGTCCTCGAGACTTGTGGCTGAGTCTGCTCATTCCCTCCCTGCCCCCCGTAGGCCTTCACTTGAGCTACCAGCCTGGGATAACTCCCCAAGACAGTCTGCGAGGTAGCAGCTGCCCTGCTTGGAGGGACACGTGCCAGGGAGGAACCTCCAAGAACAAGTACAGAGAGAAGAGCCACTACGGGTCCTTTGTTTCGGTCACACTCATACCTGACAGCCGGGGCATAAACCCTGTGCTGTTGTAGGGTTTTCTTCTTCCTGGTGATTCCGGCATCTGTAGGACGGTGTGAGTGACGGCCGTCCATGGCTGTTGAGGGAGACGGTATTACAGGTGAAGAAGAGCACGCGCTTTGCTTCACGGAGACCCAGGCTTGGATCCTGGCCACTTACTTTGGCAAGTCACTGACAGAGTCAGAGCCTGGATTTGCACAAGTGTAAAATGGGATGAGAGGCGTCCCTCCTCCATCGAGTGTGAAGCATAACTGAACTAACGTAAGGCCCTGCACACAGAGCCAGCACTTCCTGCCACAAATGGCCACTGCTGCTGTCCTAGTCTGGGTTCCCTAGAGGAGCGAAACCAGTGAAATGTATATATGAATGGAGAGATTTACTGCCCGGAAATGGCTCATGCCGTCGTGGGGGCTGGCGAGGCCCAGATCTGGCTCATGCCGTCGTGGGGGCTGGCGAGGCCCAGATCTGTGAGTCCAGCAGCAGGTGGAGGTTTCTGCTGGCTCACAGGGTTGCAGGGGCTGATGAATCCAAAACCTGCAGCTCAGGTGGCAGGCTGGAGGTCTCTGCTAGAGACTTCTGGAGACTTTTTGTCTCAAGAACTGGAGGTCAGCTAACAAAAAGAGGACAGATCCCAAAGTGGAAGGTGATTACATAGCATCTGCCAACACTGAGACTCACAGCCCAGCCAGGTGGACACCTAACATAACCGTCACGGCTGCCTTGTGCTGTTCGTGGTGGTGATGACAGCAGTGGCCCAGTCGGTCTCTCTAGAAAAAGACAGGAGTGCTGGAGATGGGCTGTGTCTGAAGTAGGGAGAATATCAGAGACAGGACTTCAGGGGAAGAAGCCAAGCAGCATCTGCTGACCGCGCCCCTCAGCGTTTAGCCATAACGGTGGGGTTTCGAACAGCTGTGTGTGCTGGGCAGTGTCTCCAGCCACCTGGGCCACTGCACACCTGGAGTCTGAACTCAGAGCTCCCCAGGTACAGCGCTGGGTGCACATGGGCATGGAACTAGGTGTCAGGAGTCAGCAAAGTCTGTCCCCTTTGACCTAATAATTCCACTCCTGCTACCTTAAGCAAATAATACTTACAGTAACAAAAACATCTAAAATGCTGAAGGTAGTTTTATGTACCAAGATATTCATCATAATTTATAATAATTAAAAACGTTGAACAACCTAAGTGCCCAATGTTGTTGTTGTTGGGTGCCATCAAGTTGACTGACTCATGACGACCCCATGTGGCAGAATAGAACTGCCTCATAGGGCTTCCTAGGCCATAGCCGTGACGGAAGCAGGTTGCCAGGTCTTTCTCCCGCGGAGCCACTGGTGGGTTCAAACTGCCAACCTTTTGGTTAGTAGCCAAGCACTTAACCACTGTGCCACCAGGGCTCCTGGCCCAATGGTTAGATAAAATGCGCTGCATCTGTAGGATAGGATAGTTTTAATAACAATGTGGATAAGTGTTAGAGGGTGGGAAAGGCCAGGAAAAACTAAGTATGGTATATAATCACAGCTAAAATACATGGAGTCAAAATAGGAGAGAAAACGAGTGAAAGGGGATACAAGTACGAGCCTAGAGCTTGCTTCTTTCTGCTTTTCCATGTTTTTCAGATTTTCTTTAATGGCTGTTAATAATGGGGGAAAACCTGTTATTGTTAATTCGTGTAACTGGGATTATAGGAATTGGACTCAAATATACTAACCATCATGAAAATGGCGCAGGATCAGGCAGTGTTTCATTCTGTTAGTATAAAGTTGCCAGGAGTCCGAGCCAACTTGATGGCAACTGACACCACCAGTGACAATAACTGGGGTGCTGAAACAAACAGTGGTTGGTCTTGCGTGTGGACACCCTCTCCTCTCTCCTAGGGAAGATCAGCTTCCCTGCCATCCAGGCCGCCCCCTCCTTCAGCAACTCCTTCCCGCAAATCTTCAAGGACAGGGCGGACATCCAGTGCCTGATCCCCTGTGCCATTGACCAGGTCAGTGCAGTCAGGGCTATGGGTGGCTGGGCGTTTTCAGGAGACGCCTGCGCTCTTCACTGGGGAAGAGGATTGTAAGATAATTGGAAGCATGATGCTTCCTGGGAAGACTTCTCTGGTGCTGCTCGCTGCTGGAAGCTGCCTGTGGTCACAGCTGTCCTCGTCCCTCCAGGATCCTTACTTCAGAATGACGAGGGACGTCGCCCCCAGGATCGGCTACCCGAAACCTGCCCTTCTGCACTCCACCTTCTTCCCTGCTCTTCAGGGGGCCCAGACCAAAATGAGCGCCAGCGACCCCAACTCCTCCATCTTCCTCACAGACTCAGCCAAGGAAATCAAGACCAAGGTGAGCACTGCCCTGGGGAGGGCAGCCTGGTGAGCAGACACGCCTGAGAAAGACAGACACAGACACGTGCTCACAGACATGCTCGCACAGACACACATTTGCACACACACACACACATTCACACGCACAGATACACATTCACACACAGACACATTCAAACAGACGTGCTCACACAGACACGTGCTCACAGTCACAGACACATTCACACACAGACGTGCTCACACAGGCACGTGCTCACAGTCACACAGACACACATTCACACACAGACACGTGCTCACACAGACATGCTCACACAGACACGTACTCACAGTCACACAGACACATTCACACACAGACACGTGCTCACAGACACATTCACACACAGACGTGTTCACACAGACACGTGCTCAGTCACACACACATTCACACACAGACGTGCTCACACAGACACATGCTCACAGTCACACAGACATATTCACACACAGACGTGCTCGTGCAGACATGCTCATAGTCACACAGACACACATTCACACACAGATGTGCTCACACATACACGTGCTCACACAGACATTCACACACAGACACTGGCTCACACAGTCATGCAGACACGTGCTCACACAGTCACACAGACACACATTCACACACAGACACCTGCTCACACACAGTCACACAGACACACATTCACACACACGTGCTCACAGACACGTGCTCGCACAGACACGTGCTCACACAGTCACAGACACATTCACACACATGCTCACAGATATGTGCTCACAGTCACACAGACACACACACAGACACGTGCTCACACAGTCATGCAGACACGTGCTCACACAGACGTGCTCACAGTCACACAGACACGTGCTCACACACACAGACACATGCTCACGCAGACACATGCTCACAGTCACACACAGACACGTGCTCACACGTGCTCAGTTACACAGACACACATTCACACAGACACATGCTCACACAGACGTGCTCACACGCAGACACATTCACACACGTGCTCACACAGACGTGCTCACAAGTCACACAGACATTCACACACAGACACATGCTCACACAGTTATGTGCTTACACAGTCACACAAGACACGTGCTCACACACACACATTCACACACAGATACGTGCTCACACAGTCACAGACACATGCTCACACAGTCACAGACACATTCACACACAGACACTGGCTCACACAGACACGTGCTCACACAGTCACACAGACACATGCTCACACAGTCACACAGACACGTGCTCACAGTCACACAGACACGTGCTCATGGTCACACAGGCACGTGCTCACACAGTCACACAGACACATTCACACACAGACACTGGCTCACACAGACACGTGCTCACGCAGTCACACAGACACGTGCTCACACAGTCACACAGACACATTCACATACAGACGTGCTCACACAGACGTGCTCACAGTCACACAGACACACATTCACACAGACACATTCACACACAGACACGTCCTCACACAGACACATTCACACACAGACACGTGCTCGCACAGATACACATTCACATACAGACGTGCTCACAAGACACGTTTGCACACAGACACATGCATGTACATGCGTGCACACACATTGACGCACATGCACACTCGTGTACCAACACACATAGGTGCACACAGACACGTTTACACAGATGCACACACAGACACGTGCACGCACACTCACATGGAGACGCTGGCACACGCACAGACACACAGACACACCCGTGTCCTGCCTGCACTGTCCACCACAGGGATGCAGGATTGCGGGGTCCTTAACCGCACCTCACACCTCCAGGCAGCCTCGCCTGTTTGCAGAGCGCAGGGGAATTTGGTTTTTTTTGTGTGTGTTCTTCCGTTTAAGTTTTCAGTACAATGTTGTAGTTTTTCTCCTTTTTTCTTTTTCTACCTTTCTTCTCAGCACTCTGTTCTGGAAGCCACATCACAAGTTTTCTTTGCAGTGAAGGTTTGTGTGGGTGTTAGTATAGAAAAGGTTGTGGCCCGTTTCTGAGCAGCAGGTGCGTTCTGGGCGCCTTGCTTTTGTTTTTCGTTCTTGTTGTGGGATGGTGGAGGTGGTTCTCCACAAGACCAGGCTTAGAGGGGGTCACCAGCCTGATCGCAGTTCCGCCACCTGAAATCGACAGAGCTGCCCTCCTGGCCCCTGACCCGCCGCGGCCAAGACGGGGCTGGAGGGCTGGCTCCTCCTGGAGGGCCCTGCCCCGGGACCGCTGACTGCCCTTACAGACGGCCCATCAGCCGCGTGCTGAGCCCGCCTGCGTGCAGCACTCAGTAAATATTTGTTGAGTCATCACAGAAGCTAGAAATAGAAATTAGTTTGAGCGTCCTTGTTTTCCAGGCCTCCAGCTCTGTACTGAACTGCTTGCTCGTGCATAATCCCTCTGTGTTACACCATGCTGTTGACATTTTATTTGCACAGCATGTGTTTGGGGGTGGACAGTTACAGCGGGAGCCATGCAAACCATGTTTGAGCCTGTAATGCAACCCTGAGTCACTGCCAGGGCCCTGACCCTTCCGGAAAGTCCCGAGCCGGTTCTGGTGGACACTGAAGTTTTGAACGTCAGGACTTTCCTCCGGGAAACAGCTGCAGTTTACTCTTTCCAGCCCTCAGTGGGAAGTGTACAGATGTGACGTCTTCTCTCCTTTCACTTCGGGCTGTAGCTCCCAGAGCGTGAGCCAGAGGAGGGAAGGAGGCCCAGCCTGCCGGCAGAGCTGCTGTCCTTCTTGTTCTGCTTTTGAGAAGTTATTTTAATGGCGTTGTTGGTGGCTCTGTGGTGTTTTTTGCTCAGCGAGGCCAGCAGAAACCCCGAGGGCTGGGGGAGCAGTAAGTGTGAGGTCAGAAGCCCCCAGGACTGGCGGGGTCACCAGCATCGCGGGGGGCAGGATAGGGCCAGACCCAGGCCCTCACCTCAACTCTGGAATCCAAATCTCCCCATCAGATATGGCAGGGCCACCTGCCGCAGCCTCCTCCCTTGTCACCTTCATTCTTGCAGCCTCCCAGCCCCCGCCCACCTCAGCCACAATGCAGCCCCTCAGCTTCGTGCAGGCCCTGCCCAAGGCCTTGAACAATGCCACTCTCCTGACCAGCCTTCAGCCACCCCCACCAAGAAAACGAGATGGGTTTCTCCAGAGCCTGACTTGTGTACTTTGTGGTGGAGAACAGCAGGCCCTCTCCTCCCCACTTGCTGTGGGGCTTGCTTTCCCTTCCTGGCCTCATTTCTGTTCCCTGCTCCCTCCCGTGGTGGAAGGTAGGCCGAGGGGCTGATGCCGCCTCCCTGCCCATTACACGGCACCCCTGTGCCAGCAGCAGCTGCCCCCCCCCCCCACCAATGCCATGCCCACTCGCAGGATGACCTCCCTGCATCCTCTCGGAAGCGTGTCACCTGAGACTGTAGGACGTTCCCCCACATTTCAGCACAGGTAGTACGACCCCATGACTGGGGAGCAGGATCCAAAGCTGTTCTGCCCTCTGCCCCCGTGCCCTCCCCTATAGTGAGCCCACCGCAGCTGGCCCCTAGGGTTGACCAGAAGGAGCATTTTGTGGGATTCCTCCGCTGCCATGGTCCTCGAACCCCAGGACCCAGGAGCCTGACTGCACAGAAAGCACCATGGGCTTGACTTTCAGCGCCTAGGCTCCAGCCGGATGCCCACACACACAGTGGCCCCAGGACTGACAACCTTTCCTGCGTTGACTTCCAGCACCTGGACTCTGGCCAGACACATACACCAGGGCAGACCCAGGATTAACGAGCTTTCCTGTGTCCTCTTGCTGGCACAGGTCAACAAGTATGCCTTTTCCGGAGGGAGAGACACCATTGAGGAGCACAGGCAGCTTGGGGGCAACTGTGACGTGGATGTGTCTTTCATGTACCTGACCTTTTTCCTCGAGGATGACGACAGGCTCGAGCAGATCAAGCAGGTGAGTGTGAGGTCCGCGTGCCGGCCAGCCCTTGGTGCCCGGTCCCCACGCGGGGCCTAGAAGGCTCCATGCCATGCATTAAGGAGTGGTCAGTGTTTCCTCAGTGCCCAACTGAAACAAGATTGAAATTTAGAAGTGTCAGTCATGTTTCCTAACCATGTGCCAGGAACTTAAGGAATGGATAGCTCACAAAAGAGAAAACACAGATTGCGGTTTATTTAGTAACCACACGGAAAGGTTTACTGGGCTTCAAAAAAATCTGCATTTCAAATCTCACCTGTTGAATTAGCAGGGGTTTGCAGTGATCGTAAACCAGGCGGTGGGAGGCGCACCAGGTGAGTGATGTGTTTGCTGGCATGGCCTCTTGGTGGGCAGTTTGGCCTTGAGTATGAAAAGGCCAAAGAGTATCCCTAGGCTCTGGCCCAGATTTTCTACCTCAGATCTTCCCAAGGAGGTAATCCTGAATACAGGAGAGGCGTTTCACACACAGCTGTTGAACGTGATGGTAGCAAAAAGTTAAAATGGGTTCTGTGTTAAAACGGAATAGTTAAATAAGAATTGTTGAGCTACAGGAAGGAGCACTATGCAGGCGTGGACTATTTAAAGAGAGCTTTGGAGGCTGAGCAAGGTCTGACCCCAGCTGTCCACGCAGCTCGTCCTCCTCTGCCCCTCCCCGCCAGAGCCAGGTCAGACCTCACAAGGCAAAGGGTCCCATCCTCCAGACCGCCACGTCTGCCCAAGACCTCAGAGCCAGCTGCAAGCTTGGAGTCCCCACTTCACCTCCCTTCTGACCTGTTGGCTGTAATTCAGGGATTCCCTCTGCCCCTTCAGGATTCAGCCATAAGCCCAGGGTTCCCCAAGCCCCCTCCCTTCTGACCTGCGGGCTGTAATTGGGGGTTCCCTCTACCCCTTCAGGATGCAGCCGTAAGCCCAGGGGTCCGCATGCTCCCTAACTTCTGACCTGCGTGCTCCCACTGCTCACTCAGGTTCAGCAATTCTGTAGAATGATTCACAGAACTCAGGAAAGCTCTATCCTTACGATTACTGCTTTACTACCTCAAAGAGGATACAAATGAGGAGACATATGGGGTGAGGTCTGGGAGGGCCCCCAACATGGAGCTTCCACATCCCAAAGGACACACTGCCCTCCCCCTTGCATAGATGCCTGTCACTAGCCAGGAGCCTCCATGTCCAGAGCGTTCACTGGAGTCTCACTACGTAGGCAGGATTGATTGAATGGCGCACCCCACCCCCACAGTCAGCTGGGTTTTACACCACAGGTGGTCTTTCTGGTCTGGCCTGCCCAGCCCTCCCCCCTGGCCCACACTAGCATAAACCCTCATGAGGAGCAAAGACTCCAATCACAGGCGAAAGATTTAGAGGTTCTCTCTCAGGAACAAAGGACAAAGACCACACTGAGTAATGTTTATTCTAAACCGCACAGTGCTGCCACAGGGAAGTGTGCCCCTGGTGGTGGAAAACGGAATACCAGAGTCAATCAGATAGGGGTCAACGGTGTCTAAGTAAAGTGCTCGGCGGGGGGAAAAAAGACTCAGTGAAAATATGCCAACACGGTAACCGTGGTCAGCCCCTGAACACCGGAATCGTGCCCAATTTTTTTCTTTACTTGCTGCTGCTTTGTGGTTTGGGGTAGTTTATTAAATGTGTTTAATGAGCGTGTATTACTTTTACAATTAGGAAAAGAAAAAACCGAGCAAAGATTTTCTAGAAGTCATAAGGCTGAAAGGAACAGGGGTTTGTTTCGTGTGCTTATAGTGTCCTTGTGATGGTGACGCTGGGCGGTTGTGTTCTCCCTTGTTCCTTCACTTTGAGGGCAAGTCAGAGCCGGGGTTCTAGTCAGTTTAAGAAGAGTGTTCACACCCACTAGGTTGGTACAGTGAAAAGTCAGATAAACAAGTGTCGATGAGGAGATGGAGAAATTGGAACCCACATACACTGCAGCTGAGAACGTAAACTGGGCAGCCACTGTGGGAAACAGTTTGGTAGTTCCTCAGAAGGTTAAACAAAGAGTTACCATATGACCCAACAATTCCACTCCTAGGAGTGTACCCAAGAGAAATGAAAACACGCATCCACACAGAAACTTGTACGCCAGGCTCACGGCAGCATTGTCCCTAATAGCCAAAAAGTGGAAACAACCCAAATGTCCGTCAGCTGACAAATGGATAAAATGTGGTGTGTCCATATGACGGAGTATTACTTGGCCGTGAAAAGGAACGGAGTCCTAATACATGCTACAGCACGGGTGACCCTTGGCAACATGCGACATGAAAGACGCCAATTGCCAAAGGCCTCATATGATTCCATTCATATGAAATGTCCAGACTGGGGAAATCTGTAGACGGAAAGTAGGTTCGTGATTGTTTAGGGATAGGGGAGGATAGTGAGGCCGTTGTTTGTGGGGATAAAAATGTAAAATTGTCTGTGGGGAAGGCTGCACCTGTCTCTGACTACACTAAGATCCACTGAATTGCACGCTTTAATAGGTGTGGTATGTGGATTATATATCCAGGTTGTTAAAGAGCAGAGCACAGTGGAAGGTGCAGGTAGCCGTTACAGTAAACGCAGCCATCAGCGACAGCGTTCACACGTTCACCCGTGGCGGGTGCGCTGCCCGTACACCATCGAGGTGTCTCTTCCCGCAGGACTACACCAGTGGCGCCATGCTCACGGGCGAGCTCAAGAAGGTCCTCATAGAAGTGCTGCAGCCCTTGATCGCCGAGCACCAGGCGCGGCGCCAGGAGATCACGGACGAGATTGTGAAAGAGTTCATGACTCCCCGGAAGCTGACCTTCGACTTCCAGTAATGCCCATTTTCTGTCGTCTCGAAAGAACCGCATTTACCGATAAGTCCCGGCCCAACCCACTGCCGTTACCCGTAGGCTCTTATCAAATGGCAGCTGTTGGGCCTGCTGCCTGTTAGCCTCTGTGCGTCATAGATGCTGCTGCTACTGCTTCTGTGAGTTTCATTGTGTCTGTCCGAAGTGAGTAAAATACCGTGGGGTACTGAGGGGCTTAGTGGAGAAGTCCGGCTCTGAGTCTCTCCCACAGAGAACCCGCCACCGTCTCTTAAAGCAGGCATTTCCGTGACAGCCGGCTGGGCCAAGCACGTTCTGGTCCAAGGAAGGACTGTCCACTTACGTTCCAAGTAGAGTTGCACCCTCCTCTGTAGTAGAATAGGTGTTCTGTGTATGCACCCCTAGGATCAAAATGGCATTGCTGTAATGCTGAGAAGTGCTATGGAAAATTGACTGGGGACCTTTAATGGGCACAGATGTATTTCACCCCATGCCAAAAAAAAAAAAAAGAATTGATAGCTCAAAGCCTTGATATCCTTTTGACTAAGAAATCTCCCAGCTTTAAAGCTGCCCTTAACATTGGCTGTTGGACAGAGTTGGCCACCTTTCATTACATCGAGCCTTCGTGGGGGAGACTCTGCAGTTGGCTTACCACCCCCAGACCATGCATGGATCCTTCTCACCCTAACGTGCTCCTGTTTTCTCTGCCGGGCGATCCTGGCCACTCGGCCCTCAGGACCAGGTGGGCTGCCTCCAGCTGCGTCCCGTGCTGAGGAGAGTATTACCTCAGCGGACCCCTTTGTGCTGACTCTTGACTTTTTCTGTTCTGACTCTTGACTGAAGTGGAAGGTAGGCCCAGTGCAGCGCACGGCCAGATCCCTGGGCGGGTGAGATTGTCCTGTCTGTGGGCCGGCGCATGTGTCGTTCTGGAAAAGCAGAAGACCTATGTCAAGGATAGTCCATGTTGATGTGTCTGTCCTTCCCAAAGATGCAGGGTCTGCTCACGTGCCCTACCCTCATGCTGCTGGCTGGCATAAATAAACTTCCTTTGCCCCTGTCTGTGTGCCTGAGTCCTGTCTGGGAGGCTTGGGGAGGGAACTGAGGCCTCGCACCTGCTGCGCAGAGCGGTGGGGCAACCCTGCCCCTCCGTGCTGGCTCTGGAGTCTGATGGGTCACATTGGGGGATGAAAGTGTGTGACCCTGGAGCCCGTGGGGTGTTGAAGTGTAGGCTCCTGAGGTCCACCTGTTGTCGGTAGTTAGCATGCCAGGTAACCCTCTGCTTCCACCTTCGGCAGCCTCCCTGGAGCCACATGCACACCCCTCATTTGATTTCCCAGCAGCCGCGGGGTGGGGGGGTGCGAGCTGATGTCCTTGTTGCCCATCGAGGAAGCCGGCCAGGACTGGTCAGGCAGTTGTGTAGCTGCAGGGGCCAGCGTGTCCCCTCCCCGTGTGACCTTGCATGACCTTGGGCAGCCAGTGCCTCTCCCTGCTGCTAGGCTCACTTCACAGGCCCAAGTGCAAGGATTAAGTGAGGGACAGCAGGAAGTCCCCAGGGCCACACAGCTGCTACTGCCACACATCCAGCAGCGTGTCCCCTGCGGGCTGGGCTGGGCACTTTGCATGTGGGGTGGGGTCGGTGGCACGTATTCAGGGGCCCACAGCCAGCCCCGTCAGCCGTGTAGCTAGTGAGTCAGGTAGCCTCTGTACCTCCACTGCACCTGTGCAGCCAAGACAGGGCCTAGAGGCGTGCCCGCCATCAGATGGCCTAGTGGCCTGCCACAGTCACTGCTGGCCAGTCCACGGAGCCACAGGCCCCACCCCACCCCCACCACAGTTTGCTAAAAGCCAGTGGTTCCTGGAGGCTCCCCAAGGGGAGTGGGCTTGCCCGGCCTAGCAGGGAGGGGACACAGGGGCTAGGGGTGTAGGGGCTGGCAGGTGGCGTGAGAGCAGGCCTGTTGCAGCAGCTGCAGAACTGTGCTCAGGTTCCAGAAAGTACTTGGCAGGAGAAGGAGTGGGGCTGGGGACAGCTCACAGCACCAGTCTCGCCCCCAGCCAATTGGCAGCGCCAGGGGTGCATCCACCCCAGCACAGAGCGAGCTCAGCCTGGCAGCCCTGCCACCAGGAGTCAGGCCAACACAGTGACCACCCTTCGTCTCCCACCTGCAAATTCAAGAGCGCCCTTGATTCTCCAGTTTAGTGGGAAGGCCCAGCTCTGGGCTGGATTGCCATGTGAATCTGGGCCTGCTCCTCCTCCGTGGCAGGTTCCCCTAAAGGCCCTTCCTTCCACCTGGAGGTTGTGGAGCATGAGCCCTCAGGGTGGGGTGCAGGTCAGTGACACTCACCAGGCCCCCGAGAGTCAAGGTACCCCACCTTCCCGGGACACGTCCCTCAGATTCAGCAGTGCCGCCAGTAGCTCTCCTTCCGAGGTCGGGTCAGTTGCTACTTCACTGGTCTTTTTCCAAAACTGGCCCAAGTGCCTGGGGCTATGATGAGTTAATGGACATCTTTCATTAGCTCGTGCCCTCCTCCCAGCACTTGCCAGGGTGTGGTGTGCTTTTAAACTGGATGAACTTTCAGGAATGTGTGGCAGGATCTCATTCATTCATCCACTCATTCATTCATTCCAGACCCCCTACTACATGCCAGGCCCCAGAGCTGGGACACAGACACCAAACCAGACATGCCCTGCCCTTTGGAGCTCACGGTCTGGGCCCCGTGGGAGCACACAGCCAGACACCTCGGTGCAGCCTGGTGGGTCAGGCAGGAGAGCTTCCTGGAGGAGGTGGTACCCGAGATGAGTTGGGGGCATTTCTGGCAAAGAGAGCAGCATGTGCATGACAGCCAGGGGATCTTGTGACTGGAGCAGGACCAGGCGGCCCACCCACAGTTCTGGAAACAGACGGTGTTTGTTCCACCAGGGGCTGGAGGTCGCTGGGGCCAAAGGCCCTCTCAAGGTTGTGTCTAAGCGAGGCTGTACTACAGGGTGCTGGGGCTGGGCCTGGCCCCTTGGCCCTCTCACCCCACCTTGGCGCTTATCACAGGAAGTCCTGTGGTCCAGAGAGAAGCCGGGGTCTCAGAAGCACGGGCGCAAGCCCCACCCCCGCCCGTTCTCTGAGGTGCAACCTGGCAGCCCCGCCCATCAGCTCCCTCATCTGACATCTGTCAGTCGTTGTGATGACTAAGGTGCCCACACAGTAGGGTTCAGGGTGCATCCAGACCCCTCGCCACCTCCAGCCTTCTCCAGAAAGGTGGCTTAAAGCCAGGTATTTGGGCAAGGTGGAGCTGCCTGGAGCCAGGTTTCGCTCAGCAAACAGGAGTGTGAGTTGGAGGACCAGGAGGGCAGGCATCCCTCTGCCCACTGAACAGCCTCTGTGGCAGGCTCGAGCCCAGGACAGGCCCCCAGCCCAAAAGGCCAAGAGCGGAGCCAGCAGAGAGCCAGCCAGACCTCAGTGTGCCTACCTGCACAACAGGAGCCCATTCACACAGGTTCAGAGGCAGGTCCAGCAGCCCCTGGCCTCCAGGCATGGGCAGGCAGGCTTCAAGGTACAGAGATGAGCTGGTGGCAGGAAACTCGGTCAGCAACACCACAGACCACTGAGCAACTCCACTGACACCCTCAGAACTGTTTTATTAACAACAGCTCCGACTGAGCCTTCAGGGGCATTCCCAGGCAGTGAAGGCACTTGACAACATTCACACCGAGTTCACCACCAGAGCCCGAGGCCCCATGGGCACCGCTACCCCGGCAGGCTCCCTCTGCACAGCCCGGGCAGGGAGCGAGTGGGGCCTGGAGCCCACAGCCCCCATGCCAGCCCAGCTCGGCCTTACACTCGTTACACCCTGTCTGGGACGGAAGACAAATGTGATGACCCCGAGAGGCTGAAAGGATGGAAACTGGTCATGAGCGAGCAGCACAATAAATGGCAGTGGGAGCTGGGTGCTGTGAGTGGGTGCGGGCCTGGACTGGTGGCCCGGTGATGGCAGCGAGAGGGGCTCTGTGGTTGGGGACCTGGAGGCTGGATGAACAGCGCGCAGGATGCACAGACAGCCGGAGGCAGAGGCCCCCAGTCAAGGCCCACTCCACGGGGCTCCTGTGGCCCTCAGGGCTGCCAGCAGCTCTGCCCTTGACCTTGACATTCGCATGGCCTCCACTAGGCTCTCTCGCTGCCCGAGGCTCCCAGCTGCCCTGGGCTATGGCCCTGTGGACCCAGACTCCAGCATTCCCCCTGCCTCCTTTAGAAGCCTCCAGAGGCTGCTGGCGGGCCGGCCCCTGGGAGCATCAGGACCAGCTATGTGAGCAGGCCACGGGTGAGCCTCAGCACAGCCTCGTAGGTGACAAAGACCACCATGTTGACAGGGAACGCACGGCAGCAGTTGAGAGCCAGCCCTTTGAAGAGGACCCGTGGCCCCTCCTCTCGCACACTGGTCACCATGCAGTGCAGGAGGCCCCGGTAGCGCTGCTGGCCTTGCCCGTCTGCCTGCAGGCGCGACTTGATCACATCCATGGGGGTGGCCACAGCCCAAGCCAGGACCCCTGCACAGCCTCCGGCCACCAGCACGCCCAGTACATCTGCAGGGAGAGATCCACTCGTGCCTGGGCTGGATGCCTGGTGGGCACCCAGGACAAAGGCCCAACCCTAATGGAGCCCTGGGGTCACTTTACTGGCAAGTGGGGAAACTGAGTCTTGGGAGCGGGCCACATGACTTGTCCACAGCCACGTGATGACTTCGTGACAGAGACAGGCTGTCCTGATTTAGTTCTGTCTCCACATATGTAGAGGGACCATTTAACCCTAGGCTCACTCAGGTACCACTGTGGCATGACCTCACCTAAGTCTTTCTTCTTAATTCCTGCTGGGCTGAGGCCCCTCCCCCCTCCCAGGCCCAGCCCCGGCTCACCTGGCTAGCTGTGGCCCTTTCCCTCCTGCCCCCCACCCCCAGGCCTAGCCCTAGCCTCACCTGGCTGGCTGTGGCTTCACCCCTCTTTCCTTCCCAGGCCCAGCTCTGGCCTCACCTGGCTGGCTGTGGCCCCACCCCTCCTGCCCTCCCAGGCCCAGCACTGGCCTCACCTGGCCGGCTATGGCCAGCAGGCGTGAGCCACTCGCAGAGGATGGCGTAGGAGAGGAAGTAGGTGGCGAAGGAGTGGCCGTCCCGTAAGAGCAGGGCCGAGCTGCCCTTGTAGAGGCCCCAAAGGCCCTCCTCACGGGCCACTGTGGTCAGGCAGTGCAGCGGCCCATGGTACTTGGGCCCAGGTGCTGGACATACAGGCGCAGGGGGCACAGGACACATGGGGTGTGCAGGTGAGGACCATGAGGCTGAGAGACGCCGTTGCTGTGTCTGTGTCTGCAGGCGGACCTTGGCCACCTCAGTGGGCGAGGTCAGGAACACCTGGAGCAAGAATCAAGTAGGAATCAAGTAGTGCCCACACACCCCTGGACCCGAGGGAGGCGCCACCACTGTCCTCATCTTGTCTGTGGCGACTTCAGGGAGCCTGGGCCCTGGGAAGCTGCAGGTGACCAAGGGCGGTGATGGAGGGGGGCTCCAAACTAGTCTGCCCCCCCCCAGGCCAAAGCCAGTGCGTTCTTCAGCACCACACTCTCTTCTAACAAAGCCACTAAAGTAAACGCCTGTGACTTAGGTTCTGAAGGCTTTTAACAGAATAATTGTCGGTTGCGTGATAATATTACCAATGACATTGGCTTCCTTTTCGAGAGCGCTCATCCGTGTCAGGCACCGTGCTGGGGGCTTTACAACCAGGATCTCATTTAATCCTCACCACATCTCTTACACATGAAGAGACAGGAGCTCAGAGAGGCTCCATAGTTTGCCCAAGTTCACTCAGCTAACAGGAGTCAGAGCCTGGAGTTGAGCCTGGTCATGTGCTCTTGACTTCTTTCACAGCCCCTGTGGTGGCCCCAAATAGCCGTTTGGTTGTCATGTGCATCTGCCCCTGCCGCTGGAGTGTGAGCCCCAGGAGGGCAGGGCACTTGGCTGCCACGGTCACCCCTGTGCCTTCATCTGCTAGTCTGGCCAGGCCGGTCTCTGTGACAATTGGTGGGAATAAGTGTGAGCCCCACCTGGCAATGGGTGACTTCCTGTTCAGTGCCCACACTGACAGAGGCCATTCCCAGAGTGCCGGGGGCCACAGGGCCTGCCTACCCCAGCCTGGGCCCCCCTAGTCAGCTCCATGGTGGCTTCCCAGTGACTTCCTGTCACTGTGGGGCCCCTGGGCCTTGACAGGGAGGATGTGGGTCCCTTCAGTCACCCCTCTGTCTCCCCACAGGACCATGCTCTGCTGGTCAGCTGGGACCCCTCAGCTGTATACTGCTGAGAGAGGGAGCCCAGCCCAGAAGGAAGCCCAGGTCCTCACCCACAATTCCCCCACTCACCGTGTGCCCTCACCCAGCCTCAGTTTCCCCACCTGCTGGACTTGGTGACCTCTCAGGCCTCTCGCCCTCTCTGCAGCTTCACATCTCACCCCACCCTCCCCATGCCCCTACTCACGCGGACGAGGCCGGAGGCGCATCCTGAGAGCGTGATGTCAGCCTTGGCAGGCTTGGCGTCAGCGCTGCCGTACCGGAGCCGGCAGATGTGCTCAAGGCAGTGGCGGTAGGTGCCGAAAGACACGGAGGAGACCAGGGACACGGTGCACACGGGCAGCGAGAGGCCCCTGTAGAAGCCCCACACCTGGCAGACAGACGGACCCACAGCAGGTCAGGCCAAGGTCCAGCTAGGAGGGGCCAGCTCAAAGGACCCAGACCTGGGAGCTGACCTCTAATCCTCACTCTGTCCCTACTCTCGGGGGGACCTCAGGCAAGTCACTCCCTGCCTCAGAACCTGAGCTTCCTCAGCTGTAAAGTGAGGTCACAGCAGCACCTTTCAAGGCTATGGACTGACGAGATAACATAGGTCAAGGCCAGAGGGCCAGGCTCCAAGAAAGTGTGTGAGCCAGGCAGCTGTCTGGTGGTGCTGATGCGGGCTAGTGTGCTGTATTGTTGCTAGTTTTCATTAGCTCTCCCCTGGCCCACACCGAAATCCAAGTGCACTTTGGATAATGTTCCCAGGTCCCTCCTCTGGGGGACTCTAAGCGGGGCCCTGGGGGCCCTGATGACTTGACCCAGCACTGCCTTCAAGGGATGCCCAACCTGGAGGGGACAGAACTGCCCTCCTGTGACTTCCAGGTGCTTCAAATGCCATCTTTAGCGGCTCCTGCTCGCTGACCTGGAGGCAGGGGCCTCATTCTGAGCCCCGTGTACTAGAAAAGCCCCAGTTCTAGGCTCACCGGGGCCCATGAGATTGACACAATTATTCCCATTTGGAAGGTGAGAGAATTGAGGCTACAAGAGGGGAGGGAACCACTTACCAGCACCTGGCTGGTTGGTGAGTGGCAGTTCTGAGATCCCCATACTCCCTGCCTGTCTTCCGGCCCCAACCCCAGACCTACCCGCTCTCGCCGATATGTATCTCCGACACAGTGCCAGATGCCCGTGTATTTCGCCTCTGTCTGTATCCTGACCTGTGGAAGATGTGGGCTTCAGGAAGGGGTGGCTCAGGCTGAGGGCAAGGCCAGCAGGCCCCAGGGGAGAGGTAGGGTTACTCCTTGATTGTGGGCAGAGCGGAGACTGGGGTTTAAGATGAGACAGCTGGGGCCCAGGGGTGAGAAAAAGGGAGAGAGTGTCCCAAGGACCATGGGAGCCACTGAAGGCAGGGGAGGGCTGGGTCTGACTAGCATTCTAGAAAGGTCTTCTGGCCATGAATGGGCGGAGGAGACAGCAGGGCTTCAGGGTGGGCGGTGGGGCATGGTGATCACCGAACCTTCACTGTGTCCAGGGGGTAGCCCACAGCAACACCACAGACACCTGGGAGGAAATTAGAGGAGCCAGGTGAGAGAGTGGATGAGGGCCCTCAAGGCGCTCGAGCCCATCTACGGAGTGGGGAGACGTGCTCGTGCCAGGCTCAGGGCAGAGCAGACCCTGCCCTGGCCTGCTCATCTGCACGTGTCTGGTTAATCCTGGCAGCAATCCCCACGTAGCAGATGAAGAAACCGGGCCAAGCTGGCTAGCGCTTTTCCCTTCCCCAGGTCATTGGCGTCTCATTCTGAAAGCCAGGGTCACTCCCGGCCTCGTCACTGGCACCCTGTTTTGGGAGAGCTTTCAGTCCAACTGTCCAGCCGGCCACGTTTGCTGCCTCCAGGCCAGGCAGGTCAGCGCCCGCCCTCAGCTTTCCATCTGTGACAGGTTTGGCTGTGAGCCAGGAGGTAACTACACATTTCAGCTTTGGTGGCCGGAGGCAGGGGAGGCATGGCCTGAGCGAGGGTCCAGAAGCGAAAAAACCCAGGGTCACACCCTGGCCGGTGAAAAGGAAGGACTGCTTGGAGCCACCAGTTTGCATGGGACAGGCGGTGAGGAGCTTCTAGACCTGGCAGAGAGGCCTCAAATGTCAAGGCCAGCTCCCTGGACCAGAGTCTCTGTCCGCTGTACACAGGGGGCCAAGTGCCACCCCCCTGTTTCTTTCTCCCTTCCTGACACCAGGGCATCAACATCCAAGCCCCCAGCACTGCCATGGGGGAGCCTGCGAAGGAGCAGGCAGGTCTGTGGAGTCTCACACCCTGAGGGAGGCTAGTGAGAGCCATCTGAAAACAATAAGGAACATGGGGGCTGTGCCCTATTTACTGTGTACCCCAAAACCAAAAGAATATGTGTGAGCAGAAGAACAAAGTAAATGAATGAATGAAGCAAATGACTGACTGAGGGGCTTGGGTAGAATTACCTTCCTTGACCCTCACATGCACCTCCCCAAACTCCTACTCATCTGTCAAAGCCCTACCACAGCATCACCTCCTCTCTGGAGCCCTCCCTGACACCATGCTCAGGGCAGCCTCTGTGCCTGGAAGCATGTTGGTTAGAGCTTATCACACAGCCTTGCTGCTGTCCCTTGCATGCCATCACCCCCTCCAGAACTAGAGCTCCCCAAGGGCAGGGTCCAGGGACAAGCACGGAGCAGGGGCCTTGTTCACCCAGGCCTTCCTATGGGCTCTGGAGGAAGGGACGCTGAACTCAGGTGCCCTTCCTTGCTACATGACCTTGGGCAAGGCAAGTCCCTTTTCTGAGCCTTCTCCTTGGGGGGCTAATGTTCTGGGAACTGGCTGGCCCCAGAGAGCAAGGCCTCAGAAAGCCTGGGCGGATGTGAGTGTGACCCCCCGACCCCCCACTAGGGAGCCGGCCCCCTGCTCTTTCCCCAGGCTTGGAGTGCCCTCCTCTCCTGCCCCCCATGCTATTCCCAGAAGTATGGGTGAGCCACCCACTCTTTCACAAGACAAATAAGGCCAGGGTTCCTCTCCCAAAATAGCACCAACAGCCTGCGGATCGATGGCTGGGGGCCTTTTTCCCAATTGGCCTGTTATCTCTGCAGGTGGATCTTTCACAAAAAGCCCTTCCTGGAGAGAAAACACTGAGCAAGCAGAGAGTGTGGCCTCAGAGCTGCCCCTGCAGGCCCTGTGAGGCTGTGGCTCAGCCAGACCGCCCTGTTTGGGCCCACCCAGACTCTGCTCTCTTCTCCCACCCTCCCTCTGGGCCCTCTCGCCCCTTCCCATGGCCCAGTCAACCCTCTGCACACCCACAACTCCCGGGCAGTGACATCCCTCAGCCTCCGGGCAGCCACCAACGCTGAACCTGTCCTGGCCTGCCTCCCACTGTCCCCCAGGCCAGTGCAGACGCCCCCCACACCCCTCCTCCTCCCGGCATCTATGGCCACACCAGGTCTTCACCGCTTCCTTGGGGAGCTCCGCAAATTGCCCCCCCTCGAACCAGAAAGGCCACCCAGCCCTGGGGCAGAGCACCACGTCCCCCAGCCCCTCCTGGTGTCCCCAGAGCAACCATCTCCCACATGGCCCCCCATCCTTGTCTCTGTTACCTCCAATGGCTCCAGCGACAAAATCCATGGAGGGTGAGGGGTGAGTGGTCGGGCGGGGCCCTGAGTCTGCCTGCTGGGGAAGGCCTGCAGCCACTACGGCAGTGGCCCAACAGTTCTCTGTCCACTCCTCACAGGCCTTAAATACCTGGGGCAGGAGGCAGAGGGCAGGGAGCAGGGTGCCTGCCACCAAGTGGCCACGAAGGCAGAGGGGTCAGTGCCCGCGTGCTGGGCAGCTGGACACCCTCCCAGAGCCCCCAGCCAAGGACCCTTGTCCCAGTGCCCTTGGGACCCGGGTGTCAGGAAAGTATGTGAGAGGTTCCGGGAGATGGCAGGCTCTCAGGGTGCTGGAGCTCTGTCCCACCACCTTCTGGGGAGAAGGGTAGGGAGCCCCCACTCCTTACAGCCCCGGCCCTGTCCTCTGGCCTCCCTGATGCCCCATATTTGCACAGAACTCCCGGCCTGGGGGAGCCCCTGGGTGGTACAAACATTGAATGTCCTCAGCTGCTAACTGAAAGGTTGGTAGTTCTAGTCCACCCAGAGGCATCTTAGAAGAAAGGCCTGGAGTTCTACTTGTGAAAATCAGCCACAGAAAACCCTATGGGGCATAGTTGTACTCTGACACGCATGAGGTTGCCATGACTTGGGGTCAATTCGACGTCAACTGGTTTTTCCTGCCCAGAGAACACTCAAAGCCCCCTCCCTTATCCACCCAGCACTTTCTGAGCTGAGGCTGCACTGAGACAAACCAAGCCTAGTCCCTGTCCCTGAGGAACTCCAGTCCATGGAGAGGGGAGGGGCAGGACAGGCCACAGTTCTTCAACACAGGGAGAAGCTGTCCAGAGGCCCCCGGGAGATGCCCACCACCTGCCCTGAGCCCTCCCCACCACCCTGGTCTCATCTCTTCTTCTGTCCCCTGAGTCCGCAGCCAGGTCGGCCTCCAATTCTGAGTCCCCTGCCCAGAAGGACCCCAGTACTCAGCAAGGGCTGGCGAGGGCAAGCTGAGCGGCAGGGACCCAGCCATCCTGGCCCCACCACCAGGGGTGTGGGGCTCTCGCGTTAGGCACTAACCAAGTTGTCCAGGTCACTCCTGAAAGGGAAGCCAAGCCAATTAAAGGTCACTTGCATCTTGCTGGTGAGGCCTCACGTGTGCACCCCCCTTTACAGTTTACCAAGCACTTCTCATTCACAGGCTCATGGAGTCTTCCTCACAGCCCCGGGAGGGAGGCAGACAGGCCAGGGCTGACGGTCTTCATTTTACAGATGGAGCCACTGAGGCCCAGAGAGGGGCCTGTCCAAGGCCATGCCAGTGACAGGGCTGGAATTTGAGCGCCAGCCACCTTTCAGGCTGTGCTGGGGGACTGACGCTGGTGAGCCTCACCTCCAGGGCCCTTACCACCATGGGCTCTCACAGAGGCGCGGCCCTTCACAGTTTACAAAGCCCCCAGCATACACCCCCGGCGTGAGCCACACTGCAGCCCTGCGTGCGAGGTGGCTACAGCGACACTGAGGCTATTGCCCCCTCCCCCCCCCAAAAAAAACAAATGAGCTGCCATCGAGTTGATTCCCACTCATGGCAACACTATGTATGTCAGAGTAGAACCGCTGGATAGGGCTTTTTGTTTCGTTTTTATAGTTTATTTTGTTTGTTGTTGAGAATATGCAGAGCAGAACATACACCAGTTCAACATTTTCTACATGTACAATTCAGTGATGCTGATTACATTCTTCAAGTTGTGCAATGACTCTCACCCTCCTTTTCTGAGTCATTCCTCCCTCATTAACATAAACTCACTGCTCCCTAAGGTTCCTATCTAATCTTTTGAGTTGCTTTTGTCAGTCCCATATACATAGTTCTTAAAAGAGCATATTGCTGAAGGCAGACATTCTTTGCTAGTTAAGCTGAACTATCATTTGGTACTCCTTAGGGTTTTCGTGGCTGTGACTTTTCGGAAGCAGATCGCCTGGCCTTTCTTCCGAGGTGCCTCTGGGTTGGTGTGAACTGCCAATCTTTTGGTTAACTGTTCAAGCTACCCAGGGACTCCTTGTCTCTTGCCCAGAGCCACACAGCTGGAACCAGAGTGAGTGGCCCCACTGACCAGAAAACAGGAAGGGGAGGGGCAGGTGTGGACAGCTCTGGGCCTGGGCAGAAGGGCAGGAGGCCACGTGTCCGGCTGTTTTCCTGCCCTCTGACAGGCTGGCCTGTAGGCTGACCTTGAGCAGGCTGAGTGCTGAACGAAGGGTAGCCTCCTTGGCCCATCGGCTTTCAGGGCCAGTGGGGTACACGGCGTGGGCAGTGCCAGCTGCCACAGCAGAAGGCAAAAGGGCAGGATGTGATGTCCAAGGCCACTTCCAATGCCCATCCTGGCCTTTAGAGAGACACAGCTCAGCATATGGTCAGGAGCCAGGCTGCCTGCATTCAAATCCCGGCTCTGCCACCAGTGGCTGTGCAACCTCAGGCAAGCCCCTTGACCTCTCTGTGCCTCCATTTCTGCATCCACAGAATCTCTGTGGCCGTTCAGGGCGAGCTCTGGGTGCGTCCCTGTTGAAGTGGTGAGCCAATGCCGAGGCTGCACTCACAGAAGTGGTGAGCCAATGCCGAGGCTGCACTCACAGGAGCATAGAGTCTAGAAGGAAGGAGGTGACGGGCCTTTCTGGGCCAGGCAAATGCACTCAGACCTTGGGTTCGACTGCAGATGCTACAACTGAAGAGGACAGTGACTTGGACAGTGAGGGTTTGAAGCCATGCCGTTTGACTGAAAGAACAGGGACCCACTCCGTCCCCCATTTCCTGTAGCGTGTCGAATGCAGTAGCGGCAGGAGTCCAAGAGTTGCCCCGGACACCTCTCCTCTCTACCCCACGTCCACTAAGTCACCCAGTCCTGCACATTGTAAATCCACTTTCAGACCAACTCGCTGTTGTCTGCCCGCACGACCCCTCCAGCACTCTCTTTTCCCTGTCCCCACCCTTCACTCACATGTCCAACAAACACCACTGCTCACTCTTTGCCAAACTCCAGGGGCTGTGGACCTGGCAATAAACAAAACAGACCAAAGTCCCTGCCCTGGTGGATCTTAAGTGCTGGGCGGGCGGGGCGAGGGGAGGGAGTGGGCAGAGAGCCTATAAGATAAATAACTAACATACCAAGTGTGTCAGGTTCTGGCAAGGGCCAGGAGAGAACAAAGGGGAGAGGGACAGGGTGTGGTGGAGCAGGAGGCATGGTGTTAGGAAAGGCAGCCCAAGAAGGTGACACCTGAGATGACCGTGTTCTCTCGGTCACCACAGCCAAGTTTCACCTGACTTTGTCTCCTGACCAAGCATGCCTGTCATGGTGAGGGTTGTGTGTCAAGTTGGCTGGACCATGGTTCTCAGTGGCTTGGCAGTGACCTAGTGATATAGATTGGCAGTTACATAATGATGCATCACTTTGTGATATACCATAATCACCTCCATGATGTGATCAGCCCATCAGTTGTATATATGTATATATGTGTGTGTGTATGTATATATACACACACACTACACTGGTTTTGCTTCTCTAGAGAACCCAGCCTAAGACAATGCCCAAACTTAACCCTTTCTCCATGGCAAAAAAAATGGAAAACACATCACCTCTCTGTTTAGGCCGCTTCGTACATGTCTAAACGTTTCCCCACTCATCTGTGAGCTTCTGGCAGGCAGAGTGGAGCCTGACTTGTCTCCATGCCCATGGCACCCAGCACAGGACAGGCACTCTGGGGAGGCTGGGTAAGTAAAAGAGTGAGAAAGTGAGTTAGTGGATGAAGGGATAGGTGTGTGGATGGATGAGAGATGGATAGGCGTATGGGTAGGGGGGGTGAATGTGTGGTTGGGCAGGTGGACAGATGGATGGATGATAGGCGGGTGGGTGAGTAGCAGGATGGATGGATGGACAGGAGGACAGCAGTTTGGATGGATGGATGGAGAGATGGACGGATACATGGATGGATGGAAGGATGGACGGATGGCCCAGTAGGGCCCCACCAGGATGTGATGAGGAAGGACTGCAGGACCCAAGACAAGCCATTAATCAGTCAACACCATTATTACCGTCAGTGGGGCCAGCCTTGTGCTGGGCCCTAAGGATTGAGGGAACCCCTCAAGGAGGTGCCACCTACTTCCCTACTGTTAGGGATTGAATCGTGCCTCCAAAAATTTCGTGTCAACATGGCTAGGCCATGATTCCCAGTATTGTGCGATTGTCCGCCATTTTGTCACCTGATGTGATTTTCCTATGTGTTGTAAATCCTACCTCTATGACGTTAATGAGGCAGGATTAGAGGCAGTTATATTAATGAGGCAGGACTCAATCTACCAGATTAGGTTTTGTCTTAAGTCAATCTCTTCTAAGATATAAAAGAGAGAAGTGAGCAGAGAGACAGGGGGACCTCATACCACCAAGAAACAAGAGCCAGGAGAATAGTGCACCATGGGACCCAGGGTTCCTGCTCTGAGAAGCTCCTCAACTGGGGAAGATTGATGACAAGGACCTTCTCCCAAAGCCAACAGACAGAAAAAGCCTTCCCCTGGAGCTGGCACCCTGTATGTGGACTTCTAGCCTCCTAGATTCTGAAAGAATAAATTTCAGTTTGTTAAAGCCACCCACTTGCAGTATTTCTGTTAGAGCAGTGCTAGATGACTAGATAACAAAGGGGAGAGGGGCAGGATGTGGCAGGGAAGTGGCAGCGCCATGTTAAGAAGGGCATCCCAAGAAGGATGTCCACCCATCCAACCCTCACCCCATCCACCCCACACCCTTTCACATGCCCGCCCCCACTCCACCATCGATCAACCTCCCACCCACCCTCCACCCATCCAGCCCTTACTCCCACCTTCTTCACCCATCCACATCCCACTCCCCCCCACCCCTATATCATCACCCCCTCCCCCAATTCCATAGAACACCTGCCCTTCCCGAGAGTGGTACAGCTGGAGGAGCTACCTGTCTCGGCCTCAGTTGAAGAAGCCAATGGTATTAGATGACATTAAACAATTATCGTTATTCCAACAGGTGAAATCACAGCAGCCAAGTTATGTAGGAAAACATTCCCATGTTTTAGAGATACAGACAGAAGCAAGGGCTGAGATGACAGGATGCCTGGGACTTACTTCAAAACTGTCCAGCAAAAAAAGAGAGAAAGGAAAGCAGGAGGGACGGCAAGGGGGGTGCAGAGTGAGAAGCAAATGGGGCAAAACATTCTTGAATCTGGGCCGTGGGCATGTGGGCTTTGGTCACAGTCTTCTACCTCAGTGCATTCCACTTCTCTGTATGTCTGGAACTGTTCATGGTAAAAAGTATCAAAAGAAAAGCAGAAAATTGACCAAGGGTTAGCCTAACCACAGCAGGCCACAACCACAAAGGCCGACTCCTTTGTCAGAATCTGAAAAGCTTAAGAATGAGACGGAGCACGCGAACCAGTTCAATGGGCAGTAGACGTGCGTACCAAAACTAAATTACAATTTACCCCAGGAAATGAGTTAAAGAGCTACCCAGTATCATACGTCACCCGTGTAACAAATAAAAACCACCCTCCAACAGACGGACCGGGACCCGTTCAGAAAAGATCACCCAATCGTGATCTTAGTGCTTTGTCTTTATCCAGTCATAGCCTGTAAGTAATTTACTCATGATGAAAAAGTGTATAAAAAGTACTTATCGATTGTACTTCTTTGGATTTTGGTCTGTTTATAGCCTGAGTATTTCCAGCCAATTCCCCATTTTGTTTTCCCATGTCACAATAAAAATCTCTCTGTTGCACAAGGCTCTGGCAGAAACTGTTTATCTACCAGACATGAAAGGAACCGCCGGTACCCTGCCTGGCCCCTTCCAGGCCACAGGACTGACAGTGGCGGTGGAAGCACCTGGTGGTCATTGGGGCAGCAGACAGAGAGGGCAGGGAGGGGGCCTGCTCCAACGGTCCCTCCTGTACCCCACCTCCCAGCCAGCTGACCCAGGACAGGATCACCTGCCCACACTTGATTTGACCTCTGTGCCCAGGTCAAGAGGCCCCTGGTGGCCAGACTGTCAGGGGAGAGCTCAGCCTGAGCCCCTCAGACTAGGTTTGCCTCTGGGCTTGCCTTTCCCACCGTGTGATCCTGGGCCAGTGGTGTGACCTCTCTGAGTCTTGACTTTTCCAATAGGTAGTGGACTTGGGGGTCTTCTCTCCTGGGGTGTGCAGATGGCAGGAAGAGAAGCCCGTGAGGCAATGCTTAGGCCACCTCAAGGCCACCCTCCCACAGGGCCTCGGGTACAATCAGTAGTAGTGAGGCCAGTTGTGGCCTCCTGCACCCCTCAGAGCCCTACTGTTTGCAGCAAGGAGGCAAAAGGAATAACTACAAATTACTTTTTTTAAATCCAGAGCTAAGAGGCTCAACCAACAGAGAAAGTGAGAGTCCACACCTAGGCCTGGGCTCCTGTCTGCCTGCCTGAAGCAGGCAGGCACTGACATTCCCTTTTTTTTTTTTTTTAATAATATTTTATTGTGTTTTTGGTGAAAGTTTACACAGCAAATTAGGTTCCCATTTGACAATTTCTGCAGAGATTGTTCAGTGACAATAGTTAGATTTTTCACAACGTGCCAACATCCTCTTTGTGTCTGGTTGTTCTGTTTCCAGTACTCGAGTTTCCCTGCCCCCTTATCTTTTCAGAATTGCTTCGGAGTCATTGTTGATCTTTTGGACTCATACAGGTGGTTTTTTAAGGGAGCGCTGTACTCATGGGTAATAAGCATCCTTTATTTTGTGTGCCAACCTGTTATTTCATTAAAAGGTGATAGTTTCAGTTCAAGTTTTAAAGAGTATCTCAGGGAGATAGTCTCAGGGAGTCCTCTAGTCTCAACTGGTCCAGTAAGTCTGGATTTTTTCAGAATTTTAGCTCTGTTCCACATTTTTCTCCCCTTCTCTCAGGCCCATCTATTGTGGCCCTGATCAGAACAGATGGCAGTGGTAGCAGAGGACCACCTAATTCTTCTGGTCTCAGGGTAGGTGAGGCAGTGGGTTGTGTAGGCTATTAAACCTGTGCACTGCATAGTTTCTTCTCTGAGACTTCGGTTTCCATCTTTCTCTTTTGCTCCTAACAAGTAGAGGCCAATAGTTGTATCTTAGATGGCTGCTCACAAGCTATTAAGAAGACCCCAGACGCTACTCACCTTACTAGGATGAAGAACATAAATTTTGTGGTGCCAGTTGACTGACTTGTCCCACGAGACTAAGGTCCTATGCCTTCAAACCTAGTGTGATGAGTTGAATTTTGTCCCCCCAAAAATATGTATCGATTTGGTTAGGCCATGGTTCCCAGTATTGTGTAATTGTCCACTAATTTGTCATCCAGTGTGATTTTCCTATGTGTTGTAAATTCTGTCTTTATGATGTTAATGAGGCAGGATTAGAGGCAGTTATGTTGAGACAGGACTCAATCTACAAGATTAGGCTGTATTTTGAGTCAATCTCTTTTGAATTATGAACGAGAGAATCGAGCAGTCAGCAGGACCTCACACCACCAAGAAAGTAGTGCCAGGAGCAGAGCGCATCCTTTGGACCCAGGGCTCCTGAGCTGAGACACTCCTAGACCAGTGAAAGATTGATGACAAGGACCTTCCTCCAGAGCCAACAGAGAGGGAAAGGCTTCTCCTGCAGCTGGCACCCTGAATTCAGACTTCTAACTTCCTAGACTGTGAGAAATAAATTTCTGTTTGTTAAAGCCACCCACTTGTGGTATTTCTGTTATAACAGAACTAGATAACTAAGACTCCCAGGGAACCTTTCTTACAAGGTGTTTGGTTATGTCTGAGAAGTATCTGTAACTGTGTCCCATATGACTATATATGTATGCACACACATACATAGAAACTAAACCAAACCCAAACCCATTGCCATTGAGTTGATTCTGACTCATAACGATCCGTAGGGCAGAGTAGAACTGCCCTATAGGGTTTCCAAGGCTGTAAATCTTTTCTTTTTTTTCCTACTTTAGATGAAGGTTTACAGAGCAAACTAGTTTCTCAATAAAGGTCTACAGAGTAAACTAGTTTCTCCATAAACAATTAATACACATAGTGTTTTGTGACATTGATTGCCAACCCCGTGACATGTCAACACTCTCCCCTTCTCGACTTTGGGTTCCCCACTACCAGATTTTCTGTTCCCTCCTGCCGTCTTGTCCCTGCCCCTGGCCTGGTGTGCCCATTTAGTCTCGCTTTATTTTATGGACCTGTCTGATCTTTGGCTGGAGGGTGAACCTCAGGAGTGACTTCACTACTGAGCTAAAAGGGTGTCCGGGGGCCATACTCTCGGGGCTTCTCCAGTCTCTGTCACACCAGTAAGTCTGGGGGGGGGGGAGTGTGGGAGTATGCGTGTGTGAGTGTGTGTGTGAGTGTATGTGTGTGTGAGTTAGAATTTTGTTTTACATTTTTCTCCAGCTCTGTCCAGGACCCTCTACTGTGATCCCTGTCTGAACAGGTAACCCAGTACTTACTAGTTGTGCTGGACTCGGTCTGGCAGTGGCTGCGATAGTTGTGGTCCATTAGTTGACACTCCTTTTTGAATAACAGTTTGCAATTTACTTTCCTTCCTCATCAGTATCCTTGGACAACGTCTCACCTTGGTGGCTGCAGACCCACTTCTTTCCTGAGCGCGTCCACAGTATCCTGTGGTGGCCCGGGCTTTGGGGTTTAGACTGTCTGAGCCTCAGTTTTCTCATCTGTAAAATGGAAATTCTATTACCTAACACTGGGTGCTGAGTGGGAGGACTCAAGAGTCCCTAGCTGCAAGGCATTTGGAGCAGTGCCAGGCAGGTAGTAGGTGCTCTATAAACATTACTGCTGTGATTTCCTTCCCTCTCATGTGCCTTTGGAAACCCCGGTGGTGTAGTAGTTAAGTGCTATGGCTGCTAACCAAAAGGTCAGCGGTTCAAATCCACCAGGTGCTCCTTGGAAACTCTATGGGGTGGTTGTACTCTCTCCTATAGGGTCACTATGAGTCGGAATTGATTCGACCGCAACAGGTGTGGTTTGGTTTTTTTGGGTGTGCCTTTGGCTTGCTTCCTGTTTATTACAGGAAGAGCTTCAATAGACACGTTTTGGGCATTTCCGTAGGGCACCCTCCCAAAGGTGAGGTTGCTGGGTCAGATGTAAGTGAATTATTTCTAATTTTAATGGACTTTGCCATTTTGGCAGGGTCTGGAGGAGCAGAGGGGCGGGGGGCAGCATTCAAGCCTGGGGTCCTAGCTCAGGCACCTAGAGTAGGAACTGGGGGCTGGCCAGCTCCAGAGAGGTCAGCAGCCCCAGCATTCCAGAAAACAGGGCTTCCTTGGCATCTGTGGACAAGGTCAGGAAACCCCAGGTCCTCGTCTGACTCACTGGGTGACACTCCTGAGCCTCTGTTTCCTCACCTGTAAAATGGGACTAGCTAGCTCTGCTATCTTGCACACTCTGCAGGCACCCCGCCATTCTTGCCTAGGTTTGCCCAACGCCCATCTTGTCACTGCCAACCCCATGGCCCCGGGCTGCAGGTAAGACTTCAAGAGTGCTGGGGAGGGGCAAGCGGATTCTGGGTGCGAGAGGGTGCAGGAAGTGGGACTTATGGGCCCTTGCCTCAGTCTTCTCAGAAACCCTGACCCCCCCCCTGACATTCTGAGGGGTGAGGGCCCTGGGCCTGGGGTCTCTGAGGCCACGTGGCCCCATACAACAGCATTATCACAGAGCTTCCTGCCATTTCTCCTGCCTGTGCCTCCCTGCAAAGGTGGCACACAGTGGGCTCCCCCCAACTCCGGCTCCCATTCCTGCCAGCAGAGGAGCTAGACGCTGCCTTCACCCCTGAGCTTGCCACAGGCATCAAACTAGCCTTCACGGCACACCTGTGGCACAGATGAGAAAACCGAGGCCCAGAGAGAAACAGCCAAGAAGAATTGGTGGAAAGGCCTAGACTTTGAGGCTCAGCCCGGCTGAGGCTGACCCCACGGTCAGTTTAATTAACCCCTGTGCTTCAGTTTCCCCTTCTGTGAGCAGGGATGACAACAGCTGCCTGGAGGCAGAGTGAAACCCGGAGTATCTGCGGAAGCGTGGGTGACCTCGCTGCTGATTCCTTGTTCCTGAGTCAGCTGTGGGGAGCTGTCCACCAAGCCCCTGCCCCTGCCCCACCCTGGCTTTGTCTCTTCACAGTCCCTGGGCTCTGGAACCCCTGCCACTTCAAACAGTACCTCCTGTGGCCAGGGTTCCAGCCCCTTGTGAGCCCTTCACACCCTGCCCAGGAGGCATTGTTAACCCAGAAGTCCCCTGGCTGGAAGGGCTGAGAATGTCCCTTGTCCTGGGCCTCAGGTTTCTCACCTGGACACCGTCCAGATCCCAGACACAAGGAATCTTGATTGAGAAGCGAAGGGCCCTCTCCAAAGCAGGGCCTGAGGCCTGTCATAGCTGGTTATTTTGGGAAAGGAAGCTATTGACTTCTGTCAATTACTCATTCATTCACGCACCCCATTCACTCACTGCAATGGTCATCTTCTCGTGCCAGGTCCCATGCTGGGCACAGGCATCCAGAGATGACCCAGTTCCTCACTCATCTGTACCGAGTCTGGTTGGTGAGTTAATCAGCTATCTACTAAAAAAAAAGAAAAAACAAACCCATTGCCTTTGAGTCGACCCCATGTATTAGGGAGCTGAATTTCTCCATAGGGCTTTCTTGACTGTAATCTATATAGAAACAGATTGCCAGGCCTTCTTTCTGCAGAACTGCTAGGTATGTTTGAACTGCCAACCTTCTGGTCAGCAGCCAAGCACTTACCCGTTTGCACCATCAGGGCTCCTTAGTCCTTAGTTATCTATTACTGCTTAACGAAGTACCCCAAAACTTTGCAGCTTAAAACATCAAACATTTCTATAGTTTCTGAGGGTCAGAAGTCCAGCTTAGCTGGGTGGCTCTACACTGGGGTGTGAGGCAGAGGGGAGATTCAGGTTCAGAGAGGAGGGCGCCCTCCTGCACCCCTGCCCCAGGAAGACTGCCCTGCTGGGTGCTGGCTCCTGCCTGGCATGACGGTCCCCTGAGGCTGGGCACTGGTCAGCAGGGATGACAGAAGGAAGGGGAAGCTGTGGTGGAATGAGAGAAAGGGAGCACATACCCAAGACCCCTCCCCCAGTGGGAGGTTCTGGAATGTGGTGAACTTGGATTCCAGGATTCTGATAAGGACTGCAGGGCTCCAGGATTCCTGGAGGCTGAGAGCTTTCTCTTGGCCACTCCCCAGAGCTGCCCGGGACACCCCCTCATCCAGCATTTCCTGAGGGGCCTGCCTGCCATGTCCACAAACTCAGTACTTGTCACTCTCCCTGGCAACTGTCCCCCATTCCCACCCACTCTAGCTCACCCCATACCCCAGTCCTGGGCCTCAGCAGCCACACTGCCTTCTCCCCACTCCCTCTGCCCTCGGGGGCCTGTTTGTACTGGGGCCTGTTTGTACTGACCGTAGGCCTGGACAGATCCTCAAGGCCCCCGCGCTACATGGAGGAGGGAGCCGGGACAGATCCTCAAGGCCCCCGCGCTACATGGAGGAGGGAGCCAGGAAGCTGTGTGTTCTGCCACCAGCCCCTCTGCATCCTGACCCGTGGGCCCAACATGAGCTGGGGACCACCCTCAGCCTTCCGGTCCTGAGCACCCCAGCCAGGCCCCCGCTGCTCTATTTTTACATGGAGAACCATTTGCTGTGTCTATTTATATCACTCCCTATCTTGGGTTTCTGGTCACCACGACATCGGGCCAGCCTGGCCAGGCAGGTCTGAATGGCCCTGAGTGCAGCAGGGGCTCCATGCACCTGCAGGTGGTACACCCAAAGAGAGGTTCAATGTTTTCCAAGGGAATGAAAATGCAAGAAACCCAAATCACCTGGCAGCAACTTGGGGTTGATAGATTCAACGGATAAATGAACTAGTCCAAGTCCACCTACCATGGGAGTCGTTTGGATGCCATGGACCTGGGAGGTCAAGGGGTCACCAGGAGAGCAGCTGGCTGTCCTCAAGGGATACCAGGCTGTCCACCCTCTGAGGCTCAGAGTGCACGAGGGAGGGTGAGTCACACCTACCTAGACGATGAGAGCATTTTCCCACAGGGCGAACAGACCCATGAGCAGAGGTGATCCTCACCTGAGCTGGCCTCAGGCCACACAGCTTCATAACAGACAAGTTTGTCATGGAAGAAGTACAGCCAGAGTGCTCCTTGGAAGGGAGGATGGTGAGATTTTGTCTCACATACTTGGGACATGTTATCAGGAGGGACCAGTCTCTGGAGAAGGACATCATGCTTGGTAAAGTAGTGAGTCGGCTAAAAAGGGGAAGACACTCAACAAGATGGATTGACACAGTGGCTGCAACAATGGGCTCCAACCTAACAATTGTGAGGATGGGGCAGGACTGGGCAGTGTTTTGTTCTGTTGTCCGTGGGGTAGCTATGAGTGGGGACTGACTCGAAGGCACCTAACAACAACTGCCTTCTTGGCCCGAGGGCCCCAGGTACCTGATATGGATTGAACTGTGTTCCCCAAAAAGATATGATTATGTCCTAACCCTTGTGCCTGTGAAGGTTACCCTGTTTGGAAACAGTTTTGAAGATATTATCAGTTACCATGAGGTCAGACTGGAGTAGGGCGGGCCCTAATCCCACCCGAGAGGTGTCCTGTAAGAGGAAGGCTACCATGGCAATCAGCAGCAGTCTGGGGCTTTGAGAAGCTGGGAGGGATGCATGGGGCAGGTTCTCCCTCAAGAGTCTCAGAAGGACTCAGACACCGTGACCTTCTGGCCACTCAGCCTCCAGAACTGAGACAATAAATGCCTGTCTTATAACCAGGCACTTACCGTGAGGATGGCGAGGACCGGAAATCACTTCCTTCTGTCATACATGAGGTGCTGTGGGTCGGAACCAGATCCATGGTATCTAACGACAACATGAGCCACCTTGTTTGTGGAATCTTGTTACGGCACCCTTTGGGGACTCACACAGTATCATTAGGGAACCTTCCTGGAGCTGTGGTAGACCAGCTGTGGGGTGGGCTTTCCCCCACCCTCTCTTACAGTTGAAGGCGCCCTCAGGAAATGCTACTTTAAGGGATCCATTGGCTCAACACCTAGCTTCCATTTTCTCAAAGGTGACAGCAGCTAAGGGAAGAAGGCTACCACGCCTTATACCAGAAGGACAACAGCAGAGCGGTACAGTCCCTGCTCCGTGCCAGGCTCTGTGTGACGTCCTTCAATTGCCCTGGCCCCTGGAGTCCTTACCATCCCATTTTACAGATGACAGACATCGGGCAAAGAAGGCAGGTCTGAGCGGAGACTTAAAAGCAAAGCTGTTGAGTTGGTTCCTTCCTAAGTCTTTCCTTGAAGTCAGTCTTGACCAAGGTCCCCAAAGCCAATTAGAAGGTGGTACTGATAGGCCACCTAGGATCGCTTCGAGGCAGGTTTAAAGCAGATACCACCCTCCTGCTCCTCAAGTCTGATGCCTTAGTTTAGGGGTGCAATCTGGGAAGTTCTGTTCTTAGCTATCTCCCTGGGTGACTCAACAGCACAGGGACCCACTCCAAACACAGAGGTCTAAACTCACAGTGATCCTATAGGACAGAGTAGAGCCACTCCATAGGGTTTCCAAGGCTGTAAGCTTTATGGAAGCAGACTGCCACCTCTTTCTCCCACAGAGCAGGTGATGGGTTCAAATCTCTGACCTTTTGGTTAGCAGCTGAGTGCTTAACCACTGCACCACCAGGGCTCCTTCCTAGAGGTCTCAGGAAGGGAAACCAGTGGCCAAGGTTACACAGAGGGACCCACAGCCTCGTCCCAGAAGATTATACCCCGCGCCTCTCTTTCATGAGCCACACAGGGCCCCCCAGGATCCCATCACCTTCCACAGCTCTAGCCATCTAGTGACTCTGTCAGCCAGAACATTTATGGAGCACCTACTGTTTACTGGAAGTAAAGACGACAGAAAAGTCCCTGCTCTGGTGGAGTTTACACTCTAGTGGGGGAGACAAGTGATAAACATGTGGAAAAACTATGTCACCACCAGAGCCGAGAGCAAGCCGGGCCTTTCCTCTCTACATGGGAAAGGGGCAGCCAAACCCCTTTCGAGGAGGTGGGAATCAAGGGGGACCCTTGTGAGTTCTGAGTTCCAGGGAGGAGCCACCCAAGGCTAGGCGGAAGAGCATCCCAGACAGAGGAAGCAGCCAGTCCAAAGGCCCTGGGGTAGGAGCAAGTGTGGAGTGTCAGCCCCAGTGTGAAGGCCAGAGTGGCTGGAGCAGGGGAGATCAGGGAGAGAGGAGGTCGCGACCAGATCTTCTTGGGCCTCATGGCCCCAGCAAGGAGCTTGGATTCTACTCCAAGTGGGACAGGAGCTAACTGCCAGCCCTGCCCTCTTTGCCAGCTTTGTAATCTCCTCAGGCCACTCCCATCTCAAAAGGACACCTGCCCTTGTCCCCTCAGTCCCTGCCTAGCCCTCTCTTTCCACCTCACCCCGAGGCGCCCTGAGCTCCAGCCTTTCCCTGCCCCTGTCACGTCCCTGCCCACAGGAGACCACAGCTTCCAGTCACTGAGTTCAGCAGACTGAGGTTGGGTGCAGAGGACTGCCTTTCTTTTCCCCTGCTGGCATTTCTAATTTTGCCACACTGAAGCTGCCCCTGTGAGAAGTTGTAAGCACTGTACACTTTGCATCAACCTGGCTTGACTCTTTGGTCTTCTGTGATGGCTCTTTCCCGAGCCACCCCCCACTGTCCTGCTGTTGCTCTGCCCTGGAGCCCCTCCTGCCCCTCCTAGGCTGGGGCAGAGCCCTGCAGGGCGGCCTCCTGGGAGGAAGGCTCTGAGGAATGTGGGGACTCGAAAAAGGTACATTCTGGGCTGTAATTCCATCCTCAGGTGATGAAATGAAACAACAATTGTTGACAGAATCCAGGTTACAAGAAGACACAGGCATTACACGCTCACGTACTTGGCCTTGACTTTCCTTCTTTTTGCTGGTCTCTCCCCAGGGGCGATGGAATCCACTGGAAGGCAGGGTGGGTGTCTGGTCTTCAGCCTGGGCACAGAGCAGGCTTCCAATAAATACCTGTGTACCTGGGCGGCAGGAAAATAAGATTTCCTTATTTCAGGAAATGTGGTTTTCCGGAGGAAACCCTGGTGGCGAGTGGTTAAGAGCTATGGCTGCTAACCAAAACGTCGGCCGTTGGAATCCACCAGGTGCACCTTGGAAACTCTACGCGGCAGTTCTACTCTGCCCTATATTGTTGCTATGAGTCAGAATCAACTCGATGGCAATGGGTTTGGTTTTGGGTTTTCAGGAGATGTGGTTTTAAAAGGGTTGGTCACTGTTAAGGACTGGATTGTGCCTCCCTGTGGCGGTGCCCTGGTAATGCAGTAGTTAAGAGTTCAGCTGCAAAAGGTGGGCAATTCAAATCCACCAGCCACTCCTTGGAAACCCTATGGGGCAGTTCTACTCTGTCCTGCAGAGTCTCTGTGAGTGAGTCAGAACCCAGTGGAGGGCACGTAACAACATACTTGTGGAGGTAATCCCATTTGGGAAGTGTTGTCTTTGTTATGTTAATGAGACCTTATCAGTATAGGGTGTGCCTTAAACCTAATGGCTCTTGAGATATTAGATACAGAGAAAAGGGAGGAGTGAGGAAAAGATAGATGCCAGGTGGAAATTTCCAAGGAAGGCTGGGAACTCTAGAGAAAGTGAGACAAGATTTTCCCTCAGAGCCAACAGAGAGAGCAAGCCTTCCGCTAAAACAGGTGTCCTGAAATCAGACTTCTAGCCTGAAACTGTGAGAAAATTAATTTCTGTTCATTAAAGGCACCCACTTGTGGTACCTGTTATAGCAGCACTAGGTAACTGAGACAGTCAGCCACCTTCACATCCAGGTGACCCCATCCCCTCCCAGGGCTCGCTTTCACCCTTCCTCCCAGCACAAATGCTAACCTGGGGGCATGTGCCCTGAGCAGGACAAACCCTGGCCTGCCCTCGAGGTGCCCTCAGATGGAAGCAGCCACCTGCACCCACCTCCAGAGGCTCCTGTGGCAGGGCAGAGAGGGCAAACCTGCCCCAGAGCCCACTCCTTCCTGGACCTTTGTCCTTAAACCCAATAAGCCCCAGCCAGAATAGTGGTCCCCCTGCAGTCCAGTCAATTACTTAATATGGCCCTTCTTGCCATAGTTTTTGTACCTCCCATTGAATGACTGGGTGGGACTATACAACAAGGTGCTTGTGTTACCGCAAATCGCAGATTCGAGCAGGCAAAGCCAATACTGAGACAGGAGGAGGTAAGCAGCAAGAGGGCTTTACTGAACACCGGTATCCAAGAGACAGAGGGGGATAAATTTCTCCCAAATTCTGTCCAACTCTAAAGGAGGGTTTTATAGGGGGAAGGTCAGGGTTATCTAATGTATTTAAGCACGTAGCCCACAGATGGTCTTATACAACACAGAACAACTACAAAAAACTCTTTATTAAACTAAAGATATGTATGTCAGACATCTGGACTCTAATCTGTAGTTTGCAACAGGCTGAAAAAACTTAGGTAAGAATCTCTCTGGGCTAGTGGAACTGCTCTGCCAAGTCCACTCTGACTGAGATAAGGAGCAAGAAAGAAAGTTGCAGATCAAAACCTCCAGGGAGGCTCCCTAGCTGCTGTCTTGCAGGCTGAATGCCATTTGCAAAACAAAGCTCAGTCATGCTTGTTATGTTCAGAGCAGAACAGGCTGTTTGGCCATATCTTGAACAGAACCTGCGCCATTTTTCAAAGACTTCAGCTATACTAAAACAAACTAGAAAACAGTCTCTCTACTTTAATATTAAAACATTAAAGAAAATATATTTTTTCTACTTCACTTGTGGCCCACCAAGGAGATTGGATAGCTTGTGAATTATGTAAATAAGGCATGTGGCACCCTTATGGGGGAGGGGCCACGCAAATAAAGTGCATGGAATTCTGATGAGGGGATTGCTCAGTTTTGCCATCCCGCTAGGCTTAAAAGGAGACATCCCAGAGGTGGGAAGGGAGGATCTCACCACCACCATCAAGAAAGAGGAACCAGGATTAGAGCGCATCCTTTGGACCCAGCATCCCTGCCCTGAGAAGCTCCTGGAATCAGAAGACAGAGAGACAGAGCTGTAACACTGAAGACAGCAAGAAGCTGATGCAGAGAAACGGTGGCAGCAGAAGCAGGAGATGGCACAGTGGGCTTCCCAGCCCACTGAGCAAGAAAGCTGAGCGCCTTCAGGCAGGAGGCTTGCTGGCAAAGTGGGGTGCCTCTGGGTACTTACTGGCAGAGCTAAAAGAGCTCTGTAACACTTTCCCAAACAGTGCAGAGGCCAGGACAACGGGTCGAGGGCCAGAGAGAGGCTATCCTGAATGTAAAACTATATCGCGAGCATCCCTAAATCTGAACTGTAACCTGCTACTTCCCTAACAAACCCCATAACTGTGAGTATGGCCTGTCAGTTCTGTGTGGGCATTGCAACAAATTACTGAACCAGTAGAGAAGAGTGCCATGGCAGGGACAGCTGGTGTCGGAATTGGTAAAAGGTTAGAGAGCGGAGGTATGTCTGACCTCTGCCTCATAGGAATCAGCCTTGGGCTATTGATCTTGATTCTCCCTCCCCTTGTGAAGTTAGGTGAGGAGGTCAGATGCCATTCCTATGCCATTTTTACACTCCAAACGTATGACGCCATTGCCATGCCATTTTTACACCCCCAAACGTGTCCCACCTCCAAACACAGCCAGAGGCCTCACACACCTCCTCTACCTGGGCCCCTACCAGCTCCCTCACCTGGGTCCCTGCTGGGGCTGCCAAACACAGCCTCCCTCCAAGGAGCTTTCTGAGGCTTAACTATCGAGTGCCTACTGTGTACCACGCTACTGGGCCCCTCCCCAAAGACGCTCAGGGAGTCAGGACTCAGTGCCATCTGCCCTAAGGGGTACATTAACTTAAAGGCATGTGTGTGCTTTCTCTTAAAAATAAATAAAGCACAGGTTGTCCTATGCTCCTTAGCAATTGTTCCATGATTTTCCAACTTGACTTTTCTCTCCAACCATGCGAAAAACAGGGATGTGGCTGGGATTTGTGCCTCACCTCCCGAGGCCTGGGGCAATCTGGGGGCACCCTGTTCCTGGGGGCAAGATATCCACACATAGCTTATCCAGTTTGATAGCCATGGCCCGGGGAAGGCTCCTACCACCTGGGTCCCCCACATCAATACCTGCCCCTGTTCCGGGCTGGGCTTCTGCTGGGCCCACATGCTATTGCTTTCCTGTCCCGTGGGTCTCTCCCCCAACCCCTCTGCCTGAGGCCTCCAGCTGGGTCAGAGGCTGGCGATAATCAAACCCAGGCCTCCAGGCCCCTAGTTCAGGGCCCAATGGCCATCACAAGCACTGGACTAGGAGTCAGCAGACCTGGGTTGGGTCTCTGCTTAGCGAATGTTCTACTTAGATTTTAAGAAGGAAGTATGGCTAGATTCCCAGGTGGCCACCTGATCACCGGGCTTCATTGCTTACACACACCTGACACATATTCCCTGTACCAAACATGACGTAATCTTTAAAACCTGTCCAGGAGATATCTATCCATTGGAATTTGTATCTCGATCTCAGTTATGGTAAAATGCAAATAAAAGAACAGTGCTCCAAACGCCACAAAACAGGCTGTGCCTCTGCCCAGAGGAGTTATCCAACTCTCACAGTCAGGAGAAAACGCCTAGCCCCACCCGGCCCCGCCCCACCTCTGGCCGCTTGGACCCCGCCGCCCGCGGACCTCCTGGGGCGCTGGTGACTGGGGGTGTCCAGTGGCTCCTCCGCGCAGGCCAGGGGTCCCTCATCACTGTCAGTGACAGGGAGTCCGGGGCTCCACCTTACTCCCCCACCCCCTGCCGTCGAGTTACCCACGGTTACCCAGAGCCAAGCTCTCCACCTCGGCGCCTTCACACACTCCTTTCCCTCTGCTGCCTTGACCCTGCCCCTGGGCCCGCGCACCCAGCCCTGAGCCCGGCGCCCGCCTTCTCCCGCCACATCGCGCCTCCAGGTGCAGCCGTGGGGTTCACCGCGTTCTGGGCCAACTCCGCGTCGGCGCTCTAGATCTTGTCCTTGAACCTCTCCCGTTCCACAGCCTTGCGCGGCTCCCGCGCCCCGTTGGCATCCTTCGCTCTCCGCCCGGTGTCGGAGCCGGCCCGGCCCCCTCCCGTTTTAAAGTTTGCTCCTCCTCGCAGGAAACCCAGGCTCGGCCCCCGCAGGCTGCGCTCGGGGCTCCAGCGCACCGCGGGTCCGGCCTGGCGCGCGCCAGTCCCCAGGCTCCCGAAGGGTGTAAGCTGCCGAGAAGTTTCACAACTAGTGGTGCCCAAGCCCGCAGCCTTGGAGGTCCCGGAGCTCTGCGCCCGTCACCGCGGCACCGTGGCCCCATTCTACAGGCCAGGAAGCCGAGGCTCAGCGACGGAGTCGGGACCCGAACCCGGTTCTCAGGCTCCGGGCCGGCGCCCGGCGTGGACTCCAGGCGGGGCGGGACCGTTCGCCACCGCGCACCGCTCTGCCTCCCTCGCGGGGGTGACGCGGGCGGGCTCACTAAGCACACTCTTTGTCTGCCGAGCCGCCGCGCCGCCCCCGCCCGTCCACGCGCCCGCTACGTCCTCTGCGCCCTGCCCGCTCCGCGCGGGCTCAGCCAATGAAGCGCGGCGGCGGGGCGCAGCGCCCGGGGAGCTGTCCATGCCCTGCCCGCCCATTGGCTGCGCTCCGCGCTCGCCGGGGCTAAGCCGGCCGGGCCCGAGGTGAGGGACCACTGGCGGCCGGTGTGCGGGCGGGCTGCAGGCGACGCGGCGGGGCCGGGCGCGGGGCGAGGAGTCGCGCACAGAGTCGCCGCTGCCCCCAGCCCCAGTGCGACCAGGGCTTCGCGCCAGGAGGCGGCGGCCAGGCCGAGCTCCAACCCTGCAAGCCGGGGCCCCGACGGCTGCCCAGCCCGGGTAAGGAGTCGGAGGAGGAGCAGGACGAGGAGGAAGGCGGCCGCGCCGGGCACCGGGCAATGGCGCTCGACTTCCTGGCTGGATGCGCCGGGGGTAAGGAAGCTTGCGGGCGCGGGCCGGGCCAGGCGGCGGGTGCGAGGCCAGCTCACCTGCGAGCTCTCGGCCGAGCGGCTCACCTCGGGCTGGGGCGTCCCTGTCTGTAAAACGAGGATAGCCACGTCCCTGTCTCATGGGGCTGTCGTGCGCTTGACATCAGGCCCGGCGAGCGCCTGGCGCACTGTCCGCTGGCCGCGTGTCTTTAAAGGCCTTCGGTGCATGCAGGGACTGGTGGTCCCAGGCGCTGGGGTTTACGATTTGACAGTCGGGCTGGTGGATCGGGGACCGCGGGGAGGATGCCCCCTGCGTCCTCCTCGCCGCGCCCAGGGCCGAGGCCAGCGGTTGCGGAGGCCAGAGAAGTTTGGGGCTGACTCCACCTTCCCTCACAGCCATCGTGGCCGGCCTGAGGCTGCAGAACGACCACCTTTGGGGCCGGCCTGACCCGGGCGCGGAGTCACGCGTTGGCGCGCCGCCCCCTCCTGCCCCTCTCCAAGAGTTGCTGGGTGTCCGCCGGGGGGAGGGGATGCTGACGCGCCGTGTGGGAAAGCCCTCCGGATCACGAATGCGTGGCACCGGCGTGATGGCATCTTTGCGCAGGCCGGGGCTGTGGCACTGGGATTTGTCCCGAGCCTGTGACCCTGGAGAACTGAATCGGGTCGCTCGAACCGACCGTGGACAGCCTGCACATCACTTCCCGGTTTGGGCTTCAGCTTTTCCGCTGAAAGGTAGAGAGTTAATTTATTCAGTGAGTGTTAGTGAACACCTGGTTGTCTCTTTCCTCCCACTCTCCATGTGTTTGCGTTTTAATAAAGGATGCTTCCTAAAGTAGAGGGTCATCGAAAAAGAGGAAGATCCTCAGCGAGATGGATTGACACAGTGGCTGCAGCAGTGGGCTTGAGCATAACAACGACTGTGAGGATGGTATAGGACCCGGCAGTGTTTCGTTTTATTGTACATAGGAACTGACTTGATGGCACCTAACAACCTAACAACAACAATAAAACAATCAGGTACCTGCCAGCAGAGGCCTGGAGGGACAGGTGTGACTAGCTGTGATCTTAAGCATTTTAACCTGTGGGGAGGAGGGGAGTGTCCAGGAAAGTGATATGTGCTCCACGGGTTGCAAAGTCCTAGCTGTCACCCGATAGGGCCTCTCTCCCCCCAGCCTGTCACCCAATAAGGCCTCGCTTGGAAGCCACTGGCTGGGTCCCAGAGCTTTCTGCAAGATGGTGAGGAATTTCTCCCAAATCCTGGGTGCAGAGGAGGGGAGCTCCGGGTGGGGAGGGAGCATGGCCTCTGTGGATCCCGCTCTGCCCCATCCCCACCTCCTGCCCCAGCCACAGCTGTCCTCCCTCTCGGTCCCAACACCACACCTGCTGTCTTCTCCTGGGCCCCAGACCCTCCTCCATCCGCCTCCAGTGGTGGCCCCTATCTTACTTCATGGGGAGTGTGGGGTTCCTCCTGGAGCCAGGGTTCCTCCCAAAGTCATGCCAGCATGTGTCCAAGTGCCCTGGGAGCCCCGGGGTTTTGGGGGAGGAATTGTCATCCTCAGGCCAGACATGCATCGGACCCTTCTTGCCTGCTGACACATGTTCAGTTACTCTGGGCTCATGCAGGCCCCCCTGCCTGGAATGCCCTCTGTCCATGCTCACTGGTCCTCCTTCCAGAGCAGGGGTGAGGCCAGTGTGGCCCTCTGCTAGCTGCCAGCACCACCCCCTACAGCCCCGAGGCAGCCAGGCATAACTGGGGTATGGCAGGTGTTATAGATTGAATTATGTTCCCCCCCAAAAATGTGTGTATGAATTGGGATGGGCCATGATTCCCGGTATTGTGTGATTTTCCTGTTCCTGTATGTTGTAAATCCTGCCCCTAGGATGTTAATGAGGAAGGATGGACAGCAGTTGTGTTAGTGATGCAGGACTCATTCTACAAGATTGGATTGCGTCTTGAGGCAATCTCTTGAGATTTAAAAGAAAGAAGCTAGCAAAGAGACAGGGGGACCTCCTACCACCAAGAAAGCAGTGCTGGGAGCAGGCGTGTCATTTGGACCCGGAGTCCCTGCACTGAGAAGCTCCTCAACCAAAGGAAGATTGATGATAAGGACCTTCCTCCAGAGCCCACAGAGAGAGAAAGCCTTGCCCTGGAGCTGATGCCCTGAGTTTGAACTTTTAGCCTTCTAGACTGTGAGGAAATAAATTTCTCTGTGTTAAAACCATCCACGTGTGTTAATTCTGTTAGAGCAGCCCTAGATGACTAAGACAACAGCTAAGGCAGGTATTGCAAGTGGCAATATCACTGACCTCTTTCAGATCTGCCGCCGGCCATACCGATATACCTGAAACTGCGTATGGGCCCTCACTGGCCCTGGGCGAGTGGCGCCATCAGGTACACATAGGCCACTGCCTGCTGAGAGCCGAGGCCTGGCCTCGTAAGCAGTGGGGCTGGAAGTAGCTGCTGCCAAGGGGTCCCTGTGACGGCATGGCGAGGAGCAGAGGGTGGCCAGCCTCTGCCCATGAGGTCTGTCTTCTCAGAAACCGTCTCTCCTCTCCTTTGGCCAAGGAGAAGCCCAGAGAGGAGGGGGACCAGTAGGAAATCACCCTGCTCCCCAAGCAGGTGGGGTCTCCTGCCTTCTCCCTCCCCCAGCCTCCAAGGTACAGGGTAAGCCTGGTCCACAGGACAATGATCTGATTGTGTCCCAGGCCCGTCTGGGCCCCAGGCTGTCCCACCTGCAGAAGCCAATGGGGGTGGGGGGTGGTGTCCCCAGAGACCTGGCTCCCTCAGGGCAGGGAGGCTGGAGCCAGGGCTATGGAAGTGCTGCTTCTCCTTCCTGGTGGCTGGGGTGTGGCTCCTGATTCAGATGCTACGGAGGGAGGTCAGCATGTGTGTGTCACCTGTTTAGCCTCACCCTGGAAGTAGGGTGGGCACCTTGATTGACAGCACCCCTGAGGTCTTACATAGTGGATAGGTCAGAGTGCAGCCCCCAAACTCCTGTCAGGGCTCATACCCAGATGCTGGGCCCCGACAGGGCGTTCTCTGCCACAGGGATGGATAGGCAGAGGCGGAGAGAACCCAACGGTAGGCAGGAAACAGATCTGTCATCTTGATGCCCCTTCCGCCACCACAGCTGCCACGTGCCTCCAGGACCGATGGGACTGGGGTGGCACTGCTCTTTGGCCTCCTGCCCTGTAGTGTCATGGAGTGAGGGCTACCCTGAGAATCCAGTGTAGGTAGGAGGTGGGCACTGGCTTTGGAGTCAGGAGACACTGTGGCCTAGCCCCAGCAGCCCTCAAAATGACATCTTTGTTTTTTAACACTTTAAAGAGGTCCTTTGCAGCAGATTTGCCCAACGCAATACGTCATTTGATTTCTTTTTTGTACTTAGATGAAAGTTTACAGAGTAAATTAGTTTTTCGATAAACAGTTAATATGCATACTGTTTTGGGACACTGGTTGCCAACCCCATTACGTGTCAACACTGTCCCCTTCTCAACCTTGGCTTCCCTATTACCAGCTTTCCTGTCCCCTCCTGCCTTCTCCTTCTTCCCCCTGGGCTGGTGGGCCCATTTAATCTTGTTTATTTTTATGGGTCTGCCTAATCTTTGGCTGAAGGGTAAACCTCAGGAGTAACTTCAGTACTGAGTTAAAAGGGTGTCCAGGGGCCATACTCTGGGGATTTCTACAGTCTCGTCAGACCAGTAAGTCTGGTCTTTTTTTGTGAGTTAGAATTTTGTTCTACAGTTTTCTCCAGCTCTGTCCAGGACCCCCTTTTGGGATCCCTGTCAGAGCAGTTGGTGATGGTAGCCGGGCACCATCTAGATATGCTGGACTCAGTCTGGTGGAGGCTGTGGTAGTTGTAGTCCATTAATCCTTTGGACTAAACTTTCCCTTGTATCCTTGGTTTTATTCATTCTTCCTTGCTTCAGATGGGGTGGGACCAGTAGACGAATTCTAGATAGTGACTCACAAGCTTTTAAGACCCCAGATGCTACACACCGAAGGAGGATATAGAACATTTTCCTTATAAATTATGTTATGCCGATTGATCTAGATGTGCCCTGAGACTATGGTCCCCAGCCTTCATGTTGTTTGATTTCTTGACTGCTGTTTCCATGGGCGTTGAATGTGGATCCAAGTGAAATGAAATCCTTGACAACTTCAACCTTTTCTCTGTTTATCACGGTGTTGCTTTACTGGTCCAGTTGTGAGGATTTTTGTTTCCTTTATGTTGAGGTGTAATCCATACTGATGGCTGTAGTCTTTGATCTTTACCAGTAAGTACTTCAGATTGAATAATCTGAATGTATTCAATGTGTGTGGTGAGCACGTAATCCAAGAAGCTGGACTAGAAGAATGCGGCATCGGGATTGGAGGAAGACACAACCTTGCTTGCAGAAAGGGAAGAGGACTTTGATGAAGAACACAGCCTTCAGTATAGATTGCACCTCAACATAAAACAAAAATCCTCACAGCTGGACCAATAAGCGCATCAAGATAAATGGAGAAAAGATTGACGTTGTTAAGGATTTTAACTTGGATCCACAATCAACGCCCACGGAAGCAGGAGTCAGGAAATCAAATGACGTGTTGCATTGGGCAAATCTGTTGCAAAAGACCTCTTCAAAGTGTGAAAAAGCAAAACTGTCACCTTGAAGACTAAGGTGCACCTGACCCAAGCCATGGTGTTTTGAACCGCCTCATATGCATGCAAAAGATGGACAACGTATAAGGAAGACTGGAGAAGAACTGACGTCTTTGAATTACGGTGTTGGTGAAGAATATCGAATGTACCATGGACTGCCAGAAGAACGAGCAAATTTTGCCTTGGAAGAAGTACAGCCAGAATGCTCTTAGAAGCAAGGATGGCAAAACTTTGTCTCTCGTACTTTGGACATGTTATCAAGAGGGACCAGTCCCTGGAGAAGGACACCACGCTTGATAAAGGAGAAAAAAAAAGGAGAGGGCCAGCAAAAAAGAGGAAGACCCTCAAGGAGATGGATTGATACAGTGACTACAACAATGGGCTCAAACATAGCGAAGATTGTGAGGATGGTGCAGGACCAGGCAGTGTTGCGGTTCTATTGTACACAGGGTCACTATGAGTCGGAAGTGACTCGACAGTGCCTAACAATAAGTGATTCAAGTCCTCTTCACTTTCAGCAAGCGAGGTTGTTTCATATGCATATCACAGGTTGTTAATGAGTTTTCCTCCAATCCTGATGCTGCATTCTTCTCCATGTAGTCCGGCTTCTCAGATTATTTTCTCAGCATATGGATTGAGTAAGTATGGTGAAAGGATACAAACTGGATGCACACCTTTCCTGACTTTAAACCACACAGTATCCCCTTGTTCTGTTCAAATGACTGCCTCGTAATCTATGTACAGGTTCCTCATGAGCACAATTAAGTGTTCTGGAATTCCTGTTCTTTGCAATGTTATCCAGTCAAATGCTTTTGCATAGTCAATAAAACACAGGTAAACATCTTTCTGGTATTTTCTGCTTTCAGCCAAGATCCATCTGGTATCAGCAGTGATATCCCTAGGGTTAAAGATATCTATTTCACAGAGGGTGTTTTCCGTGTGTGTTCTATCTAAGGCATATAATCAAGAATAACTCCCAACTAAATTGCAGTTGGTCAAAATAGGGACCCCAAGATGAGTGTCTTAGTTTCGTACTGCTGCTGTAACAGAAATGTCACAAACGGGCAACTTTAAAGAACAGAAATTTATTTTCTCATCATTTAGGAGGCTGTTATTGTTGTTAGGTGCCGTTGAATTGTGCGCCATCCTCACAATCGCTGTTATACCTGAGCCCATTGTTGCAGCCACTGTGTCAATCCATCTCACTGAGGGTCTTCCTCTTTTTCCCTGACCCTCTATTTACCAGGCATCCTTTAGGAGGCTAGATGTCTGAATTCAGGGCACCAGCTATAGGGGAAGGTTCTGGGGGAAGATCCTTATCTCTGCCCTGGTTCCTTGGCTATCTTAAGGTGGCATCTGTCTTCCCTACTTTAGTGCTTGCCTCTGTGTCTAATCTGCTGTTTTTACAACTCGGAAATGATTAGGTTTAGGATACACCCTCCGCTGGTATGGCTTCATTAACATAACAAAGAAAGCCTAATTCCCACATGGGATCATAGACAGTGTATATTTTAACCAAAAAAAAACCAAACTCATTGCTGTGAGTCGATTACTACAACTCATAGTGACCATATAGAACAGGATAGAAATGCCCCATAGGGTTTCCAAGGAGCACCTGGTGGATTTGAACTGCTGATCTTTTTTGGTTAGTAGCCAAATGCTTAACCATTACGCCACCAGGGCTCCAGCGTATATTCTGGGGGGACACAATTCAGTCGACAGCAATGGAAGAGAGGCGTGAAGAGGCAAGGAAACAGCCACAAACCCTAAGACCCCCCCAAGTCTCCTAGGGCTTCTAGGCAAAGATCAGTGGAAGCTAGCAGGCTGGTGCGCCTTTCTGGGGTGGCTCTGACTGGGCTGGGGTGGAGGAGTTGGGGACCAAGTTTCGGTGCGAGGTGGGTTATTACCCTGTTTCTGTATAATGATGACATTGCTAGAAACAAGAAGTAACCCTTCGCAGAAATTCCCTGTTACCAAGTGGAAAGGGCAGAAATAGTAGCTTGCCTGAGCCAGCAACAGCAGGAACAGGAGGAGTAAAATAAGGCGTCCCCATGAAATGAGGTGAAACATGTCGGCTCGCGCCAGGCCTGCTGGTTGCTCCGGTGAAACCCGAGGTGCTCCGGAGAGGTTAGGACACAAAATCCAGCTATAGGTTGGTTACAAGAAACAGCAGAAACGAAGTCCTAAGAAAAGGTTGCAAATGAAGAGTTGAACCAGGCACATGCAACCAAAAAGAAACCAGGATGGGCGAATATCAAACAAAGGGAATTTTAAGGTCCTGAGCATTAACCGGGTGAGTGGGCGGTTGTGTAAAGATAAGATGTACGTACAACCTGTGACGAAGATGTCGGTAGTTGTCATTAACCTTTGTGCAGTCACAAACCTGATAACCAAGTCTAGCGGGGAGCACGAGAGGTGAGTGGTTAGGGAGGAGGCGCCAGGGCCAGACAGCCTGGCTTTGAATCCCAGCTCCACCACTTCCTAGCTGTGTGGCATGGACAAATTGCTTCTCTGTGCCTCAGTTTCCCCATCTGTAAAATAGGCTCATAGTCCTTTGTTTACAGGTGCATAGGAAGGAGGGCTAGTGCATGTGCAAAGCCAAGCACATTAACCAGCAGGTACGCCTTACTGTTTGTTACTCAGCAAATGTCAGCTGTTTTAATTACACATACAGCGAACACTTTTTGTGGCTGGTTGCCGTGGAGTCAATTTTGACTCATGGTGACAAAAGGAGAACTTGGAAAGGAAAGTGTGTGAGTTGGTGTCAACTTGCTGAGCCTCAGTTTCCCCTTCTGTGAAATGGGGTGCTCACAGCAGGTATGACGAGACTCGTAGATGTTTACAACCTGCAATGTCGGTGAGCCATATTGGAGGGGCGAACCTTTGTTCTTTGAGGGGTTTGGGTTTTGGCAGGGCTTAGGACTGAAATAAGGTAGCTGCTCAAGCCAAGCATGAGAGTAACTTCACAAGATGCCTCCCTGGGCTTGGAGGCGGCTCCCCTGTGGGGAGTAACCAGCATTGATTGCCATCAGCCAATGCCCACTATGCTCCAGCTAGGTCCTGGGAGAGGTGGACACTAACCACCTTTGTTGTTGTTGGGTGCCACCAGTCAATTCGACTCACAGCAGCCCCACGTAACAGAGTAGAATTGCCCCATAAGGTTTCCTAGGCTGAAATCTTTACAGGAGCAGGTCACCATGCCGGGTCTTTTCTCCTGTGGAGTAGCTGGTGATTTTGAACCACCAACCTTTTGGTTAGCTGAGCACTTAACCACTGCGCCATCAGAGGCTGGGTGGTGCAAATGGTTTAGCACTCCACTACTAGCTAAAACATTGGCAGAGCAAACCCACCCAGAGGCTCCTTAGAAGGTAGGCCTGGCAATCTGCTTCCAAAAGGTCACAGCCTTGAAAACCCTGTGGCACAAATGGGGTCAACGCGAATTGGAATCATGATGGCAACTAAACACCTTTACAGGTGGAGAAAGTGGGCTCGGAGACACCGAGTCATGAGCTCACCTGGCAAGTAAATGGCAGAGGAAACATTCAAATCCAGGCCCGGGTGAGGGTCTGACCCCAAAGTACAAAATCCTCGAGCCTCCTGCCTGGCCAGGAGGTGTTTGGAGCAGTGGGGCCATTTCAGGATGACATCTGTTGTCACACCCAGACCACCCTGCTGTCACGAGCAGGCCCGGGGGAGGGGCCAGCTCTGAGTCTGACAGACCTTGGCTTGACTTTGGGGAGTTGCCTCTCTGCAGATATGAGGGTTACAGGAGCTCGTGTGATGTGGCTGGCATATAGGTTGTTGTTGTTAGGTGCCATCAAGTCCGTTCGGATGCATAGCAACCCTGTGTAGAGCAGAACGAAACACTGGTCCTGCTCTGTCCTCACAATCGCTGTTATACCTGAGCCCATTGTTGCAGCCACTGTGTCAGTCCATCTCGCTGAGGGTCTTCCTCTTTTTTGATGACCCTCTACTTTACCAAGCATGATGTCCTTCTCCAGGGACTGATCTCTCTGATAACATGTCCAAAGTATGTGAGATGTGGTCTCGCCATCCTTGCTTCTAAGGAGTATTCTGGTTGTATTCTTCCAAGACAGATTGGTTTGTGTTTTTGGCAGGCCATTGTATATTCCATATCCTTCACCAACACAATTCAAAGGTGTCAGTTCTTCAGTCTTCCTTATTCATTGTCCAGCTTTTGCATGCATATAAGGTGATTGATGACCCATGGTTTGGGTCAGGTACAACTTAGTCTTCAAGGTGACGTCTTTGCTTTTCAACACTTTAAAGAGGATTTTTGCAGCAGATTTGCCCAATGCAATGCGTCTTTTGATTTCTTGACTGCTGCTTCCATGGGCGTTGATTGTGGATCCAAGTAAAATGAAATCCCTGACAACTTCGACCTTTCTTTTCTCCATTTATGATGATGTTGCTTATTGGTCCAGCTGTGAGGATTTTAGTTTTCCTTATGGTGAGGTATAATCCGTGCTGAAAGCTGTGATCTTTGATCTTCATCAGCAAGTACTTCAAGTCCTCTTCACTTTCTGTAAGCAAGGTCGTGTCATCTGCATATGTCAGCTTGTTAATAAGTCTTCCTCCAATCCTGATACCACGTTCTTCTTCATATAGTCTGGTTTCTCAGATTATTTGCTCAGCCTACAGATTAAGTATGACACACACCTTTCCTGACTTTAATCCACACAGTATCCCCTTGTTCTGTTCCAGCGGCTGCCTCTTGGTCTATGTACGGGTTCCACATGAGCACAACTAAGTGTTCTGGAATTCCCACTCAACAATTTATGGATAACATTGCAAAGAATGGCATACAGGTGGTGCTTGGTTAATGTCCCTTCCCTCCAGCAGCCCCAGTCCATTCCTCTGTGTCACACCCCACCCTAACCCCCAGCACCCCATATTGTACCTGTCTAATGCAGTTTTGATCACTGGTCCCCTTTTTTCCCCCAGGTGTGGCAGGCGTGCTCGTGGGACACCCATTTGACACGGTCAAGGTGAGTATCTTTGTTATGGTTTCATTCTCAGGCCACTGTGGCTCTTAGGCATGGGGGAGGATCTGTGGGGCTCAGGGACCATCCAGTCCGACCTCAGGGCCAGGGTTGGATTTTTCCCATGGGTTTAGAACACAGGGAGAAATTGGAGGGCTCTGTGCTGCCCAGGTGGGTGGCTGCTGTCCCATGGAGCCGAGCCAGAGATTCCTTCTGGGTCCGTTGTTGAATCTCCCAGCTTGGGCCAAGCCATGGGTCAGGTTCATGGTCAGTGTGTCCTCGGGCCTGGCCACCGAGGTAACTGAAGAACAGGTTCCTCCCGCCCCAGCATGCAGACACCCACACCATCCTTATGCAGAAATCCCCCAGAACTTTCCCTCAGGACTTTTCCCCCCAGGACTTTGCCCCAGGAGAAGTTTAGAGAGAAAATACAGAAAAATCAAAGCATCTCAGTATTTCTCTTTGCTGTAATCTTCACAGAGCTTTCATTTTTATTATTGAGAAGCTGGGGGACACCTGAGAGGTGGCTGTCATCCACATTTTGGGAAGCTGGTCCCTCCTTGATGTGCCCCAGGCCTTAAATACATCTTCCCCCCGCCCCCACCTCTTGTCTTGGGTTGTACCTGGTTATTAGCCTGGCCACGTTAGGTTCTTGCCAGCATCACCTGGAACCCAGAGCAAGCTGAAAATGGCAGGGCACCAGGCCAGGCCTTTGTGCCTGCTGTATACATGAACTTGGCACTTCTCCTCAAAGCCTGTGCTGCCCACTGGGGCAAGGACAAAGCTGAAGACAAAACGGGCTATCCCGAGCTGGGTCACTGCCTCTCAGTGGAAGCCAGAGCCACACTTACCCAGGTGTTTCTTGGCAGAGAAAAGAAGTGCATTTGGGGCTGGGATTTTGTCCCACAGAGGCAGGTCCGGGCTCCCTCTGCAGTCTGTTTGTGGCAGGACCTTGGCCAGGTGCTTCAGGTGCAGTGTGAGCCCAGCGGGCTCCCTATGCCCACAGTATCTGCTGTGTGGGACTGAATGCTAGTTCTGAAGAGCACGGGGCTCCTCCCGAAGGCAAATGTGGGGAGGAGGCTGATGGGCTGGGCTTTCTTGGCAAGCAGCGGCCCCGGAGTTCCCTACAGGGCCTGCCTGGAATGAGGCCTGGGCAGAGTCTGCCCCTGTGGCCACACACACACACCCACGCCCCACTCTGCACAGCCCAGGACAGCCTGGCGGTGCCCACGTGACCCTGTGTCGATGTCTCGGGTCATGTGCTATAAGTGCCTCCAGCTGTGTCAAGCCAAGATGTGGCGGTGACTCAGCCCTGGTCTGGCCAGGCCTTCTGCAGGCTCCCGCCTGGTTCCCTCAGCCCTTCACTTTTGTCCCGAGGCTCCCACTTTCTCTGAGCTCCTGAGCCCACGACCAGCACGCCTACAGTCATTCTGGGCCAGGAACCTCTCGACCCCCCTAGGGCTTTTAAAAGCACCCTGGACCCCACTTCTTTGCACCTGGAGAGTAGCCTTTGAGAACATTTATTTGTGACTTTTTTCGGCCACTGCGGCCTGCCAATGCCATCAGCTTTTTATCATAAAGGCGGAGGGGGGCGGGGGAGGAGAAGTCAACCAGTCATCACTACTTCCCTCAGTTCTTGAGGCCTCTCTGTCCCCCTGGGGTCACACGCTGTGACATTGTGCAGGTCATGCCATATGCATTGGGTCTAATCTGGCATTATGTCATCAATGGCTTCGCTCCTCTGACCACCTGTTTTTTCTTATCAACGTTAAGCATTCTCATTAAAAGAAAATCAGGACACGTAGGAAGCAAACGGTTCCCTTCCTACCACGACTCAGCCACCACGGCCCCCAGAATCTCTGCTACCAGCCCCTGTAGGCACCTGGCGTTCTCTAAAGGTGTTTCCATCCTCAGGGCCACACACAGCTTCCCTGTGGTGAAAGAAATATGGATTGTAAGAAAAAAACAAACAATAATAGAGATATATGGCCTAAAAGGAAACAGGCCTTCTTATGTCTTTTCCCTCAACGCTTGTCCGTAATTTCCACTGAAAAACAGAAGCGAACACAGGCCGTGTGTGTGTTTCCTGCTTTCGGCAAACGCAGGATTCACAGTTGTTGACATGTGTAGAAAAGTGCACACGTCACAAGTGTAGAAATCTGTCAACCACCCTGAAGTACACACCTGAGTGACTGCCACCCAGGCACAGAGCCAGGACGTGGCTGGCCCCTTGCAGCCCCACTGTCTCCTGACCACAACCCCAGCCCATTCTTCAAACACACCCACGACTCTTGTTCTGGCACATGGGTATGTTTGGCCTGTTTTGAACTTCATGGAACTGGAGTCCAGAGTACTTTAGGGGACACCGTGTTCCACATCAGGCCACACCATCTTGGTGGCCTCAGACCCTTGCGTGGCTGGGACAGACTACAGTTTGTTCCTCCAAGCCCTTCGGAGTGACACTTGGGTCTTGCTAGGCTTCCGCTGGTGCCCAGGACCATAGGCCACCTCGCGCACATATTCCTGCAGGAGGTGGGTTCTGTCACGCTGGACGTGACAACAAGCTGGGACACCGTGTCCAAGGCCACTGTCATCAAGCAGTGGTCACTTTGCCCAAGGAGGGGTGATGACTAGCCTCCTGGGGGCAGGGAGGCAGGGAGCTGGGTGGCCTTGGGGGCTGGGCGGGGAGCCGTGCCTGGATGTAATGTTACCATTTTATGTTGCTTTAACTGCCTTTACTTTCTGAGCTAGGGGCTGTCTCCATCCATAGCAAAAGTGTAACTTTGTTGTAGATGAGCGTATGCCTCATCCTGGAAAGCCTAGTAAGTACAGACCAGGTGACCCCAGACCATGGGCCTGGGCCCCCCACGCCCCCTCCCCAGAGTGCCCTCCGTGCCTGGCAGGGGACAGATCCTGGGGTGGGGGCTCAGGCGGGGCTGGTCGAGAAACACCAGGCCTTTCTGTCCCAGGGGGGCTTCAGGTTGGGGTCTCCCAGCCCTAGGGGAGCTGGGAGCCTCCTGGGCTTCTGTGCGGATGACTTCTTTTCCAGGGTGGAGCCACAGTTTTCAGCAATCCTTAGAGGGAATCCTGTTCCCCCAAAATGCTCAGAACCTCAGGTCTAGATTTTACAAGACTTGGACCATTGAGCTACACTTCCCCCCAAACCTGGTCCCCCCCAGATTCCCAGGCAGCAAGGCCTCATCACAGACCCAGGGCAAGACACAGTGGGGGGCCTTTGGGGTCCCCTATGGAGAAACTGAGTCTCTGAGCCTGACGGACTTTCCCAAGCTGGCCTGAAGTCAACGTTTAAAGACGTTCCCCAGACATCGTCAGTACTGGAATCCCAGGAGGGGACAGCTCTGCATCATGGCAGTTTTACTGAAACAGCCCTCTCAGTGCCCTGCCAGGGGCTGCAGGCCGAGATGCATCCCTCCTGAGACCCCAGAACGTTGGAGGGGAGTGGAAGACCCTGAGGAACTTGACCTGAGCCAGAGCTCATGGTTAATATAATATGAAAGTTCAATTTGGCCCTTTCCTCCCTGAAAACTCACCTCGTCCCCTGCCAAGTGCTGACACAGAGCTGGGCAGCCTGGGTGGGCAGGGGCTGGTGGGTGTACCTTACAGGGGAGTCCACTACCAGGATTCTGCTCCGAGCAGTGGCTGCCAGCTGCTCAGCTCCTTGTTGGCAGAGACAGTCACCAAACCATTGATGTGAGTGAATTCTCCGATAAAAGATGCCCCTATTCCGATGGCCAAAATTGAGAAGGGTTCCCTGATCCCGGCTAAAGCCTGGCCGTTCCCTATGAGCGCTCTTGCCCACCAACACCCTCGCCCCGTCCAGCACAGCTGCTCACATACCTGGAGAGGACAAGGATGCAAGTTGCATCCAAGTTGCAGAACATCTCTGAGCCTCAGGCTTCCCAGCATTGAAATGGGCGCACGTATGCTCACTTGGGCAGGTTCCAGGTGTGAAGGTCCCGTGCTGCCTGGTACCGAGGTGCGCGATAGTTCTTGTTTATGAGTCAGCCTGAGGATGGGGCTTACCTAGTCGACCCCCCCCCCCCACCCCATGACTGATTCTACTTCAGGAAAGTTTCCTCCTGCCCACAGCTGCAGAGCCTATGGATCCAGAACAGACATAAGCAACAAAGAGCTTGGACATGGCCAAGGCTCTCAGGAGGCTGGGCCTGACCAGTGTCCCCAAGCCCAGATTGCTGACATAGGTTCCCAAGGAGATGGCCAGCTGTCCTGCCAGCGCTTTCTTTATTTAACTGATGACCGCTGTCCTGAGGAGGGGCTCTGGGCAGGAACCAAGCAGGAGTTCCGTGGAGCCCGTTGCTGTGCTGGGAGCCCCTGCTGTGGACAGGTACCTGGTGGAGCCATCAGGTCAGGAGGCCCTCGGCATCTGCCATGGTTTGGACAGTAGCCACTCTCAGCCAGGATGCCTAGTGTGGCAGGGACAGTGGGGAGGTGTCAGGGACTAGCTTGTGCCTGACATTAGTACTCTGAGCACAGTAGGGAAGACGGTCTTAGCCTTCACTTGTCTCAGCTCAGATGGAGACTGTCGGGGACCCCTTGCCCAGACATCTCCATGCTGGTGGTCCCTGTGTCTGCTCACCACTAGCCCCCACCCCAAAGAGCACACACACCCAGCCCTGCCCCCCTAGAATCCCAAAAGCTCCTTGGCTCCCTGTCTTGTGCGGCTATCGACCTCCCTGAGGGCCCTCCCCTGCTCTGGGCCCCCACGGCCACCACTCAGGGGTCCTAACCTTACAGGTGCGGCTGCAGGTACAGAATGTGGCAAAGCCCCAGTACCGAGGGACGGCGCACTGTTTCCAGTCCATCATCCGCCAGGAGAGTGTGAGTGGGGGTTGGGGGGAGGCCCTTCTACCTTTGTTGTATCTGTGGGCTATTTGACGAAATCAGGGCTTGGGAAGTGGGCCAAGGAGATTGTCCTCATCAAATCGGGCTGGGTCCTCATGAGAACCTTGGGGGGCTGGGGCTGCTGTCCTGTGCACAGACAGAGCTCACAGGGAGGGAGGCTGGGCACCCCAGGCTCCCCACCACCCTGGGCCCTGATGCCATCTCCACTACCTGCAGGTGCTGGGCTTATACAAGGGCCTGGGCTCGCCCCTCATGGGGCTCACCTTCATCAACGCACTGGTGTTTGGCGTTCAGGGCAACACGCTCCGTGCCCTGGGCCGTGACACGCCGCTGAACCAGTTTCTGGCAGGTGCGGCAGCAGGTGCCATTCAGTGCATCATCTGCTGCCCGATGGAGCTGGCCAAGACGCGGCTGCAGCTGCAGGACGCAGGCCCTGCGCGCACCTACAAGGGCTCCCTGGACTGCCTGGTGCAGATCTACCGGCGCGAGGGCCTGCGCGGCGTCAACCGCGGCATGGTGTCCACACTGCTGCGTGAGACGCCCAGCTTCGGCGTCTACTTCCTCACCTACGACGTGCTGACGCGCACGCTGGGCTGTGAGCCGGACGACCGCCTGCTGGTGCCCAAGCTGCTGCTGGCGGGTGGCACGTCAGGCATCATGTCCTGGCTCTCCACTTACCCGGTGGATGTGGTCAAGTCACGGCTGCAGGCCGACGGACTGCGGGGCACCCCGCGCTACTGCGGCATCCTGGACTGTGTGCGCCAGAGCTACCAGGCTGAGGGCTGGCGCGTCTTCACGCGGGGGCTGGCCTCCACGCTGTTGCGTGCCTTCCCGGTCAACGCCGCCACCTTCGCCACCGTCACCGTGGTGCTCACCTACGCGCGGGGTGAGGAGACCCGGCTCGACGGTGAGGCTGTGCCCGGGGCCGCCCCGGCAGCACCCGCCCTGGCCCAGCCCTCCAGCCTGTGACATTCAGGCCAGTGCCGCCCAGCCTAAGCTCCCCGCGGCTGCTTTTCAGAACCCAGCCAGGAGACCAGCTGGCATTTTGCCATGGCGCTGATGGTCCTTGCCCATGTGTGAGGGATAGGGACCCCATCACACCTGGATTGAATTCCAGTCATTAACTGGGCCACGAAATTAATGTCCACAAGCCCCAGTTTTCTCAGCTATCAAATGAGGGTGCTCACACCACCCACATCGTACGGTCCTGAAGGTCAGAGATGACGCCTGCAGCGCTTGGCCTGGTGCCTGCCAGAGTCCCGGTCAGCGCCAGCACTGCTCCTTGGGGGCTTCGGGAAGCCCAGCCCCACACTATAACTCCCCCTCACCTGCCAATACCACCTGCCTTCCAGCCAGCCCGAAGCCCCGCCCCAGGGGTCTGATGGCCCTGCCTAGCAACTAACTCCCCTAACACCTCCCCCAGTACAGCCCTGGGCACAGTCCTGGGCCACCTGTCCTGTCTCTAAGGGACAGAGGGGCACGCGGGAGGCCTCCTGGTGTCGCAGGACTGGGTCCCCTGCTGATGCACTCCCAGCTTCTCCATACAGCACTGCTGGGGATGCCCCTAGGGCTGCCGCTCCCACAGGGGAGTCCTTGGGGCCTGCAAGAAGAGGCTCCTATCAGCTTAGGGGCTGGGGTGGGGAGGGGCAGACCCAGGTCAGTGGGAAGGGAGGAGAGCCCCATATGGATGTGACAAGGGGAAGTCTTTGTACCCTGGGCCTCAGGCAGCCCATCTGTAAGATGGGGCCATGGGTCAGCTGATGTCTACGATTCTGGCCCACTACTGCCAGCCCAAGTTCCCCAAGGTGTCCAGAGTATTCATCAAGGGGAGCAGTATGGGACCTCCTTGCCCAGGGCTGAAACAGCTCAAGCCACAAACAAGCCAAAGGTCAGTTCCTCCCCACCCCAGCAAATAGTGCTCCCAAGAGACAGTGAAAGTTAGTAGGCACACAGTTTGGGGCCCCTGAGGCAGAAGAGGCCCCTGCAGGCAGAGGGAGGGACAGGCACCCATCCCTGAAAGATGTGGAGCTGAGGCCCTGTGATTGGATGGGGGGCGGGTGTCTTTGCACAGGTTCTTGGGTGCCTGAGGGCATGAAGGTGGGTCTGGCCCTGAATCCCGGCCTCCTTTGCCCTGAGTGCAGCTCACCTTCCCAGGGAGTGTGACCAAGCTCATCCACGAAGCAGACTGTCACCACTAAGACCTCCAGCTTTGTACGGGGTATAACTATTGTACATAAACTGCAGAGGGAATAAAGTTCTGTTTGTCTTAAGAGAGTGGGACTTCGTTTATGTGTGGTAGAGGGGGCCTGCATTCCCTACCCTCCTCCCCTGTTGTCATAGGGGCCCTCGAGTCCTGCCTGTGTGACCTTACCTGATAAATCTCTGAGAGCCTCAGTTTTCTCATCTGCAAAGTGGTGCTAATGGGGCCTGAGGACCAAGTGAGATAAACGCATAACGTGCAGGCACGGCCTCAGCCATTTAGCCAGGGCTCAGAGGTCAGCAAGGGGAGCCTGGGTGGCACACACTGTTAAGCCCTCAGCTGCTAAGCACAAGGTTGGTGGCTCGAGTCCACCCAGAAGCCCCTCGGAAGAAAGGCCCCGAGATCTGCTTCCAAAAACTCAGCCATCGAAAACCCTATGGAGTCTAGTTCTACTCTAACACCTCCAAGACAAGGGTGGACAGGTGGCGGGACAAAATGATGCCATCCTTGTCAAAACTTCAACAGCCGGCCCCCACAGTCGGCCCATGGGAGGCCAGTCCCCCATCCCCTGACCTGACAAAGCCCACCTTCCAGCCAAGGCTGCGGCCACGGCGTCCTCATCAGCCCTGTCCCCTGGACCTCTCTACACATCCCTGCCCCCTGGGAAGGCCTCAACATGACCCTTTCTAGGAATTCATTTGAGCGGAAGTATTTACAGAGCCCTGCTCTGCTCCTGGCCCTCAGGGGGCAGCAGCCCCTGGGCCTGCTCCTGTCTGCATGGGACAAGAAACAGACCTCACAGAAGGGAAGGGACAAAGGGTGACCTGGGAGGGCTGGGGGGGGGGCGTCTCCTATAGCCTTCTGACTTGGTGACCTCCCATCAGTAGCTTGACATGGGCCACAGCGGGGGGCTTCTGTTTGTGTTTTTTTTAACCACATTCGTGTGTTAATTTTTCCAAATAGAATAAATTTGAATCCTACCCATTGCCATCGAGTCCATTCCAACTCATAGCGACCCTATAGGACAGAGTAGAACTGTCCCATAGGGTTATCCAAGGAGTTCCCGGTGGATTTGAACTGCCAACCTTTTGGTTAGCAAGCCGTAGCTCTTAACCACTATGCCACCAGGGTTTCCAAATTCAAATCAGGGTAAAAATGAAATAATGTAAAATAAGACAAACGCGCGCACGCACACACACACACACACACGGGGTTGCCATGATTTGGACATCAGGTGCAGGGCACGGAACGAAGCATAACCCCCCTTCATGACACTCTAGTGCTTTCACTCAGCTATTTAGTGAGATATTTTTGTGAAACGGAGAAGCCTGCGAGCCCAGCATCGCACACAGCTGAGGCCTTGGCCCGCCATCCCTGCGGACGTCGGGGACTTGGAATATAAGGATAACATCCCAGCCTTTCGCACACAACCCCCTTAGATCCCCTCTAGAGTGGGCACCCCCATTTTGCAGTGGGGGCGCCAAGGTGCGGGGGAGGGCGGGGGTGCCTGTCTAGGGTGCTGGAGACAACCCGTGGCCCTTTGAGGCCAGGCCCTCAAGTCCGAGGCCTGGCTGCATGGATGGTCATTCTCCACCCTAGTGGGAGTGGTGTGGGGACAGTGACGAGGTGACAGCTGGGGGTGGGGCTGGGAGGGCAGGAGGGCTGTCTGAGAGCGGGGGCTCCTGGAACAGACTGGAGGGGCAGGTGTCAGACTGCAGCACCAGCAGGGTGGGGGGGGGGAGTGGCAGTGGGCTGGGCGGAGCAAGGGTTGCCACAGCACGCCCTCCGGTGGTGGGAAGGGGAGGCGCACCCTGCCTCTCGTAAGTCCCTGGGTGGTGCAAGCAGTTAACATGCTCAGCTAGGAGGTTGAGTCCACCCAGACACCTCAGAAGAAAGACCTGGCAATCTACTCCCCAAAAACCAGCCTTTGATGGAACATTGTTCTCACACACAAAGGGGGAGCCGCCACAACTCCATCACGGCTAACTGGTGGTGGTGGACCACTGGCCTCTAGCCCAGCTAAAGGTCTGGCCATCAGCCCCTGGGACATTCACGCACGGGGTCTAGGAACGTAGGCCACATGTGAACAGCAGTCATGGAAAAGGGAGCTGGGCGGAGGTCGCTTCCAGGGGGGCACACACCTCCCTCCTCCCATGCCCCTTACTCAGCCTTTTTATACGTGTTTATCTTTACTGGTGCTCAGCTGGCATCTGCTGAGTAAGTTAATCTGGGAATGCAAGGACGGGGAAACTTCAGGAACGAAAACATGCAAGGGGGAGGTGAAGCCGGGACAGCACAGCACACCTGTGGCAGAGGCTGAGGTGTGACTGAGGCCGGGACAGCACAGCACACCTGTGGGAGAGGCTGAGGTGTGACTGAGGCCAGGACAGCACAGCACACCTGTGGCAGAGGCTGAGGTGTGACTGAGGCCGGGACAGCACAGCACACCTGTGGGAGAGGCTGAGGTGTGACTGAGGCCGGGGACAGCACAGCACACCTGTGGCAGAGGCTGAGGTGTGACTGAGGCCGGGACAGCACAGCACACCTGTGGCAGAGGCTGAGGTGTGTCAGCCTTGAGGGTAGGTGAAAGCTTTCAGTTAGGATCAGCAGGAATGAGAAGCCGCTGAAGGTTTGGGTGAGGTGGTGAGACTCAGGAGGGGGGAGACTGGCCCAGGTCAGTGATGGCCAGTATGCCTGGAGGCCCAGGGAGGCCACCGTGCTGGCAGACAGGCCAATGGCTCTGCTCCATAAACAAGGACCAGGGCTTCCTGGAAAGGGGACCTGGGGAAATGCATTCAGGCCAAGTGGCCAGTGGCAGGCAGAGTGCAATGGCCCGCAGGCACGCAGGCCTGGTTTGAATCTCAGCTCCCCAACCTTCCAAAGGAAGCTCGCTGAGACCTAAATGCTACCCAACACCCCAAAGGGTGGTTTGAAGGTCTAAATGAAATGACGTGTTTGAGACGTTTAGCATGGCCCTCTACAGCTAAGGACACTGGTTTCGCTTTTATCTTGGGCACCATACTATAGAAAGCATTTCCAAAGTCCCCAACGACCTCCATTCCTTTCCATCTAAAAATCTTAAGACGCACACACTATTCCCCATGGACATTCCACCTTGGGCCTTCACTTAGCGGTTCTTGGCCTCAGAAACGCCTGGGCCAGGGCTCGTCACCTCAGCAGCATTCTGTCAGAGGCCTCGTCCACCATTAGCAAAGAGAAGGGGGAAGTGGCGTGTTCATAAGTAGCAAAGATGAACCTCCCTCAGCCTCCTCAGCGGTACATCAGACACAGGGCCCCACCTGGGAGCAAATGCTTCTCTGCAGGGTCCTAAGGAGCTAAGGAGCGCTCAGTCTACTTGGCCAGATTCTTAGTAGATTCCATTCCAGGTAGGAAGCTCTTCTTTTGGACTGTGGAGCCCTGGGTGGGGGACGAGGGCGACTGGGGGTTGTGGCCCAAGTGCACAGGCTGCATTCAGCCATGCTTTGTGCTAAGTGGCGGAGGTGTTCAGGACGCATCGCTTGGTGGTGGAGACTGAACCCTGGGAGTTTCCATCCATCAAGGCTCCACAACCATCAACCCAGGTAGGAGCTTCTCGCCAGTTTTGAGGGGAGTGGCGGCTCAGAGGAATGAGAAACAAACGAGAACCACAAGCGGGAAAAAGCTTAACAACAGTACGCGTTTATTATAGTTTATAGAGCCATGTTACACATGCGTGGTGCTTCAAACTGACCTATTGTTAAATGTTTTTCTGGATGCAAAGCCATCTGATGCTTGATGCAGGTGCCTTAAATACTATAATATTTCTGCGTCTATGACCTGTGGAAAAACCAAGGACAGTTCCAGAAATGGCAAAGAACACTTAAGAAAAAGGTGTACATGAGACACGGGCTCAAGTCCTTGAAGCGGGGCCTACACAAGTGACCATGAAGTGAATAAAAGCAGAATTTTTCTATGACCAATCACCACTTGTAGTTAATAGCGCCTCCTAACACACTCCCGGACGCTATAGGAAGACAAGGTCATTGTTTGGTACCATGCCCTTCTTTCCTCCACAAGGAGCCGGCCACCTTGCAGCCCAGAGAACATGGCCCGGCAACAGCCTCCTCCCCACAGTACCCCAACGCAGTTTCTTATGGCGTCTGAGTGTCCTTCGTGCAAAGAAGTCAATTTGAGGAAAATCAACTGTTGTGCTCCAGGTGATGAGGCACCACCACACGTGCCCTCCGCGCTCCCAGGATGGTGACCAGGACTGGGGGCAGGCCGAGCAGCAGGCTGGCCGAGCGGCACAGCCAGGGCCCCGCACTGGGCTTGCGGGAATGGCGTGCTGACATCACACCAAGTTCAATCTCAGCGCCCCCTTCCAGCTTTTACAAGGGAGTGGGTCAAGTGTGGCAACAGTGTGCTGCCCACCCCGCCCCCCAAGTCCAGATAGGGGCCCAGTTTAAAGATGCTCTGTGGTGCGGCTGCTCAGTGGATGCCGGGCCACCCACGTCCCCCACATGCTGAGCGGAGGGTGAGCCCTCTCCTGCCTGGTGCCGCTGGTCTGAAGGGCCTACACACAACCCTCCTCAGGCAACTTGGCCGGGCATCTGAGCAGTGCAAGGGTGAATCAAAGGCCAGTGATTCAGGGTGACTGTGACCCAGCCAGCTACCAGTCAAATGCTTCTGTGCAGGCTGGGAGTTCCCACCCCTGATCTGGGGAGTCAGAGCAGGTTATAAAGCACGTGACCAGAGCTGCAAGGCTTCCAGGTTTTTGGCTTTCTCCCCTACCTTCTGGGCAGGATGCACTCACCAGCACCCAATGGGCCTGGACTCTGAGGAGATGCTTCAATCTCACCAGTGCCAGTGGGGCCAGAACAAAGGCCACAAGACAGACAGGTGCCCCGAAGGCTGGATCCAAGCCAATCCAGTGACTGGCCACAGAGCAGCTGGAAGGAAGCCTCTAGAAGCAAGCAGGTCAGGACGCTAAGTGCGTGCCTGTGAGCGGCACCAGCTCTCACCTCTGTTTTGATCTCTGGGAGCCTTGTTCTTGCTGGTGATCAGATGTCAAAGGAAGAAAACAGAAGATGATTGGAATTAAAGATGAACAAAACCGATTTCCTAAGCCACTCTGATCCCAAATTACATAGCAGTCGCAGAACATCGGAAACAGAGAATCAGTTCTCTCCGCTTATTACTGGGGGGAGGGAGAAGCGTTGGGTTGGAATCACCAGGTTTCCAACGCAAAAATTCATTTCAGGGGACCGGGTTTTGAGGTGCCACGGGCACGAATTCTAGTTTGAATCTAAGCCACAGGAACTCAGTTTCACCAAGCAGAGTGTAACACCGTACGTAAGCGGAGGGCGGCAAGAGGCCCACGTGTGCCAAACCCCAAGTCTCTGCGGGCCTCCCGCTGGCTGTGACTTTCATCTACCGTGAAGACGTGAACTAGGACTCTGCGGGGAAACGCTGGCAGGCGCTGAGCACACGATTCCGTTACAAGGCTTCCTTTCATTACTCAGATTTAACAAAATAAGTGACATTTAAAAGAACTTGTACATGAAGACCACGTAGGAATACACGTCTTGATTTTCCTCAAATCCTCAGGCCTTGAGTTTAGGCAAAGCACACAAACACCATATGAAATTAACAGCATGAATTCAATGTCACCTTGGAAAATAAACGTCACTCTGAGGTGACAGTTCTTTTTACAAATATTATGCTCCCCCCAACCCCGCCACCAAAAAGGGGGAGAAGAAGAAATTCAAAAATAGAAAAGAACATCTTGTTAAGTGTAAACTTAATTCTCTGGGGAGTTTTTATATTACCTATGATAGAAACATGCATTTAGTTTAGCTTGGATGTATGAAAATATGTCTTCAGTTATTACTTAGAAATCAGATTAATCTTCAAGACAACTGACTCACTGTTAGAACACCATTTCAAATTGTAATAAATTACATTTTTAGCAAAATTATAAATTCTAACCACAAGCAAAATGGGTTTCAGTCAAACCCAATGAAAACTACGTCTACTCTTTAATCAAGTCACTGCTCCTCTACTGGTTTCCCACACTGTTGTAAACTGAGCGCCGTGTCTGCGAGGAACTTGTACATTAAGTTTTCATCAAACCCCAAATCAAACTGCGTACAGAAATTAACCCTGCAGACTGCAAGAAGACACACGGGCAGAGAGAGTCAAGGGGAGATAGAAAGGACGGAAGAGATGACCAAAGGCACAGAGGAAGTGGGGCCTCCCCCCACACGGAAGCCTGGCTTCTGTAGGGCACCAGGCGGCTCTCGGCCCTTCCAAGGGCTTCCTGGCCTGGGCCAGTGCCTGGCAGGACTGTCCTCAGCACAGGTCTGCTTTGCCGTGGGCCCCTGGGCAGGAGCCCTGAGGACAGCGCCTGAGCCAGGCTCCAGTGTCGCACGGTGCCGAGCGTGGGCAAGGCAGCTCTGGACAATGAATACAGCCCCTGGACTCCTGGGTACTACTCGGCCCAACACGGTGAGGGAAGATACAGGTGGCTATGGTTGGAGGCCTCTGCCCGATGTCAGTCACAGAACCACAGGTTAGCACCTGGACACTCAACTTCAAAAGGCACCTTCACCACAGGCTTACCTCTCTACTGACTGCCAGATACAGCAAAGCCTGGCTTATCCAGAGGATAGCGGGGTCTTCTGATTAACCCAGTTCCATCAAACTACTCAATGGATTACGGATTGTGAATGGATAAAAAAAAGTGTCTCAAATTACATTTTTCATTTGTGATTCAGAAGGCACTTCAAAATTCCGCAGAGCCACAGGGTCATTGTTACGAGCCCATCAATCCTCCTGCACAGGAGTAAAGAGAAGCTGTAGGAGATCGGGCTTCATCTCTGACCTGATGATGTCCTGATAAAGAAATCTGGAATTGACTGTCTGTCATATACCTTAGAGCCCAGCATACAGCACAGAAAGACATGTGGCATGTTTGCATTTGGACTAAATGGGATTTTGCTGTATCATGGCAGTTTATAAAATATTCTCAATGAGTCCGATATTTGACTCTAAGTAAAATTCAAAACTGATAATTGTACATTGAAGAGGTCACCAGGTGAGGTAAAGCACTCGCTGAGTGCAGCTTTCTGGCGATCAAATCACCTTGCCAATCTGCACTCAGCATGTTTGGAAGCACGAAAGCAACACAGTGGCGCTCCGTCGCCTCACCTGCTAGCACTTTAGGACTCCATGGATGGAGGAACAAAGGCGCTCCAACCAACCAACCAACCAACCAACCAACTGAACGCTCTCCTGCCAGACAAGTCAGAGCCCTGCTGTAGCCTCCTCGGAGAGCAGCCTGAGGGAAACGCCCAGTCTTCCCCTCTGCTGGCACCCACTGCCAGCCAGCACCTTACCTGGAGAACGTACACAGGCCCCATCAAAACTGCCTCCGTCAAACATCAGCCGGGGTGCTAAAACCAAAGTCCCCAGTGGGCCCGGTGTGCGGTGCTCTGAGGTAGTTCCTTATCTCAGGATGCCTGCTAGCTACGCTTTCTTTCAGCATTTCAGTACACGTAGGAAGTATTAAAATATCCATGCATCGCTTTAGTCACAAATCACTGTAACTGAGTGCAAAATAAAGGAAACTTGAGTTGCTTTATTTAGCTTCCAATTTCTGGGAGGCTCAAGAGTTAGAATTATTCTGGACAACAAAAGAAAATAAGACTGTGCTTACAGACCTTTTCTGCCATACTCTTTCTTCAGGATTGCTATTTTATTGTTGCCCTTTCTGTTACACGGGACGTACACATCAGGTGTTAAAAGGTACAATACATTCTACAACTGAGCACCACTTTCTGTAACCGAACAGGCAAAGAAATGACACTCGACATCAGCATCTGGCAGTATTTTTCGGAAAAAAAAAAAAAAAAAAAAGTGACTAAAATGGGTTTAAATTGATTAACACTATTAAATCACATCTAATATTTGATACTACATGATTCAATACAGCTATACGATACAATTATACAAAATGTGTTAACATCAAAGAATACAACCAAAATTAAGATAGCAAACAAAACCTATATAACTTTTTTTTTTGTACAGGAAAATACTTTTGAAGTATGCATGTAACTGCCCATTCTTTTAAAGAAAATCTACTGCAAGCAAAGTTATCAACCTCCAGAAAAATCACACATAGCATTACTAAGCATATCCCCAAAAAGTGTACAATATGCACACTTGGAAAATACAAAATTAAAAAAATTGTAAGCAACAGGTGAGCTTCATATTTATAAGAATGTGAAAAGAAGTCCCATTTTTAGCACTGTTGTATAAAGAATTGTCTTTTGATGCGAAGTTCGTGAATTGTCCTCCTGTTGGGACCACACTTTACAAAAACACCGTGTTTTTGAAACGAGATTACAGAGCAAGATAGAGCATCTCAGCAATGTCGTCTTATTAAAGTTTTTTTTTTTTTTTTTTTTTTTTTAAATTTTTACTACTTTATCAAAACATGTCCCTTAGGTGTGTAGGATTCATATTTAAAATTCTTTCCTAGAAACAATATACAAAGGAGAGGCGTATTTATTCTTAATCACACTCCTGGAAGATGCTTCCCGAGGCCGAGAAGGGGCTCCGCTCTTCCTCTCACTGGTTGTTTTTGGCCTTAGCATGTGTTAAGATGTGCGATTTCAGGTTAGTTGACTGAGCAAACTTCTTATTACAACCGTCGAAGGGGCACACATAGGGCCTGTCTCCGGTGTGGATCCGCACATGCGTGCGCAAATTGAAGTCCAGTGAAAAGCGCTTCCCACAGCCTTCGAACGTGCACTGTCGAGGAAAGACCAGAGTCAACCCACCAGCAACTGGGGTGGACCCGGGAAGCCCGGAGTGCCCCACTGTGGTGGGGAAGGGCCTATTTCTTTCACCAACCCCTTTCCCTCCCTGCCCTGGGTGAACTTTCTAGATATAGTCCACAATCAGCAGGTGGGGATCGTTAACTTGGCTTGTGGGACATCTCCTAAAACCCATGGAGAGCCCTCATGAAATGTTTAAAACGAAGAAGGAAAACAACTTGGCAAGATGGCAGGGATTTTCCTGAATTAATTAAGTTCCTGCTGCTTCTTTAGATACCTCCAATAGTAAAATATAAATGATTGAGAATGCTTCTGGTGTCAGTAACCAAAAAGAACATTAGATTTACCCGCTGTAGGACTAGTTTATTATTTCTGGGCTTCTAACATCAAGGCCAAATACCATCTCTATTCACTCTCATACATTTTCAGAAGTCCCTGTCAGTTAGAACGCAATTCAGTATACTATTAACTACAGAAAATCCATGACTGCAAGGTCATAGTGAACACACCAGAAATGCCTTCCAGGATTGCCCCTGAGCACCGCTGTCCCGGTGTAAACTACGCTCCCCGAACACTGTGATACAGCCCGCGCCCAGCACTACAGCGATTACGCATGGGCCCCCCGGCTGATGTTTCTCACTGAAGGTAAGGTACGTCCCCAAGAGCAACGAGCCCGGCTCTCGGAAGCTCCCGAGTCACATGCTGCAGCCACCAGCCACCAGCAGTGCGCTGACGCCCAGGAGGGTGCGGAGGAAGAAGGGAGGCTCTACCTGAAAGGGCTTCTCTCCAGTATGAACCAGTTGATGCCGTTTTAGTTTTGAGCTCTCAACAAAAGCTTTGCCACACTCTGCACAGACGTGGACTCTGGGGCCGTGGGTGTGCAGATGTTTCCTCATGGCAGAGTTGTCCCTGAACATCTTTGTGCAGCCCTTGAAACAGAGAGAAGCTTAGTGGTTCACACTGCAAACTCTGGCATGGGTTCAGCCACTTCAACCACACAAAAGCCCTCACCGATAGATTAAAACAAACACCCCCCCCAACCCCAGCGGGTACATACAATTACCTGCTCAACCCCCCGGCTTTAATTTTACTTAGCATTACAGTAGAATATTGATAAATGATTTAACACAACAACCAGACAGCTGAAAAAGGCCTTATCATTTAATGCAAACCCCTTGTTTATGGATGAGGAAACTGAGGCTTCGCGAGGTTTTTCAGACTTGCCCAAGGTCACACTACCAGAGCAGCCGAGCTGGGAGTAGAACCCAACACACCGGCTCCCAGCTCCACCACAGCTGCCTCACCCGCGTATGTCCCCCACATGAAGTAACAGAAGCACCGATACAGAAATGGAGTTAAAAGGATGGCAGGCCACCACTACCTTTGGTGGGCCCCATAGTCTGTGCTGCAAGAATGGGCTGTCATTCTCCATCGCCCAGTGCTCCCTCTTCTCTCTTTGCCTCTTTCCCCTTCTTGACAGAGAAAGAAGCAAGAGGGTCTCCAAGGAATGGCAACTACAGAAGAAATTTATTTTGTGAGACACTAGGAAAAGGAAGAAGCAGGCAAACTGACTACCAATGCAGTGTGGACTGAGGCAGATGGATGTGTGGTGCTCAAGAGAAGCATGGCCTCAATTTCTTCTGCAGTTGTTGCCCAATAATGGAGTGACTGGGGGATGACAAAACAGCATGACAGAAGGACAGCACAAGTCAACCACTGACAGCTCCACAGCAGGTGAGGGAAGCCACAGTTTTTTCACCTTGACCTCTAGGTGGAGCTTCCATTTGGAAAATGGAGTCAAGACAAATTAACTGGAAAAAAGTATACAGAAAAGCTACAGAGATGACAGGCACTGAAGATGGCCTAACTGTTTTCAAATGCTTATTTCTTTTTGGCCCCAAGAGAAATCATTTTCCACTTCAAAATCTCCACAGTAAGAGCGTTAAAAAGGAACACAAATACCATGCAAGTGCAGAGTCCTAATAGGTGACACCATGAAACCAAACCTACCCCCGCCCCAAAGCTGACCTCGAGAAGTCTTTACTCCGTTCAGAATGTCTCCCCTTTATCCTCTGCACCTATGCGATGTTTTATTCTCTGTTAGTTTTACATCCAACAAGGGTTGAAAACAGACCTCTGTCAGAGTACTTTGCAGGCTATCCTTTCATTTCAAAGGTGAATCACATTTGAAAACAGTTAAATACCCCTCTAGTAACATACAATTAACAGGGTAAATTAAGAAAACGGTGAAGGAAATCTTATTAGGCTTATTTTAGCAACACTCAAAATAATGTCCAAACTTCCACAATGAGCCCATGGACCCACAAAGGTCCAAGGGCAAGATCATAACTCAAGTCTTAAGACTGACTGTACAGTGATAACAACAACACTCGTGCCCCATGGTAACTGCACTGAAGTAATTTAAATTTAAGCGGCCCTTACTAAACAACAAAGATTACATCGCAAAATGTAGTCTCTTCAATTTAGAGACCAAAGATTATAGTTCCTTACTTTATCTCAATTATGGAGATGGAAATAAAAATGCAAATTTCTGATAAGCACCCTATAACTCCATGAAGAGTTCTGTGAGCCTTTTCACCCAGCATTACTTACTCTAGGAGCCTTTTCACCCAGCATTACTTACTTTATGAGGGCAAGCTATTGTTCTTGGAGCATCATCTTCTTTAATTTTTCTTGGCTTCATTCTTCCCCCAAAAAAAAAAAAAAGAGAGATGGATTTGTAGGGGTGCGTAGACTCAACTGGCCTAAATCAGAGAGTTGCTAAAATGTCTTCCTTGTAAGCATAAAAACTAAGATTCTAGGATGCTTCCATGAAGGCGGTTGGATGCACCTAGGACCGTGAAACACTGCCCCATTTTACAGACAAGGTTACCGATGTTTACAGACGTCTGTCTACGGTCTCATAGCTAAAACATCAGTGCAACTCAGAAAGGCACTATGACCTGTGAGATTCAAATACACGCTCTTTCCTCCGACCCTTTAAAAAAAAAATACAGAAGACCAACAGCCCAGACAACCACGACGAATCTCCTAGCCGGCACAAGGCAAGGTGTCTAAAAGCAGCTGCCATCATGCAGTAAAGCAGTCTTACAAAAAGGGAGCAAGGGATATGGGACCATCTTAAAAATATAAATCCCTATACAGCTGTTTAAAAAAAGAAACTAAAAATGGGTTCAATTCGTACTGACAGGAAAGGCTCTTTAAACACTCTGTTAGAAAACAAGGCAGAGAAGAGTTTCCTTTTAAATGGAGAAATTACGGACACACGTGTAAAGTATCTGTTAGCACTGGTTTGGGGAGGAGACCTTTGGGACTAGTGGAGGGACCACCGCATCCCGTTTCATACAGTTTAATCTTTATCACAGTATTCTGGCAGGGGGAGGGTATGGGGAGAGGGGGGACTAGAGTTTTCATTTATTTCAAAAGACCAGTTCTGGTTCTGCTGTCAGACCTGTGGCGGGGTTCATAAGTTTCCACGGTAACAAGCGTCTGGGTAACTATCCAGGGAGCTTGCCCATGTGGAGACTTACCTACCCACCATCTCCACTTACCAACCTGTGGTCTTTTGTCAAACTTTCTCTCCAAATACTCCCTACAGATCTGAGTGTGGTAGAGGGGTGAGAAATTAAAAGTTCCTAGAAAAACTAGAAAGAACAATTTTAATCTCTGAAACAGACTTTCCTTTTGTCCTTCATTTTGCCATCCTCCTACTCAAGGGTTCATATTTGATAAACAATAAGTCAACGATTCCTTGACAGTAAGAGCCAATTTGCCACCACTCCCTTACCGTGAAAGATTACTTCTGTCACCTTGAAGTTAGCAAAGGCCCTGACAATAACCTTCCTTTTTCTATACCCCTGATCTAGAGAAACACTTTGTGATGCTTCTCACTCTATAAAACCAGACCTCATGAAATCGTCTAGTTAAACTTTCCATCTCCCGGAGGAGTACAAGTGAAGGTATACACCTGGTAGCTATAACTGGTCTCCACAAAGTTTATTCAAGACACTACGTATTTTCTACTCTAAATTCTGTGAGAGTATTTTCAGTCTGGCACCCCCACCCCCACCCTGCAGACACTTATCCTTTCTTGTAATTGGAGTATTACTACATCAGTTAGCAAATATTTTCTAAGTTCTCATTGTACACGGGGTGCTGAACTGGCTTTTGTTATCTTAAATACCAACAAATCCTGAAGTTTTGGTCTGAGTTCATGGAACTATGAGGTGGAACAAAAATTACAGTGCCACTGCGCCACCTGGAGTTGGGTCAGAGATTAAAAAGTAATAGCGTCCACATAAAGTGTTTTATTCCACTCAGTATCAAAACAAATATAAAAAAAAAAGAACCAAGTTTCAATCTTCCCAGTTAAGAATTTTTATTCATTGAAGAGTCCACTGAAATGTTCTGTCTTAACTGTGGAGATGGTTACATGACTATGTCTGTCAGAATTCATAGGCACAGCCCTAAAAAGAAAGGCTGAATTTTACTATATGCCCAGAGTATTATGCTTAATAAACTCGACTTTAAAAAAGGCCACTGAGTTGACAAATACATTACATAGACATTCCTTGTCCCACTCATCTTGATGCTCAAATCTGGGGTCAATGGCAGTGAGGTGCCTGTGCCCGAGGGCAGGTGTTACCAGAAAAGAGTCCCCTCAACAATATATTTTCTCAGAGATTTATTTCTAGAACCTTATTATTATTATTATTTTTAACATTTTATCAAGGAAATGTTCAAATATCCACAAATGTAGAGAGAACAGTGTTAATGCCAAGGTACCATTCACTCAACTCCTGATTTTTTTATGTTGTTATCAGTGGCATTTTTCTTTAAAATGCCATTTACTAAATGTGTGTAATACTGAGAAATATAATTAACTTTGTATGTTAATTTTGAAAGGCAGGGGTTTTAATAAGAAGCCACTTTTTTTTTAGACGAGTAGAGAGTTTACAATGCATTTGGATTCAAGAGGGAAGTTGGAGGTTTGATGCCAGTCACTCTTAAGCTCCTTGGCAAATCACCCTTCCTCACTACAGAACGGCAAAAGAGGTAGTCTGTGTGCTGGTGCATTTTAAACGTTATTTGAATGCAAACACTGAAAAAGTTATTTTCCAAAAAGTGTGCTTTGACTGAAAGTTTTGTTTTGTGAATAAAGACCCAAATCACATAGTACTACTTAGAATCTATCTCTTGACCCTTCTGAACTATTCAGAGGTCACCAAGAGTTGGGTCTTCCACTGACTGTGCTACTTCACACAGATTCTGTTGAACCCAGAGACGGCTATGACAAAGCATAGGCATCGTGAATCGGACAGACAGGACGCCGGTCTTGGTGCTGATGTTTACCAGCTGCATGACCTTGAGCAAACTACTTGACTTCTCAGCCTCGGTTTCTTACTCTGTAAAAAGGTATAATCCTACCTTAGAGTCATGAGAATTAAAAGAAATGATGTATGTTGAGCACGTGGGAAATGATAGCTATTATTATCCCTGGCTATGTGTTAAATGGGTCTAGCTAAAAATGCATTCGTTCTTAAAATATCACATGCCAGTTGTGCTTAACAACTCAGAAGGTTCTGGCACTCCGAAGCACCCTTTCAACTAAGGAACTCAGGGGCTGGAGAAAGTAAGGTAGAAGGCATCCCTCAATGTAGTACACATCATACAGAGGAGCAGGGTGCCCACCAATGGAAGCTTCCTGCTCAAGTAAGAACCAAGAGCACACCCCCAGGGCGTGACTGCGGGTTTTAGAATATCTCACTCTGGCCGACATGGAAGGAACAGCACTGCAAAGGTTGGCACCAGGACCCCAAACTGCAGGAACTTCCTGGCCCACTTTCAGTAGGGCATGTGTAAGCCAAAAGTTCTTATTAAGCTAAATTTGCCAATGTCCCTGAAGCAGAGATGAAATAGTCTGGAAGCAGTGGTTCTTTAACGAAAATAAGTCTTATCCCTGCAAAGCAAGCTTAAGGAGTTGACTTCTAGGCCAGAAGCACCAATTTGCTGGTGGGACTGAAGTTCTTGTGTACTATGGCTACCATGTGAAAGCATCATCCACCTCCCCTTTTCTCGTGGAAAGAATAGTGTTGCCTTATGTACATCAGACACAGTTTGATAAAACGAGTGACATCTTAAAGTAAAAAACTATAAAGTACAGACAACATGCTTTCATGTGATGATACTGAAGAGTCTTAAGGCACTTCCACCTCCACTACCACGCTTCCTTTTCACAGTAATCCTATGAAAGAGTCCCAGGGTGGGTAACGAACACAGAAACTAACCTATCTGGGATTGTTCTAACTAAATGCTACCTGTCAGAGACCACTTTTTACATAGTTTGCAGATTTAACCAGGAAAGAGAATTCGCCAGGTCCCACTCACTAATAATTTTTGAAGTATTTACTAAAAAGACATTTCAGGGAAGAACCAATCACCCATCGTCCCACCTCCCCAATCCCAAGACTTTCAAGCGGAAGTCATTATTTCTTACACTTGCCCACATGTTTATGTAACTGGCTTACTAAGCGCAGCAGGAACTTGAAATGGTCTGCATTTTTGGTCAGTTTCGAGTCCAAGTGAGCACCCTATTAACCCACCACACGGAGAAGGGGGGTGATGGCTGGACTAGAAGAACCAGTTCAGTGGATCTAAAGAAACCACGAAGATGTGGCCTGGCTCCCATGAGTCTGATCCTTGGTCTTTGTCTTCAGCTTTCAGAGTCCCAGTCACCAATTCTGGGGCTTCAGCAAAGTCCTATCCAACTGTGAGACACATTCTCAAAATGTGAGACCTTGTAATAGGGCACCAGGCTCAAGAATCTCTTGCCACCACCTGTCTTAACTAGAAAGGTTTGTTTAGGTTAACATGACCTTCTTTTCCAGAGATATTATGTAAAATGGGTGGGATGAGCCCAAATCTCAATCCACCTCACAATGCCATGCCAGAACCCTATACCTGTACATTTTCTTACAATGTCAACATAAACAAGATTTCCTTCTATTCTATACACAATAATGAAGCCTTTAACACGTTGATTATGTAAAAAAAAAAAACAAACATTTTTGTCAGTACTGCTTACTGTAGAAATAAACAGTATGCTAGAATCACCTTTTTTTTAAAAAAAAGAACAGTAATTCATTGTGTTTTCAGCGAAAGTTTACACAGCAGTTTAGGTTCCCATTCAACAACTTCTATACACGTTGTTCAGCGACATTGGTTATATTTTTCACAGTGTCTGAACATTCTCATTATTTTCATTCTGGTTGTTCCGTTTCCATTAATCTCGCTTCCCTGCCCCCTTACCTTCTCATCTTTGTTTTAAAGTAATTGTTGACAATTTGTTCTCATATAGAAACTCTGGTGGCTAGTGGTTAAGAGCTACGGCTGCTAACTGAAAATTTGGCAGTCCGAATCCACCAGGTGCTCCTTGGAAACTCTATGGGGTGGTTCTACTCTGTCCTATAGGGTTGCTATGAGTTGGAATCGATTCGATGGCAAAGGATTTGGTTTTTGTTTGTTTGTTTTCATATAGGCGATTTTCACCCCTAAGTTGTATTTATTTTGTTGTTGAGAATATACACAACAAAACATATACCAATTCAACAGTTTCTACATGTCAATTTAGTGACATTGATTACATCATCCTCCTTTTCTGAGTCCTTCCTCCCTCATTAACATAAACTCACTGTGCCCCCTAAGGTTCCTGTCTCGTCTTTCAAGGTGCTGTTGTTAATTTGATCCCATATACAAAACCCATTACCATCAAGTTGGTTCCGACTCACCACGACTCAAAGGACAGAACAGAACTGCCCCATAGGGTTTTCCAAGGAGTGCCTGGTGGATTCAAACTGCCAACCTTTTGGTTAGCAGCCATAGCTCTTAACTAGTACACCACCAGGGTTTCCGTATAGATAGTTCTTAAAAGAGCATAATGCTCAAGGCAGACCTTTTTTACTAGTTAAGCTAAACTATTCAGTTTTAAGAGGACTTCAGAGGATATTTTTGGTTTAAGGTTTAAAGATTATCTCAGGGCAATAGTTTCAGGGGGTTCATCCACCCTCCATGCCTCCAGGAAGTCTAAAGTCCACAAAAAACTCCAAATTCTGTTCTAAATTTTCCCCCTTTTGACCAGAATTCTTCTATGGAATCTCTGTACGATCACATTTCTTGCTCTGTTGAGTCCAGGAGAATAGCTTTAGGACTACGGAGAGAATTTTCCTATAATCAGCTCAAATGAGTTCTCTTTCTATAAATATTGCTCAAAATTATGCCCCATGTTTTAGGTTATGCTTTCTTAGTTTTCTTCTCTCCTCTTTTCAGGGAGTTTCTGATTGCTTTTTCTTTTTTAAATAACTCCCATGCCATGAAGATCTTTCAGCTTTTTACTCATTCTGCCCACTCACTACTGAATAAAATGGACTTGTCTTGAGAAATTCTTACAGCCCACTGGCTTCCTGTTCTAAACTTAACAGGTTCTTTTCTAGCCTGCTACACAACTGTCTTCTTGGTTTTCTTTTCCTTGTGTTTCTCAGGAAGTCTTCCTTTGGATGTTTATCATTTTGTTGGAGTATATTCTCAAGTAACCCCTATGGAAAAGGTACATGCAATGTAAAACAGATCCTTAAGTATCTACGACTGTCATTAATTTACTTTTGTATTTGACTGATAGTTTTACTGGATAAAGAATTCTATGTTTATAATAATTTCTCTTCAGAAATCTTAAAAGCTTGGCTCCAGTGTCTTCTAATTATCTTCTGTCATTGAAGAAAAACCTCATTCAGATCTAACTATCATTTCTCTCTCCAAGTGACCTTATTTTTTATCCTGGAAGCTTTTATGTTCTTCATTCTTGGTGTTTTGAAATTTTACAATTGACCTCTGGCCCCTGGTCCCAGCCCGTGTGGGTGGTCCACTTCCATAGGAGGGGGTGATCTAAGGTGGCCCTGATCCAGAGAACCAAGGTCACTGGGGAAACAAGCAAGGATTCTATTCCACAACGGCAACGTGCACCCTGTGGTCAGGGCTGAAACTCCCTGGATTTTCTGTGCAGAGGAGTGGGGACAAGCTCTCAGACCAGGTGCCCCAATTCTCCAACGAAGGTGAGCAAGGCCAAGGGCCACCAGTCCCTCATTACTTCTTCTGCTCACCACACACAGGTTCCCTCTTTCTTCAAAACCTTTCTTCAACTCTCTACTCCACCACTGAAATCACTCTGCGGTGTATAATCGAGACAGGTCTTATTCCTCCCTCTCCAGGACCTTTTGGAAACTCCTCCCTCACTGTTTGTGATGCTGTACTGTCCTGAGCATCCTCCTCCTTACCTCAATAATCCTTCTGCTCAGTTGCTGGTTCCTTCTACTCTCTGAATATAAGCAGTTTTTCCAAGATCTTATGCTGAGGTCTTTTCTCTCCACAACTGTCCCACCTCAAAGACCTTACCACTTTCATGGAATTAGCTACCGACCCCCATTAGATAATTCTAGCCCTAACTTATTTCCTAAATAAAACATCTTAAGTCCCAACACGGGTCTTTTATTACCATCTAAAAACAAACACTGCCTTCCTGAACCCCAAACCAGCACCTTCTCCCAACCTCCCCCCACCATCCAGGGAGTGAAGCTTTTAGTGTCATTTGGGATCCTCCTGTGTTGTCTGCCCTCCCTCCAGACAGCCAGCCAATCAGTTTCAAAATCTTCTCCTTTATCTCCTGTAGTTGCTATCACATCCATCCTTCCACCGTCTGATGGCCACAATTCCAGCTCGGGCCTTCATTAGCTCTTGTTCAGCTTGCTCTCTCCCACTTCCCGGGTTGTACCTGCACCAGTTCAGCTCAGGACACAGTGGGAAATAAGCCTCTCAGCTTAAAGCTCTGGCCACACAGCCTCTTCTCTACTGCTCAAAACCCTTCAGCAGCTGCCCCCTGCAGCCTAAATCAAGTCCACACAGCTTGGCCCAGAATTCACAGGCCTTAATGATCTGGTTTCAGTCTGCCTGAACTCCAGTCATGTCCCTGTGAGTACCCTGATTCTCAGGCAAACCCGAGCACTTACTGTGGTTTGACTATAGACCGTGTACCAAACATGGAAGAAGTCCTGGTGGCACAGCAGTTAAGCGCTTGGCTACTAACGAAAAGGCTGGCAGTTTGAGCCCACCAGCCCCCACCCCACAGGAGAAGTACGCGGCAGTCAGCTTCCGTAGAGATCACAGCCTACTCTGTCCTACAGGGCTGCCAGGAGCTGGAATCGACTTGATGACAACGGGTAAAAACCGAATACACGTCTCTCTACTGTGCTCATGCCGTTCCTGCGCACTGGCCCTGCACGGGCCCTCGCCACCCTGTCAAAACTCTGTATTCTTTCATGCCCAAATCCAATGCTACCTCCTCCACCAAGCTGTCCTCCATCCCTCCATTCCATCTCTATCCTGGAATTCTGAGTAAACAAGGGAGAGCTGCCAAGCTTCCAGAGCATGTGACAATATCATATAGCGGCACAGCGCTCGGCTCAGCCCGTCCAAAAATCTAACCTCGATGCTGACTGTGTCCCTACAGTCATGGCTGGGGGTGCGGGGAGTGCACTTAATGCTGGATTTGGAATCATATTTGAAATATGAATGGCAATACAATATGGAATAAAGTCATTCCTAAAAGCAGGGCCTTAATTTTTTTTTGTTAAGCCATGATAAATTAAAAATAAATTAAAATGTGTATATTTCCTATAACCATAGTCTCACTGGGGTGAAGGAAAAAGGGTGAGATCCCTTTGCTAAGACACAATGGGTCCAGGTCTCCCCGACCACTCACCTCAGACAGCCACACCCCAGCCACCAGTGTTTGATCTCTTCCTGTCATGCCGGCTTGTGTTAACAAAACACTGGAGCTTAACTGATGAGGCTGAGACGGAACCGAGGACATCCTTTCCTATGGTCTCCCCGCAGCTCAGTTCAGTGCAACACTCCCCAATTTAAAATGCACACAGAGGGCACGAGGCGGCAGGAGGATATCCATTTCAAAACAAATTATGTGTAAGTTTATTTATTCACAAGTAATGCCAGTTATGGAACTAAAGAGTATCTCCTTCGGCTTATTGTCTGCAAGGGTCTAAAATGCTGTCTCTCACATTAATAGCACAGCTACTACTAAAAATAAAACTTACTGCTTGTGTTTTCAGAAGTTTCCCGAGAGAAAGAATACAAACCACCACTGCAGCACAGGCTCACACATACACATTCCACAGCTGGCCAAGATTCACTCTCCACAATGAAAGGAAAGAAAGTTCTTACGACTTACCTAGCGAATTCTGCCAGTTGTTTGGGATCTGAGAGGTCAATGCCAGGTATTCCTCCAGGAGGAAGTTTCTTTCCTGTCATGTACTCTGAGTAATCGGGAGGAGAGTTCTCCCCAATGATCTGTTCTTCAACCACCGTCTCATGGTCAATATCTTTTTTTTCATCTGAAACAGGTCACGAGATTATCTCAGCTGAGTAAAAACGTACACGCAGGCAAAGGCACTTAAAAACTGTAAAGACGCTTTTGTCAGCAGCTTCTTAACAGGTGATTTATAGCTCCTAGCTCAACTTCCTTACCGCCAGTTCTTCCTCCTCCCCAATCTCTTGAAAGCCCGTTTCTTCTTGAAGGTCACCGACACGTCCAAGCCAGACCTGGTGGACCTCGTCTCCGTGCTCCTCCCCAGCCCCCCTGCAGCACGATACCAGCTCAGCCCTCCCACAATCCGCAGAGTTCACCATTCGTGTCTTCCTCATTACACTTCCCCGGTTCTCTTCCCACTTCTCTAACTGGCTTGTTTTCAGCTTCCTTTCTTTCTCCTCTTACCATTTCTCAGAGTTCTGCTTTCCATCTACCATACACATTTCCCGTCAGCTATCAGCTCCGTGCAGCCGACTCCAATCTAATCTTGCAGTCTTCACCCCTTAGCCAGCCAGCCTCTCGTCTCCCTCTCCAGTCTCCTCCTCCTTCACAACGCTCCCTGACTCCGCACTCCAGGCACACAGGCCTTTCAGTTCTTCAAGTGTGTCATGGCCCACCAGCCCTAACCTCATGGACTTTCCCCATGCAATTCCCTCTCACTACAACCTGTAATTTCAGCAGTGTGATTTTTGTCAGTTTCTCCCAGTGGACTGTAAGCCCCACGAGGACAGGGACATTTGTTGGTTTTGATCTCTGTGGATGCCCAGAGCTTGTTCAACGTCTGCACAAGATTGGCCCTCAATAAATATCAGTCTCAAGAATGCAGGACATCTTGTGTATCTATCATCACAAATCCAGCAGGTTTTAAAAAAAGCCAACACTGACCGCTGTATACTTCATCTCCTATATCCTAGACATCAAATCTTATTGGGTTATTTTTAAAAGCTCACCTCTCTTAGTCCCACTGCCAGCAACTTAGCTCTTGTCATTATTATTGCAAACCTAAATGACTATAATACTTGAATTGGTCACAACAATCTGCTCTATGCCCTAGAAATGCTGTAAGGACAAATTGGCACAGAAAACACAGTGGTCACCATTTCACCAGGGTATGGGTCCTTCAAGGGCAGTATAATTTACTCCGACTTGGCATTCTGGGTCCTAGGCCGCCTGGTCCCGTTTTAACAGATCCAGTCTTTTTCCTCTGCACGTGCCCTCCATATTCCAGCCAGGCTGTTTGTCCGTACGTGCCCAGAGGGAGGTGTTCCAAAAGCATGAGTTTCCTCCCTCTCCCCTCTCTCAAACCAGCCTACCCTCCCAAACTCTCTAAGGGCTTCTGGAGTCTGTCACTGAGTTTTAAATTTTTGATGTCCTTGTCTCTTACTCTAGAGTGGAAGTACCCAGAGGCCAAGACCAGTCTTCTACTACTTGATACCTAAAGGAGAAAAGAGATGCTCCAGAACTTTCACTGCCAGCTGGATTTTATTTACTTTTGCTTCTTAATCAAATTATGTTTCAAAAAGAACAGTAACATAAGAACTTTGAAAAGTGAACACTGGCTCATTCAATCCTTACCTTCCATTGTCTTTCCACCAGTGTTTACCAAAAACCAAATCAAATCAAAACCCTACAACTGATGTCACTACCCAAAAAACGATTTAGCTATGTAGACATGGTCCTCTGACATGAGAGCCAAGCTAGAGCATGAGGAGAAGATAAAGGCAGAATGCTGATTCCTTTCATTCCAGTGGACATGACCCAGCGATCACTCTCAGCAAAGAAAAGCACAAAACACACCATTTTATACCGTAAATCCCTCTCCTCTTCCACCACTCTTCATTCAAGGAAACACTATAGTCGTTATAAGGAACCACAGAATAGCAGCCAACATTTTACTGAATATTCACAACATACAGGCAGTTTCAATCACTGCACCTGTCACTGAGTCCTCAGCACCCCGCCCCCATGAAGTGGATAAATAACCAACTTCACTTTACAGAGGAGAAAGACAAGGCACAAGGAGGTTAAGTAACTCGCTTAGGGTTAACTAGCTTGTAAATGCAGATGTGAACTCAAGAAGTCTAACTCTAAGACCTGTATGCTTAACTGTTAAGCTCTGTTGCCTCTCTTATTCGGAACCAGAAAGAACATCAGAGATAATATGTCCAAGGTCACACACTGACAGATGAAGATCAGCATCCACGGACGGATGAAGGGGCCTAAGAAAGAACAGCTGGACATATTAATACAAAGAGAGCAAATGCGGTTACTGATATTCAGTTACAGAGCCGGGACTCCGCTGTAATCACTTTTTCCCAGGGTTGCCTGCCCCATGACCGCCCCTCACCCTCCAAATCTCTCCTCCTACTACTACACCACAACTTACAAGTGGAACAGGAACACACTGTGGGCAGGGGAGCAATGCTTCTCCAGTGACCTTCTGTACTCCTGACGCAAGAATGAGGGCAAAGCCGAGAATCCCTGGTGCTCTGAGCAAGCTGCTGATTGGGGCTGTCTCAAGTGTGCTGAGGCAGAAAGAAGGCTGAACTAATGGCATAAAAGGTCACAGGTTAAAGCACCCCTTGTCTTAGTTCAACACGTGTTACTCATGTTCGAGGTGTGGGGAGTAATGCCAGCACCAAAGCAAAGTCTCTCCCCTCATGGAAGTTACACTGGAGTGAGGGAAGTCAAACAGGAAATACTTCCTGAGGCTCAGTTCTTAGTACCAGCATTCAAAAATATCAAGAAGAGAGGACAGTCATTAAGATGACTAAGAATTAGAACACAAAACATCTAAGAAATACGCTGTAAGTAGACCTGGTGGCACAACGGTTAAATACGTGGCTGCTAACCAATAGGTTGGTGGTTTGAACTCACCAGTGGCTCCAGAGAAGAAAAGACCCGGCCATCTGCTCCTGTAAAGATTACAGCCTAGGAAACCCTATGGGGCAACTCTACTCCGTCACACGGGGTTGCTGTGAGTTGGAATCAACTTGATGGCAAATCAACAAGAACAAGAGGCCGACAGGGATTTTATGGCTTTTATCAGAGGCTGGCAAGGTACAGCCTGCCACTATTTTTGTAAATAACGTTTTATTGGAACACAGTCACGTTCACTCATTTACATGTTGCCTATGGCGGCAAAGTTCGCACAGCAGAGTTGAGAAGTCGCAGCACTGACATCATGGCCCACGAAAACTAAAATATCGACCATCTAGCCCTTCACAGAAAAAGTTTGCTGATCACTGATCTATATGATAAGATTTTACTTAGAGAAAATAAGATTAAACTCTAGTGGAAAATTTTTTATTTCAAACTAGAAACAATTTCTGATAATGAGATTACTGCATAATGGGATTTGCTACCAAATAAGACAATATTTTTTCAGCAGGTCTTTAAGACAGGTTAAAGATTTATTTTGGAAGAGGAATAAATATGGCTGGGGGATGGGGGAAGGCCAGTGATGTCAAGATGACATCTGAGTTTCCTGCTGGCTTAGATGTGGATGGAGTCATCTAATGAGATGGTAAACATCGGGGAAGAGGTGATCTGAAGCGGAGGCTCCAGGCAGAGTACCATTTTGCTTTGAGGTATTTGTGAGATACCCAATGGACAGACCTCCAGGAGACTGACGTATATGTAAGCATGGGAAATAAAGTATACAGGCAAAGAGAGAAAGGGCCCCAAACCAAAACTTGGGCAATTCCAGTATTTTCAGAAATGAGGAACACTTTGCAAAGGAGACTGAAGAGATGTGCCCAGATGCAAAGAAACAACCAACCAGTCTGTAAAGAGAATCTTTCTTACTCAGTGGTGTATCATGGGTGGGGCAGTGAAAAGTCTGCCCTGAGTATAGACAATGAGGGGATATATGGTGTGTACAGAATTTTAAAACAATAATGACTGTTTTAATAATATTTATGTACACTTCATATCATCACTTGTTTATTATTTATTCTTTAATAAACACTGCATTCTACATGGAAGTTAATTTGGAGAACTCCTTAAAGACAAGGGTACAGCCATTATGAAGATCATTAACTATGCAACAACAGAACAGAAAGAAATAAACATTTACATTAAAAAAAAATCAACTTTCGAAGAAGACTGCTAGAGAAATAACAAAAGAAGCTAACTTCTATTGCCAGAAGAAATCAAAAGGACAATGTTCTCACCAAGAATTGACTGCTCGTATTAAAGCAATAGATCAAATAACGTCAGTGTTATCATTTGGCCATTCTGTCTGATTTTTGCAGAAGGAAGAAGTTTTTACAGAATATGATAAAAATTTATGACGCTCTAAAACAGAAAGAGCCCTGGTGGCGCAATGGTTAAGCGCTCAACTACTAACTGAAAGGTTGGTGGTTCGAACCCACCCGTTGGCTCCACAGAAAAAAGACCTGGCAATCTGCTTCCATAAAGCTTAAAAAAAAAAAAAAAATTACCATCGAGTTATTACAGCCTAGGAAACCCTCTGGGGCAGTCCTACTCTGTCACTTGTGGCAGATATGAGTTGAAAATCGACTTGACTAACAACGACAAAACAGAAATATTTTAATGCATGACATTACAGACTAATATGTACGTATGAATTTCCCTCCGTTTAATATATTAGTAAAAAGTATAAATGCATTTTTTCATTTCTATACTGTTACTTTTTTAAAAACTTAATAGCATACTATGTTTACAAAGTCCAAGAGAGAGTCACTGTCTGCACTGGCCATTATTAACACTCTTTTCATTTCATGAGTATTGCCAACAACCAATCTGTTATATAGAGAAGGGCATTCCTGAATCTACTCCGGGTGTCAGACACACTAGCTATGCTACTGATTTCTACTGGTTGGTGACACACACTTAGGTAAAGCATGTGCATGAAGCAAGTATCTAAATCTGCTTAAAAAAAACAAACAAACAAAAAAACCCCAAACCCACTGCCGTCAAGTCGATTCCAACTCATAGAGACCCTGTACGACAGAGTAGAACTGCCTCTGTAGGGTTTCCAACGAGCGCCTGGTGGATTCAAACTGCCGACCTTTTGGTTAGCAGCAGCCAAACACTTCAACCGCGGCACCATCAGGGCTCCAACCCCCCTAATACCCGTGGACATAATCCCATTTGGGAATAGTCTTTCCTTCCTACGTTAATGAGCCCAGATCTGTGCAGGGTCTGTCTGAAACCAATCACCACTGGGATATAAAAGGTAGATTAGGTGCAGAATGAGATGGACTAACAACAACGGGCTCATGTATAACGACTGTGAAGATGGTGCAGGACTGGGCAGCGTTGCCTTCTGTTGTACATGGTGGGTGGCTATGAGTGGCAACTGACTCGATGACACCTAACAACAACAACAGGCACAGAAGCAAGCAAGCACAGACAGGGGAAAACAGATGCCATGCCAATGAAGATCACTGAGGAATGGAGGGACAGAAGCTGAGGAGACAAGGACTAGAGCCACAAAGAAGTCCCTAGAACTGGTACCCTGAATTTGGACTTCTAGGCTCCTAAACTGTGAGAAGATAAATTTCTGTTCATTAAAGCCACCTACTTGTGGTATTTCTGTTGTAGTAGTACTAGGTAACTAAGGAAGGGGCCTTGGTGGCACAACAGTTAAGCGCTCAGCTGCTAGCTAAAAGGTTGGCCTTTGGGATCCACCAACCACTCCACAAGAGAAACAACTGGGCCATATGCACCCGAAAAGATTTCAGCCTGGGAAACCAGTTCTACATTGTCCCACAGAGTTGCTATGAGTAGGAATCGACTTGATGGCACCAAACAACAACAGGTAACTAAGACACCCCTCCAGTTTTCAAGGTGACAGCCAACCCACATTAGGAGTTGCAGTGAACATGGGTTTCTGCTAGTGAAGTACCTTAGTTATGGTTACCAGAACATACCTGGGCATGGCAAGTTAAATCCAAACCCCAGAATTCCTATTTGTAATGAGCTGAGAATACACGTCACTATAGGAATGGCAGAGAGAAATGACTGTGCTGGGAACTTCTAACCAAAGCTGTCAATTAGGTGATTCCAGGGCTCACTAACACCCTTGCTAAACGCAAAAGAACAGCTAGACCAAAGCCAATGGCCTAAAATGTGGAGAAACAACATCTAGCCAACACTACCTACAAATGGGGCCTGTATGCTTGAGTTATCTTAGCAGGACAATCAATTCATTCATATTTTTAAACACTCTCTATTTTTGCATATGGTACTATTAAGGGCCCAAAGCAATCATCAGTCCCAGTCTAGTTTGAGAGGCAAAGCAAAAAGACTCAAAACAAAAGGTCAAAAAGATCCAATTAAGTAACTCACGGAAAGGCTGGGAAGCACTCCCAGGTGGAGAGGTTAATTAGTGAAGTTCCACCTACTCTCCAAGCTCCAACCAAATCATTTCCACAATGCAACACAACGTCTGACACAAGGTAGGTGATAAAGAGAACTTTCCTCCTGCCCTCCTCTCATCACCCCTCTAAATAAAGACCAGCCCTCCCAAGCCCAGATCCAGAGGCCTTTTGTCCCTGCCACGTCCACCTCCACTCTGAACCTGGGTTTCTTAGAGAGAATACCATTTATCTCACAAGGATGGAACTTGCTAACGTGTTCAACACCAACCATTATGTCTGGAAAACACAGAGGAGTGTACAAAAAATGTTTACTCCCCTTTCCCTTCCCCGCTAGGTTTAAGGTGAGCAGGAGGTCTTATGCCTTACATACAGGAAAGCCTGGGAAAGCCAGAACCTGTGTAAGGTGGAAACCTGTCAAAGGAGGAAAACTCACAGGGTGTTTATGAGGTAGGATTCTTAATAGAGGGTGATAAGAAAGTGGTAAGCACCCTGTCAAGGGCAGGAACTTCTGAAAGCTGAAAAACAAGGCAGTCCTGCTGAGTTCCGGCTCTCACAAGTTTCACTGTCTATCGCAGGGATTTACCAAGTACCTGGGAACCGTGGTGGCTTAGTGGTTAAGAGCTACGGCTGCTAACCAAAGGGCCAGCAGTTCGAATCCACCAGCCGCTCCTTGGAAACCGTACGGGGCAGTTCTACTCTGTCCTATAGGGTTGCTATGAGTCGGAATCGACTCGACGGCAGTGGGTTTGCTTTTCGTTTTACCCAGTACCTGAAGGCTGACTGAAGTACAGGGGATATTAGGATGGGTATTACTTTCCTGTTGTTGTTGTAACAAATTACCCAAAGTCAAGGCCTTAAAACAACACTGATTTATTCTCTTATTTATTCTGCAGGCCAGAAGAGCAAGATCAGTTCCACAGAGCTAAAGTCAAAGTGTCGCCAAGACTGGTTCCTTCTGGAAGCTGTCTGCATTCCTTGGCTTATGACCCCTTCCCTCAAGTCACTCCAACCTCTTCTTGTCTATAGCGAAATCTCCCCCTGCCTCCTTCTCTAAGGACGCTTGTGATTATATTTAGGGCCCAGCCACTTAGGATAATCTCCCTATCTCAAGGGCCTTAATTTAACCACATCTGCAAAATTCCCTTTTCCTATAAAGCTGCAGCCACAGGGTTGAGAAATCAGGGCCTGGGTATCTGTGGAGGGCCATTATGCCGCCTACTACCCCAGAATATTAATCACACAAATCAAAGACACTGACCTTGAGTATGGTTTCTAAGCTAAACCTCAACTCATACATAACAGCCACACTCATTATTATTGTACTTCATTGCTTCTAACAGACCTTTTTCCCACATCTTACGCCTCTGAAATTGGACCGTAGCGATCTGATGAAATAAGGTATCCTGGAACCATAAGGTATCCTTGAACCACAGCAAGCACGTGAGGAACACGGCAAATGGTGAATCATCTTCATTGGGGTACACTTTCAGTCTCCGGCAGCTCTAAACCACCACCATGAAATCTGCTCCCACATCCACTGAGAAACGCCACCCCACCTGCGTTACTATCATCCAGTGGTCCCCTTCATACACCCACAGTTTTAGAATTCAGTCCTGAGACGTTCTTCCCACATTAGTGTCAGATAAAGGTACTAATATATCCTTTTTACCTTGAATGCCAGGAAGCACAGAGACCACAACTGGGGTGATCCTAACTCTTCCTTTTTCCGTGATCTTGATTTTCTGTTTTCACGAATTCATCTATCCACCTACTATCTTATTTATGTGCTGGCTAGATTTTGTTCCTTCACACTTTCCATCTTAGGTCATTAACTTCGGGTAAAACGGCATTATCTACTCACCACTGCCATTGCCCAAGCCTTCATAATATGGGGGGAGAGCTAAATATTTGGGACTCCCTGCTAAGCGACAGACAAAATTCAGACATGGGCTAATTTCCCACTTTCCCTATAATAAAGAATTAAGGAAAAGACACTAATATTTATTGAGTATCTATTTCAAGCTGGCAACCATCACATTTCTCAATCTAAAAAAACAAACAAAAAAAAACCTTTGAGTTATTAACCCGATTTTTTGGCTGAAGAAACCAAGCCTCAGAAATGCCGGGTAAGGTACCTAAAGCAGCACAGTAGCTGGCAGACCTGGGATGCGAACCTAGTTCTGACTCCAACATTCGTGCCTTTTCTAAAACAGAGCCCATCTCCACCCTCTCCTCACCCTTAATACTTTTATTCCACCGACACAGAAACAGGCTAGAGAACGGTATTTTGGTCTGTAAGCCATGATTCTGCCTTCCGGCACAACTTCCATCCACTCATCTACCCAGTTATTTACTGGGAATCTTCTAGATGCCTACTGCTATTCTAGGTTGCCAGGATGTAGTGTGGAATTTACATTTTTGAGGAAGTAGATAAGACAATGGAGCCCTGGTGGCGCAGTGGTTAAGAGCTCGGCTGATAACCAAAAGGTCAGCACTTCGAATCCACCAGCTGCTCCTTGGAAACCCTATGGGGCAGTTCTGTTCTGTGCTATAGGGTTGCTGTGAGTTGGAATCAACTCAACGGGTTTTGGATTACATAGACAAAAAACAATTTAGGAAAAAAAAAATTAAAAAGGCAACACAATTTCAGACAGTTCTACAAAGAAACTAGACCAGAGTGACAAGACAGCGACAGAGGGGTGGGGGCGCCCATCTGGATAGAATGGACAGGGAAGGCCTCTTGGAGCTGAGACATGAATAACAAGAAGGCACTAAGGATGTGAACACCTGCTCCGAGCACTGGGGACAGAGGTAACAGAAAATGCAAAGGAACAAGTTCAAGGGGCTGAAAGAGGGCCGGTAAAGCTAGAGTACAAGACAGCAGAGAAGAGTGAGAAAGAAGCTGGACAGGAATGCAAGGGGCAGGTAATACATAGGGCCTTGGAGTTTCAGTGAGAAGTTTAGACTTTACTGACATAACAGCATGTTTGAAGGATTTTTAAGAGGGGAATCAAGTCACCCAAGTATTAAAAAATTTAGGAAGGAATGGATCATGTGTGACTGAATCCCCAGAAGCAAAATTAAGTGGTCTGTTTTAGCTATGGTGAGGACTTATTTAATACAGAGACCACATATATTACTACAAGTTATAAATGAGTTACCAACAAGTTAAGAAATTAAAAACCAATCGCTAATTTAGGAAGCAAATTAAGGCAGTGGCAGCAGCTTCTCTCCCTCAAAATTTCTGGACCCTTTAGAAGCTAGAAGAATAAAGGGAAGAGAAAGAAAGTGGGCTGAGCTGAGGACTGCAGACTGAGAAAGACGCTATGGGGTGTTTCCAAGAGTGTGACGTTCTGAGATACCAGACATCGTATTTGTCGTTCTAGCCTCTTCTAGAAATGGTAGGGTCCAGATTCCAACAGAAGGTCACAGCTTCTGGCACAGCAACGGCAGCCCCTCCCTGCCCCCACCCCTCAGTTCCTGTATTTGAGGAGAAAAATTAATTTACTCAACAGTCCAGCACAAATAACCATTTACGCTGTTTTGAGGCTTAACTATATCTGAAACCACGGTGCAAGGCTGAAACCATAGTTATTATGAATTTTACCCAACAGAGTTCCTAACAATTCACCTGCCAGGCTGCAGTGAAACTGGTGAGCTTTGCTCTAGGCAACTCAGTATATATACTGCTTCCTACCGTCACGTAGGATTGTGTAAGGGAGTTTTTCCCCCGCTATGAGGAGCTGAAAATGATTTTAGTCCTGCCCCACTCCAACAACTCATTTTGCAAAGATCCCAAGGTAACAAATTAAAAGACATGCCAAGGTCATACCCTTCCATCAGTGCCTTCTAGAGAGGAAATTCGATGTTATTACTCGAATGATTCCCAGAAACTATTGGGCTTGCTGTTATTGATAATTAATCACAAAGTTAAACAGAGTGGGAGCTGCCAATGCGAGACACTCAGGGCTGGGAAACGGCCCCTCTGGTGTACTGTGATCGGGTGAGCCTGCCACATGTACGAAAACAGACCTATCCAACAGTCAAGCCGCTCCTAAGACCATCCTAATATTCCACCAGCAGCAATGAAATTCATGTTATTTTAACATCCAAGTAGTGTTTCAAGATGCCAGACTTAAAGTGTTTATCCAGTAATACGACAGAACACAACTTACGGGTAAATACTCAGTTTAAAGTCTAGATCTCCCACAATGATGAGTTACCACTTTGGCTTACTTTTCCCACAGGAAGTAGTAAGAAAGAGCACAGAGAAAACGTCACCTGGGAAGAGCAGCTCAGGAGTTAAGCAAAAGAATGCGGATCTTAAGAAATGTTCATTCTAATCACTGTTTTGCTAATAACCTGTTGTTGTTGTCAGGTGCTATCAGTGGACTGAGACTCATGGCAACCCCATGTGACAGAGCAGAACTGCCCCCAGAGGGTTTTGTTGGCTGTAATCTTCATAGGAGCAGATAACCAGGTCTTTTTCCAGCAGAACCGCTGGGTGGGCTCCAACAGTCAACCTTTCGGCTACCATCCCAGTGCTTAACCATTTGCCCATTTGTGCCAATTATGGTCCTAAGTTTCTCAGCCTTAAAACAAACTGACCTTACTAAGCAGTCTTCAAAAAGAAAGAAAACAAAATAGACAAACTTTCTGAAATACCCACCTAATTGCTAGGAACCTAGCATACGTCTTTTATTTTAAACCTCTTTGGAAACCTAGTTATTTTTCTAAAATGCTAGTTACAGGTAAGAGAGGAGACCTGACCTTTTCCTGATATAAACTGTTCTGTTCCCACTAGGGGGAGTGGGCAGGAAAAGGAAAGGTTAACACCCTGGAGTGGAGCCTCTGGCGGCACTGAAGGTTTCACCAGTAAGGTAAGGCTTCCTGAGCTACCTACCGACCCGGAGTCAGATTTGTGACTAAGGCTGCCTGTGTAGGTCACAAGGCTGACACCATTGCCTTGGAGGGCTTCTCTGCTGTGGCTCCACAGGAATTTGTATTTATGGCATCACTTTCTTTTTTTCTCCAGTTGCCGTCGAGTCAACTGACTCATGGCAAGGCCCTGAGTGGTGGAAATGGTTAACACACTCGGCTACTAACTAAAAGCTTGGAGGTTCGAGTCCAGTCCGGGCCTCGGAAGGAAGTCCTGGAGATCTCCTTAGGAAAAATCAGCCACTGAAAACCCCAGGAGTACGGTTCTACTCTGACACACATGGGGCCACAAGGCATGTCTACTTAGGGATAATTAAAAACCATGTGTCATCAAGTTGACTCCAACTCATGGTGAGTCCTTTTTATTGTCAGAGTAGGACTGGGCTCCACAGGGTTTTCAATGGCTGAGTTTTCAGAAGCTGATCACGCTGGTATAAAAGGAGGAAACTCAAGAAGAATGACAAACGGCCAAGACTAGTAAGTTTTAGTAAACCTGAACTTTCTCAATTTATAAAACTAAAAAAAATTTAATACTCTTCTGCTTTCTTCCAATTCACTGATTTTACTATCAATGGTTTTCTAGAGGGGAACCCTGGTGGTATGGTGGTTAAAGTGCTTGCTTGCTAACTGAAAGGTCGATGGTTCGAACCCACCAGTCGCTCTGCGGGAGAAGGACGTGACAGTTGCCTCCTTAAAGATTACAGCCTTGGAAGCCCTCTGTGGCACTTCTCCTCTGTCCTATAGGGTCACTGTGAGTCAGAATCGACTCGATGGCAGTGAGTTTGGTTTGGTTTGGTTTGCGAGATGTTTTGCTCAATCCAGCACAAAGCACTCCTACATACAGCCTAACAGAAAATTAAAATATCAACAGCTCCATGAAGTCACAATTTCTAACTAAATGAAACCCTAAGATTTTAAAGCCTTCGAATTTCTCTCAAAATTAAATGTTTTAAATGCTAAGTTTTCATCATTAGCTTCCCGACTCAACCCAGTGTAAGCTCTATAAAATAAGAAAAGTTAGTCTTTCAAAAAAACATGCATATACATACATATAAAAAAGAAACTCGTCTAGTCAATTCCAACTTAACGATTCTATGGGACAGAGTAGAACTGCCCTATAGTTTCCAAGGTGGCTGGTGGATTTGAACTGCCAACCTTCTGGTTAGCAGACTGAGTTCTTAACCACTGTACCACCAGGGCTACTGTGTACCGGAGAACTACTAAATAGTTTCCCTTGCTGCTGTTCCACTCAAAAGATATCCACCATACAGAATGCTGTTAACTGTAAGAAATTAATGAAAGATGGCACCAAACCTACTGCTGTCGAGTCGATACCGACTCACAGAGAGACCCTATAGGACAGAGTAAAACTGGTCCATAGGGTTTCCAAGGCTATAAATCATTATAGTAGCAGACTGCTACATCTTTCTCCTGCAGAGCGGCTGGTGGGTCCAAACCTTCGACCTTTTGGAAAAGGAACCTATAAAAACCAAATATATGGTTTCCACAAGCATGCTAGCTCCCACTAAACTGTTTTTTTTTTTCATTTTTACCAAGAGATGCTAACAAGAAAGTAGAGCCTGGAGAATACACTCTACACACAACTATTTTTATAGGTGCTTTAGGTAACTAGGCTTGGGGCTTAGGCATAACCACGGCCTTGCTATTTATTCCAATCTAAGGGGCTGTCAGTGAAACGACAGTGTAGTTTAAAACTCTCATGCCCAGGATCAGAGGAGATAAAGCCTGTGGGAGCATTTAATATTTACCTGCCACAGTCAACACACACACATACACACTTGTGTGCGCAAATTTAGTTCAAAAAACTAACCTGCATTGATTTCTTCACTTGTTACAATCAATCTGGTGTTATTTCAGTTCTGAAGATTAGACTTTATTCAGAATTTGAACTTGAGACATACACAGTTGACCACAAACTATTTACCTTCTCTTTGGTAAGAACTTCAAACCACAAGCACAAGGAAGGGGGACAGTTTACCACAAAACACGTCTGAGGAAATAGGCCATCCTGCACGTTACCATCAAATGTTTACATTTACCTCCATGCGCACAGTATTCCGTAACATGCTAGAGAGCTAATTCTTTAAGGAAATGGACATTAAAATAACCTCAAACTGTGCAACCTTGTAAGCTGTCACGTGTACAAGGGAATTAATGACTTGAAATGTTGGCTTAATGGCACATTAACCCTCATTAGCCAAGCCCCTCAGACATTCTCCCCCGACTGGCTGACCTGATCATCCCGCAAAGCTACGTATTACCAGGTGTTCTGGGTTTCTAAAGGTACTGTTAGCAATTTGATACAAAATAACGTTGAATGTAAAAGATACAAAATACGCTCCGGAAATTCAGTAGGAGAAAAAGTAGTTTCACATAGTTAAAGTAGCTTCAGTTAAACACCTAATTTCAGATGGCATCCTGAATTCAGCAGACTCATCAATATCAAACCCTCTCCTCCCTCATTCTATTTCTATTAATGAAAAACCACAGCCTTTTACTTGAACACAATCAGTGTACAATCATTTTGAGCTACCAAAACTATTACAGGTGTCTTTTGAGAACCACTAGGGAACTAAGATTTCATTTCAACATACTGCTTCTGCTGAACTCAATTACTACATTACACAGAATCCAGCAAGGAGCCCTGGTGGTGCAGCGGTTAAGCATGCTCAGCAGCTGCCAGAAAGGTCAGCACTTCGAAGCCACCGGCCTTTCTGCGGAGGAAGATGCGGTGGTCTGCTTCGGTGAAGACCGCGGCCCCAGACACCCTACGGGGCAGCTCTCCTTCGTCCTACGGTGTCACTAGGAGTCGGAACCCACTCGATGGCAAGGGGCTTATGAAACCCAGCACGGTGCCAGTTAGCACATGCTTATAGGTTCTGGCAGCAACTCGGAACCCTCTGCTCAGCTGTCTGACTCATGGATCCACGCAGCTTCAGCGATCCTAACCTGGGGGCTTGCACTAGATGCGACGAGATCAGCTTTTCAGTCCGTTCTTCTACTTCATTCATTCTTCTGAATTTTAACAATGATTAATATTCAAGAAAGCCCTGGTGGCACAGTAGTTAAGAGCTAACCAAAAAGTCCGCAGTTCGAATCCACCAGGCGCTCCTTGGAAACTCTAGGAGGCCGTTTTAGCTTGTCCTGTAGGGTCACTATGAGTTGGAATTCACTGAGGGCAAAAGGTTTGCTTAACATTCGAAGCTCCCTATTTTGGGGTTTATCCAATTCTGGATTTTTATTTAATAGCTTTAGAGTAATCATGGGGGTGGGGGCTCTACAATTTCAATCTACACGGGTGCTGGATTAACTACTTAGGGCCGAATTATTCTCAATCTCTTCCTATTTAACACCGCAGCAATTTAGCTAGACAGCATGTGAACACGGGATACCGGCATGAGAAAACCAGCACTGAGCTAGAGCTCTAAAAAACTCAACGGTTTCACACATGCAGATAAGTCCCTTTTGCCCTAGATATTTTCTCTGACCTTCGCTCTCAGCAGTACTAAAATAGTAGAAGACGCTTTTTAAAGTCTTTCTTTTCACGGGAAAAATAAGCAGCTATGTTTTTATCTAGTAAAAAGCAGCTTAGAAGGAAAGTAGTGGATTTTATTAACTTAGTCGTAAGCGTCCACAGCTGTGTCACCGGCCAACCTACTTTCACAACGTCAAGCACTTTGGGGGAAAAAAAAAAAAACCCAAAACCTCGCGGACGTGGAAGACTGGCATTGCCCACCAACGCCTGCGGCCCCGAGACCTCTTCCCGCTGCGCGCCCCGTGACAGGCTCCAACCGCCGCCCGCGGAGCCCGAGGGCCGGGGGGCCCGACACCCATGGAACCCGAGGGCCGGGGGGCCCGACACCCGGGGAGCCTGACAGCCGGGGAGCCCGCGGGCCCGACACCCGGAGGGCCTGACGACAGGGGAGCCCTGACCGCCCGGGGAGCCTGACACCCGGGGAGCCCGACACCCGCGAAACCCGAGGGCCGGGGGGCCCGACACCCGCGGAACCCGAGGCCCGAGCGCCCGGGGTCGGGGCGCGGGGGGGGAACCGGACGGCCGGGCCGCGCGCAGCGTCGGTGGGCGGGGCCCGCGCCCCTCCCCCTCCGGGGCGGTTGGGAGCGAGGGGAAGTGGGGCGGGCGGAGGGCCGCGGGCGCCCCCAGCGGGCAGCGCCGGAACGGCAGGCGGTGCGGCGCGTCCCAGGCCGCGCTCCGAGCCCCAGCCCGAGCCCCAGCCCGAGGCGGCCGCACCCCAGGCGCCCGGCCGCCCGCGCCCCCCACGCCGCGCCCCGGGGCCGGACAATGCGGCGGCGGCGGCGCCCGCGGGCCGCGGCCGGTTGGCCCAGCGCGCGCCGCCCGCCCCGCCCCGGGCCGCCCGCTCGCCCGGCCGGGAAGTGCGCCACTGCGGCCCGCCGGCGCCGCCGCCGGCGCCATCTTCGGCCCGGCCCGCCGCCCCCGCCGCCGCCGCCGCCGCCGCACAGGCGCCATCTTTCGGGGCCGCCATACTTGCCCTGCGGAGAAGATGGCGGCGCCCATCACACACATAAAACATGGCTTCCCTTCAAAACAAAAACATCCCGGGCCCGGGGCGCGCGGCCGGCGCTCACCTGACGACCACATGGTGACGGAGAACTCGCCCTCCAGGGTCTTGATCTGCACCTGCTTCTGCTCCCACTTCTTGTTGCCCGGGTCGCCGCCGCCGCCGCCCGCCGCCCCGGCCCCGCCGCCCAGGTAACTCTTCTTGCCGCTCTTCTTGCCGCCGCCCTTCTTGACGCGGCCGCCGCCCGACGACGACCCGCCGCCGCCGCCGCTCTTGCCGGCCGCCGCCACGGTGACCAGCGTCTGCTCGATGTAGTCGTCGTCGCCGCCGGCCGGCGCGGGCACCGGGATGAGGATCTGGTCCTCGAAGCCGTCCTCGGCGCGCAGCCCGTCCGAGTCGTCGCCGCCCACCACCTCCTCGCGCGTCTGCACCAGGATCACCTCCTGGTGGTGGTGCACCTGGCTCGGGTCGTCGGTGACCAGCGGCTGCAGCGCGATCATGGGCGGGTGGTGGTGGTGGTGGTGGTGGTGGTGGTGGTGGTGGCCGTGCCCGTGGCCGCCCCCGCCGCCGTGCTCGCCGCTGCCGCCGTCCTCGTCGTCGTCGTCGTCCTCCTCCTCCTCGCCCACCACCGTGGTCTCGATGGTCTCCACCGGGATGGTCTCCACCTCGATCTCGTGCAGCTCCACGATCTCGGCCGGCATCTCCGAGCCGTCCGTGGCGATGTAGAGGGTGTCGCCCGAGGCCATGGCTGCGGGCTCCGCCGCCACGGCCGCGGCGGCCTCGGCTCCTGGCTGCGGGCGGCGGGCGAGGAGGCGGCCGGCCGCGGGGAAGGAAGGCAGAGGGAGGAAGGCGGCGAGCGGAGGGGGGAGAGGGGGCGGGCGGCGGGGGAAGGGGCGGGCGCGGCGGCGGGGCTCCCCGCCTCCCTCGCCTCGGTGCGCCCCGCGCTCGCTCGGCCGCGGCTCGTCCCGCTCCCCGCCTCGCCTCGGCGCGCCTCGGCCGCCCGCCCTGGCCGCGCCTCCTCCCGCCCTCCGGCCGGCGCTCCGCTTCCCCCTTCCTCCTGCGCCTCCGCCTCCTTCCACACAAATACCAACTCCTCACCCCGAGCCCAGATCTCGCCGCCGCCGCCGCCGCCACACTCCGCTCCGGCTCGGCCTCGCGAGACTTCCGCGCTGGCCGCGGCCCGCCCCGCCTCGCTGCCACTCGCTCGCAGGCCCTCTGGCTCCTCCCCCGCCGCCAATCACTCAGTCCCGTTCGCCGCCGCGGCCCCGCCCACCCGCCCGGGCTCCTCCCGGATTGGGGTCTGCGGGGCGGCTCGCGCGCGCGACGGCTGGCCCGCGGCGCGTGACGTCAGCGCGCGCCGCCGCCGTCGCCTCCTGTCGCTCCTCGTCGCGCGGCCCCCGCCCACCGCAGTGCCGCCGCCACGAAAGCCGCCGCCTCAGGCCGGGGCCGCGCTCGGGAGCGGGGCGTCGCCGCTGCAGCCGCCGCCTCGGGAGCCGGTGAGCGGTCCGCGCGGCCCCGGGCGCGGCGGGGCGGGGAGCTGGGAGAAGAGCGGGAGGGGCGGGCGGTGCGGCGGAGCGGCGGGCGGGCCGGGGGCGGCCCCGGGCGGTGCGGCGGAGCGGCCGGCGCGCGCGAGGCTGCCGGCCGCCCCAATAAAGTCTGCTTTGACGAGAAACGCCTGTGCTTCCTTTTTCGCGTCGGGCGGCCTCTGCTCGTGGCTCCCGGCTCCCGGCTCCGGGCGAGCGATGGCGGCGCGGTGAGTGTGCAGGGCCGCGCCAACAAAGGCGGGCGGGCCGCCGAGGGAAGATGTCCGCCCGCGCTCGCCGCGCCCGGGCCGCGGGGCTCGCAGCTCGCGGCGGTGTCCGGTCCCCGCGCCCGCCTGGCTCCCGCGCCCGCCTGGGTCCGGCGCCCGCCTGGGTCCGGCGCCCGCGGGTGGGGAGCAGCGCGCGCGGTGGGGGAAGCGCCCGCGAGCCCCCAGGGCCACCGTTGGGAGGGTGTCGGTTACCCCACTGTGACCCGCGGAAACCGAGACGGGGCCGTTGGGCGCCTGTTTCCCGGTAGATCGTGGAGCGCTCGTCCCGTGGCTTGGCTATTTATAGCTTCCGAAAACTTCCTCGTCTTGAGCGTGTCTTTGTCGCCGTCTGGCCAGCCATCGCTTCCCAGGCCCGCTGTCTTCACCGATCTCCCACTTTCATAGATGCCCCTTCTTCTTCGCAGTAGTCTTTGTCTCGGTTAAAATTTCACATTTTTTATTCTGTGTTCATTAAACCTGCAACAGAGCTTAGGTTTGTTCCCCCCACCCCCTTGGCACAAATGGGCAAGTTAAATCTCCCTGAGAAGCTGTATTGCATCGAAGTGTTTTTGCCCTTATCCATCCTCTTGGTCGACCTGACAGCTCGTTTAAAGCAACACACATAAAATGTACTGGTTTTTAGGAGGATCATGAAAAACTGAAAAGGTTTGTCTTTGTTGTACTCGTTTGGCCGATTTCATCCCCACGTGAATTTGTTGAAGGTGAATATTCTCAACGTGTTTACTCTTGGAATCATGAAAAACTGTTCATGCGGTAGAAACCCAGTGGTCTGCACTGTAATCCGTTCATCTTAGATCTAATTTGTAAAAACAAACAGGTGTCTTTCTTACTGCGCACACAGAGAAGTTGATTCATTCCAATTAAAAGATGACTTTATTGATCTAATTTAGGGGCCACTTCGTCCTAAATGGCATTGGACTTGATTTTTCAGGATATTAGTGTAAGGGGAAAAATGATCATTTCCTCTTTGAATATGAGTTTCAAAGCCTGAGTAATTCCCCTTGGCGTGCTGCACCCACACAGTTTGGAAAGTCAGATCTGTCGAATGAAGTCATTCCGGCTTCATAGGCTATAAATTCTGCATAAATGGATCGCAGATGAAAACGAGTTGTGGGAGAATTTTTACAGTGCTTAATGCTTTTTGATTTCACTTTCTCCACTGTCTAGTAGTAGATAGGAAAATGTCTTTGTAGATGATGCTTCCCCACAGATGCCAAGATAGTAAGAGAAATTCAGTAATAAATTAGGGGAAGTACCCAATTAGACAACCTGGTTACTGACTCATAGATCCGTAGATGTTTACCATCCAGTGGAGAAAGCAAAGAGGCTTTAAAGTTGTCAGGAAGGGTGGTGGGTGAGAAATCCCTAAACAAACAAACAAAAACCAAACCCCTTACCAACCTTCAAATCAATTCCAACTCACAGAGACCCTGTAGGACAGCGTAGAACTGCCCCATAGGGTTTCCAAGGAGTGCTGGTGGGTTTAAACTGCCCATCTTTTGGTTAGGAGCCAAGCTCTGAAGATGCTCCTAAATGCTAGGGGCTAGGGCCTGTGCATGGCTTTTGAAACTCGCCCCAAAGCAGTTGCCCCTGTGAAGCAGCCACTGAGTTTTCTGTGGCGGAAGTCGTTCTCGCCATCCATGCTGAAGTTGTAGGCTATCTCACGACCAGACACGCAAGGACATTGTGTTGTGTGGGCTTTATTCTGCTTGCACTTGCGGCAAAAAGTGAAGCTCCATTTAAAAAAAAAGGACAGGTTACATCGCAGCTTCAGAAACCGCTGAGCTCCGGGGGTAAGGGTAATTTGTGGTGTGTTTGGGCAGAATGAATTGGGCCAGCCAGTATTGTTTTGGCAACAAGACAAGTGATTAAAGTCCATTAAGCTGGTATTTCTCTGGCCAGTGTTTGTATGCTTTTCTACTTCCAGCCATCAGGGCAGGGGTCCTGGCTGTGTCTGTCTACAGCATAAAGCTTTGCACTTGAGGGTAGGATGCTCACTTGGTTTTTGATTCATGTAACACAATGAAGTGTAAAACACCAGGACAAGGAGGAGTTGTGTATGATAGTGCTCATCCATTTCTTAGTCATTCAGGTGTTCCTAGCGCCAGCTTTCTGCAAAGCGTACAGCCTACCGGGAAAGTGAATGTCAGCAGCTAGAGAAGAAAGTAGAGTATTACAAGAATCTTTAACAGTTGCACAAAGCTTTGTAGACTCCCTGAGGAGTTTACCAACAGCTGAGGAGACGTGGTGACAAACATCCTTTGTTTGAAAAGTGTCCTTTGGGCACCTGATCAGGACAGAGATGAACGCCAGTAGCTGCCAGCTGCTTTGCCATCTCCTCACCTCCCTCCTTCCCCAACGGTTCCTCCTTCTGTGAAACCTCCGCGACTGCACAAACTTGGATGTAGGGGCCTGTGGTTTAGGAGGGGACGTGTATGGGGAGGGCAGAGGGCAGGAGTGGGAGGAAGAAGAACAAATATGAGTAAAGTTGCCTGGGACTTCTCTTTCCCTGCTCTGTTCAGAGAGAGTCTTCTCATGTATTGATTAAAGGGAGGCTGATTGTTAATCTCATTCTGCCATTTTTCTGTTTCTAGCTGATCGTGGTTGATTCGAGCAGTGAACTTGTGCTGAATAATTTCCCGTAACACAAGCTAATTTAGCTGTCTCATGAGATTGCCTTTTGGTTAGTTCCAATGTCTAGTTCTCTTGAATTTACTTGAAGTAGTGGCTTCGTGCCCTGCATCTCTTACAGTGTTGAGGCTGTTAGAGCTGAGCAAGACCTCTAGCCCAGTCTCTTCGGTTTGCAGGCAAGGAGATCAGCTGAGAGAACCTCCGTGCTCAAGGTCACATTGCAAGGTAGTGATGAGGCTGCAGCTGAAGCTTGAGCTTCCTGCCATTTGTTAGGCTGAAGTTTGGGTGGTAGCACCCAGATCCAGTTCAGACCCATGCTGAGTTTCCAATGAAATAGTTAGAAAAAGAGGATAAAAATTCATGTTTATACATCTAAGTTAATTATCTCTAGTTCGGATCATACCTACCTTGGACATGTTGTCAGGAGGGATCAGTCCCTGGAGAATGCTTGGCAAGGTACAGGGTCAGCAGAAAAGAGGAAGACCCTCAACGAGGTGGATTGACACAGTGGCTGCAACAATGAGCTCAAGCATAACGACAATTGTGAGGATGGCTCAGGACTGGGCGGTGTTTCCTTCTGTTGTACATGGGGTCGCTATGAGTCCGAACCGACTCGATGGCACCTAACAACAACAACAACAGTTCGGATCAACACAAACTAAATAAAAATTAGGTTTTTTAAAAATTTGTTTTTAAGTCATCAAATCTTTAAGTATTCTTTTTGGTTGTGGAGTTTTTGAAACCTGGGCTAATAAAGGGATACTTTTTATTTTTCCAAATCAATGCACATACTGGATTTGAGGCAAAATTATGGTGAAATACCCTACCTGTGTTTGTCGGCAGTGGGTGTATGTCAGTAGGTGGGATCTCAGATTAATGTCTGTAAAGCTAAAGTTACCAGCTTTCAGGCAGCATTTTATTTTACGTCCTTTACTTTTACTAGGTCTTCGTCAAACTTTTTCTGAGGCCATGTAGTTTATTACAGTAAGTGAATCTAGTTGTTGCCCATAAATATAAGGACAGCTAAAATTTTCACTCACAGATTAGCCATTGTTTTTCTCTGCTTTGAACAGAATGAATAGAAAATTCTATTTCAATCCGTGGTAACTTTCATAGCCACACTGATTTTCACACCACACTTACTGCGAAATAGAAATGCAGGAAGCTGACTTGTTCACATATCTGCCTGTGAGGTGGCAGGTTAGTATGGTAGAATGGAAGGAGTGTATATGGACTTGGGAGTTAACTTGGCCTCTCTTGTTAGGTGCTGTCGAGTTGTTTCCAACTTATAGTGACCCTGTGTAGAACAGAATGAAACACCGCCCGGTCCTGCGCCATCCCCTCAGCCGTTGCTATGTTTGAGCCCATTGTTGCAGTCACTGTGTCCATCCCTTTCCTGAGGACCTTCCTCTTTTTCACTGGCCCTCTACTTTACCAAGCATGATGTCCTTCTCCAGGGATCTGTCTCTCCCGATAACATGTCCAAAGTATGTGAGACAGTCTCAGTGCCCTGGTGCCTAAGGAGCATTCTGGCTGTATTTCTTCTAAGACATATCTGTTCGTTCTTCTGGCAGTCCATGGCATAGTCAATATTCTTCACCAACACCATGATCCAAAGGCATCATATCTTCTTTGGTCTTCCTTATTCGTTGTCCAGCTTTTGCATGCATTATGAGGCGATTGAAAATACCATGGCTTGGGTCACGTGCACCTTAGTCCTCAAAGTGATGTCTTTTGTCCTCTCTATACTTGCCCTATAAGAGTGGGTGACATGTAGCTTCTCTCATACGGGTTTTCTGTTTGTTAAAGAGTAGTACCCAAGAGGGGATTAGGTGAGCCCAGCTGTTCATTCACCAGGGTGTTAGTGTTAAGCACCTACCACAGGAGGCACTGAGGCTACCGCTGTGAACAAGATAGGGGTGATGCCTGTCTGCATGGAGCCTGCAGTCCAGAAAAAAACAAACAAACAAACCCGTTGCTGTTGAGTCGATTCTGACTCATAGCAACCCTATAGGAGAGAGTAGAACTGCCCCATAGGGTTTCCAAGGAGCGCCTAGTGGATTTAAACTGCTGACCTTTTGGTTAGCAGCCATAGCACCTAACTACTATGCCACCAGGGTTTCCGGAAGGGAAATAGGCATGAACAGGTAGTTCAGAAATACCTGCTTAAATGTCAGTTGTTAAAAATCTAGGGAGAAGTGGAAAATTTGGGGACAGGAGGACCTAGCCATGACTAGTGAGGGAAAGGCCTCCTCCCTGAGGAAGGGACATTTCAGCTGAGACTGGAGAACATTAGAGCTGGACAGTTTCCTAGTGTAAAGGGTCCAATCCAGTGTTTGGCTGTAAACCAGCCCCCCCCCCTTTTTTTTAGTGCTAATTTCTGTGTGAAAAGGGAGTAGTAAAATTAATCAAGTGATAAATTTGTAAATATTTGGGATAAGCCCACAGCACTTAGTATATAGAAAGGCTATTGGTAGCCTTTGAATATCATCAAATTAACCTACTGAAACTGCTCTGGAGAGTGGCTGGAGTTTTCTCAGCACTTGTCCACTAACATCAGGTCCTACTTTATTTTTTTAATGAGCCATTCTCCACTCAAAGTTCCCACTGTAACTTGGGGCCTAATAGTGGAAATCGTTTTGGAGTTCCAGGACTTGGAAAGACCAGCTGTAAATGTACTTAGGGAGGCAAAAATGAGCCATGGAAAGGGCAGACTCTGGAGCCAGGAAAACTCCGGTTCAGGTCCTGGTTCTGCCATTTACCAGCTGTGTAACCATCAGAAAAGCCTTTTAACCTCCTGACTTAATTTCCTCAGCAATAAAACAGGGCTAGTAATGCTGCTGGTCTTCAGGGCTTAGAGGAATCAGCAGTCATGGAAGTAAAATGCCCGGCTCGGGTGTGCAAAGAACTATTAACAAAGAGAAGAAAGTGTTTGTGCTTTCCAGGCCTGGTTTACGTTTGCTTCCTCACCTCATTCCGGGGCGCACTGGCTCCCATCCCCTCACGCCGCAGCCACTGTGCTTTTCTGCGCGTCCGGGTATTGCTAGCTTTAGGTTCCTAGTGCTTAGACCCTGTGTGCTCTTGGGTTTGTTAGAGCAGAGCAGAAGCCATTCGCCAGCCAGTCTGTTTTCGTTATTATTATTTTTTAAGTTTTAAAGAGATTTGCAGTGTCTGTAATAAGTTTTTAATCTCTGAGCTAGGTGGACTATTGTCACTTCAAGGTGGGACAAATGATGAGCTTCAGTGTTTTCTGTGCCAGTCAGAGCCTAATTTCTCGGCATTAGAGCTCCTTTTGGAAGTGTTTCTGCATCTGTGACCCAGCTGCTGGTGTCTTACTGGTATTTTTTTCCTTGTGACATAGAGGTGCTTCGCACAGAGAGGGTAACACAAGGCAACGAGAGCGTTGTCATGGTGGGGCAGCCCAGCTGCGAGGCGAGGAAAGAGGAGTCCGCCCTAGTTTCTTCTCTCCCTCCATGTTCAGTATGGCGCTGCCACCAGGCTAACTTGGTACTCTTTAGGACACAGTTTTTTCTTCCCTTATGTCATGTACAATCTTAACCTTGGGAATTCAGGGTTGGGGCTGGGGAGGAAGGACTTGCTTACCTCGTGCCACCCTGTTTTCTACCTGAGGGATGCATTGGGAATGGCCTCCACTCTTCTGCTTAAATGGCATTGTCGGGGCCTGACCGCAATTATGGATTGCCTGAGTCTTTCTAGTGATTTTCTAACCAAATCCTACCGAGGCCGTGCTAACCCTGACATGGCTTGAGGTGATGCCACCATCCCACAGTGCCACTCCCTATACCATCTCATTTGCTCGTCTCCTCACCCTCTTCCGTGCTCGTTGAAGACCTGGCGCTTGAGCTGAAACCTTTCTCTCCCTCCTGAGCCGTACCAGCCCGTGCTTGACTTCAGTCACCTCAGCCTGTTCGTTCTCTGACCTCCGCGGCTCCAGTTACTTTCATCCCCACCTCTCTTCACTCTCTTCAGCAGCCGTATCCTGGTCCTGGCGGTTCCTAAGGACAGTACCACATCGGGAATCTTAAAGTCCCAGCATCCTACCTGGACTAAAACCTATCGTCCCCTTCTCTCACACCTCCCCCTGCAAGCTCCCCAGGTCTTCATTTTCTAATCTCCCTTTCCTCTTTTCCCAGACTAGAATCCCAGGTGATCACCCACATTCGCAGCTTCCTGTATTGCTTCTGTCTGATTGAGCTTCACTTGACCAGCCCATCCCTGCCTCTGTGTACTGAAGTCCTGGGATCTGCTGGGGGAAACTCCACGCACGCGTGGAGATATTCACCCTGACTTATTTCTGGTCTCCAGTAGCAGCTGAGTGTTTAACGTCGTTTGACAGTTGTTTTCAGTTGTCCTAAGTCAACCCCCTCCATCATTTGCCCAACAAATTCTGCAAATTACTTTCCTCAGAATCATTAACAGATCTTTGTATGGCCACCTTCCCATTTCCCTCTGGTAGCCTGGGTAAACTGGAGGGTCAGCAAAAAAGAGGAAGACCCTCAGGAGATGGTTGACACAGTGGCTGCAACAATGGGCTCAAACATAACAAGGATTGTGAAGATGGTACAGGACCGGGCAGTGTTTCACGCTGTTGTACGTAGGTAGCTAGGAGTGGGAACTGACTCAACAGCACTGAACAACAACAGCCTAATGACATTGCTTCCTACTTCAAGAAAATTGAAGCAATCAGAATGTATTTCCTCAAAGGGCAGCTTCCCCTTTCTACCTATTTTACCAATTAAACAGCAGAAAGATCCTTCCATTCTCAGGCTGCTCCTAGCCCCACTGTGGGCACGCCTCTCCCTTGTCGCTCTGGGCCCCCACCACCACTTACCTTCTCCCACGAACTGTCCGTTTCTCCTTGCTCCTGGTTTTTGTGATTCTTTCCTGACCTTTAAAAAAAAAAGGCTCTCTCAATCCTGTATCTCCTTCTAGCCACTGCCTCATCTCCTTCCCTTCTCTGCTAAACTCCATCAGTCTTGTAGCCTTGACTTCATCCGGCCCCACGTCTTGTTCCTGTAGTCTACCAGACATCCTGTCGTGTAGTGCCCAAGCAGTGAAGGCTGTTCTGAACTTGTTCATTGCCCCTCTCTTGCACTTGACAGCATCTTGCTCCCTCCCTGGATTCCTACGCTGGCTTTCTTACCACTCTCTCCTTTTGCTCCATCTTCTCTGTCTGGATTTGCCTCCTCTGGCCACACTTCTTGTTCTGCATGCTCTCCTGGGCTGGCTGATCCACTCTTGGGGCAATAACTGCTGCCTGCATGCTGACCCATCTTAAACCTCTTGTCTCTAGTCTGGATGTACCCCCATGGCTCTAAATTCATGTCCACAGACACCACTGCTCAGTGTCCCACGGGCCTCAATGTCATTGGGTCTAAACTCACCCTAACCCGCCACCTCCTCTCTGCTCAGACCTGCTTCCTCTCCAACAGTTGCTCTCACCTCTCAAACCCAGTTGCCCAAGACCAAAACCTGGGCCCCTCTCTGACTCCTCTCGTTCCCCATGTGTGGTTGCCAAGTCCTGATGGTCTTACCCTGTGAACGTTTTTCAAACCCATCTCTTCTCCATCTGTACCACTGCTGTCCTCAGCCAGCCCTGCATCTCTCACCTGAGCCTCAGCTGCTCCACCTACCTCCGGTCTTCCGCGAGGTGCACCTGTACCTCTCCACCTTGCAGATGCAACCATATCACTTCCAGAGGCCTCGGGATCGGCCAGCGCCTCAGTGAGGCAGTCATTCCCAAGCCTTCCGGCCTCATTCCCTGTCCCTTCTCTACCTCCAGGTAGATGCATCATGATGGCTGATACCTGTGCTTTCAGGCTCTCCCTTTTCTCCTGCCTGAGGTACCCTTTGCCACCCCTTTCACCTTTTCTTCTTCCAAGAAGATCAAATGACGTCTCCAGGCAGCTTTCCTTGCAGGGGTCTTTTCATGGTGCTCTGCCCAAACTGCTATCCTACTTAGAATGAAGACACCTGGGAACGGTTCTGCTTTTCCACAAACCATGCCTTCTTTGAGGGTACGGGCAGCATCTCTCCCATCTCTTGTTCCCAGAGAAAGCAAGGGCCAGCCCAGGGCTAGACATGCCCCATCTGAGTGGAAGTACCTGGTGATACCGTCTCTGTCCTCCTCAACTCCCTGAAGTCCAGAGTCCTTAGCTGGGCGCTGAGGAACATGGTAGAGCAGAAAAAATAGGTGTTTTGAAGTCAGACAGGCCTGAATCGGAATATTTTTCCACCATTTACTAGCTACGTGAACTTAGGTGAGTCTCTTAATCTCTGAGTTGGTTTCCCCGTCTGTACAATAAGAATGTTACTGTTGAAGATGATTGTAAAGTTTGATTGAAATAATATGTACAACCCCCGTGGCATGTAATAGGTGCTAAATATACTTCCTCATCTATTATTTTTCTCCCTCCCTCTTGCTCCTTTCCCCCCCTGCCCCCCAATTCTGGCCTCACGGAAGTCTCATTGAACAGGCCCCTTCATCTTCCCAACCTTTGCTATACTCCCTTCATTCTGGAATTCCTTCCGAGTTTGCACACACCTTTCCTTCAAGATCTGGTTCAGACCCGGCCTCAGGGCATCGTGGGTCTTGCAGTTAGACGTGGTGCCCCTTGCACCGCACCAACCCCCTCCCCCCCCCCCCCCCGTTTCCTGACAGCACAGGATGTTCCTAACTCCCTGCTCATTGTCATTACTTGTAGGGTTACTGGGTTGGTAGCTGTTATAGATTGAATTGTGTCCCCCCAAAATATGTGCTGGAATCGTAACCTTTGTACCTGGGGATGTAATCCCATTCGGGAATAGGGGTTTCTTTGTTATGTAAATGAGACCATATCAGTGTTAGGGTGTGTCTTAAACCTGATGACTTGAGGTGCTGTAAAGAGCAGATTAGACACAGAGAAGCAAGCACAGGTGGGGAGGGATAGATGTCACGTGCAGGTGTCCAAGGTCCGGAAGGGGGAGGGACGCTGGGGCTAGAGAACCTGACACAGAGAGCCTTCCCCTAGAGCTGGCGCCCTGAATGTAGACTTCTAGCCTCCTGACCTGTGAGAAAATAAATTTCTGTTGGTCAGAGCTGCGTACTTGTGGTACTTCTGTTATAATTGCACTAAGAAACTAAGGCTGAAGCCCCCGGAGGGCAGGATGTCCCTTAGTTTTTGTAGCTCTCCATGGTTCTGGGCACCCAGGGCCTAAACCAAAAAACCTGTTGCCGTCGAGTAGATTCAGACTCATAGTGACCCTATAGAACAGAGTAGAACTGCCCCATAGAGTTTTCCAAGGAGCACCTGGTGGATTCGAACTGCTGACGTTTTACACCACCAGGGTTTTCACCCAGGGCCTGGAGCATGCTAAATGCTAAATGAATGGTTATGTAATTTAATGGGGAGTGGGGGGGATGCACCCTCTTCACTGGGCCGAACAATGTTGTTGGAGTCTTAAAATAATCAAACTCCTCGAAACTGTGGCGTCCGATGCTCTGGTAACCCAGAACTGAAACCATTCCCGAAGCCCACTTTTCAGACAAAGATTAAACAGGCCTATAAAACAAAAAATAAAAAATAACATACATGAGAAACGTGCTTCTTAGTTCAATCAGATATACAAGACCAAATGGGCAGCTCCTGTCCAAAAGCAGGATGAGAAGGCAGGAAGGGACAGGAAGTGGACAAACAGACACAGGGAACCCAGGGTGGAAATGGGGAGCATGCTGTCATGTTGTGGAGATTGCAAGCAATGTCACAAAACAGTATGTGTATAAATTTTTGAAAGAGAAATTGAGCTGTAAACTTTCGCCTAAAGCACAATTAAAAATAATAATACTCAAACTCCCTTGGAACTCTGAATTTTAGCTTCCTTTCCCCTTAAGGTTTTTTTTTTTTTGAGTGAAATAAATTTCCATATTTGTGAAAATATTTTTAAATGTCTGGAAACTAGACATAAATCAGGAAAATTCATTCCAAACACAATGAAAAATCATCAGTTTTGGATGTGAAGAAAAGAGAATATTGTTTGCCCCAAGCTACATGAAAGTGATGTAAAGTGAAAGTTCTTCCTCAAAAGCATATTCAAACGGGAGTTAGTGCTGAGGAGGACCTTTCTGTGCCCTGTGCTTTGGAGAGATAGTCTCACGTCGACTCCTCGAGACAGTCTTTCATCCAGCTTTCTCATGTTGTGTGCCGTGGAGTTAATTCTGACTCATAGCCCTCACGGCAAATGGTATTACAGGTAAGATCCTGTTACAGCCACTACCATGACAAAGAGGGAATCCACTTAAGAGACCGTTGCCTGTTAAAATAATTGCCTTATTGATGGAGGTGTTAATCCAGAAGTTAGCAAGCAACAATGCCGTTTGTGTTCCAGGCAGATTGGGGTGTTTTAGAGATCTGTTCACGTGCCTCTCTTCCACCCATGAAGACTTCACTCATCCCTGTTTTTCCCCAGACTGTTGACCTCCAGGTGTAAAGCATATTAAATGAGAGAGTGAAGCTCCTCCAGGTCTGGCCCCACCTGAAGCAGGTAGCCACATCTAGCAGTGAGTCTAAGCTGCCCAGATTCATTAGAATGCCACTATTTCAATGTTTAGACTTGCAGACAAGCCGCTATACACACATGTATAGCTTTTAGATCGTATTTCCCCATCCTGTATTTGTTTCTTAGGACCCTGTGAAAATGGCGTAGCAGAGGCATCTGATCTCCTTAACTTCACAAGAGGGAAGAGCAATCAAGATCAACAGCCTGAGGCTGATTCCTACGAGGCTGAGGTCAGACATGCCTCCTCTCTCCAACCTATTTACCAGTTCTGACACCAGCTGAATTACCGTTGCAGCGGCCACAGAGAACTCACAGACCATACTCACAGTTACGGGATTTATTAGGGAAGTAACAGGTTACAGTTCAGGACCAGGAACAACTCAGGATACAGTTCTTTGATCAGGAAAGCCACTTCTCAGCCGTGCCCGCAGGCAGATCTCTCTCTGGCCCTGGGCCCCTGAGCCCAGCCTCTTCCATGCTTGGGAAAATGTTACAAAGCTCTTTTATCTCTGCCAGTAAGTGCCCTGAGGCACCCCACTCCACCTGTAAGCCTGATCCAAAGGCGCTCAGCCTTCTTGCTCCATGGACCAAGAAGCCCACTGTGCTGTCTCTTGCTGGTCTCCTTCTGTTGTCTCTGCTACTGGTATTTCTCTGCGTCTTGCCATCTTTGGTGTTATAGCTCTCTCTCTCTCTCTCTTTTTCCCTCCCCCCTCCCTCCCCCTCCCTTCCTCCCTCCCTCCCTCCCTCCCTCTCTCTCTCCTGGGTCTAGGAGGGCTTTAGTGTAGGGATCCCTGGTCCAAAGGATGCACTTTGCTCCTGTCTCTTCTTATTGGTAGTCAGGTCCCACCTCTGCTCTGGAATTGGCTCTCTTTTAAAGCCTAGCAGGATGGCAAAACTTGACCAATCCCCTCATTAAGGTTCCATACACCTTATTTGCATGGTCCCACCCCCCCAAGGGTGCAATGTACCTTATTTACACAATTAGCAAGCTATCCAATCCCCTTGGTAGGCCACAAGCCCTTATTTGCATATTCCCGCCCAGCCCTTTCATAGGAATTACAAGACCATGGCAAGAAAGGACAATTAAAAGTAATTCATCACACCGCAGACACAAGTTTAATAGCATACACATTGCATAGTAAAGGTAACAGGTAAGTCTTTATCTTAATAAATATATCTATATGAGCCCAAGAGACAGAAAGGACCACATAAACCAGAGGCTCCATCAGCCCGAGACCTGAAGAACTACATGGTGCCCGGCTACCACCAATGACTGCCCGGATAGAGAGCACAACAGAGAACCCCTGATGGAGCAGGAGAACAGTGGGATGCAGATCTTAGACTCTCCTAGGAAGACCAGGCTTAATGGTCTGACTGAGACTGGAGGGACCCTGACAGTCATGGTCCTCAGACCCTTTGATAGCCCAGGATTGGAACCATTCCTAAAACCAATGCTACAGACAGATTGGCCTGGACTGTAAGATAGACAATGATGCTGGTGAGGAGTGAACTTCATGGTTCAAGTAGACACATGAGACTATGTGGGCAACTCTTGTCTGGAAGCGAGATAAGGAAGAAGAGGGGGACAGGAGCTGGTTGAATAAGACGGGGAATACAGGGTGGACAGGAGGAATGTGCTGTCTCATTAAGGGGAGAGCAGCTGAGAGTGCACGGTGGGGTGTCTGTGGCTTTTTGTATGAGAGACTGACTTGATTTGTAAACTTTAAAGCACAGTAATTAAGTTATATAAATCTATATATATCTGTCATACAACCTGTTGAGAATGGGCAGAGGGATGTCTTGACCATCATTGAACATATTTATTATCTTTGCTAGGATAATAATAATAGCAGCCAGCTCTCATATAGCCCTTACCCCATGTGCCAGGTATTGTTCTAAGCTCTGTCAATAGGGTAACAACTCAGGTAAGGTACCATTAACTCTATTTTACAGTTGAGGAATATTCAGATGTGTGGTCATTGTACAGAATTTGTAGAGTACTTTGCAACTTTAAATTTAGTATATTTGTATATTATTTGTATTAGTATGTAAATACTTTCAGAAAACCACCTAAATGTTGACTAGACAAATGGCTGAATGCATTACTCTATGTCACATGTATGTAATGTCTGCACCTGCTTAGAAAAAGGTATGGGTCCCCTTTGACAGACACTTCATTGCCTACCCAGCAGCTCATCTTCTCCCAGCACTCAGTGTTCCCTTCTTATAGAGCCCTGGTTTCTTCTTTTCAAGTGTTGTCATTGTTGTCGTGTGCTGTCAAGTCAGTTCCAACTCATAGCAACCCTATATAGAACAGAATGAAACACTGCCCGGTCCTGCGTCATCCCTTCAACCGTTGCTATGTCTGAGCCCACTGTTGCAGCCACTGTGTCAGTCCATCACACTGAGGGTCTTCCTCACTTTTGCTGACCTTCTACTTTACTAATCATGATGTCCTTTTCCAGGGACTGGTCCCTCCTGATAACATATCCAAAATATCTGAGACAAATGCTCACTTCTAGGGAGCATTCTGACTGCATTCTTCCAAGACAGATCTGTTCGTTCTTCTGGCATACCTGTACCCATTGCTGCCAAGTCGATTCCTACTCACAGTGCATAGTATATTCAATATTCTTCCCCAACACCATAATTCAAAGGCGTGAGTTCTTCTTCGGTCTTCCTTATTTGTTGTCCAGCTTTTGCATGTATATGAGTCAATTGAAAACACCATGGCTTGAGTCAGGCGCACCTTAATCTTCAAGGTGACATCTGTACTTCCAACACTTTAAAGAGGTCTTTTGCAGCAGGTTTGCCCAATGCAATGCATATTCTGATTTCTTGACTGCTGCTTCCATCGGTGTTGATTGTGGATCCAAATAAAATGAAATCCTTGACAACTTCAGTATTTTCTCCATTTATCATTCTGTTGCTCATTGGTCCAGTTGTGAGGATTTTCGTTTTCTTTACGTTGAGGTGTAATCCATACTGAAGGCTGTGGTCTTTGATCTTCATCAGTAAGTGCTTCAAGTCCTCTCCGCTTTGAGCAGGCAAGATTGTGTCATCTGCATAATGCAGGTTGTTAATGAGTCTTCTTCCAATCTTGATGCCACCTTCTTCTTCATATAGTCCAGCTTCTCTGATTATTTGCTCAGCATACAGGTGGAATAAGTATGGTGAAAGGATACAACCCTGACACACACCTTTCCTGATAAACTACGCAGTTTCCCCTTGTGTTGGAACGACTGCTTCTTGGTCTGTGTACAGGTTCCACATGAACACAATTAAGTGTTCTGGAATTTCCATTCTTCGCATTGTTATCCATAATTTGTTATGATCCACACGGTTAAATGTCTTTGCATAGTCAATAAAACACAGATAAGCAACTTTATGGATTCTCTGCTTTCAGCCAAGATCCATCTGATGTCAGCAGTGATGTCCCTTGTTGCGTGTCCTCTCCTGAATCTGGCTTCAACTTCTGGCAGTTCCCCCTTGATGTACTACTGCAACTTCTTTTGAGTGATCTTCAGCAAAACTTTACTTGTGTGTGATATTAATGATATTGTTCAATAATTTCTGCATTCTGTTGGATCGCCTTTCTTTGGAATGGGCACAAATATTGATCTCTTCCAGTCGATTGGCCAGGTCGTTGCCTTCCAGATTTCTCAGTGTAGACGAGTGAGCACTTCCAGCGCTGTATTCATTAGTTGAAACATCTCAGCCGGCATTCCCTCAATTCGTGGAGCCCTGTTTTTCACCAGCGCCTTTAGTGCAGCTTGAACTTCTTTCTTCAATACCATTGATTCTCGATCCTGTGCACCCTCCTGAAATGGTTGAATGTCTGCCAATTATTTTTGGTACAGTGACTCTGTATAGTCATTCCATCTTCTTTTGGTAGTTCCTGCGTTGTTTAGTATTTTCCCTGTAGAACCCTTCAATATTGCAATTTTTCTTCAGTTCTTTCAGCTTGAGAAACACTGCGCGTGTTCTTCCCTTTTGGTTTTCTGTCTCCAGGTCCTTGCACATTTCATTATAATACTTTACTTTGTCTTCTGGAGCCACCCTTTGAAATTTTCTGTTCAGCCCTTTTACTTCATCATTTCTTCCATTTGCATTAGCTACTTGACACTCAAAAGCAAGTTTCAGAGTGTCCTGTGACATCCATTTTGGTCTTTTCTTTTTCCTGTCTTTTTAATGACCTTTTTGCTTTCTTCATGTATGAGGTCCTTGATGTCATCTCACATGGTCTTCGGTCATTAGTGTTCAGTGTGTCAAATCTATTCTTGAAATGGTCTTTAAATTCAGGTAGAATATACTCAAGGTCATATTTTGGCTCACCAGCGTGTTTGAATTTTCTTCAGCTTCAACTTGAACTTGCATATGAGCAATTGATGATGTGCTCTGCAGTCAGCCCCTGGCCTTGTTCTGACTGATGATATTGAGCTTGTCCTTTGGCTCTTTCCACAGATATAGTGGATTTGATTCCTGTGTGTTCCATCTGGCGAGGTCTGTGTGTATAGTCACCATTTATGTTGTAGCAGAAAGATATTTCCAGTGAATTGGTCTTGCAAAATTCTATCATGCAATCTCCGGCATTGTTTCTATCACCAAGGCCATATTTTCCAACTACCAATCCTTCTTATTCATTGCCAACTTTCACATTCCTTTCACCAGTAATTATCAATGCATTTTTATTTATTTATTTATTCGTTTATATATATATTTAATTTTATTGTGCTTTAGGTGAAAGTTTATAGCTCAAGTTAATTTTTCATTAAAAAATTATACACATATTGTTTTGTGGCATTGGTTGCAGTCCCCACAATGTGACAGCATGCTCCCTGTTTCCACCCTGGATTCCCTGTGTCCATTCATCCAGTTCCTGTCCCTTCCTGCCTTCTCATCTTGTGTTTGGACAGGAGCTGCCCGTTTGGTCTCAACAGGACTAGAAAGCGTATCCCTCACGTGTGTGATTTGTTCCATAGGCCTGTCTAATCTTTGTCTGAGAAGTGGGCTGAGGGAGTGGCTTCAGTTCTGAGTTAACAGAGTGTTCAGGGGCCACAGTCTCGGGGGTTCCTCCGGTCTCTGTCAGACCAGTAAGTCTGGTCTTTTTTCCTGAATTTGAGTTCTCTTCTACATTTTCCTCCCACTCTGTCTGGGACTTTCTGTTGTAATATCTGTCAGAGCGGTCAGTGGTGGCAGTAATTATCAATGCATCTTGATTGCATGTTTGATCAATTTCAGACTCCAGAAGTTGGTAAAAACCTTCAATTTCTTCCTCTTTGGCATTAGTGGTTGGTGAATAAATTTGAATAATAGTCGCATTATCTGGTCTTCCTTGTAGGCGTATAGGTATAATCCTATCACAGCGTTGTACTTCAGGATAGATTTTGGAATATTGTTTTTGATGATGAAAGGGACACCATTCCTCTTCAATTTGTCATTCCTGGCGTTGTAGATCTTATGATCGTCTGATTCAGAATGGCCAATACCAGCCCATTTCAGCTCACTAATGCCTAGGATATCAATGTTTATGCACACCATTTCATTTTTGACAATTTCCAATTTTCCTAGATTCATACTTCATACATTCCACATTCCAGTTGTTAATGGATATTTGCAGCTGTGTCTTCACATTTCGAGTCATGCCACATCAGCAACTGAAAGTCCGGCGAGGTTTACTCCACGCACATCAGTAAGGTCGACTCTACTTAGAGGAGGCAGCTCTTCCCCATTTCTTCCCGCACTATATCAGACAGCGTTCTGCTGCTTATTCGTAAGATTTTCACTGGCCAATTTTTTAAAAAGTAGGGACAGATACTTCTTCCTAGCCTGCCTTAGCCTGGAAGCTCCACTGAAACCTGTCTAGCACGGGTGGCCCTGCTGGTATTCCAAACCCCTGGGCTTCCACCTCGTCTCGTGGGATAAGTCATGATTGGCCCTGCAGTCAAGGCAGCTTTCCTCCCTTTAGCCAGTGATCGATCTGAGGGTGCGGGGAAGAATGTGGCCAAGTTCTGGCCAATGCGTTGTAAAGGGAATTGCGTGTTGTTCGAGAGGCTTCCCTTCCCTTATAAGAAGACAAAACCTCAGGAGAACAAAGCCCCTCTTCTTCCTTCATACCTTGAAGACTGGTGTGTTGGCTGAGCTGCAGCAGCTGTCTTACAACCATGAGGAAAAGGCTAAGAGAATTGTAGAGTCGCGTGTCAGTCACCATGAGTCACAAGCTCACTGCTCCCACTGGGCTCTTGTGTAAGCTGCTGTGCTGGAGTGTTGGTGGCTTGCAGTGGACCGATTCCTGTCTGCTACTGACATCTGTCAGACTCTGAATGTATGTAGTTCTGTCCAGGAGGGGAGGGGAGAGGACAGGATGCTGAAGGGGGAGCTACTCTTCTATACGTCTGAAAAGATTTTCTCGGTAACATTGATCCATCCATATGGAACCCATGGAATAATATACAGCCATGAACTTTGTAAATGATTTTAATAACATGAAAAATGCTGTGTAAAATATGAAGTGAAAATGTAGGACATTTTTGTGTAATATGAGCACTATGTTTTGTGGGGGGAAGATATAGGAACAAATTGGAAAGTAAATATCTCAAAAAATTAATGTGGTTTACTTCTGGAAATTATAATTTTGGATAATTTTCCTTTTTTTACTTTATGTTTTTGTGTTGTAATCAAACGTGTGTTTTATAATCAGAAAAAAAATAAAACAGATACCAAGAAAAGCTTGTGGTGGCCCAGTCATCTCATTTTGAATTTGTACTAATTGTCTTTCATCATTTCTCATTTTGTATCAGATCTCCTGAATGCTTTAGCCAACTCTAATATTTTCCCATCAGAAGGAAAAACAACCCTGCAAGCTGGTTTCCCATTTAAAAACCTAATAATAGCAAAGTAGTTAACTGAATTCAAGAGCTCTTCCTACTGTTTCCTTCCTGAGGAGTTAGTTCTTGAACTTCAACTTCTCACCACCTTATATTCTCCTCTGATAAACTGAGCCCTTCTCCAGCTCTGCAGCCCCTGTGGTGCAGTGGTGAAGAGCTATGGCCGCTAACCAAAAGGCTGGCAGTTCAAACGCACCAGTTGCTCCTTGGAAACCCTATGGGGGCAGTTCTACTCTGTCCCCTAGGGTTGCTATGAGTCGGAATCAACTTGACAGCAAAGGGTTTGGTTTTTTGGTTCTCCAGCTCTGGAAGTGTCTCCTGGAGACCATTCCCATAGCCCTGTGATCCCATCACCCTGGGCATTTCTTCTTTGTACTTACTGTATTGTATTGGAATTATCCATCTGCTTCTCCCTCTGAACTACACAGAAGACAAAACAACTAAATCAGTCACTGAGTACTCAGTGCCACCATGTGGCAGCCACCTGGCCAGGTGCCCAAAATTCAGCAGTGAGCAAGCTGGCTGGAACCTCTTTTTTAAGCTGGGGCGAAATGGTACGTATACTTCACTAACTTGGTGGGAGTCATAGAATGGGAGTTGAAAGAGACCCTCGACCTGATTTAGTCCAACCACTTGAGACCCCTAAGTGAAGTACTTGGGATGTGTATGAGCTGAGAGGGCTCGTCACCTCTCATCCTGGCTGACGACTGTGCAGCAGTGAGCTCCTGCTGCCATGCCAATCTCAGGTCAGCTCTGGTCCTCACGTTCCTCCACTCAAAAGCCTTCCACCAGCCACTACTCTGCCCCTTTCAGCCACACCATGTTAACCACCATGTCCCTCCTTGCCTTGCCCTTCGTCTGGAAAGTCTCCCTCCCCAAGCTCTGCCTCTGGCCGCTTCAGCATCTCCCTCAAATGCCACCTCCTCAGCATTCCCACCCGACATTGAGCTCCCTCTTTTGAGCAGTTGTATTCCTCTGGGTAACGTGGTATTTGAGTTGAGATTGTAAGTACTGTTGCTTCCCCACCAGTTTGGCGTTTCCCCAAGGTGGGAGTCCTGTTCAGGATAGATACTTAGTAACATCTGTCACAATTAAAATTCCACATCAGCTTGGAGCTAGCCGGCTCACTGGTTGGTTGGAACCCTTTGTAGTGGGCCAGCAGTGGAGCAAAGGAAGTGCCCATCAGTCGGGAGGCTGTGTCCACCATGTGAGATACGCAGCCGTTTCAAGGAACGAGCGAGGTTGCCATCACCTCACGTGAGAAGAAGCAAATGCGTGGAAATTTAGAAAGTGTGATTCCGTTTTTTTTAAGCCCTTCTTCCAAAAACACCTGTTCGTGTGTGTTTATGTTATTATGTGAGCATGAAGAAAGGAATGTGAGGAGGCACATGCATTCGTTAACACTGGTTACCTTGAGTGAGGCGGGGCTCCCAGAGGCACCTCGGAAGAAAAGCCTGGCAATCTTCTGAAAAGATTGCCATTGAAAACCCTGTGGAGCACGATTCTACTCCGTCACACATCAGTGCGCCATGAGTCAGGGTCCACTTGTCAACTGGTTGGTGGGCAAGGCAAGGGGGACAATAAAGAATTAAAGGTGAAACTTAGGTATTAAACGCTGAGTAAGGGCATGAAATCAGAGCTCACCTTTCACGGCTGGAAGCTGGAGGGAGACGGTGCGGCCATGTCTGGGTCATGTGGCAGCGGGTTGCACAGTGCACGAAGGCTCTTCCCGCTGGTGATGCGCCCGCAGCTCCTCAGGGCACAGGAGTTGGAGACCGCCTCCAGAACCACGGTCTGTGTTTTATATTTATTGTGAACTAACCAGAGTTCCAAGGAGCCCTGGTGGTGCAGTGGTTAAGCACTGGGCTGCTAACCAGGAGTTCAGCGGTTTGAACCCACCAGCCACTCCATGGGAGAAAGATGCGGCAGCCTGCTCCCATAAAGGTTACAGCCTTGGAAACCCTATAGGCCAGTTCGGCTCTGTCCTATAGGGTCACTATGAGTCGCAATCGACTCAACGGCAATGGGTTTGGTTTAAGCAGAGTTCTTATTCACAGTGGGGAGAACAGGCTCACTCCCCTCGTCTCCCAGTCTCCCACTGTCTGCACTGGACTGCAGCTGTGGCACCCACTATCCTCTGTCTCCCCACCCCGTGCTCCCAGCTCTCCCTCTTCCTCCTCAGTCCTCTCCTTCTGTATCTTCCTGTCTCCTCTGCCATTTCTCTTCCTACCACTCATGTTATTCTGTGTCTTTCTCCCTTCCCTTCCGGCTTCACTCACCTCCTCCATTTTAATAGAGTGGATGTGTATAGTTCACACTTGTTCCAGTTACTAGATGTGGTTTTATGTTGCTTTAATAGAGCCAGCAGGTGAGTTGTGCTTTGGGGGCTGTCTTAGTCATCTAGTGCTGCCATAATAGAAGTACCACAAGTGGATGGCTTCAACAAAGAGAAATTTATTTTCTCACAGCCTAGTAGGTTACAAGTCCAAATTCAGGGCGTCGGCTCCAGGGAAGCCTTTCCCTCTCTGTCGGTTCTGGAGGAAGGTCCTTGTCCTCAATCTCCCCTGGTCGAGGAGCTTCTCAGGCGCAGGGACCCTGGGCCCAAAGGATGAGCTCTGCTCCTGGTGCTGCTTTCTTGGTGGTATGAGGTCCCCAACTCTCTGCTTGCTTCTCTTTTATCTCTTGAGAGAGAAAAGTTGGTGCAGGCCACACCACAGGGAAACTCCCTTTATCTTCGATCAAGGAGATAACCTGGGTAAAGGTGGTATTACAATCCCACCCTAATCCTTTTAATATAAAATTACAGTCACAAAGTGGAGGACAATCACAGAATACTGGGAATCATGGCCTAACCACGTTGATACAAACATTTTGGGGGGAACATAATTCAATCCATGACAGGGACTTTATTTTCCTAGAAAATTTCTAGCCCAAGTTATTTTCTCGTTAATAGGCTTTCATTTAACCTGGGAACCTCCTGAGTCCTCTCTGGCCTTCATCCTCCTCACCTGATCTATGGACCAGTTGTGCCAGGTCTTTGTGAGAAATATTTCCCAAACTCGGTGTCATGGATTGAACTGTGTCCCCCCAAAAATATGTGTCAACTTGGTTAGCCCATGATTCCCAGTATTGTGTGGTTGCCCTCCATTTTGTGATTGTAATAGGTGTGGTGAAAGGATACAGCACTGATACACACCTTTACTGACTTTAAACCACACAGTATTCCCTTGTTCTGTTTGAATAATTTCCTCTTGACCTGTGTACAGGTTCCTTATGAGCAAATTAAGTGTTCTGTAGTTCCCATTCTTTGCAATGTTATCCATAATTTGTTAACGATCCACGTAGTCGGTTGCCTTTGCATAGTGAACAAAACACAGGTAAACATCTTTCTGGCATTCATTAACATCATAGATCTAGGGTTTGCAACACTTAGGAAAATCACATCAGATGACAAAATGGTAGACAATCATACAATATGGGGAATCATGGCCTAGCCAAGTTGAGACACATTTTTGGGTGACACAATTCAGTCTCTAATACCAGGGAAGGGCGTAAAACTAGCTAATCTGTGTTGCCACTTCCTGCTTTAAATTCAGCCTGTAACTTACACGTTGCGTATGCCTGGGGTTGGTTTAAGCTGACCCGGCTCCCTGCCTTAAGCCAAACTGCTGGGTAGATTGACTCGGCAGCCCTGGTTGTGCACAAGCAACCCGATTCCATCTAGGAACCAAGGAACTCTTTAGTTGGCCTTAGCCTTGGATGTAACTGTCTCAGTCCTAACAGGATAGATAGGCCTACCCCAGGGGCAAAGAAACAGCTTGGAAGCTGCAAAGCAAGTAAGTTCTGTTTCTAGAGTGAATCAGAACTGTCTGAAAACAAATGGTGAGGTGAGAAAGCCACCTGAACTTGCTGGCAAGGTAAATAGGGGCAAAGGCACCACGCAGGTAACTTCCATGGGAAGACTGCTAGGCCGCCACTCCCAGGGTGAATCTATCCTGTGTCCGCTTTAAAATGACCTTCACCTTTGTGATAAAGACACAGGGCACTAACTGGGCCAAAGACGTGAAGAAAGCTGACCCAACAAGCAAAAGAGGGAAAGGCAGGGCAGCCTGTGCTTTGATTTGCTCAAGGGCTGCCAGCCTTGGACCTGGGCCTGGAGCTGTGTCTGCTGTCCCGGTTGGGTGGGAAGTGGGGTGCTGCAGGGCCTGGCATGGGGGGAGTGAGAGCTCTGGGTCTAGTGGGCCTTGGCCAGTACTAAGCTGCCAACACTGGTGGCCCTTTTGACTTCTCCAGCACCTATTCCCTCCAGGTCTCAAATTCTTTGTCTTAATTGTTGTTAAAGAACCCAGTAGCACAGTGGTTAAGCTCTCAGCTACCAACTAAAAGGTCAGCAGTTCAAGCCCACCAGCTGCTCCACGGGAAAAAGATGTGGCAGTCTGCTTCTGTATAGGTTACAGCCTCGGAAACCCTATGGGGCAATTCTACTCTGTCCTGTAGGGTCACTGTAAGTTGGAATCAACTCCATGGCAACAGGGATTGACTATTGTTGACAGATGCCTTAGAGTCAATTTGGACTCAGCAACGTCATGTGACAGAGTAGAGCTGCCCTATAGGGTTTTCTAGGCTGTAATATTGAGTTACCAAGTCCTGTCTTCCTTTTTCAGGTTTTGTTTACATTTCATTCTTTTGGTAAGAGGGTATACATAGAGGGGGGAAAAAAAAAAAGCACTGCCATCAACTTGATTCCTACTCATAGCGACCCTATAGGACAGAGAGCTACCCCATAGGATTTCCAAGGAGTGGCTGGTAGATTCGAACTGCCGACCTTTTGGTTAGCAGCTGTAGCTCTTAACCACTGCAACACCAGGGCTTCATACATACATGCATAAAACGTGTGACCAGGTTAGAGAATAATTTTATAGGGAACACTCACGTAACACCACCCAGGCCAAGATATAAAACCTAGCCAGCACTCAGAGGTCTATGCCCCTCCCTGGTCACAGCTCTCCCTACTCCCTGCAGGTAATCGCCATGCTGGGTTTTGTGATACTCACAACCTTGTGTTTCTTTATAGTTTGCACCGTCAGGGTTTTAGTTGGAAATGCACTGAACTTACACATCACATGGGGAGTACAGACCTCTGTATTATGTTAAGTTTTCCAGTCCAAGGACATGGTATATCTTTCCACTTAAACCAGAAAACCTACTGCCATCGAGTCGATTCTGACCCATAGTGACCCTATAGGACAGTACAGAACTGCCCCATAGGGTTTCCGAGGCTGTACTCTTCACAGAAGCAGGCTGTCACCTCTTTCTCCTATGGAGTGGCTGGTGGGTTCGAACTGCCAACTTTTCAGTTAGCAGCTGAGTCCTTAACCACTGCACCACCAGGACTCTTTTCCACTTAAAAAAACAAAACCAAACCCGTTGCCATCAAGTCAATTCCGACCCATAGGTACCGTATAGTACAGAGTAGAACTGCCCCATAGAGTTTCCAAGGAGCACCCCGTAAATTCAAACTGCCGACCTTTTGGTTAGCAGCTGCGGCACTTAGCCACTACGGCACCAGGGTTTCCACTTAGGCTTCTTTAACATCTCACAGTAAAATTGTATGTTTTTTTTCCGTAGGGGTCTTGCACATGTTTTATTAAGAAGCCTTGTGTTTGGTGTTATTATAAATGGGTTCTCTCATTTCGTTTTCTAACTGCTGTAGCGAAACCTAAAACCCAAACCCGTGGCCGTCGAATAGATTCCGACTCAGCGACCCTACAGGACAGAGCAGAACTGCCCCACGGGGTTTCCAAGGAGCAGCTAGTGCATTTGACTGCCAACCCTTTGGTTAGCAGCTGAGCTCTTAACCGCTGAGCCAGTGTGTTTGTGTGTGTGCATGCCTGTTAATTTTTGTAGCCCTGCTAAACTAATATTCTAGTGATATCTATTGATTCTTTGGCTTTTTTTTTTATCATCTCTAAATAATGACAGTTTTGTTCCTTCCTTCCTAATCTTTATACCCCCCTGCCCCCTTTTTTGTTCTTGCTTTACTGCCCTGGCTGTGTCCTCTGGGACAATTTGAACCATACTGGAAGTCATGACAATGACCATCTTTGTTGTGTTTCCATTCTGAAAGGGGAAGCGCTCAGTGCCTCACCATAATGTCTGATGTTTGCTATGGGTTTTATGTTGTTACTTTTTATCAGGGCAAGGAAGTCCCCTTCCATCCCTAGTTTGCTAAGAATTGTTCTCATGAATGGATATTGACTTTTATTTGCAAGCAGAGGGAGGCTGGCAGGACTTCTCCTTTCTTCCATTAAAGTGATAGATTGTTCTGAGCCTCCGGTGCTGAGCCAAGCTTGCACTCCTGGGAGAAGCCCTGCTCGCCTGTGTTGTACTCTTGTTATGTATTTCTGAATTCAGTTGGTTACTTGTGTGAGATTTTTCCATCTATTTTCCTGTGTGAAATGGGCCTGTACTTTTCCCTTTTCATATTTCACTTGTCAGGTTCGGTGTCAGGGTTACGACTGCCACGCAGAATAAGCTGAGCAGTAAGGGTGCTCCTGGCTCTTCCTGGTGGTAGTGAGGTCCCCCCTCTGCTCTGGGATTGGCCCTCTTTTAAGCCTAGTGGATGGCAAAACCCCTTATTAGTGTTCCATACACTTTATTTGCATGGTCCCACCCCCACAAGGGTGCCATGCACCTTATTTGTATTATTAGTAAACTGTCCAATCTCCTTGGTGGGCCGCCAGCACCTTATTTGCATAGTCCCACCCATCATTTGGTATAGTTACGAGACCATGGCTAGAAAGGCCATACAAAAGCAATCCATTGCACTGCAGGAACTGAGGCACAGAGAACTTAAGCCAAAGGCCACATGGCCAAGGAGTGATGGGGTCTGGATTTGACTCAGGCAGCCTGGCTCAGAGCACCCCACCCCCCAGCTTTTTTTTAGTACAAGTGGGTGGAGCTGTTCGGCCCTGTTTGCTGCTCTATTTGGTGACCTGAATTTTGCACTTCTATACCCGTCTTTCTTGGAACCACAGAACCATGCCTTCTGGCCCATGCCATACCTGCTCTGCCTGTTTCCTTCTCAGCTAATGGGGCATGGCTTCCCCTGACCTTTCCACTAACTGCTGTGTGGCCTCAGGCTAGCCCATGGGCCTCTCTGGCCACATCTGTAAGAAAGGGGTGGGATTCAGCCTGGGCTTCTGCAGTGCCCCACTGGAGCCACCCCTCACAGGGGTGCCTGTGGTCACCGGTGTCCCCCGTGGGGGTGGGGTGCTCCCAGGCCCCTCCCTCCTCCCCACCCCCAGTGCAGCTGTGGGCATGTTCAGGCATCTCTGGAGGGGAAACCTGTGTTTAGCAAACCTCACCTGAAGGCAGTGACCCAAAAGGAAGCGTTTGTCCCCAGCCATACACCTGCCCCTGGGAGCACTTTGCTTTTCACCAGCCTTTTCCTCTGCAGCACCCATGATCCAGGTGCCCTGAGACCCTGCCGGAGCGTGGGGGGTGAGGGGTGGCCCTGGGGGCCTCCGCCCCCTCCCTTCCTGGCCTCGGTCTTGGCAGCTTTGGTATGGGAGGGCCAAGAATAACAGCGATGGCACTCTCCAAATGCACTGCAGGGAGAATATGGCAGCTGGGCTTGTCAGGGGTTGGAGCGGGGCTTGAAGAACCACGCGAGGGGACGGCCTTGTCTCTGTCTTCTGTGGGCTGGACAGCAGGCTCTTCCGATGGTCCTGTCCCTGGCGTGGGTAACATGTGGGCCCCTGCTCCTCCCATGAGGTTGCTAAGAAGTACCCCACGGTCAGCCCCTGCTGAGGGGACACAGGCTTTTCCTCACCACCACCCCCTTTGGACGGGCGCCTTACCTCTCTGTGCCTGGGACTGCCGAGGCAGACTGGGGAAGCCTTTTGACCCCCCGTCAAGATCTTTTTAAATAAATGAGAGGATCATGAAGGAACCCAAATGTATAGAAATACAGTTAATAAAATTAAAAGAAACCGTGCATAATGTAGTAGTGTGTTTTATTTAACAGATTAAATAACAAGATGAAGCTGCAAGTCTAATAGTCACCATAATTTTGAAGTAGTCATGAGCATAAAAGAGAGGGAGATTTCTCTGACAGCCGATGCGTGACATGAAAATATCTGGGTTTCCGTTGGTGACAGTCCCAGCAACAGCTGGCACTGATGGGTTCAGGGCTGGCCTTCCTAACTGATGGAAGAGTTGGGTGAAAATTTTTCCCATCCAGCTTCACAGACCCCTGAATCTATCCTCTGATAGCCTTGCCCCCAGGTTCTGTCCATGGACTCCAGGTTAAGAACCTTGCTCTAGGTGATATTGTTGGTGTCGGTGGGTGCCATCAGTCGATTCTTACTCATAGCAACCCTTTAGGACAGAGTAGAGCTGCCCCAAAGTGCTTCCTAGGCTGTCATCTTTATGGGCACAGAACACCAGGTCTTTTCTCCTACAGAGCCTAGGAGGTAGGGTGTGTAAGACAAACTAAGAGAAAAATGGGAGGGCTGAGGGGTGGAGAGAAGCAGCAGAGAGGAAAGGCCTTCACTGTTGAGTGGTCTGTTTCGAAGGGAAGGCAACTGAATACCTCCGGACCTTTGCACATGCTGCTCCCTCCGCTTGGTTTCTCCATCGCTCTGCCACCTAGCTCCAGTGTCTCCTCCGTGAAAACACCCCTCCTGCCCAACCCTGCCCCAGCGTGGGAGCCCCTTTCCTCCTGGGGCCTTCCCGGCTCCTCTCGGGTGTGCATGTCAGGTGTCTACGTTCAGGCCTGGCTCTCTTGCTGCACTGACCCAGGCAAGGCCTTGGCAGGAGCTGCAACATCTCTGGGCCTCCAGGGGTCAACCCAATGCCAGTGCTCAGTGGGTGTTTATAGAATGAATGAATGCACGCATGAGTGAATGAGTGATGGATGGGCAAAGACATGCCTTGCTGGGTTCTCGAAGCTCCTGCCAGGCAGCAGCCACTTCTGACTCCTTTGGACCCCTCCAGTGCTGCCTCCACCTACCCTGAGCTCTGGTTCCCACCTGGGAGAGCAGCACCGACATTGGTTGATCACCTCCTGTGGCCCAGGCTCAGGCTGGATGCCCTCATACATATCTGGCAGGTAATTCTCTAGGAGCCCTGCAAGGCACTCAGTTTACAGGTGAAGCACCTGGGGCAGGGAAAGGTTCCCGCTCTCCCCACTAGGCCTTGAGGCTGGTGAGTGGTGGAGGCAGCCAGTCAGCTTGCCCACACTGCTCTCCAGGCAGCCCGGGGCCCAGGGGGCCTCGAAAGAGGCGGCGGTGCTGGGAGTGGTGATGACCACACAGGACGATCAGCCTGTGCCCTTGGAAGGGGGCTCCTTTGACAGAAACACTTTAGACAGTTAAATGAGCCCGGGGTCTGTCTGTTGGTCAGCTCCGGCCACCTGTGGGAGATGCAGAGATGCCGAGAGGCTGCAGATGGCATCTGCCTCCTGGAGCTTGGAGGCTGGTGGGACCCTGGAACCAACAACTCCTGTGAACAGGCAGGGGAGAGGGCAGGGACCACTGTGGCAGGCTGGGAGGGCTTCTCGGAGGAGGTGGCGAGGCTGGCTGGGTCTGTAGGAATTCACTCTATGCAGGAGAGTATGGAGGGAGGAGGAGGACACAGCATGTTCCACCGGAGCAACTCTGAGACCAGGATGGGGGGCTCGGCCCTCAGAAGCCTCCAGCACAACTGGTGAAATGAGACACGAGATGAGGCAGCCACAAAGCCAGGAGGCGGGTGTCAGACTTCTCCTCCCCACATAGGCAAAATGGGGAGAACCACAGCGAGCTGGCTGCCTGCAGAGGGGACCCCGGAGTGGAGCAGTGACTGGGGTGTGAAAGGTGGTGCTGAGGGTGGGGGGCATTCTGGGCAGAGGACGCAGCCTGACCAGGAGTGGGACGTGGACGGGGCCAGAGAAAGCAAGGGACTGAGCCTGAGCAGCTGGGCTGGGGCAGGAGCAGGAGCCAGAGGGCCTGCAAAACTGGGTGGAGGGATCTGTGGGAAGACTGGGGGCCCCAAGGGGGCCAAGGAAGCCTTTGGAGCTTAGGTGGTATATGGGAAGTGCTTGGGAGGGGCAATGATGGGCACCATTCACACCAGGGCAGGCAGGCTCCCCAGCAGGCCCCCAAACCTGCGTAGAGATCTTAGATAATAACCACCTTCACCCACCCACCCAATGGGTACAGACGTTTTATCTCACTGGATTCACCCAACATCCTGTGTGAAAGGTAAGATCCGTTCATCCACACGCTCATTCATTCATTCAAAAAACGTGGCCCACTTTGGTGGGTGGCGTCCGGGGTCTTAAAAGCTTGCAAGCAGCTGTCTAAGATGCGTCAGCCCACCTGGAGCAAAGGAGAATGAAGAACATCAAAGGCACAAGGAAAACATTAGCCCAAGAGACAGAAGGGCCACATAAACCAGAGACTCCATCACCCTCAGACAAGAAGAACTAGATGGTGCCTGGCTACCACCAGTGACTGCCCTGACAAGGAACACAACAGCGAGTCCCTGACAGAACAGAAAAGTGGGGTGCAGAACTCAAATTCACATAAAAAGACCAGACTTGATGGTCTGACTGAGACTAGAGGAACCCCAGAGGATATGGCCCCCAGACTCCCTGTTAACCCAGAACTAAAACCATTCCTGAAGCCAATTTTCAGACAAAGGTTAGACTGGACTATAAAACATAAAAAATACTTGTGAAGAGTGTGCTTCTTAGTTCAAGTAGATACATGAGAATAAATGGGCAGCTCCCGTCCAGAGGTGAGATGAGAAGGCAGAAAGGGACAGGAGCTGGCTGAACGGACACCAGAAACCCAGGGCAGAAAAGGGGAGTGTGTTGTCACATTATAGGGATTGCAACTAGGGTCACGTAACAATAAGTGTATAAATTTTTGTATGAGAAACTAACTTGAGCCATGAACTTTCACCTAAAGCACAATTAAGAAATATATATATATGTTCCATGCTTAGATCTGTGCTGGACTGTTAGAGAGCTTTATATATTTTTGAACTGTTGGAATTATTTTATAAGGAACATGTATTATTACCTCTACAATCAAAAAAGGCAATAGAGATTAAAAACAAACAAACAAAAATCATGCTCCAAGTGGTCCCTGGGATACAAAGTTGACTAGTGTCTCTTCCTTAAGGGAAGTCACATGCAAGTGGTCATTATCCCTATTTTCCAACCATCCGGCTATTCACAACGCGTTCACGAAGGCCCCTTTACGGGGACATACTGCAGAAGTTTCCCAAAGCTCTATTAAGGGGATAGGGCTTGAGACTAGGAAAATATTTGTCTCCCCTCAGGAGCTGGTAAGATTCTTACCCCACGGATCCCAGCTATGACATTTCACCCTGTTTCTCTTTGTACTGGCCCCCAGGAAACTCAATGTCGAATTCTTCCTCCGCCCCTAATCTTTGGCATTTGTGCAGAACGTTCTGGCATGCATTTTTGGACACTAACATTATTCCTGACTTTGTCTCACACATCCACCTGTCACAGGAGGTGACACCAAAATGACTATAAAATTTTTGTGCAGTGTTTCAGCAGAAATGTATTCTTTTTTAGAAAAATATCCCTGTAGTTAGTTATAACAACAAAAACACTGTTCGTAAGGCCAGCTTACATGTATCAATATACCCACAAATGCTAACACTACGCTGTTTTACTTTCTGGACCTTCTAACGTGCTCTGGTTAGAGCTGTCATTATTACCCGGTGACAACGATGCTTCGAGTCACGTCACTGAGTGTGCGCTCGCCAGGATCATGTGCTGCTGTTTTCGTTGCTGCTGATGTTCTAGTCACTGATTTTGTCAAATTTTCTGGTGTTTTAGCTGCAATATTGTGGTAATTAGTATATATGCAAAGCTATATCGATAACTTTTTTGAGAACGAAATACTAATTAAAGGAAGAGGAGAAAAATCAAAAAAGGCTTCCACTTAGCTACTAACAGTGTTGTAATGAATAATGTAATTCAACATAGAAAGATTTTACAAAACAACTTTGTTGTTTCATATCTGTGTAATCTAAGAAACAGTACATTCATGCAATTTACACCTGTATCACGTATTATTCTATGATTAAAATTGATAATAAACATTACTAAGGATTCTGTATGGTCTGGTACAGGAGGAGGTGCATCGGGGGGTGACACTATGAGCTACTGCACTGGGTGACACCAACCCCAGTGACACCACTCGTTGTGAGGACCGAGGGGCAGCCGTGGGAGTGTTTCCGGGGCTCCAGCTGGTCTCGGGCTGGGAGGGCCTCCCGGAGGAGCTGGCATCAGAGCAGAGACCAAGGGTGAGGCCCGGCGTGATATTAAAAGCTGGGCTGAAAGTACTGCCAAGCCATTTTCTTCAAAAAAGGGAATAAAACAAACAAACAAACAAAAAGCTGTTAAGGGGATAGGTTATGCATTCACACGTACAAAAATCTAAAGGTAGAAAGGGCATCAGTGAAAAGCCAGCTCCGCTCTCCCTGTCTGCCAAATGCCCAGCTCACCTTTCTGAAGGGACCAGTTTTGGCGGTTTCCTGGGTATTCCTTCCAGAGATAGTCTACAAAATACAAGAAAATACACGCATACATACTGTTCCATACTTTGTATACCTGACGCTGTGCCTTGGAGACCCTTCCATAGTACAGCACAAAATACTTCTACTCTCTGCTTCCGGCTGCATGGTGTTTCAGGGAGGGATGGGCCAGCTTGTATTGGCCAGACTCCAAGGTTGGGCATCTCGGGAGCTTCCAATGTTGCTGTTGCAAGTACACGGCGCGAGCAACTGTCCTTGTCAGTACATCACTTGTGCGTGCATGAGTGTTTCTAGAAGAATCCATCTCCTTCACAAAGCTGTCATTCTGTGCCTCTGCACAGGACTCCAGCACAACCCAGCTCCTGCAGTAACCTGTGCTGGGACGCTTCAGAAACCTCACCTGTCTGGGGGTGTCTTTCACCTCCAGGGATTCTTTAGCACAGAGCTGAGATACCTGATGCTGGCTTGTCATCATTGATTTATGATCCTCTGAGCAATGGCCATGGAGAAGTCACACTCTGAAATCCAGGGTGCTGACGGCAGCAATTCACTCTTAAAGCTGGTGAGCCAAACAGCCTGATTGTAAATGGGGTGGCCCAGCTGGGAATTGGCAGATAGTGCACCCCCATCATACAGAAATGCTCAGACTAGAGGCAGAATGGAGTGAAGCTCATTTTTAAGAACATTGGTGTCAAAGGCCTGAAAAATACACATGCCCTTTGGCCCAGTGAAGTTCCTGGGTGGTGCAAATGGTTAACGTGCTTGGCTGCTAACCAAAAGATTAGAGGTTTGAGTCCGCCTAGAGGCCCCTTGGAAGATCTACTTCCAAAAAATCGGCCATTGAAAACCTACGGCCTGTATATAGAAAGTCCCAAAGAAGCCACGAGAAAACTTCCAGAGCTAGTAGAGGGATTTAGCAAAGTTGCAAGGCACAAGGTCAACAAACAAAAATAGTTGGGTTTCTCTACACCAGCAATGAGAAATCTGAAAGGGAAATTAAGGAAACAATTTCATTTACAGCAGCATCTAAGAGAATAAAATGCCTAGGAATAAATCTAACCAGGGAAATGAAGGACTTATATAACGGAAACTATAAAACACTGCTGAAAAAGATTAAAGAAGGCTTAGATAAATGGAAAGGTGTTGCATATTCATGGGTTGGAAGAATTAATATTGTTAAAATGTCAATATTACCCAAAGTGATCCATGGGCTCAACCCAATCCTGATCAAAATTCCAACAGCCTTCTTTACGGAAATAGAAAAACCAGTCCTCAGCTTTGTATGGAATGGCAAGAGGCCCAAATAGCCAAAGCCATGTCGAAAGAAAAGAACAAAGTAGGAGCATAAACACTTCCTGATTTTAAGACATAGTCTACAGCTGCAGTAATCGAAGCAGGCTGGTACTGGTATAATAACAGACATATAGACCATCGGAATAGACTTGAGAGTCCAGAAATAAACTTATACATCTACAGTCAACCAGTTTTTGATAAGGGTGCTAAGTCCATTTGATGGGGGAAGAAGAGTCTCTTCAATAAATGGTGCTGGGGAAATCAGATATCCACATGCAGAAAAATGAAACGGGATCCATGCCTCACACCATACACAAAAACAAATTCAAAGTGGATTAAGGACCTAAATGTGCAAACTAAAACCATAAAATTCTTGGAAGAGAAAGCAGGGGGAATGCTGTCAGGCTTGGCTTCTAACAGTGGATTATCCAATATAATAAAAAAAAAATACAATCGGGAAAAACAAAATAAATAAATGGGACCTTGTAAAAATTAAAACTTTTATTCATCAAAAGACTTTACCAAATTAGTGAAAAGACAATCTACAGATGGAAAATATCTCTGGAAACCATATATCCAACAAGAATCTAATAACCAAAAAATATATAAAATTTGACAACTTAACAACAAAAAGACTAATTATCCAATCATAAAATGGGCAAAGGACTTGAATAGACATTTCACCAAAGAGGACATTCAAATGGCCACCAAACACATGAAAAGATGCTCAGCGCCATTAGCTATCAGAGAGCTGTAAATCAAAACCACAGTGAGATACCATTTCACCCCTACTGTTGGCTAAGATTAAAAAAAAAAAAAAAAAGAATATAACAAATGTTGGCAAGGATGTGGAAAATCGGGACACTTACCAATTGCTGGTGGGAATGAAAAACATTGCAGACGTTATGGAAAACATTCTTCAAACTAAAAATAGAACTGCCATACCCATTGCCGACGAGTTCACTCTGAGTCAGAGCAACCCTATAGGACAGTAGAACTGCTCCACAGTTTCCAAGGAGCAGCTGGTGTGTTTGAACTGCCAGTCTTTCGGTTAGCAGCCTGAACTCTTCACTGCTGCACCACCAGAGCTCCAGAACTACCATACGACCCAGCAATTCCATTTCTAGGTATATACCCAAAAGACTTGTAAGCAGAGACTTATACACCAGTGTTTACTGTGGCACTATTCACAAAACCTAAATGCCCATCAACAGATGAACGGATAAACAAAATGTGGTACGTACGCACAATGAAATACTACTCAGTCAGTAGGAGAAGTGAAATCTTGGTAAATGCTACAATATGAATGGAGCTGGAAGACATTGTGCTGAGTGACTTAAGTCACAAAGGGACAAATATTGTATGACATCACTTAGATAAAAAGACAAAAAAAAAAAAGAAAAAAGGCAAATGTATAGAGAGCAAAGTTTATTAATGGTCACCAGGGGCAGGAGGAAGGGGCGGGGGGATATCACTTTGATTAACAGTAGGGTTGCATAGCTGATTAAAGTAATTGCTGTCAATAAGTTGTACACCTTTAAAAAGTTGAATTGGCAAAAATTGTGTGATGAATATATTTATGACAACAACAAAGAGTAGCTGCTGAGGCTGCTTATGGACAACCAAACACCTCCTGGAATTTGGCTCCTTGGTTTGGTGGTTTAGGGTTATGGTTTCATGGGACATCTCAGTTACCTGGCTGAAAAACATGCTTAGTGCTTCTGTTTTACCTCCTACTTCAATGCTTAGTGCCTGGGGTCTTAAAAGCTTGCAAATGGACATCCAAGGCACAACAACTGGTCTCTGCTCACCTGGAGCAACAGAGGAAGAAGGAGAGTCAGGAATAGGAGGAGGACATGGAATGGGTGGCTAACTGCCTCCATGAACAACTGCCTCCTTTGCCATAAGACCAGAAAAACTGGATGGTGTCCAGCTATCGTGATTGGACATTTTGCTCAAAGATTCCATTAGAAGAATCCTGATCAAAAGGAGAGACAACGCACAAATGCATGATAGAATTTCAAATTCTCATAGACTCCAGGATTCCTGGAGCCATGAAGTTTGGATGAGCCCCTAAAACTACTGCCCTGAGATAATCTTTAAACCTTAAACCAAAAATATTCCCTGAAATCTCCTTAAAACGAAACAATAGTTAAACGCAACCAGTAAAAAATGTTTGCCTTGAGCATTATGCTCTTTTAAGAACTATCCACATGAGCTCAAATTGACAACAGCAACTAGAAAGATTAGACAGGAACCTTAGAGACCATGAATTTATGTTAATAGGAGAAGAACAACTCAGAAACGGAGGGCAAGAACGGTCACACAACTCGAAGAATGTAATCAATATCCCTACATGGTCCATACAGAAACTGTTGGTTACTGCATGTTTGCTGTAAATATTCTCGACAACAACAACAAAATAAATTCATTTAAAGAAAACAAAAAGAAGAAGAAAACATGAGGAGAAGAGGTTTATGGGGATAAGATCAGGAGTTCGATTTTGCACACGGTGAGCTGCATTTTCTGCAGAAGACAAGGAGAACGAGCTGGATATGTGTGTCCCAACGTGAGAGGAATATCCAACGCATCTCAAGTGATGAGCATGTTGTAGAGCTCTGCAGTTTAATCCAATTTTAATAAAAATACTAATACGCTCACTGAAATAAATCTGAACAATAATATACACTAAAAAAAGGAAAGAAAGAAAGCTGTGTGGAGCACAGTTCTACTCTGACACACATGAGGTGATTGCCAGGAGTCGGAACTGACTCTGTAGCAACTTTTTTTTTACTTTATGGCACTGGGTTTTGTTTTGAATTCCACTTCCGGGACTAAACCGCCCCCCAAAAACAGTTGCCGTTGAGTTGATTCTGACTTACGGTGACCCCATGCGTTACACAGTAGCACCCCAGGTGTTACATATGAAAACATAGGGTTCTCATGGCTGTGACCTTTTGGAAGCAGGTTGCCAGGCCTTACTTCTGAGGTGCATATGGGTGGGTTCAAACTGCCAACCTTTCGTTTAGTAGCCCATGCTTAGCTGCTTGCACCACCCAGGGATCCTTCTAGGACTAGGGACAGGGTAAAAACCAAGGACGTGCCCTTAGATACTCCTTACTCCTTCACAGTCACCCCCAATTGGAAAGCACCTCAGTGCCCCACAGGAGGGAGGCTAGTTGCATAAACAGAGGTAGAGCTGCAGGACTGAGTACTCTGTGGGGAAACATGAACGGAAAATCAGTGATTAGGAAGATTGTCAAGTCCTATGGCCCTGAAAAAGGCTGATCACCAAACGGTATATACAATGTGATTCCCATGTCGCAAAATAACCCATACGCACAGAAAGAAAGATACACGCTGAAATGTTATCTGTGATTCTGTTTGGGATTTAACCTTTTTTTTTTTTTTTTCTTCTTTTTTTCTAAATGTCATGCATTCAACAATTATCAAGCAAATACTGTGTGCCAGGCACAGTGCTGGGCACCAGGGACACAACAGTGAAGGAGATGCTGTCTTCCAGGTGTCTGTGCAATGGCACATGTGTTACAGTTTGAATACACATAATAATAACACTGTTATTTATAAAAACAATGTATAGTTACAAGGGAATACTATTTAGCCACAAAAAGGATTGAAGTTCTGATACATGTTACAATGTGGGCAAACCTTGAATATGTGATTCTAAGTGAAAGAAGTCAGACACAGGTCACATACTGTATATGATTCCATTGATATGAAATGTCCAGAACAGGCAAATCTGTAGAGACCGAAAGCAGATTAGTGGGTGCCTGGGACTGGGGGGAGGGGAGAGTGGGGAGTGACCACGGGTGGGTGTGATGTTTCTTGTGGGGTGTTGAAAATTTTCTTAAAATTGGACATTGGTGATGGTTGCATAACTCTAAATACATTAGAAATTGTTAAGTTGCACACTTTAAAAGTGAATTTTATGTGTGAATTGTAACTCAACACGGTTTTACAAAAGTGTGTAGGAAGACATCTATCCACGTCTCTCTGTACGTTTCCACATGCTCCTGCCCACGGTCTCTGTAGTTCCGAGTGGTGGGATTACGGGTGTGTATGTTTATTTTCCAGATTTTCTCAATAAACTTGTGCCGCATGTGTAATCCGCCACCCATCTGTCAGTTTGTCATCTGCTGCAAAAGCCCTCTTTAAAGTGTTAACAAGCAAAAATGTCACTTTGATGACTCAGGTGTGCCTGACCAAAGCCACGGTCTTTTCAACTGCTTTTGTATGCACGCGCAAGTTGGATAATGAAAGAAGAAGGCAGAAGAATTGATGCGTTTGAACTGTGGTGTTGGCAAAGAATATGAATACAACCGTGGACTGCCAGAAGAATGAACAAATCACTCTTAGAAGAAATACAACCAGAAGGTTCCTTCGAAGTGAGTATGGCAAGACTTGGACCCGCTTACTTTGGACACATCATCAAGAAAGATCGATCTCTAGAAAAGGATATCATATTTGGTAAAGTGGGGGGCCATCAAAAATGAGGGAAACCCTCAGTGAGTTGGATGGACACAGTAGCCGAAACAGTGAACCCAACAGTTGTGAAGATGGCTCAGATCTGGGCAGCATTTCCTTCTGTTTATACAGAATGCTGCGTGAGTTGGAGTCAACTCAACAGAACCTAGCAACGTTTGTAATGAGTTTTTTTTTTTTTTTAATTACTTAAAAGCACATCACTCTTGTGTATGCAGTAAAACCTTTTAACTCAGAACTGAAGTCACTCCTGAGGTTCACCCTTCCGCCAAAGATTAGACAGGGCTATGGGGCGATCAATAACACACATGAGAAACGTGCTTTGTAGTTCAATCCTGTATACAATAAGCACTCCAGCCCAAAAGCAAAGACAAGAAGCCAGGAAGAGACATGAAAACTGGATGAATGGAAACCGGGAACCCGGGGTGGAGAAGGGGAGAGTGTTGATACATCGTGGGGTTGTCAACCAATGTCATAAAAACAGTTCGTGTATTACTTGTTAAATGAGAAACTAATTTGGAAGGCACTCAAAATACACAGCGAAGATGAGACTGGAGTGACACAGCCCCAGGAAATGCGTCCAGCCTGGGAGCCTGCCTACAGGGGATGGTGTAGCTGGAGAATGAAGTCTGTGCGTGTGTGTGTGCGTGTGCCTGCATGGGGAGGGGGGTTGTGCAGCTGAGGAGAGAAGGGGGGTGGGGAGAGAGCAGGACTTGAAGGGCCTTCTCAGGAGGTGACCTTTGTCCCCTTTGTCCAGGGATTCCCAAGTGCACCGTTGGCTCGACAAGCATTTTAATGACACCCCTTTTACTGTCCAGATGGGACAGTAAACTCTGACCTCTTCTATCCAGAGGCATGCCCAGCAGTTGGGACTTGGTCTTCAAGGGACAAAGGTGCGTTTGAAGTAGAGGAGAGGCTTGCTCAGAAGATTTTCTGTTTAGAGTGGGGCATGGTTCGAGGAGCCTTCCTGGGTTCCAGGGTGGGTGGGCCTGTTGCAGGGGTCCAGGAGAATGGCGGTGGCCTCAGGAGGGTGTGGCAATGAGGAAGAAGAAGATGGAAGGATCCCAGTGTGTTGGGAGGGAGAATTTACACACCCTGGTGGCCGAGGGGGCAGTCAGAGAGGAGGTCTTTGGCCAGAGGACTCCATGGACAGTGGTCTGCTCCCTGATTAGGGAGCAGCCAAGGGCTGGGCTGGAGGGGGGTTGGCAAATCCAGGTGGAGCGCTTCAAGCTGGAAGCACTGGGGCCATCCAGGGAATGTCTAGGAAGCAGCCGGAACCCCAGGCATGGCTGGAGAGCCAGGGAGAGGACCCAGGGGGTGAGCACAGCCTGAGAGGAGCCTGGGACCAAGGAGGTGAATCTGGGTGGGGGGCGCTGAAGAGAGGTGGGTGTGGGCCAGAAGTGGTGGGAAGAGGCTGCTCAGGAATCAGGGAGAAGCAGCAGACAGGGCAAAGCGTCCAGGGGACTGCCTCCCGGAGGCAGGGACGTGAGGGCGGGTGGGAGGGCAGTGCTGGCTGCACTTCCGGGGTCCAGCCGAGGGCAGGAGGCTGCAGCGGAGAGGGCGGGGGGAGGGGGTTTCTTCTGATGCTGTACAGCGGCCCCAGGGCCAGGCAAAGGTGAGGCGGGAGAGGGAGTGGCTGAGACTGCAGGCTCACTGGAGGAAACAGGAGGGCCACTTTGCCCATCACACTGGGAGGGAAGGTGGAAAAGAGGATGCCGGGGCGGGGGTGGGAGTGGGGGTGGGGTCGTGTGGGCTGGGGAACAACGGTTTGAGGGTGTCTCTCTTCTCTTAAAGGGGAGGGGGTGCCTGGGTTTATGGAGCTCCCTCTGGGGACAGGAAACCCTGGTGGTGTAGTGGTTAAGAGCTACAGCTTACTAACCAAGGTCAGCAGTCTGAATCCACCAGGAGCTCCTTGGAAGTTCTACGGGGCAGTTCTACAGGGCTGAACTGTCCTACAGGGTCGCTATGAGTCATAATAGACTCGATGGCGTCGGTTTTGGTTTTTGGTCTGGGACAAAGGTCTAACCATGGGAGATGTTGGCAGGGGTGGCCTCTGGGCCTGCAGTTTCTCCGTCACGCCTCTCACTGAGCAGGTCCCCATGCCCACCTCCCTTTCCAGTTACTTTGAGATGGACAAAGGGAGGCCTCAGACAGGGCGGGCAGCCCTCAGAGGGCAATCTCCATCCGGTGATGGGTTAGCAGCTGGCACCCACATCGGATTTGTGTGATTTTGATGGGTGAGAGTCATGGAGACCAGCCCCCACACACACCAGAGACTGCCCCTAAAGCCCGCGGGAGCCCTTGCAAGCCTGCCTCCATGACATAGTTTCTCTTTAAACCCAACCCATCACCCCACACAATTGAAGGGCAGCAGCGACTTCTTCAAATAGACTCTCTGGTGTGCAGAACACTCCCTCGACACTGTTCTTGTCCCTATGGGCCATTTGCCGAGGACCTTCTGGATGCCAGGTGCTTTGATGGGGTGGAGGGCATGGCACATGGGCAGGGAAGGCCCTAACTTACCCCACAGGCTTCCCAGAGGGGGGCGGTGAGTGGACGAGCCCCTCTGAGCCCCATGCCAGGCCTCCAGCGAGGAGCACACCAGTGCTGCACTCTTCCACCTGGAGGACCCGGCCCACCTGGGAGCCTGGCTGGGCAAGCGATGGATTCACATCCATCCCTGGAAGTCCCAGGGTCCAGGTGAGCCGAAGCAGGTGGCAGCAGGTGGCCCAGACATCCTACCACCTTGGGGTCACAGGGGCACCCACAGCCTCCTGGGGAGGCGGGGACCTCCCAGTCTAGACTCAGGTGGGAGTTTAGAGTTATCCAACTGTTTGACCCACAAACATGTACTGAGGAGTGGGAGCCAGTGGGAAGTGGGCCGACTGTGAATGAAGAAAAAGAAACACGCTCGGTTACTAATAAAGAGGAAAGAACCAAGCAAAGCAGCAGCTCTCAAACTTTATTAGTCTCAGGACCCCTCACAGTCTTAAAAATTATTTGTGCTTGTTAGTTTAGCTGTTGAGTCAGCTCTGACTCATTGTGATCTTATGTATAACAGAACGAAACATTGCTGGGTCCTTCAGCAAAACAATTATTTAGGATGCAAAAAAAGCTTTCATTTCTGTGCATTACCTTTATCAACATTTACCATATGTTATGGATTGAATTATATCCCCCAAAATATGTGTTGGAAATCCTGACCCCTATACCTGTGGTTACAATCCTTTTTGGGAATGGGTTCTTTATTGAGTCGATCTCTTTTGAAATATAAAAGAGATACAGTAAGCAAGCAAGCAGAGTTGAGGGAAGAGAGATGTCACACCACATGAGATCTCCAAGAAACAGAAGCTGAAAAAAGACTGAAAAGAGACTTTCCCACAGAGCCAATAGAGGGCGCCTTCCCCAGGAGCCGGCACCCTGAATTCAGACTTCTAGCCTCCTAACTGCATGAAAATATGTTTATTAGAGCCACCCACTTCTGGCATTTCTGTTATAGCAGCACTAGATAACTAAGCATATTAGAAAGTAAAACAGAAAAAAAATTAATTATTTTAAAATCAATTTATGTTAAGGTATGTGCTAGGGTAAAAATGCCAGGAAGTTTAGTAAAGCAAAAAGCTAGGTTTTATTCAGCTCATGTTCAAAGATGGGAATAGCAGGAAGCGGACAAGCATGCTGCCAGGGCCATGTCTGCCAGAGCGGAGGAACATGACAGAGCCATCAGTACATATTAACATTACAAATGGACAAAACCACTGAAAGCTTCACCTTTTCACAGATTGGCTAAAAACTGTCAAATCATCATGATTTTACATTTTGAAGTGTCTTTTTCTTAATAATCATTGGTACAGGTTCTCAGTAACAAGTCAGGAAGGTCTTCATTGGTCCAACAAATCTTACTGTTCACTAAATGCTACCAGAAAAAGATAAGAGTGGAAAGTGTGTGGGTCTTTTGTGCTGTGTTTTATGATTTGTTTATGTGAAAGTTTCCCTAAAAGATGTTTTCCAAGATTGTCCTAGCTACCAGGGACCTGGTGGCACAGTGGTTAAGTGGTTGACTGCTAAGCAAAATGTCGGCAGTCTGAATCCACCAGCTGCTCCCTGGAAACCCTATGGGCCAGTTCTACTCTGTCCTATAGGGTCACTGTGAGTCAGAATTCATTTGAGAGCAACAGGTTTGGTTTGGGGGTTTTATTGTCTTTAGACGTCAGGGCCCAGTTGATGCGTCCTTGTGAGTCCTTGTGAGTCCAGCTCCAGCTGTCACATTTTTTATGCTCAAGAACAGGGAATAATGGCTCTAGCATTGTCTCCTACATCAAGTAAAAAAAAAACAGATCATAAATCCAGTACATGTCAACACAAATAACACAGTTTTTTAAATGAAAAATAATTATATTATCCAAAACAAAAATGTTTAGTAAGAACAGGGACACTTTTGTACAGTGTTGCCAATCTCTCTAGCCTCCAGCCTCCTGGAAGCAGCAGGGTTCTCACGTGGGTTCTGCCCTCAGGCTGTTGCGATGTCCTTTGTTGAAGGGGAGGGAGAAAGTCTGATCTCACCAAATTCGTGGTTGGAAAAGGAGGGGGGCGCCAGGAAGGGTCTCGTGGAGATCCTTTGAGAAGCAGGAGGCTCCCCAGGACTTGGTGCTTGGGCTGGAACCTGGGTGACGGGTGGGAGCTCACAGGAGGTGCTCGGGCTGCTTGAGGGCAAGGCATCTGGGGTGTGCGGAGCTGACCAAAGGCCAGTGAAGCAGGCATGCAGCCCCTCATCTGAGGCAGGAGACCCCTCCCTAGCACCAAGCCCCGCCTCACGCTCCCCCCCTCAGTCCCACCAGTTATTTTCCACTTCATGCTGCTGTGCTGTGCGCCTCTGCTATCTTGCTGTTTACACACTGGCTGCTCTGAAGCTCACTTTCCTCCAGGAAACAACGAGTCTGGCCAATCCTTCCGCATCGGTCTCTAAAGCCCTGAAGCCTCCTTTTTGGCAGCTGCAGAACATTCCACTGGGCGGACCGGTTGGTGGACTCTAGGTTGGGTGCTCTCTTTTGCGGTGCTGAAAACGGCCCAGCAAATAACCTTGCTTTGACGTCTTTTCCCCCATTGTGAGTTCACCTGCAAGAGGACTCCTACAGCGGGGCGCTGCTAGCTCAAATGTTGAAGGCATTCATCGGGATGCTGTCTGTCGGACTGGGCCTGTGTCTCCACGTGCCAAGTCTGCCTCCCAGGGCAGTGGGGCCCGGTGACGGTGACGGAGGCGGAGACCTAGCTTTGGGGTTACACACACCTCGGCTCAAACCCTAGTACCCACTTCCCTGCTGCGCAGCCAACCTCTGTCATACTCTATCTTCGGAGCCTCAGTTTTTCTTTCTGTATAGTGGGCATCACAGTGCCACCTCACGGGGCTGCCCTGAGAAAGACCCATTGCATGTAAGCACTGGGACATGCCCACCGGGCCCACAGTCTGGGCACCACAGTCACGATGTTGGTAGCAGGGAAGATTGTCACTAAGGGACACTCCACCTCCTTCGTCGATGTTATCTGAAGCCTCAGTGAAAATCCTGAGTGCCCTGGCCAGCTGGGAGGAGTCAAACAGCTTATTGCTGCAGAGAAAAGCCATGGACCCCAGAAAGGGCAGGAGAGGGTAGGTGCCAAGGCCTGGGCCCAGGGACAGAGGGCCCAGGGAGTGACCTGCCTTTCTGAGGCTCATCCCCAGCCCACAGCTCTTGCTGCCCAGGTCTGGCCTGGAGGCCTGAGGGGCGGAGCCTCCACAGCGCCCCACCAAGCTGCTCATGGCCCAGCTTCCAGATCACTGCATGACCTGGGCCAAGTCCCTGTCCCCCTCGGGACTTTCCTTTTCTCTTTTCTCAGGTGCCCAGCCTGGCACCCGGTGCCTACCGATTTGCAGCGAGGGCCTGGAGTGGAAACTGAGCCCTGGGGACATGGTGAGTATGTGTGGGGTCTCTGGGATGCCGGGCCAGCAGCCAAGGCTTCTGGCTGAGCCAGGTGCACACTGTCCTCACCTCCTCACCTCTCCTTCCCAGCTTCCCCCAGGCTCTGCTCTCTCAGCCAGGGGAGCTGCCCAGCAGGTTTCCCCAGCAGGGCCCAGGCTGCCTGGCATGGAGGTACCCCCTCATCCTGCCGGTGACCAGTTCTGCCAAGGGACTTTGGCCAGTCATTCTGCCCCTCAGAGCTTCCTAGAACTCCCCAGTCAAAGGGGATCCAGTGCCCCCTTCCAGGGCTGCCCGGGCCTGACTGCTGGGCCTGGGGATGTTAGTTCCTTAGCCTTCATTGCGTCTATTCCTATCACAGGCATTAAGTCAGCGGTGTAGACAAGCAGACGGTGTAGACAAACAGGTGGCCAGCCCAGGGCAGGGTGGTCAGTGCCTGCAGAAGGACGATGCATAGCATCTGAAGAAGCACCCTCCGCCGCACGGACCCTAACCCCCCCGCCCCAAGCTGGGTCTGGAAAGATCTGTCTGAGGAAGCTAGGACAGGGGTAGGGCGAACAGGAAACCTAAGAATAGCTCTGACACAGCGACCCTATGTACGTTCCAGCACAGGGCACAGCCTGGGGCAAAGGACGGCTGGGGCAGGAGGCAGCCTGGGGCAAAGGCCGGCCGGGGCGGCTGGAGCAGAGGAGCCAGCGGGAAAGAGGATCAGGAGGCGAGGCTGGGGTGGAAGAGGGGAGACCGGGCGGCAAGGAGACGGAAGGGAGTTGATGGGGGGAGGGCTGGGAGGGGAAACCGGGCGCTGGAGGCTGGGGGGCGGGAGGGGGACCGGAGGGGAAACAGGGGCTGGAGGCTGGGAGGCGGACGGGGGACCGGAGGGGAAACGGGGGCTGGAGGCTGAGGGGCGGGGGGGACCGGAGGGGAAACGGGCGCTGGAGGCTGGGGGGCGGGGGGGACCGGAGGGGAAACGGGCGCTGGAGGCTGGGGGGCGGGAGGGGACCGGAGGGGAAACAGGGGCTGGAGGCTGGGGGGCGGGAGGGGGACCGGAGGGGAAACGGGGGCTGGAGGCTGGGGGGCGGAAGGGCGGCAGGGCTCGAACCGCAGGGCTCGAACCGCAGGGCTCGGGGCATAGCGAGGATTTGTGTCTTTATCCCCTAAGCCATTTCGGGATTTGAGGCCACCGCTCCGGCCACCGGGTGGAGACGGGAGTCTGGGGAGGAGCAGCGCGGCGGGCGGGAAAGCGCGGGCCCGGGACCCGGGAGGGGGCGCGGCTTCGGCCTCCGCCCCGCCCCTCTGCGCAGAGACGTCCTCCCGGCGCCCCGCCCACAGCCCGCTGAAGGGCGAGGGGGACGCGAGAGGTAAGACTCCACCCCCCTCGCTGATTGGACCGGGGTGGGCACCTGACCCGGAGGCAGCCAATCCCTTCCCTAGAAGTGACCCAACAGGCGGCTTGGTTTCTGAGCCGGGCCAATGCGACCTTCCCTCCTGGGGTGCGCGTGGAGACTGGCCGGCAGGGGGCGGCAAAGGGCCGCTTGGCGGCCGAGGAGTCCTAACTACGCGGCCGCCCGGCGTCAGGCCGGTGGCTGCAATTCCCGAGACGCCCGCGGGTCAGACGTCAGTTGCTCTGAGCGTCTTATGACGTTTGCGTTTGCCGAGGACGCACTGGGAGTGACAATTTCCTGTGTGATCTGGCCCGTTTTCCTTGTTGCCCCGCTCTGCCGGCCTTAGCTCCTGATGTCATTCGGGGGTGTTGGGGGTGACAGCCCACCTCCTTCCCTCCCCCTGCCAACCCCGCTTTGCGAATCCTAACCCCTAGGTCCCAGCGCGCATGCCGCCTCCTCCAGGAAGCCGGCCCAACTCCCGGGGCTCCCCGCTGGCCCGTCGGCCTGGAAGCACCCTCGTTTGGGGATATTTCTCCCAGGGCAGGACCTGGGCGGGGGCCCCTACCCAGCTGGCCCCCAAGCTCGTAAGGGGCCCATTAGGGCCTGGTCAAGGTCACCTTCCGTGGGACTGAGGCCTTGAGCTCGGCGAGGACCATCTCCCGGCACCCACCCTCAACTGACACGGGAGAAGGTGCTGATTGGGGAGACCTCTGCCAAGGAGGGTGGTCCCCAGAGAGGCGGGCTGCTGGGAAGCTGAGCAGCAGGCGCGCCCTCTGGTCCCGTGACCATCCTTTCCCCCCATCCCCCGCATCTCCCCATCTGTATGAATGACTTCTCTGGACCCTTTCAAACGGTCGGGTGGTGTTGGGGGGTGTTCCTTAGAAAGTATCCAAGTGGGAGTCGTTTGCACTGAGTATTCAATTCATGAAGGAGCCCTGGTGGTGCAACGGTTATGCACGGACCCACCCAGCAGCTCCACGGGAGAAAGACCTGGCGTTCTGCTACTGTAAAGATCACAGCCTAGGAAACCCTATGGGGCAGTTCTACTCTGTCGCATAGGGTCGCTATGAGTCAGAATCACTCCATGGCATCCAGCAACATTCAACCCTTGAAAACAGCACGTGGCTTAACAGTATCAAACATAAGGAAATGTATCCCAGGAGGTGGGCAGAGCAAAGCTGCTAAAGAGATCACTTACCCTGTGGGAGCATCACTCACTTACCCCATGGGGCTTTGCCAGAAACTAGGACATGAACTATGGCTCTCATGGCTTTGTTCTAATTTTCTTCAATTTCAACCTGAACTTGCACAGGAGCAATTGATGGCCTGTTCCACAGTCGGCCTCTGGCCTTGCTCTGACCAATGATACTGAGCTTTTCCATCGTCTCTCTCCACAGATGTAGTCGATTTGATTCCTGTGTGTTCCAGCTGGAGAGGTCCATGTGTACAGTCACCGTTTATGTTGGTGAAGAAAGGTATTTGCGATGAAGAAGTTGTTGGTCTTGCAAAATTCTATCATGCGATCTCTGGCATTGTTTCTATCACCGAGGGCATATTTTCCAACTACCGATCCTTCTTTGTTCCCAACTTTTGAATTCCAATCACTGGTGGTTATCAATGCATCCTGATGGCATGTTGGATCAGTTTCAGCGTCACAGCAACACACAAGCCCCCACAGTACGACAAACTGACAGACATGTGGGGAAAATAAGCAAATATAAAACACAAAAAGAGGCCGACAGAGAGGGGCGGAGCCAAGATGGCTAACTAGGCAGACGCTACCTCGGATCCCTCTTACAACAAAGACAGGAAAAACAAGCGAATCGATCACATAACAATCTATGAACCCTGAACAACAAACACAGATTTAGAGACGGAGAACGAACTAATATGGGGAAGCAGCGATTGTTTCCAGAGCCTGGAGCCAGCGTACCAGTCAGGAAGAGCAGCGTCCCAGCCGGAGAACCGTCCTGCCGGGATTTGGACTGGACCCAGGTACGGCATAAACACGGAGAGCTGCTCCACCCCCCTGAACTAACCCCGGGAAGGGGCCCAGCCAGGTCGCGCGGGCAGCGTGGGACGCAGCCGGTAGGAGAAGTCCCTGGGAGGCAGTGACTGGTCTTGGAGCAGAAAGAGCAGCGTCCGAGCTGGGGAACCGTCCCACAGGGATTTGGACTGGACGCAGGTACAGCATAAACACGGAGAGCTGCTCCACCCCCCTGAACTAACCCCGGGAAGGGGCCCAGCCGGGTTGCGCGGGCGGCGTGGGACGCAGCCAGTAGGAGAAGTCCCCGGGAGGCAGCGACTGGTATTGGAACGGGGAGAACAGCGTCCCAGCCGGGACACTCGGTCACGGCACAAGCACGGGGAGCTGCTCCACCCATCTGAACTAACCCCGGGAGGCGGCCCAACTGGTTCGCGGGGGCGGCACGGCCACACGGCTGGAGGGACGAGAAGTCCCCGGGAGGCAGCGACTGATTTTGGAGTCGAGAGTGCACTGTTCTAGTAGGGGAGCCTTGACGCTGGGTGTAGGGCTGGAAGCGGAGGATCTGACCGTGACTCCAGCGGGCCAGACCCCCCGGGGGCAATCTCCACACAGCCAGCACACATAGGAGACGCACCCGCGGGAATCTCAGATATAATAGTCATTCCAAGCAAGACAAGCAACTCTGGCTATATTCTGAGGTGCTACTCTCCTATCTCTCTGTTCCCTCCCCCACCCTCCCCAGGCGGCTTCATTAACATCCGAATAGCCTGAGCCAGAGGGAGAACTCTGATAGGGATCTGACTGCATTTTTTTTTTTAGCGGATTTTCTGGAAAAACTAGTTTCCCAGTGATGGCTCGGAGACAAGAATCCATATCAAACCACTTAAAGAAGCAGACCATGACAGCTTCTCCAATCCCCCAAACAAAAGAATCAAAATCTTTCCCAAATGAAGATACAATCCTGGAATTATCAGATACAGAATATAAAAAACTAATTTACAGAATGCTTAAAGATATCACAAATGAAATTAGGATAACTGCAGAAAAAGCCAAGGAACACACCGATAAAACTGTTGAAGAACTCAAAAAAATTATTCAAGAACATAGTGGAAAAATTAATAAGTTGCAAGAATCCATAGAGAGACAACATGTAGAAATCCAAAAGATTAACAATAAAATTACAGAATTAGACAACGCAATAGGAAGTCAGAGGAGCAGACTCGAGCAATTAGAATGCAGACTGGGACATCTGGAAGACCAGGGAATCAACACCAACATAGCTGAAAAAAAATCAGATAAAAAAATTAAAAAAAATGAAGAAACCCTAAGAATTATGTGGGACTCTATCAAGAAGGATAACCTGCGGGTGATTGGAGTCCCAGAACAGGGAGGGGAGACAGAAAACACAGAGAAAATAGTTGAAGAACTCCTGACAGAAAACTTCCCTGACATCATGAAAAACGAAAGGATATCTATCCAAGATGCTCATCGAACCCCATTTAAGATTGATCCAAAAAGAAAAACACCAAGACATATTGTCATCAAACTCACCAAAACCAAAGATAAACAGAAAATTTTAAAAGCAGCCAGGGAGAAAAGAAAGGTTTCCTTCAAGGGAGAATCAATAAGAATAAGTTCAGACTACTCAGCAGAAACCATGCAGGCAAGAAGGGAATGGGACGACATATACAGAGCACTGAAGGAGAAAAACTGCCAGCCAAGGATCATATATCCAGCAAAACTCTCTCTGAAATATGAAGGCGAAATTAAGATATTTACAGACAAACACAAGTTTAGAGAATTTACAAAAACCAAACCAAAGCTACAAGAAATACTAAAGGATATTGTTTGGTCAGAGAACCAATAATATCAGATACCAGCACAACACAAGGTCACAAAACAGAACGTCCTGATATCAACTCAAATAGGGAAATCACAAAAACAAACAAATTAAGATTAATTAAAAAAAAATACACATAACAGGGAATCATGGAAGTCAATAGGTAAAAGATCACAATAATCAAAAAGAGGGACTAAATACAGGAGGCATTGAACTGCCATATGGAGAGTGATACAAGACGATATAGAACAATACAAGTTAGGTTTTTACTTAGAAAAATAGGGGTAAATAATAAGGTAACCACAAAAAGGTATAACAACTCTATAACTCAAGATAAAAGCCAAGAAAAACGTAACGACTCAACTAACATAAAGTCAAACACTATGAAAATGAGGATCTCACAATTTACTAAGAAAAACGCCTCAGCACAAAAAAGTATGTGGAAAAATGAAATTGTCAACAACACACATAAAAAGGCATCAAAATGACAGCACTAAAAACTTATTTATCTATAATTACGCTGAATGTAAATGGACTAAATGCACCAATAAAGAGACAGAGAGTCACAGACTGGATAAAGAAACACGATCCATCTATATGCTGCCTACAAGAGACACACCTTAGACTTAGAGACACAAACAAACTAAAACTCAAAGGATGGAAAAAAGTATATCAAGCAAACAATAAGCAAAAAAGAAGAGGAGTAGCAATATTAATTTCAGACAAAATGGACTTTAGACTTAAATCCACCACAAACGATAAAGAAGGACACTATATAATGATAAAAGGGACAATTGACCAGGAAAACATAACCATATGAAATATATATGCACCCAATGAAAGGCCTGCAAGATACATAAATCAAATTTTAACAGAATTGAAAAGTGAGATAGATACCTCCACAATTAGGGTAGGAGACTTCAACACACCACTTTCGGAGAAGGACAGGACATCCAGTAAGAAGCTCAATAGAGACACGGAAGATCTAATTACAACAATCAACCAACTTGACCTCATTGACTTATACAGAACTCTCCACCCAACTGCTGCAAATTATACTTTTTTTTCTAGTGCACATGGAACATTCTCTAGAATAGACCACATATTAGGTCATAAAACAAACCTTTGCAGAGTCCAAAACATCGAAATATTACAAAGCATCTTCTCAGACCACAAGGCAATAAAACTAGAGATCAATGACAGAAGAACTAGGGAAAAGAAATCAAATACTTGGAAAATGAACAATACCCTCCTGAAAAAAGACTGGGTTATAGAAGACATCAAGGAGGGAATAAGGAAATTCATAGAAAGCAACGAGAATGAAAATACTTCCTATCAAAACCTCTGGGACACAGCAAAAGCAGTGCTCAGAGGCCAATTTATATCGATAAATGCACACATACAAAAAGAAGAAAGAGCCAAAATCAGAGAACTGTCCCTACAACTTGAACAAATAGAAATTGAGCAACAAAAGAATCCATCAGGCACCAGAAGAAAACAAATAATAAAAATTAGAGCTGAACTAAATGAATTAGAGAACAGAAAAACAATTGGAAGAATTAACAAAGCCAAAAGCTGGTTCTTTGAAAAAATTAACAAAATTGATAAACCATTGGCTAGACTGACTAAAGAAATACAGGAAAGGAAACAAATAACCCGAATAAGAATCGAGAAGGACCACATCACAACAGAGCCAAATGAAATTAAAAGAATCATTTCAGATTATTATGAAAAATTGTACTCTAACAAATTTGAAAACCTAGGAGAAATGGATGAGTTCCTGGAAAAACACTACCTACCTAAACTAACACATTCAGAAGTAGAACAACTAAATAGACCCATAACAAAAAAAGAGATTGAAACGGTAATCAAAAAACTCCCAACAAAAAAAAGCCCTGGCCCGGACGGCTTCACAGCAGAGTTCTACCAAACTTTCAGAAAAGAGTTAACACTACTACTTCTGAAGGTATTCCAAAGCATAGAAAATGACGGAATACTACCCAACTCATTCTATGAAGCCACCATCTCCCTGATACCAAACCCAGGTAAAGACATTACAAAAAAAGAAAATTATAGACCTATATCCCTCATGAACATTGATGCAAAAATCCTCAACAAAATTCTAGCCAATAGAATCCAACAACACATCAAAAAAATAATTCACCCTGATCAAGTGGGATTTATACCAGGTATGCAAGGCTGGTTTAATATTAGAAAAACCATTAATGTAATCCATCACATAAATAAAACAAAAGACAAAAACCACATGATCTTATCAATTGATGCAGAAAAGGCATTTGACAAAGTCCAACACCCATTCATGATAAAAACTCTTACCAAAATAGGAATTGAAGGAAAATTCCTCAATATAATAAAGGGCATCTATGCAAAGCCAACAGCCAATATCACTCTAAATGGAGAGAACCTGAAAGCATTTCCCTTGAGAACGGGAACCAGACAAGGATGCCCTTTATCACCGCTCTTATTCAACATCGTGCTGGAAGTCCTAGCCAGGGCAGTTAGGCTAGACAAAGAAATAAAAGGTATCTGGATTGGCAAGGAAGAAGTAAAGTTATCACTATTTGCAGATGACATGATTATATACACAGAAAACCCTAAGGAATCCTGCAGAAAACTACTGAAACTAATAGAAGAGTTTGGCAGAGTCTCAGGTTATAAAATAAACATACAAAAATCACTTGGGTTCCTCTACATCAACAAAAAGAACACCGAAGAGGAAATAACCAAATCAATACCATTCACAGTAGCCCCCAAGAAGATAAGACACTTAGGAATAAATCTTACCAAGGATGTAAAAGACCTATACAAAGAAAACTACAAAGCTCTACTACAAGAAATTCAAAAGGACATACTTAAGTGGAAAAACACACCCTGCTCATGGATAGGAAGACTTAACATAGTAAAAATGTCTATTCTACCAAAAGCCACCTATACATTTAACGCACTTCTGATCCAAATTCCAATGTCATATTTTAAGGGGATAGAGAAACAAATCACCAATTTCATATGGAAGGGAAAGAAGCCCCGGATAAACAAAGCACTACTGAAAAAGAAGAAGAAAGTGGGAGGCCTCACTTTACCTGACTTCAGAACCTATCATACAGCCACAGTAGTCAAAACAGCCTGGTACTGGTACAACAACAGGCACATAGACCAATGGAACAGAATTGAGAACCCAGACATAGATCCATCCACGTATGAGCAGCTGATATTTGACAAAGGACCAGTGTCAATTAATTGGGGAAAAGATAGCCTTTTTAACAAATGGTGCTGGCATAACTGGATATCCATTTGCAAAAAAATGAAACAGGACCCATACCTCACACCATGCACAAAAACTAACTCCAAGTGGATCAAAGACCTAAACATAAAGACTAAAACGATAAAGATCATGGAAGAAAAAATTGGGACAACCCTAGGAGCCCTAATACAAGGTATAAACAGAATACAAAACATTACCAAAAATGATGAAGAGAAACCCGATAACTGGGAGCTCCTAAAAATCAAACACCTATGCTCATCTAGAGACTTCTCCAAAAGAGTAAAAAGACCACCTACAGATTGGGAAAGAATTTTCAGCTATGACATCTCCGACCAGCGCCTGATATCTAAAATCTACATGATTCTGTCAAAACTCAACCACAAAAAGACAAACAACCCAATCAAGAAGTGGGCAAAGGATATGAACACACATTTCACTAAAGAAGATATTCAGGCAACCAACAGATACATGAGAAAATGCTCTCGATCATTAGCCATTAGAGAAATGCAAATTAAAACTACGATGAGATTTCATCTCACACCAGCAAGGCTGGCATTAATCCAAAAAACACAAAATAATAAATGTTGGAGAGGCTGTGGAGAGATTGGAACTCTCATACACTGCTGGTGGGAATGTAAAATGGTACAACCACTTTGGAAATCTATCTGGCGTTATCTTAAACAGTTAGAAATAGAACTACCATACAACCCAGAAATCCCACTCCTGGGAATATACCCTAGAGATACAAGAGCCTTCATACAAACAGATATACGCACACCCATGTTTATTGCAGCTCTGTTTACAATAGCAAAAAGTTGGAAGCAACCAAGGTGTCCATCAACGGATGAATGGGTAAATAAATTGTGGTATATTCACACAATGGAATACTACGCATCGATAAAGAACAGTGACGAATCTGTGAAACATTTCATAACATGGAGGAACCTGGAAGGCATTATGCTGAGCGAAATCAGTCAGAGGCAAAAGGACAAATATTGTATAAGACCACTATTATAAAATCTTGAGAAATAGTAAACCTGAGAAGAACACATACTTTTGTGGTTACGAGGGGGGGAGGTAGGGAGGGTGGGAGAGGGTTTTTTATTGATTAATCAGTAGATAAGAACTGCTTTAGGTGAAGGGAAAGACAACACTCAATACATGGAAGGTCAGCTCAATTGGACTGGTCCAAAAGCAAAGAAGTTTCCGGGATAAAATCAATGCTTCAAAGGTCAGCGGAGCAAGCGCGGGGGTATGGGGAACATGGTTTGCGGGGACTTCTAAGTCAATTGGCAAAATAATTCTATTATGAAATCATTATGCATCCCACTTTGAAATGTGACGTCTGGGGTCTTAAATGCTAACAAGCGGCCATCTAAGATGCATCAATTGGTCTCAACCCACCTGGAGCAAAGAAAAATGAAGAACACCAAGGCCACACGACAACTAAGAGCCCAAGAGACAGAAAGGGCCACATGAACCAGAGACCTACATCATCCTGAGACCAGAAGAACTAGTTGGTGCCCGGCCACAATCGATGTCTGCCCTGACAGGGAGCACAGCAGAGGACCCCTGAGGGAGCAGGAGATCAGTGGGATGCAGACCCCAAATTCTCATAAAAAGACCAAACTTAATGTTCTGACTGAGACTAGAGGAATCCTGGCGGCCATGGTCCCCAGACCTTCTGTTGGCACAGGACAGGAACCATCCCCGAAGACAACTCATCAGAAATGAAAGGGACTGGTCAGCGGGTGGGAGAGAGATGCTAATGAAGAGTGAGCTAATTATATCAGGTGGACACTTGAGATTGTGTTGGCAACTCTTGTCTGGAGGGGGGATGGGAGGATAGAGAGAGAGGGAAGCCGGCAAAATTGTCAAGAAAGGAGAGACTGAAAGGGCTGACTCAAGAAGGGGAGAGCAAGTGGGAGTAGGGAGTGAGATGTATGTAAACTTATATGTGACAGACTGATTGGATTTGTAAACGTTCACTTGAAGCTTAATAAAAGTTATAAAAAAAAAAAACAACACAAAAAGAGACAAGGCGGCCTGGTGTTCCGTGTCAAGTACAATCTAAAAAAATCCAGGAATTGAACTTTTTATCATTTAGATATTTATCACAGGTTAAGACTTTAAATGAAGCATGTCCAAAGGCCTGTGCTTTGCTGCGGACTCCTTGCTGTCCTCTGTCGTCAGCTGGACCCCATGTTATGTGATCCCACTCAGCTCTTGCCTGATGGCTAGGGGACAGGACAGGAGAGGGGGCTCAGGAGCAGGGGTGGCAGGGCCTCCCCACCTGCTCACCGTGACCAGGACCAGCTCCAGGAATTGATGGGATATCAATAGAGATATTTCAACAAACCGATGTAGCGCTGGAAGTGCTCATTAGTCTATGCCAAGAAATTTGGAAGAGAGCTACCTGGCAAAATGACTGGAGGAGATCCATATTTATGCCTATTCCTAAGAAAGGTGATCCAACCAAATGTGGAAATTATTGAACAATATCATTAATATCATATACAAGCAAAATTTTGCTGACAATTATTCAAAAGCGGCTGCAGCAGTGTATTGACAGGGAACTGCCAGAAATCCAGGCTGGATTCAGAAGAGGACATGGAACCAGGGATATCATTGCTAATGTCAGATGGATCCTGGCTGAAAGCAGAGAATACCAGAAAGATGTTTACCTGGTTTTATTGACTATGCAAAGGCGCTCAACTGTGTGGATCATAACAAATTATGGATGATGTTGCAAAGAATGGGAATTCCAGAACACTTAATTGTGCTCAGGAGGAACCTGTATATAGATCAAGAGGCAGTTGTTCGAACAGAACAAGGGGATACTGTGTGGTTTAAAGCCAGGAAAGGTGTGAGCTAGGATTGTATCCTTTACCATACTTTTTCAGTCTGTATGTGGAGCAAATAATCTGAGAAGCTGGACTATATGAAGAAGAACAGGGCATTAGGATTGGTGAAAGACTCATTAACAACCTGCGTTATGCAGATGACACAACCTTGCTTGCTGAAAGTGAAGAGGACTTGAAGCACTCACGGGTGAAGATCAAAGACCACAGCCTTCAGTATGGATTATACCTCAACATAAAACAAAAATCCTCACAACTGGACCAACAGGCAACTTCATGATAAATGGAGAAAAGATTGAAGTTGTCAAGGATTTCATTTTACTTGGATCCACAATCAACAGCCATGGAAGCAGCAGTCAAGAAATCAAAAAAAGCATCGCACTGGGCAAATCTGCTGCAAAGAACCTCTTTAAAGTGTTGAAAAGCAAAGATGTCACCCTGAAGACTAAGGTGCACCTGACCCAAGCCATGGTATTTTCAATTGCATCATATGCATGTGAAAGCTGGACAATGAATGAGGAAGACCGAAGAAGAGCTGACGCCTTTGAATTGTGGTGTTGGTGAAGAATATTGAATGTACCATGAATTGCGAAAAGAACAAACAAGGCCGTCTTGGAAAAAGTACAACCAGAATGCTCCTTAGAAGCAAGGATGGTGAGACTATGTTTTACATACTTTGGACATGTTGTCAGGAGGGATCAGTCCCTGGAGAAGACATCATGCTTCTTGAAAAAGAGGAAGACCTTCAATGAGATGGATTGACACAGTGGCTGCAACAATGGGCTCAACCATAACAACGATTGTGAGGCTGGTGCAGGACCAAGCAGTGTGTCGTTCTGTTGTATATATGGTCACTGTGGGTCGAAACCAACACGACAGCATCTAACAACAGCAACAACAGGACATGAACTTTATCAATTTATCTTGGCCATGGCCTCTCTTCTCCTCTAGGTCAGCTCTGAAAGGTATCAAAGGGTATGCATTGAAAAGACCACTCCCTGTATCATTTTATTCTGTGTATTTGGACTTTATTCCTTTTCTTAATTAAATCAACTATTGATTTATTCATTTTTTTAGTTTTTGGATTGAATTTATTAGTTCTACTGTTTTTCTCTTTTCTAAATCGTTATTTTACACTTTTATCTTTACTATTTGTATCCTTCTGTTACCATTGGTTTATATTGCTGTTTTTACCCCTAACTGGTTGTGTTAGATGCTTCGTTCAGTAATTTTCATTCACCCTTATTGATATAAGTATTTAAAGCTATGAACTTCCCTCTGAGAACTACTTTGGCTGTTTACCTTAGGTTCTGATATGCAGTGCTGTAATTATTGTTGTTTTCTTGATATTCTGAATTTTCAACTGTGATTTCCTTTCTCATCCAAGAGCAATTTAAGAGAACTTTTACTTTTTTTTTTTTTACATTTACAGAGTCTTAGTGCTGCTGTAACAGAAATACCACAAGTAGGTGGTTTTAGTAAACAGAAATTTGTTTTCTCAGGGCTCAGGAGGCTAGAAGTCCAAATTCAGGGCATCAGCTCTAGGGGACGGCTCTCTCTCTGTTTGCTCTAGAGGAAAATCCTTGTTTCAGCTTCTCTAGCCCTGACATTCCTCGGATTCTTGGTGATCTCCATGTAGCATTTGTCTTTCCCCTATTTGTACTTGCTTTTCTGTGCCTAATGCAATCTTGTTATTACTCAAAAGTGATTAAAAAAAAATCAGGGGCATAATAATTGCTAACTACTTGCCTGGAGCAACAGAGGAAGGGGAGTCAGGAATAAAAGGAGGATATAGAATGTGTGGCTACTTGATCCCATGAACAACTGGCTCCTTTGCCATGAGACTAGAAGAACTGGATGGTGCCAGGCTACAATTTGCTGAACATTTTGATTAAAGATGCTGTAGAAGAATTGAAATCAAAAGGGGGGAAAATGTAGAACAGAATTTCAAATTCTCATGGACTCCAGACCTCCTGGAGCCATGAAGATTGGATGAATCCCTGAAACTATTGCCCTGAAATAATCTTTAAACCTGAAACCAAAAATATTCTCTGAAGTCTTCTTAAAACCGAATAATAGTTTAGCTTAACCAGTAAAAAATATTTGCCTTGAGCATTATGCTGTTTTAAGAACTGTCTATATGGGATCAAATTGACAACAGCAACTTGAAAGATTAGATAGAAAGCTTAGGGGACAGTGAATTTATGTTAATGGGGGAGGAATAACTCAGAAAAGGAGGGCGGGAATGGTTACACAACTTGGAGAATGTTATCAGTGTCACTAAATGCTACATATAGAAACTGTTGAATTGGTGTATGTTTTGCCGTGAATATTCTCAACAACAACAAAATAAAAAATTTTTAGATTTAATTCCAATATAGTTTTTTTTTAATTAATTAAAAAAAATTGTGCTTTGGGTGAAAGCTTACAGCTCAAGTTAATTTCTCATTAAAAAATTTATACATATATTGTTTTGTGAGATTGGTTGCAATCCCCACAATTTGACAGCACACTCCTCCTTTCCACCCCAGGTTCCCAGTGTCCATTAGACCAGTTCTTGTCCTTTCCTGCCTTCTCATCCTGCTTTTAGAAAGAAGCTGCCCATTTTATCTTGTATTTCTGAATGAACCAAGAAGCACATTCATCACGTGCATTATTTTTTGTTTTATATTCCTTCTAATCTTTGTCTGAAGAGTGGGATTTGGGAATGGTTTCAGTTCTGGGTTAACGGAACATCCAGGGGCCATAGGTTCAGGGGTTCCTCCAGTCTCTCTCTGACAGACCATTAAGACTGGTATTTTTACGTGAATTTGAATTCTGTTCTACATTTTCCTCCTGCTCTGTCTGGGACTCTCTGTTGTGTTCCCTGTCAGGTCGGTCATTTGTGGTAGTTGGGTACCATCTAGTTCTTCTGGTCTTGGGCTGATGAAGTCTCTGGTTCACTTGATCCTTTAGTCCTTTGGGCTAGTATTTTCTTTGTGTCTTTGGTTTTCTCTATTCTCCTTTGCTCCAAATGGGATGGGACCAATAGATATATCTTAGATGGCTGCTTGCAAGCTTTTAAGACCTCAAACGCTACTCACCAAAGGAGGGTGTAGAACATTTTCTAAAATAAATAAAATTGATTAGGTTTAAGCCACACCCTATACTGACATGACCCCATTAACATAATGAGGAAAACCCTATTCCCAGATGGGTTTGCATCCACAGGTATAGGGCTTAGGATTCCACCACATATTTTGGGGGGAACACAGTTCAATCCATGACATTCAGGTAATGAGGTCTTTTTGATTTCTCATTTTGTTATTTAGGGTTTGATTTGCATTGGAGAATGTCTGTTCTATATTTACTTTTTGGAAGACACTGATTTTTAAAAATGGTTTAATGTATAGTTGACCTTTGTGAATATTCAAATGTCCATCTGCAAAGGTGTAGTCTATCTTTATGGTAGAGAGAATAGTATAAATGAATTAAATCTATCACAATAATTATATTACCTAAGTCTTCTCTAACTTTACTTAAATTTTTTACACATGATCTGTATAAAAAATTTAATTCCTTCTCCTTGTATTTCTCTCACTGTATTAACACGGATGCCATGTTACTTGGTGCATAAATGTTAGCGCATGCTATTTGGTGCACAGTAGATATGTTGTATCTCCATTGTGACTTGCATTCATTATCATTACAAAGTACTCTTTTTGTCCTCATCTAAGTTTTGCCCTGAAATTGACCCCTGCTTTCTGTTTATTTGCATCTGCCAATTAACCCTTGACCCATCCTTTTATTTAAAAAATTTCTGAGTTCATGTTCAGGGAGTGTCTCTTGCCTCCAGCTTAGCCCTGAATGTCGCTTTGTGAACCATTGAACCAGAACTTCCCTTTAAAGAGTTTAGACCTTTACATATATAGATGCGATAAATCTGAGTCTCAGTGAGTCATCTTGTTTTATGCTTTCTGCTTTTGTAGTAGGTTATACAATATTTGCCTAGTTTGGGTGTGTGTGCTTCCTCTGATATTTTGGAAAATCCATATCTTTTTACTTATGGTTATCTTTATAATTTTATAAAAACATTAATCTTTATTTCTATAGAGCATCTATTGACTCCAAACTATGAGTAATGATGGCGCCACTATGTTTTCTCTTCCTCCTTCCTTCCCTCCCTCCTTCCACCATCACGTTTTAGTAGATTATCACAATATAATTTTAAATTAAAATACAAAATATCTGATTAAGATACATTGATTTCATATATTTATATGTTATGCTGTTAGGTACCATTAAGTCAATTTTGACTCATAATGAGCCCATGCGACAGAGTAGAACTGCTCCATAGGGTTTTCTAGGGCAGTCTTTATAGAAGAAGTCCTGGTGGCACCGTGGTTAAGTGCTCAGCAGCTAACTGAAAAGTTGGTGGTTCGAACTCACCAGTCAGTCCATGGGAGAAAGATGTGGCAGTCTGCTTCCATAAAGATTTACAGCCATGGAAACTGTAAAAATGGTGTGAGGGAGGTTTCTGACCTCCAATTTCACAAGAGGGAAGGAGAATCAAGATCTACAGCCCAAGGCTCGTTCCTATGAGGTGGGGGTCAGACAGACCTCCTCACTCCACCACCTGTACAATTCTGACACCAGCTATCCCTCACATGGCACTCTCTACTTCTCTGCTGGCTTCTGTAATTCATTGAAATGGCCACACAGAACTCACAGGCTATACTCACGATTATGGGGTTTATTAGGGAAGTAACAGGTCACAAGTCAGACTCAGGAACCTCAAGGATACAGTTCTTCCATCCAGACAGCCTCTTTCTAGCCATGCTTACAGGCATGCCTCTCCCTGGCCTTCAGTCTCTGCCCAAAGGCACTTCACCATCTCCTGTAGGTCTTTCCTTCCTTGATGGTGGTGGGCTCCTCTCTTATCTGGGATGGCTCACCTCAAGCCCAGTCGGATGGCAAAACTGACCAATCCCTTCGATGGGCCACAATTACCGTATCACACAGTCCCGCCCAATCACTTTGGTGGGAGTTACAAGGCCACGGCTAGAAAGACCACACAAAAGTGACCCATCACACCGCAGAAACCCTGTGGGGCACTTCTGCTCTGTCCTATAGGGTTGTTATGAGTTGGAATTGACTCGATGGTCTGGTCAAAATCAAACAAAGGATTTGGTTTTTGACTTTAATCTTTTCGGAAGCAGATTGCCAGCTCTTTTATCCCTTGGAGCCTCTAGGTGTGTTTGAACTGTCAACCTTTCAATTAGCAACCGAGCACTTAAATGTTGCGCCACCAGGGCTCCTTACATATTTGTGTACATATATAGTACATGTCATATGTTCTTATGCCTAAGATGCCATTGATTTTAAGATACTCCACTGATTTAGTGCAGCTTTTTGAGTGAAAAGGAAACTGTCCCATCCCAGGGTCCCTCCAGAATGATAGCAGTGGTCACACCTGGGGATGGAGTTGGAGGGTGTCTTGATTTCCTTCCCTCTGGACCCGAAGTCCCTCCCTGGGCTTCCCTTCCGGCCACAACAGGGCCCTTGTCCTCCCTCAGGTGGCTTCAGAAAAGTGTCCCACCCATGCCCTTGCCCGGTGACCACAGCTGTAGCTGTTACTCCCACCCGGAGGGGTGGCTTGGGCTGTGCCGCCCGGATCCCGGGTAGCACAAAGCTCTATGCCGAGGTGCCCCAATTATGCTTTTCCTCTAGCCTCTTTTATGAGTCTGGGTGTGGTTGACACTAACTCAAAACCAAATCATGTTTGAAATCATCTGAAAGTTCTGGAAGTTTCTCAGCCGCCTTAGTCCCATGACCCTGGAGTTTCCAGAAGGATGCAGAATTGCCTGGTGCCAACCCAAGGAGCCTTGGTGAGGCAGGTGAGGCCCAGAGCACACGGCTGGCTCTGCTGAGCATCCTCTAATGTCCCCTGCTCCAGCCCAACCAGGGCACCCCTGTCCCCAGCACACCTTGTACTCTCTTCCCTCCCAGGCTTTGCTTCTGTTTCTTCCACCTAGGGTACCTTCTTCCGTGCAGTTTTTGTGGATCTAACCCCACGCAGAAGGAGCCCTAGTGGCTCAATGGTTAAGTGCTTGGCTGCTAATCAAAAGTTCAGTGGATTGAACCCATCAGTGACTCCGCAGGAGAAAGGACCTGGCGATCTGCTCCTTTAAAGACTACAGCCTAGAAACCCTATGGAGCAGTTCTACCCTGTCACCTGGGGTGGCTGTGAGTTGGAATCTACTCAGTGGCACCCAACAACAACCCCGCCCATCCTCTATGACTCAGCCCAAACCTCACCTCCTTCTGGAGAGCCTTAATTCCTCCCTCCTCCAGCCCCATTGCAGCCTGGTGCCTTGGTAACTGACCACGATACGACTCCTGGGAGCTCAGGTGTCTCTCCAGCCTCCCACTGACATCTCCACCTCCCCCCTCGCCGCCCCGAGAGCTTGCCAGGACCAGAGCTGGGGTGGCTGCAGAACTTTCTGGGAAGAGCTTTGGAGTCAGACAAGACCTGGGTTCCACCCGACCGTAGTTTCTGTGGTTGTGAAATGGAGATATTGGTGGTTCACAGCTGTAAGAATCCGCTGAGACAGCCTGGGCCCTTGCTGTGTGGCTCTCCTGGGCTTGGAGCTGCCCACCTTCATGGGAGAGGCTTGAAAATGAAGAGCTAGTATTAGTACAGGAGCCCTGGTGGCGCAGTGGTTAAGCGCTCGGCTGCTAACTGAAAGGTCATTGAGGACCCACCAGTGGCTCCACGGAAGAAAAGACTGGTGATCTGGTCCCACATGGATTTCAGCCTAGGAAAGCCTATGGGGAGGTTCTACTGTGTCCTGTAGGGTTGCTATGTGTCGGAATCGACTTGACAACCCAACAAGTATTGATTCGAACTGCCGACTCTTGGTTAGCAGCCGTAGCACTTTACCACTACGCCACCAGGGTTTCCGTACTAGTACTAGTGGCGTGTATTACCTCAGCTCATGAATGTAGTTACGGCAAAGTGCACAGGCCCTGAGCATGCAACCTGATGTGTCTCCATATGGAACCCACCTGGATCACGTCAGGGTGCATCCCCCTCCCCACCGCCAGCCAGGATCCCCCACAAGAGCAACTACTAGTTCTGCTTTTACTGCCATAGATTAGTTTTGCCTGATTTTTTAAAAAATAATTTTTATTGTGCTTTAAGTGCAAGTTTACAAATCAAGTCAGTCTCTCACACAAAAACTTACATACACCTTAGTACACACTCCCCGTTGCTCTTCCCCTAATGAGATGGCCCGCTCCCTCCCTCCACTCTCTCTTTTTGTGTCCATTTCGCCAGCTTCTAACTCCCTCTACCCTCTATCTCCTCTCAAGTTTTGCCTGATTTTTGTACTTTATGTAAAAGGAATCAGGCAGTATGTACTCCTTGGGTCTGATGTCTTTCACTCCACATTATTACATATTATTTTAATAATAATAATAATAATGCTTGTATTACCCGCTGCCCCCCCACCCCGGACCTGGCTCATGGAAAGCAATTAGTTAATAGTGAGCCTTGGTTGAGAACACTTGATCCTTTCGGCTTTCTGTATCCATCGTTGACGAAAGCACTGATGGTAGAGACCAGGGCAGCTGAGAAGACCAAGAAGCTCACTTTCCTGGCCATTGGTTTGGTGAGGCCCCAGCTGCAGATAAATGTCCCCAGCAGCAGCCTGAAGTTACCATGGCCATGGCTGTGTGCTCCCTCCTAGCACACCTGGGGTCAGATGCCCACACGTCCCTGGGTGTGGTGGCACAAGGAGACATCCCCTTGCCCTCACCTGGGCCCAAAGCCCTTGGGTAGAAATGTCTGAGGCCCACGTCTTTTCCCAGAGGTCACTAGGGGGCCCACTGGTCCTCCAGCCTGCACTTGGTCACTCTTGGAGGGACAAGCCCTGGTGGCTGTTCCCAGCACCCATTTCACAGATGGGAAACTGAGGCTTGGCATACAGGCTGAGACTCTACTTTCTGAGTGGCTAAGGGATACATCTAGCACCTATCTGTGCTCTGAGCTGGTACTGAAGACCCAGAATAAGCCACCTGTCCTGGCCAAGTGGAGCCACACTCTGCGGAGGGAGCTGGGGAAGTTTTATCAAGGGTGTGGTCTTTGAAGGGTGAGTAGGATTTTTGCCAAGCCTACGTGACAGCAATCCAGGCAGGGGAAACAGCCTGGGCAAAGGCATGGCATTGTGAATGTGTCACAGGGCAGCAACTGGGCTGCATTGGGCAGATGAGCGGAGTATTTGGGAGAGGCTTGTTCTAGAAACCCTGAGTGGTGCAAACAGTTAATGAGCTCAGCTGCTAACAGAATGGTTAGACCTTCGACTCCACCCAGAGATGCCTTGGAAGAAATTCTTTGCTATTGCAGACCTCACGAAGCACAATTCTACTCTATACACAGGGGGGTGCCATGAGTGGGGTCGCCATGAGTGGGGTCGCCATGAGTGGAATTGCCATGAGTGGAGTCGCCATGAGTGGGGTTGCCATGAGTGGGGTTTCCATGAGTGGAATTGCCATGAGTGGGGTCGCCATGAGTGGGGTCGCCATGAGTCAGAGCCGACTTGACAGCAACTGGCTTTTTGTACTAAACCATGTCAGAGACCCTGTCTGGGGTGGTGCTGAGCATCCTTTTGGGGCAGGTGCAGGACCTCAGCCCTAGGCCATCCCCCTTCACCTGCTGTGTGACCCTGAGCTGGCCACTTGGCCACTTGGGGTCGCTGGCCTCCCTCTGGCCCTTCCCAGGTGCTCCGTAAATCCCTTCCTGTGTTGGGTGGATGAACAGGGCTGGGGCACAGTGAGTCAGTGAATGGAGTTGGAAGGCTGCCAGCAAGGCCAGGGAGGTGGGCTGGGCTGGGTGCCCCAGGCCCCATGGGCCTTCTGGGTGATTAAGTCAGCACAGTGGTTAATCAAGGTTGTATTACTCACCCACCTGCTGCCTGTCAGCTGGTCACACTGCAGTGGCCTGGGTGTTGCTATGATGCTGGAAGCTATGCCATCTGCAAGATAGTCACATTTTGTCCCAGATTTTCATGCAGCCAGGAGGCCATTAGAGAAAGGACCTCAAAGGTAATAAATTCCTCCATGAATGTCAGTTCCTTCTGACCACAGCCTGAACACACCAGACACTCCCAGAGCGTTGTTGTGGTTGTTGTTAGGTGTCGTCGAGTTGGCTCTGACTCATAGCAACCCTACGAACGACAGAGTGAAACACTTCCCAGTCCTTGCTATGTGTGAGCCCATCGTTGCAGCCACTGTGTCAGTCCATCTCGTTGAGGGTCTTCCTCTTTCTCACTGACCCTCTACGACGCATGATGTCCTTCTCCAGGGACTGGTTCCTCCTAAGAACATGTCCAAAGTACATGAGATAAAGTCTCACCATCTTCGTATCTAAGCAGCTTTCTGGCTGCACTTCTTCCCGGATGGATTTGTTCATTCTTCTGGCAGGCCATGGTATATTCAATATTCTTCTCCAACGCCATAATTCAAAAGCGTCAATTCTTCCGTCTTCCTTATTCATTGTCCAGCTTTTGCATGCATATAAGGCAATTGAAAATACCGTGTCTTGGGTCAGGCGCACCTTAGTCCTCAAAGTGACATCTTTGCTTTCCCACACTTTAAAGAGGTCATTTGCAGCAGATTTGGCCAATGCAATACATTGTTTGATTTCTTGACGGCTGCTTCGGTGGGCGTTGATTGTGGATCCAAGTAAAATGAAATCCTTGACAACTTTCCCCATTTATCATCATGTTGCTTATTAGTCCAGTTGTGAAGATTTTTGTTTCCTTTATGTTGAGGTGTAATCCATACTGAAGACTGTAGTCTTTGATTTTCATCAGTAAGTGCTTCAAGTCCTCTTCCCTTTCAGGTTGTGTCATCTGCATATCGCAGGTTGTTAACAAGTCTTCTTCCAATCCTGATGCCCCGTTCTTGTTCATATAGCCCAGCTTCTTGGATTATTTGCTCAGCATACAGATTGAGTAAGTATGGTGAAAGGATACAACCCTGATGCACACCTTTCCTGATTTAAAACCACCCAGTATCCCCCTCATTCTGTTTGAAAGCCTGCCTCTTTGTCTATGTACAGGTTTCGCATGAGCACAGTGAAGTGTTCTGTAGTTCCCATTCTTCACAATGTTATCCATATTTTATGATCCACATAGTCCAATGCCTTTGCATGGTGAATAAAAACACAGGTAAACTTCCTTCTGGCATATTCTCTGCTTTCTGCCAAGATCCTTCTGACATCAGCAGTAATATCCCTAGTTCCACATCCTCTTCTGAATCCAACTTGAATTTCTGGCAGTTCCCTGTTGATATACTGTTGCAACTGTTTTTTTAATTACCTTCAGCAAAACTTTACTTACGTGTGATGTTAATGATATCATTGGGTCACCATTCTGTTGGGTCACCTTTCATTGGAATGGGCACAAATATTGATCTCTTCCAGTCCATTGGCCAAGTAGCTGTCTTCCAAATTTCTTGGCATAGCCAAGTGAGTGCTTTCAGCATTGCATCCATTTGTTGAAACATCTCAATTGGTATTTTATTAATTCTTGGAGCCTTGTTTTTCGCCAATGCTTTCAGGGCAGCTTGGACTTTTCTCTTCAGTACCATGGGTTCTTGATCATATGCTACCTCCTGAAATGGCTGAACACTGACCAATTCTTTTTGGTACAGTGACTGTGTATTCCTTCCATCTTCTTTTGATGTTTCCTGTGTTGTATGATATTTTCCTTGTAGAATCCTCACTATTGCAACTCAAGGCTTGAGTATTTTCTTCCGTTCTTTTAGCTTGAGAAATGCTGAGTGTGTTTTTCACTTTTGGTTTTCTGTCTCCAGGTCTTTGCACATGTCATTATAACATTTTACTTTGTCTTCTGGAGCCACTCCTTGACATTTTCTGTTGTTCTTTTAGTTCATCATTTCTTCCATTCGCTTTAGCTGTCCTCCCTTCAAGAACAACTTTCAGAGTTTCTTCTGATATTCATTTTGGTCTTTTCTTTCTTTCGTGTCTTTTTTAATGAACTTTTGCTTTTTTTAATGTATGATGTCCTTGTGGTCATTACTTTTCAATGCATCAAATCTGCTTTTGAGATGATCTCCAAAATCAGGTGGGATATACTCAAAGTCATACTTTTGCTCTCATGGACTTGTTCTAATTTTCTTCAGCTTCAATTTGAACTTGCATATGAGCAATTGATGGTCTATTCTGCAGTCAGCCCCTGACTTTGTTCTCACTGATGATATTGAGCTTCTCCATTGCCTTTTCCCACAGATATAGCCCATTTGATTCCTGTGTATTCCATCTGGCTTGGTCCAGGTACATAGTTGCCATTTTTGTTGTTGAAAAAAGCTATTTCCAATGAATAGGTTATTGGGCTTGCAAAAATCTATCACACCATCTCCAGCATTATTTCTATCACCAAGGCCATATTTTTCATCTACCGGTCCTTCTTCTTTGTTGCCAACTTTCACATTCCAATCACCAGTAATTATCAATGTATCTTGAATTGCATGTTTGATCAATTTCAGACTGCAGAAGTTGGTAAAAATCCTCAATTTCTTCATCTTTGGTTGGTGCATAAATTTGAATAATAGTTGTATTAACTGGTCTAACATGTAGGCATATGGATATTATCCTATCACTGACAGGACTGTATCTCAGAATAGATCTTGAAATGTTCTTTTTGATAATAAACGTGATGCCATTCCTCTTCAATTTGTCATCCCCATCATAGTAGACCATATAAACGTCTGATTTAAATAGCCAGAACCGGTCCATTTCAGCTCACTAATGCCTAGGATATTGATCTTCAAGTGTTTCATTTCATTTTTGACAACTTCTAATTTTCCTTGATTCATACTTCATCCATTACACATTCCAATTGTTAATGCATGTTTGCAGCTGTTTCTTCTCATTTTGAATCATGCCCCATCAACAAATGAAGGTCCCAAAAGCTTGACTCCATGTCATTAAGGTCAACTCTACTTTAAGGAGGCAGCTCTTCCCCAGTCATATTTTGAGTGCCTTCCAACCTGAGGGGCTCATTTTCTGGCACTTTATCAGACAATATTCCTCTGTTATTTATAAGGTTTTCACTAGCTGATGTATTTTAGAAGTAGATCACCAGGTCCTTCTTCCTAGTCTGTCTTAGTCTGGAAGCTCCACTGAAACCTGTCTACCATGTGTGACCCTGCTGGTATTTGAATACCGGTGACATGGCGTCCAGCATCACAGCAACACGCAGCCAGTATGGTATAACAAACTGACAGAAGAGTGGTGGCCCAGAGCATTAGCACACTGAAAGCAGCTTTTCTTACTTACAGCAAGAAACAGACACTGCACAACAGGACGAGTGGTGCTCCCCTCCCTGGTTTAAAAGCTGTCTGGGTGGTGACAGAAAATCCTACTATGAGTACTCCAGTATGTACAGTAGGTGAGGGACTCGAAGGGACAGTTACGTGACAAGCTGATACCCCTGGCTTCCTGAAGCTGTCCTGGTGGAGACGGAGTACTCCTCCACACGTGGCTCCGCCTGTCATCACAGGTGAGGTACTTTAAAGTGGACCTATCTTCTGCCTCTTCAGTTCTTTCAGAAAAGTACAGCCAGAATGCGCCTTGGAAGCAAGGATGGTGAGACTGGATCTCAGATACTTTGGACATGTTGTCTGGAGGAATCAGTCCCTGGAGAAGGATATATATCATGCTTGGTGAAGTAAAGCGTCAGTGAAAAAGAGGAAGACCCTCAACAAGATGGACTGACACAGTGGCTATAACAATGGGCTCAAGCATAGCAACAATTGTGAGAATGGTGTAGGACTGGGCAGTGTTTTGTTCTATTGTGCACAGGGTCGCTATGATTCAGAACTGACTTGACGGCACCTGACAATAACAACAATCTTCTGCGGATCCCCCCAGGCCAGGTAAAAAAAAAAAAATTTTTTTTTAGGCTTAGTTAAATGAGCTAAAGACTTGTGCTATGCATGTTCCACCTCACACCATAGCCTAGGGACAGCGAGGTCCCTCACCCAGCCATTTCTATACCCCAAAGCGTAGGTCAGGCCTCAGAGGGTGGGGCAGTGTTTGTTCAGAGGCCCCGTCATGCCCCTTCCTTTCCGGAATCCTGTAGTGAAGGTGTTGAGTTGGATGCTCCCAGCTCATCTGCACACATTTACATGTTGCCCAGCTGTTTTGCAAAACAGAAATCCCTTGACTGATGGCAAATTTCAAGAGTTATTTTCAGGAAGCAGAGACAAAAGGTCAGACCTAGTTCTTTGTACCACCCCACCAGTATTTCAAATATCAGCAGGGTCATCCTTGATGGACAGGTTTCAGCAGAGCTTCCAGACTAAGACAGACTAGGAAGAAAGGCCTGGCTAATGTACTTCCAAAAATCAGCCAAGGAAAACCTACCTCACAGATCACAACTGAACATTGTCTGACTCTCGTGCTTAGGACACGTCATCAGGAGGGATCAACTGATAGAAAGGACATCATGTTCGGTAAAGTAGAGAGCCAGTGAGGGCAAGGTAGACCCTCAATGAGATGGATGGGGCACAGTAGCTTTACTGATGGACTCAAACATGCTGGCAATCATGAGGATGACAGAGAACGAGGCAATGTTTTGTTCTGTTACACATAAGGTCACCATGAGTTAGAGTCGACCCCACAGTAGGTGACAACAAACATATTAGTCATGTTCTCTGTTCTCACCTCTGGAGCAGGCCCTTCCTGCATTCCATCTTCCAGGGCCCAACCTCGGTTTCCCTGGCAGGGCTGCTGAGAGGCTGAGCCACCTTGCTGGGCTCACCGGTGACCAATTTGCAAGATTCACTGTCTCCTTCAAGGTGTCAGTTGCAGCCCCACTTAGCCTTTGGTCTTTGCCGTTATGTCACTGCCTCAGCCGCTGTGGGGTTAAACCCAGCCCAGGGGCTGACAAGAATGTGTTCAGGGAGGATTTATTCTTGAATTTCTTTTTTTAATGCAACTTTAAATGCTCTCTCTGTGGCTGCGTCTCACCTACCTGACCTTGTCCTCAATGCCAGGGCCCCTCCCTCAACCCCACAGGGTCCCCCCTCAGGGCTCTCTGGGAGAGAGACCCAGCCCTTTAGCCAGGCCTTCAGCCGCAGTGATTGTCCTCTCCCCCAGCTGCAGCCCATATGCACTTTTCTCACCCATCCCTCACCCCCAGGCCTCTGACCCAGTGATGTCACTAGGGTTGGTGTCACCCAGTGCAATTACGCAAGGTGTCACCCATGGATCTTCTCCTGTAACAAACTGTACAGAATCCTTAGTCATGTTTATTATCAACTTTAATCATAGAATAATATGTGATACATATAGTTGTATATATATATTATTCTTATTCTGTGATTAAAGTGATATGTGATACATATAGTTGTACGTGTCTGTCAGTTTGTTGTACTGTGGGGGCTTGTGTGTTGCTGTGATGCTGGAAGCTATGCCACTGGTATTCAGATACCAGCAGGATCACCCATGGAGGACAGGTTTCAGCTGAGCTTCTAGACTAAGACAGACTAGGAAGAAGGACCCGGCAGTCTACTTCTGAAAAGCGTTAGCCAGTGAAAACCTTACAAATAGCAGCAGAACATTGTCTGATATAGTGCTGGAAGATGAGCCCCCCAGGTTGGAAGGCACTCAAAAGATGACTGGGGAAGAGCTGCCTCCTCAAAGTAGTGTCAACCTTAACGACGAGGATGGAGTAAAGCTTCCGGGACCTTCATTTGCTGATGTGGCACGACTCAAAATGAGAAGAAACAGCTGCAAACATCCATTAATAATCGGAACCTGAAATGTACGAAGTATGGATCTAGGAAAATTGGAAATGGTGAAAAATAAAATGGAACACGTAAACATCGATATCCTAGGCATTAGTTAGCTGATTTGGACAGGTATTGGCCATTTTGAATCGGACAATCATATAGTCTACTACGCTGGGAGTGACAACTCGAAGAGGAATGGTGTTGCATTCATTGTCAACAAGAACATTTTAAGATCAATCCTGAAGTACAACGCTGTCAGTGATAGGATAATATTCATACGCCTACAAGGAAGACCAGGTAATAGGACTATTATTCAAATTTACGCACCAACCACTAGGGCCAAAGATGAAGAAATAGAAGATTTTTATCAGCTGCTACAGTCTGAAATTGATCGAACATGCAATCAAGATGCATTGATAATTACTGGCGATTGGAATGTGAAAGTTGGAAAGATCAGTAGTTGGAAAATATGGCCTTGGTGATAGAAAGAGTGCCGGAGATCGAATGACAGAATGTTGCAAGACCAACGACTTCTTCATTGCAAATACCTTCTTTCACCAACATAAACGGCGACTATACACATGGACCTCCCCCGATGGAACACACAGAAATCAAATTGACTACATCTGTGGAAAGAGACGATGGAAAAGCTCAATATCATCAGTCAGAACAAGGCCAGGGGCCGACTGTGGAACAGACTATCAATTGCTCATATGCAAGTTCAAGCTGAAACTGAAGAAAACCAGAGCAAGTCCACGAGAGCCAAAATATGACCTTGAGTATATCCCACCTGAATTTAGAGACCACCTGAAGAACAGATTTCACTCCCTGAATGCTAGTGACCGCAGACCAGACGAGTTGTGGAATGACATCAGGGACATCATCCATGAAGAAAGCAAGAGGTCACTGAAAAGACAGGAAAGAAAGAAAAGACCAAGATGGATGTCAGAGGAGACTCTGAAACTTACTCTTGAGTGTCGAGCAGCTAAAGCAAAAGGAAGAATGATGAAGTAAAAGAACTGAACAGACGATTTCAAAAGGCCTCTCGAGAAGACAAAGTAAAGTATTATGACACGTGCAAAGAGCTGGAGATGGAAAACCAAAAGGGAAGAACACGCTCGGTGTTTCTCAAGCTGAAAGAACTGAAGAAAAAATTCAAGCCTCGAGTTGCAATAGTGAAGGATTCCATGGGGAAAATATTAAACGATGCAGGAAGCACCGAAAGAAGATGGAAGGAATACACAGAGTCATTGTACCAAAAAGAATTAGTTGATATTCAACCATTTCGAGAGGTGGCATATGATCAGGAACTGATGGTACTGAAGGAAGAAGTCCAAGCAGCTCTGAAGGCATTGGCGAAAAACAAGGCTCCAGGAATCGATGGAATATCAGTTGAGATGTTTCAACAAACAGATGCAGCGCTGGAGGTGCTCACTCGTCTATGCCAAGAAATATGGAAGACAAGTTCCTGGCCAACTGACTGGAAGAGATCCCTATTTATGCCTATTCCCAAGAAAGGTGATCCAACTGAATGTGGAAATTAAAGAACAGTATCATTAATATCACACACAAGCAAAATTTTGCTGAAGATCATTCAAAAACGGCTGCAGCAGTATATCGACAGGGAACTGCCAGAAATTCAGGCTGGTTTCAGAAGAGGACGTGGAACCAGGGATGTCATTGCTGATGTCAGATGGATCCTGGCTGAAAGCAGAGAATACCAGAAGGATGTTTACCTGTGTTTTATTGACTATGCAAAGGCATTCAACTGTGTGGATCATAACAAACTATGGATAACACTGTGAAGAATGGGAATTCCAGAACACTTAATCGTGCTCTTGAGGAATCTTTACATAGATCAAGAGGCAGTTGTTCATACAGAACAAGGGGAAACTGATTGGTTTAAAGTCAGGAAAGATGTGCGTCAGGGTTGTATTCTTTCACCACACCTATTCAATCTGTATGCTGAGCAAATAATCCGAGAAGCTGGACTATATGAAGAAGAACGGGGCATCAGGATTGGAGGAAGACTCATTAACAACCTGCGTTATGCAGATGACACAACCTTGCTTGCTGAAAGTGAAGAGGACTTGAAGCACTTACTAATGAAGATCAAAGACCACAGCCGTCAGTATGGATTGCACCTCAACATAAAGAAAATAAAAATCCTCGCAACTGGGCCAATGAGCAACATCCTGATAAACAGAGAAAAGATTGAAGTTGTCAAGGATTTCATTTTACTTGGATCCACAATTAACAGCCATGGAAGCAGCAGTCAAGAAATCAAACAACACATTGCATTGGGTAAATTTGCTGCAAAGGACCTCTTTCAAGTGTTGAAAAGCAAAGATGTCACCCTGAAGACTAAGGTGCGCCTGTCCCAAGCCATGATATTTTCAATCGCATCATATGCATGTGAAAGCTGGACAATGAATAAGGAAGGCCGAAGAAGAGTTGACGCCTTTGAATTGTGGTGTTGGCGAAGAATATTGAATACACCATGGACTGCCAAAAGAATGAACAAATCTGTCTTGGAAGAAGTGCAGCCAGAATGCTCCTCAGAGGCAAGGATGGTGAGACTGCTTCTTACATACTTTGGACATGTTGTCAGGAGAGATCAGTCCCTGGAGAAGGACATCATGCTTGGCAGAGTACAGGGTCAACGGAAAAGAGGGAGACCCTCAACGAGGTGGATTGACACAGTGACTGCAACAATGGGCTCAAGCATAACAATTGTAAGGATGGCGCGGGACCAGGCAGTGTTTCGTTCTGTTGTGCGTGGGGTCGCTATGAGTTGGAACCGACTCGATGGCACCTAACAACAACAACAACAACATATAGTTGTAAATTTCTTAAATGTAATATTTTTTAGATTGTATGAACACTAACAATAAGATTGTTTGGTAAACTCTTTCTACACTGAATTACAACATTTTCAGTAACAGAGTGGAAGTCCTTTTTCATTTTTCTCCTTTTCCTTTAATTACCATTTCATCCTCAAAAAGTTGTGGATACAGGTTCACAAATACTAATTGCCACACGCACACACAAACCAAACCTGTTGCCTTCGAGGCAGAATACTGTAGCTAATACAGCAGAAAACTTGACAACATCAGTGACTATAAAAACACCAGCAACAGTGCATGCTTGTAGTCTGTGCAGACAAAACCACGTGATTCGAAGTGTCCTTGTATGACAGCTCTGACCAGAGCCCGTTAACAAAAAAACCCAAACCCTTTGCCTTCGAGTTGATTCTGACTCCTAGCGACTCTACAGGACAGAGTAGAATTTCCCCATAGGGTTTCCAAGGAGTGGCTGGTGAGTTTGAACTGCCAACCTTCTGGTTAGCAGCTGAGCTCTTACCCACTGTGCCACCAGGGCTCCCAGAGCATATTAAAAAAAACAAAAAACAAACAAATTGTCGTCGAGTCATTAGAAGGCTCAGAAAGTAAATCAGCATAGAGCTTTAGCCTCGTAGGTATGCTGACACATGTAAGCTGGGCTTATGAAAAACGTTTATATTGTTATAACTAACTACAGGGATATATGTATTTTTTAAAAAAAATAATTTTTATTGTGATTTAAGTGGTAGTTTACAAATCATGTCAGTCTCTCACATATAAACTTATATACACCTTACTACATACTCCCATTTATTCTCCCCCTAATGAGTCAGCCCGCTCCCTCCTTCCAGTCTCTCCTTTCGTGACAATTTTGCCTGTTTCTAACTCCCTCTACCCTCCCATCTCCCCTCCAGACAGGAGACACCAACATAGTCTCAAGTGTCCACATGGTGCAAGTAGCTCACTCCTCACCAGCATCCCTCTCCAACCTGTTGTCCAGTCCAATCCATGTCTGAAGAGTTGGCTTTGGGAATGGTTCCTGTCCTGGGCAAACAGAAGGTTTGGGGACCCTAACCACCGGGGTCCTTCTAGTCTCAGTCAGACCATTAAGTCTGGTCTTTTTAGGAGAATTTGGGGTCTGCACCCCACTGTTCTCCTGCTCCCTCAGGGGTCCTCTGCTGTGTTCTACAGGGACATTGTTATAAAAAACAATAAGCTTCTGCTGAAAACACTGCACAAAAATTTTATAGACATTTTGGTGTCACCCCCCTACCCACCTAGTGATGTCACTGCTCTGCCCAGCGGTGTCTCCATTGGCCACCTTGTTCTTCTCCTCTTCCAGGTCAGGAGCGGGGTTGTCCTTGTCCTCGGGGGCCCAGACCAGCACCTTCCCGTGCCCGTCCCTCTCTTCTTTCAGGACTCCCCAGCCAGTGGCGAAGGCTTTGTGGCATTTAGAGCCCCCCCACTCCCCGCAGCTCCTTGCCCAGGTTGGGTGGGGCTGGCAGCGTGCAGAGCACGGGGACAGGGCCAGGACAGGGATGACAGCCACAGAAGAGGGGTTAAAAACGAGGCTGCATACATTTACCCAAAAGCAAAGATGAGAAGGCAAGGAGGGGCAGGGAAGCTAGATGGAGGAAAACAGGACAAACAGGAAATAATGAGAATGCTGAAACGTTGTGAAAATTGTGACCAATGTCACAGAACTATTTGTATGAAAGTTGTTAAATAGGAGGCTAATTTGCTGTGTAAACTTTCACCTAAAACACAATAAAAATATTAAAAAACAAAACGGAAAGTTCGTCCATGTGTTTCCCGCCCCGCTGAGACTCCCACCCTGGGCCCATCCCTGGAGGCCTGTCATCTCGGGTGTCACCTGCTGGGTCCCCCGGCCACCACCCCACTGTCCTGGACGCACATGCCTGTGCTGGTGCCGGGGGTCAGGGTCACGGGGGCTGTGGCAGGGGCGGGGAGCGGCCCTAGAGGCTGAGCTCCGTGGCGCCGGTTTCGGGGTGGGCACCCCTCAGACCAGGGTCTCGCAGCTCGGGGAAGGCCTGTGGCAGGGGGCGCAGAGGAGGGTAAGACCTGGGACTTGCCGGGAGGGGCCAACTGTTTAAACCAATCAGGCACGTCTTGTGCTTCTAAGCGACCCGCAGGTGTACATCTCCCCTGGAGCAGAAGCAACACAACCGAAATCCTCGACCACAGCCCTGCCCCTGCCTACTTCCCGAGTGGGAGCACCCTTCTAGGCCTTTTCCGGAACATTAACAGACATGTGCTCTCCCAGGTACACCCGCACACAGACACGTTCAGAGACATACATGCCTTCACAGGCACACAGATACATGCACGCATACACACATGCAGGTACACACTTCACTGATACACACACAGACACACACATTCACATACATGCATTCACAGGCACACAGATACACTCACAGACATAGACATATGCAGGCACGCACTTCACAGACAGTCACAGACACAGGTACACCCACAGACACATGCATTCACGGACATACACACAGACACAGGTACACCCACAGACACATGCATTCACGGACATACACACAGACACAGGTACACCCACAGACATGCACACACTCACAGACACTCAGACACACACATTCACAGACATACACACTCATAGACGTACACTCACAGACACAAGGTACATCTACAGACACATATTCACAGACATACACACACTCAGACACACACATTCACACATACACTCACAGACACAAAGACACTCATTCACAGATACACACGGACACACACATTCACAGATACATACATTCACAGACATACACGCTCACACAGAAACACACACACAGGTACACACATGGACACACACATTCACAGACACAGACATACACTCTCACAGATATACACACAGATACACTCAGAGACTTATGTAGACATGTACAGTCACAAATACACACATACGCATAGATACACATGTATACCAAGATATACACAAACACATAGTCACAGAAATTCACACAAACACACACAGGTACCCACACTCACAGACATACACTACATGTACTCACACAGACATAGATATACACTCTCAAACATTCAGATACACTCACAGACATACACAAACATGCACATACACAGATACACACATTCACAGATATAGACACACATATTCACAGATACACACAGACACACAGGTACACACACAGACACACATATACAGATACACTCACTGACACATATAGATACACTCACATACCCAGATACACACACACACACACACAGACTTACAAACACACAGAGGCACGCACACAGTCTTGCTGAGACACATGGAAACACTTTGGTGACGTGAAGAGGCCGGGCAGAGTGCTCTGCAGCGTGGGCGTGTTCATTCAGACATGTCTCCAGTGATGAGCTGACGTCCAGCTTGATTTTACGGGTTTCCCTGCAACACTACAAACGCCTTGGGTGAGGCTGAGCCGGTTTCCACATAATCAAAGGCATCGTCCCTTCCGTCCCCGTGGGCCAGGGCCTTTCCCTCAGTCCTTTTCATCTGCTCAGTAGTGCTCTGCAGCTCACCACACCTGTTCCCCACTGGGGGCGCCTCGCTTCCTGGGGTTTGGACTATAATGAAGCCACCAGGCCATCCTTGGCAGGAGGGTCTGTGCTCTTGGGCGCTGATGAGTCCAGAGTACCTGGGACAGAACCTGACCCTGAGAGGTGCTCAATTAATATGTCGACAACTGAATGAATGAATGAATGAAGCACTCCCTCCCACGGAAGTTGCTATATGCCAGGCTGTGCATACCCAGATGGTTCGTGGCTGGTGACGCATTGCTAGGGCCGTGGGGGTGGTGGCCATGGGGTGAGTGGGGTATGGGCACAGGGTACCGCCCACTGCTGGGATTCAGGAAGATGCCTGGGGCCACGAGGGCAAAGCCAAGAGCGAGGTCAAGGCGAGCAGCTGGACTGGGAGTGACCCTTGACATCCTTGAGGGACACGCCCGAGTCCTTGGGGCCCTCCAATCTGTGTCAGCTACAAATATTGACCATCCTCTGAACACGCAATGGCGCTGAGCTGAAGACCTCAGCAGAGGGTTTCCTTCCTGCAGCTCAAGGGCTCTGGGCTGTGCCGGCTTCCTGGCTCCGGGGCCCCCTCCCCACTCTGGGATCACCGGCTGTCTGAACACCGGGGGACCCCGTCACTCTGCAGCTTCACCGTTGCCTCTCCCACCGTGCTGAAGGCTGAGACATTCTCCTTTTCAAATCCACTGTACCCCAGTGGAGGGTGTGACCCCGAGCCTCCCTTCACCAGCCCACTGAGCCTCCAGGGGAGCTGACCGGTTGAGACAGACTTCTGACTTCTGGAGGCCAGCCATTCAGGAAGAGGATGCACTGAGGGGACACGGGGGGAGGCCACCCCAGCAACTGCGACGGGAGTCCCAGGCTCTGTGAGGGAGGTGCATCCCAGGGCCTGAGACTGTGTGTGGGTGTGTGTGGGCGGGGAGCCTGGAGGTTTCCTGCTTCCCCACCAGCATTCAAACCTGGTAGCCTCTGTCCATGGCACCGCTCAAGGCTGAAGCCTGGAAGACATTTCCATTTGGTGGCATGGGGCATTGAAGGCACTTAGGGACCTCATACCTCACACAAGACCCTTGTCCTGGAGTGCGACCCCGCAGACTTGGGTCCTGACTGTGCCCACAGACAGGTGGGGAAGAGGGTTGGGCTGCCTCAGCTGGCTGGTCTGCGGAGCAGCAATCCTGGGCTGTCCCTCTACCTGGCTGCCAGGCTGAGTCACGCTGGGAACCTGGACTCAGAGGCCAAGAACATTCCAGAGCCTTGATTTGGAAGCCTCAGCCCCGTGGAGCATGCACATGCCAGACAGGCCTGGGTTAGTGCCCCAGTTTGTGTCTCCCATCCCCACTGAGCCTCTTTTTCCTCAGATGTAAAAGGGGATCATGATGGCTCCCAGCTGACATGAGGACAAGAGCCACCCCTGCTGGCCCAGGGAGTGATGGTGGTGCGATCTGAAGAAGGACCTGCTTTCCCTGGGTGCTGGTGTCGGCCCACAGGGCTGGCTCACCTGTGCTCCAGTATGCCCACACCTGAATGTCAGGTTTGTGGCTGTGTGCTTGGCTTTTTCCCCCAGAGACAGGGCAGACTTCCCAAACCGGTTTTCATTTTATCCTTAAATCACATGTTTGAAAATGACTTAAAAAGGTGTCACTGGTTAAATACAGACAAGGGGGAGCTCAGAGCCTGGCTCTCTGTGCAAAAGGCAGCAGGCCCCGCAGGGAGGCTTCCAACACCTGTGAACACTGGGCAGCGCCGACCCACTGACAGCTCCCACGTGGGTTCCCGTCTCAGCAGCCTGACAGCTGCTGTTGACTGAGAGCCCACAATGTGCCAGGTGAGGTCCTGGGTGCTCTACACACAGGCTCCTGCTCACAGCCACTCAAGGAAGTAGGGTAGTCATCCCTACTTTATGGGTGAGGAAACTGAGGCTTGGATGTTGTTATGGATTGAATTGTGTCCTCCAGAAAGATATCTTGAAGTCCTAACCCCTGTACCAAGGAGTCCTAGCAGCACAATGGCTAAGAGCTTGGCTGCTAACCTAAAGTTTGGTGGGTTGAACCCACCAACAATCTGCTCCCATAAAGAATACAGCATAGGAGACCCTATAAGGTAATCCTACTGTCTTATAGGGTCTCTGTGAGCTGGAATTGGCCTGACAGCACACAACAACAACAACTCCTGACCTGTGAACATGACCTTGTTTGGAAACAGGGTCTTTGAAGATAAGATCAATTAACACAGGTCACACTGTAATAGGGTAAGTACTGACCCTGTCTGAGTGGTGTCCTTATAAAAGAGGAGAAGAGACACCGAGAGAAAAAGACAGCCATGTGAAGATGCATCTAACACCAAAGAACGCTTAGGGCTACCAGAAGCTGTGAGAGACAAGAAAGGGTCTTACTTGGAGCTTCAGAATGAATGTGGTTCTGCCAACACCCTGGATTTGGACTCCCAACCTCCGAAACTGTGAGACAATGAATTTTTGTTCTTATGGTGCAGTGGTTAAGAGCCTGGCTGCTAACCAAAAGGTTGGCAGTTCAAATCACCAGCCACTCCTTGGAAATCCTGTGGGGCAGTTCTACTCTGTCTTATAGGGTTGCTATGAGTTGGAATCAACTTGACGGCACTGATTTTTCTTTGTTTTGTATAAGCCACTTAGGTGGTGACACATTGTTATGGCAGCCCTAGAAGACCAACACAGAGATGAAGTCAACTTGCCTAAGGTCGCTCAGCTGGTGAGAGGCCCAGCTGGTCAGTATGTCTCCAGAGGTTGCCCTGCCCCTCAGGCCTTATAGGAAAGATGAAGAATTAAGCAAGACCATAGAGGTAGTGACTGGTGTCTAGGGGAGAAGGAGCAAGAAGGATGGGCCATTGGTTCAGGCTGACAAATTAGGAAGGCTTCTGGGAGGAGGTGACACTTGGGCTTGGCATGAGGGATTGGAGAGAGATGGGGAAGGCATGCCAGGTGGAGAGAAGAGCATGAGCAAGGTTGACCCAAAAACCCAGTGCGCTTGAGTAGATTCCGACTCTTGAGAGATCTGGAAATACAAAGGAGAGAGTGGAGGAGAGTGTGGGGGTGCCATTGGAGGTCAGGTATAGCTGTTCATAGTCTGGGCCATTTTGTACAGAGTGAACTGGGGGCGCATACAGGGAGTGAAATGGAGAGGCCGCGCTGGGGTGGGCATCACTGACCCTTCTCCATCGTCTTCCTGTGTGCAGTGTCATTGTTGAGAAGTCTGCAGTCAGTTTGACTCTTGTTCTTTTGCAGGCAAAATTTTTTCTGTCTCTTCTTTGAAGCTTTTGAGATTTTTCTCTTCATTGTGGGTACTCCAAATTTTCTCTACAGTGTTTCTAGGTGGTGATGTTAGGACTTTAGAAAATTGTTATTGTTGTATGGCTTAGTGTTCACTTTTTACAGAATAACATAAAATGTACACATTTTAAGAATACAGCCTAATGAAAATTTGCATTTGCCTACACCCAGGTAACCAACACTGAGATCCAGATCTACTCACTTCCAGTCCCAGCAGGCTCCTTTTTATCTCCAAAAGAAACTACTATTCTGACTTCTAACACCATTGGTTGAGTTTTGCCTATTCTTGAACTTCATGTAAAAGGAACCATATCATCTGCATGCTATTGTGCACTTATTTTTTAAATAAGCATTTATTTTGGAACAATTTTAGATTTGCAGAATTATTGCAAAGATAGTACAGAGAGTTCCCATATATGCCACACCCAGTTTCTCCTGTTATTAATATGGTACATTAGTTCTAATGAAGTATGGCCTCTAGTTAGTAATAATATATAAATATTGGTTCATTAATTACTAATACATTTTCTCAGTTGTCACCTAATGTCCTTTTTCTGTTCTATGATCACATACAAATACTACATTACATTTATTCATCATGTCTCCTTAGACTCCTTGAGGTTGTGACAATTTCTTAGACTCTTCTTGCTTTAAGGACCTTGACAGTTTTGAAGAGTACTGGTGAGGTGTTTTGTAGAATGTGGCTCAATTGGGATTTGTCTGATGTTTTTCTCATGGTTAGACTGGGGTTATGGGTTTGGGAGGATGTCCACAGTGGTAAAGTGCCTTTCTCATCTCGTCATACCGAGAATACCATGCTACCAGCATGACTTATCACTGTTGTTGTCGACCTTGATCGCCTGGCTGAGGAGTGTTTATCAAGTTCTCCACCGCAAAGTTACTTCCCCCATGCCTTTCTATATGGGATTCTTTAGAAAGAAGTCACCATGTGGAGCCCACATTTAAGGAGCAGGAAGTTACACTCCATCTCCTTAAGAATGGAGTATCTATATAAATGATTTTGAATTCTTCTGCACAGAAGACTTGCCTATTCTCACCCATTTATTTATTTATCCAATCATTTATAAATAATAAATATCAGTACAAACATATGCTGAAAGTGAAAAGGACTTGAAGCACTTACTAATGAAGATCAAAGACCACAGCCTTCAGTATGGGTTACACCTCAACATAAAACAAAAATCCTCACAACCAGACCAATAAGTAAGATCATGATAAACAAAGGAAATATTGAATATTGAAGTTGTTAAGGATTTCATTTTACTTGGATCCACGATCAATGCCCATGGAAGTAGCAGTCAAGAAATCAAATGGTGTAATGCATCGAGCAAATCCGCTGCAAAAGACTTCTTTAAAGTGTTAAAAGCAAAAATGTCACTTCATGGACTAAGGTGCACCTGACCCAAGCCATAGTATTTTTAATCACCTCATATGCATGTGAAAGCTGGACAATGAATAAAGAAAACCAGAGAATAATTGGTGCCTTTGAATTATGGTGTTGGAGAGGGATATTGACTATGCCATGGACTGCCAGAAGAACGAACAAATCTGTCTTGGAAGAAGTACAGCCAGAATGCTCCTTAGAAGTGAGGCTAGAGAGACTTCGTCTCACGTACTTTGGACATGTTATCAGGAGGGATCAATCCCTGGAGAAGCTCATCATGCTTGGTAAAGTAGAGGGTCAGTGAAAAAGAGGAAGGCCCTCAATGAGATAGACTGACACAGTGGCTGCAGCAATGGGCTTAAACAAAGCAATGATTGTGAGGATGGTGCAGGATCGGGCAGTGTTTCTTTCTGTTGTACACAGAGTTGCTATGACTTGGAAATGACTCGGTGGCACCTAGCAACAACATAGACACGTGAATATTTATTTTATGCTTTGGGTTATAATACAGTGCTATTTATTTTGTTGTTCAAAATGTCCCAGTTTTGGCCATTGGGAGCTCTTTTAACTGACTCTTACATCCCATAGACTTTGACATACCCTCATCATTGCATGTGTGCCTGTGTGTGTTAAGCACATTTTAACTTTCTGGCACTATAAAATGTTCCAATTTCATCTTGTCTATTTCCTGTCCCAGTCCTAGAATCAGCTATTTTCCCCAAGAAGCCCTTGTTCCTTTTATTATTGTTTTTGTTAGGTGTCATCGAGTTGGTTCCAACTCATAGCGCCCCTATGCACAACAGAACAAAACACTGCCCAGTCCTGTGCTGTCCTTACAATTGTTATGCTTGAGTTCATTGTTGCAGCCACTGTGTCAGTCCACCTCACTGAGGGTCTTCCTCTTTTCTGCTAACCCTGTACTCTGCCAAGCATGATGTCCTTCTTCAGGAATTGATCCCTCCTGACAACATGTCCAAAGTATGTAAGATGCAGTCTTGCCATCTTGGCTTCCAAGGAGCATTCTGTTTGTGCTTCTTCCAAGACAGATTTATTCGTTCTTTTGGCTGTCCGTGGTATATTCAATATTCTTCGCCAACACCACAATTCAAAGGCGTCAACTCTTCTTCGGCCTTCCTTATTCATTGTCCAGCTTTCACATGCATATGATGTGATTGAAAATACCATGGCTTGGGTCAGGTGCACCTTAGTCTTCAAGGTGACATCTTTGCTCTTCAACACTTTGAAGAGGTCCTTTGCAGAAGAGTTGCCCAATGCAATGCATCTTTTGATTTCTTGACTGCTGCTTCCATGGGTGTTGATTGTGGATCCAAGTAAAATGAAATCCTTGACAACTTCAATCTTTTCTCTGTTTATCATGATGTTGCTTATTGGTCCATTTGTGAGGATTTTTGTTTTCTTTATGTTGAAATTTAATCCACACTGAAGGCTGTGGTCTTTGACCTTCATCTGTAAGTCCTTGAAGTCCTCTTCACTTTCAGCAAGCAAGGTTGTGTCGTCTGCATAATGCAGGTTGTTAATGAGTCTTCCTCCAATCCTGATGCCCCGTTCTTCTTCATATAGTCCAGCTTCTCGGATTATTTGCTCAGCATACAGATTGAATAGGTATGGTGAAAGGATACAACCCTGACGCACATCTTTCCTGACTTTAAGCCAATCAGTTTCCCTTGTTCTGTATGAACAACTGCCTCTTGATCTATGTAAAGGTTCCTCATGAGCACAATTAAGTGTTCTGGAATTCCCATTCTTTGCAATGTTATCCATAATTTGTTATGATCCACACATGATCCTTTTATTAGAGAATGGTATTAGAACCAAACATCTGGGTTGTGGTGTCATCGTTGCTACTGAAATGTTGCTTCTAGACTCAGATGACACAGCAAAGAGAGAGATATATGTATACTAACCTCTGTATATACACATATCCGTGAACATTTCTGTGTGTAACCACCAGTATGTATATTAAGCTAAACATAAGTTTACATTGATGTCTCCAACTTTAATCTATTGTCACATGTATTATTCTAAACTCCTTTTCTTGCTTATCCGTAGCCTCCCACTCCAACACTGAGAGCCCTGGCTCCCATCACCCGCCATCCATTTACTTAACTGGTCAATCCCAGAAGACATGTCCAGTGGTTCCAGAATGGTTCGTCTGTACCGCCATGGTGGAAAAATGTTGTGGCAGCAGCGTTTAGCCTCCTCTAACTTCACAAGGGGAAAGGAGAATCAAGATCAACAGCCCAAGGCTGACTCCTATGAGATGGAGGTCAGACATACCTTGACCCTCCAACCTTTTAATTAATTTTTTTTAATCAATTTTTATTAATTTTGACAACAACCATTTTCCCCACAACATTCTACTTTTCTGCTGGGTTTGACAATTTGTTGCAATAGCCACACAGAACTCACGGACAATACTCATGAGTATGGGGTTTATTAAGGAAGTAATAGGTTACAGTTCAAGTTCAGAAAAGCTCAGGATACAGTTCTTCGCTCAGGGCAGGCTTTCTCAGCTGTGCCCAAAGGCATGCCTCTCTCTGACCCCTCAGCCTCCGCCCTGTTCAGGCAAGTATTACAAAGGTGTTTTAGCTCTGCCACCAAGTGCCTGGGGGGACCCCACTGTGCCAGGAAGACTCCTGCTCAAAGGCGCTCGGCTCTCTTGCTCCATGGGTCAGCAAACCCACTGTAGTCGCCTTGCTCCATGGCCCAGGAAGCCTACCACGCTGTTCCCTGCAGGACTCCTGGTTTGGCTGCCTCTGCTTCCGCCATTTCTCTGCCACTGCTTCTCACCATCTCTCACTGTCTCCGGTGTTACAGTTCTTTCTCTCTGTGTCTCCTGGGTCTAGGACGTCTCAGCACAGGCATCCCAGGTCCAATGGATGTGCTCCACTCCTAGCTCTTCTTTCTCAGTGGTAGTAGGTCCCCTCCCTGCTCTGGAATCAGTTCTCTTTGAAGCCTAGCAGGATGGCAAAACTGACCAATCCCCTTTTTAGGGTTCCATACACATTACTTGTGTGGTCCCATTCCCACAAGGGTGGCATGTACTTTATTTACATTATTAGCAAGCTATCTAATCCCCCTGGTGGGCCACAAGCCCTCATTTGCATAGTCCTGCTCAGTCTTTTGGTGGGAGTTACAAGATTGCGTCAAGGAAGGCCATATAAAAGCAATCTTTTGCACTGCACATGGGAAACAAGCTTATCAACTAGAATGCAGTGCTTATGTCCAGTTCCTTTGCCTGTAGTCTTTAGGACTCCACTCATTTCCAGAGTTACTTACACCATTTCCCCCCACCCTCTTCAGTGATGTTGGTTCATATATTTGTAAAACATTTACATTCTCTTGTCATAGCCTGCATTCCTTCCTGGGATCCCCCAACCTCCTAAATATTTTCTTAAAATTCACATACATTAAGTTTCAGTCTTTGTGCCATAAAGTTCTATGGGCTTTGGTAAACGCTGATGTCTTATAGTTACCATTGTAGTATCATCTAGAATAGTGTCATCTCCCTAAAAAAATCCCTTTCCCCTCGCTTTCCCCAACTAGTACCCTGGCAACCACTGTTCTGTTTGCAGCCTCTCTAGTTTTCCCTTTTCCAGAATGTCACAGAATTGGAATCATACTCTATGTAGCTTTTTTAGATAAACTTCTTTCACTTAGCAATATGCATTTCAGTTCATCTTTGTCTTTTTTGTGGCTTGAGAGCTGCTTTTTTAAAATTTCTGAATAATATTCCATTGTATGTATGCCCCACAATTTATGAATTCGCCTATTAAAGGACATCTTGGTTGCTTCCGGTTTTGGGTGATTATGAGTAAAGCTGCTGTAAACACTCAGATGCAGGTGTTTATGTGGACATGAGTTTTTAAATCAGTTGGGTAAACACCTAGGGGTGCGGTTGCTGGATCATATGGCAACGCTTTGTTTGGTTTTGTTTGAAACTGCCAAACCGTCTTCCAAAGTGGTGGTGCCATTTTGCATTCTCACCAGCACTGAATGTGAGTCCCTGTTGCCCACATCTTGGTCTGTAGTGGGTATTACTGGTTTTTAGAATTTTAGTCATTCTAGTAGGTGCATAATGGTATCTCAATTACAATTCCCTCGTGACATTCATATCACACACAAGTAAAATTTTGCTGGAGACAATTCAAAAATGGTTGCAGCAGTACATTGACAGGGAACTGCCAGAAACTCAAGCCAGATTCAGAAGAGGTCGTGGAACTAGGGATATCATTGCTGATGTCAGGTGGATCCCGGCTGAAAGCAGAGAATACCAGCGAGATGTTTACCTGTGTTTTATCGACTATGCAAAGGCATCTGACTGTGTGGATCATAACAAATTATGGATAATGCTGCGGAGGATGGGAATTCCAGAACACTTAATTGTCCTCATGCAGAAACAGTAGATAGACCAAGAAACTGTCATTTGAACAGAACAAGGGGATGCTGTGTGTTTTAAAATTAGGAAAGGTATGCGTCAGGGTTGTATCCTTTCACTATACTTATTCAATCCGTATGCTGAGCAAATAATATGAGAAGCTGGACTCTGTGAAGAATGGGGCATCAGGACTGAAGGAAGACTCACTAACAACTTGCATTATGCAGATGACACAACCTTGCTTGCTGAAAGTGAAGAAGACTTGTAGCACTTACTGATGAAGATCAAAAACCACAGCCTTCAGTATAGATTACTCTTCAACATAAAGGCGACAAAAATCCTCACAACTGGACCAATAAGCAACATTGTGATAAGTGGAGAAAATACTGAAGTTGTCAAGGATTTCATTGTACTTGGATTCACAATTAATGCCCATGGAAGCAGCAGCAGGTAATCAAATGACATGTTGCATTGGGCCGATCTGCTGCAATAGACTTCATTTAAGTGTTGAACAGCAAAGATGTCACTTCAAGGACTGAGGTGCACCTGACCTAAGCCATATTTTCAACCGCCTCATATGCATCTGAAAACTGAACAGTGAATAAGGAAGACCAAAGAAGAATTGATGCCTTTGAATTATGGTGTTGGTAAAGCATATTGACTATACCATGGACTGCCATGAGAATGAACAAGTCTGCCTTGGAAGAAGTACAGCCAGAATGCTCCTTGCAAGCGAGGGTGGTGAGTCTTTGTCTCCGTACTTTACACATGGTATCAGGAGGGACTGATCCCTGGAGAAGGACATCATCCTTGGTAAAGAAGACGGTCAGTGAAAAAGGAAGACCCTCGATGAGACAGATTGACACAGTGGCTGCAACAATGCGCTGAAACATAGGGAAGGTTGTGGGGACGGTGCAGGACCAGACAGTGTTTCTTTTTGTTGTCCATAGGTCATGGAGTTGGAGCCGACTCCAGGGCACCTAAGAGCACCAAAAAGTCCAATGACGAATGATGTTGTTTTCCATCTGTATATCTTCTTTGATAAGGTACCTGTTGAAATCTTCTGCTGCTTTTAATTTGCGTTGTTTTCTTATTATTGATTTTTAAGGATTCTTTGTATATTTTGGATACAAGTCCTGTATCAGGTGTGTGTTTTGCAAATATCGTCTCGAAACATGTGACTCGTCTGTGTCATTTGCAGAACGAAAGTTTTTAATTTAAGAAAAAGTTCAACTTATATTTTTCCCCCTAGATTGTACAATAGATGTTGTATTTAAAAACTTACCACCAAAACAAAGTTCACATAGATTTTTCTCTTAGATTTTCTTCAAGAAGTTTTAAAGTTTTGCATGTTACATTTGGTCTATGATCCATTCTGAGTTAATTTTTGTGTAAGGTCTGTCGAGGTTCATTTCTTAAAATATGTACGTTCAACTGTTTCAGCACAACTTGTTGAAAAGAGAAAAGATTACCCTCTTTGCATTGAATTGCCTTTATGAATTTGTCAAAATTCAGTTGACTATAGTTACGTGGGTCTATATCTGGGCTCTCTAAACTGTTCCATTGATCTATATTCTTTTGCCAATACCATGTTGTCTTTAAAACATTTTTTTATTTATTTTGTTGTCATTGTTGAGAATATACACAGCAAAACATACACCAAGTCAGCAGTTTCTACATGTGCAATCCAGTGGCATTGATTGCACTCAAGTTGTACAACCATTCTCACCCTCCATTTCTGAGTTGATCCTTCCCCATTATACACTCACTGCCCCCTAAGTTGCCTGTCTAATCTGTTGAGAGTTGCTGTTGTCACTTTGATCCCATATAGATGGATCCTGAAAGAGCACAATGCTCAAGGCAGACACTTGGTACTAGTTAAGCAAAACTACTGTTTGGTTTTAGGAAGAATTCAGGGGATATTTTTGGTCTAAGTTTTAAAGATTATCTCAAGGCAATAGTTTTGGGGAGCCATCCAGTCTCCATGGCTCCAAAAAGTCTGGGGTCCATGAATCACTGTGCCGTCCTGATTACTCTATGGTTATGTCTTCAAAATGGGCAGTGTGGGTTCTCCAGCTTTGCTCTTTTTCAGTATTGTTGGCTATTCTAAGTCTTTTGTGTTTCCATATAAATTTTAAAATCGGTCTGTTCGATATTTATGAAATAGCTTGCTGGAATTCTCATTGGGATTGTGTTGAATCTGTAGGTCAAGTTGGGTGTGTTCTTATTTTAAACAGCATTGTATCTGCGAGACTGATGCATGCTGGATTGTGTATCAGTAATTGATTAAAAAAAAATTTTATCATGCTTCCAGTGAAAGTTTACAAACAAGTCAGCCTCTCATACGAAAACTTATATACACCTTGCTCTATACTCCTAGTTGCTCTCCCTCTACAGAGACAGCACACCCATTCCCTCCACCTTCTATTTTTGTGTCCATTTGGCCAGCTCCTGACCACCCCCCCCGCCCTCTCATCTCCCCTCCAGACAGCAGCTGCTCACATAGTCTCATGTGTCTACTTGATCCAAGGAGCTCACTCTTCACCAGTATCATTTTCTATCCCATAGTCCAGTCCAATCCCTGTTTGAAGGGTTGGCTTTGGGAGTAATTGATTTTTTTGTTTGTTTTTATTGCTGTACAGTATTTCAGTGCAGGGCTGTACCACAATCTGCTTATCTATCCTCCTGTTGGACATTGGAGTTGTTTCCAGTTTTTTGACTCTTACAAATAAAGCTGCTATGAATATTCTTGCACAAGGCTTTTGGCGGCTCTGTGTTTTCATTTCTCTTGGCTGCATCCCCACCAACTGCTGGACCATAAGGCGGATGTCGGTGGAGCTTTGGTAGACATTGACGAAGAGTTTTCCACAGTGGTTGAACCAAGTTTTGATCTCGTTGACACCGTTTAGCCTGAAGTACAGAGACCCGTGCCTCTTCTGTTCTGGGGAATGCCTGCTTATTACTTGTTTAACGTAATTCATTAATATTTCTTCATTCAGAAAATAGTTATTAAGGGCATCTCTTGTGCCAGAAGCTGTTCTAGGCATTGAGAATAACAGGAGTGAACACAAGAGAACAAGACATTCTAGTGGAGGGAACAGGCAATAAACAAGCAAATAAACACATGCTATAATAATTTTCAGATACGGGTAACTGTAATAACATGTCATTAAATTATAATTATAATTTCAGTGAGAGATGACTCCTATGAAGAAAATAAGGCAGGCAAGGATTAATGTTGTTGCACCCATTCTCTCTATCCCCTCCCTCTATAATCTCATTACACAGAGGTTGGGATTCGGAACCTGTCCTCCGTATCTCTTTGGTACGCTTCATTTCGATAGAGGACCTTTCTTTTTTGCTTTGTAATAAACAATTTTAATTGTCCACCTATTAATTCTGGACACCTATTGTCTAGCTTATTCTTTTTTTTTTAATGGATGAAATAACTTTTTGTATGTCTCGGGAAATACTATTCTCATTCCTAAAGCCACCTCTGCTTTCTCCAATAGCTCTGTTTTCTCAGGTGTTGAGTTTTGGGTTGGTTGCCCTTCTTGCATGGGGTTGACTTCCCTCCCATGTTTGCTGTCTCTGGGTCATGCGCCATGACTACTGATTTCGGGGAGGGGCAGGGTGGAATGCCTTCTGGCCTGTTTTCTGCAAACACAGAGCAGAAGAGGGCTTTCTGCTGGGGCAGCAAACGTCTGCTGTTAAGACTTCTGGGTGTGGGTGCTCCCTACTCCTCCAGGCATCTGCAGACACTTGGGCACTCTGACCCAAAGGCACCCAGTCAGGGCTCCTCCTGAGAGTCAGCAAGCCCTCCAAGCCGCTGCCCAGCCCAGGGGAGACGGTGTGGGAGAATGCGGAGCAGTCAAGAGTGGCTGTTTTCTAGTCCACAAGAATCCCCGTTTTCCAGCCCTGTTAGGGCTATAACAACGACTACACACACACACACACACACACACACACACGCATGCATGCGCACACGCACTCACACGCTTGAAATTCACTTACTTTTTGAACCGCTTTTAGCACACATTTAGATTTACAGAACTGTTGTGCAGCTAGTCCACGGGGCTCCCTCGCACTCACACTCAGGCTCCCTTATTAGCGCCCTACAGCCGGATGCTTCATTTGCTGCAGGGCCTACTACAGGAACACCACACCCAGAGCCACACATTTCCAGGGGGCTGAGGGCGGCTCCCCAGGACTGCCAGCCCAGGGCCTGGCCGTGAGCGGCTGCCCAGGTAGCTCGTCAGAGCAGAGGCTGGTTTCCTGTCCTCAGGCACACCAGGTGTACCCTCCAAAGCTCCAGAAGAGGGGAAGAAGGGAAAGGAATCCTTGAGAAGGTGGAGATGGGGAGCCCTGTTTCCCTACTCCCCAAAACCCAACTCTTCATTCAGAAAATGTCTGGCTTCTTTCAGCCTCCTCTGAGTCTTAGCACCTGCTCTTTCCTCTACCATCAATACCTTCCCTCCTTGTCTATCTGGTGAACTCCTACATCCTTCGAGGCCCAACACAAAAGTCCCCTTTCCTGGACCCTGGCTGCTCCAGGCCAACCCCCTGTCACAGCATACACCACCCTGAGTCATAATGGACCACATCCCTCCTGGTGTCCCCACAGAGCCCTCCAGTTCCCTGGAGGCAGTGGTGGGTCTGACACACCCCTGTGTTCAGTCAGGAACGTGGTTGTCACAGACGCATCACCTGTCCTCTGCGTTGCTCCGTGAAAGGACGGGTTGAAGCAAAGGGACCACTGGAGGGAGAATTGCTGCAGGGAACGTTTCCTGAGCACCTTCTGTTTACCGCCACTGTCGCATCTATTTAACCCCCATTCTCCCGAGTGGGAGTTGCCGGCTCCTCTGTCAGCGAGGCTGAACCGCGAGCGGGGCTGGGCCGAGCAGAGAACTGGCGCTCGGCAGCCTCGGCGCCTCAGTGGAGCCGGGCGGCCTGCAGGCGGCAGCTGCTCCCCACGCAAACGGAGCCCGGACTCTGGCAGGTCCCGTGCGGCCGCCGCGGCCCGGGAGCGCTCTCACCCCTTTTCCATCAGGGGCACCCCGAGGCTGCGGAGAGGTCGGCCCAGTCCAGCCGGGAGGCGCCCGAGCTCCTGACCCCGCCCGCCGGGAGCCCGGCCCCCTCCGCGCTTCGGGCGCACCTGGCCCCGCCCGCCCCAGCGACTTGAACTTGACTCTCGGCGCCGGGCCTCCGCAGGTGGAGCGCCGACTCGCCACGCCGCCGGCCCAGCCATGGGCAACTGCGCGGGCCGCAGCGACTTCGAGTGGGTCTACACCGACCAGCCGCACACGCAGCGGCGCAAGGAGATGCTGGGTGAGCGTGGGCGCCGGCACCGGGGGCCAGTGGGGTTCGGGCGAACTGCGGCCAGGGCCGCCCGATGCTGGGTGAGTGCCGGCTGAGGCGCCAGGGACCATCGGGGTCGGAGCGAGCCCGAACGGGGGCTGCATGATGCTGGGCGAGCACGGGGCATGGGCGCCAGGGGCCATCAGGGTCTGGGCGCGCCGGAACCGGGGTCGTCCTGGTGCCGAAGGGCACGCCCACGCCCGCTGCACCGAGGATCCGCGCTGTGCCCGCTCGAGGTACCCCAGGACTCACCACCCGGGTCTGACACCCCTCGCGTCCCCGAGCCTGGACCCGAGCAGCCAGGGTGCGTTGGGCACCCGTGTCGCCTGCTCCAATCTGGTAGTGGGAAGAGGGCCACTCCCGGGGCCGGGGCCCGGGACCCGGGACCCGGGAGTGAACTCCGGGCGCGGATGCGCGACCGCGCGGGAGAGGCTTCCGGGGACGCGGTCCGAGTGCTGGACGCGCCGACCCTGCCCACGGGGACAGCTCGTCGGCGGCGGGTCCTTAGCCGCAGCGCCTGGGCGCCTGCTGTGTGCGGAGCTCCTGGGTCCCGCGCCAGGCAGGCGGCGATGCCACCACGTCCATCGGCAGTTGGGGAGCTCCAGGCGCGGTGAGCGCTAAGGAAGCAAAGGCGGCACTTTTTTTTTTTTTTTTTAATTTTTAAACAAGATTGTACCGAAGAATTCTGTCCATTCCGTCATGTACCTTATAGCTCCACACGTGGTGGCCGCCTCGCGTGTCGTTAAATGCTCCCGCTAGGCCATCTCTACCTCCACGGGCACCCACTCTGCGAATTCACCCTCGTTCTGGCGGGCGGCCTGACTAACCCACAAGCTGGTTATTTCTCGGGATCCGCCCAGCAGGCACAGGCCTTTACCCGGCTTTATGGGGTTAAAGGGCTCACACTTTTATTAGACGAACTGCGTTTATTAGAGATGCCCTCCAAGTCGCCCCTGCACAGGCTTCGTCAGGCCTGCTCCCAGCGTCGTGGGACGCGCTCCTCGTGGACACGTTCCGGGTTTCCCCACGCCCTGGCCAACACCCAGCGTTGGCAAACGTTTTAATCTTAGTCAGTCAGATTGACTAAACGAGACTGTTTCATTGTGGGTTTGATTTGCATTTATTTGGTGGTTGCCTTTCGTACTTTAACTGGCCCCTTTTGTTTATTTCTTTTGCTTGTTATTTGTTAGAACCCTTTGTACAGGAGGTTTTTAACCCTTTGTCTCTCCTATATGTCGCAAATATTTCCCTTGTTTAAATTTCTCTTTTGTTATCACAGTGGCTTTTTTTTTTTTTTAATGCAGTCGTTTATTGGCCTTTTTCTTTATAGTTTTGTGCTTTGGTGTCTTCCTGCTCCAACCCAAGACCATGGAAATATTTACCCTATTGCATTTAAATATTTCAAACAAGAAATGTCTTTAAGGGTCAGCACTGCTGTAACTAGATGGAACTGGGTTTCCGGGGCTGGAAATCCTGAGAAGGTTTGTGAGCTTTCTGGTTTTCTCCTGTTAGGTGAGCCATAACCCAGCACTGTTTATGGTCTCACGGGCAGTAGCATTCCTGCCCCTACACCTGGGAACTTCCTGGGAGTGGTCCCCCCTTCCCACATACCACATGAGGAGGCCAGGTCCAAGAAAGGGCTGAGGCTGGAGCAGGGGGCTCTGCAGACCTGCCCACATTTCCTTCCCTGCCCCAGGCTGTCAGCAGGCTTCGCCTAGCAGGACTCATTGCCCCTGGCCCCAGGAGGAGACGGCTGGGAGAGAAGACACTGCAGCCGGAGTCCTGGCCTCCAGGAGCTCGTGGTCCACAGAGCAGCAGTCTGGGTCTACCCCAGAGCCAGACACTTGAAAGGTCCAGATACTCTGGGCTGCAGCCTCACTGTCCAAGTCTGCAAAATGGGCACAGTCAACCCTGGCTGGCAGAGTGGGTGTGAGGATGAAATGAGATATTGAATGGGAAGGTGTTCAGTGAGGTACCTGGCAGTCCAGGATGTGAGGAAGGATCTTTCTCTAGAGAGATGCTGGGGTACTGAAGCCAATCCAGGAGACTTCCTGGAGGTGGTGGCTGGGAAGGATTGGATGACTTGGAGGTGAGGGAAGGGTCTCCTCTGGGGCCCGGGATAAGGCAGCACAGATTCTCAGGGGCTGGCTCTCAGGTAGTGTGGCCCATGCCCCATCTCCATCTGGTGCTGTCCCCCCCGCCCCCCATTTTGAACTACGGATCCTGGAATTTGCATTCTCACTCCCTCACAGGCATGTGCAAGAGCTCTTCCCACCTGGACATCTTCCTCCCTGTTCTGCCTTGCTCAGTCTTGCCAAGTCCTCCTGGGCTTGGTTCACATTCACTTACTGCAGGAAGCCCTCCTGGCTGCCCTCACGGGCCAGGCTGGGTGAGGGCCCTTCTCTGCTTTTCCCTCCATGCCCTAGCCCACCCGGCTCTTGTCTCAGTGGGGCAGGTTGCACAGGTCCAGAGCTTGGCTGTGGAGCCATCTCCCTGGCCAGAACCCCAGCACCCATTCCTGTGGGTCATCCCCAGCTATGTGACCCTGGGCAGGTCCTTATACAGATGAGGAGATGGAGGTGTGGACAAATTCAACGTTGTTAATAATAGTACTTCCCTGTGGAGTTGTTATGCTAATTAAATGAGGTCAAGTGTAAAGTGCTTGGCCCCGCTCCAGGTGACACTGGGTCAGCCCCAGCTCGTGGTGACCCCGTGTGTGTCGGAGGAGAACTGTGCTGCACACGGTCTTCAGTGCCTGAGTTTTTGGAAGTAGATTGCCAGGTCTTTCTTCTCCTGTGCTTGTGTGTGAACTTGAAACTTCAGCCTTTCAGTTAGCAGCAGAGTGCACCACCCAGGGCTCAGAAAATGTCTCTGCAGTGGTAATGATCGCTCAGACAGGCAGGGGCTCCCCAGGGCAGCACGGCCTGTCCAGCTCTGCTGTCTTGGCACCCGTGCTGTCCCCAGCCCAAAGACAAATCCTAGGTTAACTGCAAACATCTCTTTACAGGGGTGGAGAGTGGGGCTCAGAGAGGGGGAGCGACTTGCTCAGGGCCACACAGCCTGAGGGCCTCCGAGCTGATGCCTGCCTGAACCAGGATGAACTCCAGCCCCACCCAGGTGGCTGCTCAGCCCACTCCAGTCTCCTGTGGACCATGGATTTGCAATGAAGATCCTAATCTCAGAGTCAGAACCCAGACAGTACGTGCGAGAGCTGGCTGCAGGTGCTCCGTGGGCAGGGCCAAAGTCCAGGGCCAGGCTTGGCTGGGGTGGGGCAGGCTCCCCAGGGCACAGGGTCCTAGGAAAATGGGTTTCCACTGCAGCCCCTAAGGCCCATGTCGTCCAGGCCAGTGCCGAGGCTCCCAGTCCTAGGAGGGCAGGAAAGGAGCCAGCAAGACTCTGGTCCCATCAGAGACTAAATCAGGTGCCACCAGGAGAGTTAAAACCGGGTTTGGGATTTGGCTTTCAAAGACAGAGCTTTGTGATTTTGTTTTTTTTTGAATTATGAAAGTAAGACGCGTACATGGTAAAAACATTCAAATAATCAAAGGAAAACAAAAGCTGGAACAGGGAAGTGAGGCTCTTGCGGTTGGATTATTTGCTTAGGAAAGGCCTGGCTGGGAATTTGGCTGTGGCCAGCTGTGGAAGTCTGCACAGGACCGCCGAAGCTTCGAGGGGAAGATGTTGGTCCAAGGGTGGGGTGCAGGCGGGTCACAGGACCACTCTCTCTGTTCCTGCTTGTCCCTGCTGCAGTCAGTACATCCACCTCATCCTCCCGCAGGCAGCTCCAGGCCCGTGTTGACACAGTTACCGGATCCAAGAGCAAAGAGAGGTGCTCCCCTCCCCTCCTGCCCTGGGACGAGCCCTGCTCCCCTCCCCTCCTGCCCTGGGACGAGCCCTGCTCCCCTCCCCTCCCGCCCTGGGAAGAGCCCTGCTCCCCTCCCCTCCCGCCCTGGGAAGAGCCCTGCTCCCCTCCCCTCCTGCCCTGGGAAGAGCCCTGAATGGCCTGGCTTGAGCAATGGGACTTCCCCACTTGCACTGATTACTCTCTGGCCAGAGCTACGAGTCCTGGGATTAACCAGACTTGGGATTTAGCTCCCCTGGGTGGCACAAGAGGTTTGTGATAGGCTGCTAACCAAAAAGTTGGCAGGTTCAAACCTATCCAGTGACTCTGCTAAAGAAAGATCTGGCTACGTGCTTCCATAAAGGTCACAGCCAAGAAAGCCCTATGGAGCAAGCTCTACTCTGTCACCCACGGAGTTGCCATGAGTCAGAATCAACTTGACGGCACCTAGTTTGTTTGAGTTTTTTTGGGTGGTGCAAACAGTTAACGGGCTTGGCTTCTAACCAAAAGGTTGGAGGTTTGAGCCTACCCAGGGAAGCCTTGGGAGGAAGGCCTGGCAATCTACTTATGAAAAATCAGCCGTTGAAAACCTACAGAGTACAGTTCTACTTTGACACACAGGGGGTTAGAGTCCCCATGAGTTGAGGTTGACTTGGTGACAACTGGTTTTTTTTTTTTTTTTTGGTTTTCTCCAGGGGCAGGGGGCTTTGATGGGCAGGCCCCACAGCATCACATGATTACAGCAGAGAACAGTCGCTCTCCAAGAAAAGAAAAGGAACAATGACCCTAAATTGGGTGGGAAGGGGTGGTGGGCTGCCTGGTACACAGGACAGAAAAGAGGTGATCCCTAAGGGGGCTTCTCCAGGACCCTTTCTTGATCTGATCACCCCCTCTCCTGCTCAGATTCTCCGAGGGCCTCTGTTGCTAAAATCCCAGTCCCTGCCCTGGCTAATGGGTGCCCTTGGTCCTTTCTCCTTACTCTTCACCCTCTAGCTACTGGTGGGATGCACCGCCATCTTCCCGTCTCCCACTTTATGGCTTTTGCAAATGCTGCTTCCTCTGCTTGCATTCTTTCCCTCCACTCTTCATCTACTGAACTACGCTCCTTCAGGTCTCAGCTTAAATGTTCTTTTCTCACACACCCACACCCACGCCCATTAGTGACATGCTGGTAAATGGTTAATAATTGCCTCTCTGGAGAGACCGAAAAGCTCTGCTTAGTAGCGCCGGCCAATTTCCGTGGTATAAATTCTTCCATCATGGCTGGTTTCCAGCTCCAATGTGTGTCACTGAGCTTGGGGTTGGAAGTGATGCACGTAATCGGTTCTTGGGGCTGATGTGAGCTGACCCCACACCTCACCGCCCCTCCTTGAGTGTTTTTTTCAGTTGCCATCAAGTTGATCCCCCACTTAAACTCCTCCTCTGTTCTTCGTCAGAATGCCGTGGAGTTTTACCTCAGAGCGTTTGCACTGTTGTCCACCCCACCATCTGTATAGATTTGTGTGGTGATTGGTCTAATTTTCCAACTCCTCCACCCAACTCTGTGCTTCCTGAGGGTGGGGGCAGGACCTCCTAGACCATGGCTGTTTCCACAGTGTCTGGCACACAGCGGCTCCTTGGTAAACAGTCAGCGACTTGATGGCTGAGTGAACCAATTGGGGGTCAGGCACCTTCACAAAGCTGCTGTTTCCAGTCAAATACTGCCACAAACGTTGTTGCACAGACTTCCCTCCCGAGTGGGACCAGGGACCTGTCAGCCCCACTGCTGTCTGGCAGCTTAAACTTTGCCAATTTGATAGGTTGAAAACATCTCGTTTTCATGGATATTTCTAACCTGATTTGTGAGGCTGAATATTCCTCCCTTTAACCCTAGTGGCGTAGTGGTTAAGTGCTACAGCTGCTAACCAAAGGGTCGGCAGTTCAAATCCGCCAGGCGCTCCTTGGAAACTATGGGGCAGTTCTACTCTGTCCTGTAGGGTCGCTAGGAGTTGGAATCGACTCGATGGCACTGGGTCTGGGTTTTAATTTCACTGTTCTTCTTTTGTGAAATTTCTATTCATGCCCTCGGTTCATTTTTCTATTGGGATATTTATTTTTCTTGATTTATAAGGATTTTAAAATATATTACTTATACTAACCCTTTGTTTGCTGCATGGAACAAATATCTTCCCTAGTTTGTCCACTGTCTTTTACTGAGTATTTGCTGTTAACTGCTGCACTGTGCCATGCCTCTCTGTGACTTTCTTCTCTGTCCCAATACCTGAAGAGCGCCACTGTCCCATCCTCTGGTTCCCATCACATGCCCATATGCAGTTGATTGCTCTCGTGCCCCCTTTTTTCTCAGTCGTTCTAGCCCGCATATCGAGGTGTGTGTTGTTTCTGCCACCTGGCACTTCTTTACCCTTTGTCCTTTATTTATTTATTTTTAATTGTGGTGAAAATATGTACATAATGAAACATGTCATTTCAGCACTGCGTGCATTGTACAATCAGTGACATTGATTACATTTTTCTCTCTCTTCTTTCCTAAACCATTCCGTCACCATTAACATCCATTTATTGTCGCTGAAGCAAAAGCTCCCCCTCTCCCCCTTCTTCCCACCCCTGAAAACCACTAATAGCCTTTGGTTATTTCACACAAGTGAGGTCAGATGATACTTTTCCTTTTTCGACTGACTTATCTCGCTTGGCATGATGTTTTCAAGGTTCGCCCATGTTGTGGTGTGTGTCAGGTCTTTATTTCTCTTCATGGCTGAATAGGATTCCATGTATGTTTTTACTTGCCACATTCTGTCTATCCTCTCATCTGTTGATGGACAATTCTGGTTGCTTCCACCTTTTGGCTATTGTGAAAAGTGCTGCATTGATCCTTTTATTTATTAACAGCTTTATGGAGGTATACTTTACACAGCATAGAATTCACTCAATTTAAGGGTACGGTTTGGTGATATTTAGTAGACAGTGTTGTGAAACCATTCCCGTAATCCATTTTAGAACATTTCCATCACCCCAAATGGTCCTTCATGACCTCTCCAAGTCTCTTCTCATTCCCACCCTAGCCGCCTTCATATTCTTATACGAAAATTCTTCATGTTTCAACTTTCAGCTAAAATGTCACAGGACTTGTGTGTGTGTGTGTCCCTCTCTCGGCTCCTGGACACCCTGTGATGTGTCTCTGCAGGTATGGCACCGCTCCCCCACTCCCGCTCTGCCTGGGAGCCCCTCCTGTCTGTGTGATCCAGTGCCTGGCTCTTCACAGACCTTCAGCAAACATTTTTCCGTAGAATGAATAGCAGGTTTAGCCAGAGACAGATGAGGTGGTGGCATACAGTGGCCCCTGAAGGCACTTTGAGTCACTTTCAATCTTTTCATTGTCGACCTGGGTCCTCAAAGTGTCTCTCACACTGACTAGATGTGGTTAGGCTTATCTTTTGGCTCAGAAACTGAAAAAGAGGTGGGAAAGAATGGGCTGTGGGAAGGCAGCTGACCAAAGCATTAGGGACAGTGCTGGAAGAAAGATGTTTAGGAAGGAGGGGGTTAAGAGGGCTTTGGATGTCTTTGTGAGGTGAGGCTTGCCAGAGGTAAAGTTACCTGACCACGGGTGAGGGAAATGTGAGGAAAAAGAACACTGGGCGCCTGATCCCTTTGAGGTGGGTGTTGTATCTAAGCATTTCCTTCTTCAGCCACCAGTTGGCATTACCAACACAGAGCAGCTTTGTGGCCAAACTGGGTCAAATGGGAGCTGGGGAGCAGGTGAGCAGGTGAGCAGGCGAGCAGGTGAGCAGCTGTGAGTGGGTCAGCTGACTAGGTGTATGGGGTGGAATGTTTGAAATTTGGGTGATGAAAAGGAATGGCAAGGACAACTTCCCTTCCCTGTACCCAGCGAGTAATTGTCATGTGATGGCATTTGGCCTCCTGAGGCCTCCTAGGGAGCCCTGGTTGCATGGTGGTTAAAGAGCTTGGCTGCTAACCAGAAGGTTGGCAGTTCGAATCCACCAGCTGCTCCTTGGAAATCCTATGGGGCAGTTCTACTCTGTCTTATGGGGTTGCTATGAGACAGAGTTGACTGGATGGCAATGGGTATGTATGTATGGGTAGGCCTCCTGGGCGCAGTGGTTAAGCACTCAGCTGCTGACTTAAAGGTCAGCAATGTGAACCCACCAGCCACTCTGCAGAAGAAAGATGAGCAGTCTGCTTCCGTAAACATTTACAAGCCTTGGAAACCCTATAGGACAGTTCTACTCTGTCCTATGAGGTTGTTATGAGTTGGAATTGACTCAATGGCAATGGGTGGGAAAGCTGTGGGTAAGTCCAGCCCTAGATAGTGCCACGGCCTAGGGGTATGGAGGGGCCAGAGTAGAAGTGATAAAGAGTCCAATGTGCTCCTGAGAATTCTGCCCAAGACAAGAGAGAAGTGACTTTATCGCCACCCAGTTGGGATAGGGCTGGGGTGGGACAGCCAGCAGCTGGGAGAAAGAGCCTGCTGCCCTGGGACCCTCTTCTGCCACCTGCATAGGCAAAGGCCAGCAGCCTCCTTGCCTGGCTGCCTGGTTCTGCCACCTTCCCTTGTTGGCACAGAAAACTCTGTCAGGAGAGTTTCTGACAAATTTTTTCTGAGAAATTCTGACAATTTCTGGCAAAGCCAAGTATCCTTCAGAGCCAAAGGATGGTGGGAATGTTCTCTGGGCTGGGGTCTGAGTGCCCTCACTCCCAGCAGGTCCCCCTCCTGCTCTGCTGTTTGGGGCCTTTGTGAACACGTCTGCTAAGGGTGCCCCCCACTCAGCAGCTTCCACCTCCTCTCTCTGCCTCACCCAGGGGCCCCTGTGTGGGGCCTTGTGTCTGCAGCCCCAAGGGAGGACCTTACCTCCACCTGATGTCAGAGGGGGCAGGCACCTTAGAGTGAGAAGAAGGAAGGAGCCCAGAGGGAGTGGAGGCTTGCCTCAGGGCACACAGCATCCCGCTCAGGGTTGGGTGTGGCTCTCCTGAACTCAGACCTGGGATTTCTCTGAAGGCCTTGCCTGCAGTAGCCCAGCTCCAGGAAAAGGCTCCCTGGGGGCTGCGGCATCTCTTCAAAGCCTCTTCCTCATCTCTGGAGTGGCTGGTGGAAGGCAGGCAGCTTGCTTCATCTTTGGTGGAGCCTCTATTTCCACATCACTAAAATTGGGGTGCACCCATCCCATGGGCCACCTGAAGAGTGTGTGTCAGATGTCCCGCCCACCACACGATGGTGGAGGAGAACCCCCATCCAGCCCTGTCTGCTGCAGGACTTATGGCAGCTCCCGGTTCAGCCTGGGCTCCATCGTCCTTGGTGTGATCTTGGGCCCTTCCTTGAGCCTCCCTGGACCTCGCAGCACCCCTTCCTGTGTCAAACTGGGACAGGGTGACTTCTGGCAATGGCTGTGCTCATGGCCAGTGGCCTCCAGCCTTGGGCCCCCTCAGGGACACTGCTGGAGATCCACCTTCATGGGTCTGTCTTTGGTCCTGGTGGCTGTCCCCTGGCCCTGAGCTGAGCCCTCCAGACCCATTCGTCTCCTGCTGTCATCTGACACTCAGAGGCTTGTGGGACAAGGTCACAGCCAAGGTCAGCTGAGACCCTGAGCAACCCAGAGGCTGACTGGGCTGGGCCAGGTTCAAATGTCTGGCCAGGGCCTCAGGCTCTGCTGCACTGCCCAGTGGCTCAGGGACGTCCATCAGGCTGCGTGGGTTTCTCTCCCTTTTCCTCCTCCTTTGCTTCCTCTTCGGGCCTTCCGGCTCTCCTGTGGTCCATTGCCCTCCCTGTCTTCCTGACCTTGACCCCCTGGAAGAGGCTCCCTCCTACAGGGCCAGCATCTCCTTGCATCTCCCTCACCCCTCTCTGGTATCTCCATCCTCTCCTGCTGTCCCATCCCCCTTCCCTGCCCCCTTGCTGTGTCCACCCCTCCCTTCCTCATCTCTGTGCCACCTGACCCCCGACATGCTGAGGTGGCTCCTGCTAAATCCAGTGGGTGATTTCCCACCTTCCTGCCCATGACTCTTCTTGGCCCCCAGTGACTGGACACCTCTGAGCCTGAGGCATCCGTTACCACTGCATCCTGACTGTTCCGCCCAAAGTAACCTTGGCCTCTTGTGAGCTTCTGTCTACATGGCCAGTGGCCCTTCAGCATCTCCCTGGGCGTCCCCTGGCCCCACTCCCACCGTGCACCTGGAAGCTCTGGAGTTGGAAATTAGATATTTTAGTTTTCTATGAGAGAGTTGATTTGCCGACGGTTCAGCTCGGTCCTGTTTGCAGGTGGCTGGGACAGGCCCGGGGCAGCCCCCTAAGAAGGCTCAGGCGTTGGGGAAGTCTCCTTTCCGGCGGGTCACGGCCCTGTGTCTCCCAGCCTGGACCACCTCTGGGGTCTCCCTTGGGCCCCCAGCTCCGAGGTTGCTGTTCTTTGAGAGGCCTCATGGGGTCCTGGCTGCATGTGCTTCCAGCCAGAGCCCCAAGGGGCCTGCGCTGCTCTCTAGAGCTCCTCTCTGCCCCCCGAACCCCATCTGCATGCTTGGTGAGGCTGCCGTGCTCTCTGGGGCTCCTTTCTGCCCCCTAAACCCCATCTGTGTGCTCTACTAGGCTGCCGTGCTCTCTGGGGCTCCTCTCTGCCCCCCAAACCCCATCTGCATGCTCCACTAGGCTGCTGGGTTCTCTGGGGCTCCTCCTGCCTGCCCTGGGCCCAGAAAGTGCCTCCAGGCAGAAGGGGTCACATCCTGTGAGCCTGTGTTCGGTGTCCAGACAGCTTCGTCTCGCCGCCCTGTTTGTAGCTGTTTCCAGCAGGAGGCCTGGCTGGGCCTGTGACTCCCACGTGGCCTGGGTGTTGGGCTGCTCTCATGGGTCAAAACCAGCCTGGGTGTCAAGTGTCCCTTCGAGAGCAGCTTGTCCTCAGCCCCAGAAGCCAGACATGGAGCATTTTTACTCTTGGACTGGAAAGCTAATGATGGCGGTAACAGCTCATGTCCTGAGTGCTGTGCCCTGGGTGCAGGCCCGCCATCAGCCTCACCACAGCCCCATGGGCATAGGGAAGCCTCACCCCATTCCCAGTGAGGAGACGGAGGCGGGAGCGGGTGGGCAGCCAGTGGGGCCAGGGCTTGTCCAGGCCACACGGGACGGTGCCTGTGCTAGGACAGCCTAGGGGATGTGCCTGCATGTGGGGTGGGGACCCAGGCCCGAGCTGCTCCGCGCAGCAGCTTTCTCTGAAACAAGGCAAAGCTGGAATCTGCCCAGTGTCATCAGTGGGGTCTGTAATGGCTCGGTGCCGGGTGGGCTGGCCGCAATGTGGCCGTGGAGCCTAAGAAGGGCAGCCTCGGGACAGGGGGGTGGTGTGAGCCTGGTCCTGGGGAGACAGGAGCGGTTCCCTGCTGGGGGTGGGACCAGCAGAGTAGGGGCTTTCCTTCTCTGCTGCGTATTTCTTTCTGTCTGGTGTCCAGGGTGGGGCTGCTGAGGTGACCCAGGCAGTGACCAGAGAGAAGGTGGGGCTGGGGGGCAGCCGAGTGTGGGAAATGCTGGGGAAAGGAGAAGGGGGTGCGGGGCTCCCTGAAGGTTGGTCGGGCAGGTCGGTGGGAGAGGAGGGCACGTGTGCCTGGTCCCCCAGTGTGTTCTCATTTGCTCCACCCACATCCTGCCCCACAGGTAAGACTTATTATCATCCATGCTCTACAGATGGGGAAACCGAGGCCTGTTGTCCAAGGCTGCAGCTGCCAGGCCCTGCTGTTGCCCTCACCTTCCAGGCATGGGAGCGGCTGGCGTGTGCTGGCTTGAAGCCAAGAACCACAGGCCAGTTCCCACCAACCACTCCGGCACTCACCTTTCTGCAGCTCCTCTGGCACAGGTGTGGCCAGCCCGGGAGCCTCTGCTCCCAGGCTTGGCCTCCTTCCAAGGGGAAGCAGGGGCCACTGACCTCCTGAGGGGGTCGGGGAGTGGTGTAGCTAAGCTGGTGGCCTTGCTTGAGCAGCTTCCTAGTGCTGGGGAGGCTGGGCTGGGGTTGCCCTTGGTGAGGTGGTAGCAGCCGCCCAGGGCCAGGTATGCAAAAACTTGGACCTTGCATGCCGTTTCCCTGGCATTGTGCCCAGGCTGCTGGCAGGTTCCTTCTTGCCCTGGTCCACCTTGCTGCTGGCTGCTGGTTCCCCACCCCCAGGCTGGGAGGATCATCTCCTGGGCGGAATGAGGGACTGCCCTGAAGCGGGGCCACTTACCTGGCCCTCTTTGGGAAAGCAGGAGCTGGGACGAGGCTGTCCCTGAACTCACCCTCCCCATTCACCGGCCCCCCCATCTATCCCTCCCCAGTGGAGGCACGTGTGTGACCCATATGTCAGCCTCCCAGGCTGTCTCTCTTGCAGGTGGGGCCATGATGGGCATGTGCCATGCTGGCAACTGGGGGCTGAGCCCGACACCCCTCTGTGCCCAGCACTGGCGGGGGAAGGTGAGGGGAGGAGGACAAGGCATGGTGGCTCCCTGACTTGGCTCCCAGCAGCTCTGGGGCTGGCAGGGTCCCCATTGCTTCCTCACTACCAGGCCAGGCTGTAGGAGTCTCCTCTTGCTGCTGTAACAAGCTACCACCACCTGAGTGGCCTGAATCAACACCAGTTATTACAGTTCTGGCGGTCAGAAGTCTGACGTGAGAATTACAAGGCTAGAATCAAGGTGTCGGCAGACTTGCTTTCCCTCCGGAGGCTCTAGGAGAGAATTGGTTCCTTGCTTTTTCCAGCTTCCAGAGGCCGCCCACATTCCTGGACTCCTGGCCCCTCCTCCATCATCAAAGCCAGCAGCAGTGTGGTGTTTCGAGTCGTCCTCACATGGCCTCACTGGGACCTCCTGTCCTGTCCTCTTTTCCACTGTTAGGAACCCTGTGATTACATTGGGTCCACACATAATTCAGGGCCACCTCCCTGTCTTAAAGTCGGCTATATCAACAATCTTAATTCCAATGGCAGCCTTAATGCCCGCCCGCCACCCACCCCCCCCAGCTCTCAGGTAACGTAGTCACAGGTAAGGGATTAGAAGGTAGGCGTCTCTGCTGTCAGTTGCTGTCCCATTAGCTCAGATTTATGTACAACAGAAGGAGACCTCACCAGGTCCTGCTCCGTCCCCTTGTGTACTGGTATTCTTGAGTCCATTGTTTTGGCCACTGTGTGGTGCCTTCCAATCTAGGGGCCTCATCTTCTAGTGCTATATCAGACAATGTTTTGTTGTGATCCATAGAGTTTTTTTTTTTAACAGTTTCATTGAGATATCATTCACATATTATACAGTTCACCCGTTGGAAGTGTACAATTCAGTGGTTTTTAGTATCTTCGCAGACACGTGCCACCAACACCACTGTCAATTTTGGAACATTTTTATCATCTAAAAAACTAGAGATAATCTAGTTCAAACGCTTTTATTTTTCAAAAGGGGAAACTGAGGTACAGATACATTAAATCACTTAGATGGGGCCACCTGCAGTTTGTCAGAGCTTAACTCTGACACTAACACTTTTTAAAAAAATTTGTTATTGTTGAGAATATACACAACAGAGCATATGCCAACTCAGCTGTTTCTACTTGTGCAGCTCGGCGCTGTGGATGGCATTCTTCCAGTCACGCAGCCATTCCCACCCTCCTTTTCTGAGTTGTTCCTCCCCCGGTAACATAAACTCACCGCCCCCTAAAGTTCCTATATCTAACGTCTTGGATTGCTTTTGTTGTTTTGATCCCATATGATTGGTAGGGTTTTCACTGGCTGATTTTGGAAGTAGATCACCAAGCCTTTTTTCCTAGTCTGTCTGTCTTAGTCTGGAAGCTCTGCTGAAGTCTGTCCACCATGGGCCATCCTGCTGGTAATTGAAATACTGGTGGCATAGCTCCCAGAATCAGGGCAACCCACAAACCACCACAGTACGATGAACCCACAGGTGGTGCCTGCTGTGGTTGCCAGATCTTTCTTCATCATGAGAACGGCTCTCTCTCATGGCTTAAAGTGCTAGAACCTTTGGGCCTGTCCCCACCTCTGGGCCTGCCTGGGACACATGGGGCCAACCTGGAGCCCCACAGTCCCCTCCCATCACACAGGCAGTCGTTTAGGCAATGTGGGCAGGGCCGTGAGAAAAACAATTCATCACCCTAATTTGCCACCTTCATATTCCATCATGATCGTTCCCACACCTTCTAGCTCTTGTAATGCACTTTACACAGCTGAAAACATCTGCAGGCAGCATTCCTGCCATCTGCCCTTAACCCACAGGCTGGTCTCTTGTGCAGCAGTAATGGCGGGTGATTAATGGGGTCGCTGGCTCTGAGCCTGTGTGGTCCAGGCCTTCTCGGGCCTCACCTCACTAATCCTCCCAGTGCACCGTTCACGGTGCAGAAATGGAGCTGGGAGCTGGGATTTGAACCCTGGCTAGCCTGCATCTGAACCCACCCTGAACGCCCCCCACTCCAACTCTGCGGTCCGCGTATTCCTGTTGGGTGGGCCCATAGCTCTCCAAAGTTCTGCTTCTCCACATACTCTGTGACCACCGCCCTGTGGATCTCGTTGGGCAATTTCCTTGGCTGGCTTCCTGGGACAGGAACTTTGTGGTCAACGGGCCAGGTGGTTTTGTGAGTGTGGGGGCTGGGTGGCAGTAGTCCAAGGCACCCCTTTGTGTAGGGAGAAGGGGGTGCCCGGCATCTCAGGTCTGCCGCCTCTGTTGGCTTCTGTGGGGTTCAGTTCATACTTGACACCAGCCTGTCCTCAGAGGTGTGTGGGGCGGCTGCCCAGTTGGTTGGAGCCAAAACTACCGTCACTGCAAGATGAGACGCAGGCCTGGCAGGAGCATTGGTGTGCAGACAGCCGGAGTTAGACGCTGCTCCATGGCTGCGGCGTTACCTGGGGGATTTTGTTGGCTTGCCAGTCAGAGAGGCCCGTGGTTACAGGATGCGGGGGCCGTCTTCCCTCCCAGCATCTCCCAGCAGCCGTCGGCTGTATCACTTCTAGAGGCCAGGATCCTTCGGTGGGGACAGATACCCTGTGAGGCACATCATGCTCTCGCCACCTTACACTGGGGAAACTGAGGCTCAGAGAGGGGTGGGGGTGCACATAGCCAGGTCGGGGCCCACCAGGATTCCAGGCAGGTCTGGCCAACCCTGAGGCCATGCTTGTGCTGGGCAGCTGGAAAGGAGGGCTTAAATTCGAGTTTCCCCACTGCCTGGGGCAAAATCCCCTCGCCCACGCTGTGCTCCTCTTTGCGTGCCCCCAGAGACAGGAAGCTCACCACCTCTGACGAGCCTGGTCCATTCCTGGGTGGCTGTGACTGGAAGTCCTCCTGGGGCTGAGTCATCACTTGCTTTCCAGTAAGGCCTTGGGCAGCCCCACCAGCTCCCATGGGCAGGCTCCCTGTGTCAGGTAGGAACGTCATAGCATGGGCTGTAACAGGCTGATGGTGTTCCCCGGCCACAGCACAGCCTGTGATGGGCCGACCCATGGTGCTCCCCGGCCACAGCACGGGCTGTGATGGGCTGACTGATGGTGCGCCCTGGCCAGGCTGTGGGAGCCCAACACACTGCATAGTCTGCAGCCTCTGAAGAGGTGTAACTGACACCTTACAGGAGCCGCCTCACTCCAAGGGCATCTCTCGGGCAGAGGCAGGGATACGCCATCAGGTCAGGCTGAGTCCCAGCCTCACCCTGGGCAGCCATCACCCTAGCCTCAGTCTCCCCATCTGTAAATGGGACCCTGGTTGCCCTCCTGGGCTGTGAGGACGTGAGAGGCCTGGTTGGTGGGGCCTCCGGCCAGCTGAGCCTGCATACCACATCCTTCCAGTCCCCTCCATCCTGTGCACAAGGTACCCGAGCTGTTGGTTGGAAAGGGCTGGCTGGACCTCCACCTCTGCCTGGCTGACCCTGCTGGAGTGCCTGCCTCTGCCGCTGTCCTGGGAGACCCTGTTCACTGGGTGGCATTGGGGAGGGCAAACCCGGGGTCACCCAGCTGACCTCAGGCCACTGGGCAGGAGAGGGGAGGAGACACTGCAGACCCTGGGTGCCAGTGTTGACTGACTGAGGGTGCCCTCAGACAAGCCCCTGCCCTTGCTAGTCTCAGTTTCCCCATCTGTACATGATGATGCTGGGTCCATTACTTAGGGTCTGTCCGCTCGTACCCTGGGAGCCTGGGACTCGCGCCCTGTCCCTTCCAGCCCTGGATGGAGCACCTGCCTCCTCATCCACCTCTCACCTGGAGCAAGACCCCCAGCCCCCTCCCACTGAGCAGGTACAGAGGGTTCTAGAAGGCACAGCTGCCTTGCCCTGCCCCTGTGTCCAGTGCTCCTGGCCCCCAAGGCCTCTGCGTCCACAGCTCACCCCCATCAGGCCCTGAACCCCATCCTGCTCCTCTGGCCTTTTCCTGGCAGGGTCTGGCTTCCTCTCAGCCTGGAAAGCCGCCCCCTGCTCAGCCAACTCCCACACATCTTGTTTTTTCCTTTTCTGTTAAAAAAAAAAAAACAAAAAAACACAGAAAAGTACAAAAGGTACTATAACAAAGCACCCACCACCCAAAAATGACCGCATTCAACATTTTATCATAGTTCCTGCAGACCTCGTTTGTTTTAAGAATGAGGACACTTTTGACAAAGCTTGGGCCCTCCACAGTGCCCCCCCGGCACCCCTCCCCCTCAACATCCAGTCTGAGTTTCCACTCTTGGCTCCACTTGGCCTCTGTCAGTGCCCAGCCCCAATGGCTGACCGAGCCTGTGCCCATGCAGCCCTGACGGCTGGCCGAGCCTGTGTACACAGCGGTGTGCTGGGCACCAGGTGTGATTGCCGGGTGATGTTCCCACTCTGGGGTCTCCGTAGACGCTTCAGGTGGTGGGGAGGCAAGTCCACCTGCCTCTGTATCCCCATGGGGCCGAGACTGTTCAAAGCACAGTGCCCAGTCCTAGATGGGTGTCCACCCATCCCTTCTAGATGAGTGTCCCTTCTAGATGGGAGTCTGCCCGTCCGTTCCAGATGGGTGTCCACCTGTCCCTTCTAGATGGGTGTCCACTTGTTCCTTCCAGCTGAGTGTCCAGCTGTATGTTCTAGGACCTTGAGGTGGGGATGGGAGGGTGCTGGCAGGGCTGATTTCACTGTCTGGGGCTTAGAGGATTATTGGGAGGAAGGAGGGATGGGAGGGAGGGAGGGAGGGAGGGAGGAAGGGAAGGAAGAGAAGCAGATGGGAGGAAGGATGAAGGATGGAAAAAAGAACAGAGATGGAAGATGGATAGACAAATGGAAAGGCAGTGGGGGGCATGTAGCTGGGGGCTGGTACCCGCCTCACCCCCTTCTCTCCTGGTCTCGCCCACAGCCAAGTACCCAGCTATAAAGACCCTGATGCGGCCGGACCCAAACCTCAAGTGGACGGTGCTGGGGATGGTGCTGGCTCAGTTTGTGGCCTGCTACCTGGTGCGTGGGCTGGCCTGGCGCTGGCTACTCTTCTGGGCCTATGCCTTCGGCGGCTGTGTGAACCACTCACTGACACTGGCCATCCATGACATCTCCCACAACACCGCCTTCGGCACATGCCGCGCTGCCTACAACCGCTGGTTTGCCATTTTTGCCAACCTGCCCATAGGTGTGCCCTATGCCTCCTCCTTCAAGAAGTACCACGTGGACCACCACCGCTACCTGGGTGGCGACGGGCTGGACGTGGATGTGCCCACGCACTTTGAGGGCTGGCTCTTCTGCACGCCGGCCCGCAAGCTGCTCTGGCTGGCCCTGCAGCCCTTCTTCTACTCGCTGCGGCCACTCTGTGTGAACCCCAAGACCGTGACCCGCATGGAGGTGCTCAACGCCCTGCTGCAGCTGGCCGTGGACGCTGCTATCTTTGCCCTCTGGGGGCTCAAGCCCATGGCCTACCTGCTGGCCAGCTCCTTTCTGGGCCTGGGCCTGCACCCCATCTCAGGCCACTTCGTGGCTGAGCACTACATGTTCCTCAAGGGTCACGAGACCTACTCTTACTATGGGCCCCTCAACTGGATCACCTTCAATGTGGGCTACCACGTGGAGCACCATGACTTCCCTAGCATCCCTGGCTGCAACCTGCCCCTGGTATGTCAGGCTGGCGGGTGGGTGGGCATGGGGGGCCTTTTTGTGCTGGTTGTGGAGTGGCCACTTGGTCACTCGCACTCACGTGGTAGAGGTAGGTGAATGCCCGGCTGGCTCAGGCGGGGTGGGGCCCCCAGAGGCATTCTACAGTTCCGGCCCCTTGGTTTCCTGAAAACCTGGTTGAATCCTGCTCCACGCTGACTGGCTGTGTCCTGGGCACACCGCCTGCCTCCGCCTCAGCTCCCTCTTCTGTGCAGAGCCTGGGCCTCAGGGTGGCCTTAGTGTACTGTGTGCAAAACCCTTCCCAGTCTCCTGCCCCCGTGGCCCTGCTGTGACCCTCCAGGGGCCCTCATGGCTCAGCCTGAGTGCTGGGGAGCAGAAGCCATGGGGGCTGATGCCTCTGCTTTGGGAGACGGGCTGGAGAATTTCCAGAGAGAGAGGAGGAAGGGGGAGGAAAAGACCCTTGGCCATGACCGAACACACGACAAACAGCTTGGGCAGTTCAGGTCCCGCACCTCCATAGCGTCGGGTTGGTCAGGAAGCTGAGATGGCCATTGCAAAGGGGCAGGGATGGCGTCCAGGAGCCTGAGTGTACAATGCAAGGCTCTGTGTGCACTCACCTGTGTGCACATGCTAACGTGTGCCTGTGAGCGTGCCCTATGTGCACGCATTTGTGTATGTGACTACATGTGTGGAGGTCTGTGTGCAGGCGTCTGTATGTCCACGTGTTCACCTGCTCGCATGTGCATGTACTAATGTGTACACGTTAGCATGTCTGGGCATGTGCCACACATGTACATGTTTGTGCATGCATGTGCACACATGTGTGGGTCTGTGTGCACAGGTGTCTGTACATGTGTGTTTACTTGCTTACATGTGCGTATGTTTGGGTCTGTGCATGTATTCGCACGTCTAAGTGTGCCCCACGTGTACACATTTGTGTGTGTGCAGGTGTCTGTGTGTGCACACGTGTTTACCTGCCTGTGCGTGCGTGCATGTGCCCTGGCCCGTGCCACCTGAGTCCCCTTCCCACTGACAGTCCTGAGGTCCCGCCTGGTGCCACGTGTCCCTTAGCCCTCCCCAGGAGCCTGCGAGGCAGGGGCTGTCTATCTCCCACGTTGCAGGGGAGAAGGCAGAGGCTCAGAGAGGGGCAGCCCCTCAGGTGGTGACAGATCAGAATCTAAGCTGCGTCAGTTGCAGACACACCTGCTGTCAACCATGAGCCTTTCCCCCCCAAAAGGAGCAAGGGGCTTTCCTGCTCACGCCTGCCCTGGTCTCTGAGCCGTGGTGTCAGCTATAAAGGAGATACGGGACTGGAGAGTAGGGAAGGCTGAGGCGCTGGGTGGTGGGGCCCAAGTGCTTCCTAAGGTGAGTGGTGGTCTGGTGTGGGGGTGCTGCAGGGGATGCTGTAGGGTGAGGAGGGAGGCCACAGTGCTGAGGCTGCAGAGAAGGGGGTGATGAGGTAAGGGCATGGCAGGTGCCAAAGCCAGAGAGCCTGGGCAGGAAAGGACATCCAAGGCCGGCTGAGGAGCGTGTGTGTAACCTGGCTCGGCAGGGCTCCAGCCAGCTGTGCCCTGGCTGTGGGACCTCTGTGGGCCTCCTGCGCCAGTCACCCCAGGGCGGGCTGCAGGGGGCAGGCTGGGGAGCAGTGCTCTTATGGACTCCCCTAGGGTCCTGGGCACAGCTGCCCTCACCTTCTCCCTGGGAGCCCAAGGGGCCATGGATGGGAGGCTGAGGGGATGGCCAGACTGAGGGGAGCCCACTGACCGCCGCCCACCCCTGCTGCAGGTACGGAAGATAGCCCCTGAGTACTATGACCACCTGCCGCAGCACCACTCATGGGTGAAGGTTCTCTGGGACTTTGTGTTCGAGGACTCGCTGGGGCCCTATGCCAGGGTGAAGCGGGTGTGCAAGCTGGCGGAGGACGGCCTGTGATGGGCGCAGGACTGAGGCTTGCTGGCTGCCCCCTCCCGTGGCCCAGTGCCCCAGAACTGGTCTAGCTGCATTTTGTTCCTGCATCCTTGGCCGCTGCTCCAGTCCCCTGTGAACCCCCAGTACTGTCTGGGGCACCTCGGGCTTTGCAGGACATGCTGCCCTGGATGAAGCCGACCCTGTCTGCTCGGCTGACCAGCACTGTGTCCACGGCCTCCAGAGGCCCCACGTCCACAGCCTCCTGAGGCCCCGTTTTCTGGTGTTCCAGGCCCATGTTAAATTCAGTGCTTGTTTTCACAGCCCCGGCACTGTGCTTAGAGGGAGTGGCCTGCTTCTGAGGCCCCAGAATGTGTGGCCTTGAGACGGCCCCAAGCTATAGCCCCCTCTGCCCTGTTCCCGTTCCCACGCTTGCAGGTGTACACTTCCTCCTGAGGCCCTGGATGCCAGCCCCTGGGGGGGGCGGTGGGAGCGCAGCAGATAGCCCCCACTCCTATCCCTCATCCTCCCCACCCCTCTGAGCTCTGCAGTCTGTCCCCCTGGCGCTCTGCCCCGCTCTCCAGCCCTACCTTGGCCTGGCCACCTCCAGCTCCACCTGAAGCCCTTGCCTCCGTGGAGCCTTCCCTGACCCTGATGGGGCTCAGCCCGAGGCTGGGGGCTATCTCCCTCTGCAGCTCAGACTTCTCCGAGTGGCAACATGAGGGGCTTCTCACAGAACAGGTGCCAGAGGTCAGGTGGACAGGTGGGTGGACAAGAGATGAGTAGACGGTGGGAGCTCAGGGGACCTTGGCCCCGAGTGAGCAGCTGGCAGTCCCTTGGCTTCTGTGTGTCCTGACTGTAGAGGTGGTTGGAGCACATTTGAGAAGTAGGGGCCTCCTCCACACCAGCCCCTTGGCCCAGGAGAGCCGGGGTGGAGTCCTGGTCTCAGGTTGATGGATGGAAGGAAGGAGGGGAACCTGGGCTGGGTCCTTCCTGCCAGAGAGGACAGCAGCCAGAGGAAAGGGCAGACTGAGGCCCAAGGACCACCTCAGAGGTGGGGTGGTGGGTTGGGCTCCCCCTGCCTCTCCTGACCCAGGAGCAGGAGGCTGGAAGGCAGGGCCATGGAGCCCAGGCCGGGCCTGAGCCAGGTGCTGCCCGGGGGAGGGGCCTCTGGCGTGCCAGATACCCCTGGGCTTGCCTTGTGCAGGAAGCGGAGCCTTATGGAGGACTTTGAGCCCTGCCCCACCTTGTGCACACAGGGCGCAAGGGCCAGCTTGGCCCACCCCATGCTCAGTGCTCCTCCACATCTCTGTCCCCTTATCGGCCCGATGGAGGCAAAGGGGCATTTCGAGCCTCACAACATGCCCAGGAGGGGGGATGGGCCAGGCTGAGGCCGCAGGGTCACGGGGGGACCCCAGCTGTCCCAGCACAGCTATGTGGAGGGTGACGGGTTGGGCGCCACTGGCAGGAGACCATGGCTGTGGGGTCTGCAGAGGAGCCGCTGGGAGCCCTGGGCCTTGGTCTTCTCACCTGATGGGTTGAACAATCTTTCAGGACTGCTGGAAGGATTTAGTGGGATTAAGCCTGGCCAGAAACAGTAGCTCCCGTGTCAGCTAGACTGGGGCCCAAGAGGCAGGCACCCCTTTCCCTCCTCCGTGGCCCTCAGAGGGCCACAGGCCTGGGCCAGGCACATCGCCCAGTGTCCGGGGAGGCTGTGTGGGACCTCTGGAGAAGAAATGGTCCCAGGATTCCAGGTCCCCACAAGGCCTGCCTGCTGGCTGTGGGCTGACCTCCCGCGGCAGTGGCTGCTGAGGCCGAGGGTCAGGCCCTCGCTGGTGACCCTGGGAGCTGCACGTTTTGGGGAGATAGGCTGGAGACCCCAGCGGTCAGCCTGGCTGGAGTAAGGGCTGTGTGAGTGGGCAGCAATGACGGGGTGGAGGGCCAGGGTGGTGGGTGGTCTTCCCTGGAGGGTTCGGGTGCAGTGGAAGCTGAGGTACCCTCATTTCTGCACTGCGGGGGCTCTACGCACAGCTGTCTGACGCGGTGGCCTCACTACCAGCCCTCGTGGTAGACCTGTTCCGGTCGGACTGCACGGGTCCCTCTGCTGCTTGGGCTACATCTGGAGGCCCCCTATCTGGGGGTCACCATGGAGGGTGGCTTGCAAAGGTAGGACCTGAGGCCCAGCCCTGGAGCACCCAGCCCGAGGTGCCTGAGCTGCCCCTCACACCCCTTCTCCACCTCCATCACTGCCACCGTTGAAGGCCCTGTGTGCTCTCCTGCCACTCCTGGGGACCAAGGCTCTGGCCTCCCTGAGGAGGGGCATCCCAGGCAGTGGCGTCACTAGGGCCGGTGTCACTCCGTGTGGTAACTCATGGCGTCACCACCCCCGTGGACCGCCTCCTGTACCAGACCAGACAGAATCCTTAGCGATGCTTTTTGTACTGTTAATTGGGAATCATAGTTCCTGTGTATCCCTCCTTTTCCTTTCATTGCTACTTCATTCTCAAAAAAGTTATTGGCTGAGGTTCACAAATACTACTTACCACAGTACACCAGAAAACGTGACAAAAGCAGCGACGATAAAAACACCGGCAGCAAAGAAAGCAAGAGCCTGTGCTTGTAGTGCGTGCAGGGGAAACCACGTGACTCGAAGCGTCACCGTCACTGGGCAATGACCACAGCTCTGACCTGAGAGCCTCAGACGGTTCAAAAAGTAAATCAGCATAGTCTTAGCCGATGGGCTTACAAAAAATGTTTTTGTTGTTGTAACTAACTACAAGAATACTTCTATAGAAACATAGTAAATTTCTGCGGGCACACTGCACAAAAATTTCATAGGCAGTCATTTGGTGTCACCTCCTCTGATAGTGTCTCCTGGTGAGGTCTGCAACCCCCTTGTGACGCCGCTGTCCCAGGCAGGGGCAGCCAGATGCCCGTCAGGAGCCGGTGCGAGAGCAGGAGGCGAGGCACACGGAGTGGACAGCGGACAGTTTATTACCATGTGAACACAGACACCACGCACGCGTGACCGACAGGGTCGCTGGGGAAAGACAGCGTCGGACAGCTCTGTGCGTGTCGGGTGATGCCACACGGCAGGGACAGAGCGCCCACTAGGAGAAAACTCGGCAACCATCTGATGAAGCCTGTAATCTGGGGGCTCCCTCTCTATAAACAAACAAAATGTACACTTAAATAAGCAAATATAAAATACAAAAAGAGACAAGGAGGCCTGGTGTTCTGTGTCAGGTAGAATCTAAAAAAATCCAGGAATTGAACTTTTCCCTCATTTTGAGTATTTATCACAGATTAAGACTTTAAACGAAGCACGTCTGCTTGGTGTGTGCTCAGCTGTGGCTCCTTGCTGTCCTCCATCAGCTGGACTTGGTCATCGGCCGGTGGCAGCGGCAGGACCCTGTGTTATGTGGTGCTGATTCCACTCAGCTCTTGCCTGATGGCTGGGGGACAGGACAGGAGAGGGGGCTCAGGAGCAGGGGCGGCAGGGCCCCTCATCTGCTCTCTGTGACGGGAACCAGCTTGGCTGCAGGGACAGACACTGCCAAGCTGGGACTGGCTCCCGCTCAGGCCCTGCCCCATATCCCAGCTGTGGCCACTTCTTGGTGTCATCACCTGCTCGGTCGCCCCACCCAGGCTCACCGAGATCAGGGACCAGAGAGGACAGAGACCAAAGTAGTATGGTGTTTGAAGGAACCTTCCGGGTGACAGTAAAGGCACGTGTGGTCTGCTCTGCCATTCCTCCTCCCCTCTCACGCCTTCTTGCCAAGCGTGCCCTCTTCCCTCTGAACCCCGAAGCAGCTGCTCCCCCTCCCCGGGGCCTTCTGCTGCTCTCCCCCGTCGGCTCAGGCCTTCCCCAGGGCTCCCCTTTTCCTGGACAGACCCCACTGGGTCTGGAGGCCAGAAGCTGAGGAAAAAGGGCCTGTCATTGGCTCTGAACTGAGGGGTGGGGCTGACCCCTCTGTGTGCCCACCCCTGTGGAGGCTGGAGATCCCCATGTGCACACTGCAGAAGGCCTGACTGCTGACCTGGGTCGGGGGCGGGGGGTGCCGGCCATAAAGCAGGTTAATAGTTGGCCTTGGTGTTGCCTCTAGGCTCTGGCTCCCTCTTCATTCATTAACTCCTTATCTCCCCAGCCCAGGCCTCAGGGGAACTGGACCAACAGGAACCCAGTGCTCTCTGCCCCGGTAGTGGTGTGGCCGGTCCTTGCACCCATGGGAGAGCCTACAGCAATACTCGCCTTGTGCCAGCCGGCTGGGGAGGAGGCCAGGTTTGGGGCTCCCGGCCTGCCCCCCTCCCATCAGACCAGCCAGCCCTCTGCATTCAGCTCCCCGCCCTTTTATACATGGAGACCACTCTTGCCCAGGTCACTCTGATAACCCCCAGGTGTGGAGCTTCCTTCTGCTGCCTCTGGGTGGTCAGGCCTGTAGGGTGGTGGGAGCTGCATTCTTGCCATGTTCCTGGGCTGAACTGCCCCACCCGGCCCTTCCTTTTCCTCTGGCTCCAGATCTGAGCAGCTCCATGAAGGCTGGGGACCGGAACAGACGTGATTCACTGTGACAAGGCCCCTAGCCTGGGCTGGAGCCAGCGGCTCTTTTGGGGAAGCTTGGTGCCTGTTCCCCCAGCCTGGGGCCAAGCCAGCTGTGAACTTGGTCAGGTGCTCTGAGCAGCTGCCCTTCCCCAGAGTCCCAAATCAGTGATTGCAGGGGGTGTCGCAGAGGCATTTTAACCAACAGATAAATAAAGAGCAGACAAGTCAAGTGGCGTCTGCTGGACATGCCTCTCGCATGCATCCTAGATCATTCTCCCTTTCCAACATTTACCACGGCTAACTCTCCACGGAGGAAGCCCTGGTGGCACAGTGGTTAAAGCACTTGGCTGCTAGCCGAAAGGACAACAGTTCAAACCCACTAGTAGTCCCACAAGGACAAGATGTGGCAGTTGGCTTCCATAAAGATTACAGCCTTGGAAACCCTGCGGGACAGTTCTACTCTGTCCTGTGGGGTTGTTATGAGTCAGAATCGACTTCACGGAGACAGATTTGGTTTATTTTTTTTGGAGGCCTCTGTGGAGAAGCATGGGGGATCAGAAAGCGCTCAGATCCAGGCATCACACCAGGAAGGTGTGTATTCTTAGGCAAGTCCTTAACCTTTCTGAGACTCCATTTTCTCAACTAGCGCACGGGGAGATGGTGTGGGGCTTCCACAAGAAAGAATGCTGTCCTGCAGCCCTGGGGGACAGGCAGCCTCCTCTCAGGCCTGGCCCTCACTCCTCCCAATCCCGAGGACCTCACGTGGCCCCGGCTCCCTGCCACGTGGGGCCTACTCACCCTCCATGACCTCCTCCATCACCCCGTGACTCCCCATGGGCTTCTCATCCTCCATGACCTCCATCACCCTATGACCCCCCACGGGTCTCCTCACCCTCCATGACCTCCTCCTTCGCCCTGTGACTCCCCCTACAGGCCCTCACCCTCCTAAGCCCTCTTTCACCCTGTGACCCCCCCACAGGCCCTCACCCTCCATGACCTCTGTCACCCTGTGACCCCCCATGGGCCCTCATCCCCCATGACCTCTGTCACCCTGTGACCCCCCATGGGCCCTCACCCTCCACGATCTCCTTCACCCTGTGACCCCCCCACAGGGCCCTCACCCTCCGTGACCTCCTCCTTCACCCTGTGACGCCCCACGGGCCCTCACCCCCCATGACCTGTCACCCTGTGACCCCCCATGGGCCCACTCACCCTCGAAGATCTCCTCCTTCACCCTGTGACCCCCCATGGGGCCTCACCCTCCATGACCTCTGTCACCCTGTGACCCCCCCATGGGCCTACTCACCCTCGATGATCTCCTCCTTCACCCTGTGGACCCCCCCCCACGGGGCCCTCACCCTCCATGACCTCCTCCTTCATCCTGTGACCCCCCACGGGCCCTCACCCCCCATTATCTCTGTCACCCTGTGACCCCCCATGGGCCCCCTAACCCTCGATGCCCTCACCCTCCATGACCTCTGTCACTCTGTGACCCCCCACGGGCCCACTCACCCTCGATGATCTCCTCCTTCACCCTGTGCAGCTCTCTGACCACCTCCTCCAGGATCTCCTGTGAAGGAGCAGAGCCGCAGAGTGGATGATGGGCAGGGGACAGGGGACAGGGAACTGGGCCTCCTCCAGAGCCACAGAGCTCACCCTCACCCAGCCCCAGGTGGCCCCTCAGCTGCCCCTTCTGAGCTGGGGGGAAGGCAGGCATGGGGTTGGGGTGATGGTGCCTTGGCAGGTCCTGCTATACCACCTTAGGGGTGCCCTGATGAGGCTGAGGGCTGGCAGAGCGGGGAGCCCCAGAGGTGGGCTGAGTGGGCGTGCCTAGAAGGGCATGGGGCACCCCTCCTCTCCACTGGTAGCTCCTTGATGGACATTTTGGTGGCCGAGTATGGGTCCCACTGGGCCTACCTGGCAACATGGACCAGGAATGGCCACCTTCACAGCTTCTTGGGAATGAACACACTCACCTGCTTCATCCGGTCAAAATCTAAGGCATCCAGAGCCACGTCGTTCACACTCCCGGCCGGCTTCATCCTGGGGAGGGGAGGGTGGGGGCAGTAAAGTGGGTGGTGGGGCCTGGCGGCACCCACTCTGCTGGGGAGTGATTTCACAGGAAATCTGGCACCGGGGCCTGACCCTGCTCCACGGCTGAGCGTCCCCTCCTGTCAGCTTTCTAACCTCTGGCCGCTCCTCAGCGACTTGGAGGGCTCTAATGACCAGTCTCCACCTCAAGAGGGTCTCCATGGAGACTGTGACCATATTTCCTAACCCAAGAATTGGGACTCAGGGTCTCCCAAAAGAACTGTGTTCTATTTGAGAGCTCACAACCCAGGCAGACAGGTCCCATCAACTGCCCAGTGCTTCTGCCCCTGCTCAAGTGCAGTGTGGAAGAGCTGCCAGCGAGGTGTGCCTCGGGGTGCTCCAGTCCTGGACTCTGCTTCTCGAAAAGCTTCTGAGCACAGCTGAGCTGGTTTGAAAAAGCATGTCCACGCCTGGGAACCTTGGCAAAATGCTCCGGCCTCCTGGCCTTGTCAACTGTTCTCACGGTGCTGAGGACATGTGTTTCTGGACCTGATTTTGCTCTGTGGATGGTGAAGTCATGGCGAGGATTGTGGTTGGAGCCTGTGGTCTCAGGGAATTGAGTCCAGGCACATGGGCTGTGAGGGAGGATGCTGACACACACGGTGGGCTGCTTGGTGGGCCAGCGCAACTGGTGAGGCACCCACTGGTGTGAGGGGGCCAGTGTTCCCTGCACTAAGGGAGCAGGGTGAAGAAGTGCTTCCGCCCCTCCTGTATGAAGTTCAGAGAGACGCACGGACTCGGATAGGTTCCTGAGTCACTTGGGCCCCAGTGAGTAACCAGGTCCATCTGAACCCCGGGTCCTCCATGCCTTCCTGTGGTCTCTGGTCCAACAATAATTTGCCACAACCTGGGCGAACTGCTTCCCCTCTCTGGGCCTCAGTTTCCCCATCTGCCTACTGAAAACCATACCTGATGACAACAGCAGCTGCTTCCTGAGCTCTGCAATGCCCCTGCAGGGGAGGGGCTGTTACTACCCACCCCCCGGAACCCTCTGGGAAATGAGACAGCCTTGTCTCAGAGCCAGGAGACAAGGGATAGACACTGGAGGGAGGTGCTGGCCTAGGGGCAGGCTGGGTAGGGTGGACAAAGGGGGTGGGGAGCTGAGGAGTACCTGACTCCTCCCTGGTCCCCCACGGCTCCTCCCCACCACAGCCCAGCGAGATCTCCAGAGTGCTGCCCACCTCACACAGTGCCACCCCCTCATGGGGCCCACTACACAGACTGAACCCAGACTTCCTACCACCTGACTTTCCCACCCCTCCAGCTGACCTCCCCTGTGCCGTTTCCAGTGGCTGCCTTCAGTTTTTGGATCTGCGAAGTCGATTGTAACCTCAGAGCCCTGGCACCCACTCTTCCTTCAGCTTGGAAAGCTGCCCCCACTGACCTTCATGTTTCTCCTCCTCTAGGCCTCAGCTCATGTGTCTCCTTGCGAGAGGCCTTCCCCCTCCCCTCGCTGCAGCCCCTCTGTTACCCCCACTCCCCCTGCTAGACTGTCTTCAGAGCACCCCCTAGAACTTGGCTGTTGGTCTTACTTAGTGTTGGACCAGGCCCTCCACCAGAAAAGCAGCCCCTGTTGGCGGGGACTGGCCCAGCACGGAACCCGGCTGACTAGCAGCCCTCGGCCAAGCCTGGCTGGCTAGGCACTCCTTCTCCAGTGTCCAGGCTGCACTTCACCTTGTTTCATTCTTCAAGACCAGGTCAACCGTCACCTGCCCTGAGGCCAGTTGCTTCCTTTCTCCTGGTGCTGGGCCAGAAAGACATTTGCTGTTACCAGTTCTAGATGCCTTCATAGTCAGGCCACACTGGGCTGATGGTTACTGTGTGGCTGTCTGTCTCGGGTTTTTTGGGCAACCTCAGTTCCAAATATTTTACCCTGTTGTCACACAACTTTTGGTTTGGGAAATATGGTCGGTGTGTTTAGAGATAAAATGAGCTCTGTGTGCTGCCCGCTGAGGTGACAGGCCTGAGCTCAGGAGGCCGGGGTGCTGGCCAGCCCCGGGACCAGCAGAGCTGAGGGAGCTGGGGTGCTGGCCAGCCCCGGGACCAGCAGAGCTGAGGGGGCCAGGGTGCTCCCAGCACATGCCAGGCACCGGAAGCTGGTCACACAGTTAGCCACATATCGCCTGGTAGGGGCAGAGGGAGGCAGGCAGTTAACAGACCTCACTTTACAGGGGGACACGAAGGCTAGGGGAGGTGTCCTAACTCGTCCAATGTCATCAATCGTGAATCCAGGTCCGGGGCTCCACCTTGGGCTCTCTTTGTTTCCTCTGATCAAGTCACCTCCCTGGGCCTCCATCTCCTCCTGCCCCCGCCCCCACCACCCCACAGAGCTGGGAGGAGGCAGCTGGGTTGCACGACCCCAAAGCCCCTCCAGCTCCAAGTTTCCCAGGTCTGAGGGAAAAACAGAACCCCCTCTCCCAGAGCACGCTGTTAAATGACAAGACATGAGGCAGGGCATGAGGGTGTTAGTTGTGGGGCAGGGACAAAGGTGCCTGGAGATTGGAGGACACGTGGGCAGAGGGCTGTCGGTACCTAGAGTGAGGCTGTGACTGAAGGGGGCTCTTAGCTTCAGGGCTCTTTGCCACAGACGGGGTTCTAGGGCGATGGAATGAAGCAGATATGTAAATTGGACCCCATGCCTGCCTCCACCCACCAGACGTACATGGCTTCTCCGGACCGGCTCACCTGGACAGTAAGGAAGACACTGGCTTCTCCACCGAGTTGCTCCGCTCCCAAGGCTTCCGGCTAGCCTCTGGACCATGGCAGGGTGAAGAGTCAGAGCTGGCAGAACCCTCAGTGGCAGCCCCCAACCCCCTACGCACCTAAGCAGAAAGCCCCGGCCTGAGGCAGGTTGGCCTGGTGCTGAGCTCAAACCTGGCTCAGTATTTGCCGCCCCTGTCCTGGGGCAGTCCTGCAGGTGGTAGGCAGTGTTGCTATGGCCCCAGTGCTCTCTGCTCCAGGACCCACGCCCCCACCCTCCATACTGCTGGCTGTGACCTGGTTGTGGGCCTCACCATGCTGGGCCTCTCCTTGGAACATGACCCAGCTGGTCAAGGGTCCTCTCGAATATGACTTCTACAGCTGACCAGAGAACCACAGCAATGGCCGAGGGCTGGGACGGCCCTCCAGGACGCTCTCAATGCAGCCCTGTGTTCCCGTTTCTTTCGGGGACCCATGCTCCCACAGTGCCTGCTATTGGTGACCGCTCCTTAGTCACTGCCCCCTCACCCCCACAGGCCATCTAGCCCCATCTCATACTGGGCCTGAAAGCTGGCTTCTCTTTTTTAAATTTAAGCGGTCCTAGTTGTCAGAATCGACCCAACAATTACGTTTCATTTTCCTTCAGAGGATTTGTTGGACTGAATGGAACCTGCTGACTTTGCAGGATGAGTAAGTAGACAGGCAGAAGGAAAGTCCCCAGGGGCCGAGGGGAGGCCACCAACCCCAAGCCCAGCCTAGGCTACAGGCTGTCAGCAGGTCACACCTCCTCTGGGATGAGTGCTGTATCTGCAGGCATGGGCCTGGGGCCACTCTAAGCTCCAGGGTGCGGCCTTAAGCAGAGTACCTAACCCCACCGAACCCCACTTCCTAACTGGGGAGCACTCTACCCCTGGGTGGCTGGAAGGAGCATTGTAGGCGGTCACTCCCCAAATATTCAGAGGCTCCACATGCCACAGCCAGTCCTAGGAGGAGAGGCAGACACCATGGGGCCACAACAACACGGGGGCTGGTGCAGGCACGGGGCCCCAGAGACAGCAAACAGCTGGCCAGCCTCCCTCTGCCGCAGTGGCAGCTGGACAGACTCACGCTGTTCTCCCCTCTGCTCCTAAGCACTGGCTGGGCACAGAGCAGACATGGAGCCAGTGTTTCCTGAGTGACTGAGTGACTGACCCCAGCCTCTCCTTCCCCCGAAAAGCCTCATCACCCCTCCTCCATCACAGACTGATTGGGCGAAGTCCTAGCAGATAAAAGGGCTTTCTGATGGAGCAAGACTGATCGCCAATCCTGTAATCAGCCAACTTTTGGCATTTCAGAGGGTGACATGAATTTCAGCACTCCAACATAACTCTTGAAAGCCTCGCCTTGGCCAGTTTTCCGGTGACTTGCTCTGTGCTGTTAGGTGAATTCCCCCTTGTGTGAGCCTGGGGCCCTGGTGTGTGACAAGCTACAGTGCTGCCATTATAAAGCAGCTGCCCCCTGGGGTGATCCTGCCCAGCCCTCTCTGAGATGGTGTGGAGGCCCTAGCTTACGGATGCCCCTGGAGGAGCCCCACTGCACAGCCAAGCCCCTGGGGCTCTTAGCTCATTTGAAAAGTGAGGAGGCTGCATCAGACTAATGTCTTCATGAGGTCATCCAGCTCGGAGACCTTGTACCATGGGGGGTCCGAGCAGCACCCCTTACCTGAGGAGTTAGGAGGCTGGCTGGCTGCTCGGGTCCCTGGCGATGGAGAGGTGCTAGGATCTTCCTGGAATGGAGAGAAAGGCTGCTTGGGGCAAGTGCAGGGACCAGAGTCATTCAGAAAGCCTCAGTTTTCCAAAGTTTCTAGGAGAACATATATTCCTTTCATTACCAGCAAAACAGTAAATATTACCGAAAACTGAAGACCCTACATCCCCATGGGGAGTTATCTCGCCCCTGGACAGAGTCAGCGAGGGGAGACTGGAGGGAGACACAGTTTCCTCAGGCCCCACTGCTCTCCTGAGGACAGAGCGCTGAGGAGCTGTGAAACACTTGTTGCCTTGGGGCTGTGACTTGCTGGGGGTTTGCAGGCCCTGTGTGCAGTATCTGCTGCGGCTCACCAGGGGTGGCTGCTCTTTTCAGCTGACCCGCCCACAGCAGGGAGCCCTGAGAGCGGCGGGGGCCCCCCACTGCGCCCACCTGAGCAACCCCACCTGGGCTCCAGGCCCCATGCATTCCTCTGCTGGGCGGGGCCCTGCCTCTCAGGGCTGGTGTGTGGGTGCCAAGCAGGTGGGTTGGCCGCATGGGTGTGGCTCCTACACCGCAAGCCAGGGCACAGTCCTTGTCCTGGAAACCTGAGTATGGGAGAGGCACCTGGGGTCCCACACACACAGGTTGCTAAGACATGGGCTGTTGCAGAAAGGAGGGAGTGGTAAGGTCCATTCTAGAAGTTATGTGTGTCCCCAGCCAGCCCACAGGCTCTTCAATGCTGCTGCCGAAATGAGTGTTTTAAGGCCCAGGCCCGACTCATTGCTCGTCTGCTCGAGGTCTCCAGAGCCACCCTGCTGCTCGTAGGGAACAGCCCTTGGTGGAGCTGGCCACTGCAGCTCCACCGCCCTGGGCACCCCCCGCAGCATACCCTGAGCTCCTGCCTCTACCCAGCCTTCAAGGCTTGGTGCACATGCTTCTCCTAGGAGCCGGGGCAGTCTAGGGCTTCTCCCTCTGCTCTTTTTGCTACTTTGTTTCCTGTCTGCTTCTCCTCTGCTTCACAGAGGCCCATGAGGTAAGGACTCTTGGCCCAGCCCTGCTCTTTCCAGGGGCCAACTGTGGGTGCCAAAAGAAACTCCTGGCCATGAGGAGGACCAGGGTGAACAGGAGGTGAAAGTGATAAGGAGGCTGATGAAACACGAGGAAGGGGAGAGTGGGGAACCAGAGGAAGAGAGTCCCCTCTTGAGGTCTACGGCTTCAATGTATTTCTCTCCCAGTAGCCCCCTGGGGTTGAAACGCTCTCTTCCTCTTTGTGCCAGCTGAGGGGAGAGTTGGGGTATTCAGGGACTGCGCCTGTGGAGTGCCAGCGCTGAGCAGAAAAGCTAGGGCTAACTGCAGCTGGGGGCTGCTGGCAAAGACGAGGCCATAGTGCTTGAATGGCAGCGGTCACCGGCTGCTCCTGACCAGGTGGGCCTCTGCCATTTGGAAATTCGTGGCAGGGTAGCTGGAGGACCCTGGGTGAAACAAGAGGACACAGGGTCTGTCTGTCCTCTTAGACTTAGATCTGGCAGGAGGGAGGGGCAGTGGCTCCGGAGAAGGTGCTGGGTGCCAGGGAGCAGGGTGTCCACCTAGCCTGGGGGGCCTTTTCCTTAGAGAGCAGTGTCTAAGCAGAGAAGGCTGTGGAGTTAGCTGGCAGGTTGGCGAGGCTCCAGGCACAGTGAGCTGCTATGCCAAGGCCCTGAGGTGGGTACGACAGTGCGTGGCGTGGGGATCTGCGGGGCTGACAACCAGCCTGTGTGTGTGGCGTGGGGATGTGCAGGGCTGACAACCAGCCTGTGTGGGTGGCGTGGGGATGCGCGGGGCTGATAACCAGCCTGTGTGCGTGGCGTGGGGATCTGCGGGGCTGACAACCAGCCTGTGTGCGTGGCGTGGGGATCTGCGGGGCTGACAACCAGCCTGTGTGCGTGGCGTGGGGATCTGCAGGGCTGACAACCAGCCTGTGTGGGTGCAGCCACCCATGCCTCTCTTCTGTGGTTCTGCCTCGCAGAGGCCCCCTTCACACCACGTGTAGCTGAGGTTAAACGGAGCAGTTTCAGGAGGAGTCTGTGTAGGAAAAGCTTAATGTGGAGGAACAGTGGCTTAGCCAAGCCAAGTGGACGCAGGGGCTTGGTGCTCCGTGGCTGGACCGGCTACAGCCCATCTGCCCAGGGCACAGTCTGCGGGCTCCTGCTCCACTGACGGAGCCTCAGGAAAAGAAAGCTCTCCACCTGCCGGAAGTACCTCTCCGACCCCATCCCTTGATAATGCTCTGGCTGGCACCCTGTAAAGGTGGTTTGTCCTTGAGCTCCCCTGGGCAGGTGAGGCCCCTTCCTGGGCTCTGCAGGGCTGTGCTTCCCTCATAGCACCTAGGGGCATCCTGGCTCTGTTTCCTTCTGTCTTCCCCCAGCCCGAGCCCCTGGGGCAGAGCAGGAGTGGCTCATGGAGGGTACTGGTCAGGGGAGACACGGGTGTGTGTGTGCACGTGTGTTTGCTGCAGAGGCCCCCCCCTCGCCCCGTTCACAGTTCTGTGACCCCAAACCAGTGCACCTCAGGGCTGTGGAGGCCCAGCTTTGGGCCAGAACGCCTTCTGGCTCATTGACACCAGTGGGAGGCATGAGGGGTGGGCAGCGGGGGCTGCTCACCGTTTGGCTTTCATCTTCCTTTTTATCAGCCGGCTTGTCTGTTTGGGAGGCTGCTTTTCTCCTGGACACAGGGAAAAAAGATGATACAAGTCAGCTCCTGAGGTTTTCAGACCGAACCAGTACACTGCCTCCTTGCCAGACCCACGGGTCCCCAGACGATCCTGTGACATGGGCACTGTGGGCCCTGTTTCACAGCGGGAAGGCGGCTGTCCAGGTGTCCCATCTGCCAGTGGCAAGGCCGGGTTAGGGTCCAGGCCTCTGGACTCATACTGAGTGCTTGTCCCCCAACCCAGGACATGGAGTAGGTTCTGGCAGAGAGTGGGGGGCTTGCTCCCTGTCCAGGCTGAAGGGTCTCTACCCCCAGGATGCTCGTAGCCTCTCTGGGTCATGCCCCATCTGTCCCCAGCTCTGGAGGACAAGAGGGCAGGCCCAGGGGAGAGAGGGCAGGCCCGGGGGAGCCGTCCCTGTCCCTCCACAGGCTGGCTGTCGGGGCAGGCTGACCCACAGCCTGTGGGAGGAAAGAGCTTCTCCTCTAGTACCTTGGCAGCCCCTCCCCCCAGTATAAACCACTGCTGAAACCTGGAAATGCCCAGAAAAGGAAAGGCTTTGAATAGCCTGAATTGATGCCCTTTTCATACGCTCTAATTTTTTTTTAAAAAGGCACTCGTGTTTTTTTGCCCCAGTGGTCGCCTATATCTGGCTAATTCCCAAATCTACACGAGCAAAACCAAACCCAAACCTGTTGCTGTTAAGTCAATTCCGACTCATAGTGATCCTACAGAACACAGTAGAAATGCCCCATAGGTTTCCAAGGAGCAGCTCGTGGATTCAAACCGCTGACCTTTTTGATTAACAGCTGAGCTCTTAACACTGTGCCACCAGGGCTCCTCTACACAAGCAGACCCTTCACACATACACGCCTTTGGGGGTCCTCAGCGCTGTGAGGCTGCCACAGCATGTGATCTCATACGCTGACGGGAGTGCTGCCTGGGGGGGTGTCGCAGCTGGCGGTGTGGCTGCCACTCGCTAAATGAAGGGGCCCACATGGCTACCTCCTCAGCACACCAGGGGCCTTCTTCCTTAGACTTCCCATCTCAGGAGGAGAGGCTACTGACCAGAAACTCAGGATGATCCTTGACACCACCTCCTTCCTCCCAACACCAAAGGTCAAGTCTACCTCTGAGTTTTATCTCAGTAGCACGGCCCCAAAGGGAGAGGCAGAGAGAAAGCTTCACTGCAGACACCCCCATCGGCTCCACCTGGCGGATTTCAAAGAACGCTTGTGGAACCCTTGGTGTCTGCTCCTGGTCGGCCTGGCTGTCCCACTGGATCTGGGCGTCTCCCTAGTTCCTGGCAGCCCTGACCCATTCCTGTTCTCAGAGAGAAAGCAACTTCCTCTCGGTTCGGTCTAAACCATCCAAGGCCGAGCCGTTATTGTGAACTTACTGGCTTTGGATTTGGGGAAAACTTTAATATTTTCTTTTCCACAAATAGTTTTTATGTTCACGTAAGGCCCCTGTTCACCCAAGTGCTTTGAGATGGAATCCAACGCCTCTGTGTATCGTCTGGATGCCCGTGACCTCACCTTTGCTGTTGTTTTCCCACGAACACTCTCCTCCCTGCCCAGCCTGGGGTTGGCCTCTGTCTGCCCACCGACCTGTGCTCAGAAGCTCAGCTGGGGCCCTGTCTGCTGCAAAGGACTGAACAAGATTTAACAGGACAATGACGTAGATGCCCTGGTCCCGGGAGAGGGCAGGTGGGTCGTGGGTGGGGCAGGGCCCGCATGGCTTCACGTGCGCCAGGCTTCTCTTAGCCGAGGGCATGCTCCAAAGGGCCAGGCTCCCGGCCATCTGGTGCCAGGTGAGCAGGCACTGATCTGTGTCAGCACATTCCCGTTGCCAGGCCACATGGAAAATAAAGCATGAGCTTTGCACGCAGCGGAGAAAGGCAGTTTGATCGTCTACCTGCTCAGGTTTCATGGGGACAACAGGCACGGTGACAGCGACGGCCATCGGCCAGCTGAGCCACACCCTGCCCTCCCCATGGGGATGGAGAAATGGCTTCTTTTCTGGCCCAGATGACAGAGCCCCGGGTCCAGAGCCCACCCAGGACATGGATGGAGCCGTCTCTTCAGGGCCTGGTCCTCTGGGGCCCCCTACGATGAGCCCACGGGGCGGGACCCTTCACCACAGCACAGCCCAGAGTCCTGTGAGTAGCACTGGGCCCAGATCCTCTCATTCTGGGCTCACAGGCACGGGGACCGTTCCTCCTTTCCCTCTGAAGTTATCACCAAATTTATCTCTGCTCAAGACAGGGCTGGTCCAGTGTAGACACTTCAATAAACACTTAGTCAACTGGGAAGATGAGGGCTCTGGAGGCTGGAGGTTTCTTTTGGTTTGATGCCTCAGAATGGCCCTCTTGAGAAGGGAAAACTTGATGAACACTCTCCTGCCGGCTAAGCTCATGTGACAGGCGAGGAGCAGTGCCACCTGACAAGTAAGCTGGGTAGAGTGGGGGGACGACGCACCTCTTGGCCAGCAGCTTGTTCATTTCTTCCATGAGGCCTCCTCCTCCACCCCCACTGCTCGCCCGGTTAGGGTCAGTCTTCGAGGTCCCGCTGGGACTGGAGCCTCCAGACGCATCTTCTGGCTAAAGGAAAAGGAGGTGCTAATTCAAACCCTGGTGCTCGTGGTGGGACAGGCAGTGCCGATGTGAAGGGGAGAAAGGCCTATGCGTGAGTGTGAGTGTGCGTGTGTGTACGTGTGAATCTTAAAATGGCAGCGGGAAAAGAGGCCTGGGGGGTCACTGAGTCCAATTTCCCCCAATTCATAGGTGAGAAAATTAGAACCCAGGGGGACAAGAATGAGCCCCAGGCTAGCAGTTAGCAGACACCTTCTTGACCTGAGGCTTAGAGTCTGCGTCCTTTCCAAGACCAGCCATGGCAGGGAGGGGGCAGTTCTCTGGGGAAGGAAATAAGTTCAAGCCCAAGGTCAGAGGTGCTCCTCCTGTGGGAGCCACATTCACAGCTCACTCCAGACGCCCACATCCTAGGCTATCCACTGAGGGCTAGAGAAGGAAATGCACCAACGGAACCAGTTTCCACAACACAACCTGGCAGAGTGGCGAGAACAAAAGACTCACAGCAGGAGACAGGGGCTAGAGGGCAAACCTCTCTGTTTCATCTTTAAAGGGGAGTCTCTGGAGATGGGGTGAGAGATCTGACCCCCAACAACGTGAACCTGCCCTCCACGCCCATTCCGGCCTCGGACCTGGAAAGCTTACCCGCTGGACTCTCCGTAGCTTGGCCCCAGCCAGGGCGGCAGCCAGTCCGGACACGGAGCCCTCATCGTGGCTGGACCCCTGTGCTCCTCCTGCTGGCAGTGGAGGCGGGGGCGGGACAGGGGGTGGGGGTGGGGGTGGAGGCCCGCTGCAGGAGAGGGGCGCACTGGCTGTAGATGAGGGGTGCCCCGGTGGGAGGATGGGCCCTGGAACACAACAGCGGCCTTGTCAGACCCAGCCCCTGCCATGGCCCACCTGGCTGTGCTCTTGGGTCCCTGGGCGAGGGCAGAGGGCAGCTGCTCTCAAGGGCTCTGTTCCAGGTCCTCCCTACTGCTGGCCTCCTTAGCACCGGGGTCGCTGGACCCACAGGCCACACATGGGCTGCCGCTCCTGGAGTTCAGCAACCTTTCCCTTGTTCCTCTCACGCTTCTCCAGTGGAGAGGAAGCTCTCTGTGGCACAAACTGTGCCCTTTCTTCTTTTCTGTTCCTTCTAAGTACTGGGCACCACCTGAGACATCGGTAGACGCTGGTTCCCGAGGTCCAGCTGTGACTGTGGCAGGTAACCATGGGCTACCTGGTCACTGGGTCACATGTCAGGGAACAATGCTGAGTGCCTGTGATAGGCAACTGGGCTCTTGGAGGAGAGTCTGCCAGTCACCATCCATGTGTCCAGCCACCCTGTGTCCAACAGTGACGGAGCACCCGTGTGGGTCAGGCCCGGCCAGGTGCTGGGACTGTTACAAAGACAGCCACCGCATTCGGCTTATGGTGATCACTGCCGAGTGGGAAACACTCAACCAGGCACACTGTGAATGCAAAATGGTAATGGTGATAAGGTGACAGATGCTACTGAGAGCAGGTGCCTGGTGCCATCCTGATGTGTGAAAGGGGCTGACTGGCCAGAAATGCACAGAGGACTTCCTCAGGGAAGCGATGCCTGAGCTGGGGTGTGCGCAGCAGGAGTGGAGCTGGGTGAGGCGGGCTGCTTCCAGGTGGAGGGGTGACGGGCAGAGGCCCGACAGCACTGGGACAGGAGGCACAGAGGATCTCACGGAGGGCGGCCAGGGAGGCCAGAGTGCAGAGAGGGGAGAAGTGGGGAGGTAAGGGGTGGTACAACGACACAACGGGCCAGCGTGCATGGAACAGTCATGTGGCCCCAGTGCAGAGAACAACCCAGTGGGAGCAGGGTGCCTGGGGGGGCAAGGTTATGGCAGCAGGCGGCATTCTCACAATAGGGCGCCTGTCATCAGCTGGGGCTCAAGTTTCTCATCAGTTAGACAAGGTAATAGTCACCTGCTCATTTCCAGGGGTGTGTGAGAGACCAAGACCAAGGCTATGAAAGTACCAAGTCTATGATAAAGCCTGGTACTTATTTATCAAGCCTGCCATTTTCCAGAAAACCCTCTCTTCTTCCTCCTCTCACGTGCTAAGTTCCATCCAGCGTCAGACCGAAGCTTAGCCAACACCTTCTCGGGGAAGTCTTCTCCTCCGTGGCTTTAGTGCCCTGCGTGTGGCTTGGTCACAATGTGTACTAAGTGATAGGATAAGTGTCACCTCGTCTGTCTTCTTCACTGGATAGTGAGGTCCTTGGGGGCAGGTTTGTGTCCGTCTTGCCCATCTCGCGTCCCCGGCTTCTAGCACGGTGCCTGACGTGGGCTAGACTGCGCCGAGTGAACTCTCAACCTTCGGCTCTGCTCCCTGGTCCCCTCCTTCACTCTGAAGTGACCATCGTGCTTTGGATACCTACACAATCAGCACCTCTTCGCAGAGGGCCGGCATGCCCCTGGACACCTGGCTGTCCACTGGGCGTAGGGGCTGGGACTCGGCCCCAGAGGAGGTGGGCACTCTCACCTGTGGCCGAGGTTCTCCTCTCCAGAGGCTCCTGACGCTGCTGCTGCTGCTCCATCACTTGTCTGAAAAAGAACGTCCACCTGAGCCCCAGGAAAACGCGCCTCTGTCCCCAGCCCAAGCTGTGGTCAGGTTTCCATGCTGCCCGTGAGCCTACTTTGTGCGCGGGGCTGGGTGACCCTGAAGGGCCTGTCCCCCGACTGTGGCCTCGAGTGTCAGAGCCTGCTGATCCCCGAGGGAATGTGACTGGACCAAGGTTCCCAAAAGTGAGTGCCGGCAGTCTCCTGATTTTCGGTGCACACCTGGACAGGGAGGCTCTCAGAGAAGGTTCCAACTACCACCGGGACAATCTGACTTCGCTCACTAACATGGCCACACTTTTCCAGGCTTGACGAGTGTGCCTGGCTTTGCGGGGCTAGGGCCTCGGCAGCCCCAGGTAGGCCAGTTCTCCCTGCACCTGGCTAAGTGCCCGGGACAATCCCAGGCACTGCTGCTGTGGGAGAGACGGACACCGGGGCTGCGTGTCTCCATCCCTGCTCCCATACCTGGCTAAGTGCCCGGGACAATCCCAGGCACTGCTGCTGTGGGAGAGACGGACACCGGGGCTGCGTGTCTCCATCCCTGCTCCCACACCTGGCTAAGTGCCCGGGACAATCCCAGGCACTGCTGCTGTGGGAGAGACGGACACCGGGGCTGCATGTCTCCATCCCTGCTCCCACACCTGGCTAAGTGCCCGGGACAATTCTAGGCACTGCTGCTGTGGGAGAGACGGACACCGGGGCTGCATGTCTCCATCCCTGATCCCACAGAACCTAGTGCAGGCCGCCCCCATCTATAGGGTCACACGGTGTGCTCAGTGCAAAGCTATGGGTGCCTTGGTGGGTGCAAATGGCCTGGTTCTCATGACAGAGAGGGTCGGGACAGTTAAAGGTGAGGACATCACCCACAAATATGTCTACAGAATCACTGGAGCAAGAGGAGACTTAAGAAACCAAACTACCCAGACCAGGGGTGGCAGCAGGCCAGAACTGGGCTCAGTGGGACAGCATGCTGGAGGCCTGCAGTGATGGCTGCCATGGTGGGGAGGGCGGCCAGGGAAGCACAGGGCTTGGCCACGCATCTCCAGCCTGGAGTTAGGGCAAGCTGTTTGTCTAGTGCCTGACCCTGTGTCTGCATGCAGCTGGTGCTCAGTAAGTGCCTCATGGAGTTGGTGTGATCTTAGAGCTAGGGAAACTGGGACCCCAAGTTTACTGCAAGGAGCATTTAGAGGCAGCTAGCTTTGCTGTGCCGGTTCTGGGGTTAATGGCTTTGTAAGCCAGGCAAGTCCTTTTCCTCGCTGGGCCTCAGTTTCCTGTGTGTGAGATCAGCCCCGCAACGTCTGTTTCCCAGGCTCTGTGAGGATGCTGTCAATGCCGCCGCATCTGTGTTAGCTTCTCTATCCAAACTGCTGAAGCAGCACCCAAAACACTGACCTCCCCAACAGGATGCATATGCTTGGAAACCCATGGCAAAATGGGGAAGTCTGATCGGCACTGATGCTGCCGTGTGCGTGAGAAAAGGTGGCTCCTGTGCGTGGAGTCACCCACTTGCTGTGTAACCCCCAAGTGAGCCACAGCTCCCCACCCAGCCTCTTGTGTGAATGAGCCTCCCTGGGACCATGGGTCCCTGCCTTCACCGCCTGTGAATCCTGTGGCTCACAGGTTGACCACCAGGGTCCGCTCAGTCCGTGGACAGACTCCGCAGGCAAAGCTGACCCGTCCTCTGCAGCCAGCTCCCCAGGGCACTAGGGCTGTGAGCTGAAGTAACGCAGTCTGGACGTTTTTGACCAGTTCTGAGAAAACAACTGAAGCTCTGTCGAGCACCTATCTGCTGCTGGACATTTACGGCTCAGACCTGGTGGGCGCCCTGCTCTGGGTAGGGATGGTACTGGGCCTGGTGAAGACAGATGGGCTCAGACTTGAGGTCAGTCCTGAACCTGCCTCTAACTCCCTGGTTGCTTTGGACACGTCATTTCCATTCTCTGAGCCTCAATTGCTCATTTAAGAAACCGTGACAATAACAGCAGCCCCTAAGAGTTAAGGCGAGTGTTAAAAGGAGACAAAGCATGTAAAAGCCCACTGTCAGTTGTAAAGCTCTGCACTCCTATGGGGTCAGTAAACACAGGAATGAATAAGAGCGGATTCCTTGTACCTGAAGGATATTTCCACTCATTGCCTCATCTGCTTAAGGTGGGCGGAACAAGGGTTAACAATGTTCTTTAAAATGGGGAAACTGAGGTCCAGAGCAGTAATGGTCATAAAATCTAACGTCAGGGCTAGAAGGGGCCTGAGGTAGTCATTTCTTATATCGTCAGAGTGAACCTGGAGAAGAGAAGGAGTCTGGAGAGATGGCACCAGGGCGGGGGTGGGGGTAGTCTGCTTTCTCGGCTCCTAGGCCGGCTCTACTGGGGTCCAGTTACAGAGCCCTGGAGCTTTGTTCCTGCCTTCTAGAACATGGGGTCAGGGTGGACTGGCCCGTGCCTGCTCTCCCTCGACACAGCTCCACCGACCCATCAGATGAGGTGGAGACCCTCCCTGCAGATGACAGGCTGGGTTCAAGCCCTGACCTGCCACTTCCAAGTATGTGACCTGGGGAGGCCCCTCCTGCCTGAGCCACCATTGCTCCTCTAGAAGTTCAGGACCACAGCCTAGACGCTCCCTAGCCCTCAGACCATGCCCCATGGGATGCCCCCTCCACAGGCTGGGCCCAACCATGCCAGGGGCACTGCCCTGGCCACACTGTAAAAGTACCTACAGGTCACAGAGCACCCTCAGGGCTTCCACCCAGGAGGTGAGCAGGCAGGGGCTCCCCAGAGGGGCTGTGTCACCCTCCCCAGGCACCCAGAATGGCAGTGGCAGGAGCAGGACAGAAGGAGAGAAGAGGCAGCGTGGGTGGTGGCCAGGACCAGGGCTCAGAGCAGGTGGACCTGGGCCAGCCTGTCCCTGCCCAGCTCCAGCAGGGTGGCCTTGGCACCTGATTGACCCATGTCGTGTGTAGAGGGGACTGATGCACTTGGGAAGGTGAATGGAACAGTCTGAGCAGCGCTTGGGACACTGCTGGCTGATCATGCAATACCGAAGTTAAGAGCATAGACGTTCAGTCATTCCTGGCCTTGACTTCCAGTACAAACGGCAGTGAGCTTGCTCCCTCTCCGCTGTTGGGCCTGCTTCCCCAGCCCGTCTGTGTCTCTGGCATCCCTGGCCCTTGCTTGCTGAGGGTGCTCTGGGCAGTGGGCACCTACTGGGGGGGCTGCCACACTAGTCTGCCTGGTGGGGTGTTCGTTACCTTCTCTGGATGTCCATCTCATCGGGAGAGGGGCCATTCTGCGCCTGCCGCTGCGCGGAGGGGCCTGTGGACAGAGAAGTACCGTGGTCGGTGAAAGCGGAGGAAGCCAGGCCTCGGACAGATGTACCCGTGACTGTGTCCATCGCTGCCCACCCGCCCCGTCACAGGAGAGTCATCCCCGGCCTTTTTTTAAACGTTGGTCCTCTCACCCGGCATGCCTACCCCATCTCTCTCCCTTTCTCACGGCTCTTCCCTCTGAACCAACAAACACGATCACATGTTCACGTGGTTAAAACCATCCCTTCTACCTCCCTCCCTCCTCAAACTCCAATTGTTCTTTCTGCTTCCTCACTTGTGCTGTCTCCTCGACCCTCTGAAATCGGGCTTCTGACCTCACCATGCCCCTTGATCTGCCCTTGACCTTGTCTAGCACGCTGGCTGGAGGGCTCTGGCCAGTCCCCTCCCTTGGACCAAGGACTTGTAAGGCCTGTGATCTGCTGGTGCTGAAAGGTCTTTCTGAGTCTGCCAGCCTGGCCTTGCCTGGGTCACTCTCACTGTTTCCACCCCACCACCAGTCCCGCTGCCCCCACAGCGGCCAGCTGTGGACACAGGGGTCTGTTGTGGCCGTGTGCTGCATGCCTCGTCTGCCTGCTGGACTGGGCTTCCCCCCACACCCTCAGCCAGCCCATTCCTCCTGAGAGTGGGGTGCCCCACAGGAGCCCCAGCCCATGCATGAAGACATATTTCAAAATGAAGCAGCTGGAAGTTTAGTTCAGAGGAGGACGAGATAGCCTTTGGTGGCACGAGGCCTTCCACTCTTCTTAAATGAAAAAGTTAAGTTTTTTTTTTGGCTATAAGGATCCATAATACTACGAAGTACAGTCCTTTTGTTTTAGAGAAGGGACCTGAGACCCAGCGAGGTGAAGGGGTCTGTCTAGCGGCACGAAGGTATCTGTAGCAGGTGGGTTTTTACTGTCTCTTACCCCTGGCAGGTGGCTTAGCCCCATCCCCGGCCACAGCTGCCCCAGTGGGGCAGGGAAGACAGATGAGGAAGGGGCTCTTCTCCAGAGCCATCTCCGAGCCCTTGGGAGGCCCAGGTAGCAGCCCGTGTGGAGGGAAACCTCAGGTGAGCAGCCTTCCTGGGCCCCAATTAATCAGATGCAAGTCTGTCTTGGCCTGCAGTGGGCTCAGACCTGCTGTGCGATGCAGTGAGAAGCCAGGGTGGAGGAGCCTGATGTCTCTGATGCCACAGCCCGGGTGAGGGAGAGGGTGGGGTCTCAGCTCCTTCTCCTCCCCTCCCATGGCTCCTTTGTCACTGAGTCCCACTGAGGCTGTGTCTGAAACTCTCCATCCCACGTGGCTGCCTCAGTGTCCCTCCTGGGCCACGGGCTCTGTCTCCACCATCCCTCACCCACACCCATTCATCTTCCACATGCAGCCCAAGTGAGCTCCTGCAAACAGGCTGGGTGCAAGCGCTCTGAGTAAGACTCAGGCTCTGCAGGCTTTGGCCCAGCTCCCCTGTGCCTTCTTCCTCTGTGACGTGTCCCATAGGCAGGCCTTCCAGGGATTTGTATCACTTTATTCTGGTTCAAATCCCTCCTGAGGATTTGCATTTCCACCCCAGATATACTGAATCGGAATCTACAGTTTAACAAGACCCCCAGGTGATTCTTTTGCATAATAAATTCCGAGAACCACTGCTCTACTAGTGCTTCTCAGACTTGGTCCCTAACCAGCAGCATCAGCTGGAACTTGTTAAAAATGCAAATTCTCCGCAAGGGTTCAAACCTGAAGGAATCTGCTGGAAGCCTGCAGGCCTTCTGTGTCTGCTCCTTGAGCCCCAAGCACATGCACTGCCTGCCCCCTCTGTCTGTCTGTCTGTCTATTCAGTCCACCAGGACAACCTCCTCCCCTGCCATCTTCACCTGCTGAGCCTTCAAGGCCCAACTGCAAAGTCACCTCTTCCACGAAGGCTTCCTAAGCTCTCACTCTCCTCTCCACTCAATGCCCAAGTGCCTCTCAGAAAACACACAACTTTCCAGCTAATATTAGTCTCAGGGCAGGTCTTCTTTCCCTCACTAGACTTTGAGCTTCCTGAGGGCAGGCATCAGCCTCTCATCACTCTGGGCTGGGGCCTGGCTCACGTCAGACACCCGGTGTGTGTTACTGAGTTGAGTTGGGGAGGCTACTGGGATCTCATGGTCGCCAACTCTGGGGAAAGAGCACCGGCAAAGGAAGGGGCAGAGCTGGGTCAGAAGAAAATACAGCTGGAAGAGACGAGCCACAGAGACGCCTGCCTGGCTTAGCAGGAAGCTGGAACTCATGCTTGTTCCAAGAGGAGGCAGATCCCGATTCCCTGCAGCCCCTTGCCCACTGCTTACCGGAGGCCTTGGGGCCAGACTAAGACGGGGCCGTGGCTGCAGCCTTTGCCGTAGGCGCTACATGTCACACCTGCTTCTGCCAGAGGACACCAGCTCTGCGCAGCTATCACAGAGTTCCGCTGTCATCTCCTGCAATGGTGTGCTGCCACCCTCCTCTAGGTACATGCACGGCGGACATGCATTTAAGGACCACATCGACCTGCCTTATCCCCGTAAGGCTCTGATCAGGGCCAGGCAGCCTGGGGTGATACATGGCTGTGCATCCCGAGCAAATCAATGTGCTCTTCACCTAGAAACCAAACCCGTTGCCGTCGAATCGATTGTGACTCATAGCGACCCTCTAGGACAGAGTAGAAGTGCCCCATAGGGTTTCCAAAGAGCAGCTGGTGGATTCAAACTGCCGACCTGTTGGTTAGCAGCTGAGCTCCTAACCACTGCGCACGCCACCAGGGCTCCTCACCTAGAAAATGGGAGGAATAACAGTAACAGTACTTCACAAAGCTGCAGTGAGGAACAAGTGAACTGCATGGAAAAGCGCTTGGCAGCCATAAAAGCCCTGGGAAATGTTCGTTTTCATTATTACTTACAGCAAATTCTCTGGGTGACCTTTTCACGGGGCCAAAAATTTCTTGTTAATTGCTGGGCTGCCTGTGTCCTTGCAAACTTAAATGGCCCTTCAGCCCTGATCTGATTTGCTTGTACTGTTAAAAAGGCACCTCGCTCTCCAATTTATGGGGTGCTTTCTTCCCCGCAGTCCTCTGCCTGCCCCCTCATTCCCCAGCCAGCCCCCCCACGGCCCTGTGAGGTGTGCAGGATGAGTGGTGGGGGGCTCTGGCTCAGAGGCTACCTTGGTGTTGGCAACCTTGTTGAGCCTGGGAGCTGATCTCGTCAAGAGGCAGGGCATGGCCCACCCACTGGGGCCTCCAACAAGGCGATCTCACCCTTCTCTTACTCATCTCAAATGTGTTTTGCTAGAGTCAAAATCAAGAGCCTGTTCATACTCTGGTCTTGTTGCTGCGAGCTGCTGTCGAGTCAACTCCTGACTCATGGCGACCCAGTGCACAATGGGAAGAAATGCTGCCTGGTCCTGTGCCATCCCTATGATCAGTTGAGGACTGGACTATTGTGATCCACAGGGTTTTCACAGACTGATTTTTGGAAGCAGATCGCCAGGCTTTTCTTCCTAGTCCACCTTAGTCTGGAAGCTCCAGTGAAGCCTGTTCAGCATCACAGCAACATGTTTTACACGTCCACGGACAGGCAGGTGGTAGCTAAGCCTGAGGTGCATTGGCTGGGAATCGAACATGGGTCTCCACATGGAAGGTGAGAATTCTACCACTGAACCACCTGCCCTTATTCACACTATAGGAAAGTAAAAAAGAGAAAGGGAACTTGGAGTGAACGTCAAACAAAGGTCTGGGAGAGCTGTGAACTGCTGACGTTTTGTAGCACACACTCATGATAGCGGAGCTTGTGCCCTGGTAGCCATCGGGGCAGAGGGTGGGAAGGTTAGATGGGGCCTAGCCGAGTGGCCGCCTGTTTGCACACAGGACCAGGGGAAGGGGCAGGCTTGTCTGCTTGAAGCCCTTGGACCAGTATGCTTCCTGGGGAAGGGCTAAGGTCTCCCCTCATAGAGGCCCCACTCCAGCTTGAGTTCTAAGTTCCATCCAACACCCATGCCTCCAGACGCTGTAGGGACCCAGAGGAGGTCCTTTACTCTTGTGGGTCATGAGGTGGAAAGCACAGAGGAGAAAACACAGAAGAGAGGGTGAGGCTGCGCGATCCCCCAGCCATGGGCCCAGCTGAGAGGAAGAGATGGGAGAAGGAGGGTGAGGAGGTCAGCCAGCTAGAGAGGAAGGGAGTGACCTTGGACCGCAGGAGCAGTCTAGGGCTCACAGCAGACTGCAGGTAAGTCATCCCCGCCACCCAGCTTCTCATCTGTAAGCAGGAACGCTGATGGTCACCAAATGCCCCCTGCTGGGCTGTTCCGAGGATGAGTTGTGATTATACCTGGCACTTGTATGGCACTCTTACAAAGGCTTTTACATCTTATGTCTCTGATGCAGGATCCGACAATGGATTCCAACGCCAGGCCCCCTCCTTTTCAACAAAGTGGTTCTTGTTTAACAGAAGGGGGAGCAGATGAGAGAGAGAGAAGTGCCCAAGCCGCATACTGCCAGGATGCAGGGTGGGCTGGAAAGAGGCCCCATCAGGGTAGGGAGTGACCTAGGTGTGGGCCACACCCTCCCTGGGCCACTGGCCGATGTGCTGGGAGATGGGCAAGTACCAGGACAGTCCAGGTTGGGCCCAGCCCTGCTGAGTGCCTACAGGAGCTATACAGACAACACCTTCTTAGGGACCTCTGCTTACGATGGGCCCCTTGGCTCACTAAGATACATCACACACGCGGTGCATGTCAGGTCAGGCCCGGCCCAGCTGTGCGTCTGCGGGAGCCGTACAGACAGCACCTGCTCAGAGGTCTCTGCTTACAATGGGCCCCTCGGCTCACTGAAATACCTCACACACACTGTGCATGCTAGGTCAGGTCAGGCCCGGCTGCGCGTCTGCAGGAGCTGTACAGACGGCACCTGCTCAGAGGTCTCTGCTTGTGACGGGCTCCTTAACACACTCAGATACATCACATAAGCTGTGCACGCCAGGGAAGTCAGGAAACAGTCTGGTCTTTAATCTCTGGGGCCACAACTGCTTTGTTCACCTTGATGTTCCCAGCACTCAACACAGTTCTTGGCATATAGTGGACACTCAATAAATACTTGTTGAATAAATGAGTGACTAGGCACCAAGCAAGCTGTCTGATGCCCTCCGATCAATGACGGACATAGAGCAGGTGAAACATCCTCAAAGACAACAGAAGTCCGATGGTCTCAGCCCTCACAGCTGGGAAGCCAGTGCTGAGCCGGGACTGCGCCTCAGACGCCCGAGACAGCAGGTCACCAACGGTGGCGGTATTTGGACAAGGCAACAGCAGTGTAAGGTGAGGCTGGGGAGGAAGAGAATGCAAACTGAGTGAGCACCTGGTGCCACGGACTTCCCGGAGAACACCTTATTTATGTAATCCTCACGCGGTTCCAGGAGCCTTAAGAAAGCTGAGGTAGGAGGACTTAACAGCATCCTCACGGCCTCTAGCAGGTAAATGCTGGGTGCCGTCAAGTTGATTCCGACTCATAGTGACCCCGTAGCACAGAGTAGAACCGCCCTATTTGGTTTCTAGGCTGTAATCTTTACGGGAGCAGATCAACAGGTCTTTCTCCCAAAGAGTGGCTGGTGGGTTCGAACCACCTGCCCTTTTGGTTAGCAGCCGAGGGCTTAACCACTGTGCCACCAGGGCTCCTTGGCAAGTCAGTAGCAGGGTTGAAACCCAGGAATGGAGGAGTCTGAAGCGGATGCTCTCCACTGGTTGTCATGACTGAGGTACACAGGAAGCCCTGCTGAACTCCCTCCCAGGAAGGGTGGAGGAAACTGTGGGAGGGGAGGAGAGGAGGGCCCTAGAGAGGAGTAGGAGGGCTGCCTGCTGGGGAGGAAGAGAGGAAGAGGGCAAGAGAAGAGGCCCAGAGAGAGGGGAAGGCGAGTGCCTGGGCCGGTAGCAGGGGAGCCACTGCTGGGGAGCCCTGGCTGACTCCTCTTAGACAGGAGGGCAGTGCGCTGCAGCATGTCAACACCCACTGCCCCGAAAACTGGGACTGGGCCTGCCTCCTGCCCATCGCCCCTGGCCACATGGGACCAGGGAGAGGTGTGCGACAAGTGCTTCGGAGCCCAGAGAAAGATCCGGATCACAGGCTCTCAGAGCAGCGCCTCGGGAACCCCTCTAGCCTCTCCGTGTTGGGGGGACAGGCCACCAAGCAGCCTGTCTTATCTGCTGAAACATCCCTACAAGGAGACACTCGGGGCTGTCCCAGCGCGGTGTCCTCACTGTCAGGGCGCCTTCCTCCTCAGTGGGCTGAACGCTCTCCTAGAAGGCTGCTCCCAGTGGTTTGGCTCGGCCTCTGTCAGGGCCAGCAGGGTGGTCTTTCAAGAGATGCCTGTGGCCTTCAGGCAGCTGAGAACAGTATTCGTGCTCCCCTTAGCCCCGCTTCTTGAGGGCAGACAGCCAGGCCTGCCATTGCTCTTCCCTGGTCTCCAGGCCCTCTGGTTCCTGGCTGATCTCTCTGCACGGCTCTAGTTTACACAAAGCCCCTGCAGAGGGGACTGGGAGTCAGGAGACTGGTGGTCAGGGGACCCAAGCTCTTGTTGGACTTCTGCCATTCATTAGCTAAGTGCCTTGGGGAGCGGTCCCTCCCTCTCTGGGCCTCAGTTTCTATAACGTGAGGATGGAACTGATGGCCTCATCTGGCTCTAAGTCTTCACAACGGATAGAACAAAGAAGGAAAGAGAAAATGGTCAGTCATAGCTATCTCTGGATAATGGGATTATTCTCCTTCTGAATTTCCAAATTACCTGCAAGTAGCAAGCGTTACCTTTGTGATAAGTAAACACGTGCTTGAGAGTCCCTGCAGAGGACAGCCCTGCCTTGGAGACCCTGTCCCCAGGGAGGTCTGGCTGGTGTGGGGCAGTGGGGCTGCTGCAGCCCTTGTGCAGACACTGCCGTTCCATTTATCCAGCCTCAGGTGGGCAGGTGGGCGAGCTACTGCCGACACCTCCTCTCAAGAAGGGCCTCCCTCCTGCCCACCATTAACATTGATGAGACTCTGGGGCGCCAGCCCCTGGCTCCTCTGGGACAGAGGGACAGGCTGGGTTTCCAGGCAGTCACTATAGGAAAGGCATCCTCTGGGCCTCTTGAAAAGATGGAACCTGAGAGCCCAGGCGTGCCAGAGACAAAGGACCCAGCGCCTGCTCAGTGATGCTGGATGGGATCTCTGGTTGGCAGATAACAGCCACCTGGTCCAGGCTGGGCAGCGTCCCAAGCCCTTCTGTGTCCCCTCTCCCTCTGCCACCTCTCTGCTGGCTCCTTCTCCTTTTTCCACAGGGTTCCCACTTCTGGAATGACAGAGCATCACTGAGACTGGGGGAAGCCTCCCCAGCACGCCCATCCCGGTTCCAGGCTCCTTCTTCTCTTCCTGCTGCCCAGGAGGCGTGTGTCCTCATGGGGGTGGATCTGTGATCTGGGCGAAGCCCTGCTTTGGCCACTATCTTTAGAGTTCCCTAGCCAAGGGCACACAGGAACTGGTGGTAGGGCTGGGACCAGTGCCCGAGACAATCGTCTCCCAGCCCAGGGTTCTGCCCAAATAAGTCCCTCCCCATGCTCTGCGTTCAGAAACCTCCCCTCCCAAGCTCGGCTTAGCAGTGGACAAATACCTGCTGTCACCCTCTCAATTTCAACACCAGTTTAGCTGCTTGCTTCAAGGAGCCCTGTGGGGATTTTGTGGTGCTTTTCCTGCCCGGTCTTTACTGCATGGATTTAGGCTTATGGCAGGCGCATGGTGAGGCAGTTCTGTTTTGTTGTTTTAATCAGATCACCAGGTTCAGTGGGTTTATCACCCGCTAAAGTCCTGTAACAGACCCTCGTACCCGAGCCGGGGCTGTGGGCCTACCAGCTGTGCTCAACTCCAGTGTGGCCGGTGGTTAAAGCTGCGTTTAAGAGGTCAGGGTCCAACGGGTTTGCAGGTGGGGAGACTGGAAGTCAGAGAAGGAGGTCACGGCCCCAGGCCACGTGGGAAGAAGCACCGACCAGCCCTTGCAATTACCCGGAGCAGCCCTCTGCTCTTCTGACAAATGGCGGCAGGAGGCCTGGCCCTGCTGTCCTGGATGCTGTGAGCGGCTGACTTACCGGCCCCCTCTGCATGCCCATTGCATAGATGGGGACCCAGGGGCCCAGGGAAAGACAGTGACTTGCCCAAGGTCATGTTGTAAGCCAGTGGCCAAGCCAGGGTGAAAAGGCAGGCCTCCCGCTTCCAGGCCAGAATACCTCCAGCCAAGTCGTCAGGCTAACCGTTTCCCTAGCAAAATATTTGTCCTCCCTCTCCTAATAAGCCACTGAGGACACGGAACGTACTTTGGAAAGAATCTCAAGCAGAATAAAGTCTGTCCCACCTCTATTGCTTACAAGAACCCTCTACATCTTTTTGTGATTAATCTGCCCAATTATCTGAGGCTGGGCCTACTAACCTATTTTATAGATGGAGAAACTGAGGCTCAGAAAGGACAGGCAACTTGTCCAAGGCCATAGGCACCTGGAGGGAATGGTGCAGCTGGGATGGACTCCGGTTTCCTGACGCCTCGTCTACGTGTGCCATCTACCCTGCCGCTTCTGCAAGATCTCACTGTAAACCAGCATTGGGACCCTGCTCATCAGTTAACGACAGGCACGTCCCCCAATGCAGAGCTCCCACCCCCACCCCCCAGGAGCAGCTGGGAGGGAAGGAAGAGGCCCAGGAGGTGCAGGAAGGAGAGGGAGAAGCTCAGTCACCTACAGTTCACTCTGAAAAGCACGGTGCAGTCACAGTGGCAGAAGCAGAAACAGTGGAAGGTCCACTCCCTGCTGACCATCACGGGCCCTGCTCCCTCGGCACAGCCTGGGAGGCGCGCCTCCCGCATCCTGGCCACTTACCTCTTCCTCCTCGGCTGCCTGGCTTATGCAGTGGGAAACTGATATGCCGCCCAGCTGTCAAATGGGCTTCACCACTTCAATCTTTAATGAACTTCCCAGTGGGCCTATCAGAGCCCTCCTGTCTACCTGATCCCAGCAGGCTCCAGGGGCCCTGGAGGACGGTCTAGACCCCATGGGAGTCCCCTTCACAGGCCTCAGTGTCACCAGGTGTCTGTCACAAGAGACCTCCCACTGTGGCTGTCGTTATCCCCTGAGGCGATGGGCTGGGAAAGGCTAGGTGCTGAGTCAGAAGGGAACAGGTGATCAGCCAAATTCCCCGGTCCACCTCAGCCCTGCCCTTCCCAGGCTCCTCCAGGCTCCCTGTTCCTCCTTTCCCAGCCCCATCTCTGCTTGCCCTCTGCCCGACTCCTGCCCCTCCTGCTTCTTTCCTGCCTGCAGGAAGCCAGTCCTCTGTCCACCCTGTCAGCAAGCAGCCCTGTCTCCCAGTGCCCGGGGGCCTACCCTGCCCTGATGGGCCCACATGTTCCTGCTATTCCCTGAGTGCTGGCACCCTGTGGGCACAATGACTGTTCCTTCTGCACCTCACAGACTGGCAGACCCCTGGAAGCAGCTTATGGTGTGGTGTCTCTGTGGCATCCCTGACACCTGCGGGGAGTGTTCCTCCTGCCCTGCAGGACTACTCTGCATGTGTCCTATGTAAAGCACTCCTCAGCCAGGCCCAAACACAGCAGGCAGTGAACATCCGTGGACATGCCCAAGCTTGGCATCACGCCAAGTGCCCACTTTCTCACCAGGATGCCATCCTCCAGTCGCTCTGGTTTCTCCTCACTGCCCCTACCTGGCCTCAAGGGGATGCTGCCTCTCATGCCACCCTTTGCCCTGCCTGCAACCATGCCTCATTGTCTCTTACTTGGGGATATCCCAGGAGCTCCCAAACAGCCTCTCCGCCTTGTCCCCTGAATCTAAGCTTACAGATTAAACATCAGAAAGCACTTCCTTACCCTCCCGCAGTCAAAGAAACTACAGCGGCCCTCCAGGGACTCAAACAGAAAATCCTCTTCGGGGTTTGAGGCCTCTTACACTCCACATGCCTGGCCTGGTCTCAGACAGCCTCCGCTAGGCCCCCACTTTGGCCAGGCGCCAGGCACACCTAACTCCTCCCCATCCCTGAATGCATGGAGGCCCTGTCTTCCCTCGTGGGCATTGGCTGCTCCCTCTTTGCTTCCCTGGAGCAGAATGCAAATATGTACAGCATGTGCAAGGCACAATGCTAGGCTGCAGAGGGACAGGGATCAGGACTTTGAACTGGTTCCTTCTGGTTCAAACCCCTGCTGAGAATCTGCCTTTCTAATAAGTTCCCAGGAAATTATACATAAGAATCACCTGTGGAATCTTATTAAACTGTAGATTCTGATTCAGTATACCTGGGGGTAGAAATGCAAACTCTCAGAAGAGAACGTGTTAGAAAGGCAAATTCTCAGCAGGGGTTCAAACTGGACTGAACCGGTTTGAAGCCTTATTTGGGATATACCTCGGACTTACTGCCCAGGAGAGGCCCTGAAGCTTGGCACCTCATCCCCTCTCTATTTCCTCCTTGCTGTGGTCCTCACCTGCCTATCCAATGCTCCCCCTGATGGCTAAGAGACTGAGTCCAAGGGGCTTTGTGACCCTGGCCCAGGCACTTTCCTCCTTTGGAATTTAATTTTTCCACCTGCAGGGGCTGAACCAAAGAGGAAGCACAGCACTGATGATGGTGGCGATAACGAAACCACCGTTTACTAAGTGCCAACGACATTCGGGGCGCTGGAACTTGAAGCATGTAAACTTGAAGTCATTTGGCTATAAATCTGAGTCCTGGCTTTGTCACTTATTCTCTGACCTTGGGCAGGTTATTGAATCTCTAGCTCTAATTTCTTGTCTGAGAAATGAGAATAGTACCACTAGTCTCGGGATTGCAGATCAGGAACATGCTAGTGCCGGCCTGGTGTCTGACGCAGTGCACCTCAAAGGAGGCTGGGTTCTTTCTTTCTTAGGAATCACCAGTGGTTAACATCTCACATTTGCTATTTATGAAATTCTCATAACATGTCCTAGAAAGGAACCAAGAAGAGTATTATCATTACTCCATCGAGTGAGGCATGCCCAGAGAGAGGAAAAATGTGCCCACATCAAGTCAGTCAGTAGCAGAGTCTGAGCCAGAACCCAGGTCCCAGAGCTCCAGGCCCCATGCGCTTCCATCCAAGCTCACCGTCTCCACAGGGGCCCTCCCCTGTCTGTGGTGGGTCACATCACGAGAGCTGCCTATACGAGAGACCTTCCAGAGCCGCCTCCGGGGTCAGATTCTCTCCTTGGTGGCCAGTCCCCCAGCTGACTTACTAGGCCAGAAATGGGCTGCTTCTCCTTAAAAAAGCCATGTATCTTGGGAGAAAGCAGTGGAGAAACTTAAGGTGAGTTTTAACCAAACCTCTAGGTTTGGGGTTCAGAAGATCCATATTTTTAGTTTTGTTTGGGCCTGAGTCTCTCCATCACTTTCACCTCAACGAGACTTGTGGATAGAACCCCCCGCAATTCACACATTCTCCCAGGGGGGTGGTGCCCACACCACCAGGGCGCAGACCCTGGCCCAGCTCTCCCTGCTTCCCTCTAGCTATTACATCCCCAGGGGGCGAGCAACTGGATTTCAGTCCCAGAGTTGGCAAGAAGGATCAGGAGGGACGTGGGCTATTAAATACAGCCAGGTGAATATCTAACAAGTTCTCGATTTGAGCCCTAGTTCTGCTCAGCTTGACTTTCTGAGCTAGGTTCTCCACCTATAAAACCAGAGTCTTGGATGCTATGACCCACAAGGCCCTTTTTGATACCAAAGACTATAAACTATAGTTAATTAAACCTACTTGGTTCTTCAGCAAGTATTTATCCCCAATTTTTTGCTCCAATGGACGAAACCAACAGAGGGAAGTCATTTCGAGGCTAGATCACGCAAGAATATTCTGCTAACTAGGCTTGGCCTGGCTGATCTCCAGCTGTGCCTGTGTCTCTGAGGTTGAACCTGGTGGCCAGTGGTCTCTCCTGTGCTGTCCAGTCCTGCACCTGCTCCAAGACCAGGCCACTCTCTACCCCTAAACGTGAAATAGGCTCCCCTGCCTTGAGCAGGGCCTTCCAGCTGGGGGATGGGCACCCCAACACCACAGATGGCTGCTCTGGAGGTCCATGGAGAAATAGGGTGGACACGGACCCCTCTTCTGGAGCACTGGTTCTACTTGCCGGTGACTGACTCAAAGTGCTCTCTCCTGAAACACACACAGGTTGTCACGGGGCAGGGTGGACATCTGCGTGGATACTTACAATCTAGTGTGGCCTTCCAAGGCATCTGGAGTCTGGGGTGGTCCCTAGGCTATCCTGCACCCCGGCCTGCAAGAGAGGCAGCTTCTGGCCCAGGGGGCGACCATCAACTCCCATTTGTGGCCTGGCCTCCAGCCGCTCTCTTGCGTAACCTTTGCGGCTCTTCAGCAGGCTACCTGAAAGTGTTTCTCTCCTGTCTTTGCTCTGGTGGTCCCCTTGCCTGCGATGCCCATCCCAGTCCCAGGGACCCCTCCATGAAGCCTTTCCTGTGAACATGTTCACAGGAAACCCTCTGCCTCTCTGCCTCTGCATCTTACGACTGCCATCGGTCCCATAACCTGGACCAGTGCCCCCTTTGCTGGAGCTGTGTGAGTGCTCATCTGCGCCCCCTGCTGGACGTGAGCACCTTGCAGACTAGAAACATGCTTCTACATCACCTTGTCTGATTCTCACAGCCATCAGGCAAGTTGTCTTTACAACACATTTAACAGGTAACGAGACCGAGTTCTAGGCACAAATCACCTGTCTTGGCTTCACCCTCCTAATAGGTGGTAAACTAGGCCAAATCCAGGGCTGTCTACAAAGCTCTTTCAGCTACACCCTTTTGCTACTCAAAATAGGGCACTGTGTTCCTGAGGAGCCGGAAGACAGGAAGATAGTGGTTACCAAGGCAGACCATTATCAACTCCATCTAGAGAAATCACCACTGCAGCCCAGATGCAGCTCCCCGGGGGAGGGAGAGCCCAAGGCTCTGGGGCTTTGCAGGACAAGCCCTCCAAGTCCTGGCAGGTTTTCTAAGTGTCTGGAGCAGAAAGATGGCTCCAGGGCAGGGACTCGCCTGGCAGGGAGAGGATTCCCGGAAGGCTCCTGCCTCAGCCTCCAGCTGCAGTCCAGGCCCGATAATATTCTACCTTAATACCTGCCCATTCAAGCCTCACCTCTGCTCTCCCTGGGCCTCCAGGGGTTTTGCACAGGCTGCTCTCTCTCCCCGGACTGATCTCCTCTCCTTCCTAGCTGGCAAGCATCTACTGGTCCTTCAAGACCAGGTCAGCCATGCCTGTCCCTGTAGGCTTTCCCCATAGCTCAGCCCTCACCAAGGCCATTCTGGGCCTCCTCTCTAGGCTCCCGTGGGCCTTGTCCTCCCCCCTACATAGCACTTACCCTCACCCAGCTGTGAGCCCTGTAAGTATAGGACCATGCCGTCCTCGTCTTTGTGTGCTGGGGCCTGGCCCAGAGGAGGTTCATCCGCCACACAAGTGCCTGTGTGTGCCAGGCACTGTTCTAGGCACTGGGGTAGAGCAGCAAATACTAACTATGCTAAGGCATTAAACTGTGTGGATCATAACAAATTATGGATTACATTGTGGAGAATGGGAATTCCGTAACAATTGTGCTCATGAGGAATCTGTACATGGATCAAGAGGCAGTCGTTCAAACAGAACAAGGGGATACTGCATGATTTAAAGTCAGGAAAGGTATGCATCAGGGTTGTATCCCTTTACTGTACTTATTCAATCCGTATGTTGCAGAAATAATATGAGAAGCTGGACTCTGTGAAGAACGGGGCATCACGATTGGAGGAAGACTCATTAACAACCTGCATTATGCAGATGACAAAGCCTTGCTTGCTGAAAGTGAAGAGGACTTGAAGCACTTACTAATGAAGATCAAAGACCACAGCCTTCAGTATGGATTATACCTCAACATAAAAAAAAAAAAAAATCCTCACAACTGGACCAATAAACAAAATCATGATAAACGCAGAAAAAGACTGAAGTTGTCAAGGATTTCATTTTACTTGGATCTACAATCAACACCCATGGAAGCGGCAGTCAAGAAGTCAAAAAACACTATGCATGGGGAAATTGGCTGCAAATTACCTCTGTAAAGTGTTGAAAAGCAAAGATGTCACCTTGAGGACTAAGGTGTGCCTGACCCAAGCCATGGTGTTTTCAATTGCCTTATGTGCATGTGAAGGCTGGACAATGAATAAGGAAGACCGAAGAAGAACTGGTGGCTTTGAATTGTGGTGTTGGTGAAGAATATTGAATATATCACGGACTGCCAAAAGAATGAACAAATCTGTCTTGGAAGAAGTACAACCAGGATGCTCCTTAGAAGCAAGGATGGCGAGACTATGTCTTACATACTTTGGACATGTTGTCAGGAGGGATCAGTCCCTGGAGAAGGACATCTTGCTTGGTAAAGTGGAGGGTCAATGCAAAAGTGGAAGACCCTCAACACGATGGGTTGACACACTGGCTGCAACAACGGGCACAAACATAGTAACAATTGTGAGGACGGTGCAGGACCGGGCAGTGTTTCGTTCTCTTGTGCACAGGGTTGCTCTGAGTTGGAATTAACTCGAGAGCACCTAACAGCAACAACAACCCCTTACATTCTAGAGAGGGGAGATAGGCCACTGATCAATATAAAAGGCTGAGAAGAAAAGGACAGCAGGGTAAGGGACTCAGGTGGCAGGTGTGTGAGTCCTACTGAAGGCAGGCTGAGTCCCCAGTTAGGGGACGTCTGAGCAGAGGCTGGGATGAAGTGAGGGAAGGAGCCATGTTTGGGGACAGCCAGGAGTCCAGTGTGACTGCAATGAAGTGGGCGAGGTGGAGAGTGGGGAGGAAGTGAACTCAAAAAGGCAGCCAGAGCCAGGGCACAGCAGGCCCACAGGCCTCCGAGAGGAGTCTGGGTTTTATTCTGAGTGGGATGGGAGTCCCTGGAGGGTTGGGAGCAGAGGACTGACCTGACTGACTTACATTTTAAAATACCCACGTGCTTGCTATGTGGAAAACAACTGCAGCAGAGTGCGCGCAGAAGCAGGCCAATCAACTAAGTGGCTGCTGTAAAAACCAAGTCATTTGTTGAGGGTATGAATGACGGCAGCCAGCAGACACACAGTTAGGGGCAGGGCCTCAACCCTTACATCCTGCCCACTCTACAAACGGAAAGTTGTACCCCAGTTCAGCACTGGGATGGTAATTTACTAAAATATTTGAGCTGGTTACTATCCTACACGGGCCATGCTGGCAGAAGGCTGACCTGTTATCATTCTTTAGGAAGGAGAGTGTATGTTGTGTAACAAAAAAGAAAATGGATTTTAATGAATTCCTGACTTATTTTAGAAGATGTGGGTATCTGGCTCTAAAGATGGGCCAGATTAAATGTCCGTAACCATCAACCCAGAAACCCTGGTGGTGTAGTGGTTAAGAGCTATGGCTGCTAACCAAAAGGCCAGCAGTTCAAATCCACCAGGCACTCCTTGGAAACGCTATGGGGCAGTTCTACTCTGTCCTATAGGGTCACTATGAGTCGGTATTGACTCGACGGCAATGGGTTTTTTAACCATCAACCCACGATCATGTGGGGCTTGAGTGAGGAAGCTCCGAGGCTCCCCAGTGACCAGTGTGTGTTTTGAGAGGGAATCAGGTACAATGGGCAGAGACCTGGACTGGAAATCAGCGGACCTGGCTTTTAGTTGGGCCCTGGTGGCACAGCGGTTAAGTGTTTGGCTGCTAACCAAAAGGTCAGCAGTTCAAATCTACCAGCCTCTCCTTGGAAACCCTACGGGGCAGTTCCACTCTGTCCTATAGGGTCGCTAAGATGAAGCAACTCGATGGCAATGGGTTTGGTTTTTTGGTTTTACGTCCTAGTCCTAGCTCTGTAACTCATCAGTGTGGCATGGGCAAGTCACTCAACTGCCGTGAGCTACTTTCCCTTCCTTAAAATGGAGACAGTAATGCCTGAGCTGACAGTCTCAGGAGGACGCTGCGATGACCAGCGAGATGAGGTTCAAATACCATGCGAGGCGTGTGAGGCGTGGCGTGTATAAAAGAAGACATGCTTGCTTTCTTGAGGAGCATGTGGCTTAGCTCTTGGGGGCGTCCCAGATTCTCCCCCTCCCCAGCTTGGAGTGGCTCTGGCCATTATTGAGGGATGAGATCCCAGGACATTGTCTTGGGGTTGGGTGCTCCAGGAACGACTTCAACTTGTATTCTTATGAGGCGTTACAGCTGACAAATCACATTCCCATTGATTTCATCATTTGAGCCTCAAAACACGTTTGTGAGGTAGTTGTTATATTCACTGTAAAGATAAGGAAACTAAGGCTCAGGATGGTGAAATGACTCATTCAAGTTTTCACAGCTAAAACCTGTACTCGGGTCTGGAGCTGGAGCTTGGACCTACAGCCTGACATGCTGTCATTTGCCTCCAAAGCCTGTGGTCAGCCACATATGCCAGCCACAGGCTGCTTCCCTGGAGCTGGCAGCTCACCACGCCCCACTGGACAGCCTTCCACTGGGAGGCATAGTAGGCAGGCCCTGATGAGGTAATACTTAAAATAGACCCATAGAAATCGCAAGACCTGGTTGGGCATGTGGCTTTCAGGCTGTACTGTGGAAACTAAGAGCCCCAAAGAATTCTTCCTATAGCGCTGGGGAGACAAGGCGGGGCTGGGTGAGGCAGGGTCCTTCCTTTCTAGGATGCGCATTGCGAACAAGGTGGCAGCTCTTCACAGGAAGCAATGCTGGCGGGATTTATAGCCTGACAATGTGTGGAGGGAGACCCAAAGCGGGGCAGAGCTTCCCCTGGGACCCTTGATTTAAACTCCCAAACCACCAAGACCTGCCTTGCCACCATCCTCCCTATCCTAGTATTCTCCCCATCTGCCCCCTGCAGGGTCCAGCTCACCCCCACTGCCCACAGAAGCCTTCCCAGCTGCCCCAGCCCAAGCAGCCTGCCTCCTTCTGCCTCCCAAAGCACGGTTGTTGGCACTCGCATAGGAAGCTGATATTGTTACTTAACTAAAAAGCAGGTGACAAAGAACTTTCACAAACATCACCTCATGCTACCCTCACAACAACCCTGTGAGGTAGGTGTACTAACCCACTTCACAGAGGCAGACACTGAGGGTCAGAAAGGTGAAGTGACTTGCTCAAGGGCACACTCTCGGCTCAGCTGCATTTGGGCCCAGATCTGCCCGACCCCTGATGATGCTCCTTCGTAGTTGCAGTTGCAGACGGCTGACGGTGTGAGGACGCATGGCTGCTGCTGCAGAAGGCGTGCTCCTCTGTCGAGGGGTGTTGCTAAGCAGGCCAAGGAGACGGGTGCGATTTCTGTGTGAGACAATTCTATGTACCATGTCCCTCAATCACAGATAGCACCCCTCACCTTGAGCCCAGGGTCGCAGGCTTCAGAGCAGGGCTGGTCTGCAGAACACGGTGTGATGGTGAGACGGCAGGGAGGCTGGGTTACAGGACACACCCAGCTCAGACACTCCTCCACGGGGGCTCTTGGACCCTATGCCAGTCTGTCTCCCTCAGGGCACTGGAGATGTGGATGTGAACACAAGGGGCCCAACCTCAAGGAGCTCCAAGTTTAGACAAGAACCCAGGCAGTTACATGGAGTAGGGCAACAGCTTTGGGTTCGGGATGCCACAGAAGGTGGGGAAGAGCCCCTGAGGTTTCCAGGGGGCCTGCAGCCTTCACAAACCCGTTGATGTGAAGGCTGACCCAGCCCCGGACGGGCCAGGCATTGCAGACAGAGGAGCTGCAAGCGGGGCAGTGGCACTGAGAGGTGGGACCCCAGGCGGGGTTTGGTATCTCCGATGCGTGAGGGGTACAGAGAACCTAAGCGAGGCAGGAGCCCGACCACAACGGGGCTCGTAGCACTGGACCTGGCTCTGGGAAAGGTCATGTCAGAACAGCCAGCAGGGGGGATGCTGGAGGGGGGAGAGAGCAGACTCATCAGAGTCCTGTCACGACACTCAGGGAGTGACGGTGAGGGTGTGGGGTTGAGGTGGAGCCAGGGGGACAATGAGGGGTCTGAGGTCCCCAAGGCAGGCCCAGTGCACACCCTCGTACCACCCCCACAGCACCAATGCTGCGCTGGGGCCTGGTGGAGAGTCAGAGACGGGGCTCCAGGCCCCACTGCCCCTGGGTCTCGGTTTGCTCGTCCCACCGCGCTGATGTGCCACGAGCCTGCAGGTCAGGTCGTGTGCTGGCTCTGGGGAGCCCAAAGAGGACACCTGAATTCCCACCCTGGCTGGAAAGTTGGATTTGCACCCTGTGAACGTCACCACATGCTGCTGGGTACTAAGTGCTGTAACGGAGGCAAAAATAAAGCCCGTGGGGGTACAGGGGAGGACTGAATACTCCCGTCGCGATGGCTGGTGAAGGTTCCAACAAGGAGTCGAACAGTTTGAAGGGAAGTGAGGGGGGAAGAAAGACATGTCCATCCAGGCTGGAGACAGCCTGAGTGAAGTGTGACGACGTGACGCGTGTAAATGTGAGCACGGGGGAGCACAAAGGCCTGCTTGATCTGAGAGCCAGTGATCTCTGGGCATAATCGTCCTGAGAGAAGGGGGAGCTGGACAGAAAACAGACAATTGTGGTTTTCACGAAGTGGCCACCAGAGGGCAGTCAGGAGGCAGCAGAAGGCCTGGAGGCCTGAAGCCTGGGGAGCAGATGCCACTTTTCCAAGTAGGAGCCACCCTGGGCCCACTTTCTGGTTCGCTAAGCCCAGAAGGCATTAGGTATGGTAGAAAATGCCAACAGCCTCAGCAGCCAGCCAGGGAGATAAAGAAGGTAGGTAATAGCAGATTTATGAGAAGGAAAATTCAGCTCCAACTCTGGGAAGCTACGAGGTTTAGCAATGTATGGGGGCTCCAGTGAGGAAACGGTGGGGAGGGGGCCTGGTTCTTTTGAGAAGGTCTGACTGGGAGAAGTCCCTTTCCTGGGCATTTTCCCACGGCTGTGCTGGTGTTGCAGCCAGTGGGGCGGTGGGCACTGATCAAGGACACGGGAGGATAGAAGGCTGGGAACACATTTACCATCCAGCCCAGGACAGCCATATCTTAAAGTATCCCAAAGATGTTATTTACAATCAAACCAAGTAAGAAAAGGTACAGTAGTATGTTCCCAGAGGCCAATGAATGAAAAGAAGCACTTTGTCATGTGTTTTAATTCACCCCATGCTGAGTTCTGTTAAGCTACTGGTGTTTACTTTTTCCTTTTTTTCCCCACTGTCCTAATGTGTAAGGTAAGGAGCCCCGGTGGCACAGTGGTGAAGCGCTTGGTTGCTAACAGAAAGATCGGCAGTTTGAACCTACCAGTTGTTCCATGGGAGGAAGATGTGCTAGTCTGCTTCCGTAAAGATTACTGCCTTGGAAACCCTGTGGGGCCGTCCTACCCCGTCCTATAGGGTCATTATGAGTCGGAATTGGCTCCTCAGCAATGGGTTTGGTTTTTTATGCATAAGATAGATAAAGTGACACTGTTCTGGCTGGATCAGGATGAGGGCCCTGGTGGACCTCAGCCGACCCCTGGAACTCCTCAAAATTACAAAACAAACAAAAGCAGTTGGAAGTCCACTGCATTTAATCCCCAAACTGCAGACAAAGTTGTCTTGGACTATACGTGTTTCTGCTCTACCTTCTGCCCAGCCCTCCACACCAGGTGTTCACACCTGGAGACATTCCTGTGTCTTCGCTTATGATATCAGGCTCGTATTGTGCCTGAGGCTTTTGAAGGAAATTCGTATCTCCATATTGAGCCGGACAGCGAGTCGATAACTGGTAACTCTCAGGCACAGTGTTAAGGTAGCTTGTTCTCCTATCCAACTAGTCCTCAGAGCTCCTGTCATCAGCACTGTGCCTTACTGTACACAAAGACATTCACCCCCAAGAGCTCACCTGAGATAGGTATTACCACCCCACTTTACAGAAGAGGAAATAGAGGCTAAGAAAAAAGGTCTTAGGACAAATGGCTGATTGGCAACAGTAGGGCTGCTCCTGACTTCTACCCTGAGTTCATCATGCTAGCACCTTGCAGGATAACTCCTGGTGCCCATCAGCCAGTACTCTTACAGCGGCCCAGGCACTGTGACACACCAACAGTGCTGAAAAAAGACCTCCCAGGGAGGCTTCGGTCATCAAGAGAAGAAGTTCTGAGGTTCTGAGGAAGGAGCGTCCGGTCACCAAGAGGAGAAGTTCTGAGGTTCTGCAAAAGGAACCTCTGGTCACCAAGAGGAGAAGTTTTGAGGTTCTGGGAAAGGAGCCTCCAGTCACCAAGAGGAGAAGTTCTGAGGTTCTGGGGAGGGAGGGTCCAAAGAGTTATGCTCTTCCGCCATTCTGGAGGCAACAGTCTGCCTACTAGAGGGGTCATGAGCCCTGGGCCCAGGTGGTCTCTCTGGGCCTTCTTCCCACTCTTCCCTTGACACACCCAGGGTCAGTTATACAACATGAAGTTCAGCTCCCCTCATTGCTCAGCTGGCTCGTTGGGATTGCCTACGACTTTGAGACGGGTTGGTGGTTGCCAGGTCTTAGAAAGGGTGCCTTGGGCCTTTAGGGGGAGTTGAGAAGTGAACTCTTTTGTTTTTGGTTTAGGGTCTCCCTACTCTGTCCTGATTTGATTGTAAGAAAGGTGAGGCCATGGGAAGGTAAGTTGAAGGACATCTTGGCTCCTCAAGGCAAAACAGTGGAGAACTCGCCAGCAAGGGGCAGGCTGCTCTACCCACTGGGAAGGTCTGACTGGACTTCATTAGAGAGAACCAAAAGGGGGGAAAACAGACAAATTCAAGTTGTCTCCGGCACTCCTGAGCAGTGCTTTCACGCACCTTAGCCCTCTTTCTAAAGTCCTACCCCAGTCCTAGGGTCCTGGAGAAAATTCTTTCTTAGGAAGGAATGGTTGTATAACATTGGGTCACCTGGGATAGTGGGAATAACCTTGGGTTCCATCACAGCTCTGTCTGACTTGTGCGACCTTGCCCACATCCCTTCCCTCACTGGGTCTCGGTGTTGTCATCTGCAAAATGCAAAGCTCGGTTTCACGATGCTGAGGTTCCCTCTTCTGCTCCCACTCATGAGGCCCAACCTCACACCACGACAAGCCACCTGGTCGAGACTGACCGTCTGCCTCCCGTTTGGCAGAGGCTTTGAGGAGCAAGGCTTTCTCGTAAATTCACTCTCACCAGGGGGCTATCAACCACCAGCTTGGGGCCTCATTTCATGGGCCACTGGAATAATGAGAGATGATGAGAAAGTCATAAAGCAGGAGTGGTTTCAGGGAAGAGCTGCATCTGGGGACAGAGTGAAGCAGGGGGGGAAACAGGTTTGAAGAACATGGAAGTTTTATTTACTGAACACCTACCATGTGCTGAGTGTCTTACACAGGTATTCTCTCGTAATTCCCCAACAATCGATGGCATTACTAAACCCATTTTATAGATGAAGTAACTTGCTCAGAGTCATGCCACTTGTAAGGAGTACAATAATATTTGGACCCAAGGTAGCCTGGCTCCAAAATACACATTCTTCCCACTACACCACGCCGCTTCCACTAGCCCTCGCTGTCTCTGGGTGACAGGGGGAGCAGTGTTCTGAACCTAGTGACTGGCTGTGTGGTTTGGGCCAAGTACTCCATCCTCCTGCTGAGGCCCAGTTTTCTCAGCTGTGAGATGGGAGCAGACATCGTGCTAGCTACACAAACACTGCACACATTACACCGTTTTGCTAACCACTCAACCCCCAAGTGCGTTATTTTCCTAGATGCGCTATGCGTGTTATATGTGTGGGTACATTGTTTACATGGGCACATTGTTTATGAAAAATATGGTACTTGGCGCTGTTAAATGACAATCAGGTGAGAAAACAGATGCGCTTCAAGAGGGAACTGGTCTGATTTTTAAAGAACTTCAAGCCCAGTAGCTCTCAATCTCTTCAGACCCAATGGCCCCCTTTTTATAAAACTTAGTGATGCTCCCTGCATAATCTTAAAATGAAACTCATAGATTATATAAGCCACCTACATAAATGAGAGAAAAATCAACAGAATTCTCTAGCTGGACTATAAGGGAGCAACACAAGAGAAGCAATTTACAGTAAGATCACTGCAGTATGCAAAGGCTCCGGGTCAGGGAGCCGGGCAACGACCTCAGGAGACAGACTCAGCTGGACGCTTGCACCAGCCCATCAGCTGGACGCTTGCACCAGCCCACAGGGCCGCTGGGAATGCGACGTGCACATGTCCTGGAGGAAGGGGAGTTTGTGGGTGATGAAAGGATCGCAAGTGATGATGCTGGAGTTACAGTCTTTACAAACAAAATAAAGTGTAATTTTCTTTTGATGCACATGGCTTCCGGGAAGTTCGGTGTACATTTAAATGGTTAAAAAAAAAAAAAGTGCTTTTTCTTAAAACAGAGTTAAGTTCTGGCTCACATAACTAAAAATAAGTCTCCCCATCCACGTGTTTGGTGGCCTATAGGAAACAACTCTTCACTTTGCACACTGCCCCGCATTGTGTGGTGCCTAGCACTCCCCGTTCCTCTGGCTGCTAACTCACCCACCCGGCCTCTCTATTTCCATGCTGTCTCTGTTGGGAACTATGTGTCCGGTCAACACTGCCATCTCAGGTCTAAAGCACCAAGGCCTAGAGAAGACATGGCTGAAGTCAGATCCCAGGCAGGCAGCTGAGCTGAGGCACAGACCCAGATGCCGACTTCCAGGCCAGTTCTTCCCACTGACTCAGAAGGGCTCCCAGTGACGGGGCTGTCACCATCTGCAGAGTGAGAAGAGGAGCATGCGTCCCCAAGACCTGTGGGCACTGTGGCAGGGGAGGCATATCACTTGGTAAAACGGGACCTGGCAGAGCTGCTGCTCCTAGAGCTAGTCGCCCTCGCAGCCCCTCCTCTCAGTGCTGTGCTACAGGCCCTCGGGGTCCTCCTCTAACCTCACCTGGGCCCTCACGCTGCACAGTAGACATGCCACGTAGAGTTCCATTTTATAGATGAAGAAACCGAGGTCCAGAACAAGGAAGTGATTTGCCCAAAGCACATGTCTGTAAGTGGCCCGGCCAGGTCTCCTGACCCCACAAGTGCCTGCCCTACTCCACCCCGTGGCCGCTTAATCACCGACAGATAGCATCTCACCTGGGTCCCTAGAGAAAGGGCCTACGCTCAGCCCCTATCCAGGTAGAAGGCTCCATGTTTCAGATGAAGAACTTGAGGCCCACACAGGTCACTGGACCTGATGGAGGCCACACAGTCAGCAAATGGCGGAGCCAAGCCTCCTGACTCCCAGGCCAGAGGGACAGAACCAGGGGTCTCTGTTCCTTCAAGGGTTGCGGAGATTAGAAGTCTTAAAGGCTGGTACAGTTAACACACGTCTCCTGAGTGCCCGCTGTGAGTGCCTGCAGTGGTGCTGGGGAAGCAGAGTTGATGGGGACAACACAGGTAGTCCCCCACTTACGACACAGTCCCCCACTTACGACGCAGTCCCCCACTTACGATGAATTCCCCCACTTATGACATTTCAGTTACAACTAACTGCACTATGACCACCTGTTTTTTGTACATCTTATTGTTACTAATATGTACTACATACACTGTTGCAGTGTGTAATCTGCTGTTATCATTCTCAGATGTTCACATGTAATGTTTCCAACCCCCAAAGACAAATAAAAATTGGATTTATAAAGATACTGATAATAAAAGGAATAATGAAAGTAAAAAAAAAAGATATTCGACTACGTCAGAATGGACTGAGGATGGAATTGTTGGAACGGAACCTTGTTGTAAGTCAAGACTACCTGTACACTCCTACCACCAACAGGACCAGTGGTCGAGTGGAGGAAGTAGGCACCACAGAGATATTCTGAATAAAGCTATGCTTTTACGCTGGAGTGAACGTGCAGGGCCAGGGTGCTGCCACAGCTGCCCAAATATGAGGCAGCGGGCACAGTGACAAGGGAAGAGGACTTGAAGCACGTACTAATGAAGATCAAAGACCACAGCCTTCAGTATGGATTGCACCTCAACATAAAAAAAGCAAAAATCCTCACAACTGGACCTATGAGCAACATCACGATAAACGGAGAAAAGATTGAAGTTGTCAAGGATTTCATTTTACTTGGATCCACAATCAACAGCCATGGAAGCAGCAGTCGAGAAATCAAAAGATGCATTGCATTGGGTAAATCTGCTGCAAAGGACCTCATCAAAGTGTTGAAGAGCAAAGATGTCACCCTGAAGACTAAGGTGTGCCTGACCCAAGCCATGGTATTTTCAATCGCATCATATGCACGGGAAAGCTGGACAATGAATAAGGAAGACCGAAGAAGAACTGACGCCTTTGAATTGTGGTGTTGGCGAAGAATATTGAATATACCACGGACTGCCAAGAGAAGGAACAAATCTGTCTTAGAAGAAGTACAACCAGAATGCTCCTTAGAAGCAAGGATGGCGAGACTGCGTCTTACATACTTTGGACATGTTGTCAGGAGGGATCAGTCCCTGGAGAAGGACATCATGCTTGGCAGAGTAGAGGGTCAGCGGAAAAGAGGGAGACCCTCAATGAGGTGGATTGACACAGTGGCTGCAACAATGAGCTCAAGCATAACAATGATTGTAAGGATGGTGCAGGACCGGGCAGTGTTTCGTTCTGTTGTACATAAGGTCGCTATGAGTTGGAACTGATTTGACGGCACCTAAAAACAACAACAACAATGCTTTACACTGGAGTGAACGTGCAGGGCCAGGGTGCTGCCACAGCTGCCCAAACACGAGGCAGCGGGCACAGCGACAAGGGTGCAGGCCTCGGCTTTGGCAAGACCAGCGCATGGCCTGAACTTTCTGGTGCCCAGCAGTTTCACAGAGCTCCCCTCTATCGTTCCCTCCAGAGAAGTAGCTCCACAGGTCAAAAAACAGTTTTTGGGGAAAAAAACCAAACTGGACTAAATGTTTCTAAGATCCTCCCCACCTCTAAATGTATTTCTAAACGCAGCTCAGTGAAGGAACTACTTGTCTGTCCACGTGATCTTGACAACGGAATAGCCATGTTTGTTTTTCATGTTACTTTAGTGAGTCATTCGGGAAAACGCTTTTTCAGAGGGGCACCTAGATTCCTGAAAGCTCTAAATAGTGATTATTATTAATGCATAGATATCTCATCCCGAACACACTGGGAGCTTTACAACATTTATGAAAAAAGTCCCATGAAAAAAGGGGAAAAATGACTGAGGAAGAGGGAGGTAAGAAGATTCTGCCCAGCCTTGAAACTGTACCTTGCTGGGATACCGGGGGATGGTTCTGCCCTGGGGTCCTCACACTAGTGTGGAGAGAATCCATGTTCTTCAGAATTTTCACAAATAAACCAAGTGGCCAAATTCACTAATTAGGAGGCACGGCCATGAAATAAATCAGGCTTAACACAATACCATCCACAACAATAACTGATTAATCAAATATGAGAAGGGGGCAGCTAAAGCCAGGGATCTGATGAACAGTGAAAGGTTGTGGCTGAGTTTGACAGAGAGGAAGATTTCTACCACCACTGCCATCACCATCATTACCACCATCTCCACCATCACCACCATGACCGACCACCACCACCATCACCACCACTGCCACCACCACCACCACCACAACCATCACCACCATCTACACCACCATCACCACCAACACCGCCATCTCCACCACCGCCATCACGGCCACCACCACCACCACTGCCATCACCACCACCACTGCCATCTCCACCACCACTGCCACAACCATCGCCACCATCTCCACCACCACCTCTACCACAACCATCACCACCATCTACACCACCATCACCACCAACACCGCCATCTCCACCACCGCCATCACCGCCACCACTGCCATCTCCACCACCACTGCCACAACCATCACCACCATCTCCACCACCACCACCACCTCTACCACAACCATCGCCACCATCTCCACCACCACCACCACCTCTACCACAACCATCGCCACCATCTCCACCACCACCACCACCACCACCATCACTGCCACCATCATCACCACCATCTCTACCACCACCACCACTGTCACCATCTCTACCACTACCATCATCATCCTACCACCAACCATCTCCACCCCAACCACGATCACCACTACCACAAGTGCCATCTCCACCACCAGAGCCATTGCCATCATCACCACCGTCACCACCATCACTGCCACCACCATCACCTCTACGACTACCACCATCACTTCCACCACCACCAGCATCTCCACCACTATCATCTCCACCACCACATCACCACCACCTCTACCACTACCACCATCACCACTACCACCACCACCATCTCCACCACTACTGTCTTCACCACCATCACTACCTCCACCACCACTGCCACCATCTCCACCACACTGCTGCCAGCTCCAACACAGCCACCATGACTACCACCACCTCCACTGTAACAAACAGGAGAACCCCAGGGCCAGTGAACGCAGAGGCAAAAAACTATGTACTCCTTACCAGCCCAGTGCCAACTATAAAGGTCACCAAAAAACCAGAGCCAAACCCGTTGCCACTGAGCTGATTCTAACTTACAGTGACCCTATAGGACAAAGTAGAACTGCCCATAGGGTTTCCAGGGAGTGGCTGGTAGATTCTAACCGCTGACCTTTTGGTTGGCAGCTGAGCTCTTAACCACTGCGCCACCAGGACTCCAAAAAGGTCACAGTAGTTTTTAAAACCCAGTGTATATTTACTGAGTACTTACTGTGTGTCAGGAACTGTCCTAAGGACTTTATCAGGATGATTGCATTTAATCCCCAGAACAACCTATGAGGCCTGGTACTACGGCTCACATTCTCATTTTACAGTTCAGCAGACCAGAGCACAGAGATTTAGTGAATGACTTAGGGTACACACATACATACATATGCATATACATACCCAGATATATATGTGCCAACACACATACGTGCATACACACATACATAATCTACAGCACGCAGACCCTGGACTCTGTGACAAAGAACATATGGACGGACAGGGTATGCGTCCTGTTCTCCAGGAACATACATATTGCCTTCCACAGCCATTCCTGAGAGCATGGACGTGCCAGGGCTGTGAAGAGCCAGGGATACAACGGTGAACAGGTCAGATGGGATCCCCCCTGGCCTCACAGTAGCCTCGTGGGGGAGAAAAGGCAGCATCCAGCTTGGACACTAGAGAGTGGGCAATGTGATGATAGGGGCATGCAGGGAGCAAAGAGAAAGGGCCTGACACCCACCTGGGGCTGGGGCAATGAGGGAGGCCACAGAAATCTTCCCAGAAGGTGGCCTCCAGTGAGAGAGGAAAATATGTAAGTAGCAAAAGGAAGTGGAAATGATTCAATGCAGTCAGAGCGCAGGAACCAGGTGTCGTGGAGGCCAGAGCAGGGAGACAAGACGCTGGAGGGACAGGAGAAAGCTTCACGTCAGGCCGGGATCTAGAGGCTGGGAAGGATTCCTGTAATTAGAGACAGTAAGGGAACACTCTGGGGGAGGAAATGATCACCGGAAAAGGTGGCACCCAACCCTGATGGCGCCCTGCCCTTTCTAGATCTGTCCTCGGCTGTGCACCCGTGTGCTGTTGTCTGCACGTGTGCTGAACAACACGGCTTCCTGTGTGCCGCTCTTGTTGCTCTCTCTGGGATAATTTAAAATGACTACCTTTCCAGCCTTCTCAAACCCCAGAGCCACAGAATCCTGCCTGTCTGGTTTCTGTCCACGTTTAAAGCAGGTTACAGGAAGACTGTGGTGCCGGTCAGCAGGCAGGCGGCAGAGTAAACTGGCGAGAACTGTCCTGTAAGAACGTCAGTCTGGAGCAAGAACCAGAGAGGAGTGGGGCGAGTGGGAGCCTACACGATGGAGCAAAACTCCCAGCCTTCCAGCTGCTGTTTCTGGAAGAATCCAGGTCTTTTAACTCCCAGATCAGCCTTCCTTCCATTAGACCAGACTACCTGTCTTTAAGAAGCCAGTGGAAGGCACACCCAAGCGATCCCTCTGCGACAGACCACTAGGATTTCAGATACCCCATGAGAAGGACTGAAGGTCCAGGGAGCATCAGGAGAACAGGAGCTAGTATTTTCTTCTGGCTCTGCAGACGAGCATGAGTAACAGTACCCACTCCTAAAATGGAGACCTTATTTTCAACAGTGGATTAATTTGTTGCAGAAAATACAAGACCCCATTGCCATTAAAGGGCACACAGACTTTGGAGGCGGGAGATTATGCAGATGTGGGAAAGGTGCAGGGAGTTTGCACGGCTTCATACGCGCTGCCCTTAAACTTAAGCTACTGCTGAAAATAACCGTAAAAATGAAGTCGCCAATTACTGTAGGAAAAATATTCACCCTTAGTAGCAACAAAAAATGCAAGTTGAAATGACAGCTTTTCCCTTTTTCTCATATTTACGCAGATCCCTAAGCATCCTCAGCCCTGGTGAAGGCTAAGGCAGTGAGACACTGGCATAAGTGACTGCAGGGTGGAAAGGAGCACCGCCGTTCTGGAAGGCTCTGGGGCAGGATGAACCAAAAGCTTTAAAAATGTTTCTATCATCTGCCGAGAAACATGCCCAAGGAAATAACTGGACCAGTGTGCAAAGATGAACAGGCACAAAGCATGCCTATAAACGACCATACAAGAATGCCCCATAGTACGTCCTAAAGTATCATACAGCACTGTTCAATAGTATTTCACAGCACTGTCCTATAGTATTACACAGCACTATAGTATTACACAGCACTGTCCCATAGTATTACACAGCACTGTCCTATAGTATTACACAGCACTATAGTATTACACAGCACTGTCCTATAGTATTACACAGCACTGTCCTATAGTCTATAGTATTATAGGCACTGTCCTTTAGTATTACACAGCACTGCCCTATAGTATTACACAGCACTATCCTATAGTATTACACAGCACTGTCCTGTAGTATTACACACCACTGCCCTATAGTATTACACAGCACTGTCCTATAGTATTACACAGCACTGTCCCATAGTCTATAGTATTACGGGCACTGTCCTATAGTATTACACAGCACTGTCCTATAGTATCATACAGCACTGTCCTGTAGTATTACACAGCACTGTCCTATGGTATTACACAGCACTGTCATATAGTCTATAGTATTACACACCACTGTCCTATAGTATTACACAGCATTGTCCTGTAGTATTACACAGCACTGTCCCATAGTATTACACAGCACTGTCCCGTAGTATTACACAGCACTGTCCTACAGTATTACACAGCACTGCCCTACAGTATTACACAGCACTGTCCTATACTATTACACAGCACTGTCCTATAGTATTACACAGCACTGTCCTATAGTATTACACAGCACTGTCCTATAGTATCACATAGCACTGTCCTGTAGTATTACACAGCAGTGTCCTATAGTATTACACAGCACCGTCCTGTAGTATTTCACAGCACTGTCCTATAGTATCATACAGCACTGTCCTATAATATGATATAGCACTGTCCTGTAGTATTACACAGCACTGTCCCATAGTATCATACAGCACTGTCTTACAGTATTACACAGCACTGTCTTATAGTATGCCACACCACTGTCCTATAGTATTACACAGCACTGTCCTGTAGTATTACACAGCACTGTCCTGTAGTATTACACAGCACTGTCCTATAGTATTATATAGCACTGTCCTGTAGTATTACACAGCACTGTCCTATAGTATCATACAGCATTGTCCTGTAGTATTACACAGCACTGTCCTGTAGTATTACACAGCACTGTCCTATAGTATTATATAGCACTGTCCTGTAGTATTACACAGCACTGTCCTATAGTATCATACAGCACTGTCCTGTAGTATTACACAGCACTGTCCTGTAGTATTACACAGCACTGTCCTGTAGTATTATATAGCACTGTCCTGTAGTATTACACAGCACTGTCCTATAGTATCATACAGCACTGTCCTGTAGTATCACACAGCACTGTCCTATACTATCACACAGCACTGTCCCGTAGTATCACACAGCACTGTCCCGTAGTATCACACAGCACTGTCCCGTAGTATCACACAGCCCTGTCCCGTAGTATCACACAGCACTGTCCCGTAGTATCACACTGCACTGTCCCGTAGTATCACACAGCACTGTCCCGTAGTATCACACAGCACTGTCCCGTAGTATCACACAGCACTGTCCCGTAGTATCACACAGCACTGTCCCGTAGTATCACACAGCACTGTCCCGTAGTATCACACAGCACTGTCCCGTAGTATCACACAGCACTGTCCCGTAGTATCACACAGCACTGTCCCGTAGTATCACACAGCACTGTCCCGTAGTATCACACAGCACTGTCCCGTAGTATCACACAGCACTGTCCCGTAGTATCACACAGCACTGTCCCGTAGTATTACACAGCACTGTCTTATAGTATTACACAGCACTGCCGTATAGTATTACCCAGCACTGTCCCATAGCATTACCCAGCACTGTCCTATAGTCTACAGTATCACACAGTACCATAGACTATTTGAGAGAACAGGTATTCATTCCTGTATGAATAGAAAAAGAGTCGGGAAAGGTTAAGTGAATGTTAGAGCTGTTACCTTTACCTTTGGCTTATAGAATTAGACTGGCTTTCCCTTTGCTTGTCAGTAGTTTCTATTTTTCCATAATGAACATAGATTACCTCTGAGAATGGACTGACCCATCCAGTGACTGCTCGGCCTCTGGCCTGTACCCAGGCCCCTTAGGAAGGAAAGAAGGACTTCCCTTGTTCTAGCACTCTCACGGGGCGTGACCAGCTCCAGCAGTGGTTGCGACTAACTGATAGCTGATAAGAGGCGAAACTGCAGGGAGGAGGAACCAAGCTGAGCTGGGGTTTCAGGGCACAGCCTGTGAACATTCGTTACCCTGCCGATCACTGGCCGTCTCTAGCCAGAGTGACTCGTGCTCCTACTAAAGACAGCAAAACATGGTTATGTGAGGGGTTTTCCAGCATTGACTCAGCAATCTGGTAGTCTGAGGAGTTGGTGACATTGAGACCCACTGATGCTGAGGCCCGTGTTCTCAACTGTTCTTCTGCGAGTGGCTGTAATCCTGCCAGGAGCCACACTCACTGTCCCATCCAAGCCCCTGTGATCCCCAGAGTGAGAAGACTGACCAAGGCAGTGGGGCGGGCCAAGCTCATGGAGCACAAGTGTGATGGTCTTCCTGTCTGGCTGCCGAGGCAGGGCAGTGCAGAGAGGTGATGCAGAAAGGGCACTGGATTTCAACCCAGAGGCCCTAAATGTGAGTCTCGGCTCCACTGAAGATTCTGGCAGACATGTCGCCTTTGAATCCCAGGGCCCATCTGAATAAATGTGTATGACAGTAGCTGTCCTGACTATCTACTGGAAATGGAAGCCAATCTATACATGCTTCAAAGCATAAGGAAGGACTTCCCTAGCCAGGTAAGGTCTTCCTGAGGGGCTGCTGGACCCTCACCTCTAGGCTATTTAGTTAATAGGGCCTTTCCTTAAGAAGAGGCCCCTGGTGACACAGTGGTTAAGAGCTCGGCTACTGACCAAAACGTCAGCAGTTCGAATCCACCAGGTGCTCCTTGGAAACCAGGCAGTTCTACTCTGTCCTATAGGGTTGCTATGAGTCAGCACTGACTCAACAGCAAGGAGTTTGTTTTTTTTTTTTTTAAATCAGTTTCCTTAAGAAAGACAAGAGAGGGGTATGTGGGAGAAGCAGCCTGGGGAATAACAAAGCCTATACTTTGAAGAGGACTTCTCACTTACTGATGAAGATTACACCTCAAAAGAAAGGAAATGAAAATTCTCAAAACCGGACCAATAAGCGACATCAACATCATAATAAATGGATAAAATCTTGAACTGTCGAGGATTTCATTTTACTTGGATCCATAATCAATGGCCATGGAAGAAGCAGTTAAAAAATCAAACGTTGTATCGCATTGGGCAAATCTGCTGCAAAAGACCTCTTTAAAGTGTTAAACAGCAAAGATGTCACTTTGAGGACTAAGTAGCATGTGACCCAAGCCAGGGCGTTTTCAGTCACTTCATATGCATGTGATAGCTGGACAACGGATATGGAAAGCTGAAGAGGAATCAATGCTTTTGCATTATGGTGCTGGTGAAGAATACTGAACATACGATGGACTGACCAAAGACGGAACAAATCTGTCTTGAAGCAGTACAGCCAGAATGCTCCTTGGAAGGGAGGATGGCAAGATTTCGTCTTATGTACTTTGGGCATTCTATCAGGAGGGACCAATCCCTGGAGAAAGACATTGTGCTTGGTAAAGTAGAGGGTCAGCAAAAAGAGGAAGACCCTCAATGAGATGGACTGACACAGTGGCTGCAACAATGGGCTCAGGTATAACTATTGTGAGGATGGCACAAGGCCAGGCAGAGTTTCCTTCTGTTGTGTATAGGGTCACTATGAGTCAGAACCAACTCGAATGCACCTAATAACAACAACAACAACAGAATCTGAAGAGAAAGTCTCTTCAAACCACCCTCTTTATCATCCAACGAGGCGAAAGAAGCCCCACTCTGAGTCTCAGCTAAGCCCGTGTCCTCACTCCTTGTCACTCAGCACCCAGAAGAACTGCCCCATAGGGTTTCCAAGGCTGTCATCTTTACGGAAGCAGACTGCCACATCTTTCTCCCATGGAGCAGCTGGGGGGTTTAAACTGCCAACCTTTCAGTTAGTAGCTAGCGGTTTAACCACTGTGTCACCAGGGCCCCTTGTACGGGACAAAGTGCTGAGCAAATACAATTTGCTTTCAGGTTTTGTGTCTAAATAGCTCTTCTCTGACAGGTTTGGAAGACCTCAGAAGAGGCCACGCCAGTGTCTGCTCACACAAGGTGCAGAGAGGCGGGAAATTCTGAGCAAGAGCCCCGAGGAGCCATAGACTCTTCTAGAAGACTGTATTTGAAGGCACTGGCAGTGTAGGCCCAGGCAAGCCTCACGAACCCCGACAGCTACCACAGAACAAGACACGCCAATGAGGAACAAATGAGTATTTGCTGACAATTTACTAGGTACCAGCCACTATGCTGGGCCCTCGCATTCTCTCCACAACTTTGTGAAATGTGTCTTGTGATCCCAGTTTTACAAATAAGTAAACTGAAGCTTAGAGAAGATAACCAAATTGAACAAGACCCAAGGGAAAGAACCAATATTATTTGAGCTCTTATCACTAAAAGCTTTATAAATACTTCCTCTTTAATTTTTGTAACAACCCTATGAAGTAAGGTTTAGTACCCCAAGGTCACACAGAGGGCAGAGCAGAGACTGAATGCAAGATCTAGCTGCCTTCCTACAAATGCTTTTTTCACCTCACCAAGCTGCCTTCCACCAGAGGCCTAAAGGGTAAGGGTGGCTTTTCCCTGATACAGAGGGGCTTTAACAGAAAACAATACTATGTCCAGCAGCAAGATGCCCTTTGTAGCAGTTGGTAGACAAAGATGGGTGGTAGAGAAGCTGTACTGGACAAGATCAAAGGGCTTAATGCTCCCACGGATAGCAGGGTGGGTCAATAGACTGTGGGGTATTGATACAATGGGATACTACACCACAGTGCAGAACCGACCTCTGACGCACACAGTCACACGGATGCATCCCTCAGACAGCGGTGAGTGAGAGAAGTCAGACACAAAAAGGACACAGCATATGACTCCACTTATATGAAGTTCAAAAACAGGCAAAACTCATCTGTCATAATAGAAGTTGACACTGCAGTTGTCCCTGGTGGGGAAGGGAGGATGAGGGGGTTCAGGAGCTAGGTGGGGTGTACCTGGGACATACAGCTGTAAAAAAAGCAGCAAGTTGTAGACTTCCAACCTGTGCTTCGTCCTGTAGGTAGGCTACTCCGCAGCTGAAAAAAATTTAATCCTCAGGGGCCCCAGGATTTTCCATCCCCGCAAAGGTCACAACATGTGGAAGCAGGTGAGGCCACTTCCAACTGAACCAAGACAGGCAGGCACAACTCATGACAGAAATTTCAAATTGGTCCTCTCACATTGTGTCCCTTTATCCAGAACTATTTGGTAGCGCCACCCCCGCCGAAAAAAAAAAGGCACGTTTACTCAGCCCTGAGGAGATCTGGGGTCTGAGTCTGACTTACTATCTGATGCCAGAGAGGTTATTTCCTCACGGTGGGTCACAGTTTCCTCATCTGAAAACCAGGGGTCTAGATTAACTGATTTACTTGTGATTCTGTGGCCGAATTTAATAAAAATAAAGAGTAGTTTTTATTTAATTTAAGCAGTTGCTTTGAAAGAGTTAGTTGTCTGAATGAAAACCTGTCTGTGGCCCCTCAATGTATCCTAATCCAAACAAACCCAGTGCCGTCGAGTCAACTCCGGCTCATAGCGACCCTACAGGACAGAGTAGAACTGCCCCATAGAATTTCCAAGGAGCGCCTGGTGGATTTGAACAGCCGACCCTTTGGTTAACAGCGTAGAACTTAACCAGTATGCCACCAGGGTTTCCCAATGTATGCTATGTATATATAAAATGAGGCTTAACCCCTAAAGTCCTGGGGGCAGGGGAGGTAAGTTCAGACAGGAAACATTAAACTCAGCTTACTTTACCATGAGGCACAAGGCTCTTGGGTGGAAAAAGACAGTTTAATACTTACTGGGGCTTGGTGGCACAATGCTTAAGAACCTGGCCCCTAACCAAAAGGTGGGCAGTTCAAATCGACCAGCCGCTCCTTGGAAACCCTATGGGGCAGTTCTACTCTGTCCTACAGGGTTGCTATGAGTCGGCATTGACTTGACGGCAATGGATTTGGTTTTTTGGTTTGGGTGCCTACGCTGTTCCGGGCCCCATGCTCGTCACTTAACAGAGGTGTGCTTGAAAGCGTCCTTATTCTTGCATCCCAAGTTCTAACAGAAAATCCACAATCCTCGGAGCCTTTTATGGGCAGGAAAAGCACTCTATGAGTATCCACTCTGTGCATGGCTTACGGGGCGAGGGCATACTCAAAGCACGTTCTCTATTTACTTAAAAAAATCCTGTAGCGTTTAAATCAGGGCCAGAGGCTCCAAAATGCTAGGCCCAGCAGATAATTTAATAGTCATTTCACTCCAGGTACACTCAGGAGTACTGTGTCTTCTCATTTCTCACCTTAATTCTGGTAGCAGCCATGGCAGTAATGATAGTAATAATACACATAAATACTAATACCGAGTGATTATGATGTGCCAGGCGGCCTACAGTGCATTTTACTTTCTAGCTCATTTAAATGACAAAACAACTTTATATTGTCACAATTTCACAGAATATGAAATTGAGGCACAGGAAAGGTAGGTCATTTGCCCAAGGGTTCCTCAGCTGGAATGTGGCAACACCAGGACGTGCACCCAGCAGTGCCCGCAAACCTGGCTCTTCACTGAGCTCTGCCAAGGGAAGCACTCCAACAAACTGCAGGAACAGATCTGTGTGGCTAAGACGCCCACACCCCAGAAAGATGTGGCCTCCATCTAGAGCCAATGTTGCAAATTGCCAGCAAAAGTCATGTGAACCTTTGTTTCTTTGCTTTAATTGCTCTGCTTAGAAACTTTTCATGAGGTTCTCTCCCGCTGTCTACACCAAATATCATGCCCATCTAGAGTCGTGCCAAGACACTTAAGGCCTTCACTACGAAACTCCCGCCCCTCTTCCACGTCCACTCCCAACCTCTTTCCTACATGCAGCCGGTGCCCCAGGGACAGGGCACCATGCACTTTCCCAGCACCCGCCACGCGCTCTCATGCCTGTGTGCCCTTGTGGGTGCTCCTCCCTGTGCCTGGGTGCTCACTCCCATCTCTGCCTTGTGAGCTCCTCACCCTTCAAAAATCCAGCTCTGGCATCACCGCTGTGGCCGAAGCCTCCCTGGGTGGCCCAAGTCCAGGCAGAGTTGTTCATTTCCTTTTCTGTGTTCCCCAAGGCCTCGCACACACCCTTGTTAGAGCAACACCTACTTGATTGTAGTTAGTTGCTAACGAATTTGCCTTGAGGGGCCTGACTCAATCCCAGTCATTTCTATCTATGCTGCCTAGCCAGTTTCTCACACTCAGCAAGTACAAAGCAGACGTTTGTTAAACATAGAACAACTGAATTCAAGAATAAATTGTTCCTGGTTCCCTTCCACCCCGTCAAATGTGTTCTAGAACACGGAAGTAGCATGGCAAACGTAAAACAGGTCTGGATACAGAGCTTTAGGGAGGCTCCAGTCCAAATCCACTTCTCAAAAACGACAAAGGTGGAAACTCCCTTCTCTCCCCCTTCCAACTGTGGATATCTGTTTAAATCTAGAGAGTCAGGCAGCAGGTTCCTCTGGGGCCCAGCCTAAAATCGGCTCAAGGCAGTGGCAGTGCTGGGACACTAGAGAGCAGAGCTGTGGGAAGCCAGGAGGACATGTGAGGGTCTGAGCACCAGGCCAAGACAAAGGCCTGCTTACCTCCTTCTTGGGAGTTGATGATGTTGAGGGCAAACAGCATGGCGTTAGAGAACGTGGTCGCCTCTTCCTTACTGGCAAAGTTTAAGCCGTAGACCTGACGGGCATCTCGCCACTGGTGGAAGGTTGGCGTCGCCTGATTGTACTTCAGCCCTTTCACGATTGAATAATTGATCACAACCTGGAGTAGAAAAGAGAGAAGCACGTGTAAATAAATAAAATGAAAGCGAGCTGGAGGGAGCTGCTCTGGGGGAAGGATATGGTATCCCCCAGGGCTACGAGAGGACAGGGATCTGGGGGCGGTGCTAGAAAAAGTGGACAGCTGTAACAGGCAGCTTTTCAGACCATCATTGATAAAACACTGAGAGTTTGAAAACCAGGTGTTTCATTTAGCCTACAATGCTGCGTAGTCACAACCTCCAATGAGAAGACCTGAGCTGGAGTCAGGTTCCCTGGGTCCTGGTCCTGGCCCTGCCCCAGCCACGTGGCCCAAGGCGGTCAGCATGCCTGTCTGAGGCTCAGACCCTCCACTTAAAAAAAGGGGATAATCATCCTGGCTTTACAGACCTCCTGGGGTTACTGCGAGGATCCACATGGGGCATATATCTTATCTGGACTGCTGGCTTTTCTAAGTCAGAGTTCTGCTCCCCATAGCCCTTGTCACAGCGTCCAGTGCCTGGAATGCGTTAATAAGTGGGTTATTAACTAAAAGGATAACTCGAAAAGCTAATGCACCACACGAATACACAGCATTATCATATCTTTACTATTAATGAGTCAACAAACATCATCTGATCACCAGGAACAAGCCCAGGCCGATAGGGAACGATAGGGAGCGGAGGGAGCCAGAACCCCAACAGTAAGGTGTCCTTGCGGGGTCCAACGCCAGGTCTGTCTGACTTCTCAACTTCTGCTCTTTCTGGTGTGTAAAGGGGACTTCTTTCAAAGCATCCCAGGGCGGCGCTCAGGGAAGGCAGTGGGAGGCCTGGAGAAGAGGCATGCTCCCTGTCACCTGCTGGCTCGGAGTCACATGGTCCAACACCATGGAAGTTACTAGTTAGATGGCTATGGCATGACCACCTCACAGTAGGTTGTGAAGGGACCTTACCCGGATCCTGGCACACAGTAGGTAGTCGCTGTGTTCACTGAGAAATACTAAGGTCCCTATAAATGAAAGTATGCAAGCAGTCTGGAAGGTGTGGATGGCCATCTCTTAGCAATGTGATGGACAGGGTTTGTTTAGGTCTCAGATCTCCTCCAGCTATGAGACTCCAGGGTTCTGTGGTCTGAGGCTGGGGTAACTCCTTCCACTGTCCCCCCATCATGAAGGAGAGCTCAGGAAAAGCTTTGGAGATGCAAAGGGACATGGGACATGGCCAAGACACCCTGCTAGCTGGCTGGGCATGGAGGCAGGAACTCAGATTGATGGCTGACTCTCCTTTTCTGTCCATGCTACTGCGCTCCTGGAGAAAGTAAGAGCAGAGGACGGCCAGCATAGGCAATATCCAGCACACCTTATTTCTAGGTGTTAGCCAGGTGGGGGTGAGCATTCCTAGAGTGGGAAAAAGAGAAAGAGACCTAAGCCAGCTAAAGAAACAATCATTTCACAACTTAATTGCTACACACTGACTGAGAAATCTTGGCCAACAACTACAGTAATACGGATTCACACACATATACGGCTAAGCGCAGGGACTGAGCTGGAGGTAACTGGGTTTAGCTCTAGGTCCTGAGAAGAAAGGCTGGGCGTTTTGTGGACAATATGCACGATAAGAACTAGCAAAGCGACGTGTGACTAAAATGGCTGTTAAGATGAGAGGACACATTAATAGTGGTACAGTGACCAAAACGAGGGAGGTAAGAGCCTGCTCTATTCCTCCCTGATAAATCCATACCAGGGAAGCTGGGCTCAGATTTTATTTATTTATTTTTTGGTTCTACACTTATTGGAGATTAACCAGCTGGAGTAAGTTAGGGGAAAATGTTTTAAATGGAAGAATATCGGGAAACCACATTCTATCAAGAATGCTTGGGGGATACAGAGGCTAGATAAAGGTGTATCGAGACTACCGTCTCCAGATATTTGAGGGGTGCTCTGGGGAAGTGAGAGCCCGCTGAGTTAGAATCCTGGTTCGAAATCTCTGTTGGCTGCGTTCTTGGAGGGGGAATCAGGGGTGCTGGAGCTGGGGGGAGGCTGATGCCTACCGAGGATATAGAATAAGGGTGCCCACTGCAATCACTGAAGGGGACTGCAGGGACCTCAGAGATTATGTCACTCAATCCTCTCTTTTCACAGTTGGGAAACTGAGGCCCAGGGAGAACAAGTGACTTGTCCAAAGGGACAGAGTGAGGCTGTGGTAGAACTGAACGCAGAAGCCAAAGCCCCAGCCAAGGATTTTACACTGGCTTACACTGCTTCTTACTGCCAGCAGAGGGAGCTGAAGTCTTTCCTCCTATCATTCCCTCGCCGGTTCTCACGGCGCCCTCTGAAGCTCTACTTCTTTCTGAAGGAGACTTTTGGATATTAGATTGGGAGAGCGCACTGAAGCCTTTCCAGAGGACACATCTCTGCCCTGTAAGTTTTCTGGGTTCTTCACTGCACATGGCTGGCCTTTCACTGACGGCGCTCTTGGGCCTGCTCACCAACCACCGCGATTGCTTTGAAACTACTGTGAAAACAATGGTGGCACTGGGTACAAAGAGAGATTGGAAGGTTTTGAGACAAAGAGTTCTCCATTAAACTCCTTTTTTACTTTTCAGTTGAATAACTGCAGACAAGTTTTTGCCATCGGTTTCTGTTACGGACTGAACTGTGTCCCCACCAAAAAAATATGTGTCTACTTGGCTAGGCTATGATTCCCGGTATTGTGTGATTGTCCACCATTCTGTCACCTGATATGATTTTCCTATGTGTTGTAAATCCCACCTCTATGACATTAATGGGAAACCCTGGTGGCGTAGTGGTTAAGTGCTACGGCTGCTAACCAAAGGGTTGGCAGTTTGAATCCGCCAGGCGCTCCTTGGAAACTCTGTGGGGCAGTTCTACTCTGTCCTATAGGGTCCTTATGAGTCGGAATCGACTCGAAGGCACTGGGTTATAACATTAATGAGTGGGATTATTGGCAATTAGGCTAATGAGGAAGGACTAAATCTACAAGATTAGGTTGTGTCTTAAGTCAATCTCTTTTGAGATATGAGAAGAGAGCAGAGAGAGAGGGGAACCTCATACCACCAAGAAACAAGAGCCTGGAGAATAGCACATTCTTCGGACCTGGCGTCCCTGCACTGAGAAGCTCCTCGACTGGGGAAGATTGATGACAAGGACCTTCTCCCAGAGCCAACAGACAGAGAAAGCCTTACCCTGGAGCTGGCACCCTGAATTTGGACTTCTAGCCTCGTAGACTATGACAGAATAAACTTGTTTGTTAAAGCCATTCACTTGTGTATTTCTGCTATAGCAGCACTACATGACTAAGACAGTTTCCTCACAAATAAAATAATGACAATACTACAAATAATGTTGCAATGAATATCCTTGGGCATACACCCTTGTGAACATGTATTTCCATGGGATATATTCCTATAAGCAGAACTGTTGGATCAATAGGCATGACCAGTTTAAAATTTATATTTGAAAAGATACTGCTAAGTTGTCCTCTACAAAAGGAAAACCCAATGCAGTGTGTTTTGAATATATGTGCAGGTGACACTTGGCCGATGTCATCTGCCCATCTGTCAAGAGATCTCTAGTGTTCGTTAACTACCAGACACGCCTACCCAGTCCACTTCAGGCCCTCACAGCTAAAATCTCAGAACCTACTGCGTGGTTCCATTCCTTTGTTTACTTAGCTTAGAACAAGTCAGAGGATTCAACTGGACATTTGCATCGCCCTGAGTCCACATTCGGAACCCTTCTCCCAGCACTCCCCACAGAGGTAGCCACGATTCTAACTTCTGTCTCCATCGACCACTTTTCCCGTCCTTGAACTACATGTAAATGGGTGCATATGGTATCTCTGTGTTCTTTGGTGTTTGGCTTCTTCTACCCAACATGATGTCTACATGATCCATCCATGTTACTGCATGTATTAGTATTTAAATTTTTGATGGTTACATAGCATCCATTTTTTTTAATAAACCACAAATAACTTATCCATCCTCCTGCTGACGGCCCTGGGCCATTCCCGCGTTCGGCTGCAGACTGGACTGTTGTGACCCACTGGGTTCTCACTGGCTGGTTTTTGGAAGGAGATCACCAGGCCTTTCTTCCTAGTCCATCTTAGTCTGGAAGCTCCGCTGAAACCTGTTCAGCATCACAGCAACATCAAGCCTCCATTGACAGATGGGAATTGAACTTGGGTCCTCCTTCATGAAAGACAAAAGTTCTACCGCTGAACCAACACCCTCTTTAGTGAACGTAGTCACTTATTTCTCTCAGGTGCATACCGAGGAGTGGGTTACAGGGTAGGTGTATACTCAGCTTTAGTAGGTTCTGTCAAACAGTTAAAGAGGCCGTACCAGTTCACACTCCCCCAGCAGCATATGGGAGCTCCAGCTGCTCTGCATCCTAATACCTAGAACTGTCAGTCTTTTTAACTTTAGCCTTTCCGGTGTGTGTGCAGTATCTCACTGTGGTTTTTCATTTGTATTTACCTGGTGAGTAATAATGTAGAAAGCAGCCCTCGTGGTGCAGCGGTTAAGCACTTGGCTGATAACTGAAAGGTCAGCAGTCTGAACCCACCTGCCACTCCTCGGGAGAAAGATGTAGCATGGCAGTCTGCTTCTGTAAAGATTACAGCCTTAGAAACCCTGTGCGGCAGTTCTGCTCTACACTATAGGGTTGCTGGTTCATTTCTGGCTCAAAGGACCATAAAGAAAACAATAATACTCACAACTGGACCAATAAGCAACATCGTGATAAATGGAGAGAAGATTGAAGTTGCCAAGGATTTTATTTTACTTGGACCTACACTCAACACCCATGGAAATAGCAATCGAGAAATCAAAAGATGTATTGCATTGGGCAAATCTGCTGCAAAAGACCTCTTTAAAGTGTTCAAAAGCAAAGATGTCACCTTGAAGACTAAGGTGTGCCTGACTCAAGCCATGGTATTTTCAATCACCTCATATGCATGTGAAAGCTGGGCAATGAATAAGGAAGACTGAAGAAGAATTGATGCCTTTGAACTATGGTGTTGGTGAAGAACATTGAAAATACCTTGGACTGCCAGAACAACAAATAAATCTGTCTTGGAAGAAGTACAACGAGAATATTCATTAGAAGCAAGGATGGCAAGACTTCGCCTCACATACTTTGGATATGTTATCAGGAGGAACCAGTCCCTGAAGAAGGACATCATGCTTGCTAATAAAGTAGAGGGTCAGCGAAGAAGAAGACCCTCAACAAGATGGATCGACATAGTGGTTGCAACAATGGGCTCAAGCATAACAACTGTGAGGACGGCGCAGGACTTGGCAGTTTTTCGTTCTGTTGTGCATAGGGTTGCTATGGGTTGGAATGGACTCGCCGCACCTAACACCAACATGAGTGGGAATAGACTCAACGGCAATGGGTTTGGTTTTTTGGTTTAATAATAGAACACCTTTTCCATGCTTATTAGCCATTTCTTCTGTTCTATTGCTCTTTTGTGAAATTCCTGTTCGATTCTTTTTGTCCATTTTAAAAGGAGGTTGTCTGTCTTTTTCTTACTGATTTTTAGGAGTTCACTAGACATTCTGGATAATTCTGGATAGGAGTCGTTTATCATATATATGTATTTTGAGTATCTTCTCCCAGTCTGTAGCTTGCCTTTTCACTCCCTTCAGATGAAGAAAATTTAACTTTAAAGAACTCTAATTTAACATTAAAAAAAAAAAAAGTCAATGCTTTTTGTGTCCTATTCAAAAAATCGCTGCCTTCTTCAAAGTCATGAAGAAATTTTCCCATATGTTCTCCTAGAAGCTTTACTGATTTATTTTTCATATTTAGGTTGATGATCCATGGTGTGAGCTAGGGGTAAAGATTCATTTTTTTTTTTTCATGTTGATATCTAATTATTCCAGCATCATTTATTGAAAAGGCCATTTTTTTCCACTGAAAGCAATGGTGTCTTTGTCATAAATCAAATGACCATATACATATGTGTGGTTCTATATCTAGACATTGTCTTCAGTTCCATTGGTCTATTTATCTGTCTTATGCCAATACCTTATTGACCATGCAAAGGCATTCTACTATGTGGATCATAACATATTATGGATAACATTGAGAAGAATGGGAATTCCAGAACACTTAATTGTGCTCATGAGGAAACTGTACACAGATCAAGTTGCAGTTGTTTGGACAGAACAAGGGAATACTGTGTGGTTTAAAGTTGGGAAAGGTGTGTGTCAATATTGTATCCTTTCACCATGCTTATTCAATCTGTATGCTGAGCAAATAATCCGAGAAACTGGACTGTATGAAGAAGAATGGGGCATCAAGATTGGAGGAAGATGTATTAACAACCGCATTATGTAGATGACACAACCCTGCTTGCTGAAAGTGAAGAGGACTTGAAGCACTTACTAATGAAGATCAAAGACCAAAGCCTTCAGTATGGATTACACCTCAAAATAAAGAAAACAAAAATCCTCACAACTGGACCAATAAGCAACATAATGATAAACGGAGAAAAGACTGAGGCTGTCAAGAATTTAATTTTACATGGATTCACAATTGACACCCATGGAAGCAGCGGTCAAGAAATCAAAAGACACATTGCACTGCGCAAATCTGCTGCAAAAGACCTCTTTAAAGTGTTGAAAAGCTAAGATGTTACCTCGAAGGCTAAGGTGCGCCTGACCCAAGCCATGGTGTTTTCAATCGCCTCACATACATGTGAAAGCTGGACGGAGAATAAGGAAGACCGAAGAATTGATGCCTTTGAATTGTGGTGTTGGTGGAGAATACCGAATATACGTATACCACGGATTGCCAAAAGAACAAACAAATCTGTCTTGGAAGAAGTACAACCAGAATTCTCCTTAGAAGCATGTATGGTGAGACTACATCTCACATACTTTGGACATGTTGTCAGGAGGGATCAGTCCCTGAAGAAGGACATCACGCTTGGCAAAGTAGAGGGTCGGCGAAAAAGGGAAAGACCCTCGGTGAGATGGATTGACACAGTGGCCGCAACAGTAGACTCAAGCATAACAATGATTGTAAGGATGGTGCAGGCCCAGGCAGTGTTTTGTTCTATTGTACAGAGGGTTGCTACGTGTCAGAACCGACTCGACGGCACCTAACAACAACAACAACAACATGCCAACATCACATTGTCTTAGTTACTGTGGCTTTATAGTCAGTCTTGAGATATGGTAGTGTAAGTCTACCAACTTTGTTCCTTTTCAATGTTATCTTGGCTATATTAAATCCTTTACATTTCTATATAAATTTTAAAACCAACTTGTCAATTTCTACAAAATACCTGCTGGAATTTTAATTGAGATTACTTTAAATTTATAGATCATTTTGGGGAGGACTGACATCTTAATGAGTTCTAATCCACGAATGTGGTATATCTTTCCATTAGTTTGGGTCTTCTTTGAATTATCTCAGCAATATTTTATAATTTTCAACGTGGAAGATTTGCACATCTTTAGAGTTGTTCTAAGGACTGAATTTTTTTTAATGCTTTTTCAAACACCTGCTAGTTAATTACTGAAAATATATAAAAATAGTTTTGGGGTTTTTTTTGGTGTATTGACTTTGTAGTCAGAGGCCATGCCAAACTGACTTACTATTTCTAGTAGTTTTAGGTTCTTTCACACTAGATTTTCTAGATACACTATCAAGTCATATATAATTAATGATGATTTTCTTTCTTTCCAAATGTTAAATCAAAGTGGTAATAATGGATATTCTTGTCTTATTACTAAATTCAGGGAAGAAAGCATGTTAAGTATGATGTTAGCTACAGTTTTTCCTTTTTTCTTATATTTGTAGATATCCTTTATGTGACTAAGAAGTTTACTTTTTATTTCTAGTTTCCTCTTAGTTTTTAATCATGGAAGGGTATTAAATTTTACCATATGCTTTTTCTATGCCTAAGAGATTGGTGTGTGTGTGTATATATATATATATTTAAAAAAACCTATACACATAGCTTTTATTCCGTTAAACTACATTCCTGGAATAAATCCCTATTGTCAGGATTTTTAAATATATAATAATATATTTTAAAATCTTTGAATTACTTTTCATTATTATTCATTAGAAATAATGGTCTGTCACATGAGATGATGCGGGCAACTCCTGTCTGGAGGCAAGACGAGAAGGCAGAGGGGGACAGGTGGTGGTTGAATGGACACAGGAAATACAGGGTGGAGAGAAGGTGTATGCTGTCACATTGCAGGGAGAGCAACTAGGGTCACATAACAATGTGCGTTTAAGTTTTTGTACAAGAAACTGACTTGAATTATAAACTTTCACTTAAAGCACAATTAAAAAAAAAACGATGGTCTGCAATTTTCCTGTAACATTCTCGTGTGGTTTTTGTATTAGGGTTATGTTAGCTTCCTTTCTTTAGTCTCTGAAAGAGTATGTGCAAGATTGGTATTGTTTCTTCCTTAAATGTTAGGAAGACTTCACCAGTAAAGCAATCTGGGCCTAAAGTTTCCTTTGTGGGACGGTTTGTAATTATGGATTCAATTTCTTTAACAGGTATAGAACTACTCAGATTTTCTATTTCTTCTTGTGTCACTTTTGGTAAATTGTGCTTTTCAAGGAATTTGTCCACCTCATCTAAGTTGTCAAATTTACTGCCCTAAGGTGGTTCATAATGTTATCTTTCTGTATTTTTATTCTCTGTAGGATCTGTAGTGATTTGCCCTTTTTCATTCATGATATTGGCAATTTGTGTTTTCTTGATCACTCTTGTTGTTGTTGCTAGTTGCCATTGAGTTGATTCTGACTCACGGTGCCCCACATGTGCAGACTAGAACGGCTCCACTGGAATTTCAAAGTTGTGACCTTTTGGAAGCAGATCGTCTGGGCTGTCTTCCAAGGCACCTCTGGGTCGGTTCGAACCGTCAACCTTTTGGCTAGTAGTTGAGCGCTTAACCATTTGGACCACCCAGACTACCTCTGATCGCTCTTACTAGGAGTTTATTAATTTTATCTTATTTTTTCAAAGAACCAATGTTTGGATTTGTTGCTTTCCTTTGAAACAAACAAAAAAATATTGTTTAGCTGCTTTCTATTTTATTGATTTTTGTTCCTTTTTTCCTCCCCTTCCTTCTACTTTTATTGAATTAATTTGCTTTTGTTCTATATAGTTTCCTTCATTTTTTTAATATATGTATTTATAGCTATAAATTTCCCGATATTCACAGCTTTAGTTGCATCCCACAAGTTTTGCTATGTAGTATTTTCATTATTATTCAGTTCAACATACTTTCTAATTTACATGGTGATTTCCTTTTGTCCTTGGCTTCTTTAGCAGCATATTGCTTAATTTTCAAACATTTGAGTTTCTAGTTATCCTTCTGTTACTGATTTCTAGTTTAATCTCTCTGTGGTCAAAGACGTATTAGGTATGATATTGATCCTTTTTCATGTGTTAAGACTTGCTTCCTGGCCCAGCATATCATTTATTCTGGTAAATGTTCCATGTGCACTTGAGAAGACTGTATATCCTACAGCTATTGGCTGTAGTTTCCATAAACGTAAACTAGGTCCAGTTGGTTAATAATGCCACTCAAAACTGTCTTTACTGATTTGTCTACTTGTTCAGTCAGTTACTTATAAGTATGATTGAAATCTCCAAATATGCTTCTGGGTTCGTTTATTTTTCTTTTAGATATATCTATTTTTGCTTTATATATTTTGAAGATACATTACTAAAAAAAAAAAAGATGTGTACAAATTTAGGATTATGTCTTCCTTTTCAACTGACCCATTCATCATTATAAAGGTTCCTCTTTAGTAACACTTCTTGCCTTAAAGTTTTTTGATTAGCGTTTGTACGGTTTATCTTTTCCCACCTTTTTATTTTCAACCTGTTTCCTTACCAGCTTTGTTTTAAAAATAATTCTCCATGCTTTGGCATGACTGATCTAGATACTTGCTAAAGGATAAACCTATTTTTTAAGTGGCTGTTCTAAATAGTTTGCATATGTTTTATTTTGGGGAGTGTAGGAGCAAGGGGGAGTGCTTTTCTTGTTCTTTTAAAAAAAGGCCTTGCCACTCCAAATGCTAACATATTTTGACATGTTTCTGAGTATTGTGGTAAAAACAGTCAAGTGACCATTACAAAAAAAAGCTTGATATTGGAGAACTATCTGTCTGATCCCACATATTCAACTGGTTCTAAAACCACAGCATCTACACCACAGGTAAGCAAGGCCTTTAAGGTCATCTCATTCAAACCTTGACCCAATAATGGAATGTCCTTCCCATCATTCTTACTAAATGGCCGGCCATCAAGCCTCACGGGCTTGCAAAGCAACTCAGTCCATCTTTGACAGTGTATGTGTAAGAAAGTTCTTCCTTTGATTGAGTTTAAATCTTCTATAGTATCCATACTGTGTTTTTAATTCTGTTCTCTGGGGTATGTAGAAAAGGTAAGATTTCTCCTCTACCTGGCAGCCCTTCAAAGATTTGAAAACTGTGCCATGTCCCCACAGTTTTCTCTAGGTAAATATCTCTTGTTCAGTTGTCTACAGATGAGACTGCTTTCAGACCGCGTATCAGTTTGGAAGTTCTTCTCAGAGATTCCTGTTTGTGGCACTCAGGTTTGGTCCCAACATTCATGATAATGTATGACCAGTGCAGTGCAGAGCAGAACAGATCTATAATCTCCCTTCTTCTGGACACTCTACTACTGTAAATTCAGAATGGCCATAACTCATTCTCAACTAAAAACCTTTTAGCTTTTTTGTTCTCGGCGTAAGATTCAAGTTTGTTGGCTCCGACTCATAGCAACTTTGTGTATAACAGAATGAAATGCTTGCCTGGTCCTGTGCCATCTTCATGAATCACTGGTATATGTGAGTCCATTGTCGAGGCTACTTTGTCAATTCATCTCACTGAGGGTTTCTCTTGTTTTCGCTGACTTTAGTAAACATGATGTCCTTCTCTAGAGACTGGTCTTTCTGATGAACTCTTGCCATCCTTGCTTCTAAGGAACATTCTGATCGTATTTCTTCTAAGACGGTTTTGTTTGTTCTTCTGATACCAAAAAACCAAACCCAGTGCCATAGAGTTTCCAAGGAGCGCCTGGCAGATTCGAACTGCTGACCCTTTGGTTAGCAGCCGTAGCACTTAACCACTACACCACCAGGGTTTCCTGTTCTTCTGATAGTCCACGGTATATTCAATATTATTTGCCAACACCACCGTTTGAATGCATAGATTCTTCTTCTGTCTTCTTTTCTCATTGTTCAGCTTTCACATGCATATGAAGCTATTGAAAAGACCATGGCTTAGGTCAGGCACATCTTTGTCATTAAAATGACATCTTTGCTTTTTAGAGACTCAGCTTAGACCTAGGCTAATGATACTATATCTCGTCAGTCTTTCTCTCCACAAATGATCACCTAATTTTACATTCATCTATTTATCTAAAAAAAAAACAAAACAAAAAAAACCCACTTCCATTGAGTCGAAAGGAGGGTGATAATTCCTGCAGCACTGTACTCATGGGAGTACTGGGAGACTGAAACTGACATAAAGGTGCTCCCTAAACCATAAGCAGTATTACACACGTAATGTATTTCTTCTTGGTTACAAAATCAGTAATTTTTGTCTCTCTAAAATGTTTGACCTTGAAGTCCATATTGACTGGAAAACAGACTTGTGAAAATTGGTCTTTTCTCCTGAGGTCCCTAAAAGTTATTCTAAACCAGGTTTCCTGTCATTCCTCCTCTCTGATGCCTTGGGTTACTAAGAATGCCTTTTATTTTCCTAACTAACACTTCCCATCCATTTGGGGAGACAGTATCAACCACATCTTAGAAGGCTGTGCTCGTGACTTCTCTGTCAGACTCCAGGAGACCTCTAAATTAGAATCAAGATGGTATCTTTGGATTTGTTAGGGAACTCACTGAGGACTCCTGCCAGTTCTCCTTGCGTGGGGAAAAAGGTCCCCTCCCAAATGGCCCCAACATGTGGTTTCCTCTGAAGGAGGCTCCTGAGAACAGAGTGCAGTTGGGTTTCAGGGAATCCAGTTCCCCAGCCCTGCGCCCCTTCCAGCACACCACATTGTCTTCTAGTGTGCCCTGAAGGGTGACCACAAGGCATGAAAGGAATGGAAAACTTGCCGTATGCTGTAATAAAAGCAATCACTTAGGAAACACCTACTATGATTCAGGAACTGTACTAAGTAATTTACCTTATGTCAAAGGCTCTCAACCAGGTCCACCCCTACCCACAGGGTATTTTGGAAAATCATGAGATGTTTTTGGTTGTGACCATAATTGAGTCCAAGGACACTACATATTCTGCAGTGTGTGGCCTGTTTTTCTGAAAGGCAGATCTAGAACCAGTGACTTGGAAGAATAGGGAGGCAGCTTCTAAAAGGTTTCTAGAAAAAACCTTTCAACCATTAAGGCTCATTAACAACAGAAAGGTACCAAGTAATTTTTGTCTCTCTTAAATGTTTTTTTTTTTCTTAAAATGTTTGACCTTGTAGTCTATACTGGCTGGAAAACAGATCTGTGCAAAGCAATCTTTGGAGGTACCAAGAGTTCAAATTCAGACAGACTACCCTTTATGGAGAGTGCTGAAGTGGGGATGTCCCTTTTCACCACAAGAATCGGAAACTTAATAGGGCTATTTTGGCCATAGCAGCAACCCATTCAACAGGTAACAACACACTAAAAATAAGGCCCGAAGTTTCGGTTTTCTCTTTTCTCATTGCTAACGTGCTGATTCTCGCAGAGATAGCAGCTAATCTGCTGCTCAATTTAGCCAAGGCTTGACCAACAAAGGCTACCAGAAGATGCTGTTTGGGGAGTTTTCACAAGCATTGAAACCACAGATCTGCTAACTTTATGGCTAAAAATGTCCTTGCCAATCTCTAAAAAGAGAGGTGGAGGGAGAGCATTAAAGTACTCACCAAAAAGTCACCGTGGTTAAGCTAGACAGCCCCTTCTCCACATCTCTATTTTAGTCTAGGTCACGTCACACTACTTTGTCTTAGTTATGTATGTACAACTACTCATGACATAGTTGGGCATAGTTGTTATCTTGTGTTTGCACAGGTATTTACCAGGTACACTTACAAACACCACCTTATCTGAGTTTGTTCAGGACATACTATAAGGGAGAAAAATGACCTTGGATTCCCCAGATCATCTTGACACTCCTTTCAAAGTAGGACCTAGGGTGCCGATGGACCAAAAACCTTAACAGTTATATTACATACGAATACGTAGGTTTAGAATAAGACTAACACATTTATACAATAAGTTATATTTTTCAAAGTTGTTTCAGATCTATCTGACAATAACCCTGTGAAGTAAGTAGGCTGTGATTATGGCCTCCATCTGACAGATGAGAAAACTGAAGTCCAGAAGGCTCATACCTACTAAGTAGTGGAGGTAGAATTTGAACCTAGAACCTCTGACTCCAAATCTTGACCTCGTTTCTGAGCTGTTTTCACTATATGTGTGTGTGTATCTATGTGTGTATGTGTCATATGCCCATGTTATAATCTGATACCCTGGCACTCACCTGCTGATCCTGTAGCTTGACTCCCACGACTCTGAAGGTGTTGCTGGCAGTGTTGTGGTAGATGTGGATCCGGCTGAATCCCTGCTGACCGGGTTTGATTGGTATCCATTTCTTACTGGTGTCATCGTAGACCATCACGGAAGCCCGAGCCTGGCAGATACTCTGTTCACTGCAGAGCGAGAAAAAATTTAAGCATCAGCCTCAGCTACAAGAGATGGAAGCCGACTTTGCCCTTTTCTGAAACTGAGGCCAACTGCTACTTGACATAAGGAAACTTTCTAATTGCTAGAGCTCCCAACTGTCTGTGGAAGGGCTTCCCTGTGAGATGACGCATTTTTATTCCCCACAGCCCATGGGGAGTGGAAAGAAGGCTCTGTGCCAAAACTTTCTACAGCTTGGGAAGATTCACAGCTTTGCTTTCAGGGAAAAGGCAATGGGATAGAAAAGGAATTGCAATTACAATTTGTCAACTGTCTACAATATTCTAGGCACTGTGTTAAATAAGATAATATATTAAAACGCCTAAGCTTCACAACTGTTGAAGTAACTATTTACTACGCCCATTTTGTAGATGACGAAAGTGTGGCCGAGACTTGAAAAGATTCATGCAAGTTCCCGTTGTTGTCACTGTCAGGTGCTGTGGAGCTGGGTCCGACTTACAGTGACCCTGTGTGCAACAGAACAAAACACTGCTCGGTCCTACCCCACCTCCTGCGCCGTCCTCACAGTCATTGCTATATTTGAGTCCGCTGTTGTAGACACTGTGTCAGTCCATCTCGTTGAGGGTCTTCCTCTTTTTCGCTAACCTTCTACTTTACCAAGCATGATGTCCTTCTCCAGGGAAGGGCCCTCCAGTGATAACACGTTCAAAGTAAGTGAGACAAAGTCTTGCCATCCTTGCTTCTCAGGAGCATTCTGGTTGTACTTCTTCCAAGACAGATTTGTTTGTTCTTTTGTCAGTCCATGCTATAGTCAAAATTCTTTGCCAACACCACAATTCAAAAGCATTACTTTTTCTTCAGTCTTCTTTATTCATTGTCCAGCTTTTACATGCATAGGAGGCGATGAAAAATACCATGGCTTGGGTCAGGCACACCTTAGTCCTCCAAGTGACATCTTTGCTTTTCAACGTGTTAAAGAGGTCTTTTGCAACAGATTTTCCCAAAGCAATACATTGTTTAATTTCTTGATATCTGCTTCTATGAGTGTTGATTGTGGATCCAAGTAAAATGAAATCCTTGACAACTTCAATCTTTCCTCTGTTTATCATGATGTGGCTTATTGGTCCAGTTGTGAGGATTTTTATTTTCTTTATGTTGAGGTGTAATCCATACTAAAGGCTGTAGTCTTTGATCTTCTTCAGTAAGTGCTTCAAGTCCTCTTTACTTTCAGCAAGCCAAGTTGTGTCGCCTGCATATCACAGGTAGTTAATGAGTCTTCTCCCAATTCTGATGCCCCATTCTTGTTCATACAGTCCAGCTTCTCAGATTACTTGCTCAGCAGACAGCCTGAATAAGTATGAGGAAAGGATACAATCCTGACACACACCTTTCCTGATTTTAAACCAGTATCTTCTTGTCCTGTTGGAATGACTTACTTGTGCTCAGGTTCCTCATAAGCACAGTTAAGTGCTCTGGAATTCCCACTCTTGGCAGTGTTATCTATAATTTGTTATGATCCACACAGTCGAATGCCTTTGCATAGTCAATAAGACACGGGTAAATCTTTCTGGTATTTTCTGTTTTCAGCTAAGATCCATCTGACATTAAAAATGTTATCTCTCATTTCACGTCCTCTTCTGAATCCAGAAGTAGGTGTCTAATATATGTTCGTTGTAGAATTTCAGAGCTGAAAAGAACTCTAGAGATGATCCAGTCCAATCCCATGTCCAGGACAGGAATGCTCTCTTAGTTATCTAGTGCTGCTGTAAAAGAAATATCACTGAGGGCAGGGGCTGTCATATTCATCTCTGAATCAGTAAATGTTTTTTTGACTCACTGCCATCTGTGCTTGTCAGGCTAAAAAGTCAAACCAGTTGCCGTTGAGTCTATTCTGCCTCACGGTGACCCCGTGTGGGCCAGAGTAGAACTGTGCTCCATAGAGTTTTTTTTAATTGTGCTTTAAGAGAAAGTTTACAAATCAAGTCAGTCTCTCACACAATAACTTATACCCACCTTGCTATGTACCCCTAGCTGTTCTCCCCCTAATGAGACAGCACGCCCCTCGTCTCCACCCTATATTCCCTGTGTCCATTCAGCCAGCTCCTGTCCCCCTCTGCCTTTTCATCTCATCTCCAGACAGGAGCTGCCCACATAGTCTCATGTGTCTACTTGAGCCAAGAAGCTCACTCCTCACCAGTATCATTTTGTCTTATAGTCTAGTCCAATCCCTGTCTGAAGAGTTGGCTTCAGTAATGGTTCTTGTCTTGGGCTAACAAAGGGTTCAGGGACCATGACCTCCAAGGTCCCTCTAGTCTCAGTCAGACCATTAAGTCTGGTCTTCTTACGAGAATTTGAAATCTGTATCCCACTGTTCTCCTGCTCCATCAGGGATTCTCTGTTGTGTTCCCTGTCAGGGCAGTCATCGGTGGTAGCCAGGCACCATCTAGTTCTTCTGGTCTCAGGCTGATCTAGTCACCGGTTTATGTGGCCCTTTCTGTCTCTTGGGCTCATCTTTACCTTGTGTCTTTGGTGTTCTTCACTTTCCTTTGCTCCAGGTGGGTTGAGACTCCACAGAGTTTTCAATGGCTGATTTTTCAAAAGTGGTTTGGCAGGTCTTTCTTTCAAAGTACCTCTGGGTGGACTCAAACCTCCAACCTTTGGTTAGCAGACAAGGGCGTTAACTCTTTGCACCACCCAGGGACTCCCTGTCAAACTAAGTAAGACTAAAACATCGTGCCCAATTAAACACAAATTTATTTTCTCATAGTTTAGGAGGCTAGAAGTCTGAATTCAGGGCGCCGGCTCTAGGGGAAGGCTTTCTCTCTCTGTGGCTACAGTCCTTGTTTCTTTTCTGCTTTTGTTCCTCGGTTCCTTGGTAATCTTCAAGTGGCATGGCATCTATCTTCTCCCATCTGTGCTTGCTTTTCCTGTGCCTGATCTGCTCTTTTATATCTCAAAAAGTAATTGGCTTAAGACACACTCCAAGTGGAATGGCCTCAACACCATAACAAAGAAATCTCTATTCCCAAATGGGATTACATCCACAAGGATAGGCATTAGGATTTACAACACAAATTTTGGGAGACACACTTCAATCCATAACACCCTCTAACGCAGCCTGGACAAGTGGACACTGAACCCTGAAGTGAAAACTTGCAGTGACAGGGAACTTACTCTTTCCAAAGCAGACCATTTTGTTAAATGGCTTTCCCTGTTTGACAATTCCTCCTTGTTCAGAGTGACATTCCACTCTCTCCCTTCTAGAGTTACAAAGGTTTTTTGGATGTCCTCTGATGGTTCACTGGAGAACTGTAGGAACATCTTGGCTGCTTTGTCCATAATTCACATGACAGCTCTAAGTCCCCTTGCTGTTCCAGTCACTGCCCTCTACCTAGGTCCCGATTTGCCATATTTTCTCTTCGTGTCTAGGTCCTAGAACTGGGCACCATATTTTAGCCTTACTTAGGTTAAAAGGACTCCCTGGGTAGTGCAAACAGTTAACACCCTCGGCTGCTAACCAAAGGTTGGAGATTTAAGTCCACCCAGAGGTGCCTTGGACGAAAGGCCTGCCAATCTACTTAAAAAAAAAATCAGCCATTGAAAACTCTGTGGAGCCCAGTTCTACTCTGGTCCACATGGGGTCACTGTGAGTCAGAACGGATTTGACGGTAACTGGTTTGGCTTTTTTAGCCCGACAAGCACAGGTGGCAGTGAGTCAAAAAACATTTAGCAAGACAGAGATGAATACGACAGCCCCTGCCCTCAGTGCGCTCACAGCTAGTCAAGGAATTACAAGTTTTCTCCTGCCTGGGGGGCTGGGGTGCTGGGGGAGCTGGCGAAGGCTTTCTGAAGGAAATGTGGTGTGGGCTTACGGGTGAAAGGCTTTCAACCTCCAGGCAAAGTCAGGAAGGGGATGTGGGGTCTGAGGCAGAGGGGACATGGCGAGAGCAGAGGGAGACAGGGAGGCAGCACAGTGAGCTCTGCAAGGAGCCGCGGGCACTCGCTGGGGCTGGAGCAACCTGGGACAGCACACACTGACCTGCCAGGGCTGCTGGGAGCAGAGATGGTCAAGTACCTAGTACTGTGCCTGCCACCTACTAGATGCTTAAAAACCAATTGTTATTTTTCTTATTATAATTATAGCCACAGGTTCCTTTTTGGTTATTGTTTCTAACACTTTAGACTCAAATTAAACTGTGGTTAACAAAAAACTGTGTTTTTTTTTTTTTTTCATTTGAATAGCTACTTGTGTGCTTATTTTGTCACTGATAGAACCTTAAATGCAAACAAACAAAAAAACCACATTTATTCTACTTAAGATTTGTCTCGCTAATTTGGGCTCCGTACCCCCTTTGGGGTTTTGTTTTGTTCTAGATAATCTCGACTGCTCTCCAGATTAGACCTTGCCTCTGAGCTCCACTGTCTTCTCGGCATCTTCATGTCGACACTGTATCGCAAACACTACACTACACATATGCTCCTTGGGCATCGTCAACTTAGTCTGTCCATTTGAGGAAATTTAATTAGATCACTGCTTTAAAAATAACAATTATTTGTTGGATAAATGAATGAATAAACTATTTTTTTCAAACATGTACACACAAAATTCTCTTTGCTAAGTTAAAAAAAAAAACTTCCCACTTGCTGCCCAACAAAAACAGGCCCCACATAATTTGTGCTTTGCTTGTGTAGACGTGGTCTCAGCACTCCCCACCCTCCTCTGGCTCTGATGAAAACCAAACTACGTGGAGCTGGACAGGAAAGAGAAGGCTGATTCTCACGAGGTCTTGACTCTTACAGCCTGCTTTGTGTGCTGTGTACGTTAACACATTTGCCAAGTCAACATTTTTCACATGTACAATTTTGTTGTCAGTTGGTTCTGAGCTGATTCCAACTCATAGCGACCCCATGTGTGCAGAGTAGAACTGCTCCATAGGGTTTTCAATGGCCGTGACCTTTCGGAAGCAGATCGTCAGGCCTGTTTTACCAGGCGCCTCTGGTGGGATTCGAACCGTCAACCTTTCAGTCAGTAGTCAAGCGAGTAACTGTTTGCACCACCCAGGGACTCCTGAACCATCCTGTGATATCAATTACATTAAGGATGCCGTGGTGGCACCAACAGTTGCTGCCAAATTTCCCATCGCCATGAACAGCCACTCGCTGCTTCCTAAGTGAGGATGCCCCCCCGCCCCTCCGCCCACCCAGGTAACCACTAATAAAACTTTGGTCTCTCTGTTTTTTATATGAATAAAACAACCACTTGGTTGGGGGGGAAATCGGTCAAAATACACTGTTTGGTTTGTTCTGTATGGTGTGGAATTACCGGGCTGATGTTTTTTTTTTTTCTGGGATCTGACAGGCTGCTCTGAGCAGTAGGTACACCCAGCTTCTCTCATGGGAGAAGACTTTTTTAGAACAAGGAGTCCAGCGCTATCATCATTTTGGGCTGTGTACAGGTACCTGTAGGCACTTAAAAAGTCTGAGCCTGTAACTTCCTTCCCAGTGGTATGTTAGAAATGAACCCTGAAGAAAGCTTCAGACTGTACTTTTGTTAGGAGCTTAACACAGAAAGACTGCGTGACTTTGGCTGGGTCACGTCGCTTCTCTGGGCCTCCGTTTCCTCTTGTCTGTAAAAGGACTACTGTGGCCACAAAGGCCCCTCAGACAAGCAGTGAGTCCTTGCCAGCACCTGGCAGGGCACAGGAGGGAAGAAGGTGGAGGCACAGTCTCTGTCCTGGCTCTGGTTCAGCAGCTAACTTTTTAAAGCCAGAGATCCCAGACCACTTTTGAATATCTGTTGAAATCTCTCCCTTAAAAAGAAAAAAGGAAAAATACACCCCAATTTTTCTGCATATAACTCTGAAACCTAATTGTGGATCTCCCTGGACTTGAGGTACGAAACCACCAATGCGTTGGGAGATAAAAACCTCATACACAGGAGAAGACCTGCGGCCCACCCCGGTGCAGGAGGCCTGCGGTAGGTACGCCTCGTCTCCTGCTCTCTCCATCCGCTCGAGTGCAGGCTCCGGGTCCCGTGTTGTCCTGCTCCAGCTACACCTCTCCCTGCAAGGCCGAGAATGGCTTTCTGCTTCCTCCCAGGCTGACACACGGCATTACACAGACACACCTGCCTAGTCACAGCCTTCCAAGCATCGTCTACCTGGAATCCCTGTCCACCCTACGAATCCCTCTCAGGCCTTTTCCAGGCACTTACTGTGAAGGGCAGAGTGTAAATTCAGGAAGCATGCATAAAAGGCTGTAAAGCCAAAAAGCAAACAGAGTGGAACAGGACTCCCACGGAAGGCTTGTCGGAAAACATGAGTCCAAGGTTGAGCTTGAAAAAAACAAAACAAACCCCTCCACCCCCCCCACCTCCACTCTACCAGAAAAGTCTGGCTCCTGCAGCCTGCGCCTGTTTCTGCCTCTACCACAGTACTTACCAGTTTGTCCTACCTAAGTCTCCATCTGCCCCGGTCGACTGTAGCTCCCTCAAGGCAGGGACTGCATTCCCCTCTGTAACTGAAGTCCCTCGTCTGCCGTAGACGCTAATAACTCTTTGTTGAATTAGTGACTTCGTGACTGTGAGTGTGTCTATGCACACCCGTCACGACCCTGCTCCGTTTATTCTCGGAGAGAAGTAACTGCCAAGTAAGGGCATCGGTAACAGGTTAGCATTGGAGTTCTGTCTCACAACAGCCTAGGATCGGAGTCAGGAAACACAACTCTGAGGGTGGGCCTGCTGAGCAGAGGGAGACTGCAGAGTCCTCTCAAAGTGGATCTCAGCTCAACCCCAGGCCCAGGCCTAGTGAGAGAGTCCAGCTCCTGTGGGTGGAAGCTGGGCCACACGCCTCTGGGAAAACCGGGGCTGTGCTCTGCTCCTCTCTCTGGAGGGTCGGCCGTGAGCCACAGTCTTTGTTGCTGGGATCTCTTACTGGAAAGAAGAGGATAAACACCTTCTCTCCCTCTCCCAGAACTGGTCCTGCTTGGCCCAATGCCCTTCAGGCGGGGACAATGTATCAGATTGTCTTGAGGGTTGATCTTGTCTCTCCAACAGGACAGGGAACCAGGGAGACCCACAGTTCCAGGTGCTTGGGACTGACAGGTTTTCTGGGATATAAGGGCCTTCAGGGCTAGAACTGGGACAGTCGGAAATGCCTTTCTTCTCTCTCACCACGATAACCGCCACAGGTTAAGCACCCGATAAACAGGAAAGTGAGTCTGGCTGATACAAGCTGATATGAGTGGGTGCCTACTCCCTTCTCCAGCTACTACCCACTAGCTCTCCTTTTCTTTTCCATCAAGCTGCTTGTCTACTTGCTTTTTCCAGCCCCCTCATCAGCTTCTGTCCCCAATCACATACTTTAAGCAGCTCCAGACAAGGATGCTGACTTGACACTTCCCAATTCCAATGGATACTTTTCAGTCCTCAAAGCACTTGACCCCTTTCATTGGGCCAAACACTGCTGACTACACTCTCACTTTTGGAGTTCTCTCCTGGCTCCCAGATGGTACTCTCCTGGTCCTCCAGTTATCTCCCTGGTGACTCCTTTTCAGCTTCTTTCACAGGGTTTTTTGTTTGTTTGTTTGTTTTTTCTACTCACCCTTTATGCCAGAGGTTCTTAAGCTGGGGTCCACGTAAAAGCTTAAATGGTCTAAGAATCCTCTGAAGTTATTTGCAGAACTGAGTGGGTGTGAGTGCCTGCGTTCTTTCTCTGCAGGTAGGTATCACTGTGCTCTCAGGGGGGTCTTTGATCCCAAACTGACTTTATGTTTACTGTGTTATTGTGGTAAAAATATATATAACAAGTGTTCGCCAATTCACCATTTTTTACACGGACGATTCAATGACACTGATGACATTCATCACGTTGTGCAACTATGACCACTATTCCTTTCCAAATTCTTCAACCACCATTAATAGAACAAAACAGATGTTGAAATCACCTTAAATCTTGGTGTTCCCCAACACAAACTCAGAATTTCTTCTCTTCTCACTCTACAGACATGATTCTCAAAATTGTGCAGACTGTAAGAATAGGCTAAGGTTATTTCTTAAAATATAAATTCTCAGGTCCTTCTTTAGGAAGTTCTGATTCAGTAAGTCTCAGGTAGGGCCTGGGTTATCTGTATTTTCACACACATCCTTGCTGATTCTGAGGCAAATGGCAACACGAAATAAACCGTGAGAAACACGAACTCTCCGGTCTCTTCACAGTCTCTCCTAGCCATGGCTGGGTGTCCATGGTCACCAATATACTGGCAATCCCATGCTGATGAACCTCAGACCTAGACCTTTCTCCTAAGCGATGGAACCATATTTCCAACTAGACCTCAAAACTCAACCTGCCTGAAACAGAAAGCACTCTTTTCACTCTTCCCTCTTCCAGTGAACGGCAGTAATACCCACCCCCATCTCCCAGATCTGAATCCTGGAAGTCACTTCAGATCCCTCCTCTTGTCTCACCCTCCATGGCCAACTGGCCGTCTGCTCCACTTCTTAAATACCTTTCAGATATGTTCTTCTCTCTCCCTCCTTGTTACCAGTGCCCTAGCCCTTGTCATTTCTCATCCAGACCACAGCAATAGCCTCCTGGCTGATCCTCTTCCCTATGGGTTCAAGTCTCCTGTCCCCTAATTCATGACTCACAATGTCACCATGGACCTGATGGTACCTGTTCCCTCACCGGAAGCTCTGTCACTTACTAGCTATATGACCATAGGCAATGTTTTTTTTGTGTGTGTGTGTGTGTGTTTTAGGTGAAAGTTTAGAGAGCAAATTAGTTTCTCATTAAACAGTTAATACACATATTGTTTTGTGACATTGGGCGCCAAGCCCACAACGTGTCAACACACTCCTCTTCTAGACCTTGGGCTCCCCATTTCCATTCAACCAGCTTTCCTGTCTCCTCCTTCCTTCTCGTTCTTGCCCCTGGGCTGCTGTGCCCGTTTAGTCTTGTATACGTGGTTGAGCCTCATATGTTATTGTTTGTTTTATGGGCCTGGCTGAAGGGTGGACCTCAGGGGTGACCTCAGTATTGAGTTAAAAGGGTGTCCAGGGGCCATACCCTCTGGGTTTCTCTAGTCTCTGCCAGACCAGTAAAATCGGTCATTTTTTGTGAGTTTGAATTTTGTTCCACATTTTTTTCCAGCTCTGTCCAGGACCCTCTATTGTGATCTCTGTCAAAGCAGTCAGTGGTGGTAGCTGGGCACCATCTAGTTAGGCATATTATTTAACTTTTCTGACTCTCAGTTTCATTATCTGTGAAATGGGGATGATAACAGTACTTCCTCAGAGGGTTGTCGTGAGAATTAAAAGGCTTAATATGTGTTAGCACTTAGAGCAGAGCCTGGTACCAATAGTGCTGAAAAAAAAGAGTCAGTATTATTACAGGACACAATCTCAGCTCCTTGGCAGGCACACTTGGCCCTCGACATCTTTCCCTTGCTTACCTGTCCAGAGCTGACCCTCTAACCCTAGGTTTAACCCTCTGCCACTGAGTCGATTCTGACTCATAGCGACCCTATAGAACAGAGTAGAAATAAACCACAGGGTTTCCAAGGGGCACCTGGTGGATATGAACTGCCAACCTTTTGGTTAGCAGTTGAACTCTTCCCACTACACCACCAGGGTTTCCAGCCTAGGCTTAGCCTTATGGAAATGCTCATGGGCCCCTTAACAGAGCCTGCTCTCGATGGCCTCTCTGCCCTAGCTCATGCTCTTCCCTCTGCCTGGGATGTTTTTTCCAGTCTAGCTTACCCAGTAACTCCTACTCATCCTTAGAGACTTACCATATATACTACCTCCTTTAGAAAGACTTTCTTGAAGCCCCAGGCTGGGTTAGGTGGTCCTTCTCAGAGCCCTATTAGCACATCCTATGCCCATCACCAACACAGCCCTTCCTGCTAATAACTGCCTACCTCAGGCCCCTTTGCTGGGCGAGGAGTACCTCCAGGACAAGGGCCATGTCTTTAAACACAGGCTTCTCTACGTGTTGATCAAGGGCTTAGATCGCAGTTTATCTCTCACCAGTTTATCTCTGGAGGTCCAAGACAACAAGGCAGATTTCCCTGCTGGTTCCAGGGAACCTCCCTCCATGCTCTCCATGGAGCGGATGCTGCCCACACCCTGCCTGGCACAGAGAACTGAGGAAGGGCAGCTCCGTATGCACAGGCTGGTGGTAAAGCCAGGTCTCACAGCAAAGACAATCCCCCGACATCTGGGCCAGTTGAAACAACTTTTGCTACTATTGCTCAAGTGCTTAAGAAGGAGGGTATCTCCTCTGCCTGCGTGCTTTCTTCCTCCCAGAGCTGCAAGTCTGAACCTTGTCTGTTTGTAAAGCTCAGGTCAAACGTCGCTGCCTGCCCATTCACCCTCACTAGCTGGCACCATGGTGTAAGAGAGTGTAAGCCTTGGTCGGATGGTGCTGGTTTCCAAGCTCAGGTCAAACGTCGCTGCCTGCCCATTCACTCTCACTAGCTGGCACCATGGTGTAAGAGAGTGTAAGCCTGAGTCGGATGGTGCTGGTTTCCAAGCTCGGTCATGCCACTTACTAGCAGTCTGACCTTGGCCTAACAAATGACAACTTTCCTAAGCTTCATTCATTGAACAAATATTTATTTAATAACTACTGATATTAAGGCACTGTGCTAGGCTCTGGGCATGAACATGACAAGTCTCTGCCCTTAAGACAATTGCAATCTAGCAGGAAAAGTAGACAATTTCAAAATGGGTATACGATAGTGCTGTAGTAGTGAAAATATGTTGTTCTGGGGGAATAATTCTCCTCATCTGTAAAACAGAGCTAATGAAAACCCACGTACTGTTCTGTGGTGATGCACTGAGACAAGACAACTGAAAGTACCTGGTGAGCTCAGCGGCGGAGGGGGGACCTCTGCCTCAGCCCCACTCTGAGGCCTGTGTGTTTCAGATCATCTTCCTCCTGAGACCGTAAGCTTCCGGAGGGCAGGCCCGTGTCTGAGTCATCAAATCCCCCTCTACATCCACCTCAGTGTGGCACAGTGCCTTCTACTTAGTAGGCATGGGCTCAGTAGCTGCCGAATGAATTAATGAGTGAGTAAACGAATAGTGGGAGTCTAGAGAGAACTGGCTAGGAATAAATATTCCCAGAGCCAGACTCTCTAATAGGAAGCTTGTAAAGTCCTGACTTGTTTACTTTCAACAGACAACCAGTGAAAGTGAACTTGGAAAGCTGGCTGAGAACCACCAGTGAGCAAGCCTGTCAGCTGGGAGCAAAGCACCCTACCCTGGCAACACAGGGCTTACAAACCCTGCCTGGATGCTCCTCAGCACAGGGCTGAGTGAGTGCTTGTCTTCGGAACCCCAAGACAAGGAGAAGGGGGGGAAATACACAGGAGTCTTTGCCTTTGAAGCACATCACCAGCTAGTCCCGGAGACCCTGGTGGTGAAAGCCCGCGTGACTTCCTGCGATCCTCCACACAGGGCTGTGGGCAGTTATTACCTTTATCCCCACTTCACGTTAACAGACTTGTCTGAAGTCACACAGGGAGTAGACACCCCAGGCTGAGCTGTCTTCTTCCTGCTGGAGCGGCCCCTCCTCCGCTGTCTGGATGCCTTACGCCCCCAAGGGTTCCACCCTCACATTTCCAACTTCCCCCTCCACCCGCACAGGCCCGGCCACTGGAGCACTCTGCTCATTACCTCCTCCTATGGCTAACTTAGGGCCTTTCCCTCCCTGGAGAGCAGTTCCGCGAGCCCACTGAAAAGAAGGCTAATGCCCACCGCCTCTGGCCTCTCACCTCCAGCCCTCACACTGCTTTACTTTTCTTCATAACGCTTATCACATTTGCCTGGTACTGGAGGTCTGTTTATTTTCTCTCTCCCCCACGAGAACTGATGCTCCATGAGGCAGGTTTTTTTGTTTGTTTGTTTAAATATTGTTCAACTCTATAGTCCAAGTAACTGGGATTTAGTGATTGCTCATTAAATATCTCTGAGTAAGAGCTTAGTTTTGAGTTTGCCTAGTTTTGCTGGGTATCATATTTCTTAGTCTTTAGAGATAATTTTCTTTGGGGGGAGAAGGGGCTATAACTCACTTGGCCTCCCTTGCTTCCTTTCTCTCTTTCTACACTCACTTAAAAAAGAAACCAAGAAAACTCTCCATTTGCTGAGTACTGAACATGGATCATATTACCATGCCTAGTATTTAAAGAAACTCAACCTTCTGTTGAATAAAAGACCTGTCCTCATGTGGAGGGCACATGTGCAGGCACAAATATGACACAACGTTAGGAGTGCTGTGTCTGAGGGCATGCAAGGTGCCTTGGGGGCAAGAGAGGGCACCTTTAATTCTATCCATGGGAATCAGGAATGTGCCCCATGAAAGAGAAGCGAGACTTTTCAAGAGGAGGGAATGAGCCATTTCCGGCGGAGGGAGTGAAGATGGAGAAGGTCTGCCTCCTCAGCCATCACTGCTGGGACTCCCATGACTTATCATCAACATGCATTAAAGGGGAATGAGGAAGCCCACACCACAGATATTGTCATCACGTCCTGTCAACTCAGTGATTGAGAAACAGAGACTTGGAATCACAGCCTTGTCACAGCTGAAAAACATTTTGAAATGCTCTTTTAGAAGGGGGAATAGGCCTAGAGAAGGAGAGTGAGACTTGCCCAGTGCCCCAGAGTTAATATGTGGTAGAGCCTGGACAAGACTATATAGGCTTTTCTTTCTGCTACAGAATAGGGATTTTTCTTAGTAAAGCAGAAAACCTCCAACTCCAACTAATTCAAAGTTATTTTCCCTCCAACTTCCTGTTTTGAGAAATTTCAGACCTACAGAAATATATGAGCATCCTGTACCCTTCATCTAGATTTGTCCAAGGTTAACATTTTACCACATGTGCGTTATCTCTTTCTATGTCTTTTTTTCCCCTAAACCATTTGAAAGTTACAGATATTATGATACTTCAATCCTAAGTACTTTAGCATTTTTTGAAAATAAGGACATCCTAATATATAACTTCAATGCCATTATACCTAAGAAGACTGGTATTTTACTAATATAAACTAATAAAGTCTATATTAAAAGTTAACAAATTTTCCCAAAAATGTTTTGACTGTTTTGGATCCAGGATCCACTCATGCATTACATTTGTTGCACTGTCTGCCTACTTTCTTTTAAACTGGAATGTAACATCATTTTTTGTTTTCCATTGATGTTGACCTCTCTTTGTAAAGAGTGTAGGCCAACTGTCTTTAGACTGTGCCCATTCTGAAGTCTTTGTGACTACATTCAGGTTAAGCAGCAAAAACACTATATAGGTAGGTGACAGTAGGTAGTGGGAGTCTCTGGGGAGCAAAGAGTTAAACACTTGGCTACTAGCCTAAAGGATGGCAGTTCAAAACCACCCAGAGGCATCTTGGCAAATGGGCCTGGTGATCTGCTTCTTAAAGTCATGGCCTTGAAAACTCTATGGAGCAGTTATGCTTTAGACATGGGGTTGCCTTGAGTTTGAATCTACTGGATGGAAACTAATAATGAGAGTGGATGATTACTCTGACACTTCAGGGGGCACATAATGCTAGGTTGGCTTCTATTTGCCACCCAAGAATGGTTAAAGTGATCACCAGATGTCACCAATGGAAGGTACATTTTCCTCTTGGTAATTAGTAAATAATCTATAAAACCAAGCCAAATTCATTGCCATCGAGTCAATTCTGACTCATAGCAACCCTATAGGATAGAGTAGAGCTGCCCCATAGGGTTTCCAAGGCTGTAATCATTATGGAAGTAGACTGCCACATCTTTCTTCCAAGGAGTGGCTGGTGGGTTTGAACCGCTGACCTTATGGTTAGCTGCCAAGTGCTTAACCACTGCGCCACCCAGACCTCTGAATAATCTATACCAAAAAACCAAACCCTTGCTGTCAATTCCAACTCATAGCAACCCTATAGGATGACTCCCCACCTGCAATGAAAACAGGTTTGAAACAGGTCTAATGTTACGTACTAAGCTTCAAAGGTTTATTATAAAATATTACACATCTGTGAGAAGCAGGTTCCCATGATTCCATTACTTGCCCAGGAAATGTAACAACCTGTCCTAAAGCCTCTTGGGGTTCAGGTGAAGCCCCTGCTTGCTTTTCCCCGACCCCCGTCCCAGCTTCTCTGCCAGTCGGAACCACCATCTTGAATTTGGTGTTTATCATTCTGTGCACACCTTTTGTAGTATATTCATATGACTGTTTTACAGAAGTGGTTCTCAAAGTTTTTGGTCTTAGGACTCCTTTATAGTCGTAAAATTTTTTGAGGATTCCTATAGCCTTTTGTTCAAGTAGGTTATATCTATCCATATTTACCATATTTAAAATTAAAACTGATAATTTTTTCCCTGAGAGTATGGCCTCCAGACACCCTTTTAGCTCCGTACTGAAGTCACTCCTGAGGTTCACCCTTCAGCTAAGGATTAGACAGACCCATAAAACAAAGTGAGACTAAATGAGCACACCAGCTCAGGGGAAGGATGAGAAGGCAGCAGGGGACAGGAAATCTAGTAACGGGGAACCCAAGGTCAAGAAGGGAGAGTGTTGACACGTCGTGGGGTTGGCAACCAATGTTATAAAACAGAACGTGTTTTAATGAGAAACTAATTTGCTCTGTAAACCTTCATCTAAAGAACACACACACAAAACTGATGATTTAAGAAAACACAAGAATACACAAGTACACACTTCATTAGCTATCACAGTGATGGTGTTAACACACCACGTAGCCTCTGGAAAATTCCACTGTGCACTTGTAAGAGAAGACGGAAAAGGTAAGTAATGTCTTAGTATTATTGTAAAAACTGTTTTGACTCACAGTCCTAAAGGGTCAGTCTGCTGACCACATTTTGAAAACTGCTGCTTTACAGTAATGAAAACAGTGAATTAGGTCTGCACGTATTAACATGCAGGAACTCAAATGGTGACTGCTAGGGCCCCATTTTTGTGAGTGTTAGAATTCAAGAAAAGCTTTGGGTAAATGAAATCTAAACTCAGTGTTAAAATAAACCCAGCCATCTTTTCTTCCACCCAAGTTGTTGGAGGCTCAGAATGCCATGTCACACGCAATCAAGATGTTTGCCTTTTCTCTACTCTAATGCCGCCATCCCAGATGCTTGGACAGCTGGTCTCCACTTCTCTGCGAAGTCTAGTGGAATCTGGAAAAAACACTCCAACCAACTGTTAAGAGAGTCTCATATCCTTAGACTGAACCTGCCTCCCACTCACTTCCCACACTCTCTTTCAAGGCCACTAATGTAGCCATTTCCCTGGGGACCCACCTGACAGGCCATGTGGACAGCAGACTGTCTGAACCTCAAAGACATTGATAAATTGCTATCTGTCTCCGCGTCCCACAGTCTGCGGTACCAGAGTCCACGATTTTGGTCGTTTGTGGAAGCGGAACTGGTTTGAGCACGGCCTTGAGACAGCGCAGAGCTATGGCTGGGCCCAAGGATGGGGGCAGCTGTTCATCTCTAAGGGTGAACTACCAGCCTGGGAATGAGATCCTGGCTCAGCCCCAGCTAACATTCCTGATTTCAGCACAACAATTCAGCTCAGTTTAATAAACATCTGAGTAAGTGCATACTATTTACTAGGCACCGGGGCAGGCAGAAACGAGTAAGACAAACATCTGCTCTTGAAGAGCTTGGAGACCTCACGGGAGACAGTAAATGAACAGATCCTTGACAGGGACGTACCTGGACGTGGGCTGCTATAGGAGGGAAGAGGAGACCTCTTTGTCTCTTGTAGTAAGAATGTCAAATAACAGCGACAGCGAAAGATAACACCAACGGCAATTAGGAGGCCTGGATTCTAGTCTTGACTCCGAAATTTTGGGCGAGTTCCTTCAAGAGGCTATAGCTAAGAGTACAGCTTTTTTTTTGGGTGGGGGGAAGTGGGGCTTTAACAAATAGAAATTTATTTTCTCATCATTTAGGAGGCTAGATGTCTGAATTCAGGGCACCAACTCCAGGGGAAGGCTCTCTCTGTCAGCTCTGGGGGAAGATCCTTGTCTCTTCCAGCTTCTGTTCGTTGGTTCCTTGGTGACCTTCCCATGGTGTGTATCTTGCCCTCTGTTAGTGCTGGTTTCTCTGTGCCTAATCCGCCCTTTTATATCTCAAATATGACTGGCTTAAGCACACCCTACACTGATTTAAAAAAAAAAACAAAAACAAACTCCTTTAACATCACAACATGTTCCCAGATAGGATTACATCCAAATGTATTTAAAAAAAAACAAACAAACCAAACCTGTTAACCCATTGCTGTAGAGTCAGTTTGGACTTATAGCAACCCTGAAGGGCAGAGTAGAACTGCCCCATAGGGTTTCCAAGGGGTGGCTGGTAGATTTGAACTGCCGACCTTTTGGTTAGCATTTGAACGCTTAACCACTTTGCCACCAGGGCTCCGCATGTATAGTGGTTAGGATATACAACACATATTTTGGGGGACACATTTCAATCCATAACACAGGGTCTTCCCCAACCCCTCCTTTTACAAATAATCTTTTATTATATTTTCGGTTAAAGTTTAGACAGAAGATTAGGTTTCCATTCAAATTTCCATTCGACGCGTTCAGTGACATTGGTTACATTCCTCAAAATGCATGAACGTTTTCATTATTTCGGTCTGGTTGCTTCTTTCTAGCAATCTAGTTTCCCTGTCCCCTTACCTTCTCATACTGTTTTAAAGTAATTATTGACTATTTGGTCTTATACAGATGACCTTTTAAAGGAGCACAGTACTCACAAGTGATAGTCTTTATTTTGTGAGCCAATCTCTTATTTAACTAAAAGGTGACTTCTGGAGATAGTTTCAGTTCAAGGTTTAAAGAGTATCTCGGGAAGTCCTCCAGTCTCAACTGGTCCAATAAGTCTGTTTTTTTTTTTTAAAGGAATTTGAGGTTTTGTTCCCCATTTTTCTCCTATTCTGTCAGGGTCCATCTATTTGCGACCTTGATCAGATGGTTGGTAATGGGAGCCAGCCACCATCTAGTTTTTCTAGTCTCAGGGTGGATGAGGCTGTGGTTCACATAGACTACTAGTCCCGTAGACTAGTTTCTTCTCTGAGCCTTTGGATTCCTTCTTTCTCTTTTGTCCCTATAAGAGCATAGCTTTTGAAGGCACAAGGGCCTTCATCTGTGCCATGTGATGCCAGTGTGACCTGGAACAAGTAATTTAACTTCTACTGATCCTTGTTTTCCTAGCTGGAAAAAGGGAATAACAATACCTACCTCAGATGAGGATTAAATACAAAGTACTGAGCATAGCGCCTGGCACATCACACTCAAAAAACCCAGTGCCGCTGAGTCGATTACCACTCATAGCCCTTTAGGACAGAGTAGAACTGCCCCCAAAGAGTTTTCAGGGAGTGCCTGGCGGATTTGAACTGCTGAAGCTTTGGTTAGCAGCTGTAGCACTTAACCACTACGCCACCAGGGTTTCCATCTGGCACATAAAAAAAAAGAAAAAATCTTTTTTTTTTTTTGCACATAGCATTCAAAAAAGGGAAGCTGTTATTTTTCTCCTCTATGTTGCTCCCACCCCACCATGTTGCTATGAATTCGAATCAACCTGATGGCAACTGGTTTTTGGAGTCCTGGACGGTACAAATGGTTAACGAGTTCGGCTGCTAAGTCTACCCAGAGGTGCCTGGAAAGAAAGGTCTGGCAATCTACTTCCAAAACATCAGTCATTGAAAATGTGGAGCACAGTTCTACCCTGACACACATGGGGTTGCCATGAGTTGGAATCGACCCAATGGCAATTGGCTTTATGGGTTTAATTATCACAGGAAGCACCTGGAGTAGACCAGTTCTCAGCCATTTTCTGCCCCAGCACACCTGAGGCACATGACACACTCAGAATGACCTATAATCATCATGGTAATATTTCTCAGCTGGTAGCATATCAGATCCTTCGGGATGGAGGAAGGCAGAGAAGTTTCAAGAAGCTCTCCAAACGATTCAGCTATGCTACATGATCTCTGAGGGCTGGAAACTGCAGGTACCCTGTGGTCTGACAGGATACACGACTTGCTTTTTAGGACAACACCTCAAAGGAAATACCAGGTGCTCTTAGTGACTATCTTGCCAAACCCCACCTCAGAGGCAAAGGCATGGGTAGGAGGGACTGTGAGGTGGACCCAGGTTACCCAATACTTTTACATCTCCACATATTCAGGATGTGTGGGACAGTGGATACAAGCGGTAATTACTGGGTCCAGGCAGCCAACCTAGTATCAACTGTACAGGGAGCTCTGGATCCTTCATTACCTGAGAGCACAGGGAATGTCTGCTTTTCTGGCCTCTTCTCTAACATGCCACAGCAGGCAACTCCATGAGCAGCAGCATTGGTAGCCCAGGTATCTCTGGTACCACAGATCCGAAGTAGTTAAACTCAGCAATTCAATAAATGTGTATTGTCAGGCAATGTTTTAGGCATTGGAGGATACACCAGTGAACAAAACAGACAAAAATCCTTGCCCTCTCGGAACTTGTACTCTAGAGGGGTGGAGCCAGACAACAAATAATAAAAATAATAAGTAAATGACGTAACATGCTGTTGTTGTCGTTAGCTGCCATTGAGTCAGCCCCTGACTCACGGTGACCCCACGGACAACAGAACACAGAGCTGTCCGGTCCTGTGCCATCCCCATGATTGGTTACAGGTCAGATGGTTGTGATCCATAGGGCTGATTTTTTTTATATTATCAAGTCATTCTTCTAGTCTGTCTTAATCTGGAAGCTCCACTGAAACCTGTTCAGCACCATAACACACAAGCTTCCACTGACAGACAGGTGATCGCTGCACTGGCTGGGAATCGAACCTGGGTCTCCTACATGAAAGGCAAGTATTCTACCACTGAACCACCATTGCTCTTACAATATGTTAGAAAGTTATAAATGCTCTAGGGGAGGGGGAAAAGGAGAGACTAGAGAAGAGATTGAAATTAACAAACTGGCCTCACCAGAAAGGGTCAGACACATCACTCATTCATATAGGTTTTCCTGCTGCACTGGAGTATTAGCTAGTTTCTGCTTAGCTCAGTCTTGTTCAGCCCATCGACATTTGCTGGGAACCTGTCCTACATAGGATCAAAAACCCCCTACCGACTCCCCCAGCTAGCTCCAACTGCTTGCATCAAGCCTTCACCATCATGGCAAATGGAACCATCCACCTGAGTCATGTTTGTTTCTTTCCCTCACACGCATGTTTGATCCATCAGGATGTCCTGGAGGCTATACCTCTAAAGTACTTCTCACCACTGACACTGATTGCTACATCGCTAGTCCAAACTGCCATCATTCTTGTCTAGAGGACTGCAATAGCTTGCTAAGTCTTCCTGCCTCCACTGTTGTCACACTATGGACCGCTATCTACACAGTTGGCCAGAGTGATCTTCCTTAAGCCTCTATTGGAAGTCTATCATATCACAGTATCATAGTCATACTATCACATCACAGTATCACAGTCTGATACTAAGCTCTTACCACGGCTTGCCACGGCTCACCAGGTCGCCTGTGATAAGGCCTGTCTCCATCTCCTGCCTTAGCTCCCTCCACTCTCCCCTTACTCACGTAGCTTCAGCCTCCCTGCTCTTTTCTGACCCCTGAACCCACTAAACTGTTCCCATCTCAAGGCCTTTGCACTTGCTGCGCTCCATCCCCACCCCTGTGTTTTCACCTTCAGAGTTCTGCATGGCTGTCTCATGCCATCAATGAGGTCTCAACTCAAATATCCCCTCTGACGGCATCAGTGGGGGCAGAAGCCCAGTCCTTCTCTACCACCTTGCTGTAATTTTCTTTTTCATATCTGTAATTTCTTTTCTGTATTCCCTTCTCCACCTTGTCCCCACTAAAATTCAGGACAAGACTGCAACCCTAGTACCTAGAGCAGCCCCTGGGAGACCACCTCGCTGGGATGCCTGCTTGGTCCCTTTTTATAAAGTCCTCCCCATCCTTCAGAGCTTACCTGGGATACCAGTTTCTCCTTGCAGTCTTACCTGACAACCCCCAACCTCTCAGCTCTTGCTGCCCTTCCTGCCTATGCTATTGTTCATTTCCTTTCTATGAGTGCTGTCTTCCCCACTCCACTCCATGCTCCTGAGGGCAAACACGAGGCCTAGCTCAGTGCACAAGAGTCAAAGAGCAGAGTATCTGTGGTCAGGACACATGAGTTCACATCCTGGATTAATCACTTACTGGTTCTGCTTCTGGTCAAGTCACTGACTCCTTCTTTGCCTTGGTTTCTTCCTCTACGAAATGGAAACAATACAAACAATACTTGCTCCCTTCAGGACTAGTGTGAGGACTGAATGAAATGATGCCAGTGAAAGCCTTCTGTACACCGTCATGTGCTCAAGCGGGTCCCCAGTTCCAGCCCATAATAAGTGCTCAGAAAATGTCTCCTGACTGATGGATGGCCTGAACCAGGGCTGGAAAGATCCTTTTTCATGATGTGAAGGCCCTTGGCACCCTCGCCACACAGGCACCATGGTACCTCAGGAGTCTCAGTGCTATATCCCTATATATTAGCATGAGGAAAAATGCAAAGTTTACAGATTTTATCGCTACTATGAGAGCCCTGGTGATGCTGAGGTTAAGTGCTTGGCGGCTAACCAAAAGGTTGGTAGTTCGAATCTACCAGGTACTCCTTGGAAACCCTATGGGGCAGTTCTACTCTGTCCTACAGGGTCACTATGAGTTGGAATCGACTCGACGGCAATGGGTTTGGGTTTTTGGTTTTATAGGAGCTCTGGTGGTGCAGGGCTTAAGCACTTGGCTCCTAACCAAAAGGTCAGCAGTTAGAACCCACCAGCCACTTCACAGGAGAAAGACGTAGTAGTCTGTTTCCATAAAGATTCTGGCCTTGGAAACTCTATGGGGCAGTTCTACTCTGTCCTCTAGGTCACTATGAGTTGGAATCATCTCCATGGCAAAGGGTTTGGTTTTGGTTTATCTTTGCAGCCCCACTAACAGGGTTCCCAGCGGTGCTGTCACCACAGTGCCACATCAGGCGCCAGTGGTAGAGTGCAAATGGCCTTGCAGGGAGGGGAGGTATCAGAAAACCTGAGACCTGAGCTTTCCTTTGGGCAGGCCACTAATTCGCTCACTGTAGGCGTGTCCTGCCCTGACTGGGCCTCGGTTTCCTGATCAGTGCACTTCAGAGCTGGGCTAGATAAGCAGTTTTCAGACTTCAAAATCATCAACAACTTTTTTTCCTCAGTGAAATGCTGAGGAACACATAAAAGGGATAAAAGCTGAGTTATTTTGGCTGACGTGGAGGGCAAGACGCAAAGCAACACTAACCTGGATGACCTACTACGCATGGTCTCTGGGCCCTTTCAAGATGGAAACTTCTAAGATTTCTATAATTCTAAAAGACCTTTAAAAAAATTGCTTTGCTTCCTCCCCCATTTACTTTTGATATTTGTGTGCGATCAGTAATTGACTGGCCAGAGTCAGCTGCCTGAACTTTTCCCCATGGAATTTACAACTGAAAATGGGTCCCAACCCTGTTGGCAGTTAACATGCCTTTGAAATGGAAAGCATTTTGTTTTCCACAGTTCCACCCACAAATCATTTAAAGCTAAACGAAAACTACTAAAATGATAGAACCTGGATGTGGAGGAGCGGGAATAAAGCCAACAGAAAAAGGGCAGTGAGTTTCTCTGGGCCGGTGAGACCTGGGGCCTAGCGGAAGGAATTCCAGCAGCTCAGTAGAGATGGCACTAGGAGGTGAGGGTAGGCCCCAGCAGAAGGAGCACTGGACTTACTGTAATGTCAATTTTTTAAAAATCAATGTTGCTGTTGAGAACGTACACAGCAAAACATACACCAATTCAACCGTTCCCACATGCACAGTTCGGCGACACTGATAACATTCTTTAAGCTGGGCAACCGTTCTCACCCTCCTTTACTTCTCCATTAACATAAACTCACTGCCCCCTAAGGTTCCTATCTGGTCTTTCGACTTGGCTGTTGTCGCTTTGATCCCATACAGGCAGATCTTAAACGAGCATAATGTTCAAGGCAGACACGTGAGGTCAATTTTAATAACTTCTGCAGAGTATTCTAGAAAGAGCCTTGGTGAGGCCATTCCAGGTGGTTCCAGCTCCAGTTTGTCCTCAACCAGCCACATGAACCCGGGCAAGTCCCACAGCCTTTCAGGGGCTGAGCTTCCTCATCTACAAAAAGGGGAGTAATAATCCCTCCTTATCTCCCCAGCAGGGTCACTAAAAGAGTCAAGCAAGAAAAGAGGTGAAAGAGCGCTCTGGAAATCGTGAAATAATTCTGAAGGTGAAGGATTATTCTTTCATGCTAAGACACAAAGCTAGTTAGCTGAGTTAGTCAGACAAGTGTCAAAAATCTCAGAGGATAAAGCCCTATCCCATCACCTACAGTCTTTCATGGGGTCAGATGCAGGGAAGACTCATCTCCAAAATGCCATCTCATTTTTAGAAGGGGCACTTAAATTATACGTACAGATTCTAGATCTGCAGTGTTTACAGACATGCTAAGCAGCAATTGGGTAAGGGACCAATGGCCTGAAGTCACAAGTCTGTCAAGCAGAAAATCAGTGTTCTTGCTGTTATAATCCATGAAGTTCCTAATAGAAATGGAACTCAGTGGAACTCTACTTCTTCCCTTTTTCCCCAGTATTCAGAGAAAACAATCTGCTTCAGGCCATTCTGGAGGGAAGAACCAAGGCCCATCAGGCACACCCGAGGCCAGAAAACAGTCCCCTTAGATGTTCAGACCTTCCTCCCTACAATCTGAGGCAGGCGCTTAGCTTCTGAGTAAGCACTTTTGACACGGAAGCCATTAAAGATCACAGGCATCAAGACACAGGCCTGTGTAATGGAAAGACCAGTGAATGAAGAGAGAGCCGGTCGCTAACCTGCTGTGTGACCTTGGGTGAGGCACACAGTCCCTTGCCCCAGCCCTTGATTTCCTCATTAGTATAACAAGGGGGTTTTGGTGCTCTCTGAGGCCCCTTCTGCTCTAAACTGTTAAGATTCTAGGCTTCCTCTTGACATCGCTCTGTCCCCTTACTGGTCCCAGTACTCACCCCGAGGCCATGGCGGAAAGGCTTTAGCACGGGTGTCCTGAGGAGGCCAGTCCTTTACTCCTACCAGGCTGCACTGCTCAGAGGACCACAGACCCTCTGAAGACAGCAACTGGATTTTTAGACTCTACTTAAAACCAAACAGGAAAAGGAAGCTGAGCCAAAGACAAAGGGGAAACAAACCCAAGTTAAAAACTGAAACTTGGGTAGAAAATAGAGAAATAAGAGCTAACAGTGCAGAGTCCTCAGCAGCGTGGGAGGCTGAGTGTCACCACACAGGCTTAAAGTCCCTGAAGCTAGAAACCTCAAGCTCTCGACAGCTTCCTGCTTCCTGTGTCCCAGTCAGGTAGTGGTCCTGGCTTCACTGCTAACTTACTACACAACCCTGTCTAAGTCGTGGTCATTCAGGTGGCCTGGGCGTAGGTTGTTCCATCTGTTATAGAAAGCTGAGGGTCAGCATGGACCATTTCCTAAAGGCCTTAAGGAAAAGCTCCAGGAACTGGCAAGAGTCTTCGCTAACCTCCAGGGAACAAAAGGCGATGTGATGATGTTCTGGTAGGACACATGAGTCAGAATCGAAGGCACCTTATAACAACAACGGCCTAATATTTTACTCTTGTATAAAACGTGCACTTCTACTGGGGAGACATTTCTCTCTACTGGTAATATTTCAGTCAGCCTGAGAGGAAAATGTTTGAGGGACACTGGAAACGTGGCTTTATCACTTATTCATGAGGTGAGCCTGGGGTTTCAATTTCCTCAGCTATAAAATGGAGACAATGATCCTTATTTTGCCTACTTCCCAGGGTTCCCATGCAGGTATCTCCTTCTTTCATTCAAAATTTACTTAGAACCCACTAAAAGTCAAGCTAGAGACCTGAGACAAAAACCGAAAACTTTCATTCAAAATTTACTTAGAACCCACTAAAAGTCAAGCTAGAGACCTGAGACAAAAACTGAAAGAATGGCAGTGCTTATCCTTAAAGAGCTTTTACATTTTAGGGAGGAAGAGATGGTATGTTAGCAAATAGATGCATTAAAATGTTACTGTTGGTACAGTGAGAAATAGCTACACAGAGCACAGGACAAAGATCTGTGCTAAATGGGGAGCCAAAAGCACCCTGAATGGTGAAAATACATATGAAAAGGCTTTTAAAGATAATTTCCGTTTAAGCACTGTTTTAGCTGCAAACCACAAATTTTGATATATTATAGGTTTCATTTTCTTTTAGTTCAAAATATTCCCCCTTGTGATTTCTTCTTTTACGCATAGACTATTTACAAGGGTTTTGTTTAATTTCCAGATATTTGGTGTTTCCCAACATCTCTTGGCATTATTGATTTCCTTGAAGGGACCATTATTCTGCCCACTATATGTCCTTCTACTTTCAATCTGTCTTTACCTTTGAATTTAACAAGTGTCTTCTGTAGACAGTTCACGGTTGACTTCTGCTTTTTCATCCAGTCTGACAATATCTTTTAATTGGAGTATTTTGTTTACTTACATTTAATGTAATTATTGATATAGCTGGCTATTGGTCTACCATTTTATTATTTGTTTTCTGTTTGTCCCATCTGTTTTTGGTTCCCCTGTCCTCCCTTCCTGCCTTCTTCTGAATAAACTAAACACTTCCTAGAATTCCATTTTTACTTCTCTGTTGACTTTTTAGCCATACCTCTTTACATTATTTTTTAGAGGTTTTTCTAGAGATTACAATATATATCCTTAACTTCCCACAAAATCATTAAAATATTATACCACTTCATGTAAAATATAAGAACTTTACAACTGTATAATTTCATCTCCTATTCCCATTCTTTATTGTACAGTCATCATATACTACATATACAACGTACATATGTGTATATATACATATACATATATGTACACACACAGTAAGAAATTAAGAGGAAAAAGTTTTTTTTTTTTAATATTTATCCATATATTTATCCTTTCTAGTGCTCTTCATTCCTCCCTGAAGATTTGAGTTTCCTGATATCATTTTTCTTCAGCCTGAAGAAAACTTCCTTTAACATTTCTTGTATAGCAGTTCTCCTGGAAACAAATTGTCCTATATATGAAAAATGTCTTTATTTTGCCTTCACTCTTGAAGGTACTTTCTAGGACTCAAATTACACATATATTAGGCCTCTTGATATTATGCCACAGGTCACTGAGGCTCTGTTAAGTTTTTTTCAATACTGTTTTTTCTACTTTTCAGATTAGATTATTTCTATTGATTTGTCTCCAAGTCCACAATCCTTTTTTTCTGCCATCTATGATCCACTTGTAACCTACCCCATCCAGTGAATTTTTCATTTCATTTCTCGTACTAGAATTTCCATCTGTTAAAAAAAAAATTCCATTTCTCTGTTGAGATTTCCCATCTGTTTACTCATTTTACCCATCTTTTCCTTTAAGTCCTTGAACATATTTATAAAAGCTGCTTTAAAGTACTTGCCTGGTAATTCCAACTTCAGGGTCATCTCAGGGTCTATTGTTTGCTTTTGTTCTTAAGTATAGGCCACATTTCTGACTCTTTACATGTCCACTACTTTTATTTATTGTATATTAGGCATCTTTCATCAATTCTTCCTTTTGCTTTAGCTGCTCGACATTCAAGAGCAAGTTTCAGAGTCTCCTCTGACACCCATCTTGGTCTTTTCTTTCTCTCCTGTCTTTTCAATGACCTCTTGCTTTCTTCATGTATGATATCCTTGATGTCATTCCACAACTCGTCTGGCCTTCAGTCACTAGTGTTCAATGCATCAAATCTATTCTTCAGATGGTCTCTAAATTCAGGTGGGATATACTCAAGGTCACATTTTGGCTCTCGTGGACTTGCTCTGATTTTCTTCAGTTTCAGCTCGAACTTGCATATGAGCAATTGATGGTCTGTTCACGGTCGGCCCCTGGCCTTATTCTGACTGATGACATGGAGCTTTTCCATCGTCTTTTTCCACAGATGTAGTCAATTTGACTTCTGTTTGTTCCATCTGGTGAGATCCATGTGTATAGTTGCTGTTTATGTTGGTAAAAGAAGGTATTTGCAATGAAGAAGTCGTTGGTCTTGCAAAATTCCATCATTCAATCTCCGGCATTGTTTCTGTCAGTAAAGGTGTGCGTCAAGGTTGTATTCTTTCACCATACCTATCTGATCTGTATGCTGAGCAAATAATACGAGAACTTGGACTATATGAAGAAGAACGGGGCATCAGGATTGGAGGAAGATTCATTAACAACCTGCGTTATGCAGATGACACAACCTTGCTTGCTGAAAATGAAGAGGACCTGAAGCACTTACTAATGAAGATCAAAGACCACAGCCTTCAGTATGGATTGCACCTCAACATAAAGAAAACAAAAATCCTCACAACTGGACCAATGAGCAACATCATCATAAACAGAGAAAAGATTGAAGTTGTCAAAGATTTCATTTTACTTGGATCCACAATCAACAGCCATGGAAGCTGCAGTCAAGAAATCAAAAGACGCGTTGCATCGGGTAAATCTGCTTCAAAGGACCTCTTTAAAGTGCTGAAAAGCAAAGATGTCACCTTGAAGACTAAGGTGCGCCTGACCCAAGCCACGGTATTTTCAATCACATCATATGCATGTGAAAGCTGGATAATGAATAAGGAAGATCCAAGAAGAACTGATGCCTTTGAATTGTGTTGTTGGTGAAGAATATTGAATATACCATGGACTGCGAAAAGAATGAACAAATCTGTCTTAGAAGAAGTACAACCAGAATGCTCTTTAGAAGCAAGGACGGCGAGGCTGCGTCTTACATACTTTGGACATGTTGTCAGGAGGGATGAGTCCCTGGAGAAGGACATCATGCTTGGCAGAGTACAGGGTCAGTGGAAAAGAGGAAGACCCTCAATGAGATGGATTGACACAGTGTATGCAGCAATGAGCTCAGGCATAACAACAATCGTAAGGATGGCGCAGGACCGAGCAGTGTTCCATTCTGTTGTGCATGGGGTCGCTATGAGTCGGAACTGACTTGACGGCATCTAACAACAACAACATATTAGGTTTGTTAATGATACACTGCAGAGAGTCCGGATCATGTTTTCTTCCTTTTAAAGGTGCTGAGTTTGTTCTGGAAGGCAGGCAAATTATTGGCAGATTCTTTTGGTCCCGTCAGACTTGGTTTAATTCTTAAGTTCTAGTTCCATTTTAAACTTAGCCCTGGGGTGTGGACCTTACTCAAAGGCATGGTCCTTACTCCTGAGTATGGCTGTCCTGGGGTCTCAACTGAATGCCTGAGGAATTCAGTGAGGTATCTTCATTCAGATTCAGCCAGATCTCCAACATCTTCCAGCACTGCATGACCTCTGGAATCATTGTTCAACTCTTAGCCATACAGCAGGCAACTCTGCTAGGCCTCATGGAGAGTCTCACTCTGAACGTGCACAGTTAGTCCTTAGCCAACATGCCAAAGCGAAACTGTACACAGACCTCTGCTGCCCTTGCCACAACCATAAGGCTCTCTCTTCACTAGTTCCTTGTCCGGCTGTTCCAGTAGCCTGGAATTGCAGTATCTGTCTCCTCAGCTCATTAAGATCACCTCTCAGTTGAGCTCCATCACTCTGTGGCAAGACCAAAATGTAACTTCAGGCAGAAAGTCAGAGCCATGCAGGGTTTATTCATGTGTGTTTCTTCTCTCAAGAACCAGAGTCCTGTGCAGCCTCTTCAGTGTGTGAGAACAGTTACTTCATATGCTTTGCTCAGTTTCCCAGTTGTTTTTGTCAAGAGAATAAGTACCTTACCAGTAACTCTGTCATGGCCACAGCAGAAGCTGACTACGATTACTGAAGCCCCAGAGGACTTTATGTTTGTTTCCTGGGCACTTCCTGAAGATGTTAGCCTGAGTCTAAACACCTTCACTGTAAGAAAGTGCCTTTCACTTTCACCCCTCATTTCCTCTGTCTTTCATACATGTTACTGCTTTTTACTGGTTTCACTATGTATGAGTAAGAGGTAAATCTTTTGGGGGTAGTGTTTTAACTATACCATCTAACTTTAATAAGGTACTTAAGTAAAATTATGTGAAGGAACAAGAAATGTAGAAAGATTCCTAGCCAGAGCGTCGAGACACGGGTTCTAGCCCTATGGTTGTATGTCCTTGGCCATTCACTTCTCCATTCTCAGTCCTGGCTCCCTCATCTGTTCAATGCAAAGACTGGCCTTATTAATAACATGCACTGTCAGCATATCACCAATTCCTTAATCAATCATGTCAGGGCAATAGGAAATGCTGGAAAAACATAGTAAGATATGTTGGCACTTGAGAAGCAATTTAGCAAGGGAGTTAAACATATTCAATTTAAGGCAGCACCTTATAACGTTACCCTGAGAGTTCAGCTATCCTAAATGGGATACGTTTTACTCCCTCACTAAATATGCTTGGGATATAGTAGGTACAGGGTAAACGCTGATTGACTGCATGAATGAATACATGAACGAATGAAAGAAGAAGAAGGCTACTGCAGTTCACACAACAGCCATCTGGCTCTGGGTCTTGAACACAGTGAATGCTCAATAAACAACAACTGCGCTGAATTCAAAGAGGTGCTTCCCATGTGTCCAGACTGCAACAGAAAGCACAACAGGCTGAAAACAAATCAGGGAGTCATACTAAGAGAGACTCTGCTTAGGAGATCTAGTTGGAAGACTTGCTGTGTGACTTAGGAAAATCATTTTACTACTTCTGTAGACCTGGGTGTCCTTCTCTGTAAACTAACTTTACCCTCTTTTGGTAGGAAGTTTAAGGATTGAAGGGGCTTTGACTAAGAAATACAGAGACCACTTATGCTTGTATAACATTGGCATTTCCCGAGAATCTGTGTTACAGAGAAGAGACGGTGTTCTGGAGAAGCAGCTGCACGGTGTTAGTTACCATCCACCACACTATGAAATCCTCCTAGCCTAGGCTGCACAGGCTTTTTGATATAATATTTTATTTGTGCTGTCATTATTTGAGTCTTAGAATTTCAACTATGGCTCCAAAAATCAGAATGGAAATTGGATTTGGAGATTCTCGTACTCTCAACAACTTTGCCTTAGAGGCATTTCTTGAGAGGGTTTACACTCAGACAGCTCAGTCAGCCACAAGATTCTAAAAGTACCTTTTTCTTCCAGTTCATTCACACAGTTCAGTTCCTGTGCTTGCTGCTAGACCCTGTCTAAGCCTGCCTTGTCTAAAGATGGTGTTCATCCCAGGGGGAAGAAATGAAGGACAACAAACTTAGGTATAATAACCAGACTCCAAATCTCTCTTTTTAGTCTGGGACTTGCCCGCAGAAGGTGCTTTCTTCCCAGAACTACAATCTGGTAAGAAACCGTAAATGGCCAAAGGTCCTCTGATGTTACCCAAGCAATTTCTGAGAGGCAATGCCAGATGGCTCTTCGTTGAAATCTGTGACCAAGAGGACACTATGAACTAACCTCTCATCACACAAGTCATCAGATCTATCTTTCATCACATAAAGGGAAGGAGAAAAAGAAAGCTAAGAGGAAAGGGGAACCCAATCATTACATTCCTAGGGGTGGGAAGGGCTTTTAGTTCTCTGCATACTCCTTGGTGGTTCAGCGTCCTAAGCCTTTGTATATTAAAGACTGCGGAAGACACAGACATTGATAAGCTTTAAAACAATAATAAAGAAAAATAAGCATAAGCATGGACCACAATAAATTAGCAATAACTATCAGGAGAATAAAAACAGAACCGACAGTTTTCAATTCAACTGAAGAAAATTTTATATACTAGAAGGCAAAATGATAACCAAATGGTCGGCAGTTCGAATCTGAAGGCAAATGGGTAAAAAACAAAGAGAAAAGCATGATAAATAGAAAATACAGAACAAGACAGCAAAAAAAAAAAAAAAAAATTTTTTTTTTTTACTGCTCTGGGCTCCTGATTTTTTTTTTTTTGCTTGTGTATTCAAAAAAAAAATTTTTTTTTATTCCCTAACAGTATTTTGAAAAACTGTGTCCGCTTGCATATTTTTAAGGTGACATCTAGAATTTTTCATGGTAAGCTTAGATGTTTGCAAAAGATGTGATGTTTAGAAACATTACATATGGCGTGTGTGCTTTAAATAGTTTAAACATACTAAATATTTTAAATAAATTTATAAAAGGGGTTTAAAATGTCAGCTTAAGCTCTTTCAATTTATGAAAACGGTCTGCCATGAAACTTAATTGGCACAGCCTATTTAAAAAAAGAAAAAAAAATTTTTTTTTTTTATTTCTGCTGTCAAAGCATTCAACCAAATCAGATTTACTTTCTGTTAGAAAAAGTTTGACCTAATTCGTCAACTCGAACGTGTTTATATACATCACAGTGAAAGCCATGTCACTTCTGAATTCTTAATTTTGAAACAGATGACTAGAGAGATAAGGCATGGAGCTACCCCATGAGCTGGTGGCCTGGGTGAAGCCCTGCCTTCTTCGTTATTTTCTAGAGACGCTTTCTTTACTTTGTTCTCATGAGATGCTCCTTCACGACCAAAGTGTTCTCAGATTATTCCTGTTTGGTCCTCAGAAGGTTTTCCTACCCTGAGGCAATGAATCACAGTAATATTCAGAAAGATCCCTGATATGCCTTTCTTCTGTACCGTGAGAGAAGAGCAGTCACAAAAGGTGCTGTGGGAAAGGAGAACCAGCAGACCAGAGGCAACGTTTTCAGACTCATGAATAATAAAACAAAATGTATGTGGAAGTGGGAGATTCAGGAAATGAATTCCGTTAAATCTCACCTTGCCAATATATTCCCAGGAAGTGTTTATGCACCCTCAGGGATCAATGTGCCTCAGTTTGAAGACTGCTATGCTAATTTAATAGTAATTACTGTGCCATTGGTTAAAAAAAACCAAACCTAGTGTCCTTCGGGTTGATTCTGACACATAGCAACCCTATAAGGATACGGTACAATTGCCCCATTGGGATTCCAGGGCTGTAACCGTTACAGAAGCAGATTGCCAGGTCTTTTCCCCCACAGAGCTGCTGGTAGGTTTGAACTGCTGACCCTTCGGTTCACAGCCAAGCAGTTTAACCACTGTGCCACCAGGGTTCCTTTACTGTACTACAAATGGGTTAAAATCACCGTTCAATAGACAAGGATTGCTGAATTCAATAAAAAACAAGAACCAGAGTTATGTGGTCTATACAAGACAGTTAAAGCAAAAGGGTACTTCAAGATTGAAAATTAAGAAATGGAAAAAGTTATGAGGCATGTATAAACAAAAAGAAAGCCAAGTTAGCAATTTTAGCATCAGACAAATATAATTTAAGAACAAAAACATGATTCAGGATCAAGAGAGATACAGTAGTAAAAAGAATACTTACGAGTATATATGTATGCAATATAGCCTCGACTATATAAAGTAATAACTCACAAATTATGGAGAGAAATAGTTAAATAATCCTAGTAGATATTAAAAAATACATGGGCCTTATTAGAATTTAGTTTTTTTATTTTTTTAGAGAGTTACAAAGCAAAAAAAAGAGAGAGAGAGGAGGATTAGCTCCCCAACAGATATCCTTGTTGACATTTATTTATATATGGTTAAAGTTAGGAAGGAGCCCAGGTGGCTCAGTGGTTAAAGAGCTCAGCTGCTAATCAAAAGGCTGTCAGTTCAAACCCACCAGAGAAAGACATGGCAGTCTGCTTCCGTAAAGATTTACAGCCTCGGAAATCCTACAGGGCAACTCTACTCTGTCCTATAGGGTCACTGTGAGTTAGAATCGACTAGATGGCAGTAGCTTTGATTTTTCTGAAAGTCAGAAAATTCAAACTACAGAAAGGTACAGAAGGTAAATTAAAGCCCCTCTTTTCTCTCCCCAAAGATTAACGCAAAGTATTAAAACTGGGGAAAATGTTTTTATGTGAGGAAAATGTACAATTCTGATTTATTGCTGTCCAGTGTTCCTCCCATTATAGCTCTCTGTGTTGCCTGAAGGGGACTGGATTAAAGTAAGTCCTGCTTTGAAGAGAGGCTAGAAAACTTGCGCAACTTAGTATCTCAAAAAGTGATGCACACATACTACAACATGGATGAATGCTGACAGTGTTACCTAAGTGAAAGAAGTCAGTCACAAAGTACTACAAATTATATGAAATGTCCTGAATAGGCAAATCTGTAGAAATAGGAAGTAGATTAGCATTTGCCTAGAACTGAGGAGGGTTTGGGAGAAATGGGGAGTAACTACTAACGGGTACAGGGCTTCTTTTTGGGGCGATGAAAGTTCTAAAACCGATTATGGTGGTGGTTGCACAACTCTGTGAGTATACTAAAAAGCACTGACTTGTACATTTAAATGGATGAATTGCATGGTATGGGAATTATATCTCAATAAAGCTATTATTTGATAACACTGAAGTACAACCAGAATGCTCCTTAGAAGCATGGATGGCGAGACTACCTCTCACATACTCTGGACACGTTATCAGGAGGGATCAGTTCCTGGAGAAGGGCATCATGCTGGTAAAGTATTTTGAGTGCCTTTCAACCTCAGGGGTTCCTCTTTGGGCACTATATCAGACAATGTTTTGCTGTAATTCATAAGGTTTTCACTGGCTAATTCTTTTCAGAAGTAGACTGCCAGGTCTACTTAGTCTGGAAGCTCAGCTGAAACCTGTCTGCTGTGGATAACCTGCTGGTATTTGGATACCGGTGGCATAGCTTCTAGCATCACAGCAACACGCAAGCCTCCACAGTACGACAGACTGACAGACACATGGGGGTGGTAAAGTACAGGGTCAGAAGTAAAGAGGAAGACCCTCAACAAGGTGGACTGACACAGTGGTTGCAACAATGGGCTCAAGCATAACAAAGACTGTGAGGATGGCACAGGACTGGGCAGTGTTTCATTCTGTCGTCCACACGGTTGCTGAGTCGGAACCAACTCGACAGCACCTGACAACAGGTGTTATACAAAAAATGGACCCCACCCTGCAACGTAGACTGAAAATATTAATGCTTTCAAACCAGATTTGATAAGTTAAGTAAAATGGGTTATGAAGTAGCAGTGGGGCTTTGAGATTGCTGAAGAAAACCATTCCATTATTCCGGCTCATCTCGGAAACACTACTCAGAAGGTGCTTCATCTGGGGTAACAGTCCTCACGTTATTCCAGCTTTCTAGAGCGTGAAGAGAAAATAAATGAAGCAAAGGCCCTTCTGACTAAAACGGCCTCCAGGATGCAGCAGTCGCAATATATGGGCTCTTTGGCTTCAAGTCAAATCCTAGATTCTACGAAGTTGACCTGAGAACTGTTCATATCCCAAGCTATATGTCAAATCCTTTAATGTTTCCAAATTTTCTGCCTCCTTTAAATGATTTCCAATGATTTTAAAGAGCATTTAAAGAAAAATAGGACACATTATCAGTTAACTACCAATCAAAGAAATCCAAAGGAAGATAATAATGGGGAACTATTTTCTGTCATTCAAATTACTGGAGTTTTTTTGTTTGTCTCTCAGAACTTTTTGTTGATTTGTTTGGTTGGTTTTGGTATTTTGTTTTCTAAGTTACCACACAGTAAGGATGACTTTTTGGGTACACAGTTCCATAACTTTAATAGCTGTATAGATTTGTTCTGTTGTGCAAATAGTCACGATGAGTTGGAACCAACTCGACGGCACCTAACAACTACGACAACATAGATTCATGTAATCGCCACCACAGTCTGGAAGACAGAACAGTCCCATCACCCCGCAAAACTCCCTCCTTCTCTCCCTCTGACTCCGACCTTTCTCCCTTACCCCTAGCAATCACTTATCTGTTCTCCATCTCAATAGTTTTGTCTTTTGGAGAATGTCATACTAATGAAATAATGCCTACTGTAAGTAACCTTTTGAAACTGGTTTCTTTCACTCAGCATAATGCCTTTGAGGTTCATCCACGTTGCTGTGTTCATTTAGTTCGTTCTGTTTTTTTTGCAGAGTAGTGTTCCATCGCATGGCTGCACCACACAGGTTGTTTGCCCACTTAGTTGAAGGACGTTTGAGCCGTTTCCAAATCTGGCAATCGTCGAGCCACTGTGAACAGTCATGCACAGGATTCTGTGTGCTTCCATTCTACAGGGTAAATGCCGAGAACTGCGGCTGCTGGGTTATGTATTACGTGCACGGGTAACTGTGTAAGAGACTGCCATGCTGTCCTCCGGAGCGGCTGCACCATTCTGTGTTCGACCAGCAAAGCAGGAGAGCTGCGGCTGCTGGGTTATGTATTACGTGCACGGGTAACCGTGTAAGAGACTGCCATGCTGTCCTCCAGAGCGGCTGCACCATTCTGTGTTCGACCAGCAAAGCAGGAGAGCTGCGGCTGCTGGGTTATGTATTACGTGCACGGGTAACCGTGTAAGAGACTGCCATGCTGTCCTCCAGAGCGGCTGCACCATTCTGTGTTCGACCAGCAAAGCGGGAGAGCTGCGGTTGCTGGGTTATGTATTACGTGCACGGGTAACTGCGTAAGAGACTGCCATGCTGTCCTCCAGAGCGGCTGCACCATTCTGTGTTCGACCAGCAAAGCAGGAGAACTGCGGCTGCTGGGTTATGTATTACGTGCACGGGTAACTGTGTAAGAGACTGCCATGCTGTCCTCCGGAGCGGCTGCACCATTCTGTGTTCGACCAGCAAAGCGGGAGAGCTGCGGCTGCTGGGTTATGTATTACGTGCACGGGTAACCGTGTAAGAGACTGCCATGCTGTCCTCCAGAGCGGCTGCACCATTCTGTGTTCGACCAGCAAAGCAGGAGAGCTGCGGCTGCTGGGTTATGTATTACGTGCACGGGTAACCGTGTAAGAGACTGCCATGCTGTCCTCCAGAGCGGCTGCACCATTCTGTGTTCGACCAGCAAAGCGGGAGAGCTGCGGTTGCTGGGTTATGTATTACGTGCACGGGTAACTGTGTAAGAGACTGCCATGCTGTCCTCCAGAGCGGCTGCACCATTCTGTGTTCGACCAGCAAAGCAGGAGAACTGCGGCTGCTGGGTTATGTATTACGTGCACGGGTAACTGTGTAAGAGACTGCCATGCTGTCCTCCGGAGCGGCTGCACCATTCTGTGTTCGACCAGCAAAGCAGGAGAGCTGCGGCTGCTGGGTTATATATTAAGTGCACGGGTAACTGTGTAAGAGACTGCCATGCTGTCCTCCAGAGCGGCTGCACCATTCTGTGTTCGACCAGCAAAGCAGGAGAACTGCGGCTGCTGGGTTATGTATTACGTGCACGGGTAACCGTGTAAGAGACTGCCATGCTGTCCTCCGGAGCGGCTGCACCATTCTGTGTTCGACCAGCAAAGCAGGAGAACTGCGGCTGCTGGGTTATATATTAAGTGCACGGGTAACTGTGTAAGAGACTGCCATGCTGTCCTCCAGAGCGGCTGCACCATTCTGTGTTCGACCAGCAAAGCAGGAGAACTGCGGCTGCTGGGTTATGTATTACGTGCACGGGTAACTGTGTAAGAGACTGCCATGCTGTCCTCCGGAGCGGCTGCACCATTCTGTGTTCGACCAGCAAAGCGGGAGAGCTGCGGCTGCTGGGTTATGTATTACGTGCACGGGTAACTGTGTAAGAGACTGCCATGCTGTCCTCCGGAGCGGCTGCACCATTCTGTGTTCGACCAGCAAAGCAGGAGAGCTGCGGTCGCTTTGTAGCATCACCAGCACTTCTCATCGCCATTAGTTTCTTTATAATTTAGCCATTCTAAAACGTGTGTGAAGAGTCCTGGTGGCAAAATAGTTAAGCGCTCAGCTGCTAACTGACAAGGTAGGTGGTTCAAACCCACTACCGGCTCCATGAAAGAAAGACCTGGTGATCTGCTCCCGTAAAGATTACAGCCAAGAAAACCCTACGGGGGAGTTCTACTCTGTCACGTGGGGTCACTATGAGTCAGAAGTACCTAACAGCAAGTCTGTACCGACATCTTATTTAGTTTTAATTTGCATTTTCCTAAAGACTAATGCTGTTGAGCAAAAATCCAAGAAGCTGGATTATATGAAGAACAACTCGACATCAGGATTGGAGGAAGACGCATTAAGAACCTGCAATAGCAGATGTCACAACCTTGCTTGCTGAAAGTGAAGAGGACTTGAAGCACTTACTGATGAAGATCAAAGACTACACCCTTCAGTATGGATTGCACCTCAACATAAAGAGACGAAAATCCTCACAACTGGGCCAATAAGCAACATTATGATAAATGGAGAAAAAACTGAGGTTGTCAACAATTTCATTTCACTTGGATCCACAATCAATGCCCATGGAAGTTGTAGTTAGGAAATCAATGTACTGCACTGGGCAAGTCTACTGCAAAAGACCTCTTTAACATGTTAAAAAGCAAAAACGTCATCTTGAGGACTAAGGTACACCTGACCCAAGCCATGGTATTTTCCATCACCTCATATGCATGTGAAAGCTGGACGAGTAAGGAAGACTGAAGAAGAACTGATGCCTTTGAATTATGGTGTTGGCAAAGAACACTGAATATGCCATGGACTGCCAGAAGAACGAACAAATCTGTCTTGGAAGAACAGCCTGAATGCTGCTTAGAAGCAAGGATGATGAGACTTTGCCTCACATACTTTGGACATGTTATCAGGAGGGACCAGTCCCTGGAGAAGGATATCATGCTTCATAAAGTAGTTGTTGTTGTTAGGTGCCATCGAATCTGTTCCGACTCACAGCAACCCTATGTACTACAGAACAAAACACTGCCCGGTCCTGTGCCATGCTTACGATTGTTGTTATGCTTGAGCCCATTGTTGCAACCATTGTGTCAATCCATCTCGTTGAGGGTCTTTCTCTTTTTCACTGACCCTGTACTTTACCAAGCATGATGTCCTTCTCCAAGGACTGGTCCCTCCTGATAACATGTTCAAGGTATGTAAGACATAGTCTCACCATCCTTGCTTCTAAGGAACATTCTGGATGTACTTCTTCCAAGACATATTTGTTCGTTTTTTTCACAGTCCATGGTATATTCAATATTCTTTGCCAATGCCACAATTCAAAGGCATCAATTCTTCTTCGGTCTTCCTTATTCATTGTCCAGCTTTCACAAGCATATGATGCAACAAAAAATACCATGGCTTGGATCAGGAGCACCTTGGTCTTCAAGATGATATCTTTGCTTTTCCACACTTTAAAGAGGTTTTTGCAGCAGATTTACCCAACGCAATGTGTCTTTTGATTTCTTGACTGCTGCTTCCATGGGTGTCAACTGTGGATCTAAGTAAAATGAAATCCCTGGCAACTTCAATCTTTCTCCATTTATCACAATGTTGCTTATTGGTCCAGTTGTGAGGATTTTTGTTTTCTTTATGTTGAGGTATAACCCATACTGAAGGCTGTGGTCTTTGATCTTCATCAGTAAGTGCTTCAAGTCCTCTTCACTTTCAGCAAGCAAGGTCGTGTCTTCTGCATAATGCAGGTTGTTAATAAGTCTTCCTCCAGGCCTAATGCCATGTTCTTCTTCGTACAGTCCAGCTTCTCGGATTATTTGCTCAACATAGAGACTGAATAGGTATAGTGGAAGGATACAACCCTGATGCACACCTTTCCTGACTTTAAACCATTCATTATCCCCTTGTTCTGTCCAAACAATTGCCTCTTGATCTATGCACAGGTTCCTCGTGAGCACAATTAAGTGTTCTGGAATTTCCATTCTTTGCAATGTTCTTCATAATTTATTGTGATCCACACTGCCCAATGCCTTTGCATAGTCAATAAAACGCAGGTAAACATCTTTCTGGTATTCTCCACTTTCAGCCAGGATCCTTCCAACATCAACAATGATATCCCTGCTTCCACGTGCTCTTCTGAATCTGGCCTGAATTTCTGGCAGTTGCCTGTCGATATACTGCTATAGCCACTTTTGAATGGTCTTCAGCAAAATTTTACTTGCATGTGATATTAATGATATTGTTCGATAATTTCTGCATTCAGTTGGATCACCTTTCTTGGGAATAGGCATAAATACGGATCTCTTTCAGTCAGTTGTCCAGGTAGCAGTCTTTCAAATCTCCTGGCATAGACAAGTGAGTGCTTCCAGTGCTGCACTGCTTTTTTGAAACATCTCAATTGATATTCCGTCAATTCCTGAAGCCTTGTTTTTCACCAATGCCTTCAGTGCAGCTTCACCTTCTTCTTCAGTACCATCGGTTCCAGATCATATGCTACCTCTTGAAATGGGTGAACGTCAACCAATTCTTTCTGATATAATGACTCTGTGTATTCTCCCATCTTCTTTTGATGCTTCCTGCATCGTTTAATGTTTTTCCCAGGGAATCCTTCACTATTGTAACTCGAGGCTTGAATTTTTTCTTCAGTTCTTTTAGCCTGAGAAATGCTGAGCATGTTCTCCCCTTTTGGTTTTCTATCTCCAACTCTTTGCACATGTCATTATAATACTCTACTTTGTCTTCACGAGCCACCCTTTGGAATCTTCTCTTCAGTTCTTTTATGTCATCATTTACTTCTCCCCTACGTGTCTGTCAGTTTGTTGTACTGTGGGGGCTTGTATGTTGTTGTGATGCTGGAAGCTATGCCACCCGTATTCAGATACCAACAAGTTTCAGCTGAGCTCCCAGACTAAGACGGACTAGGAAGAAGGACCCAGCAGTCTACTTTTGAAAATAATTAGCCAGCGAAAACCTTATGAATAGCAGCGGGACACTGTCTGATATAGTGCTGGAAGATGAGCCCCCCAGGTTGGAAAGCACTCAGAAAATGACAGGGGAAGAGCTGCCTCCTCAAAGTAGAGTCAAGCTTAATGACGTGGATGGAGTCGAGCTTTTGGGAACTTCATTTGCTGATGTGGCACAACTCAAAATGAGAAGAAAGAGCTGCAAACATCCATTAGTAATCAGAATCTGGAATGTATGAAGTATGAATCTAGGAAAACTGGAAATTATCAAAAATTAAATCGAACACATAAACATTGATATTCTAGGCATTAGTGACCTGAAATGGACTGGTATTAGCCACTTTGAATCAGACAAACATAAGGTCTACTATGCTGGGAATGAGGACTTCTTTAAAGAAGAATGGTGTTCCATTCATCATCAAAAAGCACATTTCGAGATCTGTCCTGAAGTACAACACTGACGGTGACAGGATGATATCCATACGCCCACAAGGAGATCCGCTTAATATGAATGTTATTTAAATTTATGCACCAACCACTAAGGCCACAGATGAAGAAACTGAAGATTTTACCAGCTTCTGCAGTCTGAAATTGATCAGACACGCAGTCAGAATTATTGGTGATTGGAATGTGAAAGTTGGAAACAAAGAAGAAGGACTGGTAGTTGGAAAATATGGCCTTGGTGATAGAAATGATGCCAGAGATCAAATGATATAATTTTGCAAGACCAATGACTTCTTCATTGCAAATACCTTTTTTCACCAGCATAAACAGTGACTATATACGTGGACCTCGCCAGACAGAATACACAGGAATCAAATCAACTACACCTGTGGTAAGAGACATTGGAAAAGCTCAAAATCATCAATCGGAAGAAGGCCAGGGACTGACTGGGGAATAGACCATCAACTGCTCATATGCAAGTTCAAGTTGAAACTGAAGAAAATTAGAACAAGTCAACAGCAGCATAAGTACGACCTTGAGTATATCCCACCTGAATTTAGAGACCACCTCGAGAATAGATTTGATGCTTTTAACACTGATGACCAAAGACCAGACAAGCTGTGGAATGACATCAAGGACATCCTCCACGAAGAAAGCAAGAGGTCATTAAAAAGAAAAGAAAGAAAGAAAAGACCAAAATGGATGTCAGAAGAGACTCTGAAACTTGCTCTTGAAGGTGGAATAGCTAAAGCTAAAGGAAGAAATGATGATAAAGTAGAGGGTCAGCAAAAAAAAACTAAGACCCTCAATGACACAGAGGCTGCCACAATGGGCTCAAACATAGCAATGATTGTGAGGACGGTGTAGGACCAGGCAGGGTTTCACTCTGTGTTACACAGTGTCGCTGTGAGTCAGAACCAATTCGCTATCACCTAATAACAACAAAACAATTCAAGTTCACTGACTTCCCTGCCATCTGCATTCCGCCATTAAGCCCATCCGGTGAGTTTATTTTGTTACTATCTTTTTCAGCTCTATCTAAAACTTCCATCTGCTGCTTCTTTATACCTTCCCTTTCCTCGCTGAGACATTCTACCTTCCCATTTGGTTCACAAGTGTTCAGTCTTCCTTCTCGGATCATTTTTATAGTAGCTGCTTTAATGTCTGCCAGATAATTGCAACATCTGTGTCAACTTGCTGATGTTTGTTGTTGTTAGGTGCTGTTGAGCTGACCCAACTCAGTGATCTCATGTACGACAGAACAAAATGTTGCCCGGTCTCGCACTATCTGCACAGTCGTTGCTATGTGTGTGCCCATCTTGGTACTGGCACCCGTTAATTGTCTTTTCCCATACAAGTTGATATTTTCTTAGTTCTTCATATGTCAAGTAATTTTGTACTGTATCCTTGGTCATTTTGACTATTATGTCATGCGACTCTGGTCTTGCTTAAATTCTATGGAAAACGTTAATATTTTTGTTTTAGCAGGCAATTGACCTCCTTGTGTTTAGGGTGCAAGTTCCAACCAGACTTGTTCTTTTTTTTTTTAATTGCGCTTTAGGTTAAAGTTTACAGCTCAAGTTAATTTCTTATTCAAAAATTTATACACGTTGTTTTATGACATTTGTTGCAATCCCCACAATGTGACAGCATGCTCCCTCTTTCCACCTCAGGTTCCCTGTGTCTATTCATCCAGTTCCTGTCCCTTCCGGCCTTCTCGTCCTGCCTTTGGACAGGAGCTGCTTATTTGGTCTCGTATATTTTGTTGAAGAAAGAACCACATTCCTCATGTGTTTTATTTTTTTGTTTTAGGGGCCTGTCTAATCTTTGTCAGAAAAGTGGGCTTCGGGAATGGTTTCAGTTTTGGGTTAGCAGAACGTCCAGGGGCCTCAGTGGCCACAGTTTCAGGGGCAGCCTTCTTCTTCATGTCAGTTCTGTTTTCAAAGCTTTCGGAGTGCTATTCAGATCTGTCCCCATGTGTGTCATCCAGTGTAATTCAGTTCTCAAAGTTTATGGCGTGTTATTTAGGGTCAGATCCATGCTCAGGCAGCTTAAGCACAGGATTTCATATATGCATTTATAGTTCATCATATTTCTGATTTATTCCCTCTCTGGTACTCTTCTGTTCCCTGGGTCTCCCTTTGTTGGTTCTTCAACTAGAAACTTGGGGCTTTATTTAGCGCGTTCTGCTGTGCACTTCCTGTGATGGCATTTGCATCTGAGGGGGGAGACAGAGATAGAACATAAACCAATAGGTGTTTGTCCCACCCTCCTGGGAGCACGGTTTCTCCAATCAGAGAAGGAAGTTGTCCTTCCCCAGAGTTTTTGGCTTCTGCAAGGCCCTGCTGCCACCTTTATTGCTGTCACCACTTCCATGGACCTACTTGGGGCTAGGGGCACAAGAAAATTAAGAAAGATGAAAACAACAACAACAAAATGTCTCTACTCTCTCTGCATGTTAGGATGCCCCCTCCCTGGTCTGCAAGTCGGAGCTATAGGGCTTCTCCTGGAGCTCTTTCTGTCAGCACAGGCACCTACTTCCAGGCTTCAGGCTGTGCTGAGTCCAAGCTAGGCGTTACTAAAAAAAAGAAACGCCTAGAAAGGGGAAGATGGTTGATTCACTGCTGGTTTGGCAGGACTTTGAATTCCAGTCTTCTTTCCCAATACACCTACCATTTACTTTTCAGAGCTCTTGAACAGATGTTCCATGCATCTTAGAGTTGCATTCAGTGGGAGAGACAGGGGGAGAGTGTTCACTCTATTTACCCAGAACTAGAACCTCTCCTAGTGGAGATTTTCCCTTGTAAATATTGATGAATCAAGCACACGAAAAAAAACAAGCCAAGTTTTGAACATAGAAACTTCATGTAATAGAAGCACAGAAAACTTCAGAATGAAACACACATTCTTTTTCAAGCACATCTGTAACATTCTTAACATTGATCATGCTTTGTGTCACGAAGGAAGCCTCAACAAATTCCAAGGAACTGATCTCATGCAGACTCTGCTCTCCAACAATAATGCAATAAAATTATAAAAACTTAGAAAAAATCATTTTAAACCAACAACTAAAGAACGGTCTTCTGTATCTGTCTACCTATATAAAGTCTGAGAATCTAAGAAGAAAGGATTTGGATGTTGTTTAGATGTTTAGATGATAACTCCAGTTCTAGGAGATGATAGCATGTCAAAGGAAAGTATAGAGAAGAAAAGAGCTCTCTGGCCTCAGATGGCAAAGTTGCCTGAGAATGAGGAAGAGAAGAAAGGAGAAAACCAGTAGAGTGTGCCACAGAAGCCAAAGGAAGAAAGTATCACACTGAGAAACCAGTCCATGTTAGTATGAACAGGTCTGGTCAGATGGGTACTGAAGAATATCTGCTGAGTTCCGTGACATGGAGAGCCCACTGGACTTTCTCAAGATCAATTTTAATGCGGTAGTATGGGCAGAAGCCAGACTGGAGTGGAGCATGGCCTGCAGCATTTTTTTTAATCTACGTCTTTTATATATTTTATATATTTTTTATAATGAAAAATGTCAAACACAAAAGTAGAAACAATAGTATCTCCCATGTTCCCATCAACCAACTTCAACAACCCCAAACACATGTTGTTGCTGCTTTTTCTCCTCCTCCTCTTCTTTTTTTCCTTAGAGTATTTTAAAGCATTTCCCAAACATCACATCATTTTACTTCAAATATTTTATTCAGGAATTAAAAGAAAACATAATCACAATGTCATTATTTTACCTAACAACATTAGCAATAATTCCTTAATATCTTCCAGTACCCAGAGGGACTGTATATTACTCATCTTTGTATTCCTACATAGTACCCAGCCCACAGGAAGTATTCAGTAAGTATTAGCTGAAAAATAACAACAAACATTTATTAAGCTCCAGGCTCGACCCTAAGCACATTATACACATTATTTAATTTTCACGATAACCCTATGGCGGTGGTACTATTATGCACATTTTGCATTTGAGCACCTTGCAGCAGACTGAGGTTTAGCGACTTGCCCAAGATCACACTGTTTAATAAGTTGAATGTAAGATATCCATTGCGCACCTTTTATGCCCACAAATTTTCTAGGAGTGAGGGAGTGGGAGGAATATATGGCAGCATGTTCATCCCCAAGGAGCTTCAAATACCATGGGAAGGCAAGACTATGACAAAATAACAATGAATAAGTAATATAACAGACAATTCAACTGAGGGCTAGACAGAGTGAGAGAGTACTTAGAGAATACCTTGGGGGAAGTTACCAAAGAAAAGGTCTCTTCATTAATGGTCTCTTTCTCCCCAAATGTCCAACCTCTCCATTAGTCATCTTGTAAAAACACAGGGCAAGCTTGTTAGTATCATATACTTGTCGCATAATCAGAGCTAACTCAGACTGTGAATTGGACACTTGATTTAATTATTCTGTGATACAGGCTGTGGAGTATCTAATCCATACTGGACTGGATCACACATGAAACACTAAGATCAGTTTTTGACAATATAACTGGATGCATTCTGAGATGGTGATGAAAATGATGAAAAAAAAAACTGTAAGATGATGAGGCAAATAGAAATCATAACATATCAGGACTGGCTGAGGGAAATGGGGCTGTCTAGCCTAAAGAGACGAAAAAAGGAGAACGTGAGTACTAGCTCTTGACATACAAAATGAATCTCACTGAAAAGAGAGAATGCTTCTTCTATGTGACCCCTAGGGGGACAATTAGGATCAGCCACTGTATGAGGTACTGGGAGTCCAGAGATGGATAAGATATGCTTCAGGCTTCCAGATGGGAAGCTACAGGGAAGACTATTTTGGTTGACACAGGCCACCCAGTCAATCATAACTGCAGGTGGATATTTGCTTTAGGTAGGAGATTGGATGAAATGACTTGCTTTGACCCTTATTTTGCATGGTTGCCAAATATGGCCCAATTGCTCTGACTGTTTTAAACGAATGACTTGTTTCTGTCTGTTACAGGCTGAATTGTGTCCCCCCGAAAAGATGTGGATGTCTTAACTCCTGTACTTGTGAATGTAACCCTGTTTGGAAACAGGGGGTTCTTGTGTTACATTAAGGTCATACCAGAGAAGGGTGGGTCCTACACCTAATCCCTTCCAAGTAGTGTCGTGTAAAAAAGCAGAACAGACACAGAGACAAATACAGCAGATGAATCTACAAGGCAAGGAATGCCAAGGACTGCCTGCTGTCACCAGACACTAGGAGAGAGGCCCACAGAAGGAATCAACACAGCCAAGACCCTGATTTGGACTTTTAGCCTCCAGAATTGGGAGAAAATAAAATTCCTGGAATCCTGGTGGCACAGTGGTTAAGAGTTATGTCTGCTTACCAAAAGGCTGGCAGTTTGAATCCACCACCTGCTCCTTGGAAACCCTATAGGGCAGTTCTACTCTGTTCTATAGGGTCAGTATGAGTCGGAATCAACTCGACGGCAATGGGTTTGGTTTTTTTGTGTGTGTGTTCTTTAAGGTCACCCGTTTGTGTTATCTTTTGTTATAGCAGCACCAGGAAATGAAGACACTGTCCTTGAATATAATGCCTTGATTTATCATGAAGAATCCAAGGCCATGGGAAAGAAAGAGGTCTGCCCAAGGTTTCAAAACAGCAGTTACACAACGGGGTTTGGAAACAAAGCCCCTCGAAAGAACTCCTTTCTATTGTTTGTCAAAATTCTTAACCAACATTGTGTTCACTGAAGATAAAAAACCCAATACCTCCTTCTTAAATACATTGCCTCCCCTGGGTTTTTCTTACCCTTTGGGAGAGAAAAGAATCCTAGGATATGAAATTTCAACATGTTTTTTCAATGACAAGATGGGAAAAAAATCAAACCAAATGAAATAGGTCTTTTCTAAAGATTTTATTTCTGCTCTGAGCTGTTCTGGGTGACCTACTGCTCTAGTTAGGCTGGAAGTGAACATGGCTTTCATGAGATTCAGGATATGGCTGGGGGCAAGGCTGTCAAGACTACTTAAGATCACTGGTGCCTCAGAGCATTCTAAGAATTCATTGATTCATTCCATAATTCACTGTGCCAGTTAATCATAAACACAGACACGGGGAAAACAAATATCACTGATGAATTCAGTCCTACTAAAATACCCAGGGCAGGATAGAGATCAGGAAACGAGGCTGTAACACTGCAGTTTATTGGGATTCCCTCACCGGGTGCCTCGAGCGGGCAGTGTGTTACGGCACACCATCGCGAGACACGTTCACAGTCCTGGCTCCACCTCTCTGATGTGAGTTCACCTGTAATAGGGGAGTGATAATTCCAGTCCTTCCTATCTCACCCAAGCCAGGGTGTTTCCCACCACTTCGTATGCATGCGAAGCTGGACAATGAACAAGAAAGACTAGAGAGGAATTGATGCCTTTGAATTGTGGTGTTGGCGAAGAATACTTAATACACCACGGACTGCCTAACGAACAAACAAATTTGTCTCGGAAGAAGTATAGCCAGAATGCTCTTTAGAAGCTTGGATGGCGAAACTTCATCTCACATGCTTTGGACATCTTATCAGGAGGGACCAGTCTTTGGAGAAGGATATCATGCTTGGTAAAATAGAAGGTCAGTGAAAGAGAGGAAGACCCTCAACAAGATGGATTTACACAGTGGCTGCAACAATGGGCTCAAGCATAACGACTGTGAGGATGGCACAGGACGGGGCAGTGTTTTGTTCTGTTGTACACAGGGTTGCTATGAGTACGAATCGACCTGACAGCACCTAACAACATCATATCATTTAATACTCCAAAGAATCCCACGAAGTGGGAACTGTTTTTATTATTACCCCTATTGTACTATAAAGCAGTGAATTTACCACCACCGCCGCCCCCCCACCCCCGCGCCAGAGGACACTGGGCAACGTCTGAAGACATTTTTCCTTGTTTTAACAAGGGTGCAGGTGCTCCTGGTCCCTAGGAGGTAAGGTCAGCAATGCTGCTAAACATCCTGCACTGCACAGAACAGTTCATACAACAAAGAATTACTTGGCCTTGAATGTCAATCGAGCCAAGGCAGAGAAAGCCTGCTGTAAAGGAAATGGAGGCCCATAGAGGGGAGGCGACCAGTCCACAAGTCCACAGCAGGTTCACGACAGGGCTGGAACCTGCACTAGGTCTCCTGTGTCCCAGCACCTCAGAGAGAGTTTCCAGGTTATCACCCTCAGCAGTCTATACCTGGGAGGCATAAGAAAAGATCATGAGAGATGATTGGCCGGACAGGAAGTTGGCTGATGCTGCAGGAAAAAGTCAAATCCTAACAGAAGAGCTCCAATGCTAAATTTAGAACAGTGAAAGGGGAAGAGAGAGGAGAGCAGAAGAGGAAAGGAGTGGGAAGCCAGCAGTACATTTTTGACTCTTAGATATAACATTTATATGTTGCTGTGAGCCATCGAGTCGATTTTGACTCACTGTGACCCCATGTGACAGAGTAGAACTGCCTCATAGGGTTTTCTTGGTGATAATCTTACAGAAGCTGATTGCGGGGTCTGTCTCCCATGGAGACACAATGGGTTTGAGCTGCCATCCTTTCAGTTAGCAGTCGAGCGCTTAACTGTTGCCATCAGGACTCCTTAACATTTATTTATATAGCAATCTGCATGTAACAACTCACATTTCCACACTTTTTTCTAATTGGATCATCAGAATAGCCAGGATAGCATGCTGGTTAGACAAAGATAAACATTCTTCTTTTGTGATTCCTAGAAAAGTGGAACGCTTACCCAAGGCCACAGAGCTTTGCTACCAGAGACAGGACTCAAATGCAAAGGTCCTTTCAGGGAGTCCAGGGACAAATGCCAACCCTCTGTTCCTTGAATCCCCTTCAGCCCATGGAGGTAGAACAATAGTTTCTGTTTTTAAAAGGGCTTTTCTACAGACTGAGACAACATGCGGAACAGGTGAAGGACCGGCAAAGCATACCCGTAACAACACTGACCTGACGCAGTGGGAACAGAGAGGAAGCTGACAGCCCATCACAGGGATGCGCTCTGCAGTCCTGGGCTCTGCACTGTAACGTCAGCCTTGTCGCCTGCCCTTTATGGGCATTGTGACCCTAATACCTTGTAGCATGTTTTCTCCTTTTCAAAATTGGCAATTGAGAGCTTGACATAACAAATACCATAATGATATTCTACGTAATCGATAAATTCTTTTTGCTTGGCATTTTGTACGCTCTCACTTTCAATGTCCTTTTTTTATTGCACTAGCTGCACCGGGCTCTTTCCAAAGGGATGCAGGGCCTTCTTGGCTCCTGCGGCCTTGATCTCCCTCTTCTTCTTTGTTCTCTTAGGAGATGGCTTCAGCCTGCAAGGTGGAGCTAGGAAGGCTGCCTGGTGCTTTTGGTCTGCAACTTTCTTCTTGCTCCTTATCTCAGTTAGAGTAAACTTGGCAGGCCAGTTCCACCAGCTGAGGGATTTTTATGAAAGCTTTTTTTTGCCTGCTGCAAACACACGGATTAGAGTCCCCATGTCCGACATGCACATCTTTAGTTTAATAAAGAGTTTCTGATAGTTGTTTTGTGATGTGGGCTCCTCCGACCACCTGTGGGCTGCATGCTTGAAGATGCTTTGTAATCCGCGCAAAAATGGTGTATAAGCTGTGATGTAGAAGCTGCTTTCCGGGCTCCATAAAGACAGCCTGCGCTGCTGCTGGACTTCCCGTTGGTGTCACCTCCTAGTCAACTTTCTCTCTCTTTCTGACTTGGAGTACGTTTCATGGGCTCGGCTGCCCCAGGGCAAGGGCCCCAACCAGGGAACAGCATCACTGCCCATTTCAACAACGAGAGAACCACGAGAACACTCCCGGCTCTAAACAAGGATTCCCTTCTATTTAAAAACACTCTTTTCCTGAAGCCAATGATGCTGCTTTCAGTGTGGCCAACAAAAACTGTTACTAGGAAGGCAGCTGGGAGAGCACGCTTCTTAGGCTGGACTGAGAGGAAATACAATGACTGTTACTGAATTAGTTTTCACAAACTGAATGCTTAAAAAACAAAAAACTTTGTCCAAATTTCCTGAGCACTGTTTCAAGCACATTTGCTGATACCTGACTTCATTTGCTCTATGCTAACACATTTCCATGAAGTGTGTGCCCACCACTGAGCTCTCAGGGCCGGGGGGCTGAGGTGGCCAAGGCGGGGACAGCGGCAGCCTTTACAGATGGCTGTGGCAGGGGCTGCGGAAGGAGCACGGAGCTGTGCCTGCTCTAGGGTCTCGGGGTGGGGTGGGAGGACGACACTCATCCTCTCAGAGTCTCACTTTCCTCATCTGTGCACTGAGGGCTTGATTACCTGAACTCTCCCCGCACTGGTTCTCAAGCTCTTCTACATCTCAACTTGTCTGAGCCTCAATGTCTGCATTTCTACTCTGCTTAGAAAGCTCAAAAAAAATAATGAATGGGAAAGAATCTTGAAAAGTAGAACATGCCACTTGTCAGAGAAACCTACCAGTTTCCCTTTATGAATAATACTAAGGATCATTTATACAAGTGCCAGTTTACTCACGCACAGGGATTTTTACTAGTTCTCTACTAAGGAACTCCAATTCACTAGTGTCAGGGAAAGCTGTACAAAAAAATTGCACTGCAAGTAATTTCTATGAAGTATCAATGTTTGTAACAGTTATATTTTTCCCATCACAAAGCCAGTTCAAAGTTCTCCCTACAACACCATCATTCTCATTACCTTGTAAGGCAACATGAACTTTTTAGTGCGAGAGGTAGAATTGCAGCCTGCACAATTCCAGGTGGGCGTCCTACAGGTGACGCCAACATCTGACAGTCATTTCCTGGCTTGGGGGACTCCCTTTACCTTCCTATCATCTGAGCGTCTCTTCGCTTTAATCAGTCTGGATCTAGCTAACAACAGAGTTTATGGTTTAAAATGTTTAATCCTATCATCCTGGCCTGGAATGTATAAGCCCGTGCACTTGTTTTTGACGTCTGCAGCTAAAACCTTTCCACACTAACAACAGGCATGGAAATCAGCTGAACTTTGCCTTCTTTGCATGGTCACTCATCTAACCCTTCAGCTGAAACTTCTCAAAGCTGTTGGCCTTGATTCACTTGATGGTAACAGATCCAGCTTCTCCAGTTACCAGGCCCTTAGAAACTTCATATCACAGTCATAAACTCCAGCTCGCCACAAAGCATTTTAGCTCTTCCTAGAATTCCTGCTAGTACTACCCAACTCCTCTATTTTTCCCACCCAACCTCAGTTTCTTTTTCCAACCTTGACTTGAATCTTGAGCCAGGAAAATTTGTCCTTAATCAGGGTCTCACCCAAACTGATTCAGAAGAGACCTATCTGTGAACCCTGTAAGAGGGATATGGACGAGAAGACACACCCCGCTGCGTCCTTCTGTTAAGGCTGCCAGCTGCCCTGCACCACGGCCACATCGCACACGCCAGTGAGAGCAGACCTGATGCCCTTAGGTAAGTGGTGGAGACATGACTCATAGACGTGATAGCAAGAGACTGAATTAGGTCAGGCATCGGGATAGCCTGAAATTAACAACAGCAAATGCTCCAGAGATGTGAGTATCCCCAAATGCCTATGTCAGTGTGCCTTGTTTCCTAATGGGAATTCCACTACGCTTTCATTAACCCTGAACCACCAACGCACTTGGGGAGTTACCAAAAAGGAGGACCTTCATCGTATTCCATCAACATCCAACAAAATACTTGGTGTCTGCTACGCACTAAGCACTGTGTACTAGATGAGCAGAACAGGTGAGAGATCAGTGCCAATTAGAGTGACCAGGCAGACTTTATGAAAGAGGACGCATTTTTGCCAGATCATTAAGTTTGGGAAGAATTTTGACAAGAAGATGGGAATAAGATTTTGAAGGTGGCTAAAGTAGCCCCGGCGGGGCAACGACTAAGGACTCGGCTGCTAACTGAAAGGTTGGTGATTCGAACCCAATAGCACCCAATAACAACAAAAGGCAGACATGGAGATGCAGGGTCTCTTCAGGGAGCAATGATCTATTCAGATAGAAGTTATTAAATTCCAGGGTAAGCCCACAGAGACCAAAGGCCCTGGGCATTCTCATGTCCTGGAACCCACTTGCCATGCTGCTGGCAAGGTTATCTTTCTAAAGCTCGGATCTGATTATGTCATTTCCAAAACAAAACCCATTGCCACTGAGTTGATTCTGACCACAGCAACCCCATAGGACAGAGTAGAACTGCCCCATAGGGTTTTCAAGGCTGTAATCTTTATGACAGCAGAGTGCTAGGTCTTTCTTCTGTGGAGCGGCTGGAGGGTTCAAGCCACCAATCTTTGGTTAGTAGCCGAAAGCTTAACTGCTGCACCACATGGTTTATTATGTCATCTAAAAAAAAAACAAACCCAAACCCGTGGGTGTTGATTCCAACTCACAGACTCTTAAATGGTTTCCCAGTGTCTATAAGATAAAATTAAACCCATTAATTTAGTGTTCAAGGCCCTTCCCAACATGGCCTCAGGCTACCTTTTGAAACTCACTTTCAAGGTCAGGGAGGCAAACAGGGTGCAGGGCCACAGGGACTTCAAGTCCTCAGTCTATCTTCTACTACCTACCCCATTGACCTCACTGCTGTCGAGTCGCTTCCAACTCATAGCGACCCTAAAGGACAGAGTAGAACTGCCCCATAGAGTTTCCAAGGAGCACCTGGCGGATTCAAACTGCCAACCTTTTGGTTAGCAGCTGTAGCATTTAACCACTACGCCACCAGGGTTTCCTCTTACTACCTAGCCATGCCAAACTCCTCAGCACTTGTTGAATTTGCCACGCTGTGAATTGTGGTCTGATGGGAGGGTTCTACCACAGCACTCAGGTCCTCTGGGAAACCCTGCCCTGCCATGTCCAGAGCTGCTCCCTCCTTCCCTCCTCTGGCACCCTGGGAACCCCATGCACGCACTTCTACAGTACACAGCCTAATGTGAGGAACTCTCAGGCAGGGGGTGGGTTTTTCATCACCTCTGCAGCCCCAGGCCCTGACAAGGACAGGACACGCATCGTTGTTGTATGAATGGAGGATTATGGGAAGGAGGAAGGGTGACTCAAGGGGAAGCACAATGCATGATGATGGAAATAGTCTGACCCCAGAATCGGACAACCTGGGTGCAAACCCAAGCTGTGCCTGTTAGTGGCAGCGGGACTCTTCGCCCCTCTAGTCCTGGGCCTATTTCATAACCTCTAAGATGAGGTGGGAGCCCTGGGTGGTACAGCTGTTAACATACTCGACCACTAATCAAAAGGCTGGAGGTTTGTGTACACCCAGAGGTGCCTCAAAAGAAAGTCCCAGTGATCTGGGACCAGCCACTGAAAACCCTGCAGAGTGCAGTGCTATCCCAACGCACGTGGGCTGCAGGGCTATCCCAACGCACGTGGGCTGCAGGGCTATCCCAACGCAGGTGGGCTGCAGGGCTATCCCAACGCACGTGGGCGGCCAGGATTTGACAGGGACAGAGTGCTGACCAGTCTGGTATCGAGATGCGGCGAGGCCACTGATCCTCATCCTTGCCTACGCCTAGCTTTTCCTCTTGTATTTTCTGTTTGACGTAACACTACCGCAGTTCATTTGGCAGGCAATCTGGAAACTTCTTCCCTTTTCCTCCCTGTCTTCATCCATTCACCAAGAACTGATAACCCAGGCCAAAGCTTAGCAGTTGTCACTCGGACTAATTCAACACTTCCTAACTGGATTTCCTGCCTCCAGTTACATCTCCTTCAAACACACCTTCCACATGGTTCTAAGTAATCTAGAGAAAATGCAAATCTGACCATGTCACATAAAACTCTTTAGAGCAGACCCATCTTCTGAGGTTATATGGTGTGAAGACCTCCTGTGGTCCCCCTGAGGCTGGCCAAGCCTCTGTCCTTATGACGCAGGCCACACTGAGGAGCTGGTCACCAAGTATACTCTGTGCTGTTCCACATTGTCCACTCAGGACGGGGTGCCCGCCTGCTTTGGTTAACGCTGGCAGGTCCGTGCGGACTCGGTTTAGCTCTGTCTTCTCCAGGAAGCCGTCCATGGCTCGCCCAGCCGGGCCCTGTGCACCAGGTACCCACACTCACCCTGGGTGTGCCCGTGGCGTGCACTGATCACATTATGATTGGAATGGTCTACTTCTGGGCCCTCTTTCCACGGTGGGCTCCCAGACGCCAGGAACTGTGTCTCTTCACCTTTCGTCCTCAGTGCCTGGAAGACTGCAAGTGTTCTGTGTTTGTTTTCCTACAGCCTTAGGATGAAGCTTTCTAGACAGTTTAAACATGCAATTCTGGAGCAAGAGTTTGTAGTAGCAGTAGTTCTGTGTGTTTAAGCCAAAATCACTGTGTTTAAGAAATACTGCATGTCATAACAAATTAAAATATTTAAAAAGAGAGCAAAATGTTCTCTTTCCATCCCAGCTCCTGCTGGGGCAATTACTGTTACTAGTTTCTTGTATATTCTTTCCCAACTATTCTACGCACGTTTCTGCATCCTCGTGAATCCCTCACTCCACTTTTTTCCTCACAAATGGCACCCACTATACATAGGGTTCTACACCTTTATAGAAAGGAGGGTTCCTAACCTGAGGTACACAGGTGGGTTTCAGGGGTCCATAAAACATCTGAAATTACATGCAACATTGTGGTTTAAACATGTTTTACTTCTCAAGAGACTGTGTTAATAACTTTCATCAATTTCTCAAAGGTGCCAGTGATCCCCCAAAAAAGACCACCCCACCAAAAACTGCACGTGAGCTGACACTGAGCCAGCGGGTGCTGTGGAAGCACCGTCACAGTGTGCTCACCCTGGCCAGAGATCAGAGTCACAGACCAGTGACTTTAAGGAGGCAGCATCTCCAGTGTGCTTCTGTGGGAAACAGAGAAATCAGGAGCAACTCAGAGAGTATTTCGAAACTGCCAATATCAATGCTAACCTAACACAGAGGAAGGAATACAGCACAAATCTGGAAATTCTATTTGGCCCAGCACTTTCAAGTCCATTTGCTAAATGCAACAATGTAACAGAGAGTCTTTGCATTAGTTACTTTCTGTGTCTCAGTGCATCAAGGCTTGAAAGCTGTACTGTCCAACCCCGTCCAATACCGTGGCTGAGAGCCACGTGCGGCTCCGGACAACTTGATGTGTGGCTTCCAAATTAATAGGTGCTGTTGGTGTAAAATACAGAGCAGATTTCAAAGACTTAGTACAAAAAAAGAAAGTAGTATGCCTCATTAATAGTTATATATTGATTATATGTGGAATTTATAATATTTGGATACAGTGGGTTAAATAAATACATTATTAAAAACTCATTTCACTAGTTTCTTTTTACTTTTCTTAAAATGGCTCCTGAAGTTTTTAAGATTACACACGTGGCTCACATTACGTTTCCACTGGACGGAGCTGCTCCAGAGGGTGGTGCTGCAGTATTCCCTGTCTTCCACCAGTGATTGACTAATTCCCACCTTAGAAAGAACCCATCCTTTGCAAATCCAAAGCAAAGCTTTCAGCCAGGATTTTATTTAAAAAAAAACAAAAAACAAAAAACCTGTCACCATCAACTGGAACTCATAGCGACCCTATAGGACGGGACGGAACTGCCCCATAGGGTTTCCAGGGAGCAGCTGGTGGATTTGAGCTGCCGACCTTTTAGTTAGCAGCTGAGCTCTTAACCACTGTACCACCAGGGCTTCAGATCTTATGAATCAGGTATTATCACTGGCAAATCAACAAAAAACAGTTCACTAAAAGTATCTGGAAAAATATACTAAGACAGGCAAAAAAAAAAGAAAATTTTTTTATAGAGTCTAGACACCATGACATCCATTTGGCAATACCAAATTGAAAATGTTAGATCCTGGATATAAGCCTAATAATAAGCCTTTAAAAAAGACATTTACTAAGCATCTACCGTGTATTGGGCTGTTTACACTTATTGTCATTACTTCCATTTTAAATGTGAAAGAACTGAAGTTCAGAGAGTAGCTCAAGGCCACTCAACTAGTAAATGACGGGGCACCTTGCACCCAGGTCTTTGTAGCCAACTCTGCTCCTGTCTCCCTCTGCCAACAGTCTGTCTTTGTTTACGTTCGCATCACTCTTTAAAGTCTACGAAGGACTTTCAGATCCACTGTATCACTGAATCATCCGAACTACTCAATGAAGCGGGTAGGGAAGCTGTCAACTGCCATAGGAGAAAGAGGGCGCCCAAGCCCAGGGCAAAGTTAGCTCCCCAACATCTCACCACTTGTAATGGTGGAGCAACAATCTCACGCCAAAACCCACCGTCACAAAGTCAGTTCTGACTCAGAGCAACCCCACAGGGTTTTCAAGGCTGTAGATAGAGACTTACGGAAGCAGGCTGCCCCATCCTTCTCCCTCAGAGGGGCTGGTAGGTTCGAACCACTGACCTTCTGGTTGGCAGGGGACCAGGCCACTTGCACCACTGCACCACCAGGGCTCCCACCTCACACCTAGGAGCTCTGAGAAAAAAGTTCACTATCCTTTCAAAAGTACCCTCTCCACTCTACTAAATAACCTCTTACTTTTAAAATTAATGGTTGGAATTGAAGAGAAATGGGAGGGTGGACCTTTATTGTCAATAGTAATCATTCAACAATAATGCAACAACTATTTCTAAATATGTATTACTATATGTTATTAATATAGTAACAGCACCATGAATTTACTATATAGATTTTTAATTCTTATTGTGTTTTAAGTGAAAGTTTATAAACCAAGTCAGCCTCTCATATAAAAACATATATACACCTTGCTATATTACTTCTCGTTGCTCTCCCGCTAATGAGACAGCACATTCCTTCCCTCCACTCTCTATTTTCATGTCCATTTGGCCAGCTTCTGACCTTCTCTGCCCTCTTACCTCCTCTCTAGACAGGAGCTGCCCACATAGTCTCATGTGTCTACTTGATCCAGGAAGCTCACTCATCACCAGTATTTTCTATCCCATAGTCCAGTCCAATCCCTGTCTGAAGAGTTAGCTTTGGGAATGGTTCCTATCTTGGGCTAACAGAAGGTCTGGGGACCATGACCTCTGGGGTCCTTCTAGTCTCAGTCGGACCATTAAGTCTGGTCTTTTTACAAGAATTTGAGGTCTGCATCCCACTGCTCTCCTGCTCCCTCAGGGGTTCTCTGTTGTGTTCCCTGTCAGAGCAGTCATCAGTTGTAGCCAGGCACCATCTAGTTCTTCTGGCCTCAGGCTGGTTTATGTGGCCCTTTCTGTCTCTTGGGCTCATAGTTATCGTGTGACGTTGGTGTTCTTCATTCTCCTTTGATCCAGGTGGGTTGAGACCAATTGATGCATCTTAGATGGCTGTTTGGTAGCATTTAAGACCCCAGATGCCACTCTCCAAAGTGGGATGCACAATGTTTTCTTAATAGATTTTATTAAGCCAAATAAATAAGATGTCCCCCGAAACCATGGCCCCACAACCCTGCCCCCGCTACGCTCGCCTTCGAGGTGTTCAGTTGATTCAGGAAACTTTTTTGCTTTTGGTTTAGTTCAATTGTGCTGACCTCTCCTGTATTGTGTGTTGTCTTTCCTTTAAATTTTCTATATTTTATGTGTTAATTATTACTGTATTCTTCTTATTTGAAAGAGGAAGAAACTGAGGCACAGGACAGTTACGTGATTTTTCCCTCCACCAAAGAAGGAGAGGCCCAGCAACAGAGAAAACAGAGAATGGCAGCAGGAGACAGTACAGTGGGCTGGGAGGCTCACAGAGACAGACGGCTGAGTGCCTTTGGGCAGACTGAGGGCCAGGACAGGCGTGCCTGCGAGCACAGCTGGGGAGGGGCTGTCCCGATGGAAGAACTGTGTCCTGGGTGTCCCTGAGCCGGATCTGTAACTGTTACTTCCCGAATGAACCCCGTATCGTGAGTATGGCCTGTGAGTTCTGTGTGGCCACTGCCATGAATTAGCAAACCCAGTCGAGAGTGCCGTGGGAGGGACAGTTGGTGTCAGAACTGGTAGAGATGGCAGAGAGGAGGCAAGTCAATCCTTACCTTGTAGGAATCAGCCTTGGGCTGTTGTTGGCCTTGATTCTCCTTCCCCTTTGTGGGGTTAGAGGAGGTCAGGCACTGCCCCTGCTGTTTTTGTTACAGGCTGTCAGAGCTACAGGGCACACTGAGAACACACGTGGTAAAAGTGGTGCTGCGATGAGGCACAGAGAAGAGACTGTTCCTCCTGGTTGCTAACGCCCCAGGGACCCAGGGAGGGTGCCCGACTGATGAACAAACCCTCTAGTGTGGGTTGGGGAAACTTAAAAGGGAAAGGACAGGAAGGTTCATAAAACCATTTAGTTTATTGAGGTGAACTGTGTTCACTGCCTAGGAGTCAGGTTGTGTTTTCTGAGGTGCAAGTAAGCAGTCACACTGTCCCCTCTCTGCCCCAATGTTTAAAGTGAAAAAGTGGTGCTGTGGACTGAATTAAAAAAAAAAAAAAAAGTTGCCATTGAGTTGATTCCGACTCATAGTAACCCTATAGGTCAGAGTAGAACTGCCCCATAGGGTTTCCAAGGAGTGGCTGGTGGATTCCAACTGCCAGCCCTTTGGTTAGCAGCCAAGCTCTTAACCACCGTGCCCCCAGGGCTCCCCCAGTAAAACCAAATCCACTGCCGTCAAGTCGATTCGGATTCATAGTGACCCTATAGCTTCAGATGGACTGATTATGTCCCCCCAAAACCTCTATGCCTGTGGTTGTAATCCCATCTGGGGATGGGTTGTCTCTGTTGTGTTAATGAGACAGGATTAGTGTAGGGTGTATCTAGAGTTAATCTCTTTTGAGATACAAACTAAATTAAACAAGGAAGCCAGTAAGCAGAGATGGGGAAGAGAGATGCCACGTGTGAAGATCACTCAGGAGCAGAAGCTCAGAAGAAATAACATTCCTCCAGAGATGACAGAGACAGGAAGCCTTCCCAGAGAGCCGGCACCCTAAATTTGGACTTCTAGCCTCTTAAACTGTGAAAAAAAAAAAATCTCTGTTCGTTAAAGCCATCCATTTACGGCATTACTGTTACAGCAGCGCCAGATAACTGAGACGGGTGGGAAAAACAATGAGAAAGAGAAAGAACCTAAACACAGAGGAGGTGCAGGCTGCCTGCAGACCAGAGAGGAGGCTGAAACCAAGGCCAGAGGGAGTGGATGCAGGGGCTGGGACAGGGGGGTAACAACACAGGGGAATACGAATAAGGAGTAAGAAAGAGTTCAAAAGAGTTAAAAAAAAAAAAAAAAAGGCAATAAATTTTAGAAGTGCATAAAAACAGGGAGGAGGGAGAGGGCACAGAAACAAAAGGAGCCCATGAAGAGGTGTGGTGAGGCCGCAAAGTGCTATTCACACGCTGGCTGGATCTGGAGTCTTTGCCGAGGCAGCCCAAGTACTAGAAGCGAGCACACAAAGGGCCGGAAACCACCGAGAACAACAGCTCGGCTGCTGGGCTCAGCTAGACCACCTGTGACACACAAGCCAGAGGAAAGCGGCGGGTGAAGACAGAGACGGACCCCAGGCTAGGAGGTGGCTTAGCGCCGCCTTGGTGCAGGGCGACAGGCCTCATGGTCACAGTGTATTTACAGGTATTCTTGCATGTGGCATACTCAGCTCTGCAGTCATCCAGTTCTCTCACCCAGATTGTACATTCCAAGTTATTTGTTTATTGAAAGTTCTGCTTCAAGAAGCCTAAAAGGGACTATTCTAACCGGAAAGTAACCAGCCCATAGTGAAAAAGCTAGAAGAACTGAAATTATGGGATAGTTACATGAGGAATCTTGTTTGAAAATGTTTATCATTTGTGGGGTCCCTGCTCCCATGATTTAAACTTTAAACTGCTCAAATGATGGTCTTTTTAACCACCCTTTTCCCCCCTTCAGGCTGCATGCTCACTGGGTGTACTGGTAACGACTCTTATTTTCTTTTCTGAATAGTTATTTGCAAGCGACTGTTCCAGGCCCCGTGGGAAATGATTGGAGAAGACACAGTCCTTGCTCTTGTGGAATCTATCTGCTTCTCGAACAGGGAGGACACATTTAAAGATCCCAAAGGAAGTCACAAAAGGAACCAATGACCCATTACCTGCCGCTTAGTGTCTAATCTTTCTGGGTAAACAGAGTTATACTATCTCTTTACAGCACTTCCTGAATCAGTGCACACTCATACCCACACAAGAAATCCCCGGGTAAACAGGGCCAGAAACTGTACACAAGACCATGGCAGACAGCTTCCCACCAAGGCGTGGCCTCTGCTGAGAGTTCAGGGATCGCAGTGAAGTCCAGCGTTATTCCGCTTGAGGTGTGTATTATGTTGTCGTGTTAGATCCTCTGGAGTCGATTCCAACTCACAGTGACCCTACGCACAACAGAATGAAACACTGCCCAGTCCTGTGCCATCCTGCCCATTGTTGCAGCGACTGTGTCAACCCATCTCCTTGAGGGTCTTCCTCTTTTTCACTGACTCTCTACCAAGCATGATGTCCTTCTCCAGGGACTGGTCCCTCCTGATAACATGTCCAAAGTATATGAGACGAAGTCTCGCCATCCTCACTTCTAAGGAGCATTCTGGTTATACTACTTCCAAGACAGATCTGTTCATTCTTCTGGCAGTCTGTGGTATATTCAATATTCTTCCTCAACACCATAATTCAAAGGTGTCAATTCTTCTTCAGTCTTCTTTATTCATTGTCCAGCTTTCACATGCATATGAGGCATATGTTTATTATGAATAGTTATTAATTTCTCAATTAAAATACTAGCTTATTAAAAAGTGTTAGGGAACAAACGGTGCAACGGAAATGGGGCCCAGCCCCACTGGCCAGGTTAAGACAGTAATCCCATTCGGAACCAGGAGCCCTGGCCACTCAGATCATGTGGGCATTGAAAACAAGGAGTGGTGATGCTGGCCTAGAGTCTGCCAGTCTAGGCCCATCGTTCCCACTCTTCTCGGATAGGATAGCTCAGGTGTATTCCCAGCCCAGCAGAGCGGCGAAGTCTGTTCAGAGAAGGACAGGACCAGCTCGTCTAAAACCTGCTGTAAGTGCTCTGCCTGTGCTTAGCAGGTCTCTCCCTTTGCCACAACTTCTTTAGATTTTAGTTTCTTTTTTTCTCTTAATTCTAAAGGGCATGACCAACGTGGTGCTTTATAAAATCACTGAAGCTGGTCATCGGCACCTGCAGCTTTCTTGGGGGTATCCAGGACGCCACTGCTGCCTGCAGCTCTCTGTGCGCTGGCATCTCTCCAGGGCTGATTCTGGTGGCAGCCTTCCCTGGATTGCACCACTCCCTCACTGTAGGGTAAGGGAAGGAATTACATAGTAGACATGAGGTCTGCTCCTGGCTCTGCTGCTAACTACCTTGGTGAACCATAACAAGCTCTGACCCTCTCTAGGTTTGTTTCCTTCTCTGGAAAAGGGAGCTAATTTCTAACTTGCTGTAGGTGGTGTTAATCAAATAATATACTCTAAACACAGCTTTTGGCACTTAATAGCTAAATAAACAGAAGCTGTCCCCAGCCATATCCCTATTGTCTAACTCTGAATAAGTGAAAGATGACAACTATATATTACGTGGGATATAGCGTGTGTTCAGTAAATATTATTTCCCCTTCCCTAGACTCTGGGTAGTGCAAACGGTTAACGTGCTCGGCTGCTAACAGGTTGGAAATTCGAGTCCACCCAGAGGTATCTCAGAAGAAAGCCCTGGGGATTTACCTCCCATCAATCAGCTATTGAAAACCCCGTGGAGGGCAGTTCCAATCTGGCACACGCGGGGTGGCCATGAGCTGGGGCTGACAGATGGCAACTGCCTGGTTACCCACCGGAAATGCCTCCAGGGACCTGACATGTCCTCTTCAGGGAAGTGAAAAGTAAACGGTGTGTCCAAAAAAGTGACTCACCGAGCTGTGAACCAGGGGGTGCCTAAAGCCCTTTTAGCTCTAACGGTCTCTATCCTGAGGTCTTAAAATGTGTGCTGGGCACCAGCTAGGCCTGGCGTCAATTTAATACATTCCTCCCAGCAACTCATCGTCTAGAAATGAGGCCTGACAAACTCAGTTACAGAAGAGCTGGTAAGACAGAGGTAGGGCAAGGAATTTTTAGAGTGTGAGAGAAGAGAGATTAGCTGTGCCGGGGAGGGCTGAGCAGCAGCGGGCCACTGTCAGAAAGCTCCCCTTGAATCAAGCGGAAATCCACTTCCTGCAGCTTCTTACACTGACTCTGCACCTTGGAGACATGATTCCAGGACTGTGACTGTCTCTTCAGAGCCCCTTGCTCTCCACACTGCTGAGCTCGTCCCCAGGTCCTTCACTGACTTCCTCGGACAGTACTGAGTCCGCTCACATCCTTCTCGCTCTTCTGAATGTGGTCCAGAGTCCCCAAGTCCTCTATTAAGCACCTAGACAACACCACAAATGTGCACTGACAATTTTAAAGATAACCGGGATAGTCCCTCCCTTGGAGGTGAATATGTTCCAGTCTGCTTTTCATTTTTCTTGCACCTTTTTTTATTATTCAAGATTCTTTAGGTTGTAAGTGACAGATACCAACAAAGAAAAAAATGCCATTTATTTAGCTTTACTCGACGGCAGTGGGTTTAGTGGGTGGATAGTGAGGGGGAGAAGGCGCACAGGTAGGCCTGGCTTACGCACGGCTGAACACGCATGCTCAGACGACACCACAGGGACTCTGCCTCTCTCCTCATCATTGAGCTCCATTTCCTCTCCGTGGCTCCGTCATCAGGCAATCTCTCCCCGTGTGGTGGGGGAGGTGGTTACCAGTGAGCTGGGGCGCCCTGATCCTCAGCATCTCTCCCAGCAGCTCCAGCCCGGGTCCCCTGGAGGATGCTGGCCCACCTCAGGTGACAAATCTGCCTTTAAACCAACCGCCACAACCAGGGCCTGAGGTCTGGCCTCTCCAGGCATTGGTCGATTGCCCACCCTAAGGTGAGTCTGGGGCGTTAGGCCCACAGGAAGCACGTGACCTGTCAGATGACTGTGGTGCTGAGAAGGCTGGGTCCCTCCTACCCAGGCCCTGCCCTCCACAAGAGCTGCTGGGCAGAGCAGCTCAAGGTCCTCTGGGGAGTAGCAATGCTGTCCTAGCAGAGCTGTGTGGAAAGATGATTGGATTCTTGTCTCGCTCTCTCTTTTTTCTCAATATGTGTGCAACGTCTTACTTATTGGAACAACCTCAAACTCCTCTCTGTCTCTTTGGCCATGTGTTTTAAAAAAACACATGGCTTATTTGTAAAAAGCTAAATAACGCACTTGTGCATGTCAGCGCTCTCCCACCAGTAAACAGTGTACCGCTATGCGGAACGGCAGCAAGTTTCTCTTCCTGACAGTCTTTAATAAGAGCCAGACTTCACCGGAAAAGCATCAAAAGTAACTGCAGGAAAAGGATGACACATTAGAAATTCCTTTAAAAAAAAAAAAAAAACAGATGGGCACATCTGAAGGAATAAGCAGTGTAAAAAAAAAAAAATTCAACACACATATACACACACTGTTGAGTGAAATTTGCCATTTTGGAAGTGTCCAAAAAAACCCTCTTGCTGCCAGGAACATGTCAGAAGTACAAAAATAAGCTGCCTTAGCTGTCCAAACTGGGGTTCAACAAAGCGAATGAGAGAAATGTCGTTGCTGATTTTCCAACTGAGTGACTTCATTAAACCCCCAAAATGCAAAATCCAGCAAAAACACAATTCAGAAAGAAAATTTAAGGAGCAAAGTTCAAATTTATGCTAGCTTTATCCTCTTCCATTTGTTTATTTTGCATGGAAAATTATCTTCTTACTTCTCTAATTCCCAGGCTTCAATTCTCCTTCTGCTACAGCAGTGTTTTCTAGAGCGTAAACTAAAAATTAAGTATTAGGAAATTAGCTTATTTCCTCAAATAAAGGAGCCCCGGTGGTGCAGCGGGTAAAGTGGATTGACTGCTAACTGAAAGGTCGACGGTTCAAAACCACCAGCAGCTCCATGGGAGAAAGATGTGGTAGTCTGCTTCTATAAAGGTTTACAGCCTTAGAAACCCTACGGAGTCACTATGAGTCTGAATTGAATCGACTACAGTGGGTTTTGAGGGAGGTTCACTAAATACATGAGGGACATGCAGGGAATGGTCCCTCCACCCCTACAAGGCTTCTCAGAGCTTCGATGCAGTGTCATTCCCCAGGCTTGAGAGTGAGGTGGACAATTTTCCTCAAATAACTGACCACAGAACTTTTTTTCACATTAAGTCTCCTATATGACCATGTTCTTAGCAGAGAGCAGTCAAAAGCATAGATTTGAGGGTCAGATGGTCTTGGGTTCAAATTCTAGCTCTGTGTGATGCTGGATAAGTTATTAAACCAGTATAGCCCTCAGTTTCCTCAACAATAAAAAGACGGACAACCCCATTTAAAAGAGGGGCAAAGGATTTGAGTACAAATTTCTCCAAAGAAGTTACACAAATGACATGAGAAGATGCTCAACCTCATTAGTCATCAGGGAAATGCCAATCAAACGACAGTGAGATATCCGTTAGGAAGATTTTAATAATAAAAACAGAAAAGTAACAAGTGTTGGAGAGGGTTTAGAGAATCTGGGACCCTCATACACAGCTGGTAGGAATGTAAAATGGTGCAGCTGCTGTGGAAACGGTTTGGCAGTTCTTCACCCAAAAAAACCTGCAAATCAATGTTCGTAGCAGCATTATTCATAAGTGATTAATATGTAGAAACAACCCAAATGTCCATCAACTGATGAATGGCTAAACAAAATGCGGTGCGTCCCCACGACAGAATTTCACTCAGCCACAAACGGGAACGAAGCACTGATACTGATACACGTATGCGTGTGACCCACGTGCATGAGCCTGGAAAACACTGTGCTAAGTGAAAGAAGCTGGACACAAAGGGCCGCATAGTGTACGATGCCACGTACATGAGATGTCCACAAAAGCCAAGCCCAAGAGACAGAAAGTAGATGAGTGGCTGCCAGGGGACAGGACAGGGAGAAATTGAGAGAAACAGGGTTCCTTCTTTTGGAGTGATGGAAATGTTCCTGAATTAGAGAATGGTGACTGCACGACACTGTGAACATACTAAAAACTACCAAACTGTACCCTTCAAAATGGTTAATATGGTGAACTTTATGTTACGTGAATTTTATCTAAAAAAAAAAATTGTATTCCAGATTGAAAAAGAAGAAGTAAAATTGTCCCTATTCGCAGATGAGCCTGTATATAGAAAATCTCAAAGAGTCCACAAGAAAACTTCTAGAGCTAATATAGGAATTCAGCAAAGTTGCAGGGTACAAGGTTAACAAACAAAAATCAGTTGGGTTTCTACACATCAGCAATGAGAATCTGAAAGGGCAATTAGGGAAACAATTCCATTTACAATAACGTCTAAGAGAATAAAATACCTAGGAATAAATCTAACCAGGGACGTAAAGGACTTATACAATGAAAACAATAAAACACTGCTGAAGGAGATTAAAGAAGACTTAAATAAATGGAAAGTTGTTCCATGTTCATGGATTGGAAGACTTAATATTTTTAAGATGTCAATACTACACCCAAAGCGATTTATAGATTCGATGCAATCCTGATCAAAATTCCAATAGCCTTCTTTACAGAAATGAAAAACCAATCCTCAACTTCATATATTATGGCAAGAGGCACCGAATAGCTAAAACAATGTTGAAAGAGAAAAATAAAGTAGGAGGACTCACATTAGGTGATCGGCTGCTGGGCGAATGGTCACGTACGAACTCACCAGCCATTCCATGGGAGAAAGATGTGGCAGTCTAACTCCATAAAGGTTTATAGCCTTGGAAACTATGGGGGCAGTTCTACTCTGTCCTATAGGGTTGCTATGAGTTGGAATTGACTAGATGGTAATGGATTTGCTTATACAACTACAGTAATCAAAACAGCCTGGTACTGGTATAACAATAGACGCATACACCAATAGAACAGAATTTAAAGTCCAGAAATAAACCCACGTATCTATGGTCACCTGATTTTTGGCAAAGGTACTAAGTCCATTCAATGGGTCAAGAAGAGTCTCTTCAATAAATGGTGCTGGGAAAACTGGATTCGCGCATGCAGAAAAATGAAATAGGATCCATGCCTCACGCCATACACAAAAACAAATTCAAAATGGATTAAGGATCTAAATGCGAAAACTAAAACCATAAAACTCCTAGAAAAAGCAGGGACGATACTGTCAACAATGGATTATCTAATATAATAACAAAAGCATAAACAGTAAAAGACAAAATAAATAGGACCTCACAGAAATTAAAAACTTTTGTTCATCAAAAGACTTTATCGAAAAAGTGAAAAGGCAAGCTACCAACTGGGAGAATATCTTTGGAAACTATGTATTCAACGAGAATCTAATAACCAAAATATACATAAAACTTTGACAACAACAAAAAACAAACCAATCATAAATGGGCAAAGGACTTGAATAGAAAGTTCACGAGAGAACACTCAAATGGCCACCAAACACATGAAAAGATGCTCGCGTCATTAGCTGTCAGAGAGATGCAAATCAAAACCACAATGAGATGCCATTTCACTCCCAATAGGATGACTAAGATTAAAAAACAAAAAACAAATGCTGGTGAGCATACGGGGAAATTGGAACCCTTATTCATTGCTAGTAGGGATGCAGAAATGGTACAGCCATGGTGGAAACCAGTGTGGCAATTCCACAAAATTTAAAAACAGAACGATCATATGACCCAGCAATTGTATTCCTAGGTTGCCATGGATTGAACTGTGTCCCCCCGGAAACGTGTGTCTATTTGGCTAGTCCATGATTCCCAGAATTGTGATTGTCCCTCATTTATCTGATATGATTTTCCTATGTGTTGTAAGTCCCACCTCCATGATGTTAGTGAGGAAGGGTTAGTGGCAATTATGTTAATGAGGCAGGACTCAATCTACAAAGTTAGGTTGTGTCTTAAATCAATCTCTTTTGAGACATAAAGAGAGAAGTGAGCAGAGAGACATGGAGACCTCATACCATCAAGAAAGCAGCGCTGGGAGCAGAGAGCGTCCTTTGGACTCAGGGTCCTCATCCTGAGTAGCTCCTCGACCAGGGAAGATTGATGACAGGGACCTTCCCCCAGAGCCAAGAGAAAAACAAAGCCTTCCCCTGGAACTGTTGCCCTGAATTTGGACTTCTAGCTTCCTAAATTGTGAGAGAATAAATTTCTCTTTGTTAAAGCCATCCATTTATGGTATTTCTGTTATAGCAGCACTAGATAACTAAGACATAGGTATACACCCAAAAAATGTGAAAGCAGAGACTCAAAAAGAGACCTGTACACTAATGCTCATTGTAGCACCATTCACAATAACCAAAAGGTGGAAACAACATAAATGCCTATCAACAGGTGAACGGATAAAGAAAATGTGGTACATACATACAATGGAATACTACTCAGCCAGCAGAAGAAATGAAGTCTTGATACACATAGTAAGTATGAATGGAGCTTGAAGACATTATGCTGAGAGAAATAAGCTAACCACAAAAGGACAAATATCGTATGACCTCACTTAAAAGGCAAATGTGTAGAGAACTAAGTTATGAGTGGCGACCAGGGGCAAGGAGAAGGGAGGAAAGGGTGGTTAAAAGTAAAAAAGAAAAAAATTTATTGAGATCGACTGATTTTCCTTGTTTTGCAAAATTAGGGTGGAAGGCTGCTGTGGGATGATAAAAACAAGCACTGACTGAAGTTAAAAGACTCAGATCCAAATTCCAGCTTTGCCACTTAAGTTGTCGTGTGACTTGGACTGAATGATTTAACCTTTCTGAATCTTAAATCCTTCTGAAAATCCAGTGGCCATTGAGTTGACTCCGACCCACGATGATACCATGTGTGGAGAGGGCTTTCAAGGCTGATTTTTCCTAAGCGGACTGCCAGGCCTTTTTTCTGAGGCACCTCTGGGTAGACTCGAACCTCTATTCTTTCAGTTAGCAATTGAGTGCATTTATCATTTGCTCCACCCACGTCCTAATAACAATGCCTACCTCACAGGATTACTGAAAACTTTAACCATGATAGCAAAAGTGGTTGGACTCTATGGGTACACTTGCACGTTCATTACCTTGTATCTGAATTTATAAGAATCAGAAACTTCTCATTTGAATACATGAGGACTTTTTAAACTCCCATACATTTTTCTGGCCTCAAACACTTTTGTAAATCCCTAAAGCTTTGAAAATCTATCCTTCTGTCCTTTTAGACTCTCTGGCTGACCTTTCTGTGTGGATAAATGTTGCCAGTTCTCTCTCCAGGAAAAGAAATTTAATCACTGTCATGGATTGAACTGTATTCCCCAAAATGTATGCCAACTTGGCTAGGCCATGATTCCCCGTGTTGTGTGACTGTCCGCCATTTTGTCATCTGACGTAATTTTCCTATATGTTGTAAATCCTACCTCTATGATGTTAAAGACCTGGGATTAGTGGCAGTTATGTTAATGAGGCAAGACTCAATCTACAAGATTAGGTTGTATCTTAAATCAATCTCTTTTGAGATATAAAAGAGAGAAGCGAGCAGAGAGACGGGGAACCTCGTATCACCAAGATGTAAGAGCCAGGAGAACAGCATGCTATGAGCCGGAATGGACTCCACAGCAACAGGTTTTGAACCAGGGTCCCTGAGCTGAGGAGCTTCTCGACTGAGGAAGATTTTCGACAAGGGCCGTCCCTCAGAGTAGACAGGGAGAGAAAGCCTTCCCCTGGAGCTGGCACCCTGAATTTGGACTTCCAGTCTCCTAGACTGAGAGAATAAAGTTCCCTTTGTTAAAGCCATCCGCTTGCAGTATTTATGTTACAGTAGCACTAGATGACTAAGACAATCACTGAGGACAACACTTTTTAAAACCACAGAGTTTGCTTTCAAGTTTTTCTGCTCATATAAATGCGCTCAACCACACAGTTCTATTCATCTTCCCATCTCCGTCAGAAAGGCTTTATCTTGACTTAATACAGCTGTCTGAACACTGTGGAACATGAAGACCAGGGTGACAACTTCCGGAACACTGGGGAGGGAAGCCCTGCAAAAGGCACCATTTTCCTGCTGCTGGGCCTCCTTCCTGGGGCCCCCTGTGTGCAGCGTGTACACCAGAGGCCAAGAGTGATCCTCAGAGACGCCAAAGCTCAGATTTTCATGTTTTCTCCAGGGCTCCCACGACAACTGAGCCTAGGCTGTCTTTTCTCTCTTCCAGGCGTGTGCTGATGAGGATGGAGGGGCAGGCTAGTCTCAGGGAACGCCCAGTGAAGTCAATCAATTCGCGGGCTCTGAACTGGCTGACTGGAAGCAACACCCCTTGCTGGTAAATGAGTACAAAGCCACAAAAAACCCCTGATGGCCAAATGACTAGCCATATGGGTATCAAACCCAAGAAAGACCATGAACTAGCACAGCTGTAGTCCCACACCAGCTGTTACAATCTGTACAGGCTGTGCATATCTAACACGTCTGGTCCATTTGCCACCTGAGGAGCCAGGTGAATTCAAAAGCGAGTAATAGCACCTTTCATTATGCAGCGCTCTTGACTCTTCAAAGCTTCCACACACCATTAACTTATTCTCTCTGAACCACATCTCCGCAAATAAAATTTCTATTTTTTAGGTAGAAACACGAGGTCCTGCTGAAGTGACTTATCCACAGTAATGCAGTATCATTAGACCCAAGCTCAGGCTCTTCCCACCAACTCTAAGTAGCCTGCAACAGAATCACCAGTGGAGTCTTAAAAAATGCACACGCTTGGGCTACCCTCGGAAGATCTGCACTTGGTGGGCCTGAGGAGCAGCGTGCACCTCTGTTGCTAAAATCTCTACACACGTGTTTAGATTTCAGTGTGCTCTCTCACTTAAGAACACTACATAGGATCTCCAAGTTTAAGGTCAACCTTGAAAACTCTTTCAGGAGCTTCGGACCTCCAGCTGACCCACCCCAGAATGCATTGTATCATAGCTACAACAGGTCCTTCCTGTTGGAAGGGTGCACATCACTAAGCTTTCACTTGTAATTCACTCTTTCCCCCACAGAAGAGACCTCGCACATCTTATCTGTCCAACTCAACCCAAATTAGTTCAACAGACATTGATTTACTATGCCAGGCTCAGGAGATCAAGAGCTACAACACAGAGGGTGCTGAACGACACTAAATAATGGACTGAGAGTGCCGTAGGTAGCCAGAAAGGACACAAGCAAAGGCATCAGGGACAATGTCAACACGTGGCAATGGGCTCCTGTTGGATTGCCACAATGACCAGAAAGCACTAAATTCCCAGTGTGTCAACTGCAAGGAACTTAACTGATCTCTCAGACCAGTGAATCTGTGTGTCAGCCAAGCCCAGACTCATCACCCTCAGTTGGTGAGTCACATCATGTTTGGTTCACTGTGCCGTCAACATTTCAGCAGCAAACAGGATTATCTTCCAAGGGCTGATTTCTGGCATCCTGAGTCTGAGCACTGGGGAGGAGGGGCAGAAGTGTTCCAGCCTACAGTTTGTCAGGCCTGGCCCCTGGCTCCTGTGTAATCTCTAATCGAGGACAAGGGCCTACCTAAGCGCTCTACTGCTTAAGGTAAATTAAAGGAATGGATTTGTTGGGTATCTACTAAGTGCTAGGCACCTCGGTAAACCCAAAAACCAAACCCAGTGCCGTCGAGTCGATTCCAACTTACCGCAACCCTGTTGGACAGAGTAGAACTGCCCCACAGAGTTTCCAAGGAGCGCCTGGCGGATTCAAACTGCCGACCCTTTGGTTAGCAGCCGTAGCACTTAACCACTACGCCACCACCTCACTAGATACTTTATATAAGTAATCTCATTTGAGCAACACGATAACTCACAGGGATAGGTAATATCCCCATTTTACAGATAAGGAAACTAAGGTACAAAGAGCTTAAGTAACGTGCCCAAAGTAACCAAACTGGCAGAAAAAGTAAATGGTGCCAGCACTGTAAAACATCTAGCAGTAGTTCCTATAATAAGACATATCCTTTAAAGTACAAAATGTTTACCTTTGCAAAGGAGTGAACTTCAGGGCAGAGAGAAGTTACCAGTCACGGGGAAAAGACAAAATGGACTTGGGTCTCCCTAATAAGAATGAGAACAATCTCTCTCCTCAGGTTCTATCAGCTGAATGTGGCTTGGAGTACTCACTGTGCAGCGAGTATGCCCTGTCCCCAGGCCTCGGCCCCGGCGCTCCCACCAACAGCCCTTCCCTTTATTTCCATCCATCCGAATCTGGCACCTTCTCTAAGACTCCCTCATGCCTCCTCCCGAGCACAGCAAAATGTGTTTTCTTCCCGTCCCACAGCACCTCCCCCGCATCGCCTATGGAGTTTATCCCGCTGGTCCCTGTGTTGGTTTTATATTTAACCACCTCCCTCCCCACTGGAGTGTTTGTTCAGCACCTCTTCAGGAGAGTAAGCTCCTCGAAGGCAGGATCAAGTATTGCACATATTTGGATTTTCTACTGTGGCTTTTATTTAGTAGATGTTCATCAAGTATGTGTTCCATAAATGGTTATCTTAATAGCAAAAGGGCCCTCCAGCCTCCCCACCCCCAAAGAGACATTCACAGAGCTCTTAGAAGCTACACCATCTAGAGGCCCTTTGGCCATGATCCTAAGTAGCTAGCAAGAGTCAGGCCCTCATTGGTATCCTGTTTACACTCTGGGTAATGAGTCAGAATCGGCTCAATAGCAATGGGTTTGGTTTTGGACGTAATGACGCTAGTTGAATTCTCTTCTTAGTTTTGTTTCGCTTTTTCTTTAACATAAGAGACGACTACTATGCTAAGCAAAGAAGAAAGTGGATGGCAATAAGGAGTTTTCTAAAAGTAGCAAGGAGCCCTGGTGGCGCAGAGGTTAAGTGCTTAGCTGCTGACCAAAAAGGTCGGCAACTTGAACCCACCAGCCGCTCCACAGGAGAAAGATGTGGCAGTCTGCTTCTGTAAAGATTACAGCCTTGGAAATCCTATGGGTAGTTCTACTTTGTCCTGTAGGATCACTGTGAGTTAGAACTGACTCGAGAGCAGTGGGTTTGTTTTAAAAGTACCACCTGCACCAATGAACATTAATCGGTTAAGCTTCCAGAGCCCTGTGGCGCAGTGACAAGGAAATGGGATGGGAGAGCTGCGGGAACCATCCTACCCTAGGGGACCCTCTGCCCCTCCTCTGTTCTCCCCTTTTCCCACAAACATGGAGCATATGCCACGTGCCAGGCACTACAACAGGCTGTGGGGACAGGCTGGGTTCACAGGAGAGACTCAGAAAGTTGTGCTGTCTGGAAGACATAAAGTCAGTTCTTAGAATGGCATTTCAGGTACGGAGTATCTGGGGAAGACGGGCTGAACTGAAACCGACTGAACCCTCTTAACAGCTGGGTGATCTCACGCAAGTTCCTTAACCTCTCTGAGCCTCTGGCCTCATTTCTTTCATTCATCTAACAAGTAATTATTAGATACCTTTTTTTTTTTTTTATGTACTAGGAATACTGCAGCTAACAAATCAGATTTACGAAAAAGAGACTCTACCCTTCTGGCTCTTACATTCTGAAGGGGGAAAACAGTAAACAAACACAAAATTGAAATCTATGGTATGTAGATGGTGACAAGTGATATGGAGAAAAATAAAGCAGATAAGGGGAGAGGGGGTACGCATGGGGCGGGCATATTAAAACAAGAGCGCAGGGTGCCATTTGAGCAAAGACCAGAAGGAGATGAGAGAACAAGCTCGTGGTCATCTGGGGAAGAGCTTCCAGGCAGAGAAATGCCATTGTGGAGGCCTGGGGAAGGAAAGAGCCTGTCATGTTCAAGGATCAGCAAAAAGGCCAGCTGGCTCGAGTGGGATGAAGGAGAGGGAGCACCGTCGGAGATGAGATTGGGACGGCGACCGAAGAGCTTGGGCTTCTACCCTCAGTGAGATGGGAAGCCACTGGGAGTTTTAGGCACAGTGATATGATTTTACATTTTAAAATAGAAAATCGGTGAAAAATTGAGAATACGGGAAGCCAGGAAGGAAGCTTGGAGTCCAGAGACAAGGCTACTGCAGTAATTCAGGTAAGTGATGGCGGTGGCTTGGATCAGGCTGGTGGTACTGGAGATGTTAAGACGTGGTTGGAATCTGGGTATATTTTGGGAGTGGAACTCACAGGACTTTCCTTGATGGATTAGATCTGGGGTACAGAAAAAGAAAGGAGACAAGGATGACTAAACAGCTAGAAGGAAAGAGTTGCCATTCACTGGGATGTGGAAGACTGTAGAAGGACCAGGTCTGGGAAACAGCAGGAGCACCATGTTAGACATGCTAAGTTGGAGATACCTATTAGACCTCCAGATAGAGATGTTAAGTGGCTGGATAGAAGCGACCAGAGTTCAACAGGCTCTTCTGGGCTGGAGGTGTATGTTATGGGGTTATCGATGACTCTCAGCCTCTGTTTTCATTTATTTACAAGATGTTATGTGGGTTAAAGTTAACCTGCTGCTGTCAAGTCGATTCCAATTCATAGCGACCCTACAGAACAGAGCAGAACTGCCCCATAGGGCTCCCAAGGCTGTAATCTTTATGGAAGCAGAGCGCCAGGTCTTTCCCCACAGTGTGACTGGCAGGTTCGAACCACCAACCTCTTGGTTAGCAGATGAGCTCTTAACCACTGTGCCACCAAGGCTCCTTAGGTTAAAGTTACCACAGGCAAAACAACTAATAGTGGCTGGTACATAGGAGGTATTCAGTGATCAAGTTTCCTAGCCTTCCCCTTCCCCACCCAGCCCAGTTTCTATCTCCTGTTCATCTGAGGCTGATTTCCTCACCACAGTGTGAAAGTCAAATGTATCTTAAACGTTTCTTCAAGGGGTTGCAGAGCTCTGGGGAATGAGAAAGACAAGGCTGGTTTGTGGTCTTGACACTTGGGTTGGCTCCTGAGGTGTTCAAATATCAAGTCTTCCCTAGTACCACTTGTTTTTAACAACATTCCAGTGAAGGGACAAGAAAAATCATCACTTTTCCCAAGACTAGATATGAATTTGAATTAATAAAGAAAGCAAGCTAGTTGGAGTTTGAAGTAACAGGTAAATGTTTACTGAACCCACCAGCGTTCAGTACACATTCTGTCTAAGAAAGCTGAAAAAAAAAAAGGCAAAAACAGAAGTGAAGTGTGTCCACCACAACAGCCCTCTAAAACAGTTTGCCTGGTATTAGAACAATACAGTCTTGTAGTCAATGGCAGGCAAAAAAAAACCCCTAACCAGCTGCAGAATGCTGGCCCAGCCTCTCAGGCTCTCGGGACTCTGTAACTCTCTAGCTTGGGCCCCGGTTACCAGCAAATCACACTACCATCATCCACACGTTCTAGAGTGAGCTCACGCAGAGATTCCTCGAGAAACGTGCTAGGAGTTCTCACGCACTCCAGCAGCTGGGGTGTGCTGAGGACATTTCGTGTTTTTCTGAGGAGGCCAGCTGTCAGCTTTTCAACAGGCTCTCCCGAAGCAGCCCAGTCAATGGCCGAGGTTGCCCCATGGCACCCATCGCAGGCCTGCACCCAGCTAGCCAGAGAGCTTGCGTTTCCTTCCTTGTTAAACCTCGTTAAATGAGTTATGTCAACTGCTTATTAAAGCCTTACTATGTGTCAAGTTCTACTCTGTCCCGCAGGGTCGTTAGGAGTCGGAATCGACTCGACGGCGCTGGCTATGTGTCAAGCAGCCCTTGGCACTAAGGAAACACAGTTAAAAACAAACATGGTTCACAAAAGCTCTCAAGAAATTCAAAATCCAAAAGGAATGAAGCCATGTAAACGTGTCCATGTCAAAATGAGACTTCCTTTCTAAAACAGATGTTGCATAGTGTGCTTTCAGAGGCAGGGTGTGTATGCAGTGTATCTACCCACGAGGTCTGTAAGCACCAGCGAGGTAAACTGATGGAGCTGGCCCCAAGGCTCCTCTCATCCCTTTATAGTCATGAAGGAAGAACTGTTATAATTTATAAAGCAATTTTTATAATAATTATCTCATTTTAAACAGAGCCCTGATGGTGCAGTGGTTAAGAGTTCAGCTGCTAACCACAAGGCTGGCAGTGTGAATCCACCAGCTGCTCCTTGGAAGCCCTATGGGGCACTTCTACTCTGTCCTGAAGGGTTGCTGTGAGTAGGAATTGACTAGATGGCAGCACGTTTGGTTTTTTTTTGGGGGGGAGGGAGGGGGGATCTCATTTAATGAAGAGCAATACAGATTTACATGGCAAGAATTACTATCCCTATATTTCAATTGAGAAAACTGAAACAAAGATCAAGAAACTTGCCAAGCCCACAAAGGCAGTACATGGCAAAACCAGGGTTATAAACCAAGTTCTCTGATTCTCATCCCAATACCCCTTTCTACTGCTCTGCAAGGCCCTCCCAGGAGGATGGGCTGTAGCATCTAACTGACTTGGTCATGGTTTAACCTTCCTTTGGGCATCATGCCTGGCTCTGGCCCACTTGCCTGTACTTGAACTGCTTCTTCCTGACCCTGATTTTTTTCCTACCTGTACCTCCATCCTGCCTTTGCCTTAGACTTTCCATCTCAATCAATCTGTCTGTGAGTTTCCTAAGCCAATAGTTCTGAAAGCCTGATCCCCAGGCTTGCAGCATCAGAATCACCTGGGAACTTGTTAGAAATGCAAATTCTCTTACCAGAGATGTAAAAGACTTACACAAAGAAAACTACGGTACACTTCTTCAAGAAACCAGAAGAGACCTACATAAGTGGAAAAACATACCTTGCTCATGGATAGGAAGACTTAACATTATAAAAACATCTATTCTACCAAAAGTGATCTATACATTTAATGCAATTCTGATCCAAATTCCAACAACATTCTCTAATGAGATGGAGAAACAAATCATCAACTTCATATGGGAGGGAAAGAGGCCCCGGGTAGATAAGGCATTACTAAAAAAGAAGAATGAAGTGGGAGGCCTTACTTTACCTGATTTTAGAACCTATTATACTGCCACAGTAGTCAAAACAGCCTGGTACTGGTACAACAACAGATACACAGACCAATGGAACAGATTTGAGAATCCAGACATAACTCCATCCACATATGAGCAGTTGATATTTGGCAAAGGCCCCAAAACAGTTAAATGGGGAAAAGACAGTCTTTTTAACAAATGGTGCTGGCATAACTGGATATCCATTTGCAAAAAAATGAAACAAGACCCATACCTCACTCCATGCACAAAAACTAACTCAAAATGGATCAAAGACCTAAATATAAAACCTAAAATGATAAAGATCATGGAAGAAAAAATAGAGACAACGTAAGGAGCCCTAATACATGGCATAAAGAGTATACAAAACATTATTAAGAATGCAGAAGAAAAACTAGATAACTGGGAGCTTCTAAAATTCAAACACCTATGCTCATCCAAAGACTTCACCAAAAGAGTAAAAAGACTACCTACAGACTGGGAAAAAGTTTTTAGCTATGACATTTCTGATCAGCCCCTGATCTCTAAAATCTACATGATACTACAAAAACTCAATTGCAAAAAGACAAATAACCCAATTAAAAAATGGGCAGAAGATATGAACAGGCACTTCACTGAAGAAGACATTCAGGTAGCTAACAGATACATGAGGAAATGCTCACGATCATTAGGCATTAGAGAAATGCAGATCAAAACTACAATGAGATTTCATCTCACTCCAACAAGGCTGGCATTAATCCAAAAAACACAAAACAATAAATATTGGAGAGGCTGTGGAGAGAATGGAACACTCATACACTGCTGGTGGGAATGTCAAATGGTATAATCACTCTGGAAATCGATTTGGCGCTTCCTTAAAAAGCTAGAAATAGAACTACCATAAGATCCAGCAATCCCACTCCTTGGAATATATCCTGGAGAAATAAGAGCCTTTACACAAACATATATGCACACCCATGTTCACTGCAGCACTGTTTACAATAGCAAAAAGATGGAAGCAACCAAGGTGCCCATCAACGGATGAATGGATTAATAAATTATGGTATATTCACACAATGGAATACTACGCATTGATAAAGAACAGTGATGAATCTGTGAAACATTTCATAACATGGAGGAATGTGGAAGACATTATGCTGAGTGAAATTAGTCAGTTGCAAAGGACAAATATTGTTTAAGACCACTAGTATAAGAACTCAAGAAATAGTTTAAACAGAGAAGAAAATATTCTTTGATGGTTATGAGAGGGGGGAGGGAGGCAGGGTGGGAGAGAGGTATTCACTAATTAGATAGTAGTTAAGAACTACTTTAGGTGACAGGAAAGATAACACACAATACAGGTGAGGTCAGCACAACTGGACTAAACCAAAAGCAAAGAAGTTTCCGGAATAAACTGAATGCTTCGAAGTCCAGCGTAGCAGGGGCAGGGGTTTGGGGACCATGGTTTCAGGGGACATCTAAGTCAACTGGCATAATAATATCTATTAAGAAAACATTCTGCATCCCACCTTGGAGAGAGGCGTCTGGGGTCTTAAACGCTAGCAAGCGGCCATCTGAGATGCATCAATTGGTCTCAGCCCACCTGGATCAAAGGAGAATGAAGAACACCAAGGATACAAGGTAATTACGAGCCCAAGAGACAGAAAGGGCCATATAAACCAGAGACTACATCAGCCTGAGACCAGAAGAACTAGATGGTGCCCGGCTACAACCAATGACTGTCCTGACAGGGAACACAACAGAGAACCCCTGAGGGAGCAGGAGAGCAGTGGGATGCAGACCCCAAATTCTCGTAAAAAGACCAGACTTAATGGTCTGATTGAGACTAGAAGAACCCCGGTGGTCATGGCCCCCAGACCTTCTGTTGGCCCAGAACAGGAACCATTCCCAAAGCCGACACTTCAGACATGGATTGGATTGGACAATGGGTTGGAGAGGGATGCTGGGGAGGAGTGAGCTTCTTGGATCAGGTGGACACTTGAGGCTATGTTGGCATCTCCTCCCGGGAGGGAGATGAGTGGGTGGAGGGGGTTAGAATCTGGCGAAATGGACATGAAAAGAGAGAGTGGAAGGAGGGAGCAGGCTGTCTCATTAGGGGGAGTATGTAGCAAGGTGTATATAAGTTTTTGTGTGAGTGACTGACTTGATTTGTAAACTTTTACTTAAAGCACAATAAAAATTAAAAAAAAGAAATGCAGATTCTCAGGCTCTACCCCAGACCTACTGAATCAGAAAGTCCAGGAGTAGAGCCCAGCCACATGACTTTTAGCAAGCCTCCCAGGGGATTGTGACACATGCTAACACTTGAGAACCACTGTGACTTAAGCTAACAAGCTGAGCTCCTACACAGCCCCTATGTTGCCCACCTTGATCACCTGGCCCCATGCATACAAACCTCACGACTAAAGAAGAAACCACTTGTCTGGTACCATGCTGCAGTCACAAAATATAATCATACTCAGCAAAGTTACTTAGGGCCAACTTAAGCAGAGGCCTACAGCTGGAGATGGAACAGACCTCCCCTTCTGAGTCTAGTTTCCACAACCATGGCCTCTCTTTCTCAATTCACCTGTTCAGTGGCCTCTAACTCTACCCTCTCCAGTCCCTCAGGCCCACTCTTGGCTCTCAGGCGAGGATCCCGCCACAATAGGAATGGGTTTGTTAATACATATGCCCTCTTCCCCAACTATGAAATTAAAGGTTCCAAGCTGTCTTTAAGGAGGTAGCTACAGCTTACTCTGTCTGGAAATAAATGCTAACAATGAAATATGAACCTCACAATCGCTACCACTTCCAACATTTACAAAACTCTTCCATAACTCACTCAAGGATCAGAAAAGCTACTTCTGAAATTGGGATTAGAACCCAGGACTCTTGATTCACTCCCCAAGGGCCTAGCCACTGTAGCATGGCAGGCAGGAAATAAATTATTGTTAATTATCTAATGGAATGATCCTATGTAAGGGCACAGGCCCCACGTCACTGGACCATGGTGCCACATGGAAAGCATTTCCTTTTCACAATCCCAGTCTGCTGGAAATAATGCAGAGGCTTACTCTGAGACAAGGGTAACTTCCTGGGCCCGGAGCACCAAGTTTACAGAAAAGGGCGGGACAACCTTTACAGCCCTACTTTAGAAAACCAAACCGTCCGCTCATCTACTGCCCCGATCGATTAAAAGGGCTCCAGTTTCCTCTTACAAATAATAAATGGTGGTTATTCTATTATCATCGCCATGTCTTACCGCAGCAGCATTTGGAGGGAACAAAGAGGGCCCGGAGAGGTGGAACCGAGGTTCCTGCACGATCACTCTTTGCCCATCAATATGGTATTTCTGCTCAGTTCTAAAAGGTACAGAAATTCTATTTGAAAAGCGAGAAGCTGCCAGAGGTCGGAAGCAGACGCAGGTGCATACGCTCCAAAGAGATGGAGACGTGAACAGGGATGATCTGATCGCCCTCCCATCCCGCCTCCTCTATTTTCATTTCTTAGAAACTATCTCTGCTGGAACATCCCTTCCCACGTTCACACCCAGGGACGGACTCCAGCAGAAGAGAAGAAAGAGACGGGAGGGGTGAGATTCACAAAGGCTCTAATTTGGGGCATTAATAGTTAGAGCAGCTGAAAGACCTGCAACAGCAAAGGACCCTGTTAACAAAACATCATCAGGGCACGTCCCAGAAAACCACCCAGCCGCTAGATTGTTGTTAAAAATAACGGGGAAAATCAGAGCCAAAAGCACATCTCAACTCTGCAGACAGACTTACGGAACATTTCACCTTCACTGTTACAATGGGCGTTTTTACAAGGGGCAACAGACTCCGTGAGCTTGACAAAGAAACACAAAAGATAGCGAGAGACTCATTCTGGATAAACAGTTACTATTCTGTATTCGTAACTCCACACCCGAAACAGCAGCTCCATGAGGCACAAGGTGGGGTCTTGGCAAATCTGCACAGGATAAAACCAGTTATCCATGCTGCACTTTTGCATGCTGTAAGCATCCCTGACCTGGCCCACCTCTACACCTCCCACAATCAGGATCACCCCACCAAATGCCGAAGAGAAAACCCCTTTTTTGTGAGAACCAACCAGAGCCTAAGCTGTCCATCATTACACAGCAAAACCCCAGTGAGAACAAAAACCCAGCAGCACACTGATGTAGAAACCCCAGAACGTACCTGAATTCTTCAAATGCAAACATGACCTAGTCAGAGACAGCTTCCTCGGGTTGTCTGGCAGCCTTGTTGGTACGGAGGACAACCATTTAGTCAGTCTGATGGGGTGAAGTGCCGGAAAAAAGAGGCGGGCTCCCACACCCCGCAATATTCTGAAGTAGAAGGTTTTCTGCAGACAGGGGCCTGCAGCCTCCAGCTCCGCCAGCTGCTGACAAGCGGCAGCTAACAGGGGAGGCAGCTAGAAAACCATGTGATCATTCCAGCAAGTCTGATGAATGCAGTGTATGCCTAGACTCCAGGCTGGGAGCTGGATTAGTCCAGGGAAATCGGTCAGACCTGGGCATGCCGGGATCCTGGTTAAATCAGGTAAGATATCCCACCTCCCCCCACCAGAATTCTGCAGCTTAAAGAAACGAGGAGGCAACCTGTTCCATTGTGGTCGACCTCATTACCTCATCTTCCCGTGGCGGCTGCTGTAATGATCAGGCATGACCAACATCGTAAGCACAAACGGTACACAGTGAAACCTGGGCTGCACCACATGGAAAGGCAGCTCACGGCGAGAGTCTTTAAAATTCGGCACCTTACCGTCCCTCTACCAAACATTGTTTTGCACAAACGCCTAAGATGCTTCAGGATCACAAAAGTCACATTTTACGCCCCCACTTTTACCATGAATAACATGACCTTGGCTGTCACTCAGAGCTAGTGTCTCCTTTATTTGATTATTCATTTACCGAGTGTCGAATGTGTACCGGGCTCTTAACAGTTCCTTGAAGTGCAGTAATTGCTGTAATAATTTCAGAACAGAAGTTAAGAAGAAGGAACTGAGATGTCAGCCAAAAAGAGAGCAATGTTTATCAGTTTGTGAAGCCCAAGCTGGCCAGATCTGGCAGTGGGCTGAGGAGGTATTCCGAAACCTGCCACTGCGGAGATTCTCCAGCATTTGGGCTGCAAATCTTTATAAAACAAGGGAGACAAATCTCAAATAAAAACCCGTGAGTCATCTTGTCTCTTTTTTCTCTCTCTCACACTACAAATATAACCAGTCACTAACTCCAATTCTGTCTCAGAAAGGCTCCTCTGAACCGGTCCTGCCCGCCCCCACCCCAACTGCCTCAGCTCATATCTTTAAAATTTCTCACTTAATGTCTCAGTTTCCTTCCTAGTCTTCTTCCTGGCGTCCCTTCTTGAAAATTCTGCCTGAGCAGTTGTCCTAAATTTGGCCTTGATCCCCCGCCCCATTTGAGCCCTGCATTAGTTTGGCGCCCCCATGAAGTCAAAACGGATTTCTCCTACTCTTTCTTCCATTAAAATTCTTCATGAGACATCCACAGATCCCAGAATATGCCAGGACTCCGTTTCTTGGGTGCCTGGGCCACCTGGGTCAGATTGCTCCACGTTCCCCCCGCTCCCCCATGCTGCCCACTGTCCCTCGCCTGCTCCTGCCCAGGGCCCGGAGGAGTCCCAGGGACAGTTAGCCGCTCTCACTCCTCTCTGGTCCAACTGCACCGATCACAGCACTCTCTCTGCCTCCCCCACAGATCCACGAATTCTGTCAGGGCAGGGACTGTGTGAGATTCATTTCTGTATTCCCACTGCCTTGGGCAGGCCTCGACAAAGCAGAGTTACTTAAAAAGGTTTCCTGAGTGTGCCTCTTTTTGCCCTGCTTTCTATCCGGGGGAAACCTGACCTAGCACGTGTACTCACATGAAGGTGCTCCGGGTGAACACGCCCTCTCCACCCAGCTCGCTCGCTCTCTCTCTGAGAAGCTAGCGTTGGAGCTTGACTCAAAGAAACGAAGTCATAAAGGCAAACGGAGGCAGACTGGCTAGTGAGGGAGACATTTTGGGGAATCCTGGGGTCCCGCAAACCATATAGCAATCATCGACTAAGCTGACGGAGGAATGCCTTCGCCAGTATTCCTGACAGGTGTCTGCCTGAGACTGTCTAGTGACAGCAGCTTCTTGGCAGAATCCTGATATGACAGAAAACATGGGAGACTCGGAGCCATTAAATAGCCCGGCTGTAAGTCCCAGATCTGCCACTTACAAACTCCATGACTGCTGACAGTTTCCTTAAGTTCTCTGAGCACTGGGTTCTGCACAGGTGAAACTGGAATAAGGGTTACACTGGCCACACCTCTCTCACAAGATGGCTGGAAGTTCTTTATCAGGCAAGTAAAGCTACACAAACATTCCTCTTCGTCTTTATTATCTCACAAGACAGCCTCTCGCTGAACAGCTCTGATTTCTGGGTGCTCTTCTTTATGGTGAGGTCCCCTTCCTCACTGAAGTGTCCGTCTGCTCATTGGTAGTGCATTTCCATCTTGGGGGGCAGCAACATATTTCTGTGCTGTGATTCTCAGGAAAGCGGAGATCATCTATCCATCCATCCATCCATCCGCCCATCCACTCACCCACCCGTCCATCCACCTATCCACTCATTCATCCACTCCCATCCACCCACCCACTCATCCATCCACCCATCCATCATGTCTAGTCCCAGTCCTAAGTCCTAGGTTTAAAAAACAAAAAGCAGTAGAGATTACCCAAGTGTTAGCAAGAGCAGTTGGCCAGACCGAACGTAACTATATGATATTTTTATTTGTAAACTATCTAGGTATGGAAACCCTGGTGGCGTAGTGGTTAAGTGCTACGGCTGCTAACCAAAGAGTCGGCAGTTTTAATCTGGCAGGCGCTCCTTGGAAACTCTATGGGGCAGTTCTACTCTGTCCTGTAGGGTCACTATGAGTCGGAATCGACTCGACAGCACTGGGTTTGGTTTTTTGGTTTTTACCTGGGTATAGTCATAGGTGGGATGGGCAAGGGGCAGTTGGACATCAACCAGACATAAGCATCTGGAGGGAAAGAAGATACCAGGGCATCACCTTGCCAATACTTCACAAACTCAAGGACAGGGTAGTAACTGCTTTGCTGGGAACTGTTCTCATCTGCTTAGGCCTTGCCAGTGCCTACGAGGCAGGCCCAGTGTAGTGGAAGGCCCAGTTGAACAGAGAACCTCTAGTCCATGCCTGTCTTTCACCAGTGACTCAAGAACCTCCTCTTGGAGAGCTGGTTATACCTTTTGAGGCAATTCACAAGGTCCTAATAGAGAGGAGAGTTGATAGAAATGGTGAAAAATCTCCAAACGCCAGCAGCAATTTAGACATAATTTTAGAGATTCCCCAATATGCTAATAAGGACACAGAGGCCAAAGTGGTCGCCCAAAGTCATACAGGTGTTCTAGCAGAGCAGTGCCTCAGGACCCCTGTGTCCCGCTGGCATCCTAACACCAATGATCTGTCTCAGGCCGGCTCCAAAAGAAGACTTTACAACAGACTGTTAGGCAGCCTGTGACCCAAGAAGGGGCTGGGATACTGTGAACCTTTTGGGCTATTTTATCCAGCTGGCTTTGTCTAATCCCCAATTTCACAGCCAGGCAAGAAACCTCTAAAGGCTGAAAAAGTACCTCAGCTGCCCCAGGAAGTAAGGTGTAGAAATAAGAGTTGAGACAGGGCTGGGACCAGATGGGAAAACAGCCTGCTTCCAAGACTAGACAGATCCTTGACATCTCAACTACTGGTAACACCAAAGGGTCAGAAACCGGGGTGTCACAAATGAGGGTCCATGATGCCTGACAGCTCCACTCCTCTCCAGAATAAGGCCCAATAAAGGACTTTTATCACCACACAATGATTTAAAAAGTCGTTCAAGGTCATCTTCAATGTCTCAGGACTCAGACAAAATAGGTTCCTACTCTGGGACTTAATTTCCCTTTCTACCAGGAAGGAACAGCCAGATATTCACTTCTTAGCCTTTTGTGTTTTAAGATAGCAGCTACCTGGAACCTCAATACATAAAACTGATGACAGTGGATGGTTCTGCTTGAAGAAGGGGCGGCAGAGCCACCGAGCCCCTGCTGCTAGGCCTTCCCACTCTCCACTAGAGACAAACCTGGAGTCTGCCTGAGAACACCTGGCCCAGATGACTCCAGTGGTCCCGCCGGCACTGATACTCTGTGGGGCTCTAGAGCTAAAGCCAGCATGCTCACCCTGGGTAATCTAGGTCCACTTCCTCTTTCCAGTCTCATTCCTAAGAATAAAAGCCTCCTGACTTGCCCCTGCTGACCTGGCAGAACACTCCCCTACTGCAAGTACTGGACATGCACACTTCCGGAGGCTTCTCAGAAACACAGACATGGAGATACTGAACAAAGCACAGTCATTAACGTGGAGGGACCCTAGGTCACTGACAACTGGGAACATTTGAAACAAGTGTCCTTAGCTTAGCATGTACCTTAGTTTTGCAAGCAACATGTCTTTTCATATCAAACCAAAAAACCCCAACCCCCGTGATCAAGTTGGCTCTGACTCACAGCAACCCTACAGGACAGAGTAGAACTGCTCCATTGGGTTTCCAAGGAGCGGTTGGTGGATTTCAGCTGCCAGCCTTTTGGTTAGCAGCCTGAGCTCTTAGCCTCTTGTGCTACCAGGGCTCCTGTTTTCTTATAAAATGGTCAGTTTTCCAAGAAAGGGCACTTATGGCTTGTTGGTATGAGTCCCGTTACAGTTGATGTGCAGACCGACAACCTGGGAGTTTAAGTCTCTGTGTCCTGTTTTCCTCTCCCACTATTTTTGGGTTGTAGGAACTCATCCATGATGTGTGTGCAGCACAGTAAGCCTGAGCGTGTGTGAGCAGAATCCAGAGTTCAAACGCTCGTGATGTTTCTAGCTATGCACGTCCACTGTAGGGCTGCGTGGAGATGAAATGGTAGAAGTCCTACCTGAAGATCAGACACATTCATGACTAAAAGCACTCTTCTCTTCTCATGGCCCAACCAAGGATCTTTCAAATGAGCAGGGACTGAGTGGGGACAAGAAGCACTCCACAGGGTCCTCGATGGCCTACTTCAGTCCCCTTCTCTCTAGTCTCACTTCTACCACTCTAACGCAGACCCTGCCCATCTCCACCTGGTCTCCCTCCCAGTCTGACTCCCTTCCTGCACACGGTCACCTGCCCTGGCACCTTCCAGTCTCAAACCCCACCAGTCTATTTCACTGTCTGCAGAACAACATCTAGCCCCTCAGCTTGGCACTCAGCAACTCCACAAACTGACCTGTTCTATGCTTCAGTCTGTTTTCCACAGCTGCCAACCAGAATCTTCTGGTGGCCAGGCTTGTCTCCTCGCTGAGCCCTGGCACACTTACTCATCCCACCTCCATTTCTGGATCCCCTTGTCCCCCCGTCCACAGTGCTTTCTCCCTTCTCTCCACAAGCAGTGATAGAATGGTATGGCTCTGAACCAGCCCTACTACTACCCACTTGAGGAGCCTTGGGCAAATGCTTACCAGTTTAAGCCTCAGTTTCCTCAACCTAATGTGGGAAAGATAGCACCTACTCAGTGGGGATGCTGTGGGGATGAAATGCCTGGCACACATTGACCACAACAGATGGGAGCTGATATTAGCGCCTATGCTTCAAAACTCTGACCCAGACCAGCCTAGAGCGGTCTTTAAGGCCCTGGAATGCCTATGATCGTCAATGACCACTTAAAAATCTTACGCATTGCTTGTGCTGAGTAACCTCTGTCCACTTACATGTCTTAGGCTCTAGCAAGGTAAGAGTCACTGGGGACAGGGACTAAAGGGGCTGGCAAGGGGAGGCGTGCAGTTTAGATCCCCATAACCTTCATCAGACACTAGTCCTTACCCCTAGAAATACACATACGATAGGAGTGACAACAGCATGCTTGCTACGCGAACGCAGCTTCAAGATAAATCCAGCGCAACGCAAGGCCAGTACCCAGGACTGACCTTAAGGCCACCTGCTGCTGTATGTCCTCCAGGGACTCACAGCAACCCCACGACAGGGTAAAACTGCCTCGGAGGGTTTTCTAGGCTGTAATCTTTACGGAAGCAGATACGACTTTACTCCTTCGGAGCCACTGGCTAGGTGCAGGCCGCTTTGGTTTGCAGCTGAGCGCTGAACCTTTGCACCAGCAGGTTGAGGCACCCAGGACCTCAGCTTTGGGCCATCGTCCCCATAGTCTCCCGTGTGGAACTGTGGCAAGCCCGCTGGCAGGAACCGTTGCTGTTAGTGCTTTCTAAGCCTCACAGGGTACAGCACATTCTTAGGCACAGCCGAGGTCTTCGGTGAAAATGTTTTTGAATCTACCGGATGCTCTTTCATTCCAGTTGAAATAACCATTCCAAAAATTAAGACAAAACCAAATTAAAAAAAATCCTGTTGAATCAATAAGAAATTTTAAATTTGAGCTCTACACACTGAATTAGGTCTTTCCCCCAAATTACATAATTCAACAGAATTTCTACAGTGCTATTTCACTTTAAGTTTTAAATAAACCCATACCTTACCTCCATGTTGAGAATTCAATTTAAACTAAAAGCTACCAGAAAGAGGCAGTCTACCATAAAGCAAACACAATTACATCTCCAGTCTACCACTACTCAAAAAGTAGGCTTTACTGGTAATTATATCTGCATTCCAGTCTACATCAACATCCCTCATCAAAGAAGCACTTTCTAAATATCTGTGCCAGGTTATTGAAATTATCCTTTCACTCATTCAACAAATACTTGAAGGGCTACTGTATGCTAGACATTTTAGGTGCTACAGAGAAAGCCCTCAATTTCACAGTGGTGAAGTTCTAACAAAGAAACTCAGATACTAAATGAACACGAACAAGAATAAAAATATAGCAATATACCAGAGAGTGATTTAGGGGTTATTAAGTTTAGAAACAACTTGACCACACACAACAACAAGTTTAGAATGAAGGAACCCTAGTGGCACAATGGTTAAGTGTTTGGCTGCTAAACGAAAGGTTGGCTGTTCAAACCCAACCAGCCATGCTCCATGGAAGAAAGACCTGGCGATCTGCTTCCATAAAGATTACAGCCTAGAAAAATCCTATGGGGCAGTTCTATTGTCACATGGGGTCGCTAAGACTTGGAATCAACTCAGTGGCACCTAACAACAACAACGAGTTTAGAATGGGTGACAGGGAAGGCCTCTCTGAGGTAGAAACACTTCAGCTGAGACCTGAATGACAAGAAGGGGCCAACCGTACAAATATCAGAGAAAGATCATTATCGGCAGAGGCAATAACTTGTAGGAAGACCCGAGGTGGGAAAAGGGAACAGGCTTGGCACTGGGCTCTCCTGCAGTGTGGCTGGAGTAGAGAAGGTAAGGAGAGAGCAGAGGGAGATGAAGACGGAGAAGTAAGCAGGGAGCCACTGGAAGGTTTAGGCAGGAGAGTAACACAACCTGATTTTCAGTTTTAAAAGAAAAATGGTGAAATCAGTCAGACAAAAAATGACAAATACAGTATGATTCCACTAATATGAAATATTCAGAACAGGCAAATGCATGGAGACCAGAATTTATTAGTGGTTACCGGGGCAGGTAGGAGAGGGAAAGGGGAAATTATTGCTTAAGGGGCACTGAGTTTCTGTTAAGGGTGAAAAGAAACCTCAGAGACGGATAGTGGTGATGGTCCCACGATAACTGTTGTTGTTTTAGGTGCCCTCGAATCGGTTCCAACTCATAACCACCCTATGTACCACAGAACGAAACACTGCCTAGTCCTGCGCCACACTCAAAATGTTATGCTTTAGCCCACTGTTGCAGCCACTGTGTCAATCCACCTCATTGAGGGTCTTCCTCTTTTCCGCTGACCCTGTACTTTGCCAAGCATGATGTCCTTCTCTAAGGACTGATCCCTCCTGACAACACGTCCAAAGTATGTAAGATGCAGTCTCACCATCCTTGCTTCTAAGGAGCATTCTGGTTGTACTTCTTCCAAGACAGATTTGTTTTTTTTTTCACAGTCCATGGTATATTCAATATTCTTCTCCAACAGCACAATTCAAAGGTGTCAATTCTTCTTCCATCTTCCTTATTCATCGTCCAGCTTTCACATGTATATGATGCAATTGAAAATTCCATGGCTTGGGTCAGGCGCACCTTAACCTTCAAGGTGACATCTTTGCTTTTCAACACTTTAAAGAGGTCCTTTGCAGCACATTTGCCCAATGCAATGCGTCTTTTGATTTCCTGATTGCTGCTTGTGTTGATTGTAGAACCAAGTAAATGAAATCCTTGACAACTTCAGTCTTTTCTCCACTTATCACGATGTTGCCTATTGGTCTAGTTGTGAGGATTTTTGTTTTCTTTATGTTGAGGTGTAATCCATACTGAAGGCTGTGGTCTTTGATCTTCAGCAATAAGTGCTTCAAGGCCTCTTCACTTTCAGCAAGCAAGGTTGTGCTATGTGAGTGACACAGGTTGTTAATGAGTTTTCCTCCAATCCTGATGCCCCGTTCTTCTTCATATAGTCCAGCTTCTCGTATTATTTGTTCAGCATACAGATTAAATAGGTATGGTTAAAGAATACAACCCTGACGCACACCTTTCCTGACTTTAAACCGATCAGTATCCCCTTGTTCTGTCTGAACAACTGCCTCTTGATCTACGTAAAGGTTCCTCATGAGCACAACTAAGTGTTCTGGAATTCCCATTCTTCTCAATGTTATCCATAATTTGTTATGATCCACACAGTCGAATGCCTTTGCATAGTCAATAAAACACAGGTAAACATCCTTCTGGTATTCTCTGCTTTCAGCCGGGATCCATCTGACATCAGCAATGATATATCCCTGGTTCCACATCCTCTTCTGAATCCGGCCTGAATTTCTGGCAGTTCTCTATTGACATACTGCTGCAGCTGCTTTTGAATGATCTTCAGCAAAGTTTTGCTTCTGTGATATTAATGACATAATTAATAATTAGTGAACATAATTCATGTCACTGAACTGTACACATAAAAATGGTTGAGATGGCAAATGTTTTATTATGTATATTTTACCAAATTTAAAAAAATGCTATCAGTGTAAAAATTGGTCAAATTTGAATAATGTCCATAGTTTAGCCATGTTGTACCAACGTTAATACCCTGGTTTTGAACATTGTTATGACAACTGTTAACATTAGAGAAAGCTGAGTGAAGGCTATAAATAAGCTCTCTGTATTATTTTTGCAAATTTCCATAATTCTAAAATCATTTTAAAATAAAAAAATTTTTTAAAGAATGAAGTATTGATAAAAGCCAAAACATGGATAAACCTTGAAAACATGCTAAGTAAAAGAAGCCAGGCACAAAGGACAACATATTTTATGATTCCATTTGTATAAAATGTCCAGAATAGGCAAATGTATAAAGGCTGATAGTAAGTTACTGGTTGCCTAGGGCTGGGGACAGTGGGGAAATGGGAGGTGACTGCTAAAGGACACAGTGTTTCTTTTTGGGGTGAAGAAAATGTTCTAAAATTGACTATGATGATACCTGCACAACACTGTGAATATACCAAAAACCACTGAATTATATAGTACTTTAAATGGATGAATTGTATAATATGTGAATTGTATTTCAATAAAACTATTACCAAAAAAAAAGACATAATCAAAGAGTTTGTAGCCATAATAATTTAGAGTAAAAAATTCTTTAGAGTTATGCCAAAGAGTTAATGATTAAAAATATTACATTAAAAGAAAGAAAGAAAAATGGAAGCTAAGAGACCAGTTAGAAGCTAGGGGGTCCAGGTAAAAGATGGAGAATGGACTCAGGTGGTAGCAGTGGACAAGAGAGAAGTTGATGGATTTGACACATTTTGGAGACAGTCTTTCTCACATCTCAATTGTTCTATCTGTGGTTCTTTGATTACCAATGAAAGAGGGCAAAGACTGAAAATATTTCCACTGAAATACTAAGGACAGCTCCAGGATCACATACCAAAAGGCATGTAAGATTCATGACAGCAAGGACCTTGCCTCATCTTTGCCATTCTAGTTCAAGATCTGGTACCCAGAACTATCCAATAAATACTTGCTGACTTAATGAATCAACAGTTTGTGGATTCAAAGAGAAGGTTTCATAAGAAGATGAAACCGGATTAAGTCACCAGTGCTCCTTCTGGTACAAGCATCAAATAAAAGGACAGATTATCCTTTTGAACGAACAGTGCAGCTGCTCCAATGTCACCCTGATATGCAGAACGTTGTCAGGGAAGTCTTTCCAGGAACAGAGAGAATCAAGAAGATAAAAGGCACGTAAAGCAAATTCATGTATTCCATCAAATATTTACTGGGCACTTGCTACGTGTCTACCACTGTTCTCTCCTTGGGAGGAGAGGGAGGTCAGAGAAGATGAAGACACAGTTCAGGCCCTTAAAACACAGTTAGAAATACCGCACACTCGCTCAAAATAATTAAAATGATAATCAGTAAAGATTTTTAATATGCAAGGTATACGAAGCTATGATAGAGTTTTATATTTACTCTGTTAATATTCATTTTTTTCCCCCACTTCTACTCACTGTTCTTTCCAACATCTTCTTGAATCTTGGTTCCATCATGCAGTTGTTGAATGGATAGAACACTGATCCTGGAATTTGAATATCTGGGCTCTGGTCCTAGCTCCCCTCCTTAACAGCACAGTGCTTTTTGGCAAGTCACTTAATCCGTCAGAGCCTCAGTTTATTCACCTATGAAATATGAGTAATAATTATGGTCCTGCTCCCTCACAAAGAGTGTGAGAGGATCAAATGCAGTAACAGGTAAGCCAGTATCTTGTAAACTGTAAGTGCTAAAAAATCAATAGTGGTACTATTATTAACAAAAGAGGTTATTCCTTTCCACTTTGTGCCATCTGAGATCTTGAAAAGGCAGCAATTTTAAGTCCTCATCCAGAGCATGTGTCTTAGTTTCCCAGTGCTGCTATAATAGAAATATCAGAAGTGGGTGTCTGTTAAAGTAGCTTTAACTAACAGAGGTTTATTTTCTCACAGTTTAATCTGAATTCAGGGTATTGACTCTAGGAGAAAGCTCTCCTTGTCTAATTAAGGGTAAATCCTTGTCTCAGCTTCTCCAGTGTTGTTCTTTGTATTCCCTGGTGTCGGTCCTCCATGTGATGCCTATCTTCCCTATTTTTGTTTGCTGGCTTCTGGGCCTAATCTCTCCTTTTATATCTCAAAAGTGATTGGATTAAGACACTGATATGGCCTATACTGATATGGCCTCACTAGCATAACAAAGAAAACCCTATTCCTAAAAGGGATTATATCTACAGGTTAGGGTTTACAATACATATTTTTTGGGGGATACAATTCTATCCATAACACCATGTAAGTAGGTGATCCATAAATTCTACTTACTATCCAAATGACTAAGAAAATTCAGACAAACACCCATAATTGTAGGAATGCAAGGCTGAAAGGACCTCAAAGTTACTTTAGTCAAAACCCTATTTCTGAACCATATAAGATGCTTAAATCCTCAATATGTACTCATTTTTGTCAAAGCATAAGTTTTTAAAAGCTAAAAACATGGCTCATATAATTATATAATATGCATGTGTCAAAGATTTAACTCACTAATGAAGGAACTAGCATGATGACAAAGCTTGTTCAAAGGTAATACAAGGAACTGAGACGTGCAGAGTCGGTGGAGAAAAAAGGATAATGTAATAATTTTTTGAAGTTAGAAACAAAACTGGTTAATGGCCTATAGAGCAAGAAGACCGTATCTTCTGGGGTTATCTTTTCTACGGAACAGAAATCATGTAGGCATCTACTGGACAAAAACTATTTGTAACATCAATTTTCTACAAGTTAATATCTAACTTTACAGAGTCTGGACCCTAATCAAAAGTCAGTCAAATAGTTCCCTTCTCCAAGAATGTCAGATGTCCCAGTGCAAGCTTGCTAGACAAATGCTCTTGAGTAATACTGAAAGGGCACTCACAATAATCTTTTTGCCTTTTCTCCAAGTTTTACATAACTTTTCTAAAATACCTAATCACAGCTTATTAACCATTCCAGGGAACTGATTAATAAGAAGTTCTTTCCTATCTGGTCTATTTTTGCTTATGCTTCATTCACATCCTCCTTATTTGTGAAAATTCCTCAAACAATTCAAGTCCATTCTAAATTATTGCTTAGTCTTCTTAGGTTAAATCACCCTAGAGTTTCAGGGGATCCTATTTTCCAGAACTTTGAGACCTTAGTGCTTCTCCAAATTCTCTCCAACTGTCTCACTTGTGGGTCTCCTTAAAGATAAAAATGCAACATCAGATTCCCAGGCTTCCTAAACCACCCTTCTGCCGGAGGCTCTGATGATTTGGCCACAGTTACCATAATTAACCTTAATTTTCTAGTCTTCAAACCCACCCCTGCCATCCCTTTATTTCCAATATAACAGTCTTTGGAAGTCACAAACCAAATGCAACAGAGGTATAAATAAATACAACCCACACTAATAGGCACAATAATATGAAATCAAATACATTAAATCTGTATCCTGAGCAAATAATCTGAGCAGCTGGACTATATGAAGAAGAACGGGCATCGGGATTTGAGGGAGACTCATTAATAACCTGCGATATGCAGATGACACAACCTTACTTGCTGTAAGTGAAGAGGACTTGAAGCACTTACTGATGAAGATCAAAGACCACAGCCTTCAGTATGGATTACACCTCAACATAAGGAAAACAAAAATCCTCACAACTGGACCAATAAGAAACATCATGATAAATAGAGGAAATGTTGAAGTTGTCAAGAATTTCACTTAACTTGGATCCACAATCAACACCCATGGAAGCAGCAGTCAAGAAATCAAAAGATCTTCAGAACCTATTATACAGCCACAGTAGTCAAAAGAGCCTGGTACTGGTACAACAACAGGCACATAGACCAATGGAACAGAATTGAGAACCCAGACATAGATCCATCCACGTATGAGCAGCTGATATTTGACAAAGGACCAGTGTCAATTAATTGGGGAAAAGATAGCCTTTTTAACAAATGGTGCTGGCATAACTGGATATCCCTTTGCAAAAAAATGAAACAGGACCCATACCTCACACCATGCACAAAAACTAACTCCAAGTGGATCAAAGACCTAAACATAAAGACTAAAATGATAAAGATCATGGAAGAAAAAATTGGGACAACCCTAGGAGCCCTAATACAAGGCATAAACAGAATACAAAACATTACCAAAAATGATGAAGAGAAACCCGATAACTGGGAGCTCCTAAAAATCAAACACCTATGCTCATCTAAAGACTTCACCAAAAGAGTAAAAAGACCACCTACAGATTGGGAAAGAATTTTCAGCTATGACATCTCCGACCAGCACCTGATCTCTAAAATCTACATGATTCTGTCAAAACTCAACCACAAAAAGACAAACAACCCAATCAAGAAGTGGGCAAAGGATATGAACACACATTTCACTAAAGAAGATATTCAGGCAGCCAACAGATACATGAGAAAATGCTCCCCATCATTAGCCATTAGAGAAATGCAAATTAAAACTACGATGAGATTCCATCTCACACCAGCAAGACTGGCATTAATCCAAAAAACACAAAATAATAAATGTTGGAGAGGCTGCGGAGAGATTGGAACTCTCATACACTGCTGGTGGGAATGTAAAATGGTACAACCACTTTGGAAATCTATCTGGTGTTATCTTAAACAGTTAGAAATAGAACTACCATACAACTCAGAAATCCCACTCCTGGGAATATACCCTAGAGATACAAGAGCCTTCATACAAACAGATATATGCACACCCATGTTTACTGCAGCTCTGTATACAATAGCAAAAAGTTGGAAGCAACCAAGGTGTCCATCAACGGATGAATGGGTAAATAAATTGTGGTATATTCACACAATGGAATACTACGCATCGATAAAGAACAGTGACGAATCTGTGAAACATTTCATAACATGGAGGAACCTGGAAGGCATTATGCTGAGCGAAATCAGTCAGAGGCAAAAGGACAAATATTGTATAAGACCACTATTATAAGATCTTGAGAAACAGTCAACCTGAGAAGAACACATACTTTTGTGGTTACGAGGCGGGGAGGGAGGGAGGGTGGGAGAGGGTTTTTTATTGATTAATCAGTAGATAAGAACTGCTTTAGGTGAAGGGAAAGACAACACTCAATACATGGAAGGTCAGCTCAATTGGACTGGACCAAAAGCAAAGAAGTTTCCGGGATAAAATGAATGCTTCAAAGGTCAGCGGAGCAAGCGCGGGGGTCTGGGGAACATGGTTTGCGGGGACTTCTAAGTCAATTGGCAAAATAATTCTATTATGAAATCATTATGCATCCCACTTTGAAATGTGGCGTCTGGGGTCTTAAATGCTAACAAGCGGCCATCTAAGATGCCTCAGTTGGTCTCAACCCACCTGGATCAAAGGAGAATGAAGAACACCAAGGCCACACGACAACTAAGAGCCCAAGAGACAGAAAGGGCCACATGAACTAGAGACCTACATCATCCTGAGACCAGAAGAACTAGTTGGTGCCCGGCCACAATCGATGACTGCCTTGACAGGGAGCACAGCAGAGGACCCCTGAGGGAGCAGGAGATCAGTGGGATACAGACCCCAAATTCTCATAAAAAGACCATACTTAATGGTCTGACTGAGACTAGAGGAATCCCGGCGGCCATGGTCCCCAGACCTTCTGTTGGCACAGGACAGGAACCATCCCCGAGGACAACTCATCAGACATGAAAGGGACTGGTCAGCGGGGGGGAGAGAGATGCTGATGAAGAGTGAACTAATTATATCAGGTGGACACTTGAGAGTGTGTTGGCAACTCTTGTCTGGAGGGGGGATGGGAGGATAGAGAGAGAGGGAAGCTGGCAAAATTGTCAAGAAAGGAGAGACTGAAAGGGCTGACTCAAGAGAGGGAGAGCAAGTGGGAGTAGGGAGTGAGATGTATGTAAACTTATATGTGACAGACTGATTGGATTTGAAAACGTTCACTTGAAGCTTAATAAAAGTTATGAAAAAAAAAGAAATCAAAAGATGCATTGCATTGGGCCAATCTGCTGCAAAAGACCTCTTTGAAGTGTTCAAAAGCAAAGATGTCATTTTGAGGACGAAGGTGCACCTGACCCAAGCCATAGTGTTTTCAATCGCCTCATATGAACGCGAAAGCTGGACAATGAATAAGGAAGACTGAATAAGAATTGATGCCTTTGAATTATGATGTTGGTGAAGAATACTGAATATACCATGGGACTGCCAGAAGAATGAAAAAATTTGTCTTGAAGAAGTACAGCCAGAATGCTCCTTAGAACCAAGAATGAGAAGACTTCGTCTCACGTAATCTGGACATATAATCAGGAGGACCAGTCTCTGGAGAAGGTCATCATGCTTGGTAAAGTAGAGTGTCCTCAAAAAAAGGGGAAGAACCTCAATGAAATGGACTGACACACCGGCTGCAACAATGGGCTCAAGCATAACGATTGTGAGAATAGCACAGGACCAGGCAGTGTTTTGTTCTGTTGTGTTATGAGTCAGAACTGACTCGAAGGCACCTAACAACAACAACTAACAAAGAATCTACAAATCAGAGAATATCTTGTTTCTATCTACATTTTCTAAGAGGCTAGGGAATTGGAATGAATGAACAAACAAATTAATTAAATGGACTAAATGAAGTAAAAGAATGAATGGATTCCCAAGGCTTTGCTGTGTTTGTTGTGTTTTTTAAGAAACTGAGTGAGGAAGGGAATTGCTGGGGAGTAGTTCAGTAAAGGAGCCCTGGTGGCACAGCGGTTGAGAACTTAGTTGCTAACCAAAAGATAGGTACTTCAAATCCAGGAAGCCCTATGGGGCAGTTCTACTCCATCCTATAGGGTCTCCACATGTTGGAATCGAATTGACATCAATGGGTTAGTCCAGTGAAGTGCTTCAGAAATAGAGATCAAATGAATGAACAGTGTAGAAATGTCAAGCACCTACTGGCAAGGCAGGAACGAGCATATTTTATTCTGAAGGAAAGGATGTAAAGGCAGGGTATAAAATACGGACATCTGAAGCCAGGCCACACTACGCTGCCCTCGAAGAGAGTAGTAGGCCCTGTTTTGAACACCTACGGTCTGGAGTCTCGGCGCCTAATCTGAACATGAAGCCCCTTCCTAATCTGCAAGCACTAGAAGGAAAATCTTCACTTAACACACGTTCTGATCAGAGAAGGAGTTAGACGGGAAGCAGAGATAATGACAAAGAAACCGCACAAATATATGCCTAAGAGAGTTGTCATTTGAAAAGTCCTGCATTAGATAAACGTGTTTTGTTCCTTCAAAAAGCTAGTTTTTCTTTCTCACATTCCATCTCTGATAATCAGGCCTATTTCTGATTTCCTACTAACACGTACAAGGCGGTGTTTTTCCTCATCCAAAATAGCACTGCTTCTTAGTTTCCAAAAGGGTTCTTGTCATCTCAGGAGTCTTGGCATGTTGCTCCTTACGAAAGGCCCCAACACCTGACCTACAACCATGGTGTTTAAGTTAACAGTCTGAGTGCAAACTGATTAAGACCTTCCCGTGGGTTGCTAATGTCATGCTGGGGTTTGTGAGGTAGCTGACTACGTGACGCTGCAGTTCCTTTTTAAAGGATATTTTCTCACTAACATGAAAACATTGAGCACTTGATTGTTTCCGAAGCTGCATTCTCAAACCATTCAACTCTCCTACGATATTACCTTCCTTAGACCCCAGAGCAAACATGCAATAAAGAAAGAAGAAGTGCAAAAAGGCCACGTGCCTTCAGACATGAGAACAGGTACTGAGTGACGCACGCCTTGAGCACCGCTGTAATACATCAGAAGAACATGCACTTTGACGGGTTCCACAGGTTTCATTAATGTGGTAAGTGACCTAAGAAAAATGGCGGCACAATCTCCTCACTTTATGCAAAGAAAGAGAAACACACAGCGCCTTGCCGAGCCTCCCACAGCAACCTTCACAGGCAGGGTCAGGCTGAAGTCTCCTGGTTTCTAACTCCACTGCTTCTCTTCTCCACCAGTTCTCAAAAGTTAGGTCCTCGACTAGTAGGATCAGCATCACCAGGCAGCTTGTGAAAAATGAAAATTCTCGGGCCCCTCCCCAGACTTACTGATCGAAGACTCTGGGAGGTTGTTACTGTTAGGTGCCATCGACTCGGTTCCGACGCATAGCGACCCTACGTACAGCAGAATGAAACCCTGCCCAGTCCTGCGCCAGGATGGAACCCAGCCACCTGTGCTTTAACGAGGCCTCCAGGTAACTGGGAAGCATGTTGAAGTTTGGGAACCACGGCCTGCTCTCGCCAGAGGTTTCACTGGGGGTGAGTCTGCCCCACTACAGGCCATTGGCAATGTCCAGAGACAGTTTTGGTTGTGGCAAGCAGTGAGGGTGCTACCAGCATCTAGTGGGTAGAGGCCAGGGATGCTGCTAAACATCCGATGATACACAGGACAGGTCTTACAACAAAGAAAGATCTGGCACAAACGTCAACTGTGCAAAGGTCAAGATACCCTGCTCTACACCTGTACCAGGAAATCAAGAAAAAAAAAAAGTCCCGTTGCTGGGGAGTTGATTCCGACTCATTGCGACCCTATAGGACAGAGTAGAACTGCCCCACAGGGTTTCCAAAGAATGGCTGGTGGATTCAAACTACCGACCTTTTGGTTAGCAGTCGAACACACTTAACCACTGGCACCACCAGGGCCCCGAGAGAGAAGGAAAAGTTGTCAATGTTTCTCTCCCTCTCTAAAAGTGCCCACTCCCTTCAGTGGGAGGGAAGAACTGGCTGAAACTTCTCTGAGTGAAACGCTGTGCTTCCAAGGGCTCAGGTGACCTGACATACTGATTCCTCGGCTAGCTGTGAGGCCAGAACCCCAGCCCTCAAGGCCAGTCACTCCTACTGCAGGCAGCGACATCTAGTTCCTCAACATGCCACACAAATTTTATTTTCCAGAGTACTGCGTGTGATTAAAGATTAGAAAGCATCACTGATTTTAAAAACAAAACAAAATCTATCGTCAGAGTGACTCCATTTGCAGTAATGATGGACAGATCAGGTTTTTCAGATCCATGCATTTTATGCTTCTAGTGGAAAAAAACCAAAAAAGCCAGGTAAACAGTTAAACAAACCAAAAAATCCCAGGCCTCTAAGGCATCAAACTGCTGTCAAGACCGTAAGGAATTACTAGACTAAAACTGAAGAGAAAAACAAGGGTTCAAAGGTAAATGAGCAGATAAAGCCCTTTTTTCCCTGATGATATTTGCTGATCTGAGAAAATACAAATTTTCATGCCAATGGTCTCACAGGGCAGGTACGGCCTAGGACCCACAGACAGCTCCCCCCAGCAGCGATCCATGGAACCTCCATGAAGAGTTCCTACCACGGCCATCTCCATCACCCATAAATAAGGGTTAACATTTACTGGACACTTACTATGTCCCAGGTACTGCTCTAGGTACTTTACATATATCAAATAATTTAATCCTTGGGGGAATGGCTAGGAGTTAGGTTGCAAAACTTCTTCAGTTTTACCGATAGGGAAACTGAGGTACAGAGAGGTGAAGTCATGTGCCCAACATTACACAAAAATGTGAGAACGGATCATACTCAAACTCAGGCTGCCTGACTCCAGACTCTGTACGTAACCACTACAGTACATGGTTCTCTTTACAACTTAATCCCAAAAGAGCAAAAAGATGTTTATTCCTGTTGTGACACAGGATAGCAAAAACCCGGAACTAACTATAAACACAGGATTGGTCAAATACAGCACACGGAGCACCAGTCATTATAAATATAAACCTACATTTATTTCATAGACAAAGTCCCATGATCCACTGTTGAATAAAACATTACAGAGGATTATTATAAACTATTAATTATTGTTGTATAATAACCACCTCCACAAATCAGACAAAAAACCAAGTTACAGAAAAGCACAGACTGTGCACTGTTTTCTCACTATGCAATATCATATATATGAGATGCAACACAGCACAGTGGCTACAAGCGTGGTCTTTAGATTCAGGCAGACCTTACCACTCCTTGACCTGGCAAATTACTTCACTGTTCTAAACATCAGCTTCCTCCTGAGTAACACGGAGCAACATTACTTATCTCACAGGGTTGTTGTGTGTGTGTGTGTGTATGTGTGTGTGTGCATGAATCAAATGATAAAATACGTGTAAAGCTGCTCAGCCCAGAGCCGATAAACATACTGGTCTGGTAAACATACCGGTCCATCATTATTATTATACATTTTTGTATGTGTATATGTGCGCATAAAGAGATGTTTTGAAGCATATTAGCCAAAATGCTAAGAATGCTTATCTCCAGGAAATGTCAAGTGATTTGTACTTTTTTGTATTTTTCTTTATTACTCAATTTTTATAATAAATATGATTTTTACAAAATATATACATATGTCCTCCCAGCACACAGATGAGAACGTCTGGACACCATGAACACATTCCTCTCTATCCCAGTGATTAGAGCAATGTCTAGCCAATATCGCAAATGGCAGATCCACAGGAAGCAGAAAGAGCAAGATGGATAGAGGGAGACCCTAGAGCTGGAAGCAGCCAGGCAGATCATAAATATTGCTGAATGAACGCACCGAGAGGCAGTGTAGCACAGCAGTAGGAGTTTCGGAGCCCAAGAGAGCTGGATTTAAATATTAGCTCCGTCATTTCTTAGCTGTTAACCTTGAACTGATTAGTTTTATCTCCTCTGATTCTCAGTTTCCTCATCTATAAAATGGGATAGTACCTACTTCGTAAGACTATAAATACAAAAACCCATTGCTGTCAAGTCGATTCCGACTCACAGCAACCCTGTAGGATAGAGGAGACCTGCCCCGTAGGGTTTCTGAGGCTGTAATCTTTATGGAAGCAGCCTGACACATCTTTCTCCCGGGAAGTGGCTGGTTGGTCTGCGCTACCAACCCTTCAGTTAGCAGCCCTGTGCTTAACCACTGTGCCACCAGGGCTCCCATAAGACTGTAAAAGGATTAAATGAGACAATAAGTGTGGAGGCAGTTTGCATTTAGCGAAAGTGTTATAAAAGCTAGTTCTGCTTTTCCCCAGTCCCATGACAGTTTACCCCAATGACAAACTGTGTGACGCTGGACAAGTTGTTTCTCTGAGCCTCAGTATTCTCATCTATAAGATGAGAGTAATATTTACCTACCTCAGGGGATACCGCGATAATTATGCAAAAGCTTTTTGTATAGGATACAAAATAGGAGGACTATGATTATTGTGGGGTTTTGTTTTGTTTTTTGTCAGTTTATTTGACAGCCTCTCGGGTCTAACAAACTAAACTCAGGTAGCCTTTAAAATCTGGCCAACATTCAGACTTTATTAATTACGAATGACTTACTGAGCTTTCGACTTTCCCCAGAACAGCCGGAATCCCTGTATCCCTGCAAATAAAGTCTGCCTTGAGTTGATCTGCCTCCCAAGAAGCCCTGGGCGTTTAGCCTCTCGTTTGCTACAGCATCGAATGCGCTAGCTGGCCCGAGTGCTGAGTGCCTGTGCTGTTTTCTTCTAACGATAAAGACGAGGACCCTTACATCTTCCAGCTATTTAGGAAGAAGCGTTCACTTGCCTGATGGGCCACCAGCTGAAACTCCTACATAAGCTGCATGTTCTGCTCCTACTATGCGGCACCTTCGTAATAGATAACACTTAGAGAATTCTTTTCAAGCATTTTCACACATTGTCTCCTATGGCCAAAGAATCCTCTACCACAGTAGACAAGGCAGGGATTACTACCCCATTTTACAGATGGGAAACTGAAGATCCAAGAGGTTAAGTGACTTAATCATAGTCAAACCCTGTTATTTCCAACCACGCTTGACTACAGAAAGGCAACTGTGGATTGCTGTTAGTTGCCCTCGAGTCGATTCCAACTCACGGTGACCCCATGTCACCTCACATGACTTAGTTCTGTCCTTGTTTTGATTGTCCAGTACCTGAAGAGGCCTGTCACCAAACCAAAAGGGCCCTTAGAGATCATTTAGTTCAATCCCCTCCTTTCACGAACAGATGGTAATGACCGGGCTCAGGGAAGGAACACGATTTACCGAGGTCACACGGTGAGCTCAGGCAGAGCAGGCCTAGAATCACCAAGCTCCCGGAATCCAAGGCCAGGGCTCTCTTCATTTTACTCCTCAAATTGTTGTGTGCCATCCAGTCAATTCCGACTCATAGAGACCCTACAGGACAGAGCAGAACTGCCCCAGAGGGCTTCCTAGGCCGTAATCTTTACAGGAGCAGATCGCCAGGTCTCCCTCCTGAGGGGCTGGTGGTTTTGAACCACCGACCTTTTGGTTAGCATCCGAAAGCTTAACTACTGCACCACCAGGGCTCCTTTTTATTGACTTCAAATCTGCCTCCAGTTAACAACAACCCTATTCCCTTCTCTCTCCCAAAACTCTCCCTGTCCTAATCCTTCCCTCCCCCAGAATCAAAGCCATGTATCCTGGTCAAGGACACTGGGCCTATAGTATATGACCAACTGTGGCCGTAAAAACCTCAACCCCCCCCAACTTCTACTACCTAAAGGACGCCTACACGCTGACTGCTACGGCCAGGACGGTCATCACCCTGCCCACTACCTAAAGGACGCCTACACGCTGACTGCTACGGCCAGGACGGTCATCGCCCTGCCCACTACCTAAAGGACGCCTACACGCTGACTGCTACGGCCAGGACGGTCATCGCCCTGCCCACTACCTAAAGGACGCCTACACGCTGACTGCTACGGCCAGGACGGTCATCGCCCTGCCCACTACCTAAAGGACGCCTACACGCTGACTGCTACGGCCAGGACGGTCATCGCCCTGCCCACTACCTAAAGGACGCCTACACGCTGACTGCTACGGCCAGGACGGTCATCGCCCTGCCCACTACCTAAAGGACGCCTACACGCTGACTGCTACGGCCAGGACGGTCATCGCCCTGCCCACTACCTAAAGGACGCCTACACGCTGACTGCTACGGCCAGGACGGTCATCGCCCTGCCCACTACCTAAAGGACGCCTACACGCTGACTGCTACGGCCAGGACGGTCATCGCCCTGCCCACTACCTAAAGGACGCCTACACGCTGACTGCTACGGCCAGGACGGTCATCGCCCTGCCCACTACCTAAAGGACGCCTACACGCTGACTGCTACGGCCAGGACGGTCATCGCCCTGCCCACTACCTAAAGGACGCCTACACGCTGACTGCTACGGCCAGGACGGTCATCGCCCTGCCCACTACCTAAAGGACGCCTACACGCTGACTGCTACGGCCAGGACGGTCATCGCCCTGCCCACTACCTAAAGGACGCCTACACGCTGACTGCTACGGCCAGGACGGTCATCGCCCTGCCCACTACCTAAAGGACGCCTACACGCTGACTGCTACGGCCAGGACGGTCATCGCCCTGCCCACTACCTAAAGGACGCCTACACGCTGACTGCTACGGCCAGGACGGTCATCGCCCTGCCCACTACCTAAAGGACGCCTACACGCTGACTGCTACGGCCAGGACGGTCATCGCCCTGCCCACTACCTAAAGGACGCCTACACGCTGACTGCTACGGCCAGGACGGTCATCGCCCTGCCCACTACCTAAAGGACGCCTACACGCTGACTGCTACGGCCAGGACGGTCATCGCCCTGCCCACTACCTAAAGGACGCCTACACGCTGACTGCTACGGCCAGGACGGTCATCGCCCTGCCCACTACCTAAAGGACGCCTACACGCTGACTGCTACGGCCAGGACGGTCATCGCCCTGCCCACTACTCACCCTGCCCACTACCAAAGGACGCCTACACGCTGACTGCTACGGCCAGGACGGCCATCGCCCTGCCCACTACCTAAAGGACGCCTACACGCTGACTGCTACGGCCAGGATGGTCATCGCCCTGCCCACTACCTAAAGGACGCCTACACGCTGACTGCTATGGCCAGGACGGTCATCGCCCTGCCCACTACCTAAAGGATGCCTACACGCTGACTGCTACGGCCAGGACAGTCATCACCCTGCCCACTACTCACCCTGCCCACTACCTAAAGGACGCCTACACGCTGACTGCTACGGCCAGGACGGTCATCGCCCTGCCCACTACCTAAAGGACACCTACACCCTGACTGCTACGGCCAGGACGGTCATCGCCCTGCCCACTACCTAAAGGACGCCTACACGCTGAGTGCTACGGCCAGGACGGTCATCACCCTGCCCACTACCTAAAGGACGCCTACACGCTGACTGCTACGGCCAGGACGGTCATCGCCCTGCCCACTACCTAAAGGACGCCTACACGCTGACTGCTACGGCCAGGACGGTCATCGCCCTGCCCACTACCTAAAGGACGCCTACACGCTGACTGCTACGGCCAGGACGGTCATCGCCCTGCCCACTACCTAAAGGACGCCTACACGCTGACTGCTACGGCCAGGACGGTCATCGCCCTGCCCACTACCTAAAGGATGCCTACACGCTGACTGCTACGGCCAGGACAGTCATCACCCTGCCCACTACTCACCCTGCCCACTACCTAAAGGACGCCTACACGCTGACTGCTACGGCCAGGACGGTCATCGCCCTGCCCACTACCTAAAGGACGCCTACACGCTGACTGCTACGGCCAGGACGGTCATCGCCCTGCCCACTACCTAAAGGACGCCTACACGCTGACTGCTACGGCCAGGACGGTCATCGCCCTGCCCACTACCTAAAGGACGCCTACACGCTGACTGCTACGGCCAGGATGGTCATCGCCCTGCCCACTACCTAAAGGACGCCTACACGCTGACTGCTACGGCCAGGACGGTCATCGCCCTGCCCACTACCTAAAGGATGCCTACACACTGACTGCTACGGCCAGGACGGTCATCGCCCTGCCCACTACCTAAAGGACGCCTACACGCTGACTGCTACGGCCAGGACGGTCATCGCCCTGCCCACTACCTAAAGGACGCCTACACGCTGATCGGTACGGCTAGGACGGTCATCGCTCTGCCCTTTGGGCAAGAATAGCCACTGAACAAAAGGAACTGCATTGCGATGACTAAACATCTACATTATCCTTTCCGTCCGGCTTCCTAACTTCCTCCAAGCTTGAAATTCTCAACCAGAGACCAGATATCTAAGTCAGTCATATGAGAAATACCAAAGGAGTCACACTTTGACAAACAAGTATGTTTGCAAGTGATGAAGACAAAATAAATGAGATAAAGATGGGGAAATTTATCCTGTGCAAGCAGAAGGCCCGAATCACAGATTAAGCCACGAACCCAGAGCATCTGGAAGTCCTGGGCCGGGAATTTTTGAGCAGTGCAGTGCAGTGCGTTGACTCCCAAGCTTGGGATCTGTTGGGGTCCCCACTTTCCAGGCAAAATGGAAAGGCACTTTCTCTGTCTGCGCTTCAGGTACCTCAGCTCTAAAAAGGGCGTAGAATAGTACCTATCTCCTGGGTTGCTGCAAAGATGAAATGAGCTAATGTACACCAGGTGCCTAGAAGAGTACACGGCATGTAAAAAATACTCCATAAATACAAGGTGCTGTTATTATTAAGGGCATTCTTTGAGAAAAAAAGGGTTCACGTCTTTTTACCAAACTGCATTTTGAACTTGAAGTTCACATTTAATCACATTTTCAAGAAGTACAGGAAAGAATTAAATTATTCCCCCCAGGGAACGCTGACTTCAAAGGAGAGAGCACTGGCTAAAACACAGTCTGGGGATACCAGGCAGAGTTGAAAGCAGAAGTACCATATTGAAAATAGTGGGAAGTAAGTCAGTGATTGCCTCCGAGACACTAAAACCCCTGGCATCTTCTCCCAGACAACTGGCAGTCAGGGTCTTATCTTTCAGGTGGGGGACTGGTAGATTTTTCCCGTGGAATCTGACCAATCCAAGAGAAGAGACTGAAAGATACCACACTGGCGATTTTCCTACTAAACAGCCCAGCCAGACCATACTAAAGAGACGCTCTCAGGCAACAAGTCCCTCTTACTGAGAGCCTAATCAGCTTTTCAATTCTCTACTCTTAAATTAGAGCAAAGGAAGACCAAAATAAACAAACGAAAAAAGCCACTTAGAGCAAATGAAGATTATAATGGGAAAATAAAGTTTTAAAGAAAACTATAATATCCTCAGAGAAATAAGAGTATTTGTTATAACTAGGAAACAAGAACAGTATACTATTAAAAAAGGAATATTTGGGAAACAACAACAACAACAAAAAAGCTTTTGGAAATGAAATAAAATAATAGGAGCTCTGGTAGCACAATGGTTAAGCACTCAGCTGCTAGCAAAGAGGTTGGTGATTTGAACCTACCAGTGGCTCCACGGGAGAGAAGACCAGGCAATCTGCTCACATAAAGATTATAGCCTAGGAAATTCTATGGGAGAGTTCTATGAGTCAAAATTGACTAGATGGCACAAAACAACAAAAGAAAATATTTTTTTAAAAACTCAGTAGAAGAGTTAGGAGATAAAGTTGAGGAAATCTTCCAGAAAAAAGAAAAAAAACGGAAAACAGGAATAAAATTAGATGGCCAGCCAACAAGTCTGATAATTCCAATAATTTCCAGAAAAAAAAAAAAAAATAGAGGGGAAGAAATAATCGGTGAAATAATTCAAGGAAATTTCCCAGAAATGGAGAACTCGGCTTTCCAAATCAAGTACCCAACACAACGAAGCAAAAGATACTAGCACCAAGGAACGTTATCATGATATTTCAGAATACTGGAGATAAGGAGAGAATTCTACCAACTTTCAGAGAGAAAAAAACAGATCACATACTAAACATCAGGAATCGGGATATTTTCAGACTTTTCCACAGCAGCATTGGAAACGAGAAAAGTAATGGAGCGATGCTCTTAAAATTCTGAAGAAATTTCAGAATGCAGGGACCCAAAATGGCATGCCTCCTACCTCCTTTCTCAGGAGACGATGAGATGTTTCACCAAAATGAGAAAAAAAAGGAGGTCACGGGAAACAGAAAATAACAGCTTCATTGCAGCAGAGAGGTGAAGGGAGTCCTCAGGATCGTGGTGAAGGAGAGTCCAGAGTGAGATTCGCACCAGCCATAGAAGGTAAGCAATCCAGATTAGAGCATATTAGAAAGCTTCTTCTGGAAGGCGAAACTCATCAAATACCTGAGGTATCTGAACATCATGAGAGAAGATTTAGGAACTAAACCAGCAGCACCACCAACAACTTAAGTACAAACTCCAGGGAAAAGAAAAGAAAACAAAACAAAACCCGTTGCGGTCAAGTCAATTCTGATTCAAATAGGACAGAGGAGAACTACCCTATAGGGTTTCCAAGGGGTGGCTGGTGGATTCAAACTGCAGAGTTTTTAGTTAGCAGCCACTGCTCTTAACTACGCACCACCATGGCTCCAAGGGAGAGAAAAGGAAAGGAATGGTATTTAAAGTTTATTACATGATCCCACTCTAAAAATTGTTTATACTTTCATGACATTCTAAACACCAAATGCTGATTTGATCAAAATCATGACCTAATTAATTCTATTGGGAAGGTGTAGGGATGGGAAAGAAACACACGAATTAAGGGAAGTGGAGGAAAGGACACTACATTTTCATCTTCCATACTGGGAAATCAAAACTTATTATCTAAATTAAAAAAATAAAGAAGTAGTATTATAGGCATATTATTTAGACACACGGAAGTAAACGCTTAATCAGCTTTCTTGGTGAAGAAAACAGGAGAACAGAACAGGGGACTGCTACTTTTTCAAATATATCTTTTAGAGTTATTGTTATCGACTATGGACACACAGACCTTATTTCAAGAAAAACTGACAAACTACTGGGAAAATTATTTACTGTGTATATGATAAGAAATAACCTTAGTGAATAAAGAGTTCTTAAAAAACAATAAAATGACAACACCCCTCTGGAAAATGGGCCCAGGACATATAGGCTATTCACTTGAAAAATATAAATGTCCAATAAACAGTTGAAAAAATGTTAACCTTCCCAGTATTCGAAGAAATGCAATTTAAAAACAACAAGGTATTATTTGTCATATATCATGCTGTCAATTTTTTTAACCATCAGGTATTGAGGAAGATTTGGTAAAACAAGCACCCACGGTGGAAATGTACAACTACTAAAATGTTCTGGAAGATAACTTGTGAATATGTATCATTAGCCTTAGCACTTTGCATACCCTTTCTCTTAGCAAATCTACTTCTGGAAATGTAAACTAAAGAAATAATTAGATACAAAGGTACATTTATAGGGATGCTTGTCAGCGTTGTTCATAAATGGAAAATAACCCATATATCCAAGAATGAGGATTGGTTATGACATCTAGATACATCCATCCATCAAGGTATTACAGAGTTGTTTTGTTTTTTAAATAATTTTTATCGCGCTTTAAGTAAAAGTTTACAAGTCAGTCTGTCACATATAAGTTTATATACGCCTTACTACATACTCCCATTTACTCTCCCCTCAATGAGTCAGCCTGCTCCCTCCTTTCAGTCTCTCCTTTCGTGACAATTTTGCCAGTTTCTAACCCTCTCTACCCTCCCATCTCCCCTCCAGACAGGAGATGCCAACACAGTCTCAAGTGTCCACCTGATACAAGTAGCTCACTCTTCATCAGCATCTCTCTCCAACCCATTGTCCAGTCCCTTCCATGTCTGATGAGTTGTCTTCGGGAATGGTTCCTGTCCTGGGCCAACCGAAGGTTTGGGGACCATGACCGCCGGGATTCCTCTAGTCTCAGTCAGACCATTAAGTCTGGTCTTTTTAGGAGAATTTGGGGTCTGCATCCCACTGATCTCCTGCTCCCTCAGGGGTTCTCTGTTGTGCTCCCTGTCAGGGCAGTCATTGGTTGTGGCTGGGCACCAACTAGTTCTTCGGTCTCAGGATGATGTAAGTCTCTAGTTCATGTGGCCCCTTCTGTCTCTTGGGCTCATAATTATCTTGTGGCCTCGATGTTCTTCATTCTCCTTTGATCCAGGTGGGTTGAGACCAATTGATGCATCTTAGATGGCTGCTCGTTAGCATTTAAGACCCCAGACACCACACTTCAAAGTGGGATGCAGAATGTTTTCTTAATAGAATTTATTTTGCCAATTGACTTAGATGTTCCCTGAAACCATGGTCCCCAGACCCATGGCACGCTGGCCTTCGAAGCATTCAGTTTATTCAGGAAACTGCTTTTGGTTTAGTCCAATTGTGCTGACCTCCCCTGTATTGTGTGCTGTCTTCCCCTTCACCTAAAGTGGTTCTTATCTACTATCTAATTAGTGAATACCCCTCTCCCACCCTCCTCTCATAACCACAAAAGAATGTTTTCTTCTCAGTTTAAACTATTTCTCAAATTCTTATAATAGTGGTCTTATACAATATTTGTCCTTTTGCCTCTGACTAATTTCACTCAGCATAATGCCTTCCAGGTTCCTCCATGTTATGAAATGTTTCACAGATTCGTCACTGTTCTTTATCGATGCGTAGTATTCCATTGTGTGAATATACCACAATTTATTTACCCATTCACCCGTTGATGGACACCTTGGTTGCTTCCAGCTTTTTGCTATTGTAAACAGAGCTGCAATAAACATGGGTGTGCATATATCTGTTTGTGTGAAGGCTCTGATTTCTCTAGGGTATATTCCGAGGAGTGGGATTTCTGGGTTGTATGGTAGTTCTATTTCTAACTGTTTAAGATAACGCCAGATAGATTTCCAAAGTGGTTGTACCAGAGTTGTTTTTTTTTTTTTTTTAAATTCTTATTAAAAAACAAAAAAAAAATGAGTTGATAGATGGAGAGAGGGATGGGTATATGGATAGAGAAGCGATAAAGCAAATACAGTGAAACATGGTAGGTACATAGGTGTTTACCGGATAATTCATTCAATTTTTCTGAGTTTGAAAATTCTCATAAAGAATCCCTAAAAAAAATTAAGCTCTAGCAGACTACGTAATGACACAATGTGCCACGAAATGCAATGTTTTGGGGTAAATAAGAAGAAAAGGTTACGAGGCAGCACACAGAGCATGAATCCACAAGATGCGCTCTGTTAAAAAGCGCGTGTGTGGGGGAATAAGGGCGCACCGTAAAGGCCAGCAGTGACTATCTTTGGGTGCTAGGATAATGGGTACCTCTATTTTTCTTGCTTATTCATATTCTTTAAGTTTTACACAATGACCAAGTATTTTTATGATTAAAAGAAAAAAGAAAGAGAGAGAGAGGTGCCTTAACAGCAGTGAAGCAGGAAGCAGTCTGAGTTAAGGACGATTAGGATCTACTTAACCACAAACTCAATAGCAGAAAACACTCTAGAGTAGCGGTTTATGCCCTCCCAGAAAAGCTTAAAAAGTCTGAAATTCATTCAAGGCTGATTCACTGGGCCAGGCACCGTGCTGGCTGCTGAACCTTGTGCTGGATACTCAGGCTCTCTAACAACTGAGCTGGCATAAACTGAAATGTGGTGTCAGAAAGAGGGGCGACAGAGTCCTGATTTTGCAGTGGCCTGACCATATCTGGGTTCCACAGTTCATAAGAATCATTGACAAACTGGAGCCTGCTGACCAAGTGAGCAAAACGTTTAACCTATGGCAGTGCAGACTTGGGGGAATGACTGTCATATTCTAACACCTTGGGCGCTGGACTGGATGACGTGGAACTTGGATGGATCAGTAGGAACTTCACAGAAACAAATACTGGCTACGTATAACCAGAAGGAAGAGACCCCCGGCTGGTTTAGTGATCCAATAAGCTGCCTCAGGACACAGCAAACATCTTCCCACTGGAAGTATTAAAACAGAAGCTGAGCGGCTGCCTGCTGTAGACAACAGCTACTATTGCATTTATCCATTCAACAAATATTCACTGAGTGCTTACCATGCCAGACATTAATCTAGACCAGCACCGTCCAACAGAGCTTGCTCCAGTGATGGAAACAGGATAGCCACCAGCCACATGTGGGTGTTGAGCACCTGAAACGTGGCCAGTGCAACTGAAAAACTGTATTTTTAATTTTTTTTTTCATTAATTTAAATTTAAGTAGCCCCATGTGGTTAGCGGCCACTGTATTAGACAGTGCAGCTCTGCCAACAAAATTAAGTACCTGCCCTCATGGGACAGACTGTCATAGATAACACCCACTGTTACATTCAGTCATTCAACAATAATTACTGCGTGCTTACTATGCCAGCCATTAATAACCAAAGGACAACAACAAACAAGTACAAGTAAACGGTATGTCAGATAAAATACAGGCTACGGAGAAAAATAAACAGAATAGGAGAGGTAAGGAGTGCACGGGTGGAATTTATTTTTATAAAATAAAAGGGCCATTTATTGCTATAAAGCAGATGTCTATATTGGGTAGAACACCCTTTCAAAATTTAATATTTTATAGGAATCTTTAAATGAGTATAATTCCTTGCAAATTAGGACTATGATACACATGACAACTTGCTTTTAGGTAGGATGCTCGGTTAACCCAAATACTACTTTTGCTGTCTGGGGCTCATCTCTTGTGTCTGAGCTTCAGTTTCCTGAACTGTAAAAGGGAATAATAGTATCTGCCTAAAAGAAGCCTTGCTGGCACAGTGGTTAAGCGCTCGGCTACTAACCGAAAGGTCGGCAGGCGGTTCAAGCCCACCGGTTGCTCCACGGAAGAAAGATGTGGCTTCTCACTTCCGTAAAGATCACAGCCTGGCAACCTAATGCAGCAGTTCTGCCCTGGGGAGGGGACTACTGTGTTGTTGTTTTGTTTTGCGAAACCTAAACTTTGCTCCAAACTTTATCACTCTGCCACATGTCATTTGCACTCCTCTTTCTGTGGCTTTGCTTCAGTCAACAAACACCTACAGAGATCCAATAAACAAACAAGCCCTGTGCTAGGCTCTGGGGTTAAAGGCAGGCACAGAGCAGCCCCAGCCCCCCAAAAGCTCCGGTGCACACGTGGAGCTCTCAGACACGCGCTCTAACAGCGGCCTGGGCAGCCAATGAGAGGGAATGGCTGACCTGGCCAGCAGCGGTCACAGAGCGTGCCAGGACAGAAGGGAAACTGGAGCTGGGTCTTCAGGAACCCATCAGGTAGAAGAGGTCCCCATGTGCGGTCGTGGATCATAAAAACCACGTGAGAATGGATTCCTCCTAACAAGGAAGTCAGGGGAGATTAATATGGAGAGGTAAGATCATGCAAGGCTTTACAGACTACGCTACTTCATCCTGAAAGAATTTAGGAAGACCTGTGTGAACAATTTAACAAAATTCAGAGAAAGGTTTTAAGAGGTAGAGAACAAAAGCAGAATGTAATTATGGCATTTTAATCATGACAACAAGACCTGACTTATCAGTGACGTGGCACTATGGAGAAGGGGGCAGACACAAGAGGCTTGAAGGTGATGTCATGTCCTCCTGGATATGGCAGGAGAGGACTGAATGACTCCATCAAGCCTCCCACGGTTCTATGTTGGGTCACACAGTACATCTCACCAAGATTGGGAATTCTGGAAGAATACAGGTCTGGGAAGGAAAGCAGTGAGTTCAGTTCCCCCCCACAACAGCTGTATTGAGATATAATTCACATTTCATAAAATTCACCCATCAAAGTGTACATTTCAGTGGTTTCTGGTATATCCACAGGGTTGGGCAATCATCACAACAATCTAATTTCAGAACATTTTCATCACCCTAAAAAGAAACCCTGTACCCATTAGCAGTCACTCCCCATTTTCACTCCCCCCCATAAACACATAAGCAACCACCATTCTCTGTCCATTTGACTCCTATAAACATTTTACATAAATAGACTCACACAATATGAGGCCTTGTGACTGGTTTCTTTTACTTAGCACAGTGTTTTCAAGGTTTACCAACACTGTGGCCTGTACTTCAATCCTTTCCGTGGTCAGATAATATTGCATTGTATGGACAGACCACACTTGGTTTATCCATTCATATTATCTGTTGACAGACATTCAGATTGTTCAAAGGGGGTTACAATTTCTCCACAACCTCACCAACACTTGTTATTGTCCATCCGTTTTTTTTTTTTTATTAACTTTTATTAAGCTTCAAGTGAACGTTTACAAATCCAATCAGTCTGTCACATATAAGTTTACATACATCTTACTCCATATTCCCACTTGCTCTCCCCCTATTGAGTCAGCCCTTTCAGTCTCCTTTCGTGACAATTTTGCCAGCTTCCCTCTCTTATGGTAGCCATTCAAGTGGATGTGAAGTGGTATCTCACTAGGTTTTAACTTGCTTTTCTCTTCTGACCAGTGACACTGAGCACCTTCTCATGTGCTTATTGGCCACCTGTATATCTTCTGTGCAGACGTGACTGTTCAAATTATTTGCCCATTTTTTGACTGGGTGATCTTTATATTATTGAGTTGTACAAGTTCTTTGTATACTCTAGATACATGTCACTTATCAAATATACGATTTGCAAATATTTTCTCCCATTCTTTGGGTTGTCTAGTCACTTTCTTGATGGTATCATTTGTAGCACAAAGGTTTTCAATTTCAATGAACTTCAATTTATCTATTTTTTCTTTTGTTGTTCATGCTGTTCGTGACATTTCTAAGAAACCAAGGTCACAAGATTTACTCCTACATTTTCTCCTGAAGGAGTTTTATAGTTTTAGCTCTATGTTTAAGTTTATGATCCCTTTTGAGTTAATTTTTTTGTGTGGTGTGAGGTAGGGGTCCAACTTCATTCTTTTGCATGAAAAGATTCAGTTGTGCCAGTGTGTCTTAGTCATCTAGTGCTGCTATAACAGAAATACCACAAGTGGATGGCTTTAACAAGGCGAAGTTTATTTCCTCACAGTAAAGTAGGCTAAAAGTCCAAATCCAAGGTGTCAACTCCAGGGGAGGTCTTTCTCTCTCTGTTGACTCTGAAGGAACCTCTTTCTCATCAATCTTTCCCTGGACTAGGAGCTTCTCTGTGCGGGAACCCTGGGCCTAACAGGCGCACTCTGCTCCCGGCGCTTCTTTCTTGGTGGTATGAGCTTCTTGCTTGCTTCTTATCTCTTGAGTGATAAAAGATGGTGCAGGCCACATGCCAGGGAAGCTTCCTTTACATTAGAACAGGGAGGTGACCTGAATAAGGATGGTGTTACAATCCCACCCTAATCCTTTTAACCACAGGCAGAGATTATGATTTATAACACATACGAAAATCTCAAAATGGAGGACAGCCACAAATGGCCTAACCAAGCTGACATGTATTTTGAGGGGGGGACACAATTCAATCCATTACATTCCACCTTTTCGCCCCCAAAAATTCATGTCTTGCAACATGCAAACCATATTCATCCCATCATATCATAGCAAAAGTCTTAACTCTAAGTCCAAAATCCAAAAATTCATCATCTGTGAAACCTAGAATACAAGTTACCTGCTTCCAAAGGTACAATGGCAGAACAGGCATAAGCCAGACATTTCCATGGCATACGCCTACATTTTCTCCTGAAAGAGTTTTATAGTTTTAGCTCTACATTTAGGTTGATGATCCCTTTTCTGTTAATTTTTGTGTGGTGTGAGGTAGGAGGTCCAACTTCATTCTTTTGTACGTAGGGATTCAGTTGTCCCAGTGCATTTGTTGAAAAAGACTATTCTCCTATTGAAAGGTCCTGGCATGGTTGTCAAAAATCAATTACCAGTTTTAGATATGCTGAATTTGAGGTAGCTGTGCCCTATCTCCTTGAGAGTAAGCTACATGTGTACAAAACCATGTTTTCTACTGGCCCAGGGATCAATACCTCGAACTCAATAAATGGTGAATGAATTACTACCCATCTGTGCAAAGGACAATCATGCTGCCTCATCACTCAAAGACTTGGACACTCTGAAGCTTACCCCTATCTGCTCTCATGAAGCGACCAGCTGGTTCTCTTTCTAGAGCTTCTCCTCTATTTGGGACTCAATCTCTCTTTATCTGATTCATTCTGTTGCATACAGTTCTATTTTGCATAGTGACACAAACTGAAGAGAGTATTTTCCTTTTTCTAAGGAAAGGAAGTGTTATAAACAGGACCCTGAAGCTGCTCAGTTAGAAATCTCAGCTGGCACAAGGAAGTAGTGCCAGTGGGTACATTTGATTTTGATCTGTTTGCAGATAGGTTCTGAGATGTGGTTGTTTCTGTCAGGGCTTTGAACCTGTTAGTTCCTGTTTTAACCCCTGCTGAGAATCTGCATTTCTAACAAGTTTCCAGGCAATGCTACTGAGGCTGGTTAGGGACCAATTCCGAGAACCACTAGTAGAGCCATGGTTCACGAAACTTATTATACATAAGAATCATCTGAGGATCTTGTTAAACTGTTGATTCTGGTTCAGTATATCTGGAGTGGAAATTCAAATTCTCAGCAGGGGTTCGAAGCAGAATGAACCAGTTTGAACCCCTGGCCTCCATTCTGTGTAAAGGTTACACTAGGGCTTCAGTGCCAGGCCCAATATCTTTTGTGTTCAAGCCAAAGTTAAAGAATCGAAACTACTAATAGACTTCACCAAGTCAGAGCTCAGTGTAAGGAAGACCCTCAAAGGGCCACTAATTAGAGATAAGTTATGAATGGCCGTAAGAACCAGGAACATTTAACCAAGAAAAGGTAAGACTTCCTGAAGACCACTGTTTAATGAAGTGTAAAAAGGAACAGCCAGAACGGAAGATACTATACCCTCGCTCAGTCAAAATCCTGCCAGTTGCCCTATGTCCCCCCCACCAAAATCTGTACTGTTCATACCACTTTTCTGTCACTTTCATCTCAGATGCCCCATGCTCTGTCTTGGCTATATTCTCTCTGAAGCTCAACTCTCACTCGTCTCTGTAGCCTTATCCCCTAACCTCACTGTCTTGCATATAATAGGTACTTAAAATATATCTGTCAAGTAGAACTTAAGCAAATACGACACATGAAAACAGATAAATAAGAGTAGTCATGTATTTATAGTACAAAATGAGTCTACACTTTAAAAAAGTATTCACATTTACTAAAATTATGTTTACATAAATATGTAATACCACCTGTCTTAGTCTGGGTTCTCTGGAGAAACAAAACCAGTAAAGTGTATAAATATATACAGAGAGAAAAGTTTATATCAAGGAAGTGGCTCATGTGGTTATAGAGGCTGAGACGTCCCAAGTCCGTGGATCAGGATAGCGGCTTCTCTTGATTCATGTCACAGGGGCTGGCGAACCCAAGATGGGCAGGTCAGCGAGCAGGGCTCTTGCTCACAGGCTGTGAAGATTGATGAATCCCAAGACCAGCAGCCAAGACCCCAAGTAAGCTGCTAGCTCAAGTCCCAAGAACCAGAGGTCAGACAAACAGGAGACAGCTGCAGGATCCAGAACGAACAACAGCCCCTGAGCCATGCCAGAATGTCAGCTTATGTTTGGATGCGAGCTGCACACTCAAGGAAACTCCCTTTCAACTGACTGGCTACTCACAGCAGCTCCCATCATGGGGGTGATTATATCAAATCTCAACAGGGAAGGGATCACAGAATTATACGACTACCAAAAACACTGAGAATCATGGCCCAACTAAGTTGATGCACAATCTTAACCATCACACTGCCTTCATTGTATAAATAAGATTCATGTGTGTTTACATTGTCTAAACCAACACCAGTGTACATTTTTCTCAAAGATAAAAACTGTAAGGTCAAAGTATTGATCTCTAGGGTGTCTTCCAGTTCTAAATTCTAAAAGTTTGTGATCATCATTCCAATTTCTCTTCTGACCCAAACTAAAAGCTACACAGTACTGGACTATAAACAAAGATGTTTACAACCATGACAATATACACGAGGATAAGTGGCAGGCTCACAGCCTTTTGTTTAAAACCGAACCAGAAGGGAACTTTCTAGCATAAACCACTCATAACTTCTATAGTCAATTAATTTTTGACAAGGGTGCTAAGTCCGTTCAATAGAGAAAGAAGAGTGTCTTCAAAAAACAGTGCTGGGAAAATTGGATTTTCTCATGCAGAAAAATGAAACAGGACCCATGCCTCACACCATACGCAAAAACAAATTCAAAATGGATTAAGGACCTAAGTGTGAAAACTAAAACCATAAAATTCTTAGAAGAAATGCAGGGGCAAGGCTGTTGGACCTAGCTTTTAACAATGGATTGTCTAATATGATAACAAATACACAAACAGCAAAAGATAAAATAAATAAATAGGACTTTACAAAAATTAAAAACTTTTGTTCATCAAAAGACTTTACCAAAAAAGGTGAAAAGGTAAGCTACCATCTGGGAGAATATCTTCAGAAACCATATGTGTTAGTTATCTAGTACTGCTATAACATAAACACCCCAAGTGGATGGCTTCAACAAAGAGAAATTTATTCTCTCACAATCTAGTAGGCTAGAAGTCCAAATTCAGGGCGTCAGCTCCAGGGGAAGGCTTTCTCTCTCAGTCAGCTCTGGAGGAAGGTCTTTCTCATCAATCTTCCCCTGGACTTCCCCCTTCTCCACACAGGAACTCTGGGTCCAAAGGACACGTTCTGCTCCCTGTGCTGCTTTCTTTGTGGTATGAGGTCCCCTCATCTCTGCTTGCTTCCCTTTCCTTTTATCTCTTGTAAGATAAAACGTGGTGCAGGCCACATTCCAGGGAAACTCCCTTTACATTGGATCAGGGATGTGACCTTAGTAAGGGTGTTAAAATCCCACCCTAACCCTCTTTAACATAAAATTACAATCACAAAATGGAGGACAACCACACAATACTGGGAATCACGGCCTAACCAAGTTGACACATATTTTGGGGGGACACAATTCAATCCACGACACCATATATTCAATAAGAACCTAATAACCAAAATACATACAAAACTTCGACAACTCAACAACAAAAAGACAACCCAATCAAAAAAGGACAAATGATTTGAATAGACATTTCACCAAAGAAGAGATTTAAATGGCCAAAAAACACATGAAAAGATGCTCAATGTCATTAGTCATCAAACATCAGAGAGGTACAAATCAAACCCACAATGAGATACCATTTTACTCCCACTAGGATGGTTAAGATTAAAAACAAACAAACAGAAAATAAGAAATGTTGGTGAGGAAGTTCTGTTGTACACAGGGTCACTATGAGTTGGAATCAACCTGATGGCACCTAACAACAACATTGCTTATGAAGCACTAAGTTCTGCTTTTTGGTGATGGAAAAATTGCACTGATTAAGGATAAAGGCTACACAGCCAATTAATGAAATCGATATCAGTAAGTTCCACGCCTACAAAAAGTTGAATTGGCAAATGTGTGATGGTGATATTTACAACAACAACAAAAAAAGAGCAGCTGCTGAGGCTGCTTATGTAAAACAAAACACCCTGTGAGATTTGTTTTCTTGATTTGGAGGTTTAGGGTCATGGTTTCATCGGACATCCCAGTTAACTGGCCTAATATTGTGTTTCATGCTTCTGTTCTACCTCCTACTTTGTTTCACAGTGTCTGGGGTCTTAAAAGCTTGCAAGTGGCCATCCAAGGTATGACAATTGGTCTCCATTCACCTGGAGCAACAGAGAAAGGAGAGTCAGGAATAGGAGGAGGAAATAGAATGTGTGTCTAATTGCCTCCAGGAACCACTGTACCTCCTTTGCAATGAGACCAGAAGAACTGGATGGTGCCCAACTACCATTAGTAAACATTTTGATCAAAGATTTTATAAGCTAACCCCGATCAAAAGGTAAAAATGCAGAACAGAATTTCATATTCTCATGGAATCCAGATTTTCTGAAGCCATGGGGGCTGGATGAAATAGCCCCTGAAGTCTTCTTTAAACCAAAAAATAGTTTAGCTTAATTAGTAAAGAATGTCTGCCTTGAGTGTTGTGTTGTGTTCTTTGGAATCAAACTGACAACAGCAACTAGAGATATTAGAAAGGAAACTTAGGCAGCAGTGAGTTAATGGGGGAGAACAACTCAGAAAATGAAGACGAGAACAGTTGTATAACTTAAAGAAGGTAATCAATGTCACGGAATTGTACATGTGGAGATTGTGGAATGGGTGTTATGTTCTGCTGTGTATATTTTTGACAAATTTTTTTTTTTAAATGACATTTTCATGCACCCTAATCTAAATTCTAACACACTTTACTAGATAAATTTTATGAATTAGAGGGGCAACACTCCCTCCAAAAAATAAGATAACAACTGTCAGCCCCTAAGTACAGAGCCTGGTACAGGGCCGATACATAAGGGATACTACATGCTCCTTGTTCCCATGCCTCCTTCTCTCTTGTCCCCCCCTAGCCCCCACCTGGAGGGTGAACTGTCAGCATGTCCAGATATCTTACTACCAAGTCTAAGGCTCGTTCTCGTGTTTCCTTTCTGATCAGAGCAGGACCTAGGATTGAGGTCATAAAAACGGACAACACATGCGTCAAGGCAGCACGTGCCCTGGCCTACTTTGGCCTGTGATGACAGAGAACATATGGATGGAGGAAAGCAAAAAAGCCCAGAACTGGGGGACACGAAATCTGGGCTTCATGTCCCAATTACCCCACTGACTCGAGAGCCCTGAGCAAGTGATTTCTCCAGAGTCTAGATGCCTGTCTTCCCGTCTGTGAGGCAACGGGATGCGGTCACCATTCAACAGCATTACTGAGCACTTTCTACACGCCCAGTATACTGCAGTAGGTGCTGAGACCACAAGGCTGAACGAACCAGACGTAGCCCTGACCTCTGGGCTACATCAGTGATTCTTATTCCTGACTGCACATTTAAATAAGATGGAGGTTTAAAAACAAAAACAAAACAAAACCTTACCCCAGACCAACTTAACCAGAGTCTAGTCCCGGCCCCCTCTGAGGGGAGGAGGGCCCCTTTGATGTTTCTCTGTACTTAGACGGATGGCCCCGTGTTTCTGAACCTAGCCTCTTGTGCTTTTAAAAATGGCTATTTTTTACAGGTCAAAAATCTCCAAAATGAAAAGGGTAATGAGAATGGTTGTACAACTTGAAGAATGTAATCGGTGTCACTGAAGTGTACATGTGGAAGTTGCTGAGATGGTGTTATGTTTTGTTATGTACATTTTCACTACAATTTTTAAAAATCTCCAAAATAAATTGTGGTTTCATGAATAATCGGGGACAGGGGAGAAGGGATTGCCTTAACTGTGCTAACATCCTATCCTGAAAAGTCATATTGCCTGAGAGTGACCTCTAGCCACACTCACGCCCCCTTGGAGACTCATACTCAAAAGCCACATGCATTGGGCCATAAATGAGAGCTCTCTCCAAAGGGTGTAGAGATGCCTGAACCCACACCATTCTGGATTCATACCTTTGGACTAAAGCACTGTTTCCCATACTTTGGTCAGTCATGATGCTCATCAGTTCTGTTTAACATGAGTGCTATCATTTACTTAAACTCTTTCTTTAAAATCAACTCAGTAGAACAATGAGAGAAGATTGTGCTCTTGTGTGCCACTGAGTCAATTCCACCTCATAGTGACCCCATGTGACAAAGTAGAACTGTCCCATAGGGTTTCCTAGGCTGCAATCTTTATGGGAGGAGATCTCCAGGTCTTTTCTCCCACCGACCAGGTGGTGGGTTTGAACTGCTAACTTTTTGGTAAGCAGCCAAGTGCTTAACCACTGTGCCACCAGGGCTCCTAGAAGAGAAGACTAGCCCCACGAATATTAAAACATAGAGTCTCATTAATTAAAAGTGATATGTTGGCCCATGAATAAATATAGGTCAGTGGAACAGAACAGAAAATACAGAAATATATCCCATTTATTATATACGACAAAAGATGATACTCAGAAAACTGGGAGAAAACGGACTTTTTAATAAGTGGTTGAGATAATGAATAACCAGACTGAAAAGGACAGAAGTGGGTCAATCCCTCAAACCATATGCTGAATTCCAAATGGATCAGAGAGTTAGACATTTGAAAAAGCAAAGAAACCACACAAGTACAAGAAAAAATTGGGTGAATTCAATCTGAGAGTGGAGAAAACTTTTTCAGCTCTGAATGAAAATCGAGAGCAATAAAGGAAAAAAACTGAAAAATAATGAAATGTATTTACTTTTTATTTAGTACTAATACCTACAAAAACCACACGTATTAAACACCTCTTCTGCATCATTTCAGCTCCTCCTGGCCTTAGCTGTCTCTTTACTCCAGTCACCCTCTAAGCAACAGTTTTACCCGGGCTCTGGCCTGCTCCCCTCTAGCTGGCAAGGTCAGCCTTTTGCAAGCCCGCTCCAGGATTCTCTGTTGCCACCCCAGCGGGATGCCATGGGAGCCCTCTCAGTACTCACACATGGACACAGCTAGGTGGGGGAGTGCCCTGTGGGGCAATCCTGTCATGAACGGCAACAGCAGCCTATGGGTACATACGTCTCCCTTCTTCTCCTCAGATGTGAGGGCCTGGGAAACTGAGCAGCCAGTTGGCTTGTGGTGGAAACCTAAACAACAATGAGCGCCTGTGCTGGTTCTTCCTCCCCCCTCCTTCCTGCTCCCGGGGTAACTTGCCTTCCAAAAGTCTTCACACATAAGCCTCTGCCTCAGGTACAGCTTCTGAAGAACCCAGCTAAAACACCATGGATTTGATGTGCTAAGTATTTTTCTAATACATATGAAAATAAATACATAATTATTAAGTTAGAAAAACATGCATCAGGAGGGGAGCATAACTCCCCCATTCTCAAGTACGGTCTGTGTACAGTGACTTTCTTCCAAAGAGTACGGTATGGAGGGGGGAGAAGCTGGCCAACACTATTACCTCGGCCAGGTGCTCAAGGTCAACATCAACAGTCGTAAATCATGTTGGTAGCACATACCCTTGATATGATGGGATGACAATGGCACTTCACCTCCACGATCTTCCCCCCCAAAACCCATAACCCTAGTCTAATCATGAGAAAGATATCAGACAAATCCCAAGAGAGAGGCAGGCTCTAACGTATCTGACCAGGACTCCTCAAAACGGTCAAGGTCATCAAAAATAAGGGAAATCTGAGAAACTCTCACAGACAAGTGGCACCTATGGAGACATGACAACTAAATGTCATGTGGTGTCCTGCATTCGATCCTGGAGTGAGAAAACCAAAGCCAAACCAAACCCTTTGCCATGGAGTCAATTCCGACCCTATAGAACAGAGTAGAACTGCCCACAGAGTTTCCACGGAGCAGCTGATGGATTCAAGCTGCCAACCATTTGGTTTGCAGCCGAGCTCTCAACCACTGTGCCACCAGGGCTCTGGCAAGGGACTTTTAAAAACTGAGGAAATATGAATAAACTATGGATTTTTGTTAATAACAACATATAAATATTGGTACAGTAATAAATGTACCACACTAATGTAAGATAATATAATAGGGGAACCTGGGGCGCAGGGGAAGCGTACTGATGTGGAAATTCTCTGTACCATCTGCTCAATTTTTCTGTAAATCTAAAACTATTCTAAAAAACAAAGCCTATTAATTAGAAAGAAAGGACGAAGATATTTTTAAAAAGCATCCATTCATCCCTGAGCATGGGGCCTGAGATCTGCATTTCTGCAAGGGCAGGTACACATACCCCTTCCCCCAGGGATTCCTATGCACTTTTAAGTTTGAGAAGCAAGTGGAATGCTGAGAGTTAGAAGGGATCATGTCCTTACAAAGAAATAACACGGGGGAAAAAAAAAATCTGCCCACACAGCATCAAACAAATCACCTCTCACGGCAGCAGCAGGAAACAACGGACTAAAGGCACTGCCGCCCCAGCCGTCGGTTAATTCTTTACGCACATACCGCAACAGTTTCTATCCTGAGCGCCAGCTTCTACCCTCTGGGGGTGGCTGCCTAGAAGGCTGTAGTGAGAAGGATCCATGCCAAGCTGCCATGAATGCCATGGTATACTCTCCATTTCAGGTATACTGGTGGTGCCGATATTGATTAAGATCTATCAAGTGCCGGGCACGGTGCTAGGCTCTAGGAATCCAACAGAGATCAGAATAGGCATAATCCCTGCCTTTACAAAGCTTACAATGTAGCAGGAAAATTTTATCATTAAGTCATTATACAGAGTTACAGAAGGGGAAATATGGGATACCACAGCAGCAGACAATAGGGAAGGGTCCATGGCTAGACTAGGGGTCAAGGATTATCTCCCTGAGGCAGTGACACCTGAACTAAAGTTGCAAGGTGAAGAAGCTGACAAGGTAAAGAGGAAAAGGAAGTGGTCAGATTTTAAGCTCCTGTGACATGTTCATCAGATGTTTTCTAATTTAAGGGTTCTTTTAGAGAGAAAGAAAATGAGAACAATGAAATCTGCTCAATAAAGAGAGTACTAGAGTCGGGGGAGGCCCAAGGATGTTTAAGGGCACAGGGGGCTTTTAACAAAGGGAGGGGGCCCTGGGCAAATAGATCCAAGGGAAAAGGTGTATAAAAAGTTGTCAAATACAAGCTTTTGGTAAGCTGTCCACGGTCTCTTATTTAAAGATACACAGAAAACATGTCTTTAGAGCTAAAAAAACAAACAAACAAAAAAAACTCATGTCTCTCTTTTACCACATAATAAGAAGCACACACTGGCTCAAGTTTTTTTGTTTTTGCCATGGATTTCCATGAATTTCACAGCTAAACTATTTTTTAACTTAAGTTTTCTGGTACAATTACCTTCCCTACCCCCCAAATAATATGGCTCCTAACCCAAAAACTAAACCCAGTGCTGTCGAGTCGATTTCGACTCATAGCAACCCTATAGGACAGAGTAGAATTGCCCCATAGAGTTTCCAAGGAGCACCTGGCGGATTCAAACTGCTGACCTTTTGGTTAGCAGCCATAGCACTTAACCACTACGCCACCAGGGTTTCCAATACGGCTCGTGTTATGTCTTTATTTCAACAGTCCTATTTTCTGCCTTTTATAGAGAACTTCCCTGAATCTTTTTTTAGAAGGTGAAGCTTCAATAGCAACTACGGTTTCTACACCATAAAATCATCCCGTGTGGTAGATACGTTATCTAGTAATCTGACAATCAAAAAAAAAAAAAAAGCTCGCTGCCATCAAGTTGATTCCGACTCAGAGTGACCCTAAAGCACAGAGTAGAACTGCCCCATAGGGTTTCCAGGGAGTGCCTTATGGATTCAAACTGCCGACCTTTTGGTTAGTAGCCATAGGTCTTAACCACTACATCACCAAGGTTTCCAATCTGACAAGACGGCAAATTAGTTGAAATCGGAATTGTCCCAGATTTTCCAAGGTTTATCTTAATCATTTAAAAACCCACTGCCATCAAGTTGATTCTGACTCACAGAAACCCTATAGGAAAGAGCAGAACTGCCCCATAGGGTTTGCAAGGAGCCAAGTTTGGTTAGCAGCCAAGCTCTTAAGCACAACGCCACCAGGGCTCCCAATCTTCATCACAGATACAACAAATCACCAGGAAAAAGGAGGTAGAGGATAGGTCATGAACCTTTACTGGCTATCACAAGCTAAGAACTTTTCATATATTCTCATTTCATCCTGCCAACACCACAGTGAAGGAGGTGGGATCATCCTCATGTATTTCTGAGAAAGACGAGGCCCACAAAGGGTAATTCACTCAGTAAGGGGTGGCTGGTAAGCAGGGCAGAATCCCGGGGTGCCTGACTCTGAAACTCAGCTGCTCAGAACACATGAGGTAAAACGTAGCCTGACTCAAAATTTTTTAAAAGTTCATTCCCATACCTACATTAACGCCAAACGCAAAAGCAGAACATGCCTTTCACGCAGCCCTGAAGACAAAGACAGTCCATCTTCGTGTACAACAGCCAGAGCGGAATCGGGAACAGGGTTCCCTCCACTGGTGAGCAGGTGGAACTACACCGTTTCTAAGAAGACTATTGTGATTTTTTTCCCCCCCTTAATCCATTTACTTCGCTTAAGAGCTGGCTATTAACCAAAAGATCAGCAGTTCGAACCTACCAGCTGTTTTTGGAAACCCTGGTGGCGCAGTGGTTAAGAGCTATGGCTGCTAACCAAAAGGTCGGCAGTTAGAATCCACCAGGCGCTCCTTGGAAACCCTATGGGGCAGTTCTACTCTGTCCTATAGGGTCGCTATGAGTCAGAGTTGACGTGACAGCAATGGGTTCAGATACCTTTTTTAGCCCTGCCTTTGTAGTGGGGGAACCCTGGTGGTGTAGTAGTTCAGTGCTACAGCTGCTAACCAAAGGGTCAGCAGCTCGATTCCACCAGGCGCTCCTTGGAAACTCTATGGGGCAGTTCACTCTGTCCTATAGGGTCGCTATGAGTCGGAATTGACTCGACGGCACTGGGTTTTTTTTTTTTTTTGAGGGGGGAGCTACAAGTTAAGACAAGCTTTAAACTTCCTTTTATTAACTTTATCTCTTTCTTTCCCTTTTCTTTGTTTAAAATTAACATCCTGGCAATAGATAGATACTTCATACTTTAGTACCAGTAATAGCATTTTGCTAACTTACAAGGAAGTAATGAGAAATGCACTCTAAAATGCATGCACACAGATATTTGTCAGTGTTTTTTACAATGATGAAATACTCAAAACAAGCTGCTGTTTTTATGTTCTGTCAAATGGATTCCACCTCACAGCAACCCTATATGACAGAGTAGAACTGCCCTATAGAATTTCACAGGCTGTAATCTTTATGCAAACAGACATTCATCTTTCTCCGGTGGAGCGACTGGTGGGTTGGAAACAATGAGCTCTCTGTTAGCAGCCAAGTGCTTAACCATTGCACCCCCAGGGCTCCTTAAAAACAACCTAACTGCCTCCGAATTAGGGAGCTGGAAATAAATTACCATATATCATATGATACACTATTATTCAGCTACTTAAAATGTTTCCAAAGAATATGTAATGAGGAGGGAATGTATATATGTTAAATATAAAATGCCCCACACAAACATACAGTACAACAGCAATGTTGTAAAAATGTTACACTTAACCATGAAAAAGATGTGTTTAATGTGGTTATCCTAAAAAGTAGGATCTGCTGATTTTTATTTATATCTATGTTTCAAATTCTCCACATTCAACACATACCAAATTTAAATAAGAAAAAAAAGACATTTTAAAAGGAGTACGAGAAAATTGCAACCAGAAATTACTTCTACGTTGATATTCTTTCTGTCTAGGAATGGGAAAACACTCTATTCACAGTTGTTTACAATGGGACCAGATCCCTCTCCACCTCAGCCTTGACATTAGTTGGAAGTGTTTTTCTCTAGTCACTATCACTCTGTACTTTGCCACAACACTTAGGACGTATCCATTTAACAACTCATTGTTCCTTCGTCAAGCCTACAGTCTACTGCAAGGCTTCTCAAACTTGGGTAATACAGATCCCCTTTAGAGGGAATTTTGTGTGTGTGTGTGTGAAACAATGCTGATTTAAATTATTGGTACACAACTTAAAAACTTATACAGGTACAAATATAAAACTTAGTTTGAATTTCTTTGCGCTATATAACTAAGTAAGCAAAACAAACCTATAAATACAAACAAAACCACAAAAACAGTAAAAGGCAAAAGGACATTACTTTAAATAGAAGGATGATGCTGCTCAAATTAAACCATCGTCCACAAGATAAATGCGGTGTGGCACTGGGCTAAAAATGGGCATACAGAACAGCAGAAGAGCAGAGCCTAAAGAGGCACACACAGACACACAGACACACAGACAGGAAAAGTCCCATGGGCCCTAGAGCTGATCTACTTGGCATGACTTTCAAAGACATCTGGAGGAATGCTTTCCTCCCCCTATTCTGCAGCACTAAGTTCAGAAATGTATTTGAGAGAGTCCCAGACGGAGCTGGAGAAACATACAGGGCAGAACTCAAATTCACGCAAAAAGACCAGACTTAACAGTCTGAGACTAAAAGAACCCCGGAAGCCATAGCCCCCGGATGCTCTGTCAACCCAAAACTACAATCATCCCCGAAGCCCACTCTTCAGACAAGGATTAGACTGGACTATAAAACATAAAATGATACTCGTGAAGAGTGTGGTTCTTAGTTCAAGCAAATACACAAGACCAAATGCACGGCTCCAAATGCACGTCCAGAGGCAGGACGAGAAGGCAGGAAGGGACAAGAGCTGACTGGATGGACATGGGAAACCCAGGTTGGAAAGGGGGGATGTGCTGTCACATTGTAGGGACTGCAACTAGTATCACATAACAACATGTGTACAAATTTTTGTATGAGAAATTAACTTGAGCTATAAACTTTCACTTAAACACAGCTAAAAAAACAAAACTCTACTCATGGAAAAAAAAAACGTACTTGGATCCCACTGTGTTAGCTAGTACAGACTGAGGGTGATAAACAAGGACTGCATTTGTGACTCTCTGTACCCCACAATGGCTCTGCATATTGTATAAACAAGATTGATCAAATGACCTTGGCTCACATGAGGTGGTTTCCTGCTCCACAAGCAGACCTGGCTACATGCTAGACTGGTGCCGTGCAATGGGTTTCTCTTACATGTGGCCTTTCTGGCCTTGGGTTTATCATTCTGCCAAAAATAATTGGTTGGGCTGCACCTGACCTGTGATTGGTCTATTGTATGCACCTTGTAGGGATTGGTCAGTCTACTAAGCATAAAAAAATATAGAGTGCATAAAACTACTCAATAGGATTAGATGACCTTGTGGGAATTGGCTGATTACTAAGCAAATTAAGGGACTGTGGCCTACCAAGGGGATTGGTCAAGTCATGGTCTGGTGGGAGGGCCATGACTTGAAATTGACAAGGGAAAGGTTCACATAAGGGCTAATTGCATAGAGTGTGAAGGGCATACCTCACTACCATTAAAAAAAGCCTGGAGCAGAGTGCGTCACTTGGACCCAGGGTCCCTGTGCTGAGAACCTCGTAGACCCAGGTGATAGAGGCTGTAACACTGGAGATGGCATGAGATGGTGGTAACCACAGCGAAGCTCAGCACCAAAGGAACGGCAGGAGCAGTACAAGCAGCACCTTGTACTGGAAAGCAGCAGGTCGGCACGAGGCAGCTGCAGTGGGCTTGCCCACCCATAGGGAGAGAGAGAGCTGAGCACCTACAGGCAGGAGGCTTTCTGGTGGAGTAGGGTGCCTTTAGGCACTTGTCAGCAGAGGTAAAGAGCTCTAACACTTGCCCAAGCAGGGCACAGCCAAGAGATGGCCCCCTGCAGACATGGCTAAGACAAGGCCTGTCTGCCTGTGGGCACGGCCAAGAAAAAGCTAAGAGCTGTCTTGGTTGCAAGCTGTCCTGATGGCCAAACTGAGCTGTATCCTGTTACTTCCAAGTTGATCCTGATCACAAGTTGTAGCCTATTGTTGTCATTGTTGTTAGGTGCCATCAAGTTGGTTCTGACTCATAATGACCCTATGTACCACAGAATGAAACACTGCCCAGTCCTGCACCATCCTCACAATTGTTATGCTTCAGCCCACTGTTGCAGACACTGTGTCGATCCAGCTCGTTAAGGGTCTTCCTCTTTTCGGCTGACCCTGTACTTTACCAAGCATGATGTCCTTCTCCAGGGACTGATCCTTTCTGACAACATGTTCCAGGTATATAAGATGTGGTCTCGCCATCCTTGCTTGTAAGGAGCATTCTGGTTGTACTTCTTCCAAGACAGATCTTTTCGTTCTTTTGGCAGTCCATGGTATATTAAATGTTCTTCTCCAACACCACAACTCAAAGGCATTAATTCTTTGGTCTTCCTTATTCACTGTCCAGCTTTCACATGCATATGATGTCATTGAAAATACTATGGCTTGGGTCAGGCGCACCTTAGTCTTCAGGGTGACATCTTTGCTCTTCAACACTTTGAAGAGGTCCTTTGCAGCAGATTTGCCCAGTGCAATGCATCTTCTGATTTCTTGACTGCTGCTTCCATGGCTGTTGATTGTGGATCCAAGTAAAATGAAATCCTTGACAACTTCGATCTTTTCTCCATTTATCATGATGCTGCTCATTGGTCCAATTGTGAGGATTTTTGCTTTCTTTATGTTGAGGTGTAATTCATATAGGAGACTGTAGGCTTTGAACTTCATTAGTAAGCACTTCAAGTCTTCTTCACTTTCAGCAAGCAAGGCTGTGTCATCTGCATAAGACAGGTTGTTAATGAGTCTTCCTCCAATCTTGATGCCTTGTTCTTCTTCATATACTCTAGCTTCTCAAGTCATTTGCTCAGCATTCAGATCGAACAGGTATGGTGAAAGGACACAACCCTGACGCATACTTTTCCTAACTTTAAACCATGCAGTACCCCCTTGTTCTGTCTTAATGACTGCTCTTGATCTATGTAAAGGTTCCTCGTGAGCACAATTAAGTGCTCCAGAATTCCCATTCTTCACAATTTTATCCATAATTTGTTATGATCCACACAGTCCAATGCCTTTGCATAGTCAATAAAACACAGGTAAACATCCTTCTGGTATTCTCTGCTTTCAGCCAGGATCCATCTGACATCAGCAATGGTATCCCCGGTTCCACGTCCTCTTCTGAAACCAGCCTGAATTTCTGGCAGTTCCCTGTTGATATACTGCTGCAGCCGATTTTGAATGATCTTCAGCAAAATTTTGCTTACATGTGACATTAACAATATTGTTTGATAATTTCCACATTTGGTTGGAGCACCTTTCTTGGGAATAGGTATAAATATGGATTTCTTCCAGTTGGTTGGCCAGGCAGCTGTCTTCCAAATTTCTTGGCATAGTCAAGTGAGCATTTCCAGTGCTGCAAAGGTTTGCTGAAACATCTCAATTGATATTCCATTAATTCCTGGAGCCTTGTTTTTCACTAATAGCCTATTATTTCCCTAAAAAACTACACAATCATGAGTATAGCCTGTGAGTTCTACGTGGCCATTGCAATGAATTATGGAACCCAGCAGAAATAGACAGTGCCATGGAGAGGACTGCTGGTACAGAAAAGGAGAAAAAATTGGAGCATGGAGGTATTTCTAACCTCTACCTCACAGGAATTAGCTTTGGGCTTATCCTGATTCTCTTTTCTCCGCATGAACGCAGATGGCTTCTAACACCACGTTACAACTGGTCATGCTTTTCATACACAAGACTTGTTCTGATGGTGGCAGATAAGCTTTCTCAAGATGGGAGGTGATCCTCACTCATTCGGGTCTTACCATCTGCAACTGGTCACCCCTGGAGAGGATTTTGGGGTTCAGGTGTGTGCACTGGCATCTAACCTAGAAAACACTGCTGATATCCCGTCGTAGAAACTCCCACCATAGTCAAGTCACTGATTAGCAATTTTGAAGAATGCTATCCTAAGTTTTAAAAATGATACAAAAAAATCACAAAGAAAAAGACGACTTAATGACATAAAAATTTTAAACTTCTATAAATCAAATCTTTAAAAAATAAAATGCAGACAAGGAAAATGTTCATAGAAGAGAAAGTTCCCAATACATAAAATGACTAAACTATATAAGTAGAAATACACCGCATATTGTATATGCGTGGGTGAGGCTTTTTTGTTGTTTTATAAAGTAGGTGCAGAAATGGGCCTAGTAAATTTTTGATCTGATTCCTTCCAACCTTCTTACTCACCTAGTCCAGTACCAGGCAACAGCAACCCCTCAAAAAATGCTTTTTAAGTGAAGACATGAAAATACATGATCCGCTAGGATCTGTTAGGAAAAGGGAAACAAACCAGACAATAGTCTAGAAAATAAAGAAAAACTCAGACACAGCCTTAATTATCTGAGTAATTTGATTCAAAAGTACAGGTAGTCCCAGACTTACGATGTATTCAAGTTATGACAAACCGCACTTACGATCATCCTTTTTTTTTTTTGGTACATCTTAACAGTTAGTAACATATACTACATATAAGGTTGCAGTATGTAATTTGCTGATGTTATCATTCTCATGCCAGCCCCCAAAGACAAATAAAGATCAGATTTATAAAGACACTGATAATAAAAGGCAATAATAATGAAAACTAAAAAAAAAAAAAAAATGAGGTATTCAACTTACACCAGAACCATTTTACATCAGAGTCGTCAGAATGGAATCATGTCGTAAGTCGGGAACTACCTGTACTTTCTTGCTAAAATATGTGGTTATGTGCCTCAAGTACTCAGTCGATTTTTTAGAATGCATTGCCTGAGATACACTAAAAGGGACAAAGACTTGGAGAATACATTTTAGACTTTATCAATTGGTCATAGCTAGGTACTCCTATGAGATTATCAGTCAGGAGAAAGAAATGATGTGCTACTTTCATTTAAAAATTCATGGTTAAACAAACAAACAAAAAAAGTGTTTTTTCATCATCGAACCAAATTGTTTACAAATAATACCCAAATCAAGCCAGGCTGACAACAGAGGCAGAAAGATGTGTTCATCACACACAGATCCCCTTGACATATTTAAGACCATCTGCAAGAGCTGAGGACTTCAGGTACATGTATATATAAATGTTTAACTATGAACAGTCTATAACAGAGAACTATGCTAAACTGTCAACAGGGTTTTAAAAAACCAAGTATCTTAAAAAGAAAAAGAGAAAAAAGAAACACCGAATGACTCATTTTGGAATAATCATTTAAGAACCTTCATTTCTACAACCATGTCTTTTTACCTGATCCAAAAGAGTTGGAATGGAAAATGTTATTACGCTATTGTTGATTAAAAAAAGAAGTTCTATTCAAGAGGGTCATTTGAAGGGTAATTTTTTTAATCAAATAAACATTTAAAGAAATGAAGACCAGAGAAAGAAATGAACACAAAAAGGAGAAAAGCGTCTGCCTCCAAAACCCTTTACACTTCACAGTACTGACCTCAGCTAAACTGCTATTTTTAACTAATTATATTTTTAAAGAAATTAAAGATTTATTCTTAAAGTTATCTTGATTCCAAGAGCATTTCACAAATGAGACAATACAACCAACCACAGCAAACCCACTGCCACGGAGTCGATTCCGACTCATTGCAACACTGTAGGACATAGTAGAACCGCCCCACAGAGTTTCCAAGGAGCACCTGGTGGATTTGAACTCCAACCTTATCGTCAGCAGCTGTAACTCTTAGCCACTACGCCACCAGGGTTTCCAACAAGACAATACATTATAGTTAAAAAGAAACACAATAAATTAGTTGTTATTGTTCTCTACAGCTTCCATAACCTGGTAGCTTACATCTCCTCCAGAACTGAATATTGACTGCCCCTACAAATGCAAGCATCAGGGACTCAGATTTCCAGTAATCAGGAACTAAAAAAGTCAGAACAATCCTCCAGCTGGAGACAACCAGAAAAGCTGGGGAGGGGTGGTGGAGAGAATAAACATCTGTTTGAAGGCATGGGAGAGCATCAGAGGCTCACAGAGGTAAGCTTAGTGTTTACGGCTATTTCCCACTGGGGCTGCTTGCCAGTTCTGAAGGGAATGCTAAACAGCTTGGCATTGGGATTGGGGTGAACACACTGGCAAAAAGCTGAACACAAGGAGTAAAGGTGAACAAAATTCACAGGTCCTCACAAGGACCATGGCCTGTCTTAGAAACATCTCAGTCCCTGAAACTAAACTGAAGTGACCCCAGGTTTAAGTGAGAATTACCTCTGAAAGAGAAAGCACCATCTTAGGTCTCAGACTATTTCCACACACAATTCTGCAAATATGATGACTAGCATACAATGAAAAAAAGCAACCAAGCACATAAGGAGACAAGACAACATGAATGATAACCAACAGAAACAGACACTTTCTAGCGTCGTACAGATAAGATGCTCAGATACTGCTGTTATTAGACTTTAAAACAATTATGCTTACTACGTTCAAAAAGACAAAAGGCAAAATTGATAATTTTGGCAGATAACTGGGAACACTAAAAAAGAACCAAATGGGAACTAGAACCCAAAAAATATATAATGGCTGAAATTAAAAACTCAATGGGTGAGTTTAATAACAGGTTGGATACAGCAGAAGAATTAGTAAACTGGAAGATAAACGAGTAGGAGATATGCACAATAAAAAAACAGAAGGACAAAAGGATGGAAAACACAAGAGAAAGGTTAAAAGACACAGACGATACACTGAGAAGATCTACAATATACATGCAGTTCCAGAAGTAAAAGGTGAAAGGGGATGGAGCAGAGCAATATCTGAGGTACTAACGACTGAGAACTTCCAAAACTAATGAAAGACATGAAGCCACAGGTTCAAGAAGCCCTAAGAACCCCAATAATAAATAAAAAGAAATCCTTGCCACGGACAGCATAGAAACATCACTGAAAACCAAAGACAAGGAGAACATCTTAAAAGTAGCCAGACCGGGCAGGGCTGGAGGATGGCGGGGAGAGGCGGACAAAAGGCAGATTACTTTCAAAGGAACAACAGATTGACAAGTGACTTCTCAACAGAAACAATCAAAGTCAGAAGACAATGAGCTATAAAGTGCTTAAAAATAATGCAAACCAAGAATTCTGTAACTAATGAAAAGACACTTCAAAAATGGAGAAAATATTCTAAAATTAGATTATGGCGATGGTTACACAACTCTGTGGATATAGTAAAAACCATGAATCGTACACTTTAAATGGCTGAATTTTATGCTATGTGAATTATATCTCAATAAAGCTATTTTCAAGAAAAGAAAAATGCAAGAGAAATAATGACATTTTCAAACAGTCAAACACCGTAAGAATTTATCATCAGCAGACCTGCACTAAAGGAATACGAAAGAGTATTCTTCAGGGAGAAGGAAAATGATCTCAGGTGGAAGGTCAGAAGATGACAAATGTGGCATTGCAGGGCTATGGGGAATGACGGTCCTTCATAAACACTGCTGGAACAACTGGATATCCATACGGGAATGAAATTTAACTCATCTTACACCTTACACAAAAATCAGTTCCAGGTGGGCTGTAGATCTTAATGTGAAAGGCAAATATTACGACTTCCAGAAGATGTTGTAGGAAACTATCTTCTTGACTTCAAGGTAAAAAAAAAAAAATTTTTTTTTTCAAGGTAGAACTCCTAAAAATGAATAAGGCATGCAACTCCAAGAAAAAACTGGGCAAGATATTTGAACAGATGCTTCATAAAAGAGGATACAAATAAACATGAAAAGATTAGTCAAGAGAAAACTACAAATTAAAACCACAAGCGAATACCATTTCACACGCACCAGAATGGCGAAAATGAAGAAGACTGACGATACGAAGTGCTGATAAAGCTGTGGAGCAACAGGAACTCGCGTGTACTTGCTGACGGAGTGTAAACTGGCACAACCGCTCTGGAAGTTTGATATTATCTACTAAAGTTGAAGATGTGCATTTATCTACTAAAGTTGAAGATGTTCTTAGTTTTGACATAGAAATTCCACTGCTAGATCTATACGCAACTTAAATGAATGTACCAGGAGACATACAATATTCATATCAGCATTATTTTTAATACCTAAAAGGTAGCAAGGATGGTGAGACTACATCTCACATACTTAGGACATGTAATTAGGAGGGATCAGTCCACGGATCAGCCCCTGGAGAAGGACATCACGCTTGGTAAAACAGAGGGTCAGAAAAAGAGAGGAAGACCCTCAGCGAGATGGACTGACACTGGCTGCAACAGTGGGCTCAAGCATAGCAAGGATTGTGAGGATGGCACAGGACTGGGCAGTGTTTCTTTCTGTTGTACACAGGGTGGCTATGAGTCTGAACCGACTCGGTGGTACCTAACAACAACAAAAGCTAGAAACAACCTAAATGTCTACCAAGAGTAGAAGTGATTAATTATGATGTATTCCTACAATAGAATACTACAGATCAATGAAAACGAACAAACGATAGTTATAAAAGAATGGATGAAATCTGAAAGACATCTTGAGTGTAAGAAGCCAGGCACAAAGGAACATACATTGCATTATTTTGTTTAGGAGAAGTTCACATACAGGCAAAATAAAACTATAAACACTGTATTTTTTATAGCCTATGTGGCGGAAATGATGACCCAAGAAGTCAGGATCAGGTGACCCCTGGGGAGAGAGCTAAGGTGTGGTGAGTGGGAGGGCACCAAGGCGGCTGGGGGCTGGTGGCGTTTTCCGCCTTGACCTGATACCCCCACACGCAGTGCTGGCTGCCTGGGTGACAAATCAACGAGTGATACATTTTTGGGGTTTGCACTTTACCAAGGCGCAAGAATAAAGGACAAGGCGTTGAGAAAGGGGAGACGAAAGGGGGTGAGCAGCTTCAGATCCAGGAGAAACTATCGCTTTAAGAGTAAGCCGAAACGGGGCATGTTGTGAACCCCGAACACGCGGCTTCTCCGTGGGTAGAGCCCCCCGAGAGGAAGGCCAGAGGGGCTTCAAGCCGGCCCCCTCAGCGTTGAAAGGCACCGGACGGGGGGCTCCGGCCAACTCCTGCCATCGCGCGGCCACACCTGCGGAGGGTAGGTGTCCCCGACCTCCCTCGGTGCCGAGCTGCCTGGAAGTGCCTCCCGCGAGCCCCGAAGGCCAGCGCATCCACCCACCCAGACACTCCAAAACCCTCCCATCGTTCTCGACGCCCCCCGATTCTCCCGAAGCCATTCCCGCGCTCTGGCCGCCCCCAATCTCCGCAGACGCCCTCCACGCGGCTCCGGGCGCCCCCGGACCCCCCCAGCTCGGGCTCCCGCCCCCCGGTCGTCGCCCCGCGCGGCCGCCGGACTCACCTCATTGTCGCTGCCGGGGTGGCGCGGGCCGGGCGGGCGGCGGGCGGCGGGGCGCGGGCGTTAGCGGGGGAGCCGGCCCCGGGCGCGGCGGCTCCGCGTCTCGCTGGGCTGCGGGCGGCAGCGGGGGCGCATCTTCTCGGGCGGCGTCCGGGCCGCTAGCCGCGGGGCGGGTCGGCGGCGGCGGCGGCTGACAGCTGGGCCCCGGCCCCTGCCATCTTGGCGGGCGCGCGTGCCCGGGCCGGGGTGCGCGCGCGCCGGGCGCCGCGGCGAGGGGGGCGCGCGCTGTCGGCGTCGGACGCGGCGGCGGCCCCCGGCGAGCGCGCGGCGGCGCGGAGTCCGCGGAGGGGACAGGCGGGGGCGCGCGCGGGCGGCCCTCAGCCCGGGCGCCGAGCTGGCGGGTCCGGGCGTGCCCGAGCGCGTCCCCCCGCCCGCTGAGGTGAGTGCCCGCGCGGGCCCCTCAGCCCGCGGCCGCTGAGGTAAGTGCGCGCGCAGCGGCCGGAGCCCGACACAAAAGGCGCGGGGCTTCTCCGTCCGCGCCTCTCCCGGGGGGCTGAGCCGGGGGCCACGAGGGGCGGGGCCGTGAGGGGCGGGGCCGGCAGCCACGAGTGTGGCCTTGAAAGGAGGGGCTGTGGGGCGGGGCCGGGAGGGGCGGGGCCTGAGAGGAGGGGCTGCGAGGGGCGGGGCCGGCAGCCACAAGTGTGGCCTTGAAAGGAGGGCCTGTGGGGCGGGGCCGGGAGGGGCAGGGCTGCGAGGGGCGGGGCCGGCAGCTAGGGGTGGGGCCGGCAGCCACGCGTGTGGCCTTGAAAGGAGGGGCTATGGGGCGGGGCCGGGAGGGGCGTGGCTGTGGGCGGGGCCGGGAGGGCGGGGTCATGAGGTATGGTGCCTCTTCTGGGTCCCGCCACGAGGACGAGGGTGCCAGCACGTGAAGGGCCCATTCCTGCCTCCTGAGGTGTCTCCACCTAGTGGTGTCACTCGGAGGGTGTGGAGGTGCCCACTGTACCAGGTGACGCTGGTACACTACACTACACAAATTTTTGTGTAGTGTTTTAACAGAAATTTATTATTTTATATAAAAATATCCCTATAAAAACCAAAAAAAGGTTAGTTATAATAATAAAAACATCTTTCGTAAGCCCAGCTTACATGTATCAATACACATACAAGGCTAAAACTCTACGCTGATTTACTTTTTGAGCCTTCTAATGCGCTCAGGTCAGAGCTCGTTATTACCCAATTACAATGATGCTTCGAATCAGGTGCTTTATGTCTGCACGTGCTACAAGCACACTCTTTTCGTAGCTGCCGGTGTTTTTATAGTCTCCGATTTCGTCACGTTTTCTGGTGTCTCAGTACAGTGTTGTGGTAATTAGTATTTGTGAACCAGTATCAGTAACTTTTTTGAGAATGAAGTAGTAACTAAAGGACAAGAAGGAGTGATATACCTGAATTACGATTTATCGGTGACATTAGTACAAAAACATTATTAAGGATCCTGTATGGACTGGTACAGGAGGAGGTCCATGGAGTGGGTGATACCATGAGATACCACACTGGGTGACAGCAGCCCTGGTGACGCCACTGCCCCCACGAACACAAAGAGGCTGCTGAGGATGCAGGTGGATGCACGGTAGCCTGAGGATCTCCCCTACCCTGGCCCTGCTGTGTGCCCTACCAGCTGGGACACAGGAGGCAGCTGGTGTCCTCGAGGTGTCGAGGTCTTTGTGAATGAGCAGGAGCTGGGACCCGGCGTTGCTGCTTGGGGGCCATAGAAACATCTGAAGACCCCTGTCCTCCAGTCCTCCAAGAGTCCTGCTCCCAAACCGCAGCCTGTGAAAAATCCAGGACTTCGAACCAGTTCGTTCAGGTTCAAACCCCTGCTGAGAATTTGCATTTCCACCTCAGACATACTTAAATTGGAATCTACATTTTAATAAGATCCCAGGTGATTCTTATACGTAATAAATGTTGAGAACCACTGCTCTACCAGTGGTTCTCAGAATTGGTCCCTAACCAGCAGTATTAGTATCATCTGGGAACTTGTTAGAAATGCAAAAATCACACTGGTATCACACAGCACAAAGTTGGTCATCCAGGTTTTCTCTTTTTTTAAAATACACATCCATCTATCTTCGTTATCTAGTGCTACTATAACAGAAATGCCACAAGTGGATGGCCTTAACAGAGAGAAATGTATACTCTCCACAATTTAGGAGGCTGTTGTTTTGTTGTGAGGTGCCGTCGAGTCACTTCCAACTCATAGTAACCCTATGTATGGTAGAATGAAACACTGCCTGGTCCTGCACCATCCTCACAGTCATTGTTACGCTTGAGCCCATTGTTGGGGCCACTGCGTTAATCCATCTCGTTGAGGGTCTTCCTCTTTTTGCTGACCTTCTACTTTACCAAGCATGATGTATATGAGACATGGTCTTGTCATCCTTGCTTCTAAGGAGCACTGGTTGTACTTCTTTTGGCAGTCCATGGTAAATTCAATATTCTTCGTCAACACCACAGTTAAAAGGCATCAATTCTTCAGTCTTCCTTATTCATCATTCAGCTTTCACAAGCATATGAGGCAATTGAAAACATCATAGCTTGGGTTAGGTGCACCTTAGTCTTCAAGGTGACATCTTTGCTTTTCAATGCTTCAAAGAGGTCTTTTGCAGCAGATTTGCACAATGTGTCTTGATTTCTTGACTGCTGCTTCCATGAGTATTGATTGTGGATCCAAGTAAAATGAAATCCTTGACAACTTCAGTCTTTTCTCTGTTTATCATGATGTTGTTCATTGGTCCAGTTGTGAGGATTTTTGTTTTCTTTTTGTTGAGGTATAATTTATACTGAGGGCTGTGGTCTTTGATAATCATCAGTAAGTTCTTCAAGTCTTCTTTCAGCAAGCAAGCAAGGTTGCGTGATCTGCTTACTGCAGGTTGTTAATGAGTCTTGCTCCAATCCTGATGCCCCGTTCTTCATATAGTCCAACTTCTTGGATAGTTTGAGGTTCGGGTCTCTGGGTGTCTATTCCCTTACCCAGCTGCTGCCCCTCCCTCACCATCCACCGGTCATCAGAGTTCCTGAGTCATCGTCACATCTCCACTTTCCTTCTCGTGTTTGTCTGAGCCTGGAGTCAAAGTCATGGCAACCCCGCGTGTATCAGAGTAGAACTTGTGCTCCATAGGGTTTTCAGTTTCTGATTTTTTTCAGCAGTAGGTCATCAGGATTTTCTTTCAAGGCGCCTCTGGGTGGACTTGAACCTCCAACCTTTTGGTTAGTAGCTGAGCACACTGAATCTGAGTCGACTCTACAGCAGCTGGTGTTTGGTGGAGTCAAACTTGCAAGCAAACCTTACTCTCCTTTGTTTTGTCCTGTTAGCTGCCCCTGTGGGTTTCAACCCCTCCTAACTTTATTTCCTCTCTTCTCACGGCCAAGACTGGTTTCTTTGCCGCAGAAGAAGGGTCTTGTTGGATCCTAAAAATTACCAAGATGGACAAGCCTCAGGTTACCTGGATATGTCTTGTCCAGGTTGTCCTCTGAAGAGGGCGGGATTACCACTGGTCAGTGCATATCAAAGTCCTGTGAGAAGACCTCCCAAGCCTGTTCCCAGCCAGGTTTATGGATACACTTTCAGCATGTGGCCCACTCTAACCCCCAGACTGGGCATGTTCTCAGCTGCCCTGGAATCTGATAAGTTGTTAGCATCATGTGATTGTAAGAATGTACCTTGGGAAATGTCGATGGCAGATTTGCTGTAGAGCACTGGCACTAAAGGTGAGGGGCACATATCCCCTGCCTCAGTTCCCTGCTGATGTATTGCTGCAGCCATTTTTGAATGATCTTCAACAACATTTTAGGTATATAAAAAAAAAAAATGAAAACATAAAATGTGTATACAAATGTTCATAATAGCCAAAGAGTAGCAACAACCCAAATTTCCATCAACTGATGAATGGATAAACAAAATGTGGTCTAGCCATAAAACGGAATATTATTCAGCAATACAAAGTAATGAAGTACTGATACTGATACACGCTACGAGTTGGATAAACCTTGAAAACGCTGTTCTAAGACAAAGAAGCCGGCCACAAAAGACCACATATTGCATAATTCCATTTGTATGAAATGTCCAGAATAGGCAAATCCATACAGACAGAAAGTAGATTTGTGGTTGCCTAGGACTTGGGTAGGCATGGAGAGAGGGGTCATTGGGGGTGACCGCTAGTGGGTACTGGTGTTTTTGGGGGTGATGAGAATTTTTAAAATCGATTGAGTGATGGTTGCACAACTGTTAATATACTAAAAAGCACTGAAGTATATGCGTTAACTGAGTGAATTTTCTGGAATTTTAATTATATCTCAATAAAACTGTTAAAAAAAAAAAGAGTTCACCAAGTTTCAGGCAGGCTTTGTGTAGAAAGATGCATGCCTCGACAAGAAATGTCCTTTTGAGCTGTCACGTGAGTGACATCTTAGGCAGGGCAGGATTTCAGGTTCGCGGGCCTCTTCTCTCCCGGATCTGTAAACGTCTAGCTTCAAATCACAATAAGAAAACCAATGACCAGTCTGATCTTTTTTTTCACACAGGTTCTTCCTGCCTGAAAGCTGTCAAAGCTTCCTGTTATCTTTGGAATTTAGAAATGTCACCACAGTGCAGTGAGTGAAATCCTAAAGAACCATAAAAATATAATTAAAAAGTAACTGGGGAATTTAAAAATACGTTCCTAGATAACTCTTAGCCGAACGAAGAAATCAATAGTAAAACTATAAATTAATTAGAAATTAATGAAAATGAGGAAACTTCATCCAACGCCTGAGGGATATGGTTGTAGCAGTACCCGGAGGAAACTATATAACGGTGGATGCTTTTATATAAAAATCAAGAACCGGTTGCTGTCGAGTCAGCCTTATCTCATGGCTCCCTCACGAAGCTGTAGCCCGTAGGGCTTTCTTCTCTTTCCGAAGCAGCTCTCCAGGACTTCCTTCTTCTTTTTCTGTTGTGCTTTAGATGAAGGTTTATAGAGCAAATTAGTTTCTCATTAAACAATTAACACATACTGTTTTGTGACTGTGGTTGCTATCCCCACGACATGTCAGCACGCTCCCCTTCTGGACCTTGTTGTTGTCGTTAGGTGCCGTCGAGTCGGTTCCAACTCATAGCGACCCTGTGCACAACGGAACGAAACACGGCCCGGTCCCGCGCCGTCCGTAAACAATCATCGTTACGCTTGAGCTCACTGTCGCAGCCACGGTGTCCGTCCACCTCGCTGAGGGTCTTCCTCGTTGACCTTGGGTTCCCCGTTACCAGCTTTCCTGTCCCCCCCGCCTTCTCGTTCTTGCCCCGGGTGATGTGCCCATTCATCTCATTTTGTTTTATGGGCCTATCTAATCTTTGGCTGAAGGCAGGCCTTTCTTCTGAGGCTCCCCTGGCTGGGTTTGAACCACCGACCTTTTGGTTAATGGCCAAGCACTTAGCCATTTGCACCACCCCTGGCCTAGTATTATGTAACGAGGATAAATGAATGAATGAGGCATTTAACTTAAGCTAAAAATGCACAACCAAATAAATAAAAAGAAATTATGAGGAAGGAATGAATGAAGATAAAAACTGAAAATAATGAATTAAAAAAAAAAAACTACAGAAAACTGAAATTAAAATCAGCTTCTTCAAAAAGAACTAAAAATGGAAGGCCCACAAAGCTTAAGAACTAAGACCAGAGACAACAAAAGCACAAGACACCCAGCAATGAGGAAGGGGCTGTAACTGCAGGGGTAAATGACGGGAAAATGATCGCAAGAGGATACCATTACCATTTTATTTCACGACGTTCGAAGATTTAGATGACATGCGTGATTTTCGAAAAAATGAACAGGCAGAAATGCTGCAAGGAGCCCTGGTGATGCAGTCGTTAAACACTTGGTCACTAACCAAGAGGCCAGCGATTTGAATCCACCAGTGGCTCCGTGGGAGAAAGATGTGGCAGCCTGCTTCCATGAAGATTACAGCCTTGGAAACTCTATGGGGCAGTTCTACTCTGTCCTATAGGGTCGCTAGAAGTTGGAATTGACTCAACAGCAACGGGTAGATATGCCGTAATAGGGGAGCTTCTTGAACTGAACCCTAAAATCTAACCGATGGCTAGGTGCACCTCAAGGGTAAGCACTGGGGAAACCAGCTGTCTTCAGATCTGCTTGGAGAAATGTTACGCACGTGACCGTATATAACCGAGGGGTCTCCTGGCCAGTCAGCAAGTGGAGAATCATCAGAGGTGGGCTAGGAGCCCACCACTCACTGGCGGCCTTGAGCAGACCTCTGCCCTTGCTGGGCCTCAGTTTCCCCTGGAGTTGGATTCAGGTATGAGGGTCAGACTAGACTAGAGCCCCTAGGGTAGCTGGAGGTAGCCTGAGGTGGGACCAGGGAGGAGGGCTCCAGGACAGAGTTTTGGGGCCACCTCCAGCCCCTACTGCCTCAGCGAGAGCCCCAGCGCTCTCAACTGTGCTATAGAGTGGACTTTTCTGGAAGGTCTTATCTGAGGAAGGGTTTTACTGCTAAAGCAAAGTTTGAAAATCTTGATCCCCAGGCCCCACCCTCAAGTCACTTCTACCCCTGACCATTTGATAACATTCGCCCTCCAAAGACCGTTGGTTCTGGTTTCATAAGTTTCTGGTTTCTCAGCACTTAGAACTTTAAAGGTGTTAAAAGGTAATCTAGTCCCCATATGAAGATGTGTGTGTGTATGTGTGCGTGCTTTTTCCTTCTTTGACAAAATGACTGCTTAATTTGGAACATACTTTAAAGTTGCTTCTCTGAGTGACCCAAAACGAGGCGAGAGCACGGGGGCTGGCAGACAGCTCCCCACAGACACCCGGCTTTCTCCTCTGAGAATGATGAGTTTTCCCATTTCGGTAAAAATAGTTCCGTGCAGCTTCCGCCAGAAGAGAGAAAGGGAGGGAGGGCTCGTTTGCTAAAAAAGCAGCAGCCTGCCAAATCGCTGCTCTCATTTCGGATTCCATTTTTGCAGAATATGTCAGAGGACGTAAAGATGTCCTTGCCCTGTGACCTGGTCATTCCATTTGTGGGTGCTGGCCCTGAAGAAAGAAATTTACCTAAAAGGAAAGATGTGCACTGCTGTGTCCTTTGAAGTAATGAAACACTAGGTGCAGGATAAGGTAGTCACGGGTAAGGGCAAAGAGGGGCCCTGGTGGCACAGTGGTTGAACACTTGGCTGCTAACTGAAAGGTTAGTGGTTTTAATCTACCAGCCACTGTTACAGAAGAAAGCTGTGTGACAGTCAGCTTCCGTGAAGGTTACAGCTTTGGAAACCCTATGGGGCAGTTCTGTCCTGTCCTATAGGGTCACTCTGAGTCAGAACCAACTCGACAGCAACAGGTTTTAGGGGCAAAGGCTCAGGAATCTAATACAAGCTCAACCACCCACCCTGGCGCTCACAGCTGCATTTCTGTGATAACCTGTCACCGCCGGGCACTGTGCTGGAGACAGAAGACTGAACAAGATGCCGAGCGTTTATGTTTCAGAGAGTGTTAGGGACTGACATGACTGTTAGGGATTGAATTGTGTCCCCCCAAAATATGTGTCAACTTGGCTAGTATTGTGTGGTTGTCCACCATTTTGTGATCTCATGTAATTATCCTGTGTGTTGTAAATCCTAACCTCCATGATGTTAATGAGGCAGAATTAGAGGCACTTATATTAATGTTGTTGTTGTTAGGTGCCATCGAGTCAGTTCCGTCTCATAGCGACCCTATGCACAACAGAACAAAACACTGCCCGGTCCTGAGCCATCCTCACAATCGCTGTTATGCTTGAGCTCATTGTTGCAGCCACTGTGTCAATCCACCTCATTGAGGGTCTTCCTCTTTTCCGCTGACCCTGTACTCTGCCAAGCATGATGTCCTTCTCCAGACACTGATCCCTCCTGACAACATGTCCAAAGTATGTAAGACACAGTCTCGCCATCTTTGCCTCTAAAGAGCATTCTGGCTGCACTTCTTCCAAGACAGATTTGTTCGTTCTTTTGGCAGTCCATGGTATATTCAATATTCTTCGCCAACGCCACAATTCAAAGGTGTCAACTCTTCTTCGGTCTTCCTTATTCATTGTCCAGCTTTCACATGCATATGATGTGACTGAAAATACCATGACTTGGGTCAGGCGCACCTTAGTCTTCAGGGTGACATCTTTGCTCTTCAACACTTTGAAGAGGTCTTTTGCAGCAGATTTACCCAATGCGATGCGTGTTTTGATTTCTTGACTACTGCTTCCATGGCTGTTGATTGTGGATCCAAGTAAAACGAAATCCTTGAAAACTTCAATCTTTTCTCCATTTGTCGTGATGTTGCTCACGGGTCCAGTTGTGAGGATTTTTGTTTTCTTTATGTTGAGGTGCAATCCATGCTGAAGGCTGTAGTCGTTGATCTTCATTAGTAAGTGCTTCAAGTCCTCTTCACTTTCAGCAAGCAAGGTTGTGTCATCTGTATAACGCAGGTTGTTAATAAGTCTTCCTCCAATACTGATGCCCCGTTCTTCTTCATATAGTCCGGCTTCTCATATTATTTGTTCAGCATACAGATTAAATATGTATGATGAAAGAATACAACCCCGACACACACCTTTCCTGACCTTAAACCAATCAGTATCCCCTTGTTCTGTCCGAACAACTGCCTCTTGATCTATGTAAGGGTTCCTCAAGAGCACAATTAAGTGTTCTGGAATTCTCATTCTTCACAGTGTTATCCATAGTTTGTTATGATCCACACAGTCGAATGCCTTTGCATAGTCAATAAAACACAGGTAAACATCCTTCTGGTATTCTCTGCTTTCAGCCAGGATCCATCTGACATCAGCAATGATATCCCTGTTTCCATGTCCTCTTCTGAAACCAGCCTGAGTTTCTGGCAGTTCCCTGTCGATATACTGCTGCAGCCGTTTTTGAATGATCTTCAGCAAAATTTTGCTTGCGTGTGATATTAATGATATTGTTCTATAATTTCCACATTCAGTTGGATCACCTTTCTTGGGAATAGGCATAAATAGGGATCTCTTCCAGTCAGTTGGCCAGGAAGCTGTCTTCCATATTTCTTGGCATAGACAAGTGAGCACCTCCAGCGCTGCATCTGTTTGTTGAAACATCTCAATTGATATTCCATCAATTCCTGGAGCCTTGTTTTTTGCCAATGCCTTCAGAGCAGCTTGGCTTTCTTCCTTCAGTACCATTGGTGCCTGATCATATGCCACCTCTTGAAATGGTTGAATATCAACTAATTCTTTTTGGCATAATGACTGTGTATTCCTTCCATCTTCTTTTGGTGCTTCCTGCGTCGTTTAATATTTTCCGCATGGAATCCTTCACTATTGCAACTCAGGCTTGAATTTTCTTCAGTTCTTTCAGCTTGAGAAATGCCGAGCGTGTCCTTCTCTTTTGGTTTTCCATCTCCAGCTCTTTGCACATGTCATCATAATACTTTACTTTGTCTTCTCAAGACGCCCTTTGAAATCTTCTATTCATTTCTTTTACTTCATCATTTCTTCCTTTTGCTTTAGCTGCTCGACGCTCAAGAGCAAGTTTCAGAGTCTCCTCTGACATCCATCTTGGTCTTTTCTTTCTTTCCTGTCTTTTCAATGACCTCTTGTTTTCTTCATGAATGATGTCCTTGATGTCATTCCACAACTCGCCTGGTCTTTGGTCATTAGTGTTCAATGCATCAAATCTATACTTGTTATGGTCTCTAAATTCAGGTGGGATATACTCAAGGTTGTGGGCTTGCTCTGATTTTCTTCAGTTTCAGCTTGAACTTGCATAGGAGCAATTGATGGTTTCTTCCACAGTCGGCCCCTGGCCTTGTTCTGACTGATGATATTGAGCTTTTCCAACGTCTCTTTCCACAGATGTAGTCTTTTGATTTCCGTGTGTTCCATCTGGTGATGTCCATGTGTATAGCCACCGTTTATGTTGGTGAAAAAAGGTATTTGCAATGAAGAAGTCCTTGGTCTTGCAAAATTCTATCGTTCGATCTCTGGCGTTGTTTTTATCACCAAGGCCATATTTTCCAACTACTGATTCTTGTTTTTTGTTTCCAACTTTCATGTTCCAATCACCAGTAATTATCAATGTATCTTGATTGCATGTTCGATCAATTTCATACTGCAGCAGCTGATAAAAATCTTCTATTTCTTCATCTTTGGCCTTAGTGGTTGGTGCGTAAATTTGAATAATAGTTGTATTAACTGGTCTTCCTTGTAGGCATATGGATATTATCCTATCACTGACAGTGTTGTACTTCAGGATAGATCTTGAAACGTTCTTTTTAACGATGAACATAACACCGTTCCTCTTCGGGTTGTCATTCCCAGCGTAGTAGAATATATGATTGTCTGATTCAAAATGGCCAATACCAGTCCATTTCAGCTCACTAATGCCTAGGATATTGATGTTTATGTGTTCCTTTTCATTTTTGATGATTTCCAATTTTCCTAGATTCATACTTCATACATTCTAGGTTCCGATTATTAATGGATGTTTGCAGCTGTTTCTTCTCATTTTGAGTCATGCCACATCAGCAAATGAAGGCCCCGAAAGCTTTACTCCATCCACGTCATTAAGGTTGACTCTACTTTGAGGAGGCAGCTCTTCCCCAGTCATCTTTTGAGTGCCTTCCAACCTGGGGGGCTCATCTTCCAGCACTATATCAGACAGTGTTCCGCTGCTATTCATAAGGTTTTCACTGGCTAATGCTTTTCAGAGGTAGACTGCCGGGTCCTTCTTCCTAGTCCGTCTTAGTCTGGAAGCTCAGCTGAAACCTGTCCTCCACAGGTGACCCTGCTGGTATCTGAATACCGGTGGCATAGCTTCCAGCATCACGGCAACACACAAGCTCCCACATTACGACAAACTGACAGACACGTGGGACATGAGGTGGGATAAAATCTATAGGATTATGTTGTACCTTGAGTAAATCTCTTTTTAGATATAAAAGAGAGAATCAAGCAGAGAAGGGAGGGACCTCCTACCACCAAGAAAGAAGAGCCAAGAGTGGAGCATATCCCTGTGCTGAGAAGCCCCTAGACCAGGGAAAGATTGATGGCAAGGACCTTCCCCTAGAACCAACAGAGAAAGAATGCCTTTCCCTGGAGCTGGCAACCTGAATTTGGACTTCTATCCTCTTAAACTGTGAGAGAAGAAATGTCTCTTTGTTAAAGCCATCTGCTTGGGGTATTTCTGCTATGGCAGCACTAGATGACTAAGACGACGACCTTGTTTGGAAACGGTCTTTGCAGAAGTTATCCGTTTGGCTAACATGAGGTCACACTGGAGTAGGGTGGGTCCTAATCCTAGATGAGTGGTGTCCTTATAAAAGAGGAGACGAGACAAAGAGAGACCCACAGAGGGAAGACGGTCATGTGAAGGTAGAAGCAAAGATTGGAGTGATGCGTCTACAAGCCAAGAAATGCCAAGGATCAGTGGCCATCACAGAAGCTGGGAGAGAGGCATGGAGCAGACTCTTCCTCAGAGCCCTTGGAAGGAATCAGCATGGTTGACACCCTGATTTTGGACTTCTAGCCTCCATAATGGTGAGACAATACAGTGCTGCTCTCATCAGCCTCCCAGTTCTTGGCAGTTTGTCACAGCAGCCAAAGGATACAGTCACGCAAGGAGCTCATGGGCATTGGCTGCAGACATATAAACAGACACTCCAGTTCAATGTAATACCGCCCCCCTGACTGCATTCCAGGGAGGCTTCCTGGAGGAAGAGACTTTTAAGCTGACTTACGAAAGTTAACAGTGGTTGGCCAGAAACAATGGGAGGAAGAGTGTTGGGTCTGAGAGAGAACAGCGTGTGTAAGGTGGTGACAGGGAGTGTGCTTGGCGGGAGACGGAGAGAAGCTCAGTGGTGGAAGCAGAGAGCCAATACTGGAGAGGAATCTGGAGCCGACTGAACAGGCCCTGCGAGTGACATGAGGAGTTCAGGCTTTTCCTAAGAGCCACTGAAGGGCATAAGCGAGAGAGTGATGTGGTCAGATTTATAGTAGATATCTCATGCTGATTCCCATGTGTGGCCAAATCCAGGACCACAGTGACTGTGGTGGCCAGGGTAGATGGATAGACATGGACCTGTGTGGTGGCTCTTTAAGGGGCAGAATCCTCAGTCCTAGAGAGCAGACGGTGCAGGGGTCAAGAGCGTAGATGAACATTGTGAACTCCACTCCACCTCACTCATGGTGGACCCTTAACAAGTTAACCAACCTTGTCGTGTTTTTAGTTCCCTCCTCAGGAAAGGTGGACGAGACTGATAAATCGCTCACCTCAGATGGCTGCTGAAAGGACTGAAGGGCCCAGTGTAAACAGCTTTGGAGGTGCCTAATAAAACGAACAAAACAAACTCATTGCCATTGAGTCAATTCCAACTCACAGCAACCCTATAAGGCAGAGTTAAACTGTCCCATAGGGTTTCAAAGGAGCACCTGATGGATCCAAACTGCTGACCTTTTGGTTAGCAGCCCAACACTTAACCACTATGCCACCAGGGCTTCCTGAAGGTGCTTGGCGTGTGGTTAAGTCCTCCCTACCCAACGCTATTTGAATTGCTACTGTTGTTGGCAGCTTGTTGATGTAGGCAGTGGCTCAGAGAGAGGGGATAAGGGAGACGCCCAGGCTTGGGCGCTTGGGAGGTTGGAGGACAGGTTTTGGGGAGAAGGGGATGAACTCATGTGGGGCATGTGGAGGCCGAGATACAGTGGGTCTGATGGTTAAGATTGTATGTCAACTTGGCTGGGCCATGATTCTCAGAGGTTTGGCAGTCGTATCATGTTATGCTCCCTTGTGTCTGTCACTTTGTTGTCCTGTGGCGGCTTGCATGTTGCTGTGTTGCTGGAAGCTATGCCACTGGTATTTAGATACCAGCAGGGTCAGCCATAGAGGACAGGGTTCAGCTGAGCGTCCAGACTAAGACAGGCTAAGAAGGACCCGGCAGTCTACTTCTGAAAGGAATTAGCCAGTGAAAGCCTTATGGATAGCAGTGGAACATGGTCTGATATAGTGCCGGAGATGAGCCCCCCAGGTCGGAAGCCACTCAAAAGATGACTGGGGAAGAGCTGCTTCCTCAAAGTAGAATCAACCTTAATGACGTGGATGGAGTCAAGCTTTCGGGACCTTCATTTGCTGATGTAGCATGACTAAAAATGAGAAGAAACAGCTGCAAACATCCATTAATAATCAGAACCTAGAATGTACAAAGCATGAATCTAGGAAAATTGGAAATAGTCAAAAATGAAAAGGAACCCATAAACATCGATATCCTAGGCATTAGTGAGCTGAAATGGACTGGTATTTGAATCCGACTATCATATAATCCACTATGCCGGGAATGACAACTTGAAGAGGAATGGTGTTGCATTCATCATCAAAAACAACATTTCAAGATCTATCCTGAAGTACAACGCTGTCAGCGATAGGATAATTTCCATATACCTACAAGGAAGGCCAGTTAATAAGACTATTATTCAAATTTACGCACCGAACACTAAGGCCACAGATGAAGAAATTGAAGATTTTTATCAGCTTCTGCAGTCTGAAACTGATCGAACATGCAATCAAGATGCATTGATAATTACTGGTGATTGGAACATGGAAGTTGGAAACAAAGAAGAAGGATCAGTAGTTGGAAAATATGGCCTTGGTGATAAAAACAACGCCAGAGATCAAACTATAGAATTTTGCAAGACCAAGGACTTCTTCATTGCAAATACCTTTTTTCACCAACATAAACAGTGACTGTACACATGGACCTCGCCAGATGAAACACACAGGAATCAAATCGAGTACATCTGTGGAAAGAGACGATGGAAAAGCTCAATATCATCAGTCAGAACAAGGCCAGGGGCCGACTGTGGAAGAAACCATCAATTGCTCCTATGCAAGTTCAAGCTGAAACTGAAGAAAATCAGAGCAAGCCCACAACCTTGAGTATATCCCACCTGAATTTAGAGACCATATCAAGTATAGATTTGATGCATTGAACACTAATGACCAAAGACCAGACGAGTTGTGGAATGACATCAAGGACATCATTCATGAAGAAAACAAGAGGTCATTGAAAAGACAAGAAAGAAAGAAAAGACCAAGATGGATGTCAGAGGAGACTCTGAAACTTGCTCTCGAATGTCAAGCCACTAAAGCAAAAGGAAGAAATGATAAAGTAAAAGAACTGAACAGAAGATTTCAAAGAGTGGCTTGAGAAGACAAAGTAAAGTATTATAATGACATGTGCAAAGACCTGGAGATAGAAAACCAAACAGGAAGAACTCGCTTGATGTTTCTCAAGCTGAAAGAACTGAAGACAAAATTCAAGCCTGAGTTGCAATAGTGAAGGATTCTATAGGGAAAATATTAAATGGCACAGGAAGCATCAAAAGAAGATGGAAGGAATACACGGAGTAATTATACCAAAAGTAATTAGTTGATGTTCAACCATTTCAAGAGGTGGCATATGATCAGAAACCGATGGTACTAAAGGAAGAAGTCCAAGCTGCTCTGAAGGCATTGGCGAAAAACAAGGCTCCAGGAATTGGCAGAATATCAGTTGAGATGTTTCGACAAATGGATGCAGAGCTGGAGGTGCTCACTTGTCTTTGCCAAGAAATATGGAAGACAGCTTCCTGGCCAATCAACTGGAAGAGATCCATATTTATGCCCATTCCCAAGAAATGTGATCCAATTGAATGTAGAAATTATCATTAATATCACATGCAAGCAAAATTTTGCTGAAGATTATTCAAAAGCAGCTGTAGCAGTATATCAACAGGGAACTGCCAGAAATTCAGGCTGGATTCAGAAGAGGACACGGAACCAGGGATATCATTGCTGATGTCAGGTGGATTCTGGCTGAAAGCAAAGAATGCCAGAAGGATATTTACCTGTATTTTATTGACTATGCAAAGGCATTTGACCGTGTGGATCATAACAAATTATGGATAACATTGCAAAGGATAGGAATTCCAGAACACTTAATTGTGCTCATGAGGAACCTTTACATAGATCAAGAGGCAGTTGTTTGGACAGAACAAGGGGATAACGAGAGGTTTAAAGTCAGGAAAGGTGTGCATCAGGGTAGTAGCCTTTCACCATACCTATTCAATTTGTATGCTGAGCAAATAATCCGAGAAGCTGGACTATATGAAGAAGAACAGGGTATCAGGATTGGAGGAAGACTCGTTAACAACCTGCGTTATGCAGATGACACAATCTTACTTGCTGAAAGTGAAGAGGACTTGAAGCACTCACTGAGGAAGATCAAAGACCACAGCCTTCAGTATGGATTGCACCTCAACATAAACATAAAGAGAACAAAAATCCTCACAACTGGACCAATAAGCATCATGATAAATGGAGAAAAGATTGAAGTTGTAAAGGATTTCATTTTACTTGGATCCACAATCAACAGCCATGGAAGCAGCAGTCAAGAAATCAAAAGGTGTATTGCATTGGACAAGTCTGCTCCAAAAGACCTCTTTAAAATGTTGTAAAGCAAAGATGTCACCTTGAAGACTAAGGAGCGCCTGACCCAAGCTGTGGTATTTTCAATCGCATCACATGCATGTAAAAGCCGGACAATGAATAAGGAAGACCGAAGAAGAACTGACGCCTCTAAATTATGGTGTTGGTGAAGAATATTGAATATACCGTGGACTGCCAAAAGAATGAACAAATTTGTCTAGGAAGAAGTACAACCAGAAAGCTCCTTAGAAGCAAGGATGGCACGACTGTGTGTTACATACTTTGGACATGTTGTCAGGAGGGATCAGTGTCTGGAGAGGGACATCATGCTTGGTAAAGTACAGGGTCGTCAAAAAAGAGGAAGACCTTCAACAAGATGGATTGACTCAGTGGCTGCAACAATGGGCTCAAGCATAACAATGATTGTAAGGATGGTGCAGGACCGGGCAGTGTTTCGTTCTGTTGTGCATAGGGTTGCTATGAGTTGGAACCAACTCGACGGCCCTTAACTACGATGTTATGATCACCTCCATGATGGGATCTGCTGTGAGAAGCCAATCAGTTGAAAGGGAGTTTCCTTGGGTGTGTGGCCTGCATTAAATATAAGTGGACATTCTGGCAAGGCTCATGGCTTTTGCTCATGCTGGATCCTGCAGTTGGCTCCTGTTCGTCTGACCTCCAGTTCTTGGGACTTGAACCAGGAGCTTACCTGCGGTCTTGCCTGCTGATCTTGGGATTCATTGATCTTCGCAGCCTGTGAGCAACAGCCCTGCTGTCGGACCTGCTAATCTTGGGTTCACTAGCCCCTGCAGCTACATGAATCAGGAGAAGCCTCCAGTCTCACCTATAGACTTGGGACATTTCAGTCTCTACAGCAACGGGAGCCTTGATATAAATCTCTCTCTATATACACTTAAACACTTTACTGGTTTTGCTTCTCTAGAGAACTCAGCCTAAGACAGTGGGGTAAGCAAGTAGAGACGCCCCATGGGCTGTGAACGTGCAGGTCTGAAGCACAGGGGGCAGGCTGAACCAAGATGTTGCTTTGGGCCTTGTCAAGGTTGAAGAGGCCACCAAGGCCCTGGGAGCTGTGGAGATAACCCAGGGGAGGGTGGAGCTAGAAGAGGGCCTGGGAGAGAGCCCTGGGGAGCCCCAAGATGTAAGGGATGAACTGGGTGGGGGGGGTTGCTGCACAGAGGGGAGGACAGGCAGGCAACATGGTTCAAAGGAAGAGCAGGAAGCGTGGGGTCTGGAATCCCAGAGGAGAGAGCATCCAGAAGGGAGTGGTGGGTCAGCCATGCTAGAGCTGCTAAGAGGTCACAAGACTCGGCCATCTGTTTTACCCTTAGAGAGGTGACCAATGACCTTTGTGAGAGCACTTCCCATGGACAGGCGTGGGCAGAGACAGCTGGTCTGGTGGGGTATGGTGAGGATAGACAGTACATTCAGACATCCCTCCAGCTGGGCCTTCTCTGCTTCCCCTCTGTACTTTGCCTTTGTGCCCATCTCAACACCCGTGAAGTTGGTACTACCATCTCCAGGCTGTGCTCAGCCCTGGACACAGGGTGAACTGACTCCACCTCTGTCCCTGGGGAGCTGGCAGCGTGGGGGATGGGCACCAAATGCTTACACACTTGATTCCATTACTTTGAGGTCAGGGCCACAGGGGAGAAGGCGTCTGAGGCCAGCCTGGGGTGAGCAAAGGCCTTCCCGGGGAGCATGTGGCCGGCCAGGGAAGGAGCAAGGGCAGCAATGGAGGGGGAGGGGTGTTAACATGAAAGATCTGGGCCTGTTTAAATGTTGAAGGACGGGGCCTGGGAACATGGTCTCCCGTGAGGGAGCTTTTATTAATTTTCCCTGTCATCATCGGCGTGAGTGAGAGGGACGGGTAAGGCGCCATGACGCAGCCATGTGGTGGCGTGTTATGTAGCCCATAAGTGTTATTTATAAAGAGGTTAGAACGACATGGGGAAAAGCTTATGAAGTTACAAGAGAAAAAATAGTATAAAGTATTGTCTACGCAATATGCTAACCATGGAAACCCATCCAAAAATCTGTGCGGAGAAAAAAAATTCAGGAAAGAAATGCGCTAGAAATCAGAGTGGCTATTTCCGGGGGTGAGAGAGGGATCTGCTCGGTTTCTTTTTGCGCGTCTCTGATTTGGCTATAATGAGTATGGATGCTTCTTAGGGCTGCCCTAAAAAAATCCCACACACGGGGTGGATTATAAGGACAGCAGTGTACTGTCTCACAGCTCTGGAGGCCGAGGGTCCGAGGTCAGGGTGTCTGCTGTGTCGGTCCCTTCTGAGGCTCTGATGCAGAATCTGTCCCACGCCTCTCTCCAGGCTTCTGGTGGCTGCAGGAGTTCCTTGGCTTGCAGCTGCAGCGTCACATGGTTCCTTCCTGTCTCCTCCCCTCTTTTATAAGGGCACCAGTCATATAGGGCTCACCCTTCTCCAGTATGACCTCATGTTAACCTGGTAACATCTCCAAAGACCCTATTTCCAAGCACACACAGATACAGGGGTTAGAACTTCAACATATCTTTTGGGGGCATGCAATCCAACCTATAACGACTGGTTTTATAATTACGAAGTACCAAACCAAAAACCAAACCATTGCTGTCGAGTCAATTCCAACTCACAGCGACCCTAGAGGACAGAGTAGAGCTGCCCCGTAGGGTTTCCAAGGAGTGCCTGGTGGATTCAAATTGCTGAGCGTTTGGTTAGCAGCCAAACTCAACCACTACGCCACCATGGTTTCCTGTCACCTTTATTTTATAAAAAAGAACAAACTAAGGCAGTTGGGGGCTGCCCCCTTCCAAGGTCATGGCGACCTTGGTCAAATCCCTGTTCTCCAAGGGCTTTGGTGGGGCTGAAGAGGGGACTGAACAAAACAGCATTTCCCCACGTGTGCTCCTGGGGACTCTGGCCTGGCAGGGATGCCCCAGGAGGAAAGGCTTTGTGGCCAGCCAGCGTCAGGGAGCCCTGGTTGCTCACCTCCCGCCTAGGCCTCCCCCGAGTGGCCCTCACTCTGCCACTCAGCTCTCTGCTCAAATGCCACCTCCCTGAGTGCCCAGTCTCAGCCTCTCCCCTCCATCCCTCCTGACCCCTGCCTGTCCTCAGCTGTCACTCTCATTGACCTCCATCTGTTGCTGTCACTCCTCAGGGCTACATGACAGCAAGGACTTTGGTATCCCACAGTATTCCTCACCCCCTAGGACAGTGCCTGGCCTGGCATCAGGATGGTGCTCACTGAACGAATGAATGAATGGACACAACAGCCCCTCTGGATTCACGATATAGATTGATGTATTAAAAGCTCTAGAACAAGGTCCTTGGGCAGTGCAAACAGTTTGCACTTGGCTGCTAACCAAAAGGTAGGCTGTTCGAACCCACCCAGCGGCACCAAGGAAGAAACGGTCCTGGCGATCTGCTCCCATGAAGACTGCAGCCAAGAAAACCCTATAGAGCAGTTCTGCCCTTACACACATGGGGTCTCCTAAGTCACAAATCAAAAACAGTACAAAAGCCCTAGAAGGTCCCCACTAAAAGCCCTGTTCAACCCTGAGACTCCCAAACTCAGTCTATTAATATCCCGTGGAATCGATGCTGCACAGAACACACTTTGGGAACTACTCCCCCAAGATGACTCCCAAGTCTCACTCAGTTCCACTGTTCTAGGATGTGTTCAAATACACATTGCCGTTATGGGGCCAGCCAGAGCATCTCTCGGGAGGCATGCGATGCAGGGCTGCCCGTCTGGACTCAGAGGCTGGCTGCGCTGAACACGTGGGGCCCTGCTCCTCCTGGCCGATGTCAGGCCGGTGCTGTCTCAGCCCGAGGAGAAGAAAGCAGGAGACAACATGCCGGATCACGGGAAAGCCTTCACTGCAGGCTGAGTTTCTGGAAGCGCTTTCAAATCAGCCAGATGCTGTGGACCAGCAAGGACTGCAGGTGAGGGTGGGCATCGCAGGTGCCTCGGAGGCCGGGGGTGCAGGGAGGCCAGCTGGCTTCCCCTGTGGTGTTTCAAGTGTGGATGAGGAGCCGATACTGTGGCTTCTAAAGCTGTCACCTCTGTGTGGACCAGAATAAAACAGGCCCCTTGAAGACGGAGGACCACCGTACGGTCCCACAACTCTCTAGGGGCCAGGCCATATGCCAGCCTCTGGCTATCCCAGACTGCTCTGTTTTTCAGTAGCCGTGGTTCTTAGGTCCTACTCATTGCTGGTAGGAGTCTGACTCATGGTGCCCTATGTGTTACAGAACTGCTTCATAGCGTTTTCTTGGCTCTAATCTTTATGGAAGATCACCAGGCCTTTCTTCCATAGCTTTGCTAAAAAACTAAAAACCAAACCCATTGCCATCAAGTTGATTCTGACTCACGGCGAGTCTATAGGACAGAAGAACTGGGTTTCCAAGGAGCTGGTGGTGGATTGGAAGTGCCAGCCTTTTGGTTAGCAGTCATAGCTCTTCACTGCTGTGCCACCAGGGCTCGATATCTCTGCTAGGTGGGTTCAAACTGCCAACCTTTCAGCTGGTAATCGAGTTCAAAGGTTTGTGCTGCTCGGGAGCTATCTTAGTGTCCTGGAGTAACTTCAAGAGCAACCCACCTGGCCACAAGGATCTCAGAAATGCCATGGGCCACACAGCATCAGCCGAGCCATGGAGGGAGTCCGGAAATTTCCTAGTCCAGGCACAGGTAGGAGGGAGACACTGCCCCAAATGGGGTAAGCTGAAATGTTAAAAGCAAAATCTTTTCCAGTGTCTTCCCACTCTGCCCCTCTCATCACCATGGCAACGCACTGAATCAAAGAGGCAAGAGGAGGGGTTCCAGGCCCTCCCTTGCCCAGGGGCCTTGTTCTGATACCACTCTGTGCTCGTCATTGGGCCCCAGGGGCCTCAGTTGCCTGATTTTATACACCAGGGGAGCTGACTCTTACACAGTCTAAGGAAATTGGCTGGGAGCCAGGGTATAAGAGAAAAGCCCTCAGGCACCTGTCCTGGCCATTCTGAATTTGTCCTTGAAACCCTCACCTGCAGAAACTGGCAGAGGGACTGGGACGGAGATTTCGCTTGGCCTCCGAGTTCCCTTTCTCCTCCTTTTACATCAGGCTCCATATGAGTCACCTTCTCCCCTGGAATGGCACGTGATTTCTACGATGCCAGGCGAGGGGACGCTGAGCCCTGGGCTGATATTCCACCTTCTGGGAACAAAAGTGCCCAGTGCTCAAGTTTGGGAGGTGCCAGCATAAACAGGTGTCTGAGGCTGGGTTCTCTAGAGGAGCAAAACCGGTGAAGAGTATGTATATAAATATACAGAGAGAGATTTATCTCCAAGCTCATGCAGTTGTGGAGACGGGCAAGTCCCCAATCCAGGGGCCAGGTGTCAGGCTGGAAGCTTCTCCTGACTCGTGTGGTTGCAGGGGCTGACAAACCCAATATTGGCAGGTCAGACAGCGGGCTGCTGGATCACAGGGCTGCCGGAGCTGGCAAATCTCAAAATCTACGGGTCAGACCAGTGGCATCACTGGGAGGGTGTGGGGGGTGTGGACCATACTGGGTGACATTGTCACAGGGGGGTGACACCAAAATGTCTGTAAAATTTTTGTGCACTGTTTCAGCAGAAATTCATTATTTTGTATAAAAACACCCCGGTAGTTAGTTATAACAATTTTTTTCATAAGGCCAGCTCACATATGTCAATACACTTCGAAGTCTAAAACTATGTGACTCCCTTTTTGAACCTTCTAGTATGCTCCAGCCGGAGTGGTCCTTGTTACCCAATTATAATGACACTTTGAATCACGTGGTTTCGTCTCCACCCGCTACAAGCAGGCGCTGTTTTTTCATTGCCGCAGGTGTTTTATAGTCGCTGACTTTGTCAAATTTTCTGGTGTTTTGGCTACAATATTGTGGTAATTAGCACGGGGAGGGGGGTGGTGACACCAGGAGTTACTGCACTGGGTAACACCATTCCCAGTGGCACCACTGATCAGATAGCCGGCTGCTGGCTCACGTCCCAAGAACCAGAGGTCAGGGGATGAGGAGTCAGATACAGGATGGAGAAAGGGGGAGCTTTGCCAGAAAGTCCGTATGTATTGGAGGCAGGCCGCGCCCCCAAGCAAACTCCCCTTTCAACTGACTGGCCGTCACATCAGATCACAAAATGGAGGTTGATTACATAGTATCTGCCTAATCAAGGGGACAGCTAACCTTAACCATCACAACAGGCTTCTTTATGACGGGACATTTCCGTGCCGTCAGAAGCAACTGCAGCGACCTGTCTAATAGTGGGAGGCAGCGCGCAGCACCCTCCCAAGTGATTTAACCCGGGAGCCTCGGTTAGCAGCGCCTCCAGCGGCGCTCGGAGGAACAGCAGCCTGGGAGTGCAGGCCTGGAGCGAGGCGGCGGGAACGCGCAGGTCCCCCCCGGCCCTGCCACCGGCCGCTCAGTGACCGTGGCGAGTACCTGTCTCTCTAAAGCTCAGTTTCTTCATCTGTCAAGAGGGCGAGGCCTCCCTCTGGGGGCTCCTGTGAGGGTGAGAGAAAGTGCCAATTCCAAATGCTGGCCGGGGATGGGACAGCGGGCGCGCGCACGCCCTGCCAGCACCCTCCGTGGAGAGCAGACAGGACAGATCTCGGAGGCCGAGCGTGTGCACGCCCTGGGAGACCAGCGGTCCACCCCTAGGTGTGCGTCCCAGACAAGCTCACACATACGCACAGGCTACCCGCATACCCATGGCCATTGTGTAACCGGACGTGGATCCAACAGGTGCGGCGTCCAAGGCGCTGCCAGACCGTGCGCAGAACTGACAAAGGAGGTTCCCAAAAAACCTTACATGACCCTTAGCTTATTAGGCTGCCTCATCCACACTGAGGGTGCTGAAGGGTCGGGGATAGGAAAAATAAAAGGATTTGGGAGGAGGATTTCTTTGGGGGGAAAGCTGAGCTGCTGATTCCAACCCCCTTCTCCCAGCCGGGGAATGGGTCTTGCTCGCCTCTCACCCAAGCCAAGTGGGGAGCTTGACAGGTATCCCCTGGAATTTGTGGAGGGATGGCTGGGAAATCTGAAGTCCACAGGGAGGCTATTGGCCAGATGGCCAGAGAAGGCTGTGTGGGGGGAAGTACCTGACGCTTCCTGCAGACCAAAGGTGGGCCACCAAGCAGGTGGGGTCAGCTAAGATCCTGTCCACAAGGCCATATGCAGGGCGGCGGGACCTCAGCCACAAACAGGCTGGATGGCGGTGGACCTCTTATGCTCCAGGGCTGCAGAAGACAGAGCTGCCCAGACAGAATGTTTTCACCCAGATCAAGGCAACTACAGGTGAGAGACCATCGGCAATGTTGGAGGTCTCCAAAGAACCCCTGAGAGGAAGGGTCCCACCCAGAGCGGGGAGAGCCATCTTAACCAAGTAAGGATGTTCTTGTCCTCCTTTCCCTTTCTCTGTCCCCACACCCCAACCCTAATGAGTCCAGAACAAATTTGGCAAGCTGGAGGAAGACAGACCACGCTTGGCTTTCTGCCAGCAGAGGGCGCACCTGTAGCCAGTCCTAGCCTGGTGGGGGTGGATTTTAAGTTTAAACCAAGTTCAACTTAATTATTTCCTGGGACTGGACACTATTACTTACTTATTTGAGACAGCGAAAGGACCTAATAGTAATTATGGTATTTTTTGTTTTTCACAGCTTTTGCCGTAGGTTTCCTTTTGTTGGGGCCACAGTTTCAATTACCCACTGCTGCGTTGCAAGCCATCTCAAAACTTTGTGGCTTAACACATTTAAGAAACAAAATTCTGATGATTCTATGGGTTGGCACGGCCCAGCTGGACTGTTCTGCTCCATGAGGTATAGCTGGGGTTACTCAGGAAACTCATCCAGCTGCAAGCCCGACCTCCAGGGCACCCTTCCCACGGCCCCTCCTCCTCCAGGGGTATCTTACAGGCCTGTGCTCCTTACACTGACAGCCAGTGACCTAAGAGGACATGTCCCAAGGTGCAAGCACTGCATGGGCCCTGTTGGCCTCATGTTGCTGACATCTCACTGGCCAGGGTCCTCGAGAGAGAAGACTAGCCAAGAGCAGAAATATGGGAGGTGTGGCTCACTGGGGCCCCTGGGTGGTGTAAGTGGGCCACACGCTTAGCTGCTTCCTGAAAGGCTGAGGTTTAAGTCCACCCAGAGGCACCTCGAAAAGGCCTGGCAATCTACTTCCAAAATATCAGCCATTGTAAACCCCACAGAGTGCAGTTCTACGCTGACACACATGGGGTCGCCAGGAGTCGGAACTGACTTCACGGCAACTGGATTAATACAATTTTTAGTTTTAAAAAATTTTGTTTAAAAACTATTTATCCAAGTTCTACATGCACATAGTTTAACGAGCCAAACATCGGCTATCAAAGCAGCTGACTCAAACGTGGGTTGTATGCTGACCCAGAGCCATCCTATGGGACAGAGCAGAGGGATCTCTAAGCTGGATTCTTTACAGCAGCAGATTGCCAGGTCTTTTCTTCCATGGAGTGGCCGGTGGGTTCAAACCTCTGACCTTGTGGTTAGCAGCCGAGCCCTTAACCATTGTGCCACCAGGGCTCCTTAACGTGTAGGTAAGGATGAGGTTTTTCTGTAGGGAGTGGGTGTTCCCAACACCAGCCTTCCCCCAGGGGAACATCCTGGGATGCAAGAGGAGAGACAGGCTTTCTCCTCTCTGGGACAGGGAGGAGCTGGTCCTGGACTGAGACTGGAGAAGCCTGGAGAGGTCCTGGCCATGTGCCAGGAGCAAGTGCCCTCAGCACGCCTGCCCCCCATCCCTGGTCCATTCAGCAACCAGGGCAGCAGTTGGGGCACGCTCCAGCCTCAAGGTGGCAAGTGCAGCCAGCCCCTTGACCCCCAAGGTGGGCTGGACAGGGTTTCGGCAGCAGTGTCCAGTGAGCCCTGGTGCCGGGACCTGGTGGGGGTCATCACAGTGGAAGAGCAGAGTGAGGGGGAGCATGAGGTGTGTGGAGCAGAAGCCCCTGTGGGAGGCCTGGACACCTTGGAACGAGCTGGGCTGCAGTTCGAGGGGGCGTGCGTGAGAGAAGTCTGGGCCTCATTTGTGGGCACAGGCTGGCATGTGTGGAGCCAGGGTCAGGGCCTGGACATCCTCCCCTCCCCCAGCATGGGGCCTTGGCTGTCTGAGTGCATGAATGAATGAATGAATTTCGAACGAATCTATAAAAGGAAAAGCTGGCAGCTAGAGACCCCGGGGGAGTCCCTGGGTGGCACAAACAGTTAAGTGCTCAACTACTAGTTGAAAGGGTGGCGGTTCAAACCCACCCCGAGGCACCTTGGAAGAAAGGCCTGGCAATCTGCTTCTGAAAGGTCGCAGCCTTGAAAGCCCTATGGAACACAGTTCTACTCTGCACACGCGGGGTCGCCGTGAATTGGAATCTGGTTTGGTTGTTTTTTTAGGGGCCGAGAGCAGTGGTTTGGGGGTCGGCGACTTAGCTGTGTGACCCTGGTCCAGTCTCCACTCATCCTCTGAAGACGAGGCTGACAGGTACACAGCCAGTCCCGGGTGCCGGGCATCAGCTTACTGCCCAGGGCGGATGGTCCAGGCCCAGGCTCCTCAGTGTGGGCCTGGCTGGCAGTGGTGGGAGGTGCTGCCTTCAGCGGGGGCGTGGGCAGTTCTCTGGGGAGCTCACTCAGGCATCTTCCCAGCCCCCCGAAACTCCTGTCATTACCTTGGCTGCCCCAAAGCTGAACACTACACTCCTTAGCCCCAGGCCGTGTGATGTGGGAACAGCTGCCATCACTAGACCTTCGCCGCAGAGGGGTTGTCGAAGAAGCAACGTTGGAGACCCTCCACCCGCTGAGGGGGGTCCATCTGTATGAGGGGGGTGGGGGGAGAGCAGCTTTCTGCTGAACAGGAGCTGAGAGACATGCACTTGATACAAAGTAGCAACAGATTCCAGGCCTCTTCTTCCTGGGTTTTTTTTTTTTTTTTTTTAACTTTATAGAAAATATCAAATATACAAGACTAGAGAGAACCTCTCATCCAGCTCCAAAAAATTAGCAACATTGAGAAAATCTTGATTACTCTGTCTCCCCTGACTGTCTGCGGAGACTGGGGTACTTTAAAAGCAAGTCCGAGACACTATGTCATTTTACCTAAAAATACTTCAGCTCTGATTGACATTAGCTGCTGCTGTGCCAGTCCCTGACTCCTGGCGATCCCAGACACAACAGAATGTCCTGTGCCATCCCTGTGATCTGCTGCAGACTGGACTGTTGCGACCCATGGGATTTTTCCCTCAATAGGGTTTTAACTGGCTAATTTTCAGAAAGATTGCCAGGCCTTTCTTCCTAGTCCATCTTAGTCTGGAAGCTCCGCTGAAACCTGTTCAGCATCAGAGCAACGCGCAAGGCTTCACTGACAGGTGGGTGGTGGCTGTGCCTGAGGTGCACTGGCCGGGAACTGAACCCAGGTCTCCTGCATGGAAGGCGAAAATTCTACCACTGACCCACCACTGCCTCATTCAGCTCTGATAAGGGCATTTATGTCAACACCATCACATCACTGCCCTGACAAACTTAACCACGATTCCTCCATTTCATCTAATACTCACACTTCTCAGTTGTCAGAAACCAGGCCCGAGGTCTAAATGCCCAGCCCTGCCAAAGGCTGAGATACGTGAAACGAAGCCTGGAACATGGAGTCACCAAGCTTGCCTCCCTACCATGGAAGACCCCATGTGAGGTGAGGGGCTTTCTTCTGCTGCCCCCTTCCTCTCCTGGCTCCTCTCCACCTTGCTGGCAGCGCCTTCTTCTTCTCCTGCCCTGGAATCCTGGAGGCCGTCTCCTCGCGGGCACCTCAACCTCACAGTACCTTCCAGAGCCAGCCTCCTGCAGGGAGTCTCGGATTTGCGCCTTCACCGAGGATTTCTGTTCCACGCTCGCGTAGCCAAGTGCCGACTCTGTGCGTCCACTAGGATGTCTTGGAGGCACCGTGACTATGTCCATAGGTCGAAGCCCTGCATCCTAGTGAACGGCAACACCACCAGCCCAGGAGCGAGTTGGGAGCAAGTCCAGTCCATCACCAGCCTGTGACGCCCCCTGGGACCAGTTCCTTTACTTTTCCCCCTCAGGCCATCATCTCTCCTGGGCATGATGGCGACAGCCCTCCGCCAGGCTTCTCCCCAGCCTGCTGACCCTTTACACCACGATCTGACTGCTTCCCTCTTAAAACCCAGGAGTGCGTGTGCCCCTTGCTCATAAGGACTCAGATAGAGCCCTTCAGGGACCCACAGGCCTGGCCAGGTCTGACCCCTGCCCAGGGCCTGGCCTCATCTCCTGCAGCCATCCCTCACGCTGTGTGCTCTGGCCACCTCTGTAGTCCTCCCCCGCAGGAGACGCATGTGCTGCTCTCAGCATCTAATGCCTCTCTGCCCGCTCTGCCAGCCATTCCTTCTCTTCCTGCACCTCTCCAGAAAGTTCCCTGGGCCTGACACTCACCGTGTCTCCCTGTATATGCCTGCATCTCTTTTATGTCATGCGCCACCGTTGCCACTTTACACGTAACTGGGCAGTCACCATACTAACGTCTGTCTCCTTCACGGCACTGTGTAACAGGGACCTGGCCTATTCTGGCCCATCCTTGTATTCCCAGCACCCAGTGTATTATTTGTTCAGTGAATGAGTCAGGTAAGTTTGGAACAAGTGCTAGTCTTGGGGACGTTCTCTCCTTTCTCCATCCTCAGTATATCCAGCAAACGACTGCTTCCCCTGAGTTGTGGTGAACTCCCCAAATGCCTGCAGCAAGGTACCTGATGGGTGCCCTTCCTGCCACACCGTCACCAGCCCCATTTCCCAGGTCCCAAAATGGCTGCCATGGACTACCAGGGACCCATCCCCAAGGGCCCAGGTGGCTGCCAAGAGGAGGAACCTCCACATTGGTTCCCTTCACCCCGCCAGAGCACCATCCGTCCTCCCGTGTCCACCTATCGCCAGCAGTTTCTGCCTCAGGGCCTCTTCTGCCCCTCGTCCTGCAGACCGCTCCTTTCCCATCAGAGAAGTGGCTAGAGCATGCTTTGCACGTCTGTCTCCCTCTGACGCCAAGCAGCTGTGGGGTGAGGCCACCTGACGCCTCCCTGTGGCCAGGAGGGGTGGGCACTGAAGAGGACCCCAACACTCAGGTACCCATGAGACAAGTCAACATACATTTTTGCAAATGGCTTGGCTCTGAAATCCAGGGTGCTGTGGATTTAACAACACTGCAAGCTGCAACTTGTCAGTAAGCAGAACTAATTGCACGCTCTTCCCGGCCTCTGAAACACTTGCACACCAATGTCCACTGTTTCTGAGAAAACCCAGTGCCCACCCTATGTATGGCACTATTTGTATGGGACTGCCGGGAAGACGAGACTCTGCTTGCCAAAACAATTTCATCTTATTAACACGAACTTTAAAATGGCAGGTTAAAAAATTTCCCTTAGGCCTTTTTTCACTAGAAAATTCTCTTACACAAGCAAACTTAACTATTTTAAGTAAAAATAAATAAAGTGTGCACTCAACTACTAACCTAAAGGCTGGCTGTTTGAACCCATTCAACGGCACCGTAGAAGACAGTCCTGGGAATCTGCTTCCGTAAGGATTACAGCCGAGAAAACCCTACAGGGCAGTTCTACTCTGTAACATATGGAGACACCATGAATCGGAATCGACTGGACAGCAATGGGTACTGTCCTTGTCTTTTGCAGGGAAGCAGGTAAGAGGCACTATGGCCCCAAAGACCCCACGATGCAGGGGAGGAAAAGGCCAGGCTACATGGTTGGGAGGCTGCCCCCTGCCTCCTGGACCTCTTCCCAGCAGAATCCTGGAGACCCTAGGCCTTGTCTGCCTGAGAGGGGGTGAGTGGCCGCACGGTCAGCGCTCGCTACCTGAAAGGGTGAGGGAGCAAACACTAAATACCTGCAAGGCTAACAGCAGGTTGTTTGAAGAATTTCACTTAAAATGTAGGCGATTATGAAAAAAAGTAAAATAAAACGTAGGTGATTAAGGAGAGTGCAAGATAATCCGTGTATGTCCTTTCTCCATGACTGAGCTTGGAAAATAGAGGTAACATGCAGAACTAACTCAAAGTGGATCTTGCAATTTCCAAGTCAACAACGGGCCCCCTTCCCTTCCCTCGTCCGGCTATCCCCTCATTTATTAATTCTAAAATGATTTTTTGGTAGTATTTACCTAACCATGTGAGCTAACAACTGGACATGGTAATGAAGCCAAATTCTTGATATGGATCTGATCTGACGACTGCTTACACATCACACGGCAACGATGGCTTCACCTGCAGACGACCCGGCTAAGAAAATCTGTCCGTGAAACAGTATAGTGTAAATCACATCTAATTTTAAATATTTTAATTTATATTCTTTCATGAATATCGGTCAATAAGAAATTCACTTTTCAGATTTTATTTCATCATAGAATATATGTGGTAAGGGTACATACGAACAAAGCCACCGTGGATACACGTCGTTGGCTGCTCTCCTGCCCTCTGGCCGCAGGCTGGAGGTCAGCTGCTCCACACAACCAGCGCTGTAGAGCTTGGAGAATTCATCGGCCAGCCTCTAACAAGTAAAAATCTTAATATTTGTGTTGAAGTCTGCTTATTACTCTCCTATTTTAAAATCCGAGATACATCCCCCAATGTAAACAATAAATTTCAATCTGTCACACAATCGAAATGGATAAGGCCTTCTTGACAAATTTATGCCGTCTACGTTTTACTCAACAGAACACAGCCTTGCTTCGCACGGGAAAGAGCCGCCTGCACCCAGGGCCGGGGGAGAAGCTGCCCTTCGCCCTTCCTGGAGCCGTTCCGGGCTGCTCCCCTAGCAGGTTTATGGTACACTTAAAAGACATCTTTCTGACTTGGTCTACTTGGTCTTAGAATACAAATATACAATGTCCATAAGCATAGCACAGTAAAGCCTAGCCTTACGTATTTCTTATGACTCGCTAACACTCTATACAATACGGTACCATGCCAATTACTCTACAGAGGACGGTGGTTGCATGTCTTGGCTGTTGAGCGGGCAGTGAGCAGGGAGCAGAGGGGAACGCGGCCCATGTGTGAAGAGGCTGACCGCACTCGGTTAGGCAGCACTGTCCAGCTCAGACCCCTGATGCCTGTTCACCCTGCTGAAATCTCCGCTAATCTGCGGCAGCACTGCTTAACACAAGACGCCTACAGCCACCCCTTCCTCACCAGCCTCCCAGAAGGAGTGTGTACTGACACCTCAGAAAACGTAACCAAACAGAGCCTCAGTCTTGCATTTCCCGGGGCAGCCAATCGGTTACGGGCTCCTTCTCTATCGGTTCATCTTCGGGACCCATTAATCACCAGCGACCACGATTCAGTACCTCACCAGTGTCATAAATATGTAACTCAGCAAGCTACTGCGAAACAGTGAAGACTATACACAATATTTTAAAAGGCATTCTGTGACCATTTTTGCAGAGTTCATAGAAAAGTTACCAAGTACATACCAGTTACTTCTGTTGATGTCACCGTAATGTAAACCTTGGTGTCTTTTTATATTAAATGTGCACTGTATTATATACTGTACAACCAAAGAGAAAACAAACTATCTGACGTGACACCCATGATTCTCTAGGCTAAGGTAACCGGTAGAGGGCATCTTTTTTCCTGAGGTTTGTAAGAATTTTTAAAACGAAACAGAAATCACAGTGACCAAAGCATAATGCGAGTCCGTGTTCGGGCGTGGGGTGCCGTGAGCCCCCAAACCTCCTGCCCCCGCGGCCCAGTGGGGACTAAACGACCCGCCACTGCATGATGCTGGTGTCCTTGCCACCCGTGGAGATGAGGTGGCTGTCTGCATGCAGAAAATCCACGTTGGTGACATGACTGCTGTGCCCCCCGTACACGTGGCTTGGTGCCTGGAAAAGAACGAGAGAGAAAAGTTTCCTACAAGCCAGACAGTGCCTGGCTGCCGCTACGGACCATTCTGATCAGGGCCACGAGAGAAGAGCCTTGATGGCACAGCAGAATGCAAATTCTTAAGAAGTCCAGACTTAATGGACCTGTTGAGACTCCCCAAGACAATCACCCTGAAATACTCTTTAAACCTTGAACCGAAACTATCCCCTGAGGTCACCTTTTAGCTCAATAACAGATTGGCTCAGAAAATAAAGAATACCCCCTGTGAGTACTGTGCTCCTTTAAAAAAGTCATCTATATGAGACCAAATGGTTAACAATCCTAAAGCAAAGATGAGGAGTAAGGGGGCAGGGAAACTAGAGTACGGGAAATGGAACGACCAGAACGGAATTAAGGAGAACGGTGACCCACTGTGTAAAATGTATCCAATGTCACTGAATAATCTGTGTAGAAACTTAAATGGGAACTTAATTTGCCGTGTAAACTCTCACTGAAAACACAATAATATATTATTTTTTAAAAAAAAGCTTAATACAAGGTGAGTATTTGGGACCAGGAGGTGCTTGAATTCGGGAGCCATTCCTTAATTCCTTCACTACATAGCTTCAACTGAGCATTGCTGTGTGCTGGGACACACGAGGGGCTCAGGAGGTCCCTACAGATCAACAGTCCAGGGTCTGGTGGCTACCTCTGCCACGAGCTTTGTTCCTACAAGAGGTCAGCCTGCAGGAGGGCCAGCAGGAGGCTGGGCTGAGGGTGAAGGAGGACCGGGTCAGGAACGATGCAGAGGGGGAGTGGGCGGGGCTGCGCAGAGGGAGCACAGGTGGAGGGAAGGAGTGATGCCCCCGCAGCTACAGTGGCAGACAGGCTAGACCCGAAGTCTTGCAGGTCATGGAGAGAGCCTGGGCTGTGCCCGGGGCAGCAGGGAGCATGGCAGGGCCCCGTCATTCTGGGCACATTTCTATTCGCTGGCCACGCAGCCAGGCAAGCTACCAGGGACCAGACCAGGGGAGACGACAAGTCCCTCACCCTGAACTGGGAGCAGGGGTAAGAGAAGAGGTGCACTTTGCCAAAGTCGTCTCCGGTCGACAGGAGCTTCTTCTCGTGGGCCCGGCAGACAGCGTTGATGTCTGTTCCGTCTGAACCTTCTGGCCACACTCCTGAAACAAAGGCCATGAGTGAGCAATGGAGATAGCGGGAACACAGGCCACACTGTGCAGGCCACGCTGCTGGGTTCCAGACACCCAGGGCCATGCTGCTGGGCTCCATGGAACCTCGGGCAATATGGCTGAGCTCCTTGGATACCCAGGGGCACACTGCTGAGCCCTATGGACGCCCGGGGCCACAGTGCTGAGCTCCAGACACCTGGGGCCACACCGTTGAACTCCATGGACACCTGGGGCCACACCACTGAGCTCCGCAGACACCCGGGGCCATGCCGCTGGGCTCCATGGACACCTGGGGCCATATGGCTGAGCTCCATGGATACCCGGGGCCACAGCGCTGAGCCTCATGGACGCCCGGGGCCACAGTGCTGAGCTCCACACACCTGGGGCCACCGTTGAGCTCCTTGGACACCTGGGGCCACACCGCTGAGTTCTGCGGATGCCCAGGGCCACACCCTGAGCTCTGCGGACACCCGGGGCCATACCACTGGGCTTCATGGACACCTGGGGCCACACTGCTGGGCTCCACGGACACCTGGGGCCACACCACACACGGCCTGGCCACTGGGCTCCATGGAAAGCAATTGCCTTAGATCCTGGCCTTCAGAAACAAGGGACAAGGACACCCGGCCTCAGTGTCCAGTCTCTCTCGATTTCTCAGGAAACCCTTCAACATGGGATGGTGCAACAACAGGCTCCCTGTGGCCCTCATCCCTCACGGGGCCCCTTTCTGGTGCTACAGGGGAGAGAGAGCCAGCAACCCCGGTCCCGGGCACAGTGGCCTGTCCTGTACCCTCAAGCATCCTGGGGGAGGCTGACTAGTCTTCACGCCTTCAGTGTCCTAACTTTTTTGGTAACTTTTTCCATGTGAGTGTCTTTCCAATGGCCTTGTGAAATGTCTGGGTCTGCGTGTGATTGCTGGGTATTTCCCGGCATCAGCCCTTTGTGACTGTGGCTACGGCTCCGTCCTTTATGGGCAGCTGGGGGCCTCTGTTCCCAGGTTGGCCTGGAGCAGATTTGGGGTGGTGTCTCCTGGCCAGTGTCTGGAACACCCTCTGGTCCCAATAACTCTGGACATGGGATGGTTGGATGCATACCACTTTCTCGTCTGGCAGTTCTGAAAAAGACCCAGATATCCGGCACCAGAAAACGGCAAAACGCCAGCTCCAAGATGACGTGTGGAATTCTTACCAACTTACTGACTGAGGGTCTTACAAGAAGAGATTATAGGTATCATCTTCTCTTTTTATTCTACTAAACTGTGGCTGTTTGCTTTAGGTCATTTATGAGTATATGCTAAATCAGAACTTTGAAGAAGTGAAATATTTGGTTTATGGGCCCCTCCCAACCCTCTCCCCTCCCCCCAACAAAACCTCTAACCAAGGATAAGGCCAATGATTTTGTGTCACCAGGTCCATCTCGATTCATTCGACACAACCCGAGAGGAGAGAATTCTAGACGATCGTCTCAGGACCCGTTTCCTACATCAGAAAAAGGCTAAAAAGCTCCCCCCTCCCCTCGGCTCCCCGACCTGGCCGAGGCCTGGAGCCCTGCCCCCTAGGAGCTCAGGAGCGTGTCTGTGAGGTGTTCACGCAGCAGCAGAGCCGCTGACTAGGCTGGTGCCTAGAAGGCTTCAGAGCTACTAGGGAAATATTCCACAACTGGTTTGTCTTACGTTTGAACCAAAGAATCTGCAGAAAACGTACCAAAGACATGGAACCCCAAAGTGCAGGTGTATGTAGCCCATTCAATGTCTCTCGTCGTTTCCACACTTACAACCTGCTTACACACAGAGGGAACCCCTGGAAAAAGCAAACACAGGTCTGGTAACATCTGGGCCACAGCAAGATGAGCGTGCCCCTTCCACTCCTCCCCCGGGGGAGGCTGAGCCCACAGAGCTGCCCCATGTGGCTACAGAGCCCTCCGAACAGAGGGGCACCTTCCACTGCCTAGCCCATGAGAGCGTGCTCACAGCTGCCAGCTCGCCTGAAATGGAGTGCAGGCCCCCAGGCCCCAGGGGAGTGGCCTCTCCTCTCTGTTCTACTTCCACCTCCTTCTCTGGGTCTGTCTCCCACAGCCTTTCTTTCCGTCCTCAGGTGCCTAGGCCGCTGCCGGCTCACAGTCCCCATTGGAGACCCTGACACAGCTCTGCCCCCCTGCTACCAGGCATCCCAGCCCTCCCTTAGTAAGTGCATTCACACCCCCCCCCACACATTAACACCACGCACACATACACCCACATAAATACCACACATATCCCTCACACAAATACCACACACATACACAAACCCCACATAAACAACCCCCTACATAAACACCACAAACACATACCCCACACCCCCACACAAACACCACACCCCACACCCCACACATAAATGCTACACATCCTCCCACATAAATACCACCCCCGACATAAATATCACTCATAACCTTTACACAAATACCACACACACCACCACATAAACACCACACACCCTCCACATCAACACTACCCCCAATATAAACACCCCACACACACACCCCACACTCCCCCAAGCACCACCCCCCACATAAACACCACACACACACAAACACCACACACACACATAAACACCACACACACAAACACATCAACACCACACACACAACCACACACACACACACAAACACCACCCCCCACATAAACACCACAAACACCACACACACACACACCCTCCTCCAGCTGTGAGTTAGTGATGGAAGCGTACAGAAACCAGTCACACCAAGTCCCCAGGTAGTTGGTTGGTTCAACAAATGAGCTCTCACTAGTCTGAGGAGATTCCAGACCCAGGACTATCCCTGAAAACCAGCAGGACTTTGGAGAGAGGGGAAGGAGCAGACCATGTGGCCCCTTCCCCACTAGAGGGGGCTCAAGTCAGGGGATATGCTATGTAGACCTGCAGCCCTGCCTGACCTGGGCTTACCAATAAGTGAGTGACATGCCCCAAGTAAGTGTGACCCTCTGCCCTCCCACAGGCTCTCGATACCTACAGCCTGGTTCCTGAGCCCCCATTTCTGCAGCCGTAAAGGGGAACAGCTCAGGGAAAGCACAGGCGAAGGTGCTGCACTTTTCAGCATTTCCCGTGTGGTGGAGGCTGGCCCCTGTGGCCTCGTGCTTAGCCCCGAGCTTGGCATGTGGCAGGCGCTTGGCAGATGTCTGTGGAATCAGTGGATGGTGTGTAGTGTGTGCTCAGTGAGTGCCAGTCACTCTCGTCCTCAGGGTCCCAGGTCCTGCCTGGGGGCACAGACTGTCGGGGAGGGTTGGGAGGGAAGGAGGACATTGCTGGGGAGCGGATGTCCAGCTGCGTGAGAGGGATGTCAGGGTCACACCTGCATGGTGTGATGCCTTCACAAAGCGAGGGCTCCTCACGCGATGGGTCTGACCTACTCTCTTTCTGCCTTGTCTGCTCACCTCCAGCCTATCCCTGCAGGGTCCTGCCTCTTCCTCCTTGGGAGGAAGCTAGGTGAGCCTGGTCCTACCTCAGCCACAGAGGGGTAGATCTGCCTTAGTCCTCCTCGGGAGGCAGCTGGGTGAGGCTGCTCTACCTCAAGGACAGAAAGGGTAGACCTGCCTTCTTCCTCCTTGGGGTGGGCCCCCATCTCCTTCCCAGGGGCCCATGGCCAGCCCAGACCTAAAGTTTCTTGGCACTAGGAAGGACCCAAAAGGGGTGGTCCAGCCCAACTGCCCTATTTTACAGAGGAGGAAACCAGGATGGAGACGGCAGCACGTGCCCAGTCACAGGGAAGTGGGCTGTTACAGGAGCGGGTGTTTTACGAGACCTGAACCCCAGACGGCTCTTAGGGAGCTACTCACAGTAAAGGATTTCATAGTCTCCTGAATTTGACACGAGGAACTGTGAGTTTACTGACCAGTCCAAGTGAGTGATGAAGCTGGAATGACCCTGGAGAGAGAAGAGCCTGTGAGCTCGCCCGCCTGGATCCCAGCACTACACTGAGGTCACTCAGTGGACACACACATGTACGTGAAAACAAGGTCATTCAGCGGACACACGCGTGTCTGTGAAAGCGAGGTCATTCAGCGGACACATGCGTGTTCGTGAAAATGAGGAGTGTGCTTACTGAGCACTTGCCGACTCGAGTGTACTTCCTGCCGTTGTCACTGACTCCGTAGATATAGATAGAGTTGTCGTGAGAGCCGATGGCCAGGAAATTCCCATCTACAAACACAGGACAAATTACATCTCTATCAGTAAACATTTTATCAGTTACAAGGGATAAGCCTAGCCACCATCACAGATTGAGAGAAAATAGCCACATAAATCTATTAATGGATTATTTCAAAGGTATGATGTCCAAGGGGCAGGTCCAGAAGATACTGTGGAAAGGATAGGGCTGGCTTCCCCAAGGCCAGAGCCAGAGGGAGGAGAAGGGAACCGACGTGCAGGGTGGGCCACCGGAAGCCAGGGGAGGCCTGGAATCGAAGGCAGGCAGTGGGGGTGTCTCTCCACCAGCTTGGGGCTGTGGACAGGGTGCTTGCTCCTCCCTCCATCCACAAGACATGGCACATGATACTGCCTCAGGGTAACTGAGAAGACGCACGTGGCCAATATTCCTAAAGTACTTAGAGGTCACCGGCACTAAGAATTGTTTCTCTTGGCCCCTCTCCTCTGCTTTCCCTTCTCAAGGCAGGGAACCCCACAGGAGACAGCGGGGCTGGGCCATCAGGAAATGACTTTAGGGGAAGTCTTGACCCAGACCGGTCAAATGGGGGTGTTGGCAGGATGAGGCCAGCCTGGCCAGAGCGGGAACTCCTAAAGGATGGAGGCAGTAGGGCAGGGACGCTGAAGCCAGCTGACAGCCACCATCTGCTGCGGATGGTTCTAGAACGTGTCAGGGAGGTGCCTGGCAAATCATCCATCCACATACTCAGTTCCTCCAATGATCCAAGCCCCAACAACAGCAACGATGATAACGATAGATACTAAATGCCAATAACAATTACCGTAACTATTACAACAGTCAACACGTATGACTGCCTACTATATACCAGGTGCTGTTCTAAACTCTTCCTGTGTTAACTTACTTAATCCTCACAGCAACCCTATGAGGCACGCGTTATTGCCCCCGTTTTCCAGGAGAGGGAACTGAGGCCCAGGACGGTAAAGTAACTTGGCCAAGGTCACAGGGCTTTATAGAGGGTGGGGTTCAAGCCCAGGCAGTCTGACTCCAGAGCCTGAGCATTTCACTGTGAAATTCCACAGCCCCTCTGACACAGCTTAAGGGTGAAAAATAGCCGAAAACCTACAAGTGCAGCAGCAGCCTGGTGGCTGTGCGCCCTTCAGCAAATGGCCTTGAAGACCTACCTTACCGCTTGTAAATTCCATAGCGAGGACTCTCTCATAACGGAACCACTGATAGTTAACAAACAGGTTTTGGGTAATTGGCCCGTTATTTAAGGAAAAAATATCAACTTAGAGCTTTACCTTAACCCTCCATTTTAAAAACCAACGTTGAGGTATAATTTATACACAGTGAAATGCACACATCTCAAGTATACAGATGAGTTTTGACAAACATATATATCCATGTATACAACTAGGATAAAATATATATATAACCAGAATGCTCCATAGGAGCAAGGGTGGTGAGATTTCAGCTGGCTTACTTTGGACGTATAATCAGGAGAGACCAATCACTAGGAAAGGACATCATGCTTGGTAGAGGGTCAGCGAAAACAAGGGAAACCCTTGGCGAGAAGGACTGATAGAATGGCTGCAACGGTGGACTCCGACATGACCGTGAAGACGGCGCAGGACTGGGCACCGTTTCATGCTGTTATATGCGAGGTGGCCACGAGTCTGAGCCGACTCTTCGGCATCTAAAAACCACCACCACCGCCGCCATCTTTGACTGGGTTTTTAAAAAGGAATGAAAAATTGTTTGTTGTTCGTTAGGTGCCGTCCAGTCAGTTCCGACTCATAGCAACTCTGTGCTACAGAACGAAACACTGCCCAGCTCTGCACTGTAATCACAGTCATTGTTACGCTTGAGCCCATTGTTGCAGCCACTGTGTCAATCCACCTCGTGGAGGGTCTTCTTTTCCGCTGACCCTGTACTCTGCCAAGCATGATGTCCTTCTCCAGGGACTGATCTCTCCTGACAACATGTCCAAAGTATGTAAGATGTAATCTCGCCGTCCTTGCCTCTAAGGAGCACTCTGGTTGTACTTCTTCCAAGACAGATTTGTTTTTTCTTTTGGCAGTCCATGGTATAGTCAATATTCTTCGCCAACACCACAATTCAAAGGCTTCAATTCTTGACAACCTCCCCTGGCAATTCATTTCTGTCTTCGGCAGCCTTCATCAGGTTGTAATTCCTCTTTGAACTTCTCATCAAGCGCCATCATGTAGCAGTTTAAACTCGCTGCTGGCTGGAGAAACACTCAGCATGGAGGAACACCCGTGGACTGGAACAGCCCATGGCCCCAGGCTTCCGAGCAGTGGACAGGGAGACCTGGAGTCCTGGAGGCCTCCCTTGTCCTCTTTGCCCACCCTGACCCCACCTCCCCCACCAGAGTCTCCAGTTCCTCAGCACCTGCCCCTCCCCCCCACTTCCTGGCTGCATCTGGAGTATCCTGCAGGGCGCTGTGAACAGGGACGCAGGGCCCAGGAAGGGCAGTGCACTGGGTTCAGGTGGGAAGGCTCCTTTCCTCAGAGGGTACCCCCGTACCAGACCCCCCAATGTCCCAAAATGAAAGACCTCTGCCTTCTCCAAGTGACTCCCCTCATTTCCTTGGCACCTTCCCTGCTGCAACTGCCTAGGATGACGGGGAGCTCGTGGATAAGTCGTGGGCTCTGAGGTCGGCCACCCTGGCCTCAAATCCTCACTATTTTGCCTACATTCATTCATGAATATATAAACCTGTCCTGCCTGCCTAATAAATACAGACAACCAATTCTAGACAAAGTGCTCACCAGAAGCCACGTGAGACCTAAAATACCAGTTGCCATTGAGTTCACTCTGACACATGGTGGCCCCACGTGTATGAGAGTAGAACTGTGCTCCACACATGGTGGCCCCACATGTATGAGAGTAGAACTGTGCTCCACACATGGTGGCCCCACGTGTATGAGAGTAGAACTGTGCTCCACACATGGTGGCCCCACATGTATGAGAGTAGAACTGTGCTCCACACATGGTGGCCCCACGTGTATGAGAGTAGAACTGTGCTCCACACATGGTGGCCCCACGTGTATGAGAGTAGAACTGTGCTCCACACATGGTGGCCCCACGTGTATGAGAGTAGAACTGTGCTCCACACATGGTGGCCCCACGTGTATGAGAGTAGAACTGTGCTCCACACATGGTGGCCCCACGTGTATGAGAGTAGAACTGTGCTCCACACATGGTGGCCCCACGTGTATGAGAGTAGAACTGTGCTCCACAGAGTTTTCCACGGCTGGTGATTCAGAAGTAGATCGCCAAGCCTTTTTTCTGAGATACCTCTGGGTGGACTTGAACTGCCAACCTTTTGGTTAGCAGCCAAGTGTTTAGTCATTTGTACTACCCAAGGATGTCCAAATGTCCAAAGAATCAAGAAATCATCTGAAAGATGTAGGTCCTCAATCCTGCTGTCAAAGATTCTGACTGCACAGTTTAACTTTATGAGGGAACTGCTCAGCCCCACACCCCATGCCTCCAACCTAAAGAGGATTTGCCAGGTAGCCCCAATTCATCCTGAAGCTCCATCATCTAACCGGTCTGTGTGATGGGTAAGCGTCTGCCTGTGTCACCAATTCAAAAGTAACATTTACTCGGCAGCTGGGGGCTTACTGGCCCTTCCCAGCATCCTGCTGAGTTGGTGGCATTTAAAAAGCTCTAGAGCCATTAGCTTTTACTCAGGCAGCTATCACAACGTCCAGAACTTTCCTGAGACTTAGAGAATGATAAATAAAGCCTTCAGAATTTCACAATGCCTTCTCTTCTTAGCATCTCACAGCTCAGGGAGCTACCTGGAAGATGGGCCGGCATCCAGTTCAAAATGCTGGCATTTTGGCAGCTTTCTCATGAAATTTCATGTCTATGGCAGACTGTGTTTGGGGGTCTAATGCTTTTAATCTTTTTATTTACAAATATGTAAATACCTGAATCCAAAATGGAACCAGTAATCTGTAATGGTATAGTCTATAGGCCAGCAAGAGCCCAGTGGCACAAATGGTTTGTGCTCAACTACTAACCTAAAGGTTGACAGTTCGAACTCATCCAGCAGTGCCATGGAAGAAAGGCCTGGCAAACTGCTTCCATAAAGATTACAGCCAAGAAAACCCTATGGAACGGTTCTACACTGTAACATGGGTTCACCATGAGTCAAGGACTGACTCAATGGCAGCTAACAATGACAATATGGGCCAAAAAAATCTGTGTGCAACCAGAATTCGCACAGTGCTAGTCACGTTCTGCTTTGTACTATAGTCATTTGCCCTGTACTTACGTCTACGTTCACACAGTCAACAAATCTTTACTGAGCACCTACTACGTATTAGACCCTACGCTAGGAACTGGGCATGCAGTGCAGAACGAAATAGGACCCTACCCTTAGGGCGTCAGGAGAGAGCAGTCCCTGGAGAAGGATATCATGCTTGGTAAAGGGTCAACGAAAAAGTGGAAGACCCTCAACGAGATGGACTGATGCGGTGGCTGCAATAGCGGGCTCACGCACAACAACGGCTGTGGGCACAGGACGGGGCAGTGTTCCTTCCATTCTGTTGTACACAGGGTTGCCATGAATCAGAACTGATTCAACGGCACCTGACAACAACAACAACACCCTTACAGGGCTCTGGGCCAAACCCCTGGGGCCACCAACACTGCCTTTGCTGGTGGTGACGTCACCATCACCCATGACATCAGCACAAAGCTCTGCTCTTCAAAAAGCATATTCACAGCTTCTCTCTCAGCTGAGCCTCCCCGTCACCTGCTGTGTGGTTTGACAAGGGTCACCTTGCTACTGAAGAGAGGGCACTGGACTCAAACACAGGCTGTCCTGGCTTTGGCCCGGGGCTCTTGCCTTTGCCCCACATGGTCTTGGGCTAGGGGCTCCGAAGCCTAGGGCAGTCACCAGCAGGAAGAGCTCTGTGGTTTCCAGGGGATAGTCATTAATATCACTGACAAGAAATGAGGCACGCTCCCACAGAGATCCCGTTCAGGTTAGCAGGAGCTGACAGACATCTGAGGGCTTTCCAGGGAAGAGGCAGTAGACAAGACCCTCTTGGCCTTACCAGAGGTTCAAAACAACTAAGGAAATGATGAGACAACCACAAAAGGATGCAGAATACCAGCTGACTTAACAATGAAACATGAGCCTCAAAGGTCATAAATGAAAGGTATTTAGGGGTTAAGTGAACTCCTTCTCAACACAGAGAAAAGGCATTCTGAGTCAAGCGAGCTCCTTCTCAACGTGGAGAACAGGCTCCCACGGTGCCTGGGGCAGCTGTCTGTTGAGGCCAAGAAGCCATGAACTTCGTTCAGGCACAGGAAAGCATCCAGAAATGCTGCTTTTTCTATGAGGTAGTCTCAAGAGCACAGCCCCACTATGAGGCAGAGATGGCACCGCTAATCAGATTATAGAGGAGGAGATTCTGAAAAACTGAAAAATAATGAATTGCTGGCAGCTTGGTCTTTGCCAAGTATTTCCAGGGACTAAAACAACACCTTGGAGAAATGGCTGATACAGGTCTGAGGTAAGTGATGGGTAAGATGACCCTCTGGCAACTTATGCCAAAGAGCAAGCTTTACAGACCACTAAGGTCAGGTCAAGGAGCCTTGGTGGCGCAATGGTTAAGTGCTCGGCTGCTAAACAAGAGGTCGGCAGTTCAAACCCACCAGGTGCTCCACAGGACAAAGACCTGTCAATCTGCTCCCGTAAAGATTATAGCCTAAGAATCCTGTGGGGTAGCTCTACCCTGTCCTATAAGTTCCCTATGAGTTAGAACTGACTTGACAGCAATGGGTGTGGTTTGGTTAAGTTCAGGTCAGAGGACCAGGACTCAACCTGAAGTGGCTTCCGTTGGCCAAAGATGGATAAATTGTTCCATCTATTTTGAATGTAACAGAATGAAATATATCAAAACCAAAAAACCCAAACCCATTGCTGTTGAGTTGATTCCGACTCACAGGGACCCTACAGGACAGAGCAGAACTGCCCCACAGGATTTCCAAGGCTGTAATCTTTCTCCCGTGGAGTGGCTGATGGGTTCCAACTGCTGACTTTTTGGTTAGCGGCCAAGCACTTAATCATTGTGCCACCAGCGCTCCGGGGACAGATCCAATATATTTAAACTCATAATGACACCAAAACCACCGCCACCAATTGGTCACTGTCAGAGGAGGCAGAAAAAACTCACTAATCTGAAATTGGTAAATAAAGTCACAGAAATCAAGCATCTATCATGACTTTCCTATACGAACTCTAACACTGGGTAGCCAAATAGCAGATGGAAGGAAGTTTTTCTTTAGAGTGCTGCAGCTCATAAATGGAGAAGAGCTGAAACTGGGATGTCAATCATTTTCAACCCTTTATGGATCTATGGATTGAACATCAACAACTGCTAATACCACACAAAAAAGAGATGAGCAGACGTCACGTGGTTCCTGTAAGAACAACACACCATAAACACAGAACCTGACTATGATCTAGCCTCTAGATCCAAAAATCACTTTATAGGAAAGACGGGGGATAGAGGAACAAGCTACACAACATGGAGATGCAGTCAGCCAGTGCCAAACTGTGGAAAATGCTACAGGAGAAATGAACGTTTCTTCAACAAATACACTGCAGGAGAGGGAGGGAAAGAGGGAGAGTGAGACAGGATACCTCTGCATTAGAAGACTATCCACCGATGACCGTGTGTGGACCTTTTTTTGAGTCATGTTCATAGCAGCATTATTCATATTAGCTAAAAACTAAAAACAGCCTAAACGTCCACTAACCGATGAATGGATAAATAAAAAGCAGTATATCTGGAAAGCAGAATACCATTCAGCAATTAAAAAGGAATAAAGTTCTGCTAGGCACAATAACATGGATTCATCTAGAAGCATTATTCTAAGTGAAAGAAGCCAGATGCAGCAGGCTACATATTGTATGATCCCACTGAGATGAAATGTCCAGAAAAGGAAATTTGTAGAGACACAGAGCAGATTGTGGTTGTCTCGGGCTGGGGGAGGGGTGGGGATTAATTGCTAAACGGCCACGAGGGGACATTCTGGGGTAATGAACAGGTTTTAAAACCGATTGTGGTGATGGGCACACAACTCTATGGGTTTATGAAAAATCACCAAATTGTATGCTTACCAGGGGTGAGTTACTGCACGTAAATTACACCTCCATAATGCTGTTAATAAGTCTTCGTCATTTAGACCTAAATATAGCAATATTGACAGATAAAAAAACAAGGTGTCTGGAACTGCGCTGGTGGCGCAAATGGTCACAGCGCTCAGGCGCTAACCGAAAGGCTGGCGTTCAAACCCACCCAGCAGCTCGGCACGAGAAAGACCAAACGATCTGCTTCCGTAGAGTGTACGGCCAAAAAATGCCTATGGGGCAGTTCTACATTGTCACACGGAATCGCTATGAGTCGGAATCCACTCAGCAGCACCCAACAACAACCAGTGGCAGTGGGTGGGGCTACAGGCAAACAAGACTGGGTAAGAGTGGATACGGATTGAAGCTGGTGAGGAGTACATGGGGCTCATCATGGTATTCTGGCTAATTCTGTCTACATTTGACATTTTTCATAATAAAAAGCTAGAAGACACACAAGCATAGTCTAAAAAAAAAGAGATGCAAAGAAGGGAAGAGAACCCCTAAATGCACAGTTATGTGTGTGTATAAATTAAATTTCACTCTGAGAAGGCTTGTGAAATTTTTTCTTTAAGGCATCTACACAGAGTTCCACAATTCTGTTGGAATCATGGTGAACGGTTGTTTTCCAACCTGGAGAGTAACGCATCACAGAGAGCTGCTCGTTTCCATCCGTGTGAACGGTGACCAAGTCTTTTGTTTCTGTGTCAAACACAAACCACCTGTTGTAAACGTGAGAAAAAGTACAGTAAGTTGCTTAGCAAGCAAATGAAGGACCGTTACAACGATACTAAGACTACTGAAACAATTAACCATAAGTGCTTAATAAATACTCTGTGCCTAACAAGAAGGCTTATTCTCAACTGTAACTCAAAGAAGATTTTCTATGCAAGCATTTGTTTAAAAAAGGAAGAGTGTACTGGCTACCATTCAAAACTATCTCGTATCAGTGCTCTGGCTGAGTCTCCTAGTGTTCGTGTTTTGTTGTTTACGTGTACAAGGAGAAGAGGCCCTGGGCAGAAAGGATGGGCCAAAGCCAGGGCCTTGGTCAGACGAAGCAGCGAAGGGATCACCTGCGAGAGCTTACCCAGAGATCTCACACAGGGCCAGGCAGAACGGGCCCAGGGCCATCGGGCGGAGACAAGCCCAGGGCAGCTGATGTTCCGAACTGTGTGTGCAGATACAGGCAGGCTGAGAGCCTAGACTGTATGTGAATGTTAGTGTGCAACCAGCAGGGTGAAAGAAGGGACTGAGGGCACAGAAGACTGGTCTTCAATAGGAGAATTTAACCTCTGTTGCTATGAGTCAGAATTGATGGTAATGGGTTTCAGTCTGGGCTCAGTTTCCTCAACTGTAAAATGGGGATAAGAATCCAGGTCCACTTTGGAGGCTCCATGTTAAAGCCAAATTGGAGCAGATACGAAAGTGCTTTGTACCCTCTAGCAAGGACACAGCACCCAGTGCATGTTGGCTGAACGGCTGAAGGGCTGCACTCTCCTGCCAGCTACACTCTCAAGTGGTGGCAGTAAGGCACCTGGACAATATCAGGGATAAAAAGGAATGTGGGCTCCCTGCTGCTATGTTTCAAACCTCCAGGGCAGACATTCCATCAGCAGGTCTACTGAGCTGGAGTTACTGCCTCCTTGCCCTCCACAGGAGCCCTGGTGGTGCAAAAGGTTGGCAGTTTGCACCCACCAGCTGCTCCTTGGAAACCCTATAGGGCACTTCTGATCTGTTTTGGAGTCCTGGTGTTGTGGTGGTTAAGAGCTCAGGCTGCTAGCCAGAAGGTTGGCAGTTTGAATCCACCAGCTGCTCCTTGGAAACCCTATGGAGCAGTTCTACTCTGTCCCATAGGGTCGTTATGAGTCAGAATCAATTTGATGGCAATAGGTTAGGTTGTTTTGGCCCTCCATGTGGAGCCCTGACCTCTAGCTGTACATGCCTGTTGCTGGGCAAAGATTTTCATGATGAATTCTATTGGTTACATGGTGCCCAACTCTTAAGGCACTGCTGCCTATGACTTATTTCCTTATACATACTTTATACAGCCATAACAATAGGATCTAAGTGGTATATTTTTTTGAGAGAGAAAAGAGGGGAAGAAACCACCAAAGTTAATTGAATTAAAACCAAAGTGAGTGCATACACTGTGATAAACAACAAAAAGGGGCAGTCAAAGTATGTGAAGCAATAATAGTAACCCCTATCACCAGCCAGCATCCCACAGCTGCTCTCTGTGCATCAGCCTGGATGCCAGGTGGGTGATACTATTGCTGTTTGACAGAAAAACAAACACAGAGACTAAGCAAGGGCTCAAAGGCGCACTGCTGCCACAGCCCAGCTGGGATTCCAACGCAGACCTGCTGCCTGGCCTCACAGAGGCGGTGCTTGGGGTTAGCTGGATATGAATATGAGGTATCAATATAGGAAGTTTCTAAAATTTTGAAAGAACAGCCAGGAGAAGAGCTTTGAAATGCTTTCTCACCTGATTTCAAAACTGGGTTCTTCCCCTAGCCTCCAGATCAGGAGTTTCTAAGCAGGGCTTGAGGAACTCTGTGCAGGCAAATTGGTGTGCGTTGTGTATATGTGTATGTGTGTGTGGTGGGGTGAGTGTGTGTGTGTGCATGGTGGGGTGTGTGTATATGTGTACGTGTGTGGTGGGATGAGTGTATGTGTGTGTATGTGTGGTGGGGGTGTGTGTGTATTACGTGCGTGTACATGTGTGGTGGGGTGAGTGTATGTGAGGGTGTGTGTTTGAGTGTGTGTATGTATTGTGGAGGGGTGTGTATATATGTGTGGTAGGGTGAATGTGTGTACGTGTGTATATATGAGTATAGGTGTGTAGGGGTGTATGTACATGCATGGTGGGGGTGTGTGTATATGTGTATGTGTGGTGGGGTGAGTTTATGTGTGTGTCTATGGGTGTTTATATATGTGTATGGGTGTGTAGGGGTGTGCGTGCATGCATGGTGGGGGTGTGTGTATATGTGTATGTATGGGTAGGTATGCGTGTGTATATGTGTGGTGGGGGTGTGTATGTATGTGTATGAGTGTATGTGCATGTATGGTGGAGTTGTGGCATGCATTTTTCTAGGAGAGAGGGTCCAGAGCTTTCCCCAGATTTCCAAAAGTCCAAAATGTGAAAACCACCGTTACATGTGAAGTTTTACTTTCTAGTTTTGACTTAATTCTTGGTAAACTCCTTAGAAGCTGAGAAGATGCAGCTCAGAGCTAAACTGTGCCTAATGCTGAAGAAAAAAATGCCTCTTTCCGTAAGCTCTGAAAACACAGGCTACGCTGGCCTGGGCTTACCTTCCAGTCAGTGTTCCAACTGCAACCACAGACCCTGAAGGATGAAAACCAGAAGACTGAGCTGGATCCTAAAATATTTTAAAGGAAGTGTAAATTGACGGCCAGACACAAGACTGCATCATAAACACAAGCACAGCTCTAGTCCCTCAGGGATGCAAGGCTCCATTCTAAAGAGTCTCTTTTCTCTTCAGGGAGGAAAATATCCTTTCTGCTTGGAGGAATGTTATGTTTCAATAATACTATATTTTTATCCTTTCATAACTTTTTTTCTTCTTGTTTTATATCCTTTCATATCCACAGTAATCAGATGAAAGCCATGGTTTATACTGGCAGCCTCTTCAGTTGACCCTCCCTATGCTGACTTCTATCTTGTCTTACATTAGTGTGCTTGGACTGTCTGGAAATGTGACTGCTGTGCCCAATTCCATTATGCAGATATTGGGTGACTGCACAGTTGGGGCAAGATGTTCCAGCAGCCCTGGAAGGATCCCACGTTGAGTAAGGCACAACCTAGCTTTTGTGTGGTAACCGATACAAGATGGAAGCTGATGGATGAAACAGGTCAAAACAAAGGGCTGTGGGGTCCCGGGGGAGGGGGAGATGAAGTTAGGAAAGATGGTTGAAAGCTTCATGGTGGGAAAGCCTTTGACCTCCAGGAAGAATCATCAGCAGCGAAGGTGAGAAGCAGACACTCCAAAACTGTTTCGGTTCGGATTTTTTATGGATTGAACTGTATCCTCCAAAAAGATCACTTTGAAGTTCTAACCCCCGTACCTGTGAACGTGACTGTGACTGGAAATAGGGTCTTTGAAGATGATGTCAGTGTTATTTGAGTAGTGGCCTTAAGAAAGAAAAGAGACAGGGAGACAGAGGAAGGACACCATGTGACGCTGTAGCTGCAAGCCAAGGAATGCCTGGAGCCACCAGAAGCCGCGGGAGATGCATGGGACAGTTTCTCTCTGAGCCTCAGAAGGAATCAACATGGCCGACATCAACATGGCCAACACCTGCATTTCTGACTCCCAGCCTCTGTTAACTATGAGACAATAAATTTCTGTTCTATAAGCCACCCAATCTGTGGTACTTTGATACGGCAGTCCTAGAAAACTATCGCAGGGCCTGAGGGGGCAATGATATGATCAAAGGTATGGGAGCAACATATCTGTGGCGTAGCAGGTAGCGTGTGGTGGGTTTACAGCCTGGACTGTGCGGGAAAGGTCACGGATGATGGTAGTAATACAGGCTACAGTGCCACTGTGAGGACTTGGATCTCTAGGAAGTAAGAACGCAGTGAAGGTGGGTCTTCTTCCAATAAAAGGAATGACATGTGGGATTTGTTTTAGGTAGATCATTTGGCAGGATGTTTAGAATGGATGGAAGTGAGGAGGGGTTAATAACAGGAAGACCAAGAAAAAAAGACAGTAGCCATGGAAATGAAAGGATACATTGAGAAACTACCAGATATACTGAAAAAAACCAGAGACTGGAGAAAACTTTTCAGATACCAATTATATTATTTCAATGCTTTTTCCAAAGTGGGAGCTATAATTAAGCTCAGGGCTGCCAATGACAGGCACATAAAAACCAGGCTCATGTGAAGCTTTACTGTTGACAGGGAACTTGGATGTACAAGTCATTGGAGCCTCAGAGTGTTTTTGAGGTAAGAAACTGAGGCACAGAGAGGTTGGGCGTTCTATCCACTACTGTGTGGCCAGCAGGTACAGAAGCCGGGACTTAACTGCATCTCTTTCTGGCTTCCAGCTCAGCGCTGCTCCCCAGATGTCAGGCTGAGTGGCTAACAGCCTGGTAAAGGGGCAGGGAGATGAGGAGCTGTCACTGTCTCCAGGAGGGCTGCTGTGCCAACAGGGACCTCGGGAAGGCCGCTCTCCCTGACCACTGTATCCCCATTGCCTGCAGGGCTGTGATCAGCCCTGCCTGAACCCCTCACGTGTCCCCAGTCCTATCTGTTCCCCCTTGCACCCCACCAGGCCAGGTATAACACTGAGCACTGTTTCCTCCAGCCCCGGCCTGCTGCCTTGGGTCACTCCACGCCCGCCCCCAGTGACAGCGATCTCTGGCCCAGTAGCACATCCTTGACAGTGAATGGAAAGAGGGCCAAAACTCTGGCCTCCCACACTGGGAAGTGCTGGCAACTTTGGGGGGAATGAAAGGATGACGTGTGGGGTCTACAGAGTGGCTGTTCCCTTAAGTGGGACTACAAATGCCATTAATGGCAAAGCAACACAGAGCTGTGTTTTTGACCCCCACTATGATTTTTTTTTTATGATGCAGGGGAAAGAGCCTGGGTTTGGGAGTCAGACTGAGCTGGGTGCAAACACTGGCTTTGTTGCTTACAAACATAGTGACCTTGGGCAAGTTACTTAACTTCTCTAGGTCTCAATGAGGAGCCCTGGTGGCCCAGTGGTTAAGTGCTTGGCTGCTAACCTAAAGGTTGGCAGTTCGAACCCACTAGCTGCTCCGTGGGAGAAAGATGTGGCCATTTGCTATGCAAAGGTTACAGTCTGGGAAGCCCTATGGGGCAGTTCTACTCTGTCTAGAGGGTTGCTAACAGTCAGAATCGACTCGATGGCAACAGGTTTGGTTTTTTTTTAAATCTCAATTTCATAATCAATAAAATTGGCATTTAGAAAGCAAAACCAAACCAAACCACTTGAACTTGCCAGGCTGCTGCCAGGATTAAGGATGATACATGTGAAGTACGTGGCGTGCAGACAGTGCTCAATAAGTGCACTGCATTATATGAAGGGAGAGGATGGTTCAGCCCTCTGACACGCAAGGGGCATCTGAATTCCTTCTGCAAAGTTCACAGAGATGCTGAGTTTAAAGCTAAAGCCCTTTACGTTTACTGTCAAACTCAGATGCTGTAGAGATAAGCTAAGTTTGCCTATTTTCAGTACAGCTCCTAAGTTCCTGTTCAGAAAGTATGCTGTGACTAGAATGCAGGGGTGTAACAAGGATCTCTCAGTATTTAAGACACTTTAGAGACTCTGTGCACTCACGAAACCTGACAACCAACTTGGAGAGGCTAACTCGCTGCCCCCAAATTCAACAGTAAACTTAAGAACTGATGGAGGCGCAATTGTTAAAAGCAATGCAATTCTAAATAGACAAACAACATCTGCTCTGGGATGATTTCATACCACTACTAATCTCATGCAAAAATTAAATAAACATGTTCCAGATGAAATTTGAAAGGAACAATGGAAATGTAACGTGTTTGTCTACCTCAATGACCTTGTCCCAGACGGGCCGGTGGCCGACAGCGTCCCAGAGGGTGGCACGCCTGTCGTGTCCACAGGTCAAGAACTGAGGCTTGGAGGCGTGGATGGCAAGTCCCCAGAGCTCATCGGTGTGACCCTACAGAGAACCAAGACAAATGGCAGCTCTCTGAAATACTGCAATCCACAGCCAGCAGTCTTGAAGGATGATGGTCATGGCTCAAGCACACTTCCTCATCGCTCTCATCAGTCTCTTTCCTCCTCAACTTACGCAGCAGATGGAACTCTGAAGTTAGGAACGGTTATCACAGCCTTCCTGAACGCACCTGAGTGATGGGCACGAAGTCCCCGGTCAGGGTGCCCTGGAGAACAAAATTCCTAGTTGTGCCGATCAGGATCACATCCCCTTTGCCTTCAGCCACTGTCCGTATTGGACCGAACTGTTCTGGAATCTGCATTGACAAAAGTCACATGAAAAGATGACGTCTGGAATCTCATTAAGTTACTTCTCACAACTCAGTCGTTTAAAACACTTGTTTCTATATCATGACAGTTCCTATCAAGGGGTCACTCATACGTGAGTAAACGATCAAAATCCCAAACCTTAAACTCCAAGCATGCTGCGTATCTTGCAAGCATCGGCAAGAGGGAGATTGTTAAAAACATAATAAAGCATTTTTCTTGACAAAACGAGCAAATAACGACTACTATTGGTTTGTGTACTCTGTACTTGTTATGGCTTCCGACAGCCATAGCAGATAAACGTGGAAAATAAAGAATACCATAACACAGCCACCAAAAAAACCCCCAGAAAGTTCCTAAAAATTTATTGCAACTTAAAATGGTAAATTCTCTGGCAATTCACCATATTTAGTTTAAAAATCCATTGCTCATGTTGGTAAACATATGGAATAACCTAAACAGTAAGTTACAGAACTTCAAGATGCCTGAGGCAAGAGCTATTTGCTCTGGGAAAAGAGACAGGCTCCTCGCCGTAAAAAGCCCAAGAGCCGCAGCGGGACCTGGGGGACTGAAGGACTGCAGTTCCAGGAGGAGAAGCGGCCTGCTCTCCCAGATCCTGTTCCCAGGCTGCTGCGTGAGCACAGATCTGAGAAAAGGTCATGAAAACCCACACCAAGGAAGAGGAATCACAGAAAACAAAACAATGGTAAATAACCTGGAAGAAACTAGATGAGGCCCTGCAGCTATTTTTGCAATTATGGTGGTGCAGTGGTTAAGAGCTTGGCTGTGAACCAAAAGGTCAGCAGCGGGAATCCACGAGCTGATCCTTGGAAACCCTGTGGGGCAGTTCTGCTCTGTTCTGTAGGGTCGCTATGAGTCGGAATGGACTCGACGGCAATGGGTTAATTTAACACGGGTAGGTCTATGAGTCTAGCAATTCACAACAGCTTCGATCGCACACTGGTAAAATCGCACGCGGGCCTGCCTTTGTTAAGGGCAGTGGGCAGCAAAGGCCAGCCCGCAGACTGCCACGACACCCCGCCATGGCGCTCCGGGATGTGATCTGCAACCGTGCTGCGGGGAGCTGACGGAGAAGTTGGAAACCTTCTACAACATGTCTGTTCTGTGCTGAGGATGAAGGGCACCACCCATCAGGCTGATGCTGGCCTTGCAATCTGTCTGCTTATAAAACAGACTGATCAGTGGGTGGCATACATAAATGGTTAAGCATCTAACTGCAAACTGAAAGGTTGGCGGTTGAAGCCTACCACGGAGTGCCTTGGAAGAAATGCCTAGTGATCACCTTCCAAAAGGCACAGCCTGGTAAACCCTATGGAGCATGGTTATACTCTGCTCACATGGGGTCACCAGGAGATGGAATCGACTGTATGGCAACTGGTTTGGCTTGGTTCGGGTAGAAGGAATATTAAATTTCTTGCCTCTGGCTCCTACTGGCATGCAGGGGTGCTGACGGGGTTATAAGGGGGTAAAGTAGATAATAAAAGGAGCTAGGGCGCTAGAGAAAGTGTCGGCACTCCGCTGAGAGCCCTGTCCAACCACAGGGACTCTATCCCTAAGGCAATACACTGAGGATAGAAGTCAGAAAAAGACTTTGATGATCAAACAAAGTGTGGATAATCTTTTGGTTCTATTACAAAAATATTCTAACTACGAAGTGTGCTGCAGCCTTAAATTTTATAAATCTAATTCCATTTCAAAGAGCCCTGGCAACGGTTAAGCAGCTTAGCTGCTAACCGAAAGGTAGGCAGTTTGAACCGCCAGTAGCTCCAAGGGAGAAACGACCTGGCGATCTGCTTCCGTGAAGATTTACAGCCTAGGAAACCCCCTGGGGCAGTTCTACTCCATCCTATAGGGTCGCTAGGAGTCAGAGTCCACTTGACAGCATACAACAACAGTAACAATTCCAGCTAAGCAGCTGTACTTAACCTGCCAAGACCGCCATGATTTTAAGACATATGTCGCCCTATGTCGCCCCCATTTAATAAAATTTTTCTAAACAATTCTGAAAACTGTAAGCAAAATATTTCAGATTAACAAAGAAACTGGTTAGTATAACAGTTTAATGTTCAAAACAAATTTCAATAGCACTGCTTCCTGTCTTACCTCAGTCTTGTGAAGTTTTTGATAGTTTCCATTCCAAGAAATGAGTTTCCGGTCTTTCCCTCCTCCTGACACCAGGGTGCCATCCCTTAATATACAAAGTGCAAAAATACCACCCTCGTGGGCCCCTTGAACTGCATAGCTTATTCGATTCGTACCTAAACACACCAAGAAAACCATCATTAGTATGTTATCAGAGGGCTCACGGCCACCCTTTTCGAATCTCATTTCACTTTTGTTTTAAAATGCGACAGTGTCAGTTATAACATCACTGTAACATAAATTAATAAAGAGCCCGACGTGTAAAAGCCAAACCAGTTGCTGGCAGACGAGTAGGTACACAGGCTTGGTATGCTTAGTGGGAGCACAGTCGGCTAAGGACACGGACTCTGAGTTTAAATCCCAGCTATACAGCCCGTAAGGAGCTCTGTGGGCGCAGTGGTTAAAGTGCTTGGTTGCTAACCAAAAGGTTGGCGGTTCGAACCTACCCAGTAGCTCATTGGAAGAAAAGACCTGGCGATCTGCTCCTACAAAGATCATAGTCCAGGAAACCCTACGGGGCAGTTCTACTCTGTCACATAGGTCGCTGTGAGTCAGAATCGGCTGACGGTGTGCAGCAACAGCCTTGTGAGCTGAGTGCCTCTGGACAAGTTACTTACTGCTCTACATCTCAGTCTCCACCTTTGTGGAGTAGGGTTACTGCTTACCTCACGGGGTTGTCCAGGGATTAAACACAACGATGTACAAAACACCTAGCCCCAAGAGCGGCAGGGATGCTACAAAAGTTACACTTCCTTTCCTCCCTGCCTTCTTACTAGCTATGACATACTCTGCAAATTATTTAAACTGTCCGAGATTCAGTTTAAAACAAGTGTGATGGTATCTAATCTGCTTACTCCACAGAGGCTATTATTAGGATCAAATAAGATTATTAGGTGAGAAAATGCTTCAAAAACTGTTACAGATTTAAAGAAGCATTATCTGTATTGTGTAATAAATTTATTACATATTACAATTTATGATATATAAACGGTAATTGTATATAATTAGAACATAAACATATCAGCAATCTCTTTAAAAATGGCAAAACCACTGCTGTGCACATATAATTACCACTTAATAAATGTCTGCCCAATGCTGTGAATCAGAAAAATTATTCTAATATTTTATAGCTGTACAGTTATGGATAATTTCATCATTATAATTTTTAAAAGATCTCCTGATAAAGTTATTAATCCATCACAATATCTTGGGTTTAAGAGGCTTTTAAAATGATGTAAGGTCAGTAACTCTTGCTGTTCTTGTTTCTTCATGCTCTACTTTTATGATTTCAAATCCCACGCGTGCAAACACACACTTGTACGCACGAACCCACCTAACTTGGAATTTAATAGTAATCCTGTAAATTTTATCAATGGGCAGTTATTAGAGACATTATATCTGACCTCCTAGTGATAACACCATCAAACGTTTGCTCTGGGAACGGTCGCTTGTTACCTTTTCCCCAGACTAAGATGTTGCCACTCGAATCTCCAGTAATGGTGTCACCATTTTCAGAGAAAGTCACGCAGAGGACAAACTTTGGCTTTTCTTGTTTCTGCAGAACGTTATAAACATATACATTTAACCAAGGCATCCTTTCATTTGTAGTGAGCGTATCTAGAACTACAGGTTGCATGGTGTCGGCTTCTGTAACCACACTGTGTGCCTTTCATTTCATTTACCATCACAAAATTTATGCCATGAGATTACTTGCTCTAAAATAAAGACATTTCTGGCAACTACAAGTGGCTCGGTGGTTATGCACCTGCAGATAGTTGAAGCCAAGGAGGGTGCTGAAGGTCATTAAGGCTGTGTCACCACAGCTACCACCTGAAGAACACAGCCCTAGCACCACAATGGAGTCACCCTCTAAATTAGCCTCTGGGTGGTGGTGGCAAATGGCCCAGTGGGCAGGAAGAAGTGCTGTCCCCTGGTGTCCCCCTCTCATAAGGCCCCCAAACAGCCAGACAAAAGGCACACAGATGTCTGTCACCCTTTGCGATGCCCGTCTTCGTGAGTGCCCTGGTTTGCATGCTCTGCGTGACCAGCCGCACCACGGTGGAGACGCTGCCTGTCTCCTCTCTTGGCTCTTCTCCCCCGGCTGGGCCACCCTCTTCCTCAGCATCACCAGTGTTACCCACAGGACACAGGGGCTCCCCAACCATGTCAGGGTCCAAGGAACAGTTTTCATCACCACACCCCCCAGATATACCCTAGATTTATCAATTAAAACAATTTTTAAGACTGGGAGGCCTCAAGCTCCCTTAAAACCTAGCTGGTTCCATGTACCACCCATAAAGTTAAAACGTAATGTAACTTTACCTCGAATAATCCTTGCTTCTTAATAAGAGAGCTTCCTTCTAGTGTCCAAAAGTAGAGATGTGATTTTCCACAGGTAACTATTATGTTGGTGTCCGTGGGGTGGAAATCCACGGCAAACACGGCTTCGTTAGAACACTGTAAGAGAAACAAGAGAACCAAATGCCTCAAGCCACTTCAGAGAGTTAAGAAAATAAGCAAAATCTAAGTCTGAGCCACACAGAGATAACTTATCCGAGTCCAGCGGTATGTCTTTTGATTCTCCCCACATTGAATTCATCCTGCCATAAATGTTATTCGTACGTTTACTTTGTGCCCACTGGTAGCAGGGACCACGCCAGGCATTCTTACAGACGTGAGTAACGTGCTGTGTGACGTATACGGTAAAAGTACTAATTCTTAGTAGAAAGGAAACCAAAATGGAACCATGTGAAATATTTTCAAGGCAAAGACATAGATCATTACTAGTGAAAATGATGAAGAAAATAATATATATCATTGAAGGTATTTTTAGGGTCATTGTAGATGAAACTGAAGTGTGAAACCATTCTCAAATACAACTCACTGTAAATAACAAGTTTATCTAGGGCACAGCTGAAGGACCCAGAGCCGTTTTTTTCCCCCCAGTGGTAGGCATTTCTAAAATAGGACTCTTTATTTGTTTTTAAAATAGAAAGCAAGCATTTATGTCAATTACTGAGATAGTTTAAGCATTTTAATTGGTTTTTCTCTTTACCTATTTATCAGTAATGATCAAAAAACACCGGTGGCGGAGAGGAGGGTGGCTGCCTGGTAAAGGATTTTCATGGTGTTTAGATATTTGTGCAAACCAGTACATGTTTAAAAAATTTTTTTTAATTTTATGTCTTACTGAAAATGTTTATACTTCTCTATTATAGTGATTGCAATACAGCAATTTTACATTTACTTAAAAACACACAGAGCAGTGTTTTTCTAAGCTGGAAAAAAAAAATCTAAGAATTACCTATAACTAATTTAAAAATCCGAAAATTTCTAGTAAAAATGTCAACATTTTTCTTCTACTGCCCCTTAGAAGTGATAAATTACCAAATGACCCAAACCAGCAGTAGTCAGGAAGATAAAAATCGTGCTAGTTTATTCAGAAACTGGGTCAGGCCAACAAAGGCAACAAGCCCAGTGTTTCCTGATGTCCAGCCCACTGGTAGAGCCCAAGGGACCAGGCGGTTGGGTTCCTGCCCTGGGAAGCATGGAGACAGAAAGAGACACAGAGTCAAGTGGTATTTACAGAAAGACTCAGCAAGTACTCTGCTAAGCCACCACTAATGGGTGGCCCTATGAAGGCCACTTGAGCTCAGGTGCATGGCTCTGCTGGGGCCAGCCGTCTGGTCCCACCTCCTCCCAGACTCCAGGCTCCTTTCCTCGCTGGGATTGGCACTGCTCCTCCCTGACTGCTGTTCCCTCTCAGCCCTTACACGCGTTTAAGCCTTTCTTGTTACAGAAAGACCCCATCTTTACCACGAATTCACTGCTATCTGGTGTCTGTTCCAGCACACCACGGAAAACACTCTGCCCATGGTCACTAAAATCGCAGCGCTGAGTGGTCAAATGCAACCCTGCTTTCCAGGCCCTATCTCACGGAACCACTGTGAAACACTTTCTCCCCTTGCTGCGAAGCTGCCCACCTCTTTTGGGTTTCCTTTCAGCATTCTTTCTCCTTGTCCTCATGGCCTCTCTGGATGGGCCTGCCTTTGGCTCACCATCCTGCCTCTATGGGCTTTCCTTGATGATCTAAGCCCTGTGGGTCCCATCACCCCAGCTGCAAATGCCGTCAACTCCATCTCCTTCTCCCAGCACACACATCCCATTAAACACCAGGTTCACAAAGCCACTGCCTACGAGGTATTTCTACTTACAGGTCCCCTGGGTGCCTTAAACAAGTACAGAGCTAGCCTCTCTTCCGGGTGTTCCTCTTCCCATCTCCTCTCCACTGCTGACCTCCTCCCGTGCTAGAAGCCAGCCAGCCACCTTTGATCCCTCTTCTCTCTCTGCAGGGAGCCCTGGTGGCACAACCAGTTAAGCGCTTGACTATTAGCAGAAAGGCTGGTGGTTCAAATCCACTAGAGACACCTTGAAGACAGGCCTGATGATCTGCTTCCGAAAGGTCACAGTCTTGAAAACCCCGTGGAGCAGTTCTACTCTGCACACATGGGGTCGCCATGAGCCGGATTCAACTCAACAACAACTAACAACAATCTCTCTGCACTCACAGTCAAGTATGCACGAAGTCCTGTCAATCTCACCTCTTCAGTATCTCTCAACTCACGTTTCACCGCTTGCCCACGGACGACTACAGCAATCTCTTAACGAGACTCACTTCTTCCACTCTTCTCTCTCTAGTACATTTTCCACATGGAACCCAGAGAGATTTGCCCAAATGAAGCCCTAACCACACACTTCCATGGTTTACGTCCCTGGTGGCTCTGCATTGCGTTCCGGATAAAATCGAAGTACCACCCAGTAGTGAGGTACGTATACCTCCCAGGACCCTGCCCGCTCTTCGGCCTCCTTACACTCCAGCCCCACGGAGCTGCTTCTCAGCTACACACACGCTGGCTGCCCCAGCCTCCATGCCTCTGTCATGTGGCCTGTCCTCCTCGGCCCCTTTCCAGGCTGGCTCATTCTTTCAGGCTTGGTTCCACCATCTCATCCCCCAGGACACCCTCCTAACCCTTCCAGACTCATAGCACCAGGTGCATCCTAACACTGCCCGAGCTGACTTGTGGCTGCACGGGACGTGCTGTCTCCCCCTTGACGCCAGGTGCCACATCTGAGCCATCTCTGTGTCTCTGGAGTCTACTGTAGCCCCTGGCCCTGAGACTTTCTCAACAGTCTGTGGACCAAGGAGTGAGCTTATTTATCTGCAGCCAGAAGCGGGAGTGGATGGAGTGGAGGATGACAACACGGCAGTCCGGGAGGGACAGAGCCAAGCTGAGTGTCTGCACCAGGTTGCAGAGCTGGGCAGGTCACGGTTAACCTGCGAGTCAGCATCAGGTGGAGGTGAGGACGTGCCCCATGTCACCCTGCAAGCCTGTGTACATGTGGGTATTCCACTCAGCAGGGGCCCTGCCCTCCCATCTGACTGCACCTGTATGAATGCTCCCTGAGTTACCTGGGGGAAGCCCTCAGGGCCTCCCTGGTCCCACCCATTTTGTGCAAAGGAAGCGGACGGTCTCCTCTGGCTCCTTGCATCGGACCACCGTACGCAGCAGCAGTGCTGCACAGGTACACGGGGCTGTGCCCTGAGGACAGGCCATGCCCTGGTCCTCTCTGTGCCAGGGCTGAGCACAGGAGCTGGCTAAGCGCAGCCAGCAGAATGCTTTCTCGGAAGGAGCAAACTCAGGGCAGCTAAGAGTTTAAGAGCCTGCAGGCAGGGCTGCCCAACCCTGGCAGGACCAGAGAATCGCCAGATGTGAGTTAAAATGCAGACCTCTAGGCCTCATCTCTCATCTGGTGGATTGAAATCTCCAGGGAAGGACCCAGGAGCCTGGATTTTATACAGTCCCTCTCTTCCTGCTGACTTTGGCTGTGCCATTTCCCTGGGAGGCCCTCCTGGCTCTGACCCCTGGGCTCTGCCCATGGTTTGGTGGCCATGCCTGGGTCCAGTGTTATGGCTCCGACTCTTGGTCCCACCTCACCACTACCCCAGTCTTGATTTCCAGGACTTGCCCCCTGGTTTGATAAAGGTGACCCTGATTGTTCCTTCTGCTTGGTCATTCAACTACACATTCTTGAAACTCAGTAATAACTAGCCTCTGATTAATTCCATGCTACCCAGCAAGGTAGCAAGAAGAATTTAGCTACCTGACCAGAATGTAAAAAGCCAGGGCTATAGCATGAAAAGGAGCCCTCGTGGTGCAGTGGTTAAGCGCTCAGCTGCCAACCGAAGGTCAGTGGTTTGAACCTACCAGCAACTCCACGGGAGAAAAGACCTGGTGATTTGGTCCCATTAAGATTACAGCCTAGGAAGCCCTATGGGGCAGTTCTACTCTGTCACATGGGGTCACTATGAGTCTGAATCGACGCCATGGCAACAGGTCTGGTTTGGGGTTTTACAGCATGAAAACAGGTGTAGGAAAATTGCCTGAGGAGAACACTAGGTCTGCATCTAAGAGATGACAGAGAAAGTCAGAGAAGGAAGGATTTCTAACGTAATTCTAATGTTAGATAAGTGGCTTCTCGAAGGCTAATGGTTGCCAGGATGGGAAATCTGATGAGAATTCTATAATAATAGGATCCAATGATGGACTTAATAGGCAGGAAACAGAAAAGTGTTGAAGGAACGCTAACTTGATGTATTGTGGCCAAGCGGACTAGGGCTGGCCCAGAGAAGTCCAAAGGGGGCTGCCGCAGGACAAGTCCCTGTGGGGTACTTGAGACAGACCAGTGCACTTGCTGGTCTTTTCTGAGTCCACTCAGCTTTGGACACCCCCTCGCTGGCTGCACCGATCTTTACCTCAGCCTCAGGCTGGCGGCACCCGCTCCTGTACGTGTCCCCTCCCCAGTTGGACAGCCTCAGGGGCAGCGAGCACACCTCGCCTGTCATGACGCCCAGCGCCAACCTGCACAGTCCCAGTGCGCAGGGGACACCCGAATTTGTGGAATGAATGAGTGAAGGAATAAATGAACACATGCAGGAATTAAAAAGGTGGCGGCTGCAAAGTGAGGAAGGAAAAAGCTTCCAGACATTGTGAGAAAACTTGACAAGACTTGGGAATGGACGCCCATGAGGGGAGAGGAGCGGGGGTCACACCTGAGGGCTGTGGATAGGGGTAGGCAGCCCATTAAGAGAAACAGGCAAGAGGGCTAGGGCCAGCCGGAAGGGGAAGGGGAGCCAGATGGGCTCCACACAGGAGCAGGTAATGTCGCCCAACAGAAGATGTGGGTGAGACCTTCACTTCGGCCAGCCTTTCCTCCTTCTGCCAGTCCCACACAGACAGCACGTGGTCGTTGGAGTCGTCCACGGCACACAGGTTGCTTCCTCCGTTCTGGAAGAGAAAGGTATTCACAGGGAAACTACCTTTGAGAATAAAATGGGTTGAACATGACTAAAAACGAACATTAATTTTACTTTTAAAAAGGAGCCTCTACATTTTGGTTAAAGAATACTTACCCACTCCCTTTGAAACCTTACTTGTCCAGATGTGAGAGCAGGTGAACAGGGTGGGAGGGGGCGGTGAAGGGATAGGAGCAGGGGACAGAGGTGTCAGAGGGTTGCTCCTCCCCACCAGGTTCCCTTAAACTGGCCTCAAAGCGAGCTGCAAGCCCCTCCCCAGGAGACAGTGGCCCACAGCATGCATGGTACAGGGTCTGTCACCCTGTGACTAGGCAAACCTTCAGATGGCAGAAGGCACAAACGCGCTGGAGCACAGACGCTTGTGTGTGAACACGCACACATGTGCGCGAACGGAAGATTCAGAATGGCCCAAGAAGCACAAGGGCGGATCTGTGGGGCCACCAATGCCCTTTGTGAGCGTGGAAGAGCCCGAGGCCCTGTGCCGTCCCTGCTGCAGCTGGCAATGAGCCAGCCGGGCTGGGGACACAGAGACCCTTGGGGGCCGCTGATGAAGGGAGCAGGTGAAAGTCAAGGCCGGAGCCAGCAAAACTGCCTCAGGACCAGAACGGTAATGTCCCGGTAGGATCTGTTTCCATCACCGAGCCCCACGCTGGCAGTGGCTGGTAACACTGATTCGGAGTGTGTAACCCCAAGGGAACGCATGGCCTCTCAACGGGGGCCTGGGGAGCAGAACCTCCCAGGATTCCAATCTGCACGCACACCTGGGTGGCTACTGAGCGGGTCGGCTCTCTCCCTCCCCACCCTGACTGGAGTCTCTTTCCCTACAGACAGAGACTGCGTTACTCACAGGGCTCGTACTTACAGATTTTGAGAATGCAATACAGGTGACAGCTCGGTCAAAAAACCCGATTCCGATGACATGCAGCGTATTCAGCGTCACGGAATCCCAGATGCGTACGTGGGGTGGTAGTTGCTTTTTTTAAAAAAAACAAAAAACAAAAAAACACAGTCATCAGTTGTGACAGTTATACCAATTTATCTTTACCTTGAAGCTAAAAAGATTACCTGGGCAGTAATTACAATTTTGCCAAAACAAAACTCTCTTTCTACATTTGAGGAGTCTGCCCGTTGATGTAAATAAAATGTTCCTAACGGCTTCACGAGGTCATGGCCACATGCGGCCAATTTAACATTAGTAGCGTTCTACCCATTTTACATTTAGAATCTCCAATTCTTGATAACTGTATTGATACTGTAATTTGTACATCCAGATACGTCCAAACGAAAATTGACAAGAAAAATGGAATCTCGTATATGGGTCATTCTCTTAAAGTTTATACTGCTGCTAAGTGTGAGCCTACAGCAAGGACATGGAGACAGTCACCACCAAACTTACTAAGAGCTTAACATTCTTGGGCCTCATAAAAGCAAACGAGACAATCAAATACGTACAAATAAAATTTAGAATTGTTACGGTTAATTCAAAACCCTCTCAACTGTGGTCCTAGGTTATTTATATTAACTTTTCTATGTTACACTAATTTTTAATATTAACTATCCAATCCCTGATAGAAGAAACCACCGTAAAGCAATCAGATTTGTTGACAGATTCTACAGCAATGTTGTACTTTGTGGGCAGACTAGGTCAGGTGAGCGGGGCCCTAGTGTGGACTAGTTGCTAAGTAGCTGGGCGTCTGTAGCAGGCACTTGGCCTCTCTGGACCACGATTTTCTTATAAGTAAAGTGAAAGATTGGGTCTGAGAGCTTAACACTTCCATGTGCTACAGCTTCTGATTTTCCAAGGCAGAACGTGAAATTCACCTCTTAGCCACTAGAGGGAGAACAAATGATTCACTCACATCTCAAAGATTTTTCTTTTTTTTTAAATTGTAGGAAATACATACATACATGTAACTCAAAGAACTTGCTAAGGGCCACCTGACATTAAAAAAAAAGGTAAAGATTCCATTCCATTTATGTGTATTTACTTAATAGTCTGATTTTCTTTGTTCCTGTTACCTCTCTTCAAGAGTAGAATTTTAATGAAAAATAGCATAAAATTAATATTTAAAATCTAATGTCCTTAAAATATTTTCTGAAACATGGTAGCCTCCATGCTTTCTTAAAAGAAAATATTAGGTTGATACAAAATGTAATATATTGTTGAATAATAAGGCATGCAAAAGTGGTTATCAAAAAAGCCACACAGAATTTTGGATAAGACAAGATGATTGTAACAGAGGTGGGAAGTAAGTAGGAGCCTGGTGGCACAGTAGTTAAGTGCTCAGCTGCTAACCAAAAGGTCAGTGGGTTGAACTCTCCCAGACACTCTGCGGGAGAAAAGACCCAGCAATCTGCCATTAAGATTAAACCCTGTGCCGTCCAGTCGATTCCGACTCATAGCGACCCTATGGGACAGAGTAGAACTGCGCCATAGAGTTTCCAAGGAGCGCCTGGTGGATTTGAACTGCCGACCCTTTGATTAGCAGCCGTAGCACTTAACCACTGTGCCACCAGGTTTTCCCCCATTAAGATTATAGCCTAGGAAACCCTATGGGGCAGTTCTACTCTGTCCCGTAAGGTCGCTATGAGTCAGAATCGACTCAATGGCAGTGGGTTTACTTTGGTTTGGTTTGGTGGGAAATTAGTAATGGGAAACCAGTTTTTAATTGTTTTCGGATTAATTAATTTGTTAATGTCCACTAGTTCCCTATCTGATTCCTTAAGGTATAAATAAGTCCTGTGAAGTGCTTACAGAACTGGTGCTGGGACCCTCCCAGCAGCTTTGGGAATGGCTGCAGACACAAACTCCACGGCCCCAGTCGGGTGACTGGGCATTCGTGCAGAGTGTTTGACATCCATTGAAGAGGTACAATGTCTCGTATTTAGGTATTTGTTAAACGTGGACCTTGATATTTCAAAGTTTACTATTTATGTAAGTACGTATTTTAAGAATTAGTGAACCCTTAGTCAAGAACAATGCTGTGTAATATTTTGTTGAAATTAATGTGAACTCAAGTGATTTCAAAGATCATTGCAAGGTTTTTAGTTTTCCATAAAAAAACCTAATGAGGGATTAAGCAGGATTCAGATACTGTACATGTTAGCAGGCTTATTAATCAGCAAAAATAATGTTTTCAGAAAGTTACTTTGTGCTACCAGCTCATAACAAAAACATGAAAAAATAATAGTACTCACTTTTCCATCCTTAGATGTACCTGCAACTTGTCCTGTTGCTATGGTGATCCTATCAGGATGAACTGCTAGGCTAAAAAAAAAAGGATATTTACAAAAACAAAACAAAAAACTCAACTTTAAAGGTAAGCTTTCCTTTCCCCTTGATCAGATATAATCTAGACACACATTCAAACATATAACTCCTTACAGATTCAGAATAAAGTCTCTCAGCTCCCCAGTGACTTTAGACAACTGGGGGATCTTTCATTTAATCTTACTTTATTCCTTCTCAAGAATTTTGAAACTCCGGGAAAAAGCATCCATTGCTGAGAAAATAACATTTCAATCTCAGAACCACTTAATTAGCCTACAACCTTTAATAACAAGTCATTTTGTGTACCTCAGATAGCAAAGATGTACTAATCTTTTGCCAACAGGTTTTTTTGTAATTGACCAAGGATCTAGGACAATACAAATACATAAACCCATCTATTCAGCTACCCATCCTTCCAAGATACATTCAATCCCTACGAAAAGCTGTAAATGAATTACGGGTACAGCAGACCAGCCATAAATACAAGGCAAAACATTTGTATTTAAAAAATAAAGACTCAAATTAGAAGCCTTTAACATGTGATATGTCATTACAGAGGCCTCCAAACAGAAGTCTACTGGAGCTATTTGTTTAGGTGATACGATTGATTAAGATCACGTGTTGTGAGCATAGAAAAACAAAAATAAAAGTTGTCTTAGCCAACTTTTTTGTTGTCTAGTAGCCTCGTGTTGTCTAGTAGCCTCGTGTTGTCTAGCAGCCTCATGTTGTCTAGTAGCTAGGAGTCCCTTGGTGGTACAAACGGTTAAATGCTGGAAGATTGGCGGTTCAAATCCACTCGGAGTCATCTTGGAAGAAAGGTGATCTGGTTCCAAAGGTCACAGCCATGAAAACCCTACCAAGCAGTTCTACTCTGACACACATGGGGTTGCCACGAGTTGGGATGGACTCGAAAGCAACTAATTTTTGTTGTTGTTTTTTAGGAAACAAAGAAGGTTTCCCCACAGATCCTGTTTCCTCAGACCTCTTTTCTTCTCTTTCATAATATCCCAATACTGAGCTCTTTCTGAGCATACTATCTCCGCCGGTGAATATGGAGGACTTACCACTTGACGTCATCGTTGTGGCCAGCATAATGCCTCTGAAGCTGCTCGTCCACGTTGTACAAGACCACCACCGAGGCGATAAAATACACGGTCTCGCCCGTCGGAAGCAGGTAGAGGTTGTTGCGACAGTCTCGACCCCTGTACCCGTAGCTTTGTGTGTGTGGGTCAAGACAAAATCTCTTCTTTAAGAGCTGAGGAGATATCAGCTTTATTCAACAGGCACGGCAATAAAATTCTATACAACTATTGCCATCAATTTCACTAATTTAAGGGATACCAAACTACGAATAGCGCCAAATACATCAGACCCCTAACAGGCATGCAATAACATTGGGGAACAGTCATGGATGTAATGTGAATGCATATTTTTAACAATCCCAAGATGTGGTTTCATTTTTAGAAAGTATATATTGTTTTTTGAAAGATGAATTTTTCAGCTTGATTGAAAATGATTATTTTATTTACTAAAGGTAACTTCACATTTGTGAAGCTCCTGGAAGGTGAATACTTTTCAATTTAGCCGATCAATCACAGATCTGGGAAGCAACAGCTAGGGGCCAAAGTTTTTCGTTGAGTTGTTAGGATTTTACATGGGTACTTGTCTTCGTCACACCTAGTCTGCCATTAAAATTGTCCCTAGCTGGTCTTTGGAAAGGCTAACCGCTATGACAACACTGTGCTAAACAGTACCATCCTGACCCTAGAATTAAAATCATCAGATGTTATAGTTTAAACTTATTTCACGAGAATGCTGCAATATTCTGCTAATTTTTTTTCCTTCTTTCCTTTCTGCTATTTCTTTTTTTTGTCACAGTTCTATCTAGTTATCATACTGCTTGTTAGATCTGCTTAACTATCACAACCCCACATTTATTCTCCCTCTTGAATCTCTGATCTTAAAAGAGAGGTAAGGGCTTGGCTCTGAACTAGAATTAAAAGGCGCAGCAGGGCTAAGCCTGTCATCTTTCAGCTCTCCACACTACCCTCCCATTGATACACCGTCTGCATCCTGGGAACTGTAACTAGCATGACTCTCTGGTTTAATGGGAGTGATTGAGCCTAGTTCTAGAATCGAGATTGGGAAATTGATTGAATCTTTATTATAGTCTGTGGCTTTTGTAGCTTGTTTGGGAAAACATAATATATATTGATTATATTGTTTCAATTATTGGAGCCCTGATGGCGTGGTAGGTAAGAGCTCGGCTGCTAACCAAAAGGTTGGCTGTTCAAATCCACCAGCTGCTCCTTGGAAACCCTCTGGGGCAGTCTACCCTGTCCTATAGGGTCGCTATGAGTCGGGATATATTGTTTCGAACATTAAGCAGTATTAAAATTATAAATCCTATTCCAAGAAAAAACTCTGAGCTTTGACATTCTTTATATTTAAAATACATTTTAAGATACTGGTAATTGACTTTTGTATGCCTTAGTTACTGAGTCAATCACTAGTTAATTTTTTTATTGTAATTTAAGAGTTAAATCTTTCATTAAAAAAAAATTTTTTTTTTTTAACATTACAGAAGTCTTTATAAACAACACACACATATATAAAAGGTAAAAAGGGAAGGAGGCTTCCCTTCCCCAAGCCATTCCCAGGCTCCTTGATTATTCTTGTTAAGACTCTGGCAGGGATGCTTCCAAACCCTGAAAACTATTTTGAGAGGAAAACATCACTCGTACTTGGATGCAAAAAGTAGTATATATCTGGAGCAAATTCCACTGTTTTATATCTTCCAAAATATGAATAGGAAGTAGGCTGAATAAATGTGTTTGGAATGTTTTCCAGGTTTGATTTAACCAATTTAAATCATTTTTTACCTAACCTAGTCACTTCAATTGCATGTGCCAAAACAGATTCCAAAACAGGTGCGTGGTTAAATGTTTGTGACATTTGAATCTGAAGGAAAAATGTCGGGGGAGAGATTTAGGTACAAGTGACAATTTTTGATAAATTCCAAAGAATATGATTCCATAATTGCTAAGAGTAATTCTTCTAATTGAAATCACAATGGCTCCAATTTAAACCAACTTATACTTTGCGTTTAGGGCTAGGCATCAGGCATGTACTCAGTAAATATTTGTTTGAGGGTGAAGACAGGATTTTTATCACGGAGTTGCTGGGTGGGTTCAAACTGCCAACCTTTCAGCTGGCAGCAAAGTGCTTAACCTTTGTGTCACCAGGGCTCCTACACACCCACTAAACCAAAAAACCCAAACCTGTTGCCGTCGAGTCAATTCTGACTCATAGCGACCCTACAGGACAGAGTAGAACTGCCCACAGAGTTTCCAAGGAGTGCCCGGTGGATTCATACTGCTGATCATTTGGTTAGCAGCCATGGCTCTTAACCACTACGCCACCAGGGTTTCCACACACGCACTAGAATGGCTACAATTAGAAAGACTGATCACAGCAAGTGTTGATGAGGATGTGGAGGACCTGGAACTCTCGTACACTGCTGAGGGAGTGTAAAATAGTACAATCACCTTAGGAACAGTTTGGCTGATTCTTAAACAACCCAACAAGCAGTAGCTCTTACGGGCTCCTCATTTGCTAAACCACTGTGCTGTGTTCTAACATATGGCCAATTTCATTTTTTTTTCCAAAGTGAGAGTAGGAGATTTTGTTTTTTTAAAACTTAAGAGGACTTAAGTTTTCTGAATTTCTATAGTTAAACTAAGCTAAAAACATGGCTCATCTGCTAGCTTGGTGTGAGACCGAATCAGAGGATAAAGGATACACCCATTCCAGTCTCAGTCTCTTGGTTGGTAGCTCGACTTTCGTTTCCAAATTATAAGAATCCACTTGATCTTTGGGCATGTACATGGTAACAGGGCGTCCACGGAGAAACATTTTTACATATCCTTCTTCTACGGAAAGAACAAAGACGTCAGTGAGACGGCTCCGTGCCCGTCCCAGTGTACCTGGAAACAAATGCATCTTTTCTAGCCTTTCAAGACGAAAGTGAAAACTTGAGCCTTTAATTAATGCCCTCAGGGGAAAAAAAAAAGTTGAACACAGTTTGAAATAAAAGTTTGTGTCTTGTTTTCTTTCCATATTTTGCTTACTTAAGTACATAAAATACATAAGAAACTGTAAAAGGCAGGAAAGAACTAGACCCCAACTATTCCTCCCATGAGAAATTTTGGTGCTTAAATTTGCTTATTATCCAAACCAAAATGAAACCCACTGCCCTCGAGTCAATTTCGACTCATAAAAACCCTATAGGACAGAGCAGAACTGCCCCATGGGATTTTCCAAGGCTATAAATCTTTACGGAAGCAGATTGCCACATCTTTCTCCCATGGAGCAGGCTGGTAGGTTCGAACCACCGACTTTTTGGTTAGTAGTCCTGTGCTTAACCACTGCGCCACCAGGGCTCCTTCTGTTTATCATCAGGAGGGGAAAAAATGCCACCCCAAAAAATTACAACACAAGAAATCCACTTAAATTTTTTATTGAGTTCAATGTATACATAATGTCAATATCAAAGTTCATAAAATCTTTCAATATTTAGCCTGGTTTGTCATACGGCAATGTAAAGACATGTATCTTTATCTTTTACATCGGACCGTTCTTTCAAGTGGAAAGGACGCAGTCAGCAGTACATGCCAGGACCCATGCAAAAGAGAAAAGGCCCAAGAAAAGCTCAACATGGAAACCAGGAACAAAAGACTCTTTAGAGAGAGAAAGACAGGAAGTAACACTTTCTAGAACAAACATTTCCATAACAAAACATCTGTTGATGCTTTAATAAGTAAATCATAGGGAGGAAAGTAAAAACCAATAATAAAACTGATATGGGGAAATCCTGGAACTTTAAAAAAAAAAAAGAAATCCAAAAACTTGAGGTTTTCTGACTAGAGTTTTCAGGGTATACTAAGACCAAACAAAATGCCTTGTGAGCTTCTGAAGAATTCTGTCCAGACTCAGAACTTGATGAATTCTGACACGTCACTGCCTCTCAGAGGAGCCGGCCTTAATGGCATTTAACTTGGGCAGTCGGGAACAGGGTTACCCGTACATAACTCAACAGAAAACTCATGTGCACAGAGGCAGGTGGTGAGGAAAAGTCACGCAATAATTACAGAGCCGTGAGTACAACATTTACAAATTAGTTTTGTAAGTCTTATTCCTAAGGATTTCTGAGCAAGGCCACATGCATTACTGCTTCAACTGTCAGAGGCTGTCCCGGGTGTGCGTCACCGTGAGCATGCACTCGGGTCTCCAACACATGCACGTGAGACCCCCTTTACTCTGCGGGCTAAGTCTGACTTCTCAGGAAAACCACTGCACGTTCTGCCCATCACTACCTCCTCAGGAGCCTCCTGGTAGGATGTTTCACAGCTGCTTCCTCCTCGCCAGTCCCCCTGTGATTAGCCCACCTGAGCTCCCATTCCCGCAGGCTCTCTTATCCCTTCCCCAGGCCGTCTTAGGTGCACTGCCAGGCCCACCAGGGCCCCAGGTGGATTTCCCCATGTCCTTCCCACTCAAAATCCTCGGACCGCTTTCTGCCCTGCCAGGCTCTCAGCTTCCACGCCCTGTTTGCCACAGCCACCCGGCCTGGATGCTCCTTCCTCCATCACCTGTGCCTGCGGTTCTCCTCGCCCCAAAGGTCTCCCCTTCCTCAACTCCTCACCCGCATCTCAGCAAACTAGGCAGTCACTACGATGGAGGAATCTAAAGGCGCCCGCTGACTGTCAGAGGTGAACAAGGGGCAGGTGTTGGTGAGTTCAAGGTTAAGTGAAGGGTGACTTCGTGGATTCTTTGTAAGAAATGAATCCATCCTGTCAGGAAGCTCACAGAGAGCAGCGGAGAGAACAGGCCGTTTCCACAACACGAAAAGGTCCACCCTGGGTGTACACCACCATCAGCGTATACGGAATACTGACACACGCTGGATTGTACTCATGCGCTGGTTAAGAAGTCCTTACACCGGAGGCTGCAGAATTCTAAATTACTCGACGAGGCGAAAATAAATAAAAAATGAAAAGCACTGAGTTTATCCTTGACACGGTTTCCCACTGGTAATTCGGATATTCTAATTTCAAACCACAAGGCCGCGGCGGCGGCGAGGGAAGTGATTGCTTCTCAGGCACGTTAGGGTAACAGCACACAGCGGGGCAGTCAGCAGCAGTGCGGGTGCAGGCTCAAACGGTGGCCCGGCCAGGGGATGCCCTATAGCTCTCTTAAACTTTCTGCAGATTTTTTAAATTTCCTGTAATCAGCCAATCACCAATCGATATCCAAATTCCAGCCACTTTTTAAAGTCCAGCCAAGGAAATGCTCGAGAATGCTTTTAACTTAGAATTGAAGTTTGCCTCACAAAAACCTTTTCATACAAGGAGAGCATCTGTTTGCCTGTATGAAAACCGTTTCTGGAGCCTGGGCAACAGCTTTGCTCAGAGAGCTACGAGGTGTCAGCGATGCCGCCTACCTTTGCAGTGCGTCACCCGGCGCTTCCCTTGTGATTTCGGAGACAGAGACAGAAGGGCTAGATAAAGAGACGTGGAGTGGGGCAGAGGGACAGGAGCTGGCTAGCTCTCAGTCACACGCTACCCTGCCCCCAGGCAGTGAAATTGGGCACGTTTCAGGGGTTCTGGCAAGTGCACTCAGAACGCAGCTCTGCGAGCTCCTGGTGGCTACATTTTCAGGGCACAATTTCATGCTTCCTGAAAACCAAAGGACCATGAAAGCAGGTGCCGACAAACGCGAAACTCTGACTTTTGGGTTCTGACTCTGAGCTTAAGAAAAAACTGGCAAAATCAAAATTAAGTGAATTTCTTTAACCAATTACATACTTGCCAATTTGTGTGCCCTTTAAATGCATTTTTAAAATCAGGTTAATGTGCTAAAAATAGCATCTACCTTATTATAAAACAGTGTTAAAAAAAAGACGTATAGAAAGGGATACAGATTAATTATTAGTTTACAGTTTAGAAAATCAAAGGCAGAAAGAGGAGAGCTGTTTTTACACAATGTTGTAACTTGCTGCATCGAAAACTTTCCCTTTAAGGGAACGGCAAATGTTTGTGACCAGAGCCCAGTTAGTAAGGAGGAATGACAGAGGCCACTGCCGTCTTTGAACCTGGAAACTCAGTTACAGCGCGCGCGGTGGCATCTCACTCTGCCTCCTTAGCGATGGATCTTAAATCAGTTCTGAAGGGGGACAGTAAAGAGTTTTGTCTTTATGAACTTTTTATGCAGGTCTTACTGTTATTACCTGAGCCGCTCACCCCTCAGCCGCTAATGCCAGGCTGACATCACAACTAGGTTCACCTCAGCCCCACTACACACTCCCGGAAGTTTCTGTGTGTCCAAGTCTGGCCCCTGGGATAGTGCCCCCCAGCTCTGAAGACGTGAGTGGGGGATACCCATAAAAAAGTGCAATCAGACCTACCTGAGCTGAACACGGGTTCCTTGGGTTTGCTGTGAAAACGAAACAGGAACAGTGTTTAAAGGCAGCCTCGGGTGTTGTCCCACTCATATAAGACCCCACAGTCATTAGCTGCAGTCTGTCAGCCGACAGTGCATAAATTACCTGCATTCATAAGGAAAACAAAACCAATTTAACAGCAAAAATGAACATATATTTTATAAAAATGTCCAAAACTAGATGCAAGAGATTCCAATCCTAACTCTGTCACCAACACTGTGTTTCTTAGGGGCACAACCTGCATTTGGGGGAAGGAAGACATTGGGTTCATCAAGACGAGCCCGGTCCAAATGTGAAAAAGGGGTTACTTCTCTTCCTCAGGCTCTTCTGAAACAGACTCTTAAAACCAGCAAATTCTCGACAGAAGACCTTTTGGGTCAGGACTTCTAGAGAAGAGATGACTGTACTCGGAAGAAAGACAAGGGGTGGCAGAAGGGAGGAGAGAAGAATAATGAGTATCGGGGCCTGGCCCCCGGCCTCAGCCACCCTGGGCGCCTGCCTGCCTCCCCCCGAGGCTGAGGCCATCCCTGTGACCGTACCAGGGAAACCGAAGCCCCAAAGGGTTCAAGGACAGCACGGCAGACGGATTGAGGTCATCCCTAGGGCAAGCTTCCCACAAGGAAAACTTCCACGAGGGCGCCCCCATGTACAGAGAGAGAGAGCGGCCATTGGTTGCACGCCTGCTACCTTCTGTCAGGCACACACACCCCTCTCTCAGCTTAGCTTCCCCATGACAACCACCTGTGGGCAGGTGCTGTCACGTCCACTCTAGACAAGGAGAGGGATGCTGTGGTGAAATGAGTTCCTTTATGTGGCCTTTAGCCTTAGTTCTTTGGAAAACTGGCTTGAGAGGTTTTCCCCCTAACCCTGAGGGGTTACCTCTGACCTAGTTTCTACCCCAGAGGGTTTGTTATTTTTGTCCAGGTGGACTGATATTTCCTGGGTAAATTGTAAACAAGTTGGTTTGCTACTTCCTGCCTGGCCCTGGCTGCAGTCTGCCCTGTGATTGGTATGCATCTTGTAGGGAGTGGTCAACAGACTATGCAAATGAGGTGAGTTGTAGCCCAGCTGCAGCTACCATGCAAATGAGTGTCTGTAATCTACTGAGAGAGGATTGGTCAGTTTGTGGTCTTGGTGGGAGGGCCATGCCTTGAAATTGACAAGAAGTTTGTAGATACAAGCAGTCAACCCCATATTTTGCAGACATAAAGAAGCAGCAGAACGAAGCAGCAGAAAGAAAAAAAGAGAGAGGGGAGGCAAGGACCCTTGTAAAAGAGCTGTAGCACTGGTTATGGGCTGTAACAATGAAGACAGGGGGAGGCCCAGAAGGGTCCCAGCGGCAGAACTAGCGGCAGAGCTGGTAGCCACAGGCCTGGAAGGGGCTCCAGTGGCAAAGCTGAGAAGTTTGTCCTCGGTGGTGGTGGGGTGGGGCCAGAGAGGAGACCTGCACGGCCTAGAGGAGCTGAGAGAGCTGCCTGCACTGCAGAAGGGAGGTGGTGGGGTGGGGGGCAGAGAGGAGACCTGCACGGCCTAGAGGAGCTGAGAGAGCTGCCTGCACCGCAGAAGGGAGGCTGCCCGCATGCTTCCTGGTCCTGATTCCTGAGTTGTGCCCTTTTCCCTAAGAAATCGCTTCACTGTCGTCTGTGAGTTCTGTGTGGCCACAGCAATGGATTAATGAACCCAGAAGAGAAGTAGACAGTGCCATGGGAGGGACGGCTGGTGTCAGAGCTGGTAAACAGGTAAGGTCAGGAGACCAAGACACCTGAGCAGCTACATTCCTTGTATTCCTTCTTTTCCTCTTAATTTTTAACTTGACATACACTGAGTAGAAATTACACTTAATCCCACCATGTAATAAAACATATGAATCGATATTCTTGGTTTCTAGTTAGTGGGGGAGCTACTGATGTTTTAAGACTGGGCTATACTCTTATCAAATGTGTTCTAAGTCACTGAATCTGCTATAGGCTTCATTTTCTAAACACTGACCTTTGGTAAAAGCATGACACAACCTCTTGGCATGAAAGCCAGCCCTTCCAATGACTCACAAGGCCCTGCCTCATCTCCTGCTGTTCCCTGCCCCTTCCTGGTTCTGACCCTTCCACTCTGTCCTCTCCCTCAGGGACTGAGTTCCAGCCCCTCTGCTTCTTGGGGCTCTCGGGCCTGCCAGACAAACTCGATGTCAGCCCTTTGCTTGCCCTCCGCCTGGACCATGAGTCCCTGAGAGAGTCACCATGCACCTGCATGAAGTCTGTGCTCAAAGCTGCCTTCACAGTGGGGCTTCTCTGACCCCCTACTCAGCACTGCAACCCCGTCATGCCCTGCTTCTGACATTCCCCGCCCTCCTTTTCTGCTTTATTTTTCTCTACAGCACTTACTGGCTGTATCATTTTATTTTGTTTCTCCCCACTGGGATGTAAGCTCTACCACAGCAGGGGGTGTGGTCTGTTTTGTTCCTGGCTATATTCCCAGTAGGAGCCCCGGTGGTACAGTGGTTAAGTACTCAGCTACTAACCTAAAGGTTGGCAGTTCGAACCCACCAGCCACTCCGCAGAAGAAAAGACCCGGGGATCTGCTCCCGTAAAGATTACAGCCTAGAAAACCCTGTGGGGCAGTTCTAATCTGTTCTATAGAGTCACCATGAGTCAGAATCAGCTTGACGGCAACGAGCACGGGTGTTTATAAACACGTAATTCATAATTATATAAATCCACATGCACACACACATATAGTTATTGTTGGTTGCGGCTGAGTTGGCTCCAACCTCATGACGCATGTCAGAACACAACGTTGTCCAGTCCCGTACTGTTTATATACACAAAACTCTCTGTGCGCTTTGTATGTACCAACGCACTTCTTCTTTCCAGCGTTCTTTGCTTCCTGCAGAAATGCTTTCTATTTGCTATCGTTTTCCTCAGCCTGAAGGCTTTCTTTCAGAATTTCTTGTAGTGCAGCTCTGTTGGAGACAAATTCTTTCAACTTTTGTCTGTCTAAAAATGTCTTTATTTTGCCTCGTTTTTCAAAGATATTTTCACTGGATGTGTGCATTAGTTTCTTAGGACTTCTGTAGCAAAATACCACAAGCTGGGTAGAAATGTATTCTCTCCCACCTCCGGAGGCTAGACGTACAAAAGCAAGGTGTCAGCAGAGCCAGGCTCTCTGAAGGCCCCAGAGGACCTTGTCTTGCCTCTTCTATCTGCTGGTGGCCCAGGCGTTCCCTGGTTTGTGGCGGCATAATCCCAATCTTTGTCTGTGTCTTCACCTGGCCATCTTCCTTCTACGTCTCTTTAAGCAGGGTCTTCTTGTAAGAACTTCAGATATAAAGAGATAAGGGTGTACCCTAATTAACTCATCTTAACTAATTATATCTGCAGTGAGCCTATTTCCAAGTAAGGACACGTTCAGAGGTTCTAGGGGTTAGGACTTAAACTTCTTTTTGGGGGAAACGATTTAACCCACAACACTACAGAATTCTAGGATGACGGTTTTCGTTTTCTTTCAGCACTTTAAAGGTGTTTTTCCACTGTTTTTTTTTTTGCCTTGATTTTCTCTGATGAGAAGTCAGTCATTCTTGTTCTTGTTCCCTTTATGTAATGTGGCTTGTTCTTCTGGCTACTTTCAGGATTTTTTTCTTTATCAAAAGTCTGAGTACGATATGCCTAGGTGTGTTTTTATTTATCCTGTTTAGGGTTTTCTAGCCATCTTAGATCGTGAGTTGTTCTCTTTCATTAATTTTGGAAAGTTATTTCCAGTAATTCCAAAAAACTTCCAATATTTCTTCTGCTCATTCTCTCTTTTTCTTCTTGGACTTCAATTACACACATGACAGATTGCTTGATAAACCAACCAAACCAAACCTGCTGCCGTCGAGTCAATTCCAATTCATAACGACCCTATAGGACAGAGTATAACTGCCCCCTGGAGTTTCCAAGGAGCACCCGGTGGATTTGAACTGCTGACCTTTTGGTTAGCAGCCATAGCACTGCACCACTACACCACCAGGGTTTAATATTATCCCATAAATCTTCGTTGTTATATTCCACTTTTTTCTATTCTTTTTTCTCTTTGTTTTTCAGTTTGGGTAATTTCCATTGACTATTTTCAAGTTTACTGGCTCTTTCCTTTGGTGCCTCAGTATCCTGGTAAACTCAGTGAAAGATCTTTGTCTTGGATAGCATATTTTTCATTTCTGGCATTTCTATTTGACTCCTTTTTATGCTTTCCATCTCTGTTAAAATTATTTTATTTAATTATTTGTTATCATATTTATTTTGCAGTTCCAACATCTGGACCATCTTTATGTCTTGTTCTATTGACTATTTCCTCTCTTGATGATGGATCATATTTTCTTGCTTTCTTGTGTTTCCTGTCTTTTTTTTTTTTTTTTGCTTAACTTAATGATGAATGCTGCGTAAAAAAATAGTAAAGACTAAGGCACGTTTCTTCTTCTGTCAGGCCATTAGTGTTGGAGGCTGAGTCAATCTCATCTGTAGTTAAGCTAAGTCTGGCTGTAAGGTTGCTTTAGTCACTTTTAGTTTTACTCAAATTACTGTTAGATGGGGTAAAACCTCCCCTTTCTTAGGATTTGAAAGCTGAGTGCCTGGAGGGTTTGCCTCCGTTTTCCTGCCCTATTCTCTGACTTTAATGGGCCCTTCAGAGCTCTCTTTGCCCCCTCCCAGCAGTAGAGGGCTGCTCCCTGGTACTCAGTGTCTAAGACCAGGAGAGCTTGGGGGATTTTCTGTTTTCCTGCTCCACCCTCAGTCCTCAGCAGGCTCAGTGTGTCTGGACCTCAGGGAGATCCCTACCCTAGTGGTAGACAGCTGCTGCCTGAAACTTGGTGTGTGGCCTGGAGTGCCCAGGGGAGTTTCTCTCAGTTCTTCCCGTCCTCAGACTTCACTATGTACTCACACTTCAAGGGGCTCCCTCTCAGCTAGCCCTGTCCCTCCTTCTGGTACTTAGTATAAGGCCCAGAGTGTGGAGGATTTCTCAGTTCCTGCTCTGCCCTCAGGCTACAGTAGGCCTGACAAGCCTGGGCCTCAGAGAGGGTCTCTTTCGTACTCCTGTTCTGCTCCTAGTCTTTCTCCTGAGCACTCAGTGAGGGTCTGCAGAGAAGAGCTGGTGTGTGAGAAGATTCCCCTTATGTCTGAGGCTCCCAAGAATTCTGAATTATCACGCCAGTCTACTCTCAGCCTTTAGGAATTCTGTAACACTTCAGTGGATTTCTTCTTACTCACATCTATGAAGGCTTCCTTCTCTTCCTGCTGCTCTGCCAAAGATGAAAGCAGCTGTGGGTTCTGTTTTTCCTAGAGGTGATTGTCAATTTTGGATTTTATTTCATCATGTTACTTTGTGATCTCAGCTCTCCGGTGGGCTTTAAAAACTATCGTTTTGCAGATGATCTGGCTTGTTCTCATTGTTTGAGTGGGTGTGATACCCTCTTGTGATTTTCTGTGTGCTAAGTGGAAACAATGAGCCCTGGTGCAGTGGTTAAAGCACTTGACTGCCAATCGAAAGGTCAGTGGTTCGAAACCACCAGCTATTCCTCGGGAGAAAGATGTAATAGTCTGCTTCCTCAAAGACTTATAGCCTTAGAAACCTAATGGGGCAGTTCTCCTGTGTCCTATAGGGTCACTATGAGTTCGAATCGACTCAACAGCAGTGGGTTTGGAAGTGGATGCAGAAGTCCTACCTGTAAATGTTACATATTATTATATTCAAAGGCAGGGGAAAGGCAAACAAGAAAAGGCTAAAGCAAAAGATTACAATGCAAATCTACTAGTTATGGAAAAATAATAAAAAAGAAGTCATGTAGGGAATCAGAAGATAGGAACACTTTTTTTTTTCCATGAATTTGATCACTAAAGTAGAAAGATTCAAAGGCCATGAACACAGAAATAAGCAGTCCAGAACCTTTCCTAGAAATAGAAAAAAGTAATTCTGGATTAAGTTCCTCTTTGAAAATCCACAGAGTAACTGAACTCCAAATATAGGGAGCCTACAGACTTCTGATGTGCAGTGCTGTAGGAAGAACGAGATTTCTATTAAAAGAGTTGCTGTGGTCAGGCGCCATCCTGTGAATTTTGACTCATGGTGACCCCAAATGTGCAGAGTAGAACTGTGCTCCAAAAGGGTTCAAGTCTGTGATCTTTCAGAAGCAGATTTCCAGGCCTTTCCTCCAAGTTGCCACTGGATAGATCCAAACCACCAACCATTCAGCCAGCAGTTGAGCGCTTAGCCATTTGCCTCACCTGGGTCGGCAGTTTGAATCCACCAGGCGCTCCCTGGAAACTCTGTGGGGCAGTTCTACTCTGTCCTATAGGGTCGCTATGAGTTCGAATCGACTCGAAGGCACTGGTTGGGTTAGGGACTCCATTAAAACATTAGAAAAAGGTATTATGACTGAAAACAGCAGGAGGTCACTGAGAGAGGTACCAGGTACTACAGTGCTTATATTTCTTTAAGTCTTTCTCTAAACTATGTATCACTTTTCTGGTATACTGTATTTAGAAAATATACTATTGCTACCATCTGATATAGACCTATTGGTCCCTACTGGTCTGGAGCAACAGAGATATACAAGAGAAACCCAAGATTGGCTGGGCCATGATTTCCGGTATTGTGTGATTTTCCTATATGTGGTAAATCCTGCCTCTATGATGTTAATGAGGCAGGATGGGTGGCAGCTGTGTTAGTTAGGCAAGACTCAGTCTACAGTATTGGATTGTGTCTTGAGGCAATCTCTTGAGATATAAAAGAGAGAAGCGAGCAAAGAGATAGGGGGACCTCATGTTACCAAGAAAGCCGCACTGGGAGCAGGGCTGAGAAGCTCCTCAACCAGGGGAAGATTGAAGACAAGGACCTTCGTCCAAAGCTGACTGAGACAGAAAGCCTTCCCCTGGAGCTAAAAAGCACTAAATTTGGACTTTTAGCCTACTTTGCTGTGAAGAAATAAATTTCTCTTTGTTAAAGCCATCCACTTGCAGTATTTCTGTTATAGCAGCACTAGATGACTAAGACACTATGTTTGAGCCCATTGTTTGCAGCCACTGTGTCAATCCATCTCACTGAGGCTCTTCCTCTTTTTTGCTAACCTTGTATAGGTACCTTTACCAAGCATCTCCTTCTCCAGGGACTGGTCCTTCCTGATAACATGTCCAAAATCTCACCTTCTTTGCTTCTAAGGAGCATTCTGGCTGTACTCTTTCAAGACAGGTTTGTTATTCTGACAGTCCACGGTACATTCAATATTCTTCTCCAACACCATAATTCAAAGTCATCAATTCTTCAGTCTTCTTTATTCATTGTTCAGCTTTCACATACATATGAGGCAATTGAAAATACCATAGCTTGGGTCAGGCACACCTTAGTCCTCAAAGTGACATCTTTGCTTTTTAACACTTTAAAGAGGTCTTTTGCAGCAGGTTTGCCCAATGCAACACGTTGTTCGAGTTCTTGATTGCGGCTTCCCATGGGCAGTGATTGTGGATCCAAGTAAAATGAAATCCTTGACAACTTCAATCTTTTCTCCATTTATCGTGATGTTGCTTATTGGTTCAGTTGTGAGGATTTTTGTTTTCTTTATGTTGAGGTGTAATCCATACCGAAGACTGTAGTCTCTGATTTTCACCAGTAAGTGCTTCAAGTCCTCTTTACTTTCAGCAAGCAAGGTTGTGTCATCTGCATAACACAGGTTGCTAATGAGCCTTCCTCCAGTCCTGATCCTTTGTTCTTCACATAGTCCAGCTTCTTGGATTATTTGCTCAGCATACAGAGTAAATAAGTACAGTGAAAGGACACAACCCTGATTTTAAGCCATGCAGCATATCCTTGTTCTCTTTGAACCACTGCCTCTTGGTCTATGTACAGGTTCCACATGAGAACAATTAAGTGTTCTGGAATTCCCATTCTTCACAATGTTATCCATAATTTGTTATGATCCACACAGTTGAATGCCTTTGCATAGTCCATAAAACACAGGTTAACATCTTTCTGGTTGGTATTCTCTGCTGTCAGTCAGGATCCATCTGACATCAGCAATGACACCACTTGTTCCACACCCTCTTCTGAATCTGGCTTGAATTTCTGGCAGTTCCTTGTCAATGCATTGCTGCAACCACTTTTGAATGATCTCCAGCAAAACTTTACTTGTGAATGATATTAATGATATCATTCGATAATTTCCGCATTCCGTTGGATCAACCTTTCTTTTGGATGGGCATGAATATGGCTCTCTTCCAGCTGGTTGGCCAGGTAGCTGTCCTCCAAACTTTTTGGCATAGACGAGTGAGCGTTTCCAGCGCTGCATCCGTTAAATACAAACCTATAAAATGACAGTGAATCCTCCCAGCTGCTGATACAAGGAAAAGTTCACAGAATGTATAATGACGCCAATCTTCCAAAATTAAAGGTACGCATGGCTTCTAGTCAAAATCAGCTCCTCGGAGGAGTATGCTGAACATGCATTCTTTCCAGAACCCACAGTCAACGGAGCTGAGAGTTGGTTCTTCAAACCTAGTACCGCTTAAAACATGCACGGACTGTGAATTCACATGGATGGGAGACGGTCGTCTTCCAATGTGTTATGTAATTTATCTCTGATTACCCATTTCTTAACAAGTCTAGTCACAAAACACTAAAACCAAAAAACCAAACCAGCTGTCACTGAGTCGATTCTGACTCACGGCGACCACACCATGTCTGAGTAGAACTGTGCTCCAAGGGTTTTCCTTTTTTTAAGTATAATTTTATTTACTTTGTTGTTGAGAATGTAAACAGCAAAACACCAATTCAACAGTTTCTACAGGTAGCATTTAGTGACACGGATTACATTCAAGTTGTACAACCATTCTCACCCTCCTTTTCTGAGTTGTTCCTCTCCCTTTAGCATAAACTCACTGCCCCTCCCCAAGGTTCCTATCTAATCTTTCAAGTTACTGTTGTCAATTTAATCCCACCTGTTGTCGTTGCTGTTAGGTGCTGTTGAGTTGGCTCTGACTCAGCAAGCCCATGGACAACAGAACAAAGCAGTGCCTGGTTCTGTGCCATACTCAGAACCATTGTTATCCTGGAGCCTATTGTTGCAGCCACTGTGTCAATCCACCTTGGGGAGGGTCTTCCTCTTTTTCACTGACCCTTTACTTTACCAAGCATGATGTTCTTCTCCATGGACTGATCCCTTTTGATAACATGTCTAAAGTATGTGAGACTTAGTCTTGTCATCCTTGCTTCTAAGGACCATTCTGACTATGCTTCTTCCAAGACAGATTTGTCCGTTCTCTCAGCAGTCCATGGTATATTCAAGACTCTTCGCCAACGCTATAATTCAAAGGCAGCAATTCTTCTTCAATCTTCCTTAGGCATTGTCCAGCTTTTGTGTCCATATGAAGTGACTGAAAACACCACAGCTTGGGTCAGACGCACCTTAGTCTTCAAGGTCACATCTTTGCTTTCTAACATAGTTCTTAAACGAGCATAATGCTTAAGGTAGACATGTTTTTTACTAGCTAAACTATTGTTTGGTTTTAAGAAAGCTTCAGGGGACATATTTAATTTAAAGTTTTTAAAGATTATCTCAGGTCAATAGTTTCAAGGGTTCATCAAACCTTCAAGGCTCCAGGAAGTCTGGAGTCCATGAAAATCTGAAATTCTATTCCCCATTTTCCCCCCTTTTGATCAGGATTCTTCTATGGAATCTTTGACCAAAATGTTCAGTGATGGTAGCTGGGTACCATCCAGTTCTAATCGCATAGCAAAGGAGGCAGTTGTTCACCAAAAGTTATTCAATGGCTGATTTTTCAGAAGCAGATCACCAGGCCTGTCTTCTGAGGCACCCCTGGGTGGACTCGAACCTCCAACCTTTCAGTTGGCAGGCAAACACATTAACCATTTGCACCACCCAAGGACTCCCACATAAACTTTCCAAAAAACAAACAAAAAAAACCAAACCCATTGCTGTCAAGTCGGTTTCGACTAAGTGAATTTATAGGGTGGAGTAAAACTGCCCCATAGGGTTTCCAAGGCTGTAAATCTTTATGGAAGCACACTACCACATCTTTCTCCTGGTGTGCTCAACCCACCAACCTTTTGGTTATCAGCCGTACTTTAACCACTGCACCATAAGGGCTCCTTTACATAATACTAAATTCCCCGAAAATGTTCACTGTGGTCTTTGGGGTTCACTGTGGTCTAATTTTTTTTCTCTTTATCCCTCTCTTCATCTAACTAAACTCACATTTGCTACCCTGTAGACTGGATGTTAATAAGGGTGAGACCTGATAAAAGCCCAGTGGCCTATCTGGGTGTGCTAAGATGAGTTCCTTTATGTGGCTTTTTGTCTTGGTTCTTTGGAAAAACAGATCGAGGGATTTTTTTCCTTAAACCCCGAGGAGATACTTTTACTCTAGTTTCTACCTCAGAGGGTTTGTTACTTTTGTCCGGGTTGGTTGACACTTCCTGGGTAAGCTATAAACAACCTGACTTTTTGTCTGTCCTGGGCTGCAGCCTGCCCTGTGATTGATATGTACCTTGCAGGGATTTGTTAACAGACTATGCAAATGAGGTGAGTTGTAGCCTACTATGCAAATAAAGTGTTTGTCACCTACAGAGAGGGGATTGGTCAGTTCACATCCAATGCCATGAAATCGACAAGGAGTTAGTGTATTGAAGCAGCCAGTCCCACAGAGGCTTTAGAGACAGAAAGCAGCAGGGAGAAGGAGGAGGAAGAAGATGGAAGAAAGATAAGAGAAGACGCAGAGAAAGAGAGGAGGCAAGGAACCTCATAAAAGAGCTGGAACACAGGTAAAGGCTGTAACACTGAAGACAGCGAGGCGCCCAGAAGGGGCCCAATGGCAGGGCCAGGAGAAGCCTGTCCTGAGGGGGCCGAGAGGAGGCCTGTCTTCAGGGGGGCTGAGAGGAGGCCTTCACAGTTGACAGGAGCTGAGAGCTGTCCCGCACTGAAGAAGCGAGACTGTGCTACATGCTTCCTGATCCTGATCCTGAGTTATGCCCTCTTCCTTAATAAACCACTCAACTGTAAGCATAGTCTGTGAGTTCTGTGTGGCCATTGCAACAGAGGATGAAACCCAGCAGGGAAGCAGAGAGTGCTGTGGGGGGCAGGCTGGTGTCAGAACTGGTGAAAAGGTTGGAGAATGGAGTATGTCTGACCTCTGCCTCACAGGGATCAGCCTTGGGCTTATCTCCATTTGCATTATCCTCCGTGAAGTTAGACAGTTTCTGATGATGGCACTATTACTCTTACTCCTGCCATTTTACACCAGGGGAGAACTTGTTCAAACTCAGCCTCGACAGATATTCACTGACGTTCTCCTCTCTGATGGGAACTGCCTGTAGCACTTTCGTCCATGCTGACTAACCTACCCTTAAGTTCCTGAGGAGCCAGGGGTCTGGGGGCTGCCTGCCACAGGTCTCTCACATGTGGGTGATGTGTAATGGGGACTCAGGGTGACTGGGGTTAGAGAACTGATAGGGGCCATTTGTCAGTTTGGCAGAGATGTTTGCTTCTGAAAATGCATACTAAGGCTCGATCAAGGAGGAGACTGTGCCAACACGTTATTTCCCTGAAATGTATTCATTCTATGAAAACTTTAGCTCTTGGCATAACATGACTCTTTCTGGAAATTATTTCACTTGATGAAATAAAATTTCTCCTAGAAGTCAAAATACTCTACTATGTAAAGAGTGATTCCTTATAAAAATTGCCCTTAAGAGATTTTTTTTTTTTTAACACTAGAAACAGGATCATTTAAACCAGTTGCCATCGAGTCGATTCCGACTCATAGTGACCCTATATGACAGAGTAGAACTGCTGCCCAGGGTTTCCAAAAAGTGGCTGGTGGATTTGAACTGCTGACCTTTTTGGTTAGCATCCGAGCTCTTAACCACTGCACTACCAGGAGTCTATCTATTAAATGTTTGGAGGTCATTAGAGGCTCTACTAGGAACAAAAACAACCGCTTCATAGACATTTCTAACCAGTACTTCCAGCTTAGCCTGGCAGAGGGGCACAGATATGAACGCCAGTTGGATCTATGTCCTGGAGTGTGGGCAAGTAACTTCAGCTCCACAAGCCTTCATTTCCTTCATCTATGAAGCGGGAATAAAACCACTGTGAGGTACGGGGCACTGATAGGATTGAATAAAACAAGTAATAAAGAGTCCCCCCCCCCACAGTAATTAATTGATTAATATTACTTTCCTCTCCTCATAATTTCATTGATAAGAGCCTACATATCTTTCTGGCTCCTCCCCTAATGGTCTCCAAACTAGAACAACATAAAGAATATCAGGACTTATTATTTTAACATTTATCAAACCATAAAAGACCCATGGTTTTGAAAAGTGAAGCCATCTTTTTAGTTAGAAAAAAAATGCTTAATGTAAATCACCTAATTTTGAGGGCAAAATGTTTCAAAATCTAAAGTAGCTAGTTAACCTATGAAAAAAGTCTTAATTCAAGAAATGCTAAAATTATCTACCAATAGGTGGTGCTGTTTATATAGTCCTTCAATGGCTTATGTTTTGTTTTTTTTTTTAATTAAATATTTAATATCCTTTCATTCATTCAACAAATATTTACTGAGCAGTTACTGTGTGCCAGGCACTGTGCAAGGTCCTAGAGATAGAAAAATTAATAAGTGACAGCTTCCGCCCTCCCAAAGCTTCAGGGAAGGCCACCAGGTATTTGTGTGATGGGGGAGTCACAGGCAAATAAACAGGCAGGTATAATGTAACCTCGGTGGCATGTAACTGAAGACCCAGGGAAGTCTTCCCAGACAAAGGGTTTCCTAAGCTGAGTCCTGAAGGATACGCTGGAGTTAGTCCAAATACACTCAACTGTCCTCGCCCCTAAAACTATCTGCATTCGTACCTTTATCACTCAGGGAGGGGAAAGCCTCCGCTGAGAACTGCACATCACACCATGGCCTCGTTTGTGCTGGCTTCTATATCTGTGTTTGATTTTACAAGACAATAAAAAGGGTTTTCTAAAAATGCTACCGACTTGCTTAGATTTTCATTTCTTGAATTAAGACTTTTTTCATAGGTTAACAAGCTACCTGCATCTCTCAGTGAGCTGCCTGTTCAAGCCCTTTGCCCATTTTGCTGTGGAGTTGGTTGCCTTTTTCTCATTAGTTTTTCCTGAGTCCTTCTGGAACTCAAGGAAACTGGCCCTTTTCAGTTTTGTGTGTCATGACCATTCGCAGAAAGAATGGATCTTCAGGTGCTACTCCTTTCCACTTCCCGCCACACCGTGTGCTATGCTCTGCACACAATAGGTACTCAACTAGGTAAATGGTGCTGTGGAATTGAATGAGCAAGGTGATAACAGACAAAATATCAGAATTTTTGATTCCTCCCTTTTCAGACTGGAGCCCTGGTGGTGCATTGGTTAAGAGCCTGGCTGCTAACCAAAAGGTCGGCAGTTTGAATCCACCAGCCACTCCTTGGAAACCCTATGGGGTAGTTATACTCTGTCCTTTAGGGTCGCTATGAGTCGGTTTGACTTGATGGCAACGGGCTTGGGCTTTTCAGGTTGGAATGGGGGGCAGAAACAGGAGTTCGGGAATCCTGAAGTGTCCCTAGTAGAGAGGCATTTCAAGTTTGGGGAGTGGAGTGAGCCAAGTTGTGCAAACATCGGCTCCAACACTTTGAGGCAGGTCAGTAACAACTGTGCTACCATTGGTAGAGTGCCAGCCACCAGCAAGCTCTGTGCTTAGTGTTCTACACATGTGACCTTATTTAATCCTTTCAACAACCCTGTGAGGTAGGTACTGTTTTTACTCCCACTGAGGTAACTAAGCCCCAAAGAGACTGTTACGGATTGAATTGTGTCCCCCGAAAATATGTGTTGAAATTCTAACCCCTGGACGTGCAAATATGGTCCTGTTGAGAAATAGGGGTTTCTCTTTTGTTATGTTAGTGAGGTTGTCCATTGTAGGGTGTGTTACTTCTAAGTTATAAAAAGAGCAGAACAGACACAGAGGCACACACAGGAGAAGACAGATGCCAAGAACGCCAAGGATCTCTGGCAGGCGCCAGAAACTAGGAGAGAGGCTTGCAGGAGGGATGGACACGAATCAGACCTTGATTTGGACTTTTAGCCTCCAGAACTGTGAGGAAATAAATTTCTGTCTTTGAAGCTACCCACTTGTGGTATTTCTGTTCCAGCAGCCCCATGGGACTGAAACGGAGATTAAGTAATTTGTTCGCAATCACAACAATAAGTTATAGAGCTGGGATGAAAACTTAGTTGTGGCAATAAATCTCTGCAGTTTTAAGTTTTTTTTGGTATATTGTTCAGGGAAGAAAAGTTCATTCCACCAATGCTTCCAGCATGCCTACTATGTGCTGGGCTTTGTTTCAGATGCTGGAGCGCTCTGACCAGATTACAAACACCTGGTGGGCACCACGTGCCCAAAGAATTTGGTTAGGGACATTATAAGACGCATTCTACCATAATGTGGAAAGAGAATACGCACTGACCCGAAGATGTGCTTATAGAGCAAATTAAAAGTGGATTATAGAACACATGTAGAAGAACACCGTTATGTCAAAGTTATACATTCAACAACTCGGAAGCAAAGTCTGGATGAAACATAACAAAACGTTAGCTATGAGTTCTCTGAGTGGTTTTGATTTCCTCTTTTTTGGACATCTGGATTTTCTAAAGCACTTGTTACTTGTATAATTATTTACATTAAACAAGGAAAAAAATCTTGCTGAGAGAAGTGAGAGACGGTGTTGGGAAGGCGTGGCTAAAAAAAAAGAAACCATTGAGTCAATTCTGACTCATAGTGAACCTATAGGACAGAGTAGAACTGCCCCATAAGGTTTCCAAGGCTGTAATTCTTACAGAAGCAGACTGCCACATTTTTCTCCTGTAGAGTGGCTGGTGGGTTCGAACCACCGACCTTTCGGTTAGCAGCCAAGTGCTTAGCCACTGTACCACCAGGGTTCCTTCTAAAGCATGGCTGTCAGGGCACAAAAGAGGATGAAGACCCAGTAGAGGAAGGAGCTTGAGCCCTAGGCTGAGGGTTCAGACTCGATTACATGGTCAGTGACAGGTAAAGTAAAAGAAACTTGAGCTTCAAGGAACTTCTAGGCGGCGCCTTGGTTATCTACTGCTGCTAAAACAGAAATACCACAGATGGATGCCTTTAACAAGAGAAATTTATTCTTGCACAGTCTGGGAGGCTAGAAGTCCACATTCAGAGTGCTAGCTCCAGGGAAGGGTTTCTCTCCCTGTCAGCTCTGGAGGAAGGTCCTTGTCATCAATCTTCCCCTGGTGTAGGAGCTTCTCAACACTGGGACCCCGGGTCCAAAGGACACACTATGCTCCCAGCACTGCTTTTTTGGTGGTATGACGTCCCCCGTCTCTCTGCTCAGTTCTCTCGTTTATATCTCAAAAGAGATTGGTTTAAGACACAATCTAATCTTGCAGATTGAGTCCTGCCTCATTAACATAATTACCGCTAATCCCATCTAATTAACATCATACAGATAGGATTTATAACACGTAGGAAAATCACATCAGATGACAAAATGGTGGACAATCACACAATCCTGGGGATCATGGCCTAGACAAGTTGACAGATAATTTTGGAGGACACAATTCAATCCGTGACAGGTGATCAGCAGTTTGAACCCACTTGCAGCTTTGCGCAAGAAAGATGTGGCAATCTGCTTCCATAAGAATTACAGCCTTGGAAACCCTATGGGGCAGTTTAATCTGTCCTCTAGGGTCGCTATGAGTCAGAATAGACTGGGTAACAATGGGTTTTGGGTTTAGGTGTCACTCAAAAAAGCCTTAGCAGATGGCTGAAACATTTTTTGTTCTAACAAAATCAGCATATTGTAACAATTTTCAGATGGAAACAAAGTGTCTTGCTTACAAAGTTGATCTCATTTTCCTCAGAATTACAAAAAGGGAAAAACACTTCATTAATCTAGCGACATCGAACATAAGCTATTTTTCTAAGTAAAGCGCCATTTTTCTGACTGACATAAAATATATTTTTTTAATTAAAAAAATTCCCTATGGGATTAGTATACTGGCTACTTTAATAGAACATGTCTTTCATCTGAATGTTATGGCTGATTCCCTAATTTAAACTTAAAAAATACTTCATTATGACATGAATCACTAATTATTAATATTCATTTACCATCAATAATAAATCGATTGCCATCAAGTCAATTCAGGTTGAGCGACCCTACATCCATGAATAATAAACAAAGTAAATATTAAATTGGTATATATTGTTTTTGATGCTACGGAAGGTTTGTCAGTGCAAAGGTAAAATACCGTTAAAATGTGGCTTGTTACAACTTAAGTATTTTTACATGTTAAACTTTTTTTTTAATGTTAAACATTCTAAGCTAAAGGTCTACAATGTCATAAAAAGGCTGTCAAATCTAGTGACCATTTCTAAAGAAAGTGAGATACAGGGGAAGAAGATTGAAACAACTATAAACAATATAATTTCTATGACACAAACGTAATTATTTTATAACAGGCGCTCTGGTGGCGTAGTGGTTAAGCGTTTGGCTGCTAATCAAAAAGCAGGCAGTTAGAATCCACTAGCCACTCCTTGGAAACCCTATGGGGCAGTTCTTCTCTGTCCTATAGGGTCGCTATGAGTGGGAATCGACTCAGTGGCAATGGGTTTGGTTTCTTTCTTTCTTTTTTTTTTTACATCAAGGAAAATGTAGATATTTAAGAACCCAAAATCACTATTATTTTTATGATCAACACTCAGATTTTTATCATTTATACAGAATGCCCTTTATTTGCGGCAGTTATTACTGAGAAATCTATATACACTGATGGGAAGTTGCGTCTCTTGCCCAGGCGTGCCCTTGCTGTAACTTGCAGAGAAGTGTCACACGTGCTAACAACGGCTTGGCACATGGTGTGCGATAAGTTATGAGCTTTGCTGCAAATAGTCTATAATGAATAACAGTTAAAGCACTGCCATGTGCGAACGGTTTGTTTCTTTTACAAATCAGGACAAAGGTGTGCTGTTAGAACCACAAGGACACTTTGGGTCCCACCAACTACTTTTGGACTGTGGCAGAATCCAGATGGCACACCAGGACTTACATTCACTTACATGAATGCAATTTAACATGAGTCAGACCAGAAAAAAAGACCAGTAACTTGAGATGTCATCTAACAACCTTGTCTTACAAATGAGGAAAATAAAGCCCAGAATTATGAAAATCTCATAAATTACCCTCCTCCACAACCAAGGCCCACAGAAGCAGCAGTCGAGAAATCAATGGATGTACTGCATTGGGGAAATCTGCTACAAAAGATCTCTTTAAAGTGTTAAAAAGCAAAGACGTCACTTTGAGGACTCAGGTGCGCCTGACCCAAGCCATGGTGTTTTCAGCCACCTCACGTGCACGCAAAAGCTCGACGATGAATAAGGAAGACCAAAGAAAAATTGATGCCTTTGCGTTACGGTGTTGGCAAAGAATACTGAACATACCACGGACTGCTGGAAGAATGAACAAATCTGTCTCTGAAGAAGTACATCCAGAATGCTCCTTAGAAACTTGGATGGCGAGGCTTTGTCTCCCTTACTTTGGACATGTTATCAGGAGGGACCAGTCCCTGGAGAAGGACATCATACTTGGTAAAGTAGAGGGTCAGCGAAAAAGAGGAAGACCCTCAACGAGATGGATTGACACAGTGGCTGCAACAATGGGCTCAAGCATAGCAATAACTGTGAGGATGGGGCAGGACGGCGCAGTGCTTCGTTCTGTTGTGCATAGGGCTGCTATGAGTCAGAACTGATTCGACGTCACCTAACGACTCTGCATAGGTCTTTCGACATGGCAGCTACCACAATGATGACCACTCACGGAGTGCCAAGCAGTATGTTAGGTATTTTCCCATGAGTTGCTCATTTAAATGTTATGAAGTTCAAGGGAATTAGGCATACAAACCCTAATCCACAGAGGAAAAAACCAAGGCTCTGAGAAGTGGCAGAACTGGTCACACACCCAGATCCTTCTTTTACTCTACAGCCAGCACCCTTTGCATTAGGTCTTGCTATCTGTGGTAACCAAGCAGGGAGAATCTTATAAAAAATAAGGGAGGACATCTTATAAAAAATAAGGGAGCAATACACAAACGCTGGTAAATGGTGGGAAGATCATATGTCTTGAGACGACTAAAGGCCATATTGTTTAAAAGAGGAATTCCATGGGTGCCACCTCCCTATACCTTTCTTTGCATGCTGCAAGCCCCCGAGACCCAATATTTGCCAAAAGGACTCTCGCTCTGCTTCGGTGCTAGATCAAAAGTAGCCCAAAAGTGAGGCAGCTCACACAGCAATGGAGAGGAAGATGAAGGACAGGGTCAGGCAGCAAGTAAACTGCCAACTTGACTTCGCTTCTATAGCTTCTCAGCTTCTTCCGCTTTCTGTCTGAGTTATTGCTGCAATTTTTCTCATGGGCTCCTAAAGGTACTTGTAAGTATCAGGAATTACCTGGCAGAAGACAGTAACTTCCTCTTTGAAACTTCTTAGGTACCTGCAACTCAACTAGTTTGGTGCTATGCTGGCCTCAACCATTCCTGGGTTCTAAGGTGGCTTTTGTGTTGCTGTGATGCTGGAAACTATGCCACAAATATTTCAAATACCTGCAGGGTCACACTTGGTGGACAGGTTTCAGCAGAGCTTCCAGACTAAGACAGGCTAGGAAGAAGGACCTGGCAATCTACTTCTGAAAAAACTGGCCAGTGAAAACCTTAGCAATAGCAGCTGGAAGATGAGCCCCCAGGTTGGAAGGCACTCAAAATATGACTGGGGAAGAGCTGCCTCCTCAAAGTAGAGTCAACCTTAATGATTTGGATGGAGTAAAGCTTTTGGGACCTTCATTTGCTGATGTGGCATGACTCAAAATGAGAAGAAACAGCTACAAACATCGATTAATAATTGCAATGTGGAGTGCAAGTTGTCAAGGATTTCATTTTATTTGGATATACAATCAATGCCCATGGAAGCAGCAGTCAAGAAATCAAAGGAAGCACTGCACTGGGCAAATCTGCTGCAAAAGACCTCTTTAAAGTACTGAAAAGCAAAGATGTCACTTTGAGGACCAAGGTGTACCTGACCCAAGCCATCGTATCTTTAATTGCCTCATACGCATGCGAAAGCTGGACAATGAATAAGGCAGTCTGAAAAAGAACTGGTGCCTTCAAATTATGGTGTTGGTGAAGAATACCGAATATACCATGGTGTGGTATGATTAATTACTCTTATGTGTGGCCTTTCTAGCTGTGGCCTTGGAACCCCCACCCAGGTGATTGGGCGAGACTGTGTGATACAGTAATTGTGACCTACCAAAAGGATTGGTCTGTTTTGCCTTAAAAAGAGCCAATTCCAGAGCAGACAGAAGGATCCTACCACCCCAAGGAAGAATAGCCAGTAGCAGGAAACGCGTTCTTTGGATCCCTGTGCTGAGCAGCTCCTGGAAGCAGAAGACCGAGAGAATGAGAGACCGAGAGAGACCAAGAGACAGAGAGAGAGAGAGAGAGCGAGCAAGCTGTAACCTTAAAGACATTGAGAAACCGTGGCAGCAGAGACCCAGCAGTAGGAGACAGTGTGGTGGGCTTCCCGGCCCACGGTGAAAGAAGGATGAGAGTCTTTGGGCAGAGACTGAGGGTCAGGGAGAGGCGTGCTTGTGAACTCAGCTGGGGAGAACTGTATCCTGAGTGTTCCTGAGCCTGAATTATAACTGTTACTTCCCTATTAAACCCCATAATTATGAGTATGGTCTGTGAGTCTGTGTGGCCATTTTAATGAATTATCGAACCCAGTAGAGAATGCTGTGGGAGAGAAGGCTGGTGTTAGAGCTGGTAAAAAATGGCGGAGAGAGGGGCCTTGTCTGGCCTCCACCTAATAGGAGTCAGCCTCGCACTGTTGATTTTGGTTCTCTTTCCCCCTTTTGGGGTTGGAGGAAGTCAGACACTGCCCCCAAGCTGTTTTTACACATGGACCACAAGAAGAACAAACAAATCTGTCTTAGAGGAAGTACAGCCAGGATGCTCCTTAGAAGCAAGGATGGGAGACTTCGACTCATATACTCTGGACATGTTATCAGGAGGCACCAGTCCCTGGAGAAGGACATCATGCTTGGTAAAGTAGAGGGTCAGAGAAAAACAAAGAAGACCCTCAATGAAATGGATTGACACAGTGGCTGCAACAACGGGCTTAAACATAGCAACGACTGTGAGGATGGTGCGGGGCTAGGCAGTGTTTGGTTCTGTTGTACACAGGGTTGCTATGAGTTGGAATTGACTCATCGGCATCTAACGACAACAAGGAGACAAAGACTTTACTTTGAAATGAACATGTTCAGTTGCTTGGATTATTTTTAGAAAATGATTAGTACATTTTCCCAGTCCCTTACTTCCAAATCACAATTTCCTACTGTGGCATTTTTTAAAATCCTTTGTAAATATCTTTTATGGAAATATTTACCCAGGACATTTACCAAAGCCATAGGATTTAAAAGATAAAACAGATTTGGAGTTTACACAATGTGGATTCTTCTTGGAAATTCTTTTTAATAAAAATCAGATGTGCAAAGAAGAGGCCAAGTTGTTGAGCACTGCCAAGATCTAGGCATTTCAGGTCAACTTGCAAAGCTTACTCTCACAGTAGAGAAACCCGAGGCCACCATGCCTCACTCACTAACTCGCCTTCTGTGGCCACTGTGACCACTGTAACCACATAAACCAAAAAACCCGTTGCTGTCTTACTTCCAAGGTATTATCACCCAATTAGCATAATCTTCTGATAAGAAATACCAAGCCTCAGTCTGAAGAAGGGAGAACCCCATGTCAAGGGTCCAGAAATTGTTAGCTGACTGTGGGCTTGACCGGCTGTAGAGGTGAGAAGCACTTGCATTTTTTTTTTTTTTCTCCTGCAAAAGGTATCTTTTGAGTATAAAACTGAAAAGGAGTTTAAGTTTCCTTTATAGGACTGAATCCAAAGGATTTACAAACTTGGAATTTTTGCAGCCTGTGGGTTTGAGTTGATTGCTTTATGACTAAGCTTTCTCCTTACGTGAACATTTGAAAAAGAACACGGTTAGCCCGAGAAGCTGAAACTCCTCTCTAAGCCTTGCTAAAGAGAATAAAATTAAAGTACAACATGTAAAGAGAGAATAAAATGCAGTGCTGGATACGTATACACAGAGAAGCTGATCTCATGTCCATAATACACTCTTTGAAAAATGAGATAGTACCAATTAAACATGAAACAAGCAATTACAATGCCACAACTTTGCTTTCACTAATAAAATGTTACTGTTAATTTCACAGATATTTATTATAATACGTTATGAACTAACATCAGAGAAACATTCAAAATCAGGAGTAACTGCATTTCATGAAACCAAGAAGAAAAATGGTTCATATTTCTGGTGTTAGCCCAATTACAAACATTTTCTAACAAATCATAAAAGCACAACTTTTCACCTACTCAGCCTCAGATACAGCTGCTAACCTCAAAACAATCCACTAAAACTAGTTTTAAAATGGCAGCAGGGTGTTCTGGAGATATAAGACGCTCCCTGTGGAAATTCTGAACAGCTTGCCAAGGTCCAGGTACTTGGTGCTGGGCAAATTCTCAGGAGCTACTTACATCTACGCAAGAATGCTGGGAGTTCAGGTGATGATTGTGCTAACTGGGCAATAGTGTGTGTGAACCCTGACTAGCAGCTGCCCCCATATGGCTGTTGACTAGAGCCCACAGTCACCTCACCAGACGGCCCCATGCTCTGGCCAGAGCCCCTAGTTCGTCTGCATCTAAGGGGACCTTCTGAATCATCTCTGGGGACAACAGGTAGTAAAATATCTGAACAGCAGGAACCAGGAGATAAGCTGTCCCTTACCTTTCACTGTTCTTTTTGCCACTAGAAGAACTGCTGGTGGATCCCGTTCGATTGCGGTTTCCTTTGGAGTCCCCATAGCTCTCCCTTCGACCGCCAGGAGAGACTCGTTCAGAAGAGCTGGTCCTTTTGATGGTACTAAAAAAGGGGTGTAAATGACAATGATACACTTAAATACCATGATTTTATTTTATTGCCAAGTGTAACAATACACACCAAAAAAAACAAACCAAACCCATTGCCATCGAGTCAATTCTGACTCATAGCGACCCTATACACATAAACCAAAAAACCCGTTGCTGTCTAGTCAATTCTGACTAATAGCCACCCTTTAAGACCAGGTAGAACTGCCCCATAGGGTTTCCAAGGAGTGGCTGGTGGAGTCGAACTGCCACCCTTTTTGGTAAACAGTTGGATAACCTTTGTGGTTAACCACTGTACCACCAGGGCTCCAGTATACACATAGGGCATCATATTTCCATGCAGGTATTTACAAGTTAGACTGGCTCTAAAATCCTAAGTCCAGAGACAAAATGTTTTCTGGATGTCTCTTGGAATCAGTGCCTCTGCTCACTGCCAATGTGACTGTGGCAATTAGTGCAGCTCAAAGCAGTAGAGAAAATGGAACCTGCAGATCCCCAACAATATAGTGTGAGAGCACTCCCAGCCTAAAGGGAAACAGTCCTGCCCTAGAGTAGGCTTCAGTCTAGAGCAGTGGGTCTCAGCCCGGGGCCTTTTTGTCCTCCATTTAGCAGCGTCTACAGACACCAGGGGGTCGCTACTGGCGTCTAGTGGGTTAGATTAGCTCAGGTGCCCTTGAGTTGGCTCCGACTCATAGTGTCCTTATGTACGACAGAACAAAACATCGCCTAGGCCTGTGACATCCTAACAGTAGTAGGTATGTTTGAGCCCCCTGTTGCAGCCACTGTGTCAATCCACATCTTGTTGCAGGTCTTCCTCCTTTTTGCTCTCCCTCCAGGGATTGGGTAGAGGCCAGGGATGTTGCTGAACACCCTACAGTGCCCAGGACAGTCCCCCCCCACCAAGAATTATCCAGCCTAAAATGTTAACAGTGGTGAGATGGAAGAGCCCTGGCCTAACGGCACACGTGGAACATACACAAATAGAATGCCATACATAATGACAGAAACATTCCACCATATGTAAAATGCCTTTGTTTAGAAGCAGTGTCCACGTCAGGGTTTAACTTTCTTTTGTGTTAACAGGAGAGCAGAGTAGTTGGAAGCCCGGAGAGGGAGGTCTGGAGAAGGCTTCCTATGGACTGTGAGTTTCTGGAAATCAAATGAATGGCTTGAATGTGTAGTAATTACACAGTAGAGAAGGGTGAGTCTGCTCTAGGCAAAGGGAAACCCACAGGCATGACAGTGAATCCGAGCCAGGGAAGGGGTAACGGGTGGAGCGTGGAACCACCATGTAGGCTAGGTATCCCAGGACATTCGTTTATCTGAAGCAGCAGGTCATACATGTCTTCAGCTCCTATCTCATTTATCTTTTTTGTATACTTTGCAAAGCCTAGCATAGGAACTTGATTGGTATTTATTAAATGAAATGAATGAATGGGAGAATGGAAGTATCTCAGGAAAGGACAAGAGTTGCTTTAATTTAGAGGTGACTCTAAGGTGGATGGGTGGGTGGTGGCGTTCCTGGGCAGGGGCTCTGGGAAGAGGGTCAGACCGGGCGAGTCAGATCTGGACGCATGGAGTTGGGGTGTTGGTGAGACACACGGTGGGCTGGAGAAAATACAAGTCTGCCACTCACAAGACAGCTAGGGACAGGAATCGTCCACCTAGTGGTCACTGAGGGGCCACTGAACAGGGACTGAAGGGAATTACCAAGCGAGGAGGTGAGAAAGGAGAGAAGCCCCTGGGAAATACCCACTTACAAAGACGTGGGTGAGGAAAAGAAACTGCTGCTGGAGGCTAAGGCAGTAGAGACACTGGGAGGGTGGACTGAGGGATGAGGCCCGGCAGTTAGAAGTGTTGAGTGGCTTCTGCGAGGGCAGAGATGAAGCCAACTTTCAGTCAGGAGTGAAAAAGAACTGAAGAGCTGAAGGCAGCAGGGCTCCGGCTACTGGGCTGAATGTCCATATCCTTATCTGTAAGCCAGAGTGACTGCCTCTCTCCTCAGGTAGCTGTTTCCCGCCCTTGCTCCTCCTCAGCAGCCATCACACCCTCTGCCTGGCCGTCCTTTCCTTCCCTTCTCCCTCCTCTGCCCGGTCCATCCTTCAGCTCAACCGTCAGTGCTTTTCCTTTATAATGTCTAATCTCTCAGTTAATCATCTCTCAGCATGTTTTCAAAAGCTGTAGGGTTGGTCACCTTTTGAAAAATCACCACACCCCGTGACTGCTTAGAGCAACAAGTGCAGTTTGAGGAGCAAACACAAATAACATGACCGTGAGAAAAACTATTTTTATTTTAATGCACTTTCTGCATAGTCTTTTTGGTGACCGAGGAAATGCTGGGCTTACATCAGAATCTTACAACTAGAATTTGCATGGCGTGCTTGTCATGGATTGAATCGCGTCCCCCCAAAATATGTGTCAACTCGGTTAGGCCATGATTCCCAATATTGTGTGATTGTCCGCCATTTTGTCATTTGATGAGATTTCCCTATGTGTTGTAAATTCTATCACCATGATGTAATGAGATGGATTAGTGGCAGTTATACTGAGATCTACAAGATTAGATAGTGTCTTAAGGCAATCTCTTTTGAGATATAAAAGAGAGAAGCGAGCAGAGAGACATGGGGACCTTGTACCACCAAGAAAGCAGTGCCGGGAGCAGAGTGCATCCTATGGACCCGGGGTCCCTGCACTGAGAAAGCTCCTCATTCAGGGGAAGATTGATGACAAGGACCTTCCTCCAGAGCCAATAGAGAGAAAGCCTTCCCCTGGAGCTGATGCCCTGAATTTGGACTTGTAGCCTCCCAGACTGTGAGAGAATAGTTTTTTTGTTGTTGTTAAAGCCATTCACTTGTGGTATTTCTGTTATAGCAGCACTATATAACTAAGACAGTGCTTTAAGGTCGAAACATGAATTTTTGGAACGCTCAATTTTGGGACAAAGAAATTATAGATCTTAAGAGAGCATTACATTTCTGAAATTTGGGATTGAAGTCTAAAGATTATAGAAACCTTTGTGTTTAAAGTGCAAGTGGAAAAACACCCAGCTATTTTAACTTACCCATTGCTGTCGAGTCGATTCTGACTCATAGTGACCCTATATGACAGAGTAGAGCTGTCCCACAGGGTTTCCAAGGCTGTAATCCTTATGGAAGGAGGCCTGGTGGCACAGTGGTTAAGCACTCAACTGCTAACTGAAAGGTCGGGCTGTTCAAATCCACCAGTCGCTCCTCGAGAGAAAGCTGTGGCAATCTGTGTCTGTAAAGATTACAGCCTTGGAAACCCTATGGCAGTTCTACCCTGTCCTATAAACCAAACCAAACCCATTGTGGTTGAGTGGATTCCAACTCATAGTGACCCTATAGGACAGAGCAGCACTGCCCCACAGGGTTTCCTAGGAGTGCCTGGTGGATTCAAACTGCCAACCATTTGGTTAGCAGCCGTAGCTGTTAACCACTACACCACCAGGGTTTCCACCCCGTCCTATAGGGTCGCTATAAGCCGGAATTGACTCGATAGCAGTGGGTAGTCTTTAAGGAGGCAAACTGCCACATCTTTCTCCCGTCCTCCTGTGGAGCCGCTGGAGGGTTCCAACCATCAAAATTTCAGTTAGCAGCCAAGCACTTACACACTGCACCACGAGGGGTCCTTTAATTTAACTCAGTGGGATTATTTTCCAAGCATCTAGCACAAGGCTCCCAAGCATGGTGTACCCCAACCAGGTACAGGGACAGAAGAGCAGCAGCAGACACCAACCCAGAGCTCCTAGGCTCCCCCTGGAGTCCACGGTAAGTTCATGGCAATTTTAAGAATTGTACACATACCCTGGAAGAGCTGACAAACCATGACTATTAATCAGTTATGACAAACGTTAGCCAATTTTCTAATGACTAAGACTCAATCTAGCAGATGACAGTTAACAGGGGATGTGATGACGGAGACAACAGCAGTCAACAGGCACTGAATGCTTCATGTTTCATACATATCATTTAACTGAAATCTCAAAAGTCCCCTACAAAAGTTATCATTATCCCCATCTTGTAGTTAAGGAAACAAATTCAGGGACAGAAAGTGACTGAGGTGAAGTCACATAGCAAGTGGCTGGGCTGACTTCATCCCTGGTCTCCCCTCCCCACTGCCCCACATACCACTTTAGTATGATCATCTACAATTTCTGAAACCCAGAAGTACACTAGTTTGACATCGAAGTACACTGCTGGACATCTAAGCCGCAGGTTGATGTCAATCATGAATACCGGTGCATGAGTTCAGATCTCATAAACTGCAGGCAGCGGATAAGACCTTTAAGCCATGGTGTTAAAAGAAAGGTAAAACTACCAAAGGAGCAACTAAGGTTATACACACAAATCTAAGGCCCCTCACCTTGGTGTTGATCTATTCAGTTTGCATGCATTGAGAAGGCTCACAGACCTGTTTAATCTATATGGAAGAGGCACAGAAACAAAGCAGAAAAAACGTGAGTGCAATGATAAAAGCGTGGGAAAACATATTATAAGCTTCAATAGATTACAGAACACACAGCAGATATCACAAAGGAAAAACATTTTAGTTTGCATATGTAGACCTGGAGAGACTCCATCACCACTCTTCAGGGTATCAGTCATTCACACACCTGCATTAAAATGTTAAACTTTTTTTTTTTTAATCTACTACTATTGTATACATAGGAAAAAAACAAGACATTTCCTTGTGAGAGCCCAGAGCTCTTACGAATTAAAGAGGATTTGCCAGGAGTCCAAGTGAGGGACAGAAAACACAGCTTGAAGACAAGACATTCGAGTAATGAGGGCGGCCGGCCAGAGCTGTACATTCACAGTGGGGGCCTACTCTCACACACAGGGGGAATATCAAAGACGTTTCAGGCCTGCTGGACAGCAAGCGAAAAGTAACACTGTGTTTTCAAGGTGGGAGAAGTACTGGCCTGTGAGAGACGCTGCACGACAATGCAGTGCATTTTCTAGTGCGTAAGGCAAGTCAACTATTTTTGGTGTAGAAATGCATAGATATCGTCGTGATTTTCTTTCCCCTCCTGCTCTCTACTGTCACGTCCCATTCACAAACCTTCGAGTTCTGAAAATACAATGGTTTTTACATTACATTATATATTGCATTAAATATTCCTGGCCTGTTTAAATGAAATGCTGTCGTTGCTGGTTGCCATCGAGTTGATTCCGACTCACGGAGATTTCAGACAACAAATTTTTTGCAATATAACCGGTGATCAGGAGAGTGGCCCTCCTTCTTCTAACCATCATACAGTACTCCAAGCATAATAAGCTGCCATTACACCTTTCTTTCATCATGTAATTTGGAATTAAGAATTGGTTTTCCAAAATTTTGCTAAAAGACCCGAAACTTTTACAGTCAAACAAACCAAAATCCGGCAGATAGCTCTTAGGCAGGACCAGTTATTTTTTTGTGATTTTACCGGTAATAACAGCAGTGGTGACTGACCCTGTGTTAAAACAATTATTCACTCAACAAACACTTATTAGGCATCAATCATATCTGGGTGCTAGGCTGGGCACTGGAGAGTCAACGATGGGAGAATGGGACAGATCTCCTGATTTCTTCTGCAAATTATGAGAGAATTCTGATAGACTGAGATTGCTTACTTAATAATTAATACTTAATGATTAATAATTAAAAATTACTTAATAATTAAATCTTTCACCATCTAAAAAATATTGTTGTGGCAATTACCAAGTCATTTCCTAGAAGGCTGGTGGCCTGAGAAAATCTGACAGAACCTGAGCACAGAGCGAAAAACTGTATTGCTTCTGGTAAAGGGACAGGTACCCATGGGTCTTCCTCTGTTCGGCAGTACAATACTTCAATCTCTACTTTGTTACTGAGAATGGACTCGAAACATGAATTTAACATCTCTGTTTCAATGGATCTAAACAACAGAGAAATACATTGAAAATAATTTTTAAAAAGAGAGTCAAATCAGATTTTGGTTTTCTAGTCCTTAAATCGTGTACGTATTTGGCTCTGATCTCAGTGCAATTACAGATGCTGTATTTTTTAACACAAAACAAGTGGAACAATTTTTCCAAAGCACTATGGGCTGTCTGTTTGCAAGTAGCAGATACGTACCATTCTATCCTATACTTGGTGCGAGCATTTTTTTACATAATGCTCTTTTTATACCAGCCTTGTTCTTTGATCTCTCTTCTCACAGGGCTGCCCCATTGTGAGGTTCTACCCGAGGGCTGGGAGAATGCTTGTCTTTCTCCTGAGCCAGGGAAATGCCGCGCTATTGTCTGCTTCACATCCCCACCGAGCAAGGTATGACCTACAGTGTCTTCCCTGGATTTTCTGCTGCTTTTCCTCTGACTAATGGAAACAAAGCTTTTCCCAAGGATTCCAAATTAAGCCCCTGATCGAAGTCTTAATTGGCAACACAAAGCACAACCACTGGTTGTTGGACAATTTCCAAGTGGGATTTTTTCCTTAAGTACCAGGCTGAAAAACACTGGAGGAAAAAAAACAAACAGACCTATCCTCTCAGCCACACATGCTCCAACTGGGCTAGTTTTGAACTCTGACACGGAAAAATTCCTACATGATTATAAACGTTTGAAATGGCTTGAGGGTTATTTTAATCTTGATATTCCAAATGCCCTGCTCACTTCTTTTTGTTTCCAAATTCTCTCCCAGTGAGAGATCTGTAGGAGCCTTATCACAGGGGAACACTTTGATGCTACCGTTCACGTTTCCAACTTCCACATGATGGGAACTCACCTCCTCCGGAGCCCCGCCAGAATAAAGAGAATAAATGAATCCCTATACCTTCATACTGAAAAGGAAGAGTCCTGAACACTCTGACCAGAAAACCATGTATTTCTCGTTGGCAGCTCTATGCTAACAATAGCTTTTCAGACAATCATACTGACTATTTTGTAAATTAAAAAGAAACATCTACAGAGCCCTTAGAATACTTCTGGAAGGAAGATTAGCATTTGAATACTAATATAACTATATATATGGAAACCCTGGTGGCGTAGTGGTTAAGTGCTACAGCTGCTAACCAAGGGGGTTGGCAGTTCAAATCCACCAGGTGCTCCTTGGAAACTCTACAGGGCAGTTCTACTCTGTCCTATAGGGTCGCTATGAGTCGGAATCGACTCGATGGCACTGGGGTGGGTTTGGATATATATACATAATTTGGCTACTAACAATGAGAAGTCATGGTGGCACACTGGTTAAGAGCTGTACTGCTAACCAAAAGGTCGGCAGTTCGAATCCACCAGTCACTCCCTGGAAACTCTATGGGGGCAGTTCTACTCTGCCCTATATGGTCATTATGAGTCAGAATCAACTCTACGGCATTGAGATTACTAACAATATTATTCATTCATTCCTTCCCTTCCCTTCCTTTCTCTCTCTACCTCTCTTTCTTCCTTTTGATAATGTCACTGAGAGTAATCACCACCCATGAGCCCTTTCCAACATGGTGGAACACAAGGGCAGGAGCCCCAGGGCTCTGCTCACAGATCAGAGCTTGGTTCTTGACATGGAGTCCAGCCCCACAGCCCCTTATTAATGGACAGTGCCGTCTCTTGAACTTGCACTTGGCCAGGAATCTCTGCTCAGAGTCCCCTACTTCTGACAGCTGCTCCTGTCTTCACTCCCTGTGGCCTCTCAAAACACTACTGCTTCTAACAAGTGTGCAGAAAGGAGGGGGCATAAATGAGTGATGACTTCCAAGTATAATTACATCGAGCATTTTTTGTGAGTCGATACCAGGGCTGACCTGGAAATCTCGACGGGGAGCAGCCTAGCAGAGTGAAAAGAGTGGGCTTTGGAGCCAAACAACCTGGGTTTGAGCCCACGTTCCCCACTCTCTAGCATGGGACCCTTGGGCAAGTCACTTTACTTCCCTGAGCCTCAGTTTCCTCACTGGCAAAATAGGGAAAATAATATCTTTTTGCAAGACTGTTTAAAGGACTAGAGATAATGGTGTAAGAAAAACCTGGCACTTAGGCTTTTATTATCACCCCAAAATGACTCTTCACGATCTCTGATTTAAACAGAGGGTGAAGTACCCACTAACGCCTCCTTGTCTTCCTCACGTTCTTGAAAAAAGTACCATTTATAGTCTATTGCTCAGTCTGACTCCTGCAGTCAGTGTCAGAAATCGCATACCCCAGCCTTCCCTACCTTGAATAAACGTTTCAAATATTAGAACGCAAAATATACTTTGCCAGGAATTCTAACTATCATGCCAACGAATCCTACGCGGTCTAAGAAAACCACGAACAGTCGGTTGGGTGAAGGGCGTCACTGCACTACATCAAAGTTACTTGAGACCAAACACAGAGATGTTGACAGTCAAATGGCACGAATGCTTGACACTGGCTCTTATAAAGAAGCAAACGAACCAAAAGCTGGAAATTACACCTACATTTGTATTTTTACTTCCTGTTTTTGTTTTTGTTTTTTTTTTAGTGCTCTGAAAAAAGGTTTTTCTTTTATTCAAATTTCAAATATTAAAGAGGTACAAATTACGAAGTTCTATTTTCTTTAAATATAAAGGAAAGGAATCTCATCCTTCATTAACTACCTGCTACTTGAAAACATCATTGCTCTCAATCTTACAACACCTAGATAAATAAAAAGATTGTCTGTCTCTACTGCTGCCAGTTAGAATCCAGGAGGTCATCTGTGTTGATGATAAATACAAATGATCCAAACAAGCATTAAACAGATATGAAAGGAGACCAAGAATTTCATTTTAAAGTTCTGAAGAGCCATGTAAAGCCAACTTCCTTAAACACAAAATGGAAGTACATGAAACTCTATCTGATGAACACAACGAAAATGTGTCTGGTCAAGGACAAGCTGTTGTGCACAGACACTCGACAGTGGGCTCAGGAGATTTTCAGGACAAGTCACAGCCTAGCACGGAGTCAGGCACGGACCCCTGCAAGCCTACTGGGCATCCTCAGTGCACCTGTGCGTCATCACGTCCCACGTCCCCCGTGCACACGAGGCTGTTAGTAGCTCAGTTAACTCTACAGGGGCTGCCGCATTCTTATACCACACCAGCGAGGTCGAGTGGTGGGAGAAGTGCTTTAAGGCTTGCTATACAAGATAACCACCAGGTACATGATTTCCCAGAGCCTAACCACTCAGAAAAGTGGCCTGGCAAGTAAGATATAAAATTTTAATATGACAACTACGAAAAGGTAGAAAAGAGCAAACTGTGATCTGACAGACAATATTAATATCTAGAATTTCACCGTTACGTGGAATTTAAAGGTATAAACTTGTGCATATTTTACAGATAAAAACTGAATTTTGCTATATTCCATGTATGGACTTGGGAATAGCAAATTCATCTTCGTTTTTTCAAAAAAGAACAGTAGGTAAAAAATACAAAATGGCACACTGTGGTTTTAGCCAATGAGATTTCAAAGTTAATATGATTAAATCTAAAAAAAAAAAAAGGCCGAATAATACATTTATGTAGTTTCTGTCATGGCAACATACCAAATATTGTACTTTTTATAAGCTTTAGCTCAGACCAGTAATTGTAAAGTGTTATATAATAATAATAATACTCATTCTAAAATCTGAGAAGGAACTGCTCTCAGGATTTAAGACATGGCTTGCCTACCTTTTGGTTGCCGGCACAGCAGTCTCTTTCCTGGCCCCAGAGGGGGATGGCAGAGAGCCACTTGGTTTCTTTGGTAACACAGTGCCGTTGTTGACAGTGGTTCTTAAAGGCAGGGTCTGCACCAGAGGTCTTGCTGTAAGACAAGCACAGACGAACATGAGAACTTTCCCTGGCAGAGGTAACTCACGGCGGAACTTATGACATGTGGAAAGGGCAAGCATCAGTTCAAAAACGCCAGCAGAACTGACAGGGCTGCAAAGCAATTCCAAGGAGAAGGGATCGAATTTTCAACAAACGGTGCTGGAATAATGAACCCAGACACAGTCCTCACACTTTACACAAAAATTAGCTCAAAATGAACCGTAGACCTAAATACAAAACTTCTAGAAGAAAACATGGGAGAAAAATCTCTGTGACCTTGGTTTTTGTGAGGAGTTTTTAGATACAAAAGCAAAAACACAATTCATGAAAGAAAAAAATTAGTAAGCTGGACTTAATGTAAACACCTTTGGTCTCTGAAAGGCACTGATACAAGAATGAAAAGACAAGCCACAGACTGGGAGAAAATACTTGCAAATCACATACTGATGAAGGACTTATATACAAAATATACAAAGACCTCTGAAATTTCAACAGTAAAAAAAACAAACCCAATTTAAAAAACGGGCAAAACATCTGAACAGACACCTCAGCAAATAAGACATATATATGGCAAAATAAGCAGATGAAAAGATGTCAATGTCATTTGTCACTAACCAAACCCACTGCCGTCGAGTCGATTTCAATTCATAGCAACCCCATAGGACAGAGTAGAACCGCCACATAGAGCTTCCAAGGAGCGCCTGCTGGATTCAAACTGCCAATCTTTTGGTTAGCAGCTGTAAGGCACTTAACCACTCTGCCACCAGGGTTTCCTCATTTGTCATTAGGGAAATGCAAATTAAAACAATAATGAGATACCACTACACACCTATTAGAATGGTTAAAATCCAAAATAACTGACGAGTTACCAATGGCTGCTCAGCATGGTCTCTCAGAATCATACTGTTTCTAACAAGTGTGGAGACAAAATGGAGACCTTTGAATGTGACTGTCTTTGGTTATCTAGTGTTGCTATAACAGAAATACCACAAGGGGATGATGGCTTTAATAAAAAGAAGTTTATTTCCTCACAGGAAAGTGGGCTAAAAGTCCAAATTCAGGGCATCAGCTCCAGGGGAAGGCTTTCTCTCTCTGTTGGCCCCCTCATTAATCTTCCCCCAAGCCAGGAGCTTCTCCATGCAGGGACCCTGGGTCCAAAGGACATGCTCTGCTCCAGGCACTGCTTTCTTGGTAGTATGAGGTCTCCAGCGCTCTGCTTGCTTCCCTTGTAAAATAAAAGGTGGTGCAGACCACAACCCAGGGAAACTCCCTTTACATTGGATCAGGGACATGACCTTAGTAAGGGTGTTACAATCCCACCCTAATCCTCTTTAACAAAAAATTACAATCACACAATACTGGGAATCATGGCCCAGCCAAACTGACACACACGTTCTGGGGGCGACATAATTCAATCCATGACAGCCACCTTATTTCCAAGTAGTGACTCTGCAGATAGAATTAGTGAAGATGAGGTCATAGTGGATTAGGGCTGGTCCTGAACCCAATGACTAATGTCCTTATAAGAAGGACGTATGAAGACACAGAGGAGGAGGAAGCTACGTGAAGATGAAGGTCAAGACTGGACTGATGCAGCTACAAGCCAAGGAATGCCAAGAGCTGCCAGTGACGCCCAGAACCAGGAGAAAGGCACAGGACACATTCTCCCCAGGGCCCCTCAGAGAAAGTGTAGCCCTGCCAACACCTTGATTTCAGGCTTCTAGCCTCCACAACAGTGAGAGGATAAACTTCTGTTGTTTGAAGTCACCCACTTTGTGGGACTTTTTTATGGCAACCCCAGGAAACCAGTACAGAGGCAATATTAAATTGTCTCATGTCTGTCCTTTCTATCTACTATTACTGTCTCTTCCAGTCTCTCCTCAGCGTACCCTGCAGCGTCTGCCTCCCAGCCCTTTCTGCAGGCTGTGTCCAGGCTAATCTCCTTAAAAACTCTTATCAACATCCTTAATTAGAAATCTTCAGTGCTTCCCTATAGCCTGCTGCACCATCAAGGGTTACCAGCACCAACATGAAATTTAAAGAGCTGAAATAATGATACCAGCTATCGAGTGCTTGGTGGTAAGCAGAGTGCTAAACAACCTGAAAACCATTATCTCATGTAATCGGGACGTTATCTTGCTTCATCCAATTCTCATTTTACAACAAGGCCTAGAAAAGGGACGGGGGAGAGGATACTGACCCCCACCTTCTAGGCTAGGGTTCCTCCACTCTACCAAAGTAAATTTATTCTCTTATAAGGATTGATGACTTAAGTCTCCTTCCACCTAACCTACTCTATTGCTCACACTATGCTCCCAGACTCACCAGCCAACAAGCAAAACAAAACAACAAGCAAAAAAAATTCCCGCCTTTTTTTTTTCATCCCTAGCTCCTTAGCTTTGTTTCTGTGGGGGCTCTCAGATTTAAGTGTGCATCAGAATTACCTGGAGGGCCCGTTGAAATGCAGATTTCTAGGCCCCACCCCATAGTTTCCAGTTCAGTAGGGCTGGGGTAGGGCCTGAGAACCTGCCTTTCTAGCAAGTTTTCCAGCACTGCCCAAGCTGCTGGTTCAGGGGCACGAGGTGAACCACTGGTTCATGCTTCCGTCCAGCTCTGCGCCCCGCTCCTCATTCTTCCAGCCCTCACTGATCACCGCTTTCTCTGGACTCTAGGTCTGCACCTGCGCGCTGTACACAGCAAGTCTGCCCCTCACAGCTCACGCTGACTATTAAATGCTGCAGTTTCATGGACATGCGTCCTATCTTCCCAGTTAGCGCGAGTGGAGACAGCTGTGCCTTGGGGGACATAGGAGCGGGGGGTGCACATTGCTGTGCCCAGGCACAGTGTCAGTGGAGTAGAATCCCCTCCCAGCTCCAGAGGCTGTCCACCCAAGAGGAGGGAGCAGTTCCTAGAACCCAGGGCAGCGACACTCAATGGAGGACACAGCCTTGTGACCCTCTGACCTCACTCTCTTCCATCCTCCTCCTGCTGGGCCTCCCCTAGCTCCCACTGACTGGAAGCTGGCCTGCCAGGGAGCTCCTCAGAGCAGTCCATACGGGTCAGCTCCAGGGCTGGAAGCTGGCGGAAGCGGGGGGCAAAGAAAGGGCGTGAGGGGCAACCTGAACATCCCTGGCCCCCAGCTCCTTGCAGGCACTTGGTCAGGTCCCTCCTCCGCCCCACCCACACACCCATCTAAGAGGCCAGGCAGCCACCTCTAGGCGCCCAGCACCTCTGAGGCACCCACTGTGCCTTGCCTTTACCATTCGTCACCCACAGAGCACCCGGCTGCAACTGTCTATGGCTGTGCTCTCTACCCCAAGGCATGAGACTGCAGGCTCCTGCAAGGAAGCACTACTACAGTGCCTACACACAGAAAAGCCAGGTGCCATCACCTCGACTCCGGCCCAAGGCGACCTCTTATGTGACAGAGCAGAACCGTGCTCTGTAGGGGTTTTCAGTGGCTGATTTTTCAGAGGTAGGCTGCCCAGTCTTTCTTCTAAGGTGCCCAGGGTAGACTCAAACCGCCAATCCTTCACTTAGCAGCCAAAAACGTTAACTATTTACACCGCCCAGAGACTGCACACACAGGTGGTACTCAGTATGTATTTGTCGATCGAAACCACATTAAACTTTAGTGACGAGAATGCTGCTTCTGTGAGAAGGCGCTATGTTGCCATTTCCGAGTCGCTAATAAGTTTTTTAAAAATTTTTTTCTTGAGTCTTAATTTTAAAATTGAGTTTCATAATAATCTAGTATTGTCCTTTCGCCGAAAGGGGAAATAGGATTTTAAAAGCCTGTGAAAAGAAAATCATGCGCGTGCAACAGGCCTCCCTAGAGTGCATGATACGGTTTTATATACTAAACGATAACAGAAACAGAGTAGCATTGGGAGCAGACAGAACCATTTAAGTTGTGATGGGAAACTCTGAAAGGAAAGAAAAAAAGAGAGGAGGGAGGAAGAGGAAGAGAAGGGTGACCACTCTTGAAATGACAGGGAAGCTGGAAAGACCCTCCCTTGGCAAGATTCAATCACTGTTACATCTTTCTTGATAATATCCTAGGGTTTTGCCAGGACTGAATTCTTAAAAAGCATAATAATCACCACCACTAAATATCTATTTTGCACATGACATCATACCAACTTTCTTCCATGTCTAAAAATTATTAGCTGCCCAAACAACAGAGGTTGCTGCCATAAAGGAAAACTTTTGGGAAAAAAAATGTCTCCAATCTGAACATGATCAGATCATGAAGACGGCAGGACACGAGAGCATCTGTAAGGAAGCGTTTTAAGACAAGCAATCTTCTTTAAAAAACCCAGGAGAGAAACAGCACCAGGGGAGGTTTAAAACACAATTTCCTGCTCATGAGGTGCTATAAGAAAAATGAGTCCCTAACTTCTAGATGAAACTAAGACAGGAGACATTCTGCTGGTTTATAAAAGGGGTGTGTGTGCGTGCGTGTTAAATAACATTTAATTGTTCCTAGGGGCAGAACACAGCTTGTTTTTAGAACAGGTTCATTGGGAGGAGTAGCAGGATGGCTGAATTCCCCCTCAGGGGAGAATACTTTAAAGAGCAAGGACTTTTGAGTCAGACAGGACTAGGCTCATTCCTCTCTCAGCTGCCTAAGTGGCCTTGGATAAGTCACTTAACTTTTCCAAGCCTCAGCTTCTTTGCAGGGTGGCTGTGGGGATTAGGAATCACGAAGTTTCTGGGGTGTGAGAGTTCTAAAACTGACTCCATCTTAGCTTTTGCTTATTTCCCCAGCAACCTTCAAACCCTTAGTCAGACTCAAGTACACAATAAAGGATTTCCCCTGCAACCATCAAACCCTTAGAGGGAATTAAGTACAGAACAAAGAGAATGTTTTTCTCTGTGATTAAACTACAGATATGGAAAGAATGTTCCTAAGGAAGGGTCTTGACAGAGGACTCTTATCAGGAATCCCCGCAGCAGCCCTCAGGAAATGTTTTAAGATAATTAACTTGCGACCACCCTGTAAAGCCAGAATGCTCCTTAGAAGCATTGTTTTCTCACATACTTTGGACAGGTTATCAGGAGGGATCAGTCCCTGGAGAAGGACACCAGACTTGGTAAAGCAGAGGGTCAGTGAAAAAGAGGAAGACCCTCAACAAAACAGACTGACACATTGGCTACAACAACAACGGGCTCAAGCATAACAAGCGTGAAGATAGCGCAGGACCAGGCAGTGTTTCCTTCTGTTGTGCATAGGATCGCTATGAGTCAGAACCAACTGAAGGACACCTAAGGACAACCCAACAACCCTGTAAAACCTCCCCTTAGTCACGTATTTAAACTAAACTAGGCTGCATTCATGTTTCCAACCAATCACTGTAAAGGTCCCCTGCTTTGCGTTGTCCTGCCTCCTGCTGACCTAATCTTACAACTTCCAATTAGAATATTGTATTTTACCTGATAAATGTGCCTCTGCGACTCCACCATTTTGGAGTGTTTGGTTTCCCTTTGCGAGAACAGACAGGTCCCTGGTTTGAGTACGCATTCTCACTCACGAATGCCAGCATGGTGCCTGACACTACTGTAGTCACTCAAGAAATGATAGTTATCATCCATGGCTACATCCAGAAGATGAAATGCCCTGTTATTTCCTTTTTGGACATCAGGGTGTGATTTTAGTATCCTGAATGCGATGTGAAAGAATTAAATGTAGCACATGAGTTATTATCAAGAGGTAGCTGGGGCCAAATCAGATAACATGAGTGCCCTGGGCTGGATCCTGGGCACAGGGAGTTAGGATAAGACCACAGAACAGGTTCTCATCCAGAAAACCGGTGCTTCTCGCACTCAGGCCGAGGCAAATGGTCGGAGGCAGTAGACTGTAGGGGAGGGACTCAGACCAGGGAGTCAGAGCCAGGGCGCAGTCACAGCTGTGTCACTGACTGGCAGTCGGACTACAGGGCAGTCCCTCTGGGCCTCATTTTCCTTATCCGTAAAGGGTTTAGTCTACAAATCTTTTTTTTTTTTTTTAATTTCTTTATCGTAGGTGAAAATACATAAAACAAAACATAAACCAATTCAACAATTTCTACGTGTACATTCAGTGTCTATAAATCTTTTTAAAGCTATCTCCCTGCTCTGAAATCTATGATCCTATTTCACGTGAGATGAATGTCCTGAAAAACCATGTTTGTATTTAACTCAGTGTTGAGTTTCTATGCAAGTTACCCACTCTGCATAAATCCACTGAGACAGACCCACGGATTCACCAAAAGTGAAGAAAGAAGGGAGAAGGGCAATGGAGCTGATGTCAACAGGCTCCTTGGCTGGATACGCACAGTGTCTGAGTGTCCTAATGCTGCTGTAACAGAAAGACCACAAGTGGGTGGCTTTAATGAACAGAAATTTATTTTCTCACAGCTCAGGAGGCTAGAAGTCCAAATTCAGGGCACCAGCTCTAGAGCAAGGCTCTCTGATTGTTCTGGGGGAAACTCCTCGTCTCAGCTAATCTAGTGTTCTCTGCATTCCTTGGAAACCTCCAAGTGGCACTGTTTAACCCCCTCCCCCTCATCTATCTATCTAACTGGCTTCTCTGTACCTAATCTGCTCTTTTTATATCTCAAAAGTGAGTAGGTTTAAAACACACCCTATACTGATACGACCTCACTAACACAACACAGAAAACCATATTTCCAAATACGATTACATGTACACATATAGGGGTTGGGATTCCAGCACACGTTCTGGGGGACATAACTCAATCCACAACCTACAGTTTCCAGTAATATGTACGGTATTTCCAGTCAGCAATTTCCTACTACTCTTCATACCTTTTCTTATGAGATCTCCATAAACTACCCTGAGTTCAGGTCCCTGCAAATTAACCCCCCAGTTTGGTAACAGAAAATCTCCGGTTCTGGGGATTCAGGTCTCAGGTCTGAAAACACCCGTAGTAAAGCCTGAAATGAATTTTTTCTTCCATCTCTCTAAACAATAGGTTCGTTATACCCACACTTCAAGAGATACTATCCCTGACAGTGTATTTCTGAAACTACCGTTGATGCAAACATAGAAATGCAAGTATAACAAGTCAAATCTACTAATGCATACCACAATATTATGATATGGATGCAGAATTATAATCTAAGGATGAGGAAACACTTTGAACATCTACCATATTAATAACTCAATGCACAATATTTTATATGTAAAACTTCCCGTTAGGTTTAGAAACAAGTTTAATTATTCAAAGCACAGTTATTGTCATTATGTGTAAAAACCCAATGTTTAATTTTAGCATAGCATCTGACCATTATGAACTTAGAGTACCCAATTATTTATTTCAAAATTTAAAAGAGACCATGTTTGGGATTAGAGAAGGCAACGTGCTTCAGCTTCCCGGTACGCGGGCACGTAAGACAAAGCAGATAATGACATAAGTGCAGGGAAGCGTCCTATCATGACTATTGCCAACAGCCGGCACGATGACAGATGCGTTTAGCTTGGATCCAGCAATCCCACTTCTAGGAATCGATCTCAGAGATATATTGGCATAAATACGAAACGATATATACACATGGCCAATGATTGCAACACGAATTTGTAAAACGAAAATGATGGTACAGCCTTGTAATAGGAGTCCTAAGCAGCTCTGAAAAGTAATGAGGAAGAGCCATATACCGCAATGGAACGCTCTCCAGGACATATTGTTAAGTGAGAACAAGGCACAGAACGGTGTACAGAGTATGCTACTTTTTATCTAGGAAAGGGGGAGGGATATTTATATATGCTCACATGTGTATAAAACCCAGTTACACATATATTTTCAGGAAAATGGTTACCTGTAAAAAAAAGGGTGGCAACAGGGTACAGAGGACAGGGGTGGAAGCTAACTTTTTCCCAATCCACTTTGGTTTATTGAGTTGGCTTTGGAGTCATGTAAATGTTATACATAATTATATGACAAAATTAAATTTTAAAAAATTCCTAAAAATTGATAGAAAATGAAACAAGTCTAACTTACCAAGGGAAGAATTAACCACACACAGAAGAATTATCTCACGTGATTTAACTGGTGATCCTTAACGGGATATAGGTTTAGGACAAAAAGAATTGTAGGAATTTCTTAAACATTTTCAGTACATACATAAGTCAGTAACAAAGGTGTTTATTAAATGACTATCAGGATATAAGTCTTATAGGTTATATATGTACTGTACCATTACACACCTGGCAGCACAATCGCTTCGTACACAAGAGATGGGAGATACACGTGGTGCGTGAGGGAAGCTGTTGCATTTATTACGGCCAGTTATGTCCCCTACATCCTATTCTCTGACCAAGATTTCTGAAGTCTACTGTAGGAGCCCTGGTCGCATAATGTTTAAAAAGTTCGGCTGCTAACTGAAAGGTTGGCAGTTTGAACCCACCAGCCAGTCCACAGGATAAAGATGTGGCAGTCTGCTTCTGTAAAGATTTACAGCCTTGGAAACTCTATGGGGCCGTTCTACCCTGTCCTACAGGGTCACAGGGTCACTATGAGACAGAATCGACTCGACAGCAAAGGATTTTTTTTTTTATAATCTTATGGGACCACAGGCATATATGTGGATGTCGACCGAATGGACGTTATGTGGCTCACGACTGTGTATTAAACAATACCACAGGTATGCAATCAGCCGAGTCGGTAAATGCTACCGCACAAACCAACCATTTTCTTTAAAAATAAGTGGAAGAAAAAGACAAGGGAGGGAAAACTTTTAATTAAAAAAAAAAACAAACTTGGGACGTATCAACATTGTCATTTGTCTGGTCTGTCCATTTGCTAATCCTTAAGAGAGATCAAAAGACAGGGAAGGTGGCACTTCTTTAAAAACTAAATGTAAAACTAGCCAGTACTGTTCGCCCTGAAAAGGACCTTGAGAAAGCCACCGAGAGGAACTGCCAAATTCTGATCCTTTCCTAGTGGGTTCACTTGGTTCAATGGGAACACTGCAGAACGGCAGTGACCACTCGTGCTGCGTCTGCGTCTCTCCACAGTCAACTTCGGCATCAAGTTCATGAGGTGCAGGCTTGTTGCTAGTCTGGGTGGAGCAAATGGCGGGTAGAGCCATCCTGATGTGTGCGTATCGTGCTGTTTTTCCTTCAGAGGGGCTGCATCTCAATGAAAGCGTCCAAGCAGGGGGTGACAGACAGTGCCACTAGACAATACCTGCCCGTTACTTTCTGACATCCCACTGGTGGGTGCCTACCTTTTGCCGAGGTCGGTATACCTAAGTGTGAAGCCAAGGACTGGATGCTCGACAGAGAAACAAAGGATTGCAAAGATTTCATTTAGGAACAAAAATATTTAGAAAAAATCTCTATACACTTTTGTCAACTTTGAAACATGTATTTTCCCTTAAAAGCATGTGTCTTTGCCGCCAAAGTCTTGTTGCAGGCTGTATTACGGAGGAATGAAATCAGATCATTACTTTGAAGCTTTATTTAATGACTTCCTAGGCCAGACATCTGAAGACCTACAGCAGATTTTAAATTCTCTTATGTTATTTTTAAAAGATTCTGCAATTATAAAAATGTAGATGAATCAAGCTTTAATATGCTGCTTTTGACAGGTAGTTGAGGGTGACCTTTGTAGCACGCTTATTTATTTGAATTCTCAGGGTTTAGTAGTATAAGAATCTTGCAACATTAAAATTTGACATAATAGAAATACGTGAGGGGCGAAAAAAGTCATAAATGGACTGACTGCAAAAGCCATTTATTGACAACCCAAATGTCTATCGACTAATGAATAAAGAAGATGTTGTCTATCCTTAGAATAGAATACTATTCGACAGTAAAAAGGAACGGAGTACTGATACATGCTACAGCATGTATGAAGCTTGAAAGCATTATGCTAAGCAGAAGAGGACAGCGACAAAAGACCCCAGATTGTATGACCCCATTAATATGGAAAGGCCACCATGGGAAATCCACAGAGACAGAAAGCAGATTGGGGGGGGGCGAGAGGAATGGGGAGTGACCGCCAACAGGCAAGGCTATCTTTTGGGAGTGATCAAAAAGGCTCTAAAATTTGATAGTGGTGATATCTGTACAACTCTGTGAATATTCTAAAAGCCGATGACCTGTATGCTTTAGAAGGGTGAATTTTACAGTATGTAAATTTTGTCTCCATAAAGCTGTTACTCTCAAGAAGTCACTTATTACACAACTGGGGAAATCGAATGTTGATTTGATATTAGATTATATTAAGGGATAATATGAATTTTTAAGCATGATAATAGTCTTGTGGATTTTCAAAAAGAGAGTCTTTATATCTTAGAAACACATTCTGATGTATTTATAGATAAAATGATACTACGCCTTAAATTTGCTTTAAAATAATCCAGTGTGGGGTGAGAGGAAGTTGGGGGGATAATAAATAAAATGAAATTGACCACACGGTGATAACCGACGAAGCAGGTCAAAGATACTCTTCTCTCTACTTCTGTATATGTTTGAACTTTTCCATAACTTTAAAAGCAATCTTCCTTAGCTTCTGAAAAAAACCAAAATACATCTACTAACCCTCTTCTACAAATCACTACAGAACACCTGTCTAAATGGCGGAGAGCAACTGATGAGAAAAAGACCGAGAAACTACAGCACATTCTGTCTGAAAGAAAGAGGAAGTTATTTTCTATAATTCATGAATCTCTAAGGAGAAAGTACAGTAGATAAGAGAGAGAGATTTTTAAAAGCTGCATCTGAATTTTGGTTAAGCAAGATAAAGAACTAAGTTAATTATTAATCAGTTTCATTCACAGTAAAGAGCTTAAATTTTTTCATTTGTTTGTTGTACCTAACCCAGAGCCATCGAGTCGATTCCGACTCATAGTGACCCTATAGGACAGGGTAGAACTGCCCCATAGAGTTTCCAAGGAGTGCCTGGTGGATTCGAACTGCCGACCCTTTGGTTAGCAGCCATAGCACTTAACCACTACGCCACCAGGGTTTCCCCTTGTTGCACCTAGCTAATAAAATTTGTGAAGGGGCCACAACATAGTGTTTCACACAGTGACGATCTGAATATGCTCCACTGTATCTGGGACACTTTGCAAATCAAGCTTCGATAAAAGAAACTCTATCTCAAGTCATTGATTTGACTTGTCTCATTTCAAGTTATTAATTTCTTAAGCATTTGGTTGATCTGAGTAACGCTAATCTAAACAATACCATTAAGAGGCAGACACAGAGAAGCAACATAGATGGCAGAATGACACAGGCTCAGAGTGAGCCAGGCCTTGAGGTCCAGTCCCAGTCTTGTCCCTAACTAGCTGTGTATCCTGGGGCAAATTATTCAGCCTCCTAGAGGCTGTTTTCTCCTTTGTAAAATGTGCGTAATAAAACCAACCTCATAGCATTGTGGAGAGATTCTACAAGTTAACAATCCAAAGTATCTATTGCAAAGTCCAGCACAGAGCCAATCAGTATACTAAACCCGTCGCCATCGAGTTGATTCCAACTCATGGTGACCCTATAGGACAGAGTAGAACTGCCCCATAGGGTTTCCAAGGAGCAGGTGATGGATTCGAACTGACAACCTTCTGGTTAGCAGTCGTAGCTTAACCATAACGCCACCAAGGTTTCTAATCAATATACAGTAGCTGCAAACATTACTTTGAATATCAGTGTTAAGTGTTACTGTTCAGAGGGTCTGCAGGCTGCTCTGACAGTGGCTGAGGAGGCCAATTTCTGAGCTTGGAGGGTTCGGACATCCTGGGGTGGCAGGACTGATTTCATGATCAGCCTCCTCAGCAGAAGCTTTTTGGTTATATTCAGTAATTACTGGAGCTATTAATATAACCAATAAAAAGTTTGCAAAAGCTAACATTAATTTTTTTTTAAAGTCAAGCTGCCAAATTACTTTCTGAACAAACAAGCAAAGTTTAAAATTAAAAACGAGACCCATTCACTGGTTAACGCCTAAGGAACACATAAGCCAGGTACATGGAACGATGACGATATTTTAATCAACATTTTACGTGTAAATCCCTGTAAGGCTCACCTAGCACCGGAACGGAAATGAGCCGTGCGTGAACACACTGGCTCTCCTGGTAATTTAACGCCAAACCACCACTCCCCGTCTGCTTGAGCACCCACGTGAGCAAACCACCACTCCCCGTCTGCTTGAGCACCCACGTGAGCAAACCACCACTCCCCGTCGGCTTGAGCACCCACGTGAGCAAACCACCACTCCCCGTCGGCTTGAGCACCCACGTGAGCAAACGCCAGCCGCCTGGACTTTCTCGTAAGCACGGCTACTGATCTCAGTACATCAGAGTGCAGATTCCGTGAGAAGAAAGAAAGGAGTCAGTTTTCAAAAATAAGTTTCTTCTGATTATTAAGAAACACACACTACAGAACATTAAGAAATCAACTAAAAGTATAAAAAAAGGAGAACCCTTTATAATCCTGACCCTCAGAAAAAAACCCACGGATAACTTTTGGTAAACTTCTTACTAATCACCTTTGCATACATTTTGCATATTTAGTGGAAATTACACAGGACATTGTTTCATATCTTGCTTCTGACACTTAACACATGAGCATTTTCCCTGTTGTCACCAATAGTTTATAAACGTTTTTTTAAAAGACTACATTTAATCCTATGGTGGTACCCTAACCTTCTAGCCCGGCCCCAACAGGTTGCTTGTCGTTTCCTTCCTGTTTCCTATCCAGCATTGCACAAGGCTGCAAGGACCCCCTTTACTATGAAGTTTGTTCTGTATCTATACTCACAACAGGGTCATTACGAGTCGGAACCCATTCGACAGCAACAGGTAATGGGTATACTCACGATACCAACGTACGAGGGTGTCTGTTCACTGCACATCACTAGCAGCGAGCACTGTCCCATCCCAACACACAACTCAGAAGAATTTAATGTTAGCAAGAGTTTTAAGGATATTGTTGTTGTTAGGTGCCATTGAGTCAGTTCCAATTCATAGCGACCCTATGCACAACAGAACGAAACACTACCCGGTCCTGCGCCATCCTTACAATTGTTGTTATGCTTGAGCTCACTGGTGCAGCCACTGTCAATCCACCTTGTTGAGGGTCTTCCTCTTTTCCACTGACCCTGTACTCTGCCAAGCATGATGTCCTTCTCCAGGGACTCATCCCTCCTGACAACATGTCCAAAGTATGTAAGACACAGTCTCGCCATCCTTGCCTCTAAGGAGCATTCTGGCCACACTTGTTCCAAGACAGATTGGTCATTCTTTTGGCAGTCCACGGTATACTCAATACTCTTCACCAACACCACAATTCGAAGGCGTCAACTCTTCTTCGGTTTTCCTTATTCATTGTCCAGCTTTCACATGCATATGATGCACTTGAAAATACCATGGCTTGGGTCAGGCGCACCTTAGTCTTCAGGGTGACATCTTTGCTCTTCAACACTTTGAAGAGGTCCTTTGCAGCAGATTTGCCCAGTGCAACGCGTCTTTTGATTTCTTGACTGCTGCTCCCATGACTGTTGATTGTGGATCCAAGTAAATGAAATCCTTGGCAACGTCAATCTTTTCTCCATTTATCGTGATGTTGCTCATTGGTCCAGTTGTGAGGATTTTTGTTTTCTTTATGTTGAGGTGCAATCCATACCAAAGGCCGTGGTCTTTGATTTCATTAGTAAGTGCTTCAAGTCCTCTTCACTTCCAGCAAGCAAGGTTGTGTCATCTGCATAACGCAGGTTAATGAGTCTTTCTCCAATCCTGATGCCCCGTTCTTCTTCATGTAGTCCGGCTTCTCGTATTATTTGTTCAGCATACAGATTAAATAGGTATGGTAAAAGAATACAACCCTGACACACACCTTTCCTGACTTTAAACCAATCAGTATCCCCTTGTTCTGTCCAAACAACTGCCTCTTGATCTATGTAAAGGTTCCTCAGAAGCACAATTAAGTGTCCTGGAATTCCCATTCTTTGCAATGTTATCCATAGTTTGTTATGATCCACACACCTAAATGTCTTTGCATAGTCAATAAAACACAGGTAAACATCCTTCTGGTATTCTCTGCTTTCAGCCGGGATCCATCCGACATCAGCAATGATATCCCTGGTTCCACGTCCTCTTCTGAATCCGGCCTGAATTTCTGGCAGTTCCCTGTCGATATACTGCTGCAGCCGCTTTTGAACGATCTTCAGCAAAATTTTGCTTGCGTGTGATATTAATGATACTGCTCTATAATTTCCACATTCGGTTGGATCACCTTTCTTGGGAATAGGCATAAATATGGATCTCTATACACTTCCATAAACTCCATTTGATTCTCTTTTATCTGTTGTATGGTAATCCAAGCTCAGAAAAATAAAATATTCCCCATCTTCCTATCTGAAGGAAACCCAAACTAAAAAGGCTAACTTTGCAGGCTGAGGTTCTCCACAGTTACGATGTTTGACAGCAGCCCACTTGTACCAAAAAAAACAGCAAAGGCAAAGGGAAAGGAGAACAGCAGAATCTGGGGAGATTATGTGGAGACTGAACAAATCCTAAGACCCAGGGCAATATCATTAGGTCATAAGGAGAACTGGATCATTAGCACAAGAATGCCAATCCCAGGGACAGGAAAATGTTACCAAGAAAAAGTGAATTCTGAGATATAGCTCCCTTTGTACAGACTATAAGGAGCCCTGGTGGCACAGTAGCTAAGTGCTTGGCTGATAAATGAAAGGTCGGTAGTTCGAACCCAGTAGATGCTCCGCAGGAGAAAGATGTGGTAGTCTGCTTCTATAAAGATTACAGCCTTGGAAACCCTATGGGGCAGTTCTACTCTGTCCTCTAGGGTCGCTGTGAGTTGGAATTGATTTGACAGCAATGGGATGGGTTATATAAACTACAGAGGAGTCCCAGTGGCACAATGGTTAAGCTCTCAGCTGTTAATCAAAAGTTCGGTGGTTCAAAACCACCAGTGGCTCCAAGGGAGAAAAGACCTGGTGATCTGCTCCCGTAAAGAATACAGCCTCGAGTTCTGCTCCGTCCTATAGGGTCGCTGTGAGTCAGAATTGACTTGATGGCACCCAACAACAATAACAGACTAGAAGGTCCCTGGGTGGCACAAATGGTTTGTGCTCAACTACTAACATAAAAGTTGGAGGTTCAAACTCACGCAGCAGCACTGTGGAAGAAAGGTCTGGTGAACTGCTTCTGTAAAGATGACAGCCAAGAAAATCCTATGGCACAGTTCTCTTTTACACACGGGGTCACCATGAGTAGGAATCGACCCAGTGGTAATGGCTTTGGTGGGTTTTTTTTTATAGCCTATGAAGCTTCCAGGTGGTACAAATTGTTAGTGCCCTCGGCCACTAACCAGAAGCCTGGAGGTTTGAGTCCACCCAGAGGAGAAGAAGAACATGCTCACTCCATTCGGGGGCTACCACCCCTCATTGGCTTTCCTGTGATCATGGTCACGCTCCGTTTCTTGTGTGCCAGGATGGCTACCACGCTTTGATTTAATTTTACCTATGAAAAGAATGCTATGAAGAAACATCTGATAACTATGAAAATTTATTTCTCTCCCAAGAAGTTTCTATGAAAATCAAAATTCGCTCCTTATCAAGAAAAGAAAACTCCTGGGCAAATCCCTTTTCTTTTAAATCTCTAAAAATAAAGACGTTGTAGAAGGCTAAAGTTTTACATAAAACAACTACTTTAAATTTACCCTTTAGGATACAGTAGTCATCAGATATATTTTTGTAAAGCTGAGTAGGTCAAGAATACCTAAAACAACCTGGTTTCCATTTAAAATAACCTAGTCGCTTGGTAAATTAGAAGGAGAAAAAGGTTACTTAAAGGACTGTCCAAAAAGTAGACATCCACCCAGCCTGTATATCCCACCTGGAGCTGGTGATACTTAGCCTGAAGGACAAAGAAATAGAGTTCTTTCAGTGGATTTGGAAAACTGTAGCCAAGCACTTGAGAAAAAAATTAACACATCCAATTACAGACAGTACCCTCTCCTGATTCCATGGAAAATACGTTAACTGTGAAATTATTTGTTCAACACAAACAAACTAAAAAGGTATTTTTAAAGGGTTATTTACATGCCCTTTAAGTTTGCCTGATCTCAAAATGTTTGAACCAAAGAAATTTTACAGTCAAAATCGGTTGTGTTTTCTAGACGTGGCCACAAGGAAACATGGTGCCACCAGAGGCTGAACAATGTATCACAGGCGGAAGTAGATACGAAGATGCTAACTAGCAGGATATCAAGTTTTATGGGGCATTTTATTTCCAAAAATTGAAGAGGTGGGTCGCTAAAAAGGTATTCCAGCCAGTTGTTGCGTCGACTCTGACTCACGGCAACCCCACGCACGTCAGAACAGAACTGCGCTCCATCGGGTTTCCAATGGCTGTGATCTTTCAAGTGTAGGTCTCCAGGCCTTTCTTCCAAGGCGCCTCTGGGTGGATTCAAACCTCTAACCTTTCAGTTAGCAGCCTGGCGTGTTAACGGTTTGCACCAGCCAGGGACTCCAAAAAAGCCTTAAATACACAGGTAAGCCACAAACTCAAACCCACTGCTGTCGAGTCAATTCCCACTCATAGAGACCCTACAGGACAGAGGAGAACTGCCGCATACGGTTTCCAAGGAGCAGCTGATGGATTCAAACTGCTGACCTTTTGGTTAGCAGCCGTAGCTCTTAACCGCTGTACCACCTGCCTCCTTTTTAGGAGCAACAAGGACAATGGTGATCTAAATTAAAAAAAGAAAAAAACCCAAGTATAGATCTCTGGACTGGGCTATGTCTTCGTGGACAGTGGAGACAGCGAAACAGAAGGCTTTGCCCAGGGGTGGACTGCCAGCTTGGAGGGGGAAAAGCTGGTGATAATCCTGGGGATTCTGAGCTCCTCAGGAGAAGGGCCAGCCACTCCGTGTCCTCACACTTGGCTCAGAGCCTCGTGTAGGGTATGTGATCAGTGAATTGGCTTGCTGTGCTGACCTGAATGGGCAGTAAAAGCTAAGAACAGAGAAAGAGATGAAGGCTATCCAGAAAGTTTCTGGGTGGAACTTCCTCCAAAAGGAGCCCACAGTTTCTTATCGCAAGCTGTCTCTGTTCTGGAGAATCTCAACCAATAATTGTCCTCAACAGTTCACTTTGGATGGTTCCTTCCTTGACCCAACAAATAAATACCCATCACCTACAAACTGACACCGCTGCGCTATACAATTCACCAACACGGTTCATCAGCAAGCCAAAAATATTGCCATGCTTGGTGTGATGATGTGGACAGAGCCAAGCTCGTTCCGTCATTATTCTAAGTTGTGATTCTGTCAATGTATCTCCCAGAGAAAGAAACTTCAGTGAAACCAGTTCTGCTCTGCCTCCTGTGGCTCTAAGATGCTCACCTTTGGTCGGTCCTTTCCTGTTAAGGACGGCCTGCTGTTCCTCGGTGATGTTCAGCCGCCGAACCACGTCAGCCAGAGCTGATTTGAGCAGCTGGATGTCATCTTCCTGCATCTGGACTCGCTGTTCCAGTGAAGCAATGCGGTCTGTCACCTCCATGCTACTTGCAGCAGAGGCGCTGTCATCTAAGGACAAGGAAAGAGCCAGGTGAGTTTGAAACGTTCCCCGGAGAAGTAGATCAGTTGGCATTTACTAGCTTTAACATAATAAAATTTAAAAACTGAAGACAAGTGCTTAAGTGCAGAAATCCTGCAAAATCTTTTACCATGAAGGAACTTCATTCTACTATGGTCTTTCCACTCTCTTTGTACTTTTCATTCTTAAACTGTGTTTTTAATTGCCTTTATGTTTTTCTAGATGTGGTCCAACTCATTTTCTCTGCCATGGTCTCAGAAAACCTCAGAAGTGGAAGGGATGTTAGAACATATCTACTTCAACTTGCCACACATTGCAGAAATCCATCCTACATGGTCTTCTAGCTCTTGTCCCAACAGTGTTGACACGTGGCTCGTATAATCCCAGGGCCACACTACCCATCAGTCAAGACTTTTACTGATGGGGTGCTCTAACAAAGCAATATGAGTGGTCAAATCTGTTTGGTAGACATACCCTTACAGTCATGGTAATCATATTTTCTTGTATAGAATCATTAATTCCCAAATCCCCGTCAAAGTCCACAAGACTCTACACAATATGACCCTTCCTTCCCTCTACAACCTCATTTTAAATCATTCTACCCTTCACTCTGCACGCTCCAGCCATCCTGGTCTCCTCTCTTTCCCATCTTACAAATCAAGTCAGTCTCTCATACAAAAATTTATATACATCTTGCTATGTACGCCTAGCTGCTCTCCCCCAATGAGACAGCACGCTCCTTCTCTCCACCCTGCACTCCCCATGTCCATTCAGCCAGCTTCTTTCTGCCTCTGCCTTCTCATCTCCCCTCCAGACAGGAGCTGCCCACACAGTCTCATGTGTCTACTTGAGCTAAGAAGCACACTCCTCACCAGTATCATTTTCTATCTCGTAGTCCAGTCCAATCCCTGTCTGGAGAGTTGGCTTTAGGAACGGTTCCAGTCTTGGGCTAACAGAAGGTCTGGGGGCCATGACCTCCAGCCTGGGTCCTTCTAGTCCAAATGAGAGTTCTTTAAAGAACCTTCCTAACAACCTTATTCAAAGCTGCCACTTTCTATCACATCAGCCTTATTTAGTTCTTTCACAGCATGCGCTATAAGCAATAACCATTTTGTTTATTGTCTGCCTCTCCTAACTAAATGTAAAAAGCATAGGAGTCACTTCTGCTTCTGGGTATAACAAAGAACCTACCATACAGCAAGCCCCTGCAGAAAACTATTATTAAACCTGGAAACAATACAAAAAGCAACCACCTGAAGGTACCAGCCAGTGAACAGAGACATACGCAGATGCTGGTGGGCATCCACACTTACTTGGAGGAGGAGAGATGGGGGAATATACAAGGAAATTCCCCTTTTCACAGCTTTTGCCTGGGGCTAAGTGCCGTCTGCATGGTGCACATGGTGGAGGTTAGGGCACATGTGGGAAATCCCATAGTCTTTTTGTTCTCAGAAACTAAAAAATGAACTCAATAACTGAATGCTGAAGAGAGAGGAGAAAACACCAGAGGGGATCCCCAAACTCTGTCTACTCAACTTCTCTGACTGACCCCTGAGTCGTGCATGCACAGAAGATTCTAGTCCTCCAGCTAAATAGAAAAGGTCAGAACTGAGACTGGAGCTGCTGCCCAAGAAACAGAGTTTGCAGTTTAAGCCCAGTCAAGAAAACTACCTGCTAAAGCGAAAGCAACAACACTCATCAGAGAAAAAAAAAAAAAAGGATACAGAATGTCCACAACTTAACATTCACAATGTCCAGGATACAATCCAAAATTATCCGACGTACTAAGGATCAGGGAACAGAACACATTCTCAAGAGAAAACAAACTGAACCCAACTCCAGGATGAACAAAACATTGGAACTAAGAGACCAAAAAATTTAGAAGATATTATGATTATCCTCAATAAGTAAACTTATTTTCAACGAATGAAAATCTCAGTAAAGAAGTGGGAAATCTCAGCAAAGAAATAGAAACAATTCAAAAGAACCAAACGGGAATTTTAGAGCTGGAAAATATATTTTCTAAAAGAAAAAATTCACTAGATAGACCTAACAGTTGAATGGACACGGCAGAGGGAAGACTAATAAACTGGAGATCGATCGATAGAAAGTCTCTGTCATGGACTGAATCGTGTCTCCCCAAAATGTGTGTCAAAGTGGGTAGGCCATGATTCCCAGGACTGCGTGCTTGTCCTCCACTTTGTGATCTGATGTGATTATCTTACGTGTTATAAATTCTAACCTCTGTAATGTTAATGAGGCAGGATTAGAGGCAGTTATGTTCATGCATGAGGTAGGAAGGAAATCTACAGGATTAGGTTGTATCTTGGGTCAATCTCTCTTGAGATATAAAAGAGAGAAGTGAGCAGAGCGGAAAGGGGCCTCATCATCACCAAGCAAGAAGAGCCAGGGACGGAGCACATCCTTTGGACCTGGGGTCCCTGCGCTGAGAAGCATGGGAAGATTGATGACAAGAATCTTCCACCATAGCCAACAGAAAAATAAAGTCTTCCCCTGGAGCTGGACCCTGAATTTGGACTTCTAGTCTCCAAGACTGTGAGAGAATAAATTTCTGTTTGTTAAAGTCATCCACTTGTGGTATTTCTGTTACAGCAGCACTAGGTAACTAAGACGGAACCCAGAATAAAGAAAAGACAGGGAAAAAAAAAAAGAGAGAGAGAGAGATTGGAAAATATTAACAGAGCCTTGGGAACCTGTTGAAGTCCCTGGGTAGTGCAAATGGTTAACTGCTCAGTTGCTGACCAAAAGGTTGGCAGTTAAATTCTACCCCAAGGTGCCTTGGAAGAAAGGCCTGATTACCTACTTCCAAAAACCAGCACTGAAAACACTATGGAGCGCAGTTCTATTCTGACATACACGGGGTTGAGGGAATCGACTCATCTGGGTTTCATTTTTGTTTTGGGGACTTGTTAGATGATATCGAAAAGTCCAACAGAAGCCCTCATCAAGGTAAATCACAGCCAAACTGTTGAAAACCAAAGACAAAGAGCAAATATTGAAAGCAGCAAGAGAAAATCTATACATCATATATGAGGGAACAACAACTTGATGTAGAGCTGACTTCTTATCATAAACCATGGAGGCCAGAAAAGAGTGAAACATCTTTAGTCAATTAAAAAAAAAAAAAAACTCAACCCAGAACTTTATATCCTGCAAAAACACACTTCAAGAATGAAGGGAAAATAATGGCATTTTTAGATAAATGAAAGGATCTATTGCCACCATATCTGCATGACAAAATATGCTAAAGGATGTTCTTCAGGCTGAAGAGAAATTGTATAAAATGAGAACTCAGATCCTAAGAAAAGAATGAAGAGCGTTAGAAATGGTAAATATCTGAATAAATTCAATGACTATTTTTCTTCCATCTTTTCCTCGCAGTGTTCTTATAAACCTTGTAACAGTTTAAGACAAAAACGATAACACTGTCTTATGGGTTTTTAATGTATGTATGTATAACTTATAACTACTATAAGAACAGATGGGCAGATACTGATCTATAAGGTTGCATGGCTTCAATATTTTACATGAAATATACATTATTAACTGTAAGAGCCCTTGAAAAGTTAAAGATGTATATTGTAACCCCTATAGAACTACTAAAGAATAATGCAAAGAATTATGGCTAAAAAGCCAACCTGGAAATTAAAATAAAATTCTAAATATATTCAAATAATCCAAAACAAGGAAAGAAAGAAGGAACAGAGGTACAAAAAAGAGACAACAAGTAGAAAGCAAAAATTAAAATGGTAAACTCAAACCTAAGATAGCAATAATTATATTAAATGTTACATTAGACGTACAAATTATAAGGCAGAGATTGTCAGAATAAATTTCAAAAAAAAAAAAAAACCCAACTATATGTTGTCTACAAGAAACACACTTTAAATACAAAGATGCAGATAGACTGAAAGCAAATGAGTGAAAAAGATATATGATGCAAACAGTAAGCATAAGAAGGCTGGAGTGGCTATATTAATATCAAATAAAGGAGATGTCAAATAAAACGTTATTACAAGAGATAAAAAGGGCCATTTCGTAAAGAAAAAGAGTCATTCTGTTAGGATGACGTAACAACCACAAATGTGTATGTGCCCAATAATAGAGCTTCAAAGTAGGTGAAGCAAAAGTTGACAGAATCTAAGGGAGAAATGATTACATAATTACAGCTGAGGATTTTAACACCCCTCTCTCAGCAACCGATGGGACAATTAATTAAAAAAAAAAAAATCAGCAAAGTCAGGATATGGAAGAAGTGAACAACATCAACCAACTGGATCTAATCAACATTGACAGAATGTTCCACCCTACCTGAGCAGAACACGTACTCTCTTCAAGTACACGCAGAACACTCACCAAGATAGAACGTATTCTGGGTCATAAAATAAACTTGAACAAACGTAAAAGAATCGAAATTATATGAAGTTTGTTCTCTGGCCACAATGGAATTAGAGAGGAAATAAATAAGAGAAAGTTTACAGCAAAATCTCCACACCCTTGGAAATTAATTAACGCTCTTCTCAAGAATCTGTGGGTCAAACAATAAGTCTCAAGGGAAATTAAAAAAAAAAAAAACTATTTTGAACTGAACAAAAATGGAAATATAAAAAAAACACATACACACAAAATGGAAATACAAGATATTAAAATGTGGGACACAGCTAAAGGGACGCTTAGAAAGAAATCTATAGCATTAAATGCTTTTATTAGGAAAAATTAGAGAGAGAAAGGTCTCAAATCAATAATCCAACCTTCTACCATAAGAAAGTTAAAAAAAAAAACGAACAAAATAATGGAGATAAGAGCAGAAATCAAAGAAATTGAAGAACAACATTTAATAAACATCAATGATACCAAACTTCATTCTTTAAAAAGATAATCAAATTGATAAAATTCAAGCAAGACTGTGAAAAAAAAACAAAAATGGGGGCAGGAGACACAATTGCGGATATCAAAAATGAAATGAAAAAGAGACATCACTTCAGACCTCATAAACATTTTAAAAAAGGATAAAGGAATACTATGAACAATTCTATGCACCTAAATTAAACAACTTAGATGAAATGAATCAATTCCTTGAAAACCTCAAACTACCAAGACTCACTAAAGATGAAACAGACAACCTGAATGGCTCTATAACTACTATAAAAATTGATTTTGGTGGTGAAAACCTTTTTAAAAAACAGTTTCACTGATGACTTTCAGCAAATATTTTTTAAAAATAATGCTACTTGTATACAATAGAGAAGACTTCCCAACTCATTTTACAAGGTCAATACACAAAAATCAATCATTTTACCAACAAATAATTGAAAACTGAAATTTAAGAACAATACTATTTATTAAAAAAAAAAAAACAACCCATTGCCATCAAGTTGATTCCGACTCACAGTCATCATACAGGGCAGAGTACAACTGTCCCATAGGGTTTCCAAGGCTGTAAATCTTTATGGAAGCAGACTGCCACATCTTTCTCCTGAAGAGCAAGCTGATGGGTTTAAACCATTGTCTTATCGGTTAACAGTTGAGCACTTAACCACTACGCCACCCCAGGATCTATATACTAAAAATTACAAAACACTGATGAAAGAAATCAAGGAAGTCCTAAATAAATGGAGAGACATATTTGTTAGTGGATTAGAAGGGTCCACATAGTTAAGATCTCAATCCTCCCTAAACTGACTATAGATTTAACACAGCAGCTACCAGAATTCCAGCAGGACTTTTTATACATACAAAAAAAAAAAATTTTTTTTTTTTTTATATACATATACACAAGCTAATTCTAACATTTATATGGGAAGGCAAAGGAACCAGGATGCCCAACAAAACAATTTTAAAAAAGAATAATAAATTTGGAAAAATCACACTACCTGATTTTAAGACTTACTATAAAAAACAAGAAAAATCCGTTGCGATCAAGTTGATTCTGACTAATAGTGACCCAGTAGGACAGAGTAGGACTCATAGGGTTTCCAAGGCTGTAATCTTTACGGAAGCAGAAGCAGATTGCCACATCTTTCTCCCATAGAGCAACTGGTAGGTTCCAATTGCCAGCCTTCAGTTAGCTGTTGAGTGCTTAACCACTGTACCACCAGGTCTCCTTAAGACTTATTATAAAGCTACAGTAACCAAGGCAGTCTGGTATTGGCAAAGGGACTAACAAACTGATCAATGGAACAGAATAGAGTCCAGAAATAGATCCTAAGAAACATGGTCTTTGATAAAGGTGTAAAGGCAATTGAATCGAGAAAGCAGTCTTTTCAACAAATGGTATTGAAGCAACTGGACAACCACAAGCAAAAGAACAAAAATAAAAAAACACACCTCAACCTAAACCATATACCTTATGTAAAAATTAACTCAAAATGAGTCATAGCTCTAACTATAAAACTTTTAAAGAAAACTTAGGAGACAGTTTTTGTGACCTTGGGTTAGGTGAAGATTTCTTAGAACACCAAAAGAGTGATCCTTAAAAGAAAAAAACTGATAAACTGGACTTCAAAATTTAAAACTTTTATCTGTAAAAGATACTATTGGCAGAATGAAAAGACAAGCCACAGAACTGGGAGAGAATATTTACAACTCATATATTCCACAAAGGAGCTGCACCTAGAATATATAAAGAATTATTAAAACTCAAAAGCGAGAAAACAAACTGGATTAAAAAATAAACAGGGGGGGAAAAAAGGCAAAAGATTTGAAAGACACTTCACCAAAGAGGATATACAGATGACAAACAGACACATAAAAAGATATGCAACGTCAGTAGCCATCAGAGAAAAGCAAATTAAAACTCAATGAGATATCACTACACACCTGTTAGAATGGTTAAAATGAGAAATACCAACCCTACCAAATGTGGTAAAAATACAGAGCAGCTGGAACTTTCCCACAAATGGGAACATAAAAAGTACAGCCATTCCGGCAAACAGTTTAGCAGTTTCTTATAACGTTAAACATACGTTAACCTCATGATCCAGCAATTCTGTTCTCAAGTGTTTACACTAGAGAAATGAACACTTTACTTACTGAAAAACCTGTGCGTGAACGTTTATAATGGCTCTATTCACACTTGGCAAAAACTGGAAACCCAAACATCCTTCAGCTGGTGAATGGAAAAACAAACTATGGTACATCCATTCAATGGAATACTACTCAGTAACAGAAAGGAATAAACTATTGGTATTTGCAACAAGTTGTATAAATCCCAAAGGCATTAGGCTGAGTGAAGGAAGTCAGTCTCAAACGGTTACATACTGTACGAGCCGCTTTCTAGGACATTCTCAAAGATAAAACTACAGTGAAGGAGAAGAGAGCGATGGGTGCCAGGCCTGGGCCGCAGGAAGAAGGGGTTGCATATGGAGCTTTGGGAGGTGATGGCGGCAGCGGTTACACCAGTCTACACCGGTGTTAAAACATTATCTGACATTTTGTCATCATGTCAATATATAGAACTGTCACAAAAAAAATCAGTTTTACTGAATGTTGACTGAAAAAAAACCAAACACTATAAGAGTTCAAGTAGATAATGTCTATCCATTGGCTTTGTCAGTTGGAGGTTATTGTTTTTGCTTGTTGGGGTTGGTTTCTATGACACCGTGAGAGCTCAGCAAAGAAAGCTGAATCCTTGTTGCCCACTGGAAAGAGACTACCTTAAGTGCTATACAGCTTCTTGGGAACTGACAGCGATTTTGTGGGATTTCGCCATTTTACCTTTGACTTGGATGAGAAAGTAGGCGGGTCCCATTTCATAATGTCAAGCCAATAAGAAGAAAGGAGTGAAAGGATAAAAAGAGGTATATTATATATGTCTTTTATCTGAGGAGCAATTAAACAGCTTAATAAATCTTCTAATGTGTGACTAAAAGAAGGGAGGTAGGTCATTGCAACAACTGCCACATGGAAGCCCTGGCCATGGCAGACCTACCTGTGAAGTCTCCAGCTTTGGGCGGGAGGCAGGGAGGGATCTACTAAGGTGGAAGAAGTTATTCTAGACTTAACTTAGCATTGGACTTGTGGAAGAGGCACATACTTTAGTCAATAAGAGCATGAGCTCTAGAGTTCAAGATAAAAACAAAAAAAAATTTTTTTTTTTTTTTTTTTTTTGTTCAAATCCCAGTTCTGCTACTTACTGGCTATATGACCTATGGCAAATTACTTAATCTTTATGTGCCTCAGTTTCATCATCTGTAAAATAGTGATAATAATATTCTACCTCACCAAAAAAAAAGAGTTAAAATATGCAGAACACTTAGAATATATTTTTGCATACAGTAATATATTTTGCCTATAGTATTAACCAGTTAATACAACTACTATTCAAATTTACATACCAACCACTAAAGCCAAAGAAGAAGAAATTGAAGATTTTTACCAACATGCAATCAGGATGCATTGATAATTCCTGGTGATTGGAATGTGAGACAAACAAGAAGGATTGGTAGTAGGAAAATACAGCTTTAGTGATAGAAACGATGCTGGAGATTGCATGATAGAATTTTCCAAGACCAACGACTTCATTGCAAATACCTTTTTTCACCAACATAAATGGTGACTATACACACAGACCTCACCAGACAGAATATACAGGAATCAAATTGACTATATCTGTGGAAAAAGACAAAGGAAAAGCTCAATATCATCGGTCAGAGCAAGGCCAGGGACTGACTGAGGAACAGGCCGTCAATTGCTCCTATGCAAGTTCATATTGAAATTGAAGAAAATTAGAACAAGTCCATGAGAGCCAAAATATGACCTTGAGCACATCCCACCTGAATTCAGAGACCATTTCAAGAAAAGATTTGTTGCATTGAACAGTAATGACCAAAGACCAGATGAGTTGTGGAATGGCATCAAGGACATCATACATGAAGAAAGCAAGAGGTCATTAAAAAGAAAGGAGAGAAAGAAAAGACATAAATGGACGTCAAAAGAGATTCCGAAACTTGCTCTTGAACATCGAGTAGCTAAAGTGAAAGGAAGAAATGACAAAGGAGCTAAAGAGAAGATTTCAAAGGGTGGCTCGAGAAGACAAAGTACTATAACGACATGTGCAAAGACCTGGAGGTAGAAAACCAAAATGGAAGAACACGCTCAGCCTTTCTCAAGCTGAAAGAAATGAAAAAAGTCAAGCCTCAAGTTGTAATAGTGAAGGATTCCACAGGGAAAGTATTAAACGATGCAGGAAGTGTTAAGGGAAGATGGAAGGAATACGCGGAGTCACTGTACCAAAAAGAACTGGTCAGCGTTCAACCGCTTCAGGAGGCAGCATACGATCAGAAACCGATGGTACTAAGGAAGAAGTCCAAGCTGCTCTGAAGGCACTGGCGAAAAACAAGGCTCCAGGAACTGACGAAATATCAATGGAGATGTTTCGACAAACGGATGCAGTACTGGAAGTGCTCATTCGTCTATGCCAAGAAATTTGGAAGACAGCTACCTGGCCAACCAACTGGAAAAGATCCATGTTTATGTCTATTCCCAAGAACAGTGATCCAACTGAATGTGGAAATTATCGAACAATATCATTAATATCACACGCAAGTAAAATTGTGCTGAAGATCATTCAAAAGCGGCTGCAGCAGTGTATCGACAGGGAACTGCCAGAAATTCAGGCTGGTTTCAGAAGAGGACATGGAACCAGGGATATCATTGCTGATGTCAGATGGATCCTGGCTGAAACAGAGAATACCAGAAGGATGTTTACCTGTGTTTTACTGACTATGCAAAGGCATTAGACGGTGTGGATCATAACAAATTACGAACAACATTGTGAAGAATGGGAATTTCAGAACACTTAATTGTACTCATGAAGAACCTGTACATAGATCAAGAGGCAGTCATTAGAACAGAACAAGGGGATGCTTCGTGGTTTAAAGTCAGGAAAGGTGTGCATCAGGGTTGTATTCTTTCACCATACCTATTTAATCTGTATGCTGAGCAAATAATCCAGAAGCTGGACTATATGAAGAAGAATGTGGCACCAGGATAGGAGGAAGGCTCATCAACAACCTGCGTTATGCAGATGATACAACGTTGTTTGCTGAAAGTAAAGAGGACTTGAAGCACTTACTGATGAAGATCAAAGACCATAGCCTTCAGTATGGATTACACCTCAACATAAAGAAAACAAAAATCCTCACAACTGGACCAATAAGCAACATCATGATAAACAGAGAAAAGACTGAAGTTGTCAAGAATTTCGTTTTACTTGAATCCACAATCAATGCCCATGGAAAGCAGCAGTCAAAAAATCAAAAAGCGTGTTGCATTGGGCAAATCTGCTGTAAAAGACCTCTCTAAAGTATTAAAAATCAAAGATGTCACCTTGAAGACTAAGGGGTGTCTGACTCAAACCATGGTGTTTTCATCTGCCTCATATGCATGTGAAAGCTGGACAATGAATAAGGAAGATCGAAAAAGAATTGATGCCTTTGAATTGTGGTGCTGGCGAAGAATATTGAGTACACCATGGACTGCCAAAAGAACAAACAAATCTGTCTTGGAAGAAGTACAACCTCCTTAGAAGCAAGGATGGTGAGACTACATCTCACATACTTTGGACATGGTATCAGGAGGGATCAGTCCCTGGAGAAGGACATCATGCTTGGTAAAGTAGAGGGCCAGCAAAAAAGAGGAAGGCCCTCAAATGAGATGGACTGACACAGTGGCTGCAACAATGGGCTCAAGCATAACAATGATTGTGAGGATGGCACAGGACCGGGCAGTGTTTTATTCTATTGTAAATAGGGTCGCCATGAGTGGAAAACAACTCGACCTGTACCTAACAACAGAAACGATGCTTTTATAAATGAAAGAAAATAAAGCTATTGTCATTATTGTCAGGGATAAAAATTACCAAAGTAAATTCATTTAACATTTCAAAATTCCTATATGCTGTGCTAACATTTTATGCAAATTATCACTGAATAATTCATTAGAAATTAGTGTTTTACTAACAGTTTGTGTTTTCTAAGAAAGAACCTGTGGTACAGAATCATGCATTTCTATGATCCCTGTGGGTTGTTTGTGTAGAGAGGGCACACACTCATTACTGGGACCTGAACGCCTTTCTTGTAGTTGCCAGAACAGTCCAGAAGAAGAGTAAGTCAATCTCTACAGTACAACCTTTCATTTTCAAATCAATATTGTGTAATACCACAGAAAGTAAGCCAAGGCAGACCTACTTCCTGAGTTCTAAAAGTTTATGATTTAAAATAGTATCACTGTGGGCCTCAGTTTGCTGTACAGATGGATTTAATAAAACTGCATAAATCAGATTCTACTTTCATATTACCAAATTTGTAGAGGAAAAAGTCCGATTTTAGTATGATTCCAAAACGAAAACCCCACAAAAACCAATCACCTCAATATCTGCCTTCAACTACAAGTGATAAACACTGAAATGTCTAATCAGCTTAAGAGAACGTCACCGTCTGACATTTGCCAGTGTTTTCCCCATGACACGATCTTTGTGCTTTTCAATCCTGTCGGAATCACTGCTTTAACGTGGAAAGGATTTTCTCCCTTCTGCTCCTGCAGGTAATTAATCTTAAGAATACAACTGGGAGGCTTCTTGGCAGCAGTGTAAGCTGTCTGAAGTTCTTAACTTTTTTGTTTACGGAAAAGGCCAATGTTGTTCCAATGACTTCACAGTTTAATTCGGTTGCGGGCGGGGGGGGGGACTTATTAGCATAAGGAAGACAAAACCCAATGCTTGGTTTAACCAATACAAACCATTCCTAACTTCTAAACATTTTACAGGCTTCCATAGCACAAGATCTGGGATTTCATTTGAATTCCATCAGAGAAAATCTCATTAGGTTAGAAATGCATCCCAAACAAAACCTTAATAAATAATTTATTTTGAAGTAATTTTAGTTTCTAAATTTACTGATGGAGGTTATTAAAACAGGTTTACCAACAGAGCCTCACTTTTTTCAGTCTTCACATTCCTGTTAACCATTGCTTCGTTTTGTAGGTATCAGGGAGTGGCTTAAAAAGACAATATTCTCTATGCTTTTGCCTCTTGGGTTTTTAAAACCTCTGTATAAACCAGACCACTGACAGGGCTGAGGCACCTGTTCACTTCCTTGGGGAAGGAATGAGGATATGTTTACACATGACCAGTGTACGTGTTGTAGGATGTCACTTTATCTTAGTGTCAGGTAACTGGCTCTCGGATAGCGAACAAGCTGCCCAAACTGACTCCGCTGGCAAAGAGGCAGAATGGATTTGATCTGTGGCAGAACTGAGCCTGTGGGGTGCAGGGCACTTAGTTCAGACGTCTTCCCTGGCTCACTCCTTCATAAAACGCTACCTCCTCCGCTGCAGCGGATCTCAGGGCTCGCGGCCTGTGTCAAGGGCAAGCACAGGTCAGAAAACTAGGCTTTGGGAAGGCTAATAAATGTTCACTGCAGGAAACTGTCTGGGTCCTGAGGTTTAGAGGCAGCAAGGTGGAACAGAAGAGAGCATTGACCCCCAATTCTTACTGGCTGTGTGACCTTGGGTAGACGACCTGGCGACTGCGGAAATTATGTCACCTGCCTTCTGGTGTTCTCGTGGAAGAAATGTAAACATCTATGATCAGCTCGTTCAATGACTGCAAATAGACGCTCAGTACAAAAGGGAGTCTGGTATTACTATAGTTCATTGCTCTTATTATTATTTACAATAGCAAAAGGCAAACACCTTCTCCTTTGGTGACATCAACAATTAACAAACAGTGAAAAAATTCTGTGAATACTGTGCAGTGTTGGGCCCAAGGGAGAGGGCAAAGCTGCAATAAAAGACATGGGTTTCTGCCTTCTGTAGCGCCTCAGGTCAAGGTGAGGAAATGTGACATAAAGACAAAGAACAGAAAGACACACCAGTGCAAGCCCTCCCACGTGGCAGCATGTGCTTAACACTAAACGAATGGACCGAGCATCGCCGCCCAGGCCTCAATCTCTTGACTTGATTCTCAAAAGGGCCATCTGGTTCTAGCCAAACCTTGACTTCTTTCTAAGTTGCAAGTTATGTAATGGGTCCAGAGAGGACATCCTCGGTGGTGCAAATGGTTGACACACTCAGCTACTAACCAAATGGCTGGGGGTTTGAATCTACCCAGAGGCACTTTGGAAGAGAGGCCTGGTGATCTATTTCTGAAAAATCAGCCACTGAAAACCCCATGGAACACAGTTCCACTCTGACACACGTGGGGTCGCTGTGAATCGCAGTCAACTCGATGGCAACTGGTTTTTAATGGGTCCAGATCTTACATCACCCCTGGTTTCAGAGACAGAAAGAGAACCTTGCAGCTTGGCCCCTGCCTTAGATCCTTGTGCAGCTATTTGTGGCTATTACTTTTAAGCTTAATTATCTTTTTACTGTAGAATTTCATTTAAAAGTGGCACAAAAGGGTCTTCAGGTAACTTGTCTGTTTTACTCTGTTAAAAAGGTGAGGGAAGTGTACTTTTTTCTCTATTCATATGATTATCTCCAGGGATTAAAAAATAAAGAGTCTTGGCTTTAAACCTCCTGGTAATACTAAGACGTTGTTGCCTGAGCAATGTTTCTGGAAGCCAAAGGGGGATTGACCATTAAAAAGGTTAAATTAGAATCAGTCCTCTCTATCTCCATCTTTCAGCATTGGGTAAATCTGCTGCAAAAGACCTCTTTAAAGTGTTAAAAAGCAAAAATGTCACTTTGAGGACAAAGGTGCACTTGACCCCAAGCCATGATATTTTCAATCACCTCATACGCATGGGAAAGCTGGACAATGAGTAAGGAAGACTGAAGAAGAACTAAGGCCTCTGACTTATGGTGTTGGGAAAGAATACTGAATATACCATGGACTGCCAGAAGAACAAACAAGTCTGAATTAGAAGAAATATGCCAGAGTGCTCCTTGGAAGCGATGATGGTGAGACCTTGTCTTGTGTACTTTGTTATCAGGAGAGGCCAGACCCTAGAGAAGAACTTCATGTTTGGTAAAGTAGAGGGCCAGTGAAAAAGAGGAAGACCCTCAATGAGATGGATTGACACAGTGGCTGCAACAATGGGCTCAAGCATAAGAACCATTGTGAGGATGGCATAGAACCAGGCAGTGTTTCATTCTGTTGTACGTAGGGTCAGTATGAGTCAGAACCAACTCGATGGCACCTAACAGCAGTAACAACCCCTCCATCTTGAGATGTTCTAAACCCACCAAAACTAAACCCACTGCCGTCGAGTCGATTCTGACTCATAGCCACCCTATAGGACAGAGTAGAACTGCCCCATAGAGTTTCCAAGGAGCGCCTCGCGGATTCGAACTGCCGACCTCTTGGTTAGCAGCCATAGCACTTAACCACTATGCACCAGGGTTTCCCTGAGATGTTCTCACCTTCATTAATTATATGAAACAATAAGGATAGCAGCTGAACAACACTAGCACCCTCTGTGCCCACCTTCTGCATGTTAAACCCCATGTACTGCAGTGATTACCTCAGTCCACACAATGCCCTTCTAGGTGGGCATTGTCCCCACTTCACAGAAGGGGTAGAGACATGAGGGCTCTGCCCCTGCAGACAGGGGGAGCTGTAAAGCAGAGGCTCTTTTCACCATAACACCTTGTCTGCCAAGTGCCAGGTATTAATTCTGGTGGGACTTTTGTGGCACTCAGTAAAATACAGACAGAATTTTTGCACCATTTTATCTTTTACAAAACATGAGACAAATGCTATCTAGAAAAAATCTAACAGGGCATTAGTGTTTTAGAACAAATCTCCTGAACAATAAGGAATGATAACCTTTCTCTCAGTAACATACAGATGAACCTCTCATGTAAAAGCAGACTTTCCATATTGTGCGTTATTTGTGGGAAAGTTACGTTATATTGTCACCCTCTCAGCCATTCTATTAGTATTCAGCAGCAAAAGGAATATAGGAACAATTAGTTGTTGAAAAGCAAAATATCCTCTGCCATTTTAAGGTCTGGATTCAGAATGACCATCACAATTGCAACCCTGTATGCCATTCCTAAGGAGCCATGGTGGAGCAATGGTCAAGTGCTCAGCTGCTAACCAAAAGTCTGACGGTTCAAACCCACCAGCCACTCCATAGGAGAAAAGTCTTGGTGATCTGCTCCTGTAGAAATTACACCCAGGAAAACCCTACTTTGTCCTATAAGGTCGCCTGAGTTGGAATCAACTTGAGGGCACCCAACAACAACATGCCATTCCTGGTTGAAGGGCCCCAAGCTCTGTTTCTACTCTAAGACTCCCAGTTTTCCTGTGGTCATCTGGGTCAGTCAGGACCTGCCACTTGAGCTCTAGCTCTGAAATTCATCATTTCATGAAAAATTATAAGAAATGATCCTATCAATCAGTAAAACCATCTCAAACAGAGTTCAGGAGCCAAAGTTCAGATGTTCGACTGTAACAGAACTCTACAGCAACCCTTGGCTAATACAAAAATGCTACCATTGCCTCTTGATTAAAAGAACTTCAGCAGAGCCTCTGGAATCTGGACATAAATGGCATAAACATCTTTTAAGAGTCTTTGGTTGCATAACGGTGGTGCCAGACACTAGGAGAAATATACAAGATCCGCCCAAGAAGCCATGCAAGCATCATCACAACATGTGGCTACATTTAGTTTAGATGACAAGACTTTCAATTCAGTACGATGGATCTGAACATTATTCAGGCCCAGACACAGTGCTGGGTACGGTGGTAAACTCTGGAATCTTCTCAACCTTGGGAGCTCAGGCTGGTAGAGGAGAGACTGGCCACAACCAGCTATAACCATCGCCAGAATAAGGCGACCGGATGAGGGAGTAATTAACAGACCTGTCCCATCCCCAACTCTTACATGCCCAAATCACAAGCTTGGCAAAAAGTTCGGCTATTGATGTAATATGACAATGATACAAACCTAGATCAAAACAGGTGAGAGAAAGAACAGAATTTCAGGTCAGTTACGGGTTTTCAATGAATGAATAATGATTAAAAATATAAGCTCATTTACAAAAAGAATGTTCCAGAATGCTTCTTAGAAGCAAGGATGGTGAGACATCGTCCTGCTTACTCTGGATGTGTTATCAGGAGGGACCAATCCTTGAAGAAGAACGTCATGTTTGGTAGCGTGTCGGCGGAAAAGGGCAAGTCCCTCAACGAGATGGACTGACACGGCGGCTACAAAAATGGACACAGACATAGCAATGACTGTGAGGATGGCACGGGACCGGGGAGCGTCTTGTTCTATTGTTCATAGGCTCGCTGGGTCAGAACCAACCCCACGGGACCTAACAACAGCCTAGGAATTCTCCAGTTGAGTACTTAGGGAAATTTGTGACTTTATCTTAAGATACACTCTAATTTCATTTTCTCTCTCTCTCTTACACACACACGCGCGTGTGCGCACTGGCAAACCACTACCCTTGCAGAACTCACATTGTTTTTGTCAGAAACAAAAGCCCTAGGCACTTTAAGTTGTTCATACCTTTTACCTACTTTACAGCCTTAAAGCAAATGAGATCCTGTAGTTGAGCAGAAGAGAAGCTGGTGATAATGTGCTCTAAACACTTGGCCTTCTGCTCTAGAGTTCAGCAGCATATTCCTTCTGGCGGGACAGCTGGGGTGAGAGAGAAAGAGGAGGAAAAAAAAAAAAGACTCTAAAGCTTTTTAATAATGCTTCTACCAGGTCACGCATTGCCAAATCCTCATCATAAAAGGAAAAGATTACAGTTTTGGAGGTGGGGAGGGGTGGAGCTTGAAACGGATCAAGCACTAGAATTCTAAAGCTGTTATCTGACACGGAGGCTACCGCGACACCCACTTGTTACATCTGTCATACACGTCTAGAGAAAACGTTGTCAGTTCGTAAGCGGGCTTAAAAAGTGTCTTAAAAAGGTAGTTTTAATACTTTTTTATTTGATTCAGCAGTTTCAAAAGTTTTCAACAGAAATAAAACATATGCTTACCTTTTTTTTTCTATTAACTTCCATTAGCACACAAATTTCTATTTAAAGTACAAAAAAAAATTTTTTTTTTTTTTTATGGCTAGATTAGGAGCCCTGCTGGTGCAATCGTTAAAAGTTTAGACTGCCAACCAAAAGGTCAGCAGTTCAAATCTACCAGCTGTTCCTTGGAGACCCAATGGGGCAGCTCTACTCTGTCCTGTGGGTTCGTTATGTATGAGAATCGACTCAATGGCAATGGGTTTGATTGACTTGCGATGGCTAGATTACCATAAAATGAACTGTACTTCTGGGCTTAGTAGTTTTGTTTGGGTTCAGATAATATTCCCTTGGGTGAAGGTCTGGCCCTTCACCATTGGTATGAAAGTCAGCATAATTTAAATGATTTAAAAATCCATCAGCAGGGTTAAAGCGGGATGCTGGTTCTCCAAGATAAAAGTTTACAACACACAGTAAAGCTGGTGGTACAGCCACTTTTAAAGACAGTCTGGTGGTTTCTTACAAAGCTAAACATAGTCCTACCATACAATCTAGCGATCACACTCTTAGGTATTTATCCAAGTGATTTGAAAACTTATGTCCACACCAAAACCAACGCATGTCTGTTGTTGTTGTTAGGTGCCACCGAGTCGGCTCTGACTCATAGCGACCCTATGTACAACAAAACAAAACGCTGCCCAGTCCTGTGCCACCTTCATGATCATCATCTTTGAGCCCACTGTTGCAGTCACTATGTCAATCCATCTTGTTGAGGGTCTTCCCCTTTTTCGCTGACCGTCTATTACCGAGCATGATGTCTTTCTCCAGTGACTGGTCTCTCCTCATAACATGTCCAAAGTATGTGAGACAGTCTTGCTGTCCTTGCTTCCGAGGAGCACTCTGGCTATATTTCTTCCAAGACACACATAAATGTTTATAGCAGCTTTATTCATAATTGTCAAAAACTAAAAGGATCCAAGATGTCCTTTAATGGGTGAATGGATAAACTGTGGTACATCCATACAACGGACCATTATTCAGCATAAAAAGAAAGAAACTACCAGGCCATGAAAAGACATGGAGGAACCTTAAATCTCTTTGGCTAAGTAAAAAAAGCCAGTCTGAAAAAGCTACATACTGTATGATTCTAACTATATGACATTCCAGAAAAGGCAAAACTACAGAGATGGTGAAATGACCAATGGTTGCCAAGGGCTCAGGAAGGGGGAAGAGGGATGGATAAGAGGAGATGGGCTATTTACGGCAGTGAAACTATTCTGAATGATGCCATAAAGGTGGACACCTGCCACTATGCATTTGTCGAAACTCATAGGACTGAACAACACAAAGAGGGAGCCCTCATGTAAACTACAGACCTCAGTTAATAACGATGTATCAATATTGGTTGATCAACTGTAACAAATGTACCACAGGAATGCAAGATGTTAATAAGAGGGAAAATTGTATTGTTTAAAATGATTAATTGTATGTTATATGAAATTCACTCAATTAAAAAAGGCAATGTCATCCATCATATTAACAGACTAAAAAAGAAAAACCATGTGATCACCTCAATAGACGCAAAAAAAAAAGCATTTGACAAAATTCAATATCCATTGCTGATGAACACTAATTAAACTGGGAACAGAAAGAACCTCCCTCAATCTAAGGGCATCAACAGAAAACCTACAGCAAACATCATCCAAAAAACCCAGTGTCGTTGAGTCGATTCTGACTCATAGCGACCCTACAGGACAGAGTAGAAACATCATACTAGTCAATATTGTACTGGAGTTCTGGCCAGTACAATAGGCAAGAAAAAATAAATACAAGGTATCCGGGTTGGAAAATGAGTAAAGCTGTCTTTATTCACAGACAACGTGAAGACCCTCACGAAGACGGATTGACACAGTGGGTGCAAGCAACAACGGGCTCAAGCACAACGGTGACCATGCGGATGGTGCAGGAGCGGGCAACATTTTGTTCTGTTGTACACACGGTCGCTACGAGTCAGAACGGACTCAATGGCGCCTAACAACAACACGATTATCCGAGTAGAAAGCCGAAAAAAGCTACAAAAAAGCTACTAGAAATAATAAATGAGTTTGTCAAGGTTGCAGGACAGAAGATCTATAAACAAAAATCAGTTGTGTTTCTGTATACTTGCAGCAAACAACCAAGGTGAAAATTAAAAAACTATGCCACTTAAAATACCATAGTGTCAAAAATGTGGAATGATCAGGGATAAATATGACAAAAAAATGTTCAAGATCTGTATACTGGAAAGTACAACCATTGCTGACAGTAACCAAAGAAAACCTAAATAAAGGGCAATATGTATTGTGACCACAGACTGGAAGACTCAATATTGTTAAGATAAACATTTTTTCTCTAAAGAAAAATTAAATCTATAGATTCAATGCAATTCCAACCAAATTCCCAGCAGAATTTCTTTTTTCAGAAATTGATAACAGATCTTAAAATTTATATGGAAATGCAAAGGGCCTAGAATACCCAAAATAACTTTGAAAAAGAACAATGTTGAAACTTATACTACTTCACTTTAAGAATTATCATCAAGCTACAGTAATCAAAACAATATAGTACTAGTATAAAAGCATACAAATAGATCAATGGAACAGAACAGAGAGCTCAGAAATACGCCTACGAATATATGCGCAACTGATTTTTTTTAGTAAAAATGCTTACGTAATTCAGTGGGGAAAGTGTAATCTTGTCAGCAAATGATGCTAGAATAGTAGCATATCCATAGCAGAAAAAGAAAACGAAGGATGGAGGGAGAAAGAAAAAAAGAGAACTACTTCAGTCCATACATTGCACCAGATAAAATAACTCGAAATGGATCAGAGTCCTAAATGCGAACACAAAACTATAAAACTTCTAGGAGAAAATCTTGGTGCCTTGACTAAGCAAAGGTTTCTTAGACATGACTGCAAAATCCCAATTTATAAAAGAAAAAATTGGTAAATTGGAATTTATCAAAATTAAGAACTTCTGTTCTTCAAGAGACACTGTTGAGAATGAAAAAATAAGCTGCAAAACAAGAGAAAATATTTGCAAATCATATATCTGAAAAAAAAAAATTTATATCCAGAATACATGAAGCACTTTCACAATTCAATAATAAGGAAATAAATAACTCAGTTTTTAAAAAGGGCAAAAGATCTAACATTCACCTAAGAAGATATACCGATGTCCAAAAAGCACATCAAAAGGCTGACCATACTGATGCGGAAATAGAAAATGGTACAACTACTTTGGAAAACCCTTGGGGGAGTTCTTTAAAAGTTAAACATACACCCACTGCTTGATTCAACCATTCTAGTCCTAGATATTTACCCAGTGTTATGGGTTGAATTATGTCCCCCCAAAATACATGTCAAGTTGGTTAGGCCACGATTCCCAGTACTCTGGGTTGTCTTCCATTTTTGTGATCTGATGTAATTATCCTCCATTTTATGATGTTTTTAAATCCTAGTCTCTATGCTGTGGTTATGGTCACATCTGGGAGTGTGCTGTCCACTACATTAATGAGGTAGGATCAGAGTGGGATGTATCTTGAGTCACTGCCTTACAAGGTCCCTTACCCCAGCCACCACCTTTAGCACCCTTATTCAAGTCATGCCCTTAATTCGGTCCCAGATTTTATCTTACAAGAGATAAAAGGAGAGAGAAGCAAACAGATGGGGACCTCACTACAACCAAGAAAAACAGATGAGAGCAAGGCACGTCCTTTAGACCCGGGGTCCCTGCACTGAGAACTTCCTAGAACCAGGAGACACACAGGGAGAGGACAAGATGGAGAGAAGCGGAAGCAGAGAAATGGCGGCAGCAGAACCAGGAGACCTGTGTGAGATGGCGAGGGAGCTGACCCATGGAGAGAGGCAGCTAAATGCCTTCAGGCAGGAGGCTTCCTGACAGAGTGGGGTGCTTCTGCGCATTTGTCGGTGGAGCTAAAGAGCTTTGTAACACTTGCCCAAGCAGGGCAGAGGCCAGGCTGAGGGCCAGAGAGACCTGCCTGCAGACACAGCTGAGAATAGGCTGACCTGATCAACATGGACCTTCCTTCAGAGCCAACAGAGTGAGAAAGACTTTCCCATGAGCTGGGCTCTGAAGTTGGACTTCTAGCCTCCTAAACTGCGAGAAAATAAATTTCTGTTACAGTAGCACTTGATAACTAAGACACTCAGAGAAATAAAAACATATGTCCACACAAAGACTTGGACACAAATGTTCACAGCAGCTTTATTCGTAACAGCCTCAAACTGAAAAGGGCCGAAATCAACAAGTGAATGGACAGACAAACTATGGGACAGCCATACATTGTACGTACTGCTCAGTAACAAAAATGAATGAACCACTGATACACGTAACAACATGGCAGAACGTCTAAATAATTATGCTGAGTGAAAGAAGTCAGAAAACAGAGCACAAACGTATGACTTATTTACAGAAAATGCAAAGTAATAATCTACAGCGACATCAGCAGAGGGATCACTGGTGGGGGGGGAGGGGGAGGGGTACCAAAGGGCACAAAGGAGCTTTGGGGGACGACGAGTATGTTCGTTATCCTGATTGTGGTTGTGGCTTCATGGATATATACACATGACAACATGTCAAATTATTTGTTTAAATATGTTCAGTTTGCTCTACGTCAGTAATACCTCAAGAAAGCTCTTATTTAAAAAGGGAGAAAAAGCAGCCAAAAATATGTCACCTTTCAGGAGAAAAAAAATAAACAAAAATTATATATACTTTTATGATTCCAGAAAAACTACTCAAGTGTTAGAAGATATCTAGTTCTTTGTTGAATGAGGCAGGATAAAAAAAATAATATTCAGTTTGGACAGAGAAAGGAAAAAAGATAAATCAGAAATTGAACTGCTCTGGGCCTAAAGGCTATAGGAGATCTTTCTGTCGCTGTTAATGGACCTTAAGAAAATGAAAAATATTTTTAATCAAGTCAGAGTTGCATATTTCATCAGTCATTGTTGTTGTTATCAGGTGCTATCAAGTGGGCTCTAGCTCATAGCAACTCTATGTGTAACACAGTGAACGAAACGTTGCACCAGCCTCACCAGCGTTGCTATGTTTCAGCATCTCCTTGAGGGTCTTCCTCTTTTTCACTGACCCTCTACTTTACCAAGCATGACGTCCTTCTCCAGCGACTGGTCACCCCTGATTATGTCCCTCCTGGTCTACAACAACGTGTATATAAATATAATTAATACATCAATATGTATTAATATAGTCAAACACACCAGCTGTTGTCCAGTCGCTTCCAACTTATGGCAACCCCATATGTTATGGAGTAGAACTGCTCCACAGGGTTTTTTTGGCTGTAATCTTTATGGAAGTAGATTGCCAGGCCTTTCTTCTGTGGTGCTGCTCGGTGGGTTTGAACGACCAACCTTTAGGTTAGAAGTAAAGCGCAAACTGTTTGCACCACCATACATCCAAAGTAAGTGAGACAAGGTCTCACCATCCTTGCTTCTAAGAACATTCTGGCTGTACCATCAGTCACAGCAGAGCTATATATTTCCCCTACCTCCCAACCCCCAATTTTACCCTCTTGGAACAACTTTTAAAATCCCACTCAAGATTGTTGATTCCAAATTCCACATAAGATTACGAACCCCAGCACACAGCTGCCGACAGTGCCCACGGGCAGAGGGCCAGCGGGCACAGGCTCAGGTACAGAGCCCGACCAGACGTGGCTCCCCAGGAACCGTCCCTGGTGACTGCCACAGCGCCACCCGGCTCTTCCCAATCACAGTCAGAAAGTGAGACTGACGTGGAACCATCGCTGAACCATTTCGCTGGATATCCAGATCTGACCCAGAAAACATTTGCCTCTCCACACTCGAAACCCAGCCTCAAGCCCCCACACCAGAATACACTGGAAAAGGCTGCTCAGGGCACGTTTATATAACATTATCACTTTTAAGAGCATGCATATAAGTAATACAAATTGACAGTCTCATTATCTAATTTTTAATGCACTTAAAAAGGATATATATGCATTTGAGTTGTAGCACTTTCCAAGGTGAAATTTTACAGTTTGATTCTTTATTTGAAGTACCATTTGAAGTTTCATCTGAAAACTGAACACTAGAAAAAAGAGAGAAAACCGAGAAAACAGGAGGGCCGGAGGGGCAGGAAATGATAAAAACAACCTTGTCAATCCAGACCTCTTAAAGGGGCAGTTTTCCTATAAACTCAAGCGTTTTTTTTTTTTTTTTTAGTTTAAATTTCAACTATTTTGAATGGCCAGTCTTTTGGGAAATGATATATACATTCTTTCACGCACTTGTTTATTCAACAAGCAATAGTGAAGAAGACCCCCGTACCAGGCACTGTGATGGTGACGGCGATCAAACTCTAGTTGACTCAGGAGATAGCACTAGCAGAGGTACATTGGCAGAGAAACAGGCAGCGTGCCTAGGGGGCACTGAGGAGGACCCTCAGACAGCACCAAGGGCTGGACAGGCTTCTTGGTCCCGGGATGCTGGTGGCTGAGTTTTAAAGGACTAAAAAGAGTTCCGAACGGAGAGAAAAGAACACATCCAAAGAACAACTAACGGAAATGTTCAAAACAACGAAATTGTTCAAAAAGCTAATAAAGTTGTTTGTGTACTTTTAATATAAATGAAATATTGGTGAGTGATGAATAGATAGTGATTAGAACCCTAAACAGAAAGAACCGTAAAAATCAAACATCAATGAACCCAGAAATCAATACCCAACCAAGACTATATGCGCCCCAACAACTTCAATTCCTTCAGTGTTCCTCATAGACAGAAATTCTGTATGCCTACTACGTCCAGATACTCTGCTAGGACACTTAGAGTACTCATGACTACTACATCAGGATACTCTACTAGTGTACTTATATTACTCGTGCCTGCCTACTAGGTACAGATACCCTGCTAGGGTACTTATAGTACTCGTGACAACTAGGTCCAGGTACTCTATTATTTATAGTACTCCTGCCTACTAAGTCCAGATACTTTACCAAGGTACTTACAGTACTCACAACTACTAGGTCAGGATATTCTTCTACAGTACTTATACTACTTGTGCCTACTAGGTCCAGATACCCCGCTAGGGTACTTATAGTACTCATGACTGCTAGGTCCAGGTATTCTATTGTTTATAGTACTCCTGCCTACTGGGTCCAGATACTCTACTAGGGTACAGTACTCATGATTACTAGGTCAGGATACTCTACCAGGGTACTTACAGTACTCAGGATTACCAGGTCCAGATACTCTACTAGGGTACTTACAGTACTCATGATTACTAGGTCTACACACGCTACTGGGTACTTACGCTACTCATGACTACTGTGTCCAGGTACTCTACTAGAGTATTTATACTATTCATGACTACTAGGTCCAGACAGTGTGATAGGAATTAGTATTTGTGCCTACTAAGCCCAGACACTCTACTCAGGTATTCGTGATTACTAGGTCCAGATACTCTACTTGGGTATTTATAGTCCTAATGACCACTCAGATAGTCTGCTTGGGTATTTACACTACTCATGCCTACAAAGTCCAAACAATTTACTAGGGCATCTATATAGTACTAGTGGCCATTCGGTACAACTACTCTGCCAGGGTATTTACAGTACTCATGGCTACTAGGTCCAGACACTCAGGTATCTAGAATACTCATGCCTACTAAGTCCAAACAATTTAATACGGTATCTACATGTTACCAGTGCCTACTAGGTACAGCTACTCTGCCAGGATATTTACAGTAGTCATGACTACTAGATTCAGACACTCTACCAGAATACAGTATTTATGCCTACCAAGTCCAGACACTCTACTTGGGTATTTACAGTATTCATGATTACTAGGCTTAGACACTCTGCTCCGGTATTTACATTACTTGTGCCCACTGCTGTTGTTGTTAGGTGCCATTCAATCAGTTCTGACTCATAGTGATCCTACATACAACGAAACACTGCCCAGTCCTGTGCCATTCTCATGATCATTGTTATGCTTCAGCTCATTGTTATAATCACTATGTCAATTCACCTTGTTGAGCATCTTCCTCTCCTTCACTGACCCTCTACTTTACCAAGCATGATGTCCTTCTCCAGGGACTGGTCCCTCCTGATAACATGTCCAAAGTACATGAGATGAAGTCTTGCCAGCCTCATTTCTAAGGAGCATTCTGGCTGTACTTCTTCCAAGACAGATTTGTTCATTCTTCTGGCAGTCCACGGTACATTCAACATTCTTCACCAACACCATAATTCAAAGGTGTCAATTCTTCGGTTTTCCTCGTTCATCGTCCTGCTTTCCCATGTATATAAGGCAACTGAAAAAAACATCATGGCTTGGGTCAGACACACCTTAGTCTTCAACGTGACACCTTTGCTTTTCAACACTTTAAAGAGGTCTTTTAAGGCAGATTTGCCCAATGCAATACATCGTTTGATTTCTTGACTGCAGCTTCCATGGGTATTGATTGTGGATCCAAGTAAAATGAAGTCGTTGACAACTTCGATCTTTTTTCCTTTTATCATGATGTTGTTTATTGGTCCACTTGTGAGGATTTTTGTTTTCTTTATGTTCAGGTGGAAACCATACTGAAGGCTGTGGTCTTCGATCTTCATCAGTAAGTGCTTCAAGTCCTCTTCACTTTCAGCAAGCAAGGTTGTGTCATCTGCATAACGCAGGTTGTTAATGAGTCTTCCTCCAATCCTGATGCCCCGCTCTTCTTCATATAGTCCAGCTTCTCAAATTATTTGCTCAGCATACAGACTAAATAAGTATGGTGAAAGGGTCCAACGATAATGCATACCCTTCCTGATTTAAAATCACACAGTATCACCTTGTTCTGTCTGAAGAACTGCTTCTTGGTCTATGTACAGGTTCCTCATGAGCATAATTAAGTGTTCTGGAATTCCCATTCTTCACAATGTTATCCATAATTTGTTATGATCCACACAGTCTAATGCCTTTGCATAGTCAATAAAACACAGGTAAACATCTTTCTGGTATTCTCTGCTTTCAGCCAGGATTGATCTGGCATCAGCGATGATATCCCTGGTTCCACGTCCTCTTCTGAATCTGGCTTGAATTTCTGGCAATTCCCTGTCAATATGCTGCTGTAACCACTTTTGAATGAACTTCAACAAAATTTTAATTGTGTGTGACATTAATGATATTGTTGGATAATTTCCGCATTTGGTTGGATCACCTTTCGTGGGAATAGGCATAACTACGGATCTCTTCCAGTTGACTGGCCAGGTAGCTAGCTGTTTTCCAAATTTCTTGGCATAGACGAGTGGGCACTCCCAGTGCTGCATCATTTGTTGAAACATCTCAACTGGTATTCAGTCAATCCCTGGAGCCTGGTGGCGTAGTAGTTAAGTGCTACGGCTGCTAACCAAGGGGTCAACAGTTCGAATCTGCCAGGTGCTCTTTTGAAACTCTATGGGGCAGCTCTACTCTGTCCTAGAGGGTCGCTATGAGTCTGAATCAACTCGACGGCACTGGGTTTGTTTTGGATTTTTGGTTTGTTTTTCACCAGTGCCTTCAGCGCAGCTTGGAATTCTTCTTTCGGTACCATTGGTTCCTGATTATACGTTACCTCCTGAAATGGCTGAACGTCGACCAATTCTTTTTGGTGTGATGACTCTATATATTCCTTCCATCTTCTTTTGATGACTTTCTGCGTTGTTTAACATTTTCGCCATAGAATCTTTCAGTATTGCAACTCAAGGCTTGAATTTTTTCTTCAGTTCTTTCAGCTTGAGAAATGCCAAGTGGGTTCTTCCTTTTTGGTTTCCTATCTTCAGATCTCTGCACATGCCATTATAATACTTTATCTTCTCAAGCTGCTCTTTGAAATCCGTTCAGCTCTTTTACTTCATCATTTCTTCCTTTTGCTTTAGCTACTAGACGTTCAAGAGCCAGTTTCAGAGTCTCTTCTGTCATCCATTTTGGTCTTTTCTTTCTTTCCTGTCTTTTTAATGACCTCTTTTTTTCTTCACATGTGATGCCCTTGATATCATTCCACAATTCACCTGGTCTTCAGTCATTAGTGTTCAATGCGTCAAATCTATTCTTAAGATGGTCTCTAAATTCAGGTGGAACATATTCAATGTTATATTTTGGCTCTTGTGGACTTGTTTAATATTCTTCAGTTTCAACTTGAACTTGCTTATGAGCAATTGATGGTCTGTTCCACAGTCAGCCCCTGGCCATGTTCTGACTGATGATATTGAGCTTTTCCATCACCTCCTTCCACAGATGTAGTCGAATTGATTCCTGTGTATTCCATCTTGCAAGGTCCATGTGTATAGTTTCCATTCATGTTGTTGAAAAAGATCTTTGCAATGATGAAGTCACTGGTCTTGCAAAATTCTATCATGTGACCTCCAGCATTGTTTCTATCACCTAGGCCATATTTTCCAACTACTAGTCCTTCTTTGTTTCTAACTTTTGCATTCTATTCACCAGTAATTATCTTATTAAGTCCAGACAGTTTACTAGGGTATCTACATAGTAATAGGGGCCTTGGTGGCACAGTGGTTAAAGGGCTCAGCTGCTAACCAAAAGGACAGCGGTTCAAATCCACCAGCCACTCCACAGGAGGAAGATGTGGTAGTCAGCTTCTGTAAAGATTTCAGCCTTGGAAACCTTAGGGAGGAAGTTCTACTCTGTCCTATATGGTCCCTAGGAGTCAGAATCAACTCGAGGGCAATGGTTTTGTTTTTGTTTTATATATATTACTAATGCCTATCAGGCCCAGCTATTCTGCCAGGGTATTTACCAGTGGCTAAATCGATCTTTGAGCAACAGGACTGTGCTAATTTATCACTGTTGTATTTATTTTACATCTAGTATGTGTACAATGTCTGACTTTGAACGAAGGAAAAATAAATGGATGCATTTACTGACAGTCTCAACCAGCTGAAACCAGTATCTGGAACTACCTTGAATAGTCTTCTCCAGCTTTCCAGATCACAATCGTGTTCTGTTCACAGTCAATACAAAGTTCTTTGTTTTGTAGAACATTCCCAGTCACAACAAACATCTAACACCAGTTGTGTTCCCGACTTGCTTCCTCTCTTTGGCATCAATACGGACTCAGCTTTTTCCTCTAAAATGGAACAATGCTTAGAGCACTCACAGAATTCTTGACTAGCCCAAATAGTCATATTTTGCCCTAAATTCTTTTCCAAGAAGCAGGGTGATATTAAAGTTGGACACTAACATTGTGTTACATGGCGGTGACGTTACTCAAGTCAACGAACGATGAAATGAATCCATGATGGGACACGAGCAACAGCGTTCATTTTCACGAACTGGCAGGGAACGGTGGATGGCTGGTGACATGCTGCTAAATGTGATGATCCTCCCCGTGATTAGATTTCACTCCTCTGAGGAGGAGCCATGACTAGAATCCCAGCCCTCTTGGTTAGTGCCTCGGCATAATTTAATTCTATCCCTTTCCTGCTCAAAATCAATGCATAGGGGCATATTTTAAATACTAAAGGCTTTCCAGATATAAAATGGCCAACTCTCACAAGGACAAACACTTGCATAGAGCCAACACAACTACCTACTCATATACAACCGCACAGCAAGGTTGTTCTGCTGTCGTAAGCACGGAGCTCAGCTTGCTTACCACAAAGCTCAGAGGCAAGACTTGTACAAAATCACTGCTTCTCTGAACAGAGATGCCTAATGTCTGAAATAATGCTTTTACTTGAAAGAATCTTTGTTTTCTCCTTATTTTCCTACCAGTCACATCCAACTTGACAGCTCCCATTGCAGTCTATAGAGCAAATTTGTGGGACCCCTAGGTGGAAATCTGTAGCATCCATATACATGGCAAGGGCTGGAGCAGGTAATAAATTCAGTAAACTTGGAATAAGTTCCTATTACCTGCCAGGCACTGCTCCAGTGCTAAGGATACACACCTCCTACCCTTCGGGAACTCAGAGGCTAATGGGAAAAACGCAAGCATAAATTTCTATAGACTGTGGTGTGTGTGACTCGACGGCACTGGGTTCTGGGTGGCGTGTGCTGGAGCAGGGGAACATAGGGCCTGGGGGAGCAGACAAAATGGGCGATGTGGCAGAAAACACAGATTGTGGAGTCAGGGCCTGACACTCAGAACTGCCACCTCCTGGCTACGTGCCACTGGCAATGGCTTGCTCTCTCTGAGCCTGCACGTCCTCACTGTAAATAACACACAGCACACTGAGGGGAGTGAGGATTAGAGAGAATGGATAATCAAGCCCTTAGCTCCCAGCAGTTACTCACTGAACCGTAAACCAGTGCTATGGAGTCGACCCCAACTCATGGCGACCCAGCAAGTGTCAGAGTAGAACTTCCTCCATAGGGGGTTTTCAGTGGCTGATTTTTGGGAAGGAGATCATCAGGTCTGTCTTCAGAAGTGACTCCGGGTGGGCTTGAACCTCTAACCTTTCAGTTAGCAGTGAGCATGTTAACTCTTTGCACCACCAGGGACTAATTCAGGCTCACAGTGGATGTACTCATCTATACGTGAGATCTAAGCCAGGTCTCACGATGCCTTCCTGCCACAGTGCATTCCACCAGAGCCTGGCTTGAGCCTAAGTCGGGACATGGCCACACCTCCCTGCAGCCAACAACAGCCCTGAATGGGACAGATGCCGCTGTGTGCCACCACTGTGTGCCGGGAACTAGCACAGACACAAGGAAGGAAGCTTTTCTGCTGGTAGCCAGGTCTCCGCAGTGGCAACTTTACCACAAATGGAACTGAGTTGGTATAAAAGGCAGCTGACGAAATGTCATAAACCAGCCTGCCTACCACCCCTGGAACTGAGGGACGTGGAAGCAGGGTGAGAGGCTGGTCCCAGGTCCCTTCCCCAGGAGATGGCTCTGTAGGGTGGGCACCTGCACGTGCTGCAGAAGCCATGCTTGTCTAGGCTTCTGACACTTCAGCGTCATCCAGGAAAAACAGATGGACTGGCCTGGTGACAAGCAGCATGTCTGTGGGGCAAAGGAAGCCAGGAAGAGGAAGTGCGAAAAATGAAAAGGCTGCAGAGAGGATGAAGTGGGGACCAAAGACGCGGAGAAGAGAGAGAGAACTGAAGGAGGGTGAGCACAGCAGCTTCAGGCCCCAAATCCACAGCCAGGGGAGCTTCCTCCACCAACAACCAGCAAGAGCAAATTTAGGTTCAATAGCCCCTCGTGTGTCACTCACACAACAGTAAAAAGGAAAGAAACTGAAACAAGCAAACAAACAAGCAAACAAACAAGCATGGCTTGCCACAATAACTGGTCCTGGAGGTCCCAGCCCAAGAGGACTTCTACAATGGGGGTAAGAAAGGAAATGAGAGAGGGGGGAGGGGGAAAGAGAGAAGCAATAGGAATGAATACGAGTAAACGCAATCAAAGCAGGAGAAAGAAAGGGGGAAGGACAGATCTCTACTCCCACCGTCACCCCCGGCTGGGGCCTCCACTTCCTCTGAGCACCAGGAGAACAATAATGATGCAGAATCAGGCACCCTGACTAAATTACCATTCAAATGATAGCCATGAAAGTGCTCTGAAAATGTTAATGTACCTTACAAATATAAGGGATCATTACTATTGTTATTCAAACAACTGAATGTAGTTAAGTGATTATTCCTCGGCTACCAGGGTTCCGATGCATTTTGCACACACAGAGAGAGGGAGAGAGAGAGAGAGAGAGAGAGGTGTGTGCTAAAGTTCTCATATATTGCTCCTGCATTTGATATTCAAAAACACCATTAATGATGAACCTATGGTCTGAAATGGTAGAATGTAAAAAAGAATCCTAGAATGTAGTCCTAAATCATACTGAAGATAAATGACAGCTGCCCTCTGGTTAGATTCCGGAGCTTCTATTTGCAATCACTCACAACCACCTAACAGGCTGCAAAATGCCTTTGTTCAGAAAAGAGCAGCCCGGGCTCTCGTTTCTGCACACCAGGCTGTCTGTCTGCTCCTATTGCTCAGTATTCCACAGCGACGTGGCACCAGAAGCTGTGCTTCAACCTGCTGTCTGGATTTACTACCCTCCCGTTGGGTTCCTCCCTCCCCCATCCCCCGGCAGAGAGGGAGCCCACTAGTTAGCTAGCCACAGATACATTTCCTGCTGCCACAGATGGGCATTCTAAAACTGACATATTAGCAAATAGGAACACAACTGCAGATCCTAATCTAAATTAGTTTTAGATCTGCCCCAATTCCATTTCATCATGTGTTGCCACGTAGTGCAGAATCTCTAGAGGTGGAAGAAACCTCGGAGGTGAACTTCTTCCAGGGAGAAGGCAGCCCAGTGGATCAGAGGGAGCCCTGGATGTCAGAAGACCCAGATGAGGGTCTTGGAACCCAGAACAAGTAATCATTTAACCCTAGACTCAATTTCCTCATCGGTAAAACAGGGATAATGGCCCTATTTTACAGGGTGGCTGAGAGGTTCAAACTTAAAAAGCTCTGTACAGAACGCAGAAATTATTGAACAATATCGATAATATGGAAACCCTGGTTGCATAGTGGTTAAGTGCTACGGCTACTAACGAAAGGGTCAGCAGTTCGAATCCGCCAGGCACTCTCTATGGGGCAGTTCTACTCTGTCCTATACGGTCACTATGAGTCAGAACTGACTCGACAGCACTTTTTTTTTTTTTTTTGTATCGTTAGTATCACATGCAAGTAAAATTTTGCTGAAGATCATATTAGGAAAAAAAAAAGTTTGCAACACTACATTGACGGGGAACTGCCAGCAATTCAAGCCGGATTCAGATGAGGACATGGAACCAGGGATATCACTGTCGATCTCAGAAGGAGCCTCGCTGAAAGCAGGGAATACCGGAAAGATGTTTACCTGAGTTTTATTGACTATGCAAAGACATTAGACTGTGTGGATGATAACAAATTATGGATAACATTGCAAAGAATGGCAATTCCAGGACACTTAATTGTGCTTATGAGGAACCTGTACCAAGAGGCAGTTGTTTGAACAAGGTGATACTGCGTCATTTTAAACCAGAAAAGGTATGCATCAGGATTGTATCCTTTCACCATACTTATTCAATCTGTATGCTGAGCAAACAATTCAAGAAGCTGGACTATATGAAGAAGAATGGGGCATCAGGATTGGAGGAAGACTTATTAACAACCTGTGATATGCCCATGACACAGCCTTGTTTGCTGAAAGTGAAGAGGACTTGAACCATTTACTGACGAAGGTCAAAGACCACAGTCTTCAGCATGGATTACAATACATCAACATAAAGAAAACAAAGATCCTCACAACTGGGCCAAAAAGCAAGATCATAATAAGTGGAGAAAAGACTGAAGTTGCCAAGGATTTCATTTTACTTGGCTCCACAATTAACAGTCATGGAACCAGCAGTCAAGACTCAAAGGATGTATTGCATTGGGCAAACCTGCTGCGACAGATCTCTTTCAAGTGTTAAAAGCAAAGATGTCAGTTTGAGGACTGAGGTGTGCCAGACCCAAGCCATGGTATTTTCAATTGCCTCATCTGCATGTGAAAGCTGGGCAATGAACAGGGAAGACCAAAGAGAACTGCTGCTTTGAATTATGGTGTTGGAGAAACATACTGAATATATTCATGGACTGCCAGAAGAACTAACAAATCTGTCTTGGAAGAAGTACAGCCAGAATGTTCCTTAGAAGCAAGGATGGTGAGACTTCGTCTCACTTTGGACATGTGATCAAGAGGGACCAGTCCCTGGAGAAGGACATCATGCTTGGTAAAGTAGAGGATCAGCAAAAAAGGGGAAAACCCTCAACAAGATGGATTGACACAGTGGCTGCAACAACGGGCTCAAACAACAATTGTAAGGATGCAGCACTGGACAGGATTTCATTTTGTTATACACAGGCTTGCTATGAATCAGAACCAACTCAACAGCACCTAACAATAACAATATAATATACAATCTCAGAAAGGTCCCTGGGTGTCGCAAACTGTTCGTACTTGTCTACCAACAGAAAGGCTCGCGGTTCAAACCCACACACAGCACTGCAGGAAAAAGACCTGGCAATCTGCTCCTGTGAAGATTACAGTCTAGAAAATCCTATGGGGTATTTCTGCTCTGTCACATGGAGTCACTATGAGTTGGAATTGACTCGACGGCACGTAACAACGATAACAAAGTTAAATTCGCCTTCTTGCCTGTAGTATGTGCCCATAGTCCCTTGTCTCTATGAACGCATTGATTTGCAGTCATTGATCTGCTAATCCTGGAGTCATCCTTGACCACCTCCCTATTTCTCACTCTGAACATCAAGTCAATTATCAAGTCTTACAATTTTACCTTCTAATTTTTTTTTTTTTTATAGATAGGCTGGAAACCCTGGTGGCGTAGTGGTTAAGTGCTACAGCTGCTAACTAAAAGGGTGGCAGTTCGAATCTGCCAGGCACTCCTTGGAAACCCAACGGGGCAGTTCTACTCTGTCCTATAGGGTCGCTATGAGTCAGAATCGACTCAATGTCAGTGGGTTTGGTTTTTTTGGTTTTTATAGATAGGTCAGAGCCCTGATGGCGCAGTGGTTAAGAGCTAAGCTGCTGACCAAAAGGTTGGTAGTTCAAATCTACCAGTCACTCCTTGGAAGTCCTATGGGGCAGTTCTAGTCTGTCTGATAGGGTCGCTGTGAGTCCAAATCGGCTCAATGGCAGTGGGTTTGGGTTTTTTTGTTTGTTTGTACAGATACTTGTAGGGAGCCCTGGTGGCCCAGTGGTTAAGTTCTCAGCTGCTAACTGAAAGGTCAGCAGTTTGAACCCACCAGCTGCTCCACAGGGGAAGATGTGGCAGTCTGCTTCCATAAAGATTTACAGTCTTAGAAACCACATGAAGCAGCTCTCTGTCATTTACGGTTCTCAGGAATCAGAATCGACTCAATGGCGATGGGTTATGTGTATAAATATTTGTCACCTCCTTGGTTTGGCCCTGGTCATTTCTTTTCTGGACCTCTGCCTCAACTGGCTCACCTATCAATAGTCTTATCAGTTCCCTTCCCACTCATCTTCGTTATGTCAGTGATCTTCCTAAAATACAAATCTGATCACCTGACATCCTTTCTTGAACCCTGTAATGGATCTCCGCTGTCTTTGGACTAAAATACAAGCTATTTAGACCTTACGGCCTGGCCACTGCAAGCGTCCTTAGCCCCATCTTATGCTCCTCCCTCCCTCTCCCTCCATTCCCTTTGCTCCAGCTCTACCTGGACTATTTGAAGCTTCTCAAACACTTCGCGTTCTCTCCTGCTTCCAGGCCTTTTCCAAGCCACTCCATCTTCATGGAATACTCCCTCCTCTTCTTCATCTGGCTTACTTCTACTCCTACCCTTGTAAGCTCAGTTCAGTGTATTTCCTTCAGGAAACACCCTTAACCGCCACTGCTAAATCAGCAAGGTGGGCACAGGCTCCCGGGGCGCCCCTCTTACCACTGCCACAGGACTTCCAAGGCCATGTTGTAAGCACCCAGTTACTGGACACCCTTCTCCATCAGACCGTGAGCCCCTTGAAAACCAGGATTGTGCCCCTCGTTTTGGGTATTCTTAGCACCTCGCATGGTATCTGTCACAAGGAGGCCCTCGGTGAATGTGCTGCCTGAATAACTGTTTCTAATATTTAGAGCAGGGGTTCACGAAGTACGGTCCACAGGCCCCCGGGAGTCCCTGAGACTCTTAGAGGGGTCATGAGGTCAAAGCCATTTTCATAATAACACCAAAATACTCTTTGCCTTTGTCACTATTGATATTAGCACCAATGGTGCAAAAGCTGAGGGAGTAAGACTGCAGACACTCTGCAGGGATCACAGTAGAGACCCCAAAGCACTGCATTCTTCACCGCCTCTTACTCATGGCAAAAAGGCTGTTTCGTTTAGCAGAGTCTTTGATGAAGCTGACCAAAAGATTAACGTTATTAAAGCTCAACCCTTGAGCACATGCCTCTTTAATAACGCTGTGTGACAAACTGGAAGTAGATATAAGGCACCTCCGCTGCATACCAACGTACAATGTTGTCTCAATGAAAAACACTTGTGCAGTTGAGCTGTGAGCTGAACTGCTGCTGTTGTTGTGTGCCGTCAAGTCAATTCCGACTCATGGTGACACCATGTGACAGAGTACAACTGCCCCATAGGGTTTCTGAGGCTATAACCTTTACGAGGACAGACCAACAGGTCTTTTCTCCCATAGAGCCACCGGTGGGTTCGAACCACTGACCTTTCAGTTAGCAGCCTAGTGCTTTAACCATTGTGCCAACAGGGTTCCTTGTGAGCTGAACTAGCCGCTTTTTTTTCAGGGAACATCATTTTTACTTGAAAGAACAATTGACAGGCAAACTGAGGTTATTCAGACATAAGTATTTTCCAATCATTTTCTCAAAAATGAATGAAATGAGCCTGTCACGTCAAGAAAAGCAATTGACAGTGTTTCTTGCCAGTGATAAAATTTGAGCTTTCGAGAAAAAAGTAGAACTTTGGAAAAACTCTATCTGCCTCCATGAGGTTGACAGCTTCTCAACACTTAGTCTCTTTTTGCCGACATTAACGGTGATATTAACCAATGTGGTTTTTGATATTGTATGATGAGTTTGTCACAGGTGGAAGAACTACGTAACTCAGTGAATCAATAGTTCTCAAATGACCAAAGCATGGTGGTGCAAAATCAAGCATGGGTCCAAGGACAGCCAGAAGGTTTGAAACCCACCACCTAGCAGAACAAGTCCCTGCTACTCTGCCAGGGCTACACTGAAGGACCTGGAGCTGCGAAGAGAGTCACATAAACCTCCACGGACACAGACTCTTCCCTTCTCTTAGGAAACTGGCCATGCACCCCAGCAGTTAGAAATGGATACCACACTTGCATTTGATGGCTATACCTTTTAACTAAGGAGCCTTCATGGCACAATGGTTAAGCACTCAGTTGCTAACCAAAAGGTAGGCAGTTTGAACCCACCCAGCAGCTCTGTGGGAGAAAAGACCTGGTGCTCTGCTCCCGTAAAGATTCCAAAAAAAACACCAAACCTGTTGTTGTCAAGTCGATTCCAACTCATAGCAACCCTACAGGACAGAGTAGAAGTGCCCAGTAGAGTTTCCAAGGAGCGCCTGGTGGATTTGAACTGCCGATCTTTTGGTTAGCAGCCGTAGCACTTAACCACTATGCCTAGGAAACCCTATGGGGCAGTTTTACTGTCACGTGGGGTCGCCATGAGTTGGAATTGACCTGGCAGAATGGCACACAGCCATTTCAACAGAGTTGAAAATCCAACTTCCAAACCTAGACCACACTGAGAGGCCATGTGGGTCAGGAGAAGCCTGCAGACCAGGAATCCTAAGAACTACGCTCACTGGGTGAGCTGAGCAAAGCCTTAGCCTGAGGAGTATCTGGCCGCACACCTCAGCATTACTGTGAGAATCAGAGAAAACAGGAAAGCACTCCCAGTCAGGGCTCTTTGGCCACAGGTGTCCCCCAGCTATACCTCTGTAGTATTTGGTATCAGTACTAATCCTCCAAAAGGAAGGGGTACAATGAAACCCAGCAGAACAAACGTGCTACTTAGAAATAAAGCAGAGAGGCGAGAACAGGGAAAGAGTAAAACAGTGTTTAAACCCCTTTGTGGCAACAGCAGTCATACTATGGGAGGTACTGGCTTCACAGGAATCTCCACATTCTTACCCTGCTGATTGCTGTCTTCTAGGGAACACCTTTTTCCTCCAAGTATAACGCAAAATTTCCATCTGACAAGTGTACAACAGCATCACCGTCAGGGCTACCAGCACCATTTCTCTTTTAAATCATAAAGAAGACAAAGAGGAAATATCATAAGCACCTTGTTATGGATTGAATTGTGTCCCCCCAAAATATGTGTTGTAAATCCTAAACCCCTATACCTGTAGACCCCCATGCGTCTGTCAGTTTGTCGTACTGTGGGGGCTTGTGTGTTGCTGTGATGCTGGAAGCTATGCCACCGGTATTCAAACACCAGCAAGGTCACCCATGAAGGACAGGTTTCAGCTGAGCTTCCAGACTAAGACAGACTAGGAAGAAGGACCCAGCCGTCTACTTCTGAAAAGCATTAGCCAGTGAGAACCTTATAAATAGCAGCAGAACATTGTCTGATATAGTGCTGGAAGATGAGCCCCCCAGGTTGGAAGTCACTCAAAACACAACTGGGGAGGAGCTGCCTTCTCAAAGCAGAGTTGACCTTAATGACATAGGATAGAGTCAAGTTTCTGGGGCCTTCATTTGCTGATGTGGCATGACTCAAAATGAGAAGAAACAGCTGCAAACATCCATTAATAATCAGAATGTGGAATGGACAAAATATGAATCTAGGAAAATTGGAAACTGTCAAAAATGAAAATGGAACACATAAACATGGATATCCTAGGCATTAGTGAGCTGAAATGGACTGGTATTGGCCATTTCGAATCGGACAATCATATGGTCTACTATGCCGGGAATGACAGCTTCAAGAGGAATGGCATTGCATTCATTGTCAAAAAGGACATTTCAACATCTATCCTGAAGTACAATACTGTCAGTAATAATCTTTATACACCTACAAGGAAGACAGTTAATACGACTATTATTCAAATTTACTCAAGAATCACTAAGGCCAAAGATGAAGCAATTGAAGATTTTTACCAACTTCTGCAGTCTGAAATTGATCAAACATGCAACCAGGATGCATTGATAATTCCTGGTGATTGAAACGCAAAAGTTGGAAACAAAGAAGAAGGATTGGTAGTTGGAAAATATGGCCTTGGTGATAGAAATGATGCCAGAGATTGCATGACAGAATTTTGCAAGACCAACGACTTCTTCATTGCAAATACCTTTCTTCGACAACATAAACAGCAACCATACACGTGTACCTCACCAGATGGAATACACAGGAATCAAATCAACTATATCTGTGGAACGAGAACAATAGAAAAGCCCAATATCATTAGTCAGAACAAGGCCAGGGGCTGACTGCGGATCAGACCATCGATTGCTCATATGCAAGTTTAAGTTGAAACTAAAGAAAACTAGAGCAAGTCGAAGAGAGCCGGAGTACGACCTTGGGCATATCCCACCTGAATTTAGAGACCACCTCAAGAAAATATTTGACTTGTTGAACACTAATGACCAAATACCAGACCAGCTGTGGGATGAAGAAAGCAAGATGACATTAAAAAAGACAGGAAAGAAAGAAAAGACCAAAGTGGATGTCAGAAGAGACTCCGAAACTTGCTCTTGAACGTCGAGTAGCTATAAGTAAACGGAAGAAATGATGAAGTAAAAGAGGTGAACAGAATATCTCAAAGGGCTGCTGGAGAAGACACAGTATTATAATGACTTGTGCAAAGACCTGGAGTTAGAAAACCAAAAGGGAAGAACACACTCAGCATTTCTCAGGCTGAAAGAAATGAAGAAACCCAAGGTAAGCCGACCTACCCTTCCCATCACAGAGTTATTACAAAATGTTAATCGAACACATATCCACCCTGCACGAAGTGGTCAGTCACTCAGTGCTGGCCTTTGTCAGAGTGAGGACACACTTGCACGAAGGCCACCCTGCAGGAGAGGTACAGTCTGTAGTCTGGCAAAGAGCATCTTCTTGGCTCCATTTGGGGTGGGGCTCTCCATGGGGCGGAGGAGGGGAGTAGGAAGGCTCATTAGCCTCGGCTGTGCTGTCTGCCCAATGTCAAATTGAGCATCAGCCAGCCTCTGATGTTCTGCAAAGTCGCTTTAACACGTATCTTAACACAATCCATTACATAATCCATTCTTTTGTTTTATATAGTGTTAATTATATAGTGTCACAACCTATTAATTTTAAAATGCTTTATAATACAATTTGTTCCTTAACCTTCATTTTTGGATTTTTTTAAATGTTATTTTTGAAATGAATTATAGCCTTGAATTTCTTGTTGTTGGTGCCAAAGAGTCGGTTCTGACTTATATCTGCCCCGTGTATGGCGCAGCAAAACGTTCCCCACTCTTGTGCCATCCTCACAATACTAGATATGTTTGAGCCCATTTTTGCAGCCACTGTGTCATCCCATCTTATTGAGGGCTTTCTTCTTTTTTGCTGACCATCTTCTTTACCAAGCATGATGTCCTTCTCCAGGGATTGATCCCTCCTGTCCAAAGTAAGCGAGACAAAGTCTCACCATCCTGGCTTCTAAGGAGCATTCTGGCTGTACTCCTTCTGAGACTGGTTTATTGATTCTCCTGGCAGTTCATGGTATATTCAATATTCTTCACCAACACCATAACTCAAAGGCATCAATTCTTCTTTGGTGTTCCTCATCCATTGCCCAGCTTTCACATGCATCTGAAGTGATTGAAAATACCTGGCTTGGGTCGGGCATACTTTAGTCTTCAAGGTGATATCTCTGTTTTTTTTTAACACTTTAAAGAGGTCTTTTGCAGCCAATGTGCCCAAAGCAATACATCATTTATTTCTTGACTGCTGCTTCCATGGGCATTGATTGTGGATTTGAGTAAATTGAAATCCTTGCCAACTTCAATATTTTCTCCATTTATCATGATGTTGCTTATTGGTCCAGTTGTGAGGATTTTTGTTTTCTTTATGTTGAGGCGTAATCCATACTGAAGGCTCAGTAAGTGCTTCAAGTCCTCTTCACTTTCAGCAAGCAAGGTTGTGTCATCTGCATAACACAGGTTGTCAGTGACTCTTCCTCTAATCCTGATGCCCTGTTCTTCATATAGCCTAGCTTTTTGGATTATTTGCTCAGCATGCAGATAGAATAAGCACAAATTTCTTAGGCTCTTTATATTCCCAGGCTTCCATTAAAATGACATTAGCTCTACCTTCCCCTTTCGTTTCTTAGTGTTTGGGGAAAAAACTATTAACTCTGGAAGTTCCACTAACATAAAATACTATTGCAGGATATAAATGTTTCAAATACATGCATCTTCATCACCCATTTTAGAGCTGATGGCCTTGGTTTGCTAAGCAAGGTCTCTCTGACAGACACAGTGTGCTGTGGGTGGTTGACTCGGACACTGCACCCTCACAATGGGTGGAAAATGGATTCTTAGGTGAGGTTTTCCAGAGCACAAAAATAGGTACAGGCAGTCCCCGGGTTGTGAACATCCAACTTACAAATGAACCCCCGTAAAGCCTATTATACTAAAAACTCGAGGTACATACAATGGTTTGTAATAATGCAGGGGCCCCACTTTGTGATGCACATCAAAACATTATTCTCATTACTGTATTATTATGTTAACGATGTTTTAGTGTATTTGGAAGTGTTTCTTTAATGTTTTTTATACACTGAAAGGTACACTATATACTATATGCTAAGGCAAACATTTCGCTAACCAATGTTAGATATGAACCGTACCTAACTGTTCCAACTTAAGCACGAATTTGACTTAAAGGCAGACTTAGGAACAGAAAGCGTCCGTAATCTGGGGACTAGCTATATTCAATCTGTCTAAACTACAGCTGAATTCGAGGAGCCCTGGGGTGCAAGGGTAAAGCACTCAGCTGCTCAGTGAAAGGTTGGCAGGTTGAACCCACCAGTGGCTCCCCAGGAGAAAGACCTGCTCCCCTAAAGATTACAGCCTAGAAAGCCCTATGGGGCCGTTCTACTCTGTCCCATGGGGTCGCCAGGAGTCGGAATTGACTCCACTTGACACCTAACAACAAAGCTGAATTCAATCGGAACTGATGAAATCAGTGATAACGATTCATCCATTCCGGATAAGACAATGATCTGCAAAGTTTACAGCCTTTTTACATCTCTATTTTTGCCAAGGAGACCTGGTGGTGCAACGGTTTAAGCCTTTGGCTGCTAACCAAAAGACTGGTGGTTCAAACCTACCAGTGGCTCCTCGGGAAAAACACCTGGTGATCTGTTCCCTAAAAATGACCTATCGCTGTGGAGTCAATTCTGACTCACAGACAGGACAGAGTGGAACTACCCCATAGGGTTTTGTAGGCTGTAATCTTTATGGAAGCAGACTGCCACATCTTTCTCCTGAGGAGCAGCTGGTGGGTTCACACTGTCGACCTTTCTGTTAACAGCCAAGCGCTTAACCATTGTGTCACCAAGGCCCCTCCCATAAAGATTACAGCCTAGAAAAACCCTTTTGGGTAGTTCTTCTCCGTCACATGGGGTCACTACGAGTTGGAATCGACTGTATGGCACCCAACAACATATTTTTGACAGTCCTGATAATCTTCTTTTTTACAATTAAAAAAAATTAAATGTATATGCTAGTGTATTTCAATTTTTGCCTTGAAAATATAGTTTTGTTTCGTTTTGTTTTTTTACAAAAAGGTAAGCAACTGTTTTATTTTTTTCTCCTTAAATCAAAAGCCAGTGCTTCACTTGCATGGGGTGATCACGTGTTACTCCCTCATTAAGAAACACAAAAATGACAGGGCTGATACTTCAAAGCACACAGAACTGCCTCGGCCATCCCCACAGTCCTTTTGCTCAGCACAACCAGATTAATCATTTTTGCTCAGGAAAGGTAGCTAGCTAAGATTACCAGGCCAACCAGGGCACTTGGCTTCAAAGGCAGCACCCAATTGATTCCGCCTTAAGGAGGAAGATGCGTGGAGCTGACAGAGTGTGGGACAGACTTTGTGGCGCAGTCAGTCAGAGCGTCTTTGGCTGACAGCCCCCGTGCCCACTCTCCACTTTGTCAGAAGCAGCTCCGAAGGAGAAAGATTAGAAGCGGCGACACTTTATCAGTTCGTTTGCTTTGAAAACCATTTAGGAACGTTTAGCTAAAGGAGGCGGGGACAATCTGTTACAAAGCAGTTGGTAACTGAGATGCTCACCAGTGGGAATCTCCCAACGAACTATTCGGCGCCCCTTCTCAAAGGTTTCTATAATTTCCTTGACCCCTGAAACTTTCAGCAACCCTACTGAGAAGCCTGCAGCCCCCTTCCCCGCCCCTACGCATTTCAAACCACCCCTAAATATTGACACTCTGAGTCTCTTTGGTAGGGAGGCATCTTTGAGCCAGACAAATTGTAGAGCCAACTGTGTAGGGCGGGGACAGGGACAATGCCTGCTGGGAGGTGCATTGTACGGGCAGAGAGGGTCACGGAGAGGTTTATAGCAGGGAGACACTCTCACAAACACCTTCACGCTGCACAGCTTGGCCAAGAGGCCAGATGGCGTGTCAACCACCACCTCAGCCTCACAGCTAGTGACTGTTTCAGTAACAGCGTGCTGAAAAGAGTCATCTCCTGGACAATGCCTAACACCTACATTCTTAGATTTAGGCTAGAAAGCATTCATTTGGTTAACGTTCCTCCTCAGTCTACATCCAAGTGTTCTGGCATCACAAAGACAGCCTGGTAGACGTTCCTGGTCACCCGCAGATGACAGGCACGCGTACACTGAAATCGTGGCTGTGGGGGCTGGGGACCCTACAGCTGCCAAGGCGCCCTTGACCATGTCAGCAAGCCTGAACCACCAAGCCTTGGTGTTCCTTCCAATGAGCTACACCTCTCTCTGTTGAATGCATTCCAACCAGGGGTGGATTAGCCGATAGGCAAGGTAAGCACAGTGTTTTCCTTGCTTACCAGATCACCTAGCGTGAAGTGAACAATTTCACATTTTTTCACCACACCAAAGATTCTGCCTCTAGGTATGGCTGGCATCTGTCTCTCTCCCAACCTCACAATACCTTCCTACAGAATCAAAGCCTCTTTTCAAATTTACAATCCCTGTCAGGGACGGATTACCCGGTAAACAAGGTAAACACAGCTTACTTGTGCTTACTCACTAATCTGTTGTGACGAATTTCACGTGCTTACTTACTAACCTGCTCCAACAAACAGGTATTGTTCACCAGTTATGCTTAGCAATGCACAGTTCTCAAGAGAGAATGAACACAACAGGCTTTGTGCCGGAGGCTTCAGGACGGCAGAGAAATAAGCGTATGAGGTGAACCCCACAAGGATGGGGGAATGCCACGGGGATCCCAGACAGATATCTGGGTGTGGGGACGGGAAAGGAAGGAATCCAGAAATGCTGCCCCAGGTGACTGGGTAGTTCTGCAGTTCACAAAGCACAGTTGCATAGATTATTTCACTTAAGACTTGGAAGGAGGTGGTATTGTTGTTAGCTGCCCCTGAGTGGGCTCCAACTCATGGTGACCTTAGGTGTAACGGAATGACAAGATGCCCAGTCCTGTGCCATCTGCAAGGTCTTGGATACGCTTGAGCCCGTTGTGATGATCACTGTGTAAATTCATCTCACTGAGGGCTTCCTTTGTACGGCAAGGATTAAATACGTGTTGCCATCAAGTTCAATTTATGGTCATCCCATGTGTTACAGAGTAGAACTGCTCCATAGGATTTTTTCAACTATAATCTTTATGGAAGCATTGCCAGGCCTTTCTTCTGTGGTGCTGCTAGCTGGGTCCGGACCACCAACTATCAAACCATTTACACTACCCAGGGATCTCTTGCAAGATGGGAAGCAGACTGCCACATCTTTCTCCCGAGGAGCAGCTGGTGGGTTCAAACCACCAACCTTTTGGATATTAGCTGAGTGCTTAATAAAAAACAGGGTACCTTTGCTAGGATTAGGGACACCATTTTAGGAAAATGGGGTACAATGGGAAACCCTGGTGACATAGTGGTTAAGTGCTACGGCTGCTAACCAAAAGGTCGGCAGTTCGAATCCGCCAGGCGCTCCTTGGAAACTCTATGGGGCAGTTCTACTCTGTCCTACAGGGTCGCTATGAGCCGGAACGACTTGATGGCAGTGAGTTTGGTGGGTTGGTTTGGGGTACAGTGAGACTAGATGACTTGTATAAGGTATCTGAAAGTGAGTCTGCTTTGCTTGGACTCGATGGCACTGGGTTTGGTGGGTTGGTTTGGGGTACAGTGAGACTAGATGACTTGTACAAGGTATCCGAAAGTAAGTCTGCTTTGCTTGGACTAGGTTTTGAAGAGTAAGTGAATCTTAAAAGGGAGAATTTGGTTGAAACCAACATACCATTTTGAAGGCATAATAAGGTGACAGACAGGAAAAGCAAGAGGCTTGCTCCCTGGGTGATGCACCCTGTCGGGGACCATGAATGTGAAAAGAGGCTTTAATTCTGCAGGAAGGTGCTGTGAGGCTGGATACTGTGCGTCCCTGGAAACGCGACTTAACCCTCAGCCTCCTCTTCGATTAAAAAAGACAACACCAGCAATTCCACTGACCCACTGCCAGGACTGAGTGAGGACCTATAACAAGATTACACACTGTTACTATTCACCAGACCAGTGCTGCACTCTGCTGAGAGCAGACACACAAATTCCTCTGAACAACAAAATCAAGAGAGGAAGTAGACAAACGAATGTAGTAAAGTCAGCAGAATCTCCCTGAGCTTTTCTTTCGCAGGACAAAATTGGCATAGCCTGGCTGGCGCTCTAGCTGCCGGATTGTTCTAGAGGACGCTGGGGCAGGTGAATGCACACCGCGGGAGCAGATCAAGCGTTGGGTATACGTCCACAGGCCCAGGGCAGTGGGGAGACCTGAGCACCAGAGTGACAGCAGGAAAAACCCTGGCTCCTTGGTGTCGGCACAGGGCAGGTTTGGTCATGAGGCCTTATCAGACCACAACCCTTCCCAGGAGCCCAGGGCCCAGATATGTGTCTTAATGCAGATTCTGACTTTAGAAAGGAAATACAGGGCATAGACCACAGGTTATATACCAGGGACTGCCAGAAGAATGAACATAGCTGTCTTGGAAGAAGTACATCCCGAGTGCTCATTAGAAGCAAAAATGGTGAGACTTCGTCTCACGTACTTTGGACGTGGTATCATGAGGGATCAGGCCCAGGAGAAGGACATCATGCTTGACAAAGTAGAGGGTCAGCAAAAAAGAGGAAGACTCTCAACAAGATGGACTGACGCAGTGGCTGCAACAATGGGCTCGAGCATAACAACGGTTGTGAGGACGGTGCTGGACCGGGCAGTGTTTCGTTGTGTTGTGTTGTGTTGTACATGGGGTTGCCGTGAGTCGGAGCCAACTCGACTGCACCTAACAACGACAACGACGACATACCACAGATCACCCAACGCCCTCAGAAGAGTCTGGGGTAGCACCCTGTAGTCATACTCGAAAACACTTTTACAGAAGAACTTCCATGCTAAAAGAAATAAATTCTTTTTAAAAACCCATGTTTCAATTTAGGTGAGGTTTTTCTGCCAAATGATTTCAGGTCAGGTCAAGTCTTATTAACACATGAATTACCAGGAACATTTGGTTTTCAGAGCTTTCTGGATTATGGAATCGCAGATGAGGGATTGTGGGCCTGAGTGAGAAGCTGGTTCTCCCTCAGGCTGCTGGGCCCTGAGTCACCTGAGATCAACTCTGGGGGCTGGACCCAGCACAAGACAGAGAAATCAGCCCAAGCTCCCAGGGGGCCACCCAGGGCGCCTGTCCGAACCTCAGCCACAAATCCTGGGCATGTTGGGTTTCCTTCACGGAAAACTGCACAAACAAGGATGTATTACAAAGTCAGCAGCTGCTCCGCCTCTTTAAGATACGTAATATTGTAATCTGAGGGAGAACCACGAAGGGAAAAAAATGCAAGCCTGGATGTGGCCCTAAAGACCAGGGTCAGAATTTGGTAAACACTATATTTTAAGCAGGTAAGGAAACCCTGGTGGCGTAGTGGTTAAGTGCTACAGCTGCTGATCAAAGGGTCGGCAGTTCGAATCCGCCAGGCGCTCCTTGGAAACTCTATGGGGCAGTTCTACTCTGTCTATAGGGTCGCTACGAGTTGGAATCAACTCGACGGCACTGGGTTTGGTTTGGTTTTTGGTTTTAAGGAAATTTATAGTTTCAAGAAAACTCTGTGGAATCCTGTAAATAATCTTGTAATGGTTCATGGTTTAGACATTCAGACTGGTGAACGTCCAGTTTTCTTAAAGCAGGACGTAGCTACAAGCAACCTACAGGCACCTGGTGACTGCTTCCCTCTCTGCCCCTTCAGGCTCCAGGTTGAGGGGACCATATCTGTTGTTACCAGCCCCAGGCACTGGACTACCCCTGCATCCCCCCAAGCCCTACCCACGCCTGTGTGAACAGTCTCCTCAAATTGCCCAACTTGAGACCATCATCTGTCTCCTGCCTGAATTCTGACAGAACCACCTCAGTCCACCCACCTCACCAACAACCTTCCCTGATTAGGGCTGAGGAAACTGAGGCAGGCAAGAGTAAGCTGTTTATCCAAAATCATACTGTGATTTTATTAACGGCAGAACCAAGGCTCTAACCCAGATCAGTCTGCCTCCAAAGGCCCTGCTCTTTCTGCTACCTGGAAAAGTCACCCGGTGGGAAATTACAGAGGCTGCTGGAGGAGAAGAACATCACCGTTTGTGCTAATTCTCCAGAGCTAATTATTCATCTTTGACATGTGCCTGCTTTGCTCTGTAACAACCCTTTTGTGCCCAGCAGTACACAGAGGGACCAGGAGCTTTTTCAGCCTCCAGGGCTTACCGGGAAGCTGCTGTACCACTGACAGTGTGTGCTGCCCCAAGACAGGGGCCTTTAGGGCTGTTTGAAACCAAAGAAACGGGCATGTGCTGCAAACTACTGCTTTTACAGGGTATTGTGTGAGGTGCCTGAATTTTTGGTAGGGAAACAGAAATTTTGAAAATTTTTATTTGTTACATATATGTACCAATAGACCCTGGTGGGGACTCTGGGGTATAATTAGTGGTACTTCATGTGTACCTCTGAACACTGAGAGTAGGCTTGTAGGACGGGGCAAGAAAAAAAATCCATACGGTCTACCAAAGATTCAGACACACTCAATGTTTCAGCACGCTTCCATTAACGCAAACATAGCATCATCAAAAAATTCATAGCAGAAAATCATTGGGTCACCAAAGGGTTAAGCAGTTCTGCAAATGAGACGCTCCAATCAGACGCGTACGTCAGCGGCTTGTGCCAAATGTGCAACAGCCATCTTTAAAAAAAAAAAAAAACCTCTGAGATAATCCAAGATTCCAGTCCAGCTCCTGCCTAGATCATGGGCCTTGCATCTGCTGTTTCCTTTCTTAGATTCTGAGCTAGCTGAGAGAGGATGCGTGTTACTGGTGCTCAGAAGGCATATGTCATGGAATTTCTTTAGCAAACATATGCCCCCATCATAAATTGCTCTGAATTTTTTCCACCTCCTCCTTCCCCAAAAGAACTGAGACACTTGTCACTATTCTTTGTTTATCAGAGCAGCCTCTGTTGCCTGCAGTGATGGAAAGGGCAGTTTAGAGTCTGAGCCCAGTTTTCCGACCTTCTGCACACTGCCCTTTTTGCATCTAACCTCCTACTGGCTCTGGCTCAGGGAAGGAACACACTTTTTATTACTGGGATCCCGGAGATAAGACACTTAGGCTTTACACGTGCTGAGCAGTGCCTGTGATGCACGTGGGTGTGACTGGTGACACGGCAGCAGACACTCTGACAGTCTAGAATGTACAGGTGATTATCCCACTCTTTCTACCAGGGTCTGAACCCTTAGGTACATGTTGCTCAGTTTGGGATTCTCTAACTTCATAAAACTATTGCTTTTTGTTTCATTTTGTAGTTATTTTTTTTTCTCTAAAACTATTAGTTTTTTAAAAAATATTTTATTGTATTTTTGGTGAAAATATACACAGCAAAACACGCTCCCATTCAACCATTTCTACATATATTGCTCAGTGACACTGGTTACATTCTTCACATTGAGTCGACATTCTTATTATTTCCATTCTAGTTGTTTCACTGGCCCCCAAATTTCTCATCTATTTTTAGAGTAACTGTTGTCCATTTGGTCTCAAATAGATAATTTTTTCAAAACAGTGCAGAACTCAAGGGTGACCTTTTTTATTTTTTGAGCTAACCTATTTAGTTAAAATGTGACTTCAGGGGATAGTTACACTTCAAGGTTTAAAGAGTATCTCAGGGCAGTCATCTCAGGGATTCCTCCAAACTCATTGCATCCGATAAGTCTGGATTCTTTGAGAATTTGAAGTACTAGTCCACATTTTTCTTCCTTTATATCAGGATACATCTATAGTGTCCCTGATCAGAACATTCAGTAGTGGTAGCTGGGCACCATCTAGTTCTTCTGATCTCAAGGTAGAGGAGACATGGAGACATTTAGTTCATGGAGACAGTTAGTCCTACAGTCTGGTTCCTTCCGATTCTTGGGTTTCCTTCTTTCTCTTTTCCTCCAGATGAACAGAGACCAACAGTTGTATCTTAGATGGCCTCTCGTAAGCTTTAAAGATCCCAGACACTACTAAGCAAAGTAGGAGACAGAATATAAACTTTAAGAACTATACTATGCCAACTGACTGAACCGTCCTATGAGACCATGCCCTAAGTCTTCAAACCAAGAAAACTAATTCCGTGAGGTGACTGGTTACGTCTAAGAAGTACCAGTATCAGTAGCCCCTATTTGTTACTATACAATATGTGTGCGTGTGTATGTGTATGGCTTTGCAACAACTACATGTATGTATATACGTATATACAGTTTTTGCTGCAAAATTATATGTAACATAAACCAAAACCAAACCCACTGCCGTCAAGTCATTTCTGACTCATAGTGACCATATAGGACAGAGTAGAACTGCCCATAGGGTTTCCAGGAGCGGCTGGTGGTTATCAGCTAAGCTCTCAACCACTGTGCCACCAGGACTCCATATATAACATTGTTATTGTTGTTGTTAGATGCCGTTGAGTCAATTCCAACCCATAGCAACTCTATGTACAACAGAACGAGACGATGCCCGATACTGTGCCACCCTCATAATTGTTGTTATGCTTGAGCCCATCATTGCAGCCACTGCGCCAGTCCATCTCATCGTGGGTCTTCCTCTTTTTCGCTGACCTACTTTATCAAGCACGATGTCCTTCTCCAGGGACCAATCCCTCCTGATAACACGTCCATAAGCATGTGAGATGTAGTCTCGCCATTCTTGCTTCTAAGGAGCATTCTGGTTGTACTTCTCCCCAAGACAGATTTGTTCCTTCTCTTGGCAGTCCATGGTATATTAAATATTCTTCGCCAATACCACAATTCAAAGACATTGATTCTTCTTCAGTCTTCCTTATTCATTGTCCAGCTTTTGCATGCAATGAGGCAAATGAAAACACCATGGCTTGGGTCAACTTAGTCTTCAAGGTGACACCTTTGCTTTTGAACACTTTAAAGAAGTCTTTTGCAGCAGATTTGGCCAATGCAATGTGTCACTTAATTTCTTAACTGCAGCTGCCAGGGGTGTTGATGGTGAATCCAAGTAAAATGAAATCCTTGACAACTTCCACCTTTTCTCAGTTTATCATGATGCTGCTTATTGGTCCATATATAACAGTATTTTCCAATTCATCTTTTTCTTGTGTGGAACTTAGTGGCATCAATAAAGCTATTGTTTTTTTTAAAGTTCTGAAGAAAGCAGGACAATAAGTAATTAGAATAAGAGCACTGAAAAAAGAACTGATAGAACTAGAACTTGTTTAACAGAAAGGAAGTGAAAAAAGCAAAAGAAAAACTGGAAGTTTCATTGATACGAAGTTACATCAGTCAGAATGTGTTACTGAGAGCTATTGTTGTTAGGTGCCATCAGTCAGTTCCGGCTCATAGCGACCCAACAGAACTCTACTGATAGGGAATGTTAAAACGTTCTAACCAGGCGATTATCAGACGGAAATTACCATGTAATATTTCCACTCTGAAAAGGCTCACTTTTCTGTTCAACAAACAGGTCCTGAGGGCCTAGAGTTGAAGAAGCCCAAGGCAGTGTCCCCCAGGCATGGTGGTCTAGAGGGAAAGTCAGGGTTTGCGGAGTAGAGAAGTGTGCAGCAGGGCCTTGGGCACAGAGTGAGCTACACCGAAATTAGATCAGAGCTGGGGACCGCTTCCGGTGGCATGGGGGCTGTGTTCTAAAGGACCAGGGGTTACTTAAGTGAAGAAGGATGGGGGAAGAGGCATTCCAGGAAAGGCAAGAGGGCAGAGTGTGTGAGAAGGCATGTAAAACACATTAAGAAACTACCGGAAGTCCAGCTGGTTTGGACCCAAGGGCACTGGGAGGAAAGGCTGCCCATGGGTCAGGGAAGTGGGCAGGAGGCAGCCCACAACGAGCTGGCCCTGTGTCCTGAACGCTCTGGGGAGCCTCTGTGAGGACTCTGGGAAATTCAGAAGTAAAGGAGATTTTTTATGGAAAGTGTTGAGGTGGTGTGATTTGGAGAAGAACATAGGAGAAGACAGTGAAACCTGTTCAGATACCTCAGTAATCAGGTGCGAAGGAATGCAGATCTGCTCGAGCAACGTGTCGTGGCCTCTCTTAGAAGCAAGGGGCAGACTGAAAAAATCTCCTAACCGCCTTTCATGTCATAATCACTCCTACCCTTTTGATCCCTCATTCATTCACAAACATTACTGAGTACCTCCTTAGTCTGCTGTGGACACTGGAGCCAGAATGCTTGGGTTTGAATCCCAGCTCTCAAACGTACCAGCCAGGGCACCCTGAACAAGTTACTTCATCTCTTTGGGCCTCCATTTCCTCATCAACCAAACGGAGGCAATAACAGTACCTACCTCAAAGGGGTGTTTGTGAACATTAAATGAGAGAGTACACATAAAGTACTAAGACCAACAGCTGATATGTGGTGAGTCCCCAACTTCCAACGTATCTGAGTTACGACAAACTGTACTTACAACTGTCCTTTTTTTGGGGGGGGGGTACGTATTAGTAATATGTACCATATACAATGTAGCAGCACGTAATTTGCTGGTGTTATTGCTCTCAGATGTTCAATTTTATGATTTACTGTTCAAAACACTGCCGTATGGACGTAGTTTTCTAAACTAAATCAGGGGCTTCAGTTGTTTGAAAACCTGGACCCAAACACTGACCGCTTTGCTGAAGCTGACAGGTAGATTCGGGAAGCAGTGAGATGTTAAACTATGAAATACATGAAGGAAAAAAGAAAAGAGCCATACAGACAACTCTCACTAATTTTCTGACTGGGAACACCATTTCCATTCCCACGGACAAAACCGACGATCCCGAACTTTCCACAAGTGGAGTTACTACCGCAACCGACAAGCTGCCAAGGTCGCCCAACTCCTCTTCTTCATCAGAGTAAATTTTTATGATGTGTATTTTTTATGTACATCTGTATTAAAATACATCTGTAAGTTTACAGGTAATGTCTCCAACCCCCAAAGACAAGTAAAGGTCAGATTTATAAAGATACTGATGATAAAAAGCAATAATAAGGAAAAGTTGAAAAAAAAAAAATCAGGTATTCGACTTCCATCAGAACCGACTTCCAACAGAGTCATGGGGATGGAGGCCCGTCGTAAGTTCAGGACTGCCTGTACCTGCATCTCCATCTGTCCTAATCTCCATCTGTCCGTAAGATGCCTGGCACAGAGGAGAGAGAGCTGAACGCGATAGGCCCCCACCTTCAAGCAGCACATGCTCTGTGGTGTAAGACCTACTACTAAGTGCAAGATGCAATCGGAACACGTATTTTTATATAATTAAATGTTATCAACTCAATGAAAAGACATTTTCAAGGAAGGCAAAGAAATGACAAACCAAGACCAATTTTATTCTTCGAGAGCAGTGGAGTGTGGGCCAGGCTCCTTAACTACTTTCTAGAGGGCCGACTGGTGAAGACGGGCTAACAGATCATGACTTGTGTGATATCTCCCGCAGATTCCCCTCAGAGCAGCGGCCACGGTGTGACTGGGAGTAGGTGAAGAGTCATCACCAAGCTCTATCCCTAGGGACTGTCAACAGTTTGTGTCACTAGGGTTAAAGCTGAAATGTATAATAATGCTATCGTACAAGAGTCCCAGCTCCACTGAACCGTTTCTCAACTGGAGCGTGCTTTTCCAAGGATGGCAAAATTCTAGTTGCACAAAATAACTTTTGGGGGCTGGTTTAATAGTCAGGGGGAACCCTGGTGGTGTAGTGGTTAAGAGCTACAGCTGCTAACCAAAAGGTCAACCGTTCGAATCCACCAGGTGCTCCTTGGAAACCCTATGGGGCAGTTCTACTCTGTCCTATAGGGTCGCTATGAGTTGGAATAGACTCGATGGCAACTGGTTTGGTTTTTGGTTTTTTTTAATAGTCAGAGAGTTTTCACATCAAAAATGCTGGTTTTACTGGTACAACAACAGGCACATAGACCAATGGAACAGAATTGAGAATCCAGATATAAATCCATCCACGTATGAGCAGCTGATATTTGACAAAGGACCAGTGTCAGTCAATTGGGGAAATAATAGTCTTTTTAACAAATGGTGCTGGCATACCTGGATATCCATTTGCAAAAGAATGAAACAGGACCCATACCTCACACCATGCACAAAAACTAACTCCAAGTGGATCAAAGACCTAAACATAAAGACTAAAACGATAAAAATCTTGGAAGAAAAAATAGGATCTACCCTAGGAGCCCTAATACAGGGCATAAACAGAATACAAAACATTACCAAAAATGATGAAGAGAAACCCGATAACTGGGAGCTCCTAAAAATCAAACACCTATGCTCATCTAAAGACTTCACCAAAAGAGTAAAAAGACCACCTACAGACTGGGAAAGAATATTCAGCTATGACATCTCAGACCAGCGCCTGATCTCTAAAATCTACATGATTCTGTCAAAACTCAACCACAAAAAGACAAACAACCCAATCAAGAAGTGGGCAAAGGATATGAACACACATTTCACTAAAGAAGATATTCAGGCAGCCAACAGATACATGAGAAAATGCTCTCGATCATTAGTCATTAGAGAAATGCAAATTAAAACTACGATGAGATTCCATCTGACACCAACTAGACTGGCATTAATTCAAAAATCACAAAATAATAAATGTTGGAGAGGCTGCGGAGAGACTGGAACTCTCATACACTGCTGGTGGGATTGTAAAATGGTACAACCACTGTGGAAATCCATCTGGCGTTATCTTAAACAGTTAGAAATAGAACTACCATACAAACCAGAAATCCCACTCCTCGGAATATACCCTAAAAATACAAGACCCTTCACACAAACAGATATATGCACACCCATGTTTATTGCAGCTCTGTTTACAATAGCAAAAAGCTGGAAGCAACCAAGATGTCCATCAACGGACGAATGGGTAAATAAATTGTGGTATATTCACACAATGGAATACTACGCATCGATAAAGAACAGTGACGAATCTCTGAAACATTTCATAACATGGAGGAATCTGGAAGGCATTATGCTGAGCGAAATGAGTCAGTTGCAAAAGGACAAATATTGTATAAGACCACTATTATAAGATCTTGAGGAATAGAAAAAATGGAAAAGAACACATACTTTTGTGGTTACAAAGGGGGGAGGGAGGGAGGGAGGGAGGGAGAGGGCTTTTTATTGATCAATCTGTAGATGGGAACTGCTTTGGGTGAAGGGAAAGACAACACTCAAAACAAGGAAGGTCAGCCTAATTGGACAGGATTAAAAGTAAAGAGGTTTCCGAGATAAAATGAAAGCTTCAAAGGATAGCGAAGCAGGGGCTGGGGTCTGGGGAACTTGGTTTGAGAGGACTTCTAAATCAATGGGCAAAATAATTCTATTATGAAAACACTCTGCATCCCACTTTGAATTGTGGCACCTGGGGTCCTAAATGCCAACAAGCAGCCATCTAAAATACATTAATTGGTCTCAACCCACCGGGAGCAAAGGCAAAGGAAGAACACCAAGGTCACACGACAACTAAGAACCCAAGAGACAGAAAGGGCCACTTGAACCAGAGACCTACAATATCCTGAGACCAGAAGAACAAGTTGGTGCCCGGCCACAATCGATGTCTGCCCTGTCAGGGAGCACAAGAGACAACTCCTGAGGGAGCAGGAGACCAATGGGATACAGACCCCAAATTCTCATTAAAAGACCACACCTAATGGTATGATTGCGACTAGAGGAATCCCAGAGACAATGCTCCCCAGAACTTCTGATGGCACAGGACAGGAACCAACCCCGAAGACAAATCATCAGGCATGAAAAGGACTGGTCAGTGGGGGGGAGAGAGATACTGATGAAGAGCGAGCTAATTAAATCAGGTGGACACGGGAGAGTGTGTTGGCAACTCTTGACTGGAGGGGGGATGGGAAGATAGAGAGAGATGGAAGAAGGTAAAATTGGCACGAAACGAGAGACTGTAAGGGCTGACTCAATAGGGGGAGAGCAAGTGGGAGAAGGGAGTAAGATGTATGTAAACCTACATGTGACAGACTGATTGGAATGGTAAATGTTCACTTGAAGCTTAATAAAAATTTAAAAAAAAAAAAAAAAAATGCTGGTTTTGCCAAGAACTATTTCATTGTACCAATTATTCTGGCTGAAAATAATTTGCCTGAAGCCTGCTAAACCACGAAACGCTACTGCAAATGTTTCCCGTAGGGATTCAAGCGAAGCAGTGCCCAGCTAGGAGCCTTCTGGAGTGTTTGTGCACATGAGTTCTGACTCCCTGTCAGGCCGGGCTCCTTGCCATCCCACATGCATCTCAGTTTTACCAATGATGTCCCCACACCTGGCATGCCCTCCCTACCCAGTGCCTGCGTCTACCGTCCTTTGGTGAGAACTAAACCCACTGCCGTCGAGTCGATTCCAACTCATAGCGACCCTATGCAGAATAGAACTGCCCCACAGGGTTTCCAAGGCAGTAAATCTTTCAGACACAGATTGCCACATCTTTCTCCCGTGGAGTGGCTGGTGGGTTTGAACCGCCAACCTTTTGGTTAGCAGCCGAGCAGCTCCTTTCTTTGGTGAGAGGAGGAGTGAAATGTCATATGTATGTGTATGTACATATACGCACACATGCATACATGCAATGCACACATGTGACACATAACATATAACTACACAGCATATACATCATCCCAAGCACACAGGGACGCACTGCCAGCAGTGCTTTGCCTCTCTAACACTATGTAGGGCACTCCTGTTACACGGGAGGCACTGCGCTGGGCGAGTGTGAAAGCAGGTGTGCGTGGTTGTGGGGGTGAACAGGACAGCCTCTGCTTTCATTCACCCAGTATCCAACAGGAAACCTATCACGTGCTGGGCCTGCCAGGGAACAGATGACAGGCATGACTGCCCCAGGCTCTGCCCCGGCCATAAGCTTCAGGGACGGCCCCTGGGATGACCATTATAACACAGTACTATACTATTTCAGGTGTGGCCACTGAGGAAGGCCCCTCATCACACTGGGAGCCGGGGATGGTGACAGGTGGGTGATCCTGAAGCAGCATGGAGTGGACATGACAGGCAGCTCCCCAGAAGGAAGAGCCACCCCCTGAAGGGCCCTACAGGCTCTGAGGCAGAAGGCTGTTATGACCAAGTCTCTCTCAGTGAATCTTCCTCCTGCAAGCACAATCTCTCCTTAGGTCAGCTCGCCCATGTCCATGGGTTCAATGACTATACTGATGCTCTCAGATTCTTCATCTCTAGTCTGGACATCTCCTGACCCTTGATCCAACAGCCGGCTCAGCATCTCAGCTGATAGGCCCTTCAGTCCCCCACACTCCACAAGCCCAAACTGGGGCCATCACCCGCCCCACCTGCCCTTCCGTCTCTGCACAAGGATGAGACAGAGGCTGGGCGTCACCCTGACTCCCCCCTCTCCATTCCTAGTAACTCAAGTCCCATTGATATAAGTACTTCCCAAACCAGCTTCCCTTCTATGTAAATCACCACCGGCTCCCTGTGCCAAGGTACCAGCCGCGCCTGCCTGCTCTCACCTCACCTGCTCTGCTGATCTACCCTCCACCTGCAGGGAGAGTGACCTTTGACTCTGAAAATCAGACCACCTCACTCCCTGGCTTGGAAATTCTTCCCTGCCTTCCCTCTGCTCCTGGGAGCAAGACCAACTCCTTACCAGAGCTGAAAAGCCTCCCATGGCCCTCCCACCTCACTTCAAGCCACTCTGCTCATTCTTCTTTCATCTCGTGGCTTTTTTTCAGTTTCTGAAGGGTTCTTCCCTGTCTCAAAAAAAACCAAGCCTGTTGCCGTGGGGTCAATTCCCATTCATAGTGGCCCCGTGTGTTACAGGATAGAATTGCCCCTCAGGGTTTCCTTGGCTGTAATCTTTACAGGAACAGATCTCCAGGTCTTTCTTCCATGGTGCTGCTGGGTGGGTTCGAACCACCGACCTTTAGGTTAGTAATCAAGCACAGACTATTGGCACCTCCCAGCTTCCTAAGCACTTTCCTCTGCCCAGGACCCCCTTCTCTCACCCTCACCCCACCCCCTTTCAGTGTGTGGACTTAACTCCTTTTAGAGATGACCTCACTTTTTTTCCCAGCTGCCGTCAAGTCGATTCTAACTCATGGTGACCCATGTGTGTCAAAGCGGAACCATGCTCCACAGGGACTTCAGAAGTAGGTCGCCAGGCCTTTCTTCTAGGTACCTCTGGGTGGACTCAAACCTCCAACCTTTCAATGTTCGCACCACCCAGGGACTCCAACCTCACATATGCTTCCCTTAGGAAGCCCTCCCTGATGCCCACCCCGCCCCTCAGCCCCAGGGCCTTCACACTCTACCACTGGCCCTTACGCTTTTCACCACTGCTGTCATTAAATAACCGGCTGTGACAATAACGCTGTCTACCTCCCGATGAGCATGGACGCTTCCTGAGGGCCAGGCCCAGGCCCCCTTGTGTACTGCTGGAGGCCCCAGCACAGGTCACAGTGAACACGGCAGGGACTCACATGCTTGGCAGGGACTCACATGCTTGTCAAATGCAAAAGAATGAGCTGAAGGGGACCGAGACTGGGGGAAGAGGACTAGTGGGGGGGCTGCTGCTAAAAACAAAAATCAGGTGAGAACTGACGGGGTCTTCGCTAAGGCACAAGAGATTGAATATCTGATATTTGGGTTGACTTTGGGTCAGATACTGAGCCAATCAGAAGTGAGGGTGGGGCAGAGAGGCATCTAAGATGGTCCTTAGGGAAATCTAATAGGGAAGACCACGTTGTAAACATTTTAATGGTCCTCAGCACATTGTAGGCATGCAATAAAAACGGGTCCAACCTGTCAAGTGGATTTCAAGGCCCCTCGGTGAATATTTGCCTAACCATTTCTGCCTTTGTTAGCTTGAACTGTGTGCTGTCCGCTGTCCCTGAAAAGTTCTTTGTGGGGATAAGCTGCAGTCCAGAATGACGGCGCCGTCCCCACAGAGGATGCACAGAATGAGGGACACAGCACTGCAGTGAGCACACCCCCCAGGAGACAGCAGCTGGCGGCCACCCCTGGGAGCTGCCGGCTTCCGTTCTCCCTGCCTCTGAGAGCAAAGCCCCGCGGGTGGGGCAGCCTCTCCCTACACCCCACTGTGGCAGGTCCTAGGCACTGAGCTCTTGCCCTCTTGCACCATCCAAACCTACTGGTTAAATTTGCCCCTACACAACAAGCATAATGTTTCTATCCATTCCCCCACCTCACTAAAATGTTTATTTTTTAAGAGAATACAGAAAAAATTATACCATCACAGAAATTAACAACAACCAACTGATGGTTACTTTTAAAACACAGTTTTGTGAATTTTCCACCGAAATGCTTGGGTTTGTTTATAATGTCATAAATGCTTGTGGTTTGGCTATAAAACAAATTCCTCACTGGCAGAGTGCTGAGTGCACCAATTAGGAATGCTCACTTAGCACCGGCGCCCGCTTCGCACTCCCCTAGGTCAAAAACTTTGCCACGAAAGCCTTTTCTTCTGATTTGGCAAGCACAGGAAGCCTAAGTGGGCACTCTGTCACCACATGAGAAAGCAAAAGCCGTCTGAAAACACTTCGCCTTGTCAAGGTCCTTGATCCTGTTTTAAATCCAGCTACTTGTCAACTTGGAAATTCCATCATACTCAAATCTAAGAGAAAGGTGTCAATATCAGAGCCTTCAAAGGAGGTGTAAAATGATCGAATGAACTATTTGTAATTCCCAAGATACAAATGCTTGGAAATTAAAATAAATTTCCATTTCAAAACTTGAAAAAATAAGCTGCAGTATCTTGAAGGATTATTACAATCTATTTCAAAAGGTGGCCAGGAGAAGCCGACGGCGGGACTCGGCCTGCCGTGTCGTTAACAAGCAGCACCTGCAGAAGAGGCACCTCAGCTAGACCAGGGATGGGAGATACACGATGGAGAAGCTGCTGTTGTTCCCGTGGGTGCCCCGAGTCCACTTCCATCACAGCAACGGCATGTGACAGAGGAGAACTGCCCCACACGGCTTCCCAAGTGACAGGACAGAACTGCCCCACAGGGCTTCCTGGGCTGTAACTTCTATGCGAGTAGATTGCCAGGTCTTTCTTCTGCGAGCCACTGGCTGAGTTTGAACCACCAACCTTTTGGTCAGCAGCCAAGCGCTTAACCGCTGTGTGTGCAGGGCTCCTAGGTACAGGCTGTAAGAGGGATTTAATAAGGCCTCTCATGACACCTGCCAAGGCAAGGTGGGGAAAAGCCGATTAGCCAGAATCATAGCTTGGTTGAAAAGGACCACGTCCATCTCACTGTAATGCTGAAATATCTTACATGAACGCTGAGATGATTTACAGCTTCATAACACAGATTGCAGGTGTACTATAACCCACGAGGGCTCTGACGCTGAGGTCTGTTGGGAGAAGCTCACCCTCCCCGGGCAAATAAAGAGCAGCATAGAAACCTTGATCTTAGACCACAGGGACTCCATGTGACGAGAGAGAGAACTTAAGGGCTGAAAAGACAAGCTGAATCCAATGCAATGAAGTTCAGTAAACGTGTATCCTAAGGCATTGCATTTGCTGCCTCTCCCCCCCTCCAACAACAGCAAAAAAAAACTAGAAGAGAAGAAAGGGCCTTATATTACATGTAAAACAGACAAGATTTTAGGTGAACATCAATAAGAGGCAACAATACGATGTGACAAGCAAAATACATATGATCTTTAAAAAAAAAAAAAAAAAACCTGTTGCCTTCAAGTCGATTCTGACTCACAGAGACCCCACAGGACAGAGCAGAACTGCCCCATAGTTTCCAAGGAGCGCCTGGTGGATTCGAACTGCTGACCTTTTGGTTGGCAGCCATAGCACTCAACCACTATGCCACCAGGGTTTCCAATACGATCTTAAGCAGCATTATTAGAAGCAGAACTTTAGAATAAGGGAAGCGGAGGATCCTGCCATTTACAAGCCATGCCTGGAATACTACCTCAAGTTACAATACCTTTAAAAAGGGATGGAGACAAAAGGGAACGGGGTAGATGAGGGAAACCAGGATGATTAAGGGTCCGAAACTGTATCTTATGAGGATTTTTTTTTTTTTTTTTAATGATTGTGTTTAACTGGAAGAAGACCTGAGAGAGAGCCATCCTTAATATCTTCAAAAATGATTGTGTTTAACTGGAAGAAGACCTGAGAGAGAGCCATCCTTAATATCTTCAAAAATGATTGTGTTTAACTGGAAGAAGACCTGAGAGAGAGCCATCCTTAATATCTTCAAAAATGTACATGGAAAAGATATTTAACCTATTTATTCTATATGGACCCAGGAGTCCCTGAGCGGTGCAAAAGGTTAATATGCTTGGCTGTTAATTGAAAGGTTGGAGGTTTGAGTCCACCCAGAGGTTCCTTGGAAGATTTACTTCCCAAAAAATCAGCCATTGAAAATCCCATGGAACGCAGTTCTACTCTGACACACATGGGGTCGCCATGAGTCGGAGTCGATTTTACAACGGAAGTTTTTGGATCCAAGGGGCAGAGCTTGGACCAAATTCTGACTGCACAGAGGAAACGACGGTCTGAACTGTCCAAAGGAAGAGTGGGTTTCCTGACAGCGGTGAGGTTGCCGTCGCCTGGAACTGCTCAAGCACCGGGTGAGCAACCTTTCCAGCACCCTCCACGGAGCAGGGATTTCAGGGGTTAGCCTGACTCAGGTGGGGGGGGGGTTGGAGTGCTGCCCTCTCCCCAGTTCAGCTAGGGCAATGCCACATTTATCTGCTTTCCCTTTGGGTTTCTGGGTAAGCTTTACTTTGAAGAAACAGCTCAAAGGCTTAAAAAGGTAAAGCAAGGGATGAGATTATCTGTCAGGTCCCTTCAAACGCAGGGATTCTTATAACCTATGGCAACTGAACCAGGAGGTGCATGCCCTCATTCTGGTAAACCTTGCCTGATGAAACTATCTGAAGTGAGTCACAGAAACAAAGTAACAAATGTTTCTTCTTTGTATCCGCTTCCTTCCCTCTTCCATCCATTTCATTAACTCCCTATTCTTCAATCCGAAGGGTGCAGTGAGAAGAGCCTGATATTTAGATTTCAAAAAATCCAGGATGGGTCCTCCTTGATATGGGAAACCCAGAGTTACCACGTGACCCAGCAATTCCACTCCTAGGAACCTACCAAGACCACCGAGAGCACACAACCACACAAAAATGTGTGTGCCAATGTTCAGAACAGCATTATTCATGATAGCCGAAGGGTGGAAACAACCCAAACGTCCATCAACTGGTGAACGGATAAACAAAATGTGGCACATCTATATAACGCAATATTATTCCAGAATAAAAAGGAATGAAATACAGACGCAGGCTACACCTTCAGTGACCCTGGAAAACATTATCTTAAGTCAAAGAAGGTACTCACAAAAAAACTACATATTGTGTGATCCCATTTATATGAAATGTCCAGAATACATAGGGAACTCTATAGAGACAGAAGGAGCCCTGGTGGCACAGTGGTTAAGAACTCGGCTGCTAACCAAAAGGTCAGCAGTTTGAATCCACCAGCTGCTCCCTGGAAACCCTATGGGGCAGTTCTGCTCTGTCCTATAGGGTTGCTATGAGTCGGAATCGACTTGAGGGCAACAGGTTTTTTACAGAGACAGAAAGTACACTAGTGGTGGCCAGGACGATAGGGGGACGGGGAATGACTATTAGTGAGCACTGAAGCTTCTTTTGGGGGTGATAAAAATGTTCTAAAAGTAGACAGTGACGAGGCTTGCACAATTCCGTGAATATACTAAAAGCAACTTAATTGTATACCTTCAAAGGCTGAATTTTATCCTATGTGAGTAATATCTCAATAAAGCTGCTACATATTAAAAAAAAAAAAAAAAAAGATTCAGACTGTATCCAAGCCCCTACTAGCTGTGAGGCCTTTATAAAGTTACAAAAACATCTGAGTCTCAGCTGGCTTATAAATGATAACTACACATTTTTCAACTACTGCAGTTTTCTTACCGCATTAGAAGAAGTTTGTGATTTCTAGTTTACTTTGCTGTTGTTGATATTAGCTGCCTTTGAGTCGGCCCCCAACCCACGGTGACCCCCACGCACAAAGGAACAAAACACTGCCGGGTCCTGCGCCATGCCCATAATCGGTTGCAGAGCGGGCCCTTGTGACCCATAGGGTTTTCATTGGCTAATCTTCAGAAGTGGACTGCCAGGCCTTTCTTCCTAGTCCATCTTAGTCTGGAAGCTCTGCTGAAACCTGTTCAGCATCATAGGAACACGAAAGCCTCCAGTGACAGATGGGTGGTGGCCGCGCATGAGGTGCACTGGCCAGGAATCGAACCTGGGTCTCCACACGGGAGGTGAGAATTTTACCACAGAACCACCACTGCCCTCATCTAGTTCAGTGTACAGAGTTTTAAATACTTGGAAGAAAAAAACGCCACACAAATTTTCTAGTTAACCAAGGCAGCCACTTTCTAGTTACATGAAAATGGACAGCCTTCTCAGGAGACTAGATCCTACCTCAGTTTACACTTAGTGTTCACTATAAATTAAGTCAGAGGGATAGCAAGAAAGAAAGTCTAAGAGGAAGACAGAAATTTCATTCATTGGAACGAAGTTTTCTCTTTCTCTCTTCTCATGTATTATACCATCTCGTATCTTTATCTCAACAGATGGAATGTAACAGTAATAAAAAAACAAAACAAAACAGTAATAGCCATCCAAATGGTAAGCATGGATTGTTATTTTCTGAAACTCATATATAATTATGACTTTTTTCATTCCTAGCACTATCAAAACCACGGAGCTTGCACATCACAGGAAAATGCCTGAGTTCATATTTCATGCTGATGTCGTCTTGCCATTGTAATGTAAATCTCTAACTAAAAAAAAGCAACGTAGCTAATGAAATATCCAAATGGTTAATTTAGTTCTTGGTGAGATGGTGATTCTGTGATCTAATGCTTTAATTGAATCATCATAGTAATTAACTGAATTGTATTCATTTATACTTTCACTTAATGGAAGCCTCTTAAAATGAATAATTTCACATCAAAACATCTGTTACCTAAGACATCATCAGTTAACATTCATTTCTGCCCCATAGGCTATTCTCGCTTTAAACTTCATTCAGAAGGCAACCCAAAAATAATAAGCACCGAGCTAAGAGCTTTGGGAGAAAAGTAACTCAACAGTTACAATTTACTTGTGTTTTTAAGTGATCTTACTGTTTGATTCTGGAGTGATTTTTCTATGACCAGGCTCCAAAACAACTCTTCAAATAAAAATATCTACACTCATTTTCATATCCTTAGCCAAACTGTCAATTAATGCCCATGTATTCATTTTCTTAAAAAAACCCTTTATGCCTGGGAGTCACTTAATATAATTTTTCAGCTATATCGCTTTCACAACTAACTTAGGGAGAATTTTATCATGAACTGAAATAGGAGGCTGTGCCTAACTTTTAGATCAACAGTAGCAATTGAAACATGATTGATTATAAGTCAGTTATGGGAACTATTCAAAATTTAACTGAGGGAATCTATTCAAACTAAGGGAGAGGGAAGCAGCTCCCATGACTCTGTATTATAAGGCGTACCAGTGAACAGCAGAGTGTCAAATATCCTCCGCCTACCTTTCACACCTTCTGGGGCTCCAACTCTCAGGAGCTCTGCTTTCAGAAACTGCAGTTAAATTTGGAGAGAGTGAAAAAGTTTCTTTCATTCCCCTGAAGGAGTCATTACTAAGTTAATGAAGGCCCACACGTTGTTCATCAGAAATTTACAAGCTGCAAGTTACCACAGTATATAGGAACTCTGCCATGAAAAAGACAGATTTCACAGAGATAAAAAGATCACTATAGAGACAAGATGGATCAACACATTCTTTACTCCCTACGGTTACAGCTAATACCTCCTATTTGCAACAGTTTTGAATAACACTTGCTCCTAAATCCCAATGCAAAATAAATTGCTCCAATTGCCGAAGTGTCTAGAATTCAAAATTACTCTGACTGCAGCTCAGGCAAATTCTATAAATTACTTTTTTTTTTTTTTACCTTTAACAAACTTTTGGGGCCCTTTGATGAAGCAATAAATCCAATATATAAAATGTGTGCTTAACTTTCCTACATGAATTATCTGACATCTTGCTCTGATAAAATATGCAGTGTTCTGTGAAAATCTTTTCCAACCCGGCTAGGGACCCTAAAATCTTTCAAGTATGTAGGATTTTATATTTTTGAGAATATGCCATATCAGTATTTATGAATGTTTCCTTCCTGTTAAAAAAAAAAAAAAAAAAGGCAGAAAAATCTATCATCCCGTAAAAAAAAAAATAAGACGGAACACTTTTCAGCCCGGTCCACTTTACCTTTCCGTTCTAAAAGCTCTAGGTTGCATTTAACTGGGATAATTTCATTAAAGTAGAACAGACTGGCTTCCGGGGGTCCCTGTGCAACAAACCCTGCGTGTATCCTCGCAGCAGTGTTTTGTTATTGATTCGTGTCCCGAGTTTTCTGGCCAGTCATTCCCAAACAGATGCGAGTTTGCGAGCAAAAACGCAACACGTTCCGGGGACCCCGAAGCTGCCGAGCCTGTGCGCCGCCCTGGGCTCCCGCCGCGCGCCCGGGGTCCGCGGGGTCCGCCCGGAGAGGAGCGGGGTGCGCCCGGAGGGGAGCGGGGTGCGCCCGGAGGGGAGCGGGGTGCGCTCGGAGGGGAGCGGGGTGCGCCCGGGGTCCGCCCGGAGGGGCGCGGGGTGCGCCCGGGGTGCGCCCGGGGTCCGCCCGGAGGGGAGCGGGGTCCGCCCGGGGTGCGCCCGGGGTCCGCCCGGAGGGGAGCGGGGTCAGCCCGGAGGGGAGCGGGGTCCGCCCGGGGTCCGCCCGGAGGGGAGCGGGGTCCGCCCGGGGTCCGCCCGGAGGGGAGCGGGGTCCGTCCGGGGTGCGCCCGGGGTCAGCCCGGAGGGGAGCGGGGTCTGCCCGGGGTCCCCCCGGGGTCCGCCCGGGCCCCGCGCTGCGCTCCGGCCGGGGTGAGGCGCGGCCCCGCGGCCCCAGCACAATGCGCCGCCGGCGGCGGGAACCGCGCGCCCCTCAGCAGCAACTTCGCGCGGCCTCGCCCGCGGCGCCGAGCCTCGGCCCTCGCGCCGGCCCGGCCCCGCCGCCCGCCCGCCCGCCCGCCCGCCCGCGGCCTCCGGCGCGGCGCCCTCACCGTTGCAGAACTGCAGCAGCGAGGACGTGTCATAGAGGCTGCTGTAGCTCGAGAAGCCGTCCTCCATGCTGAGGCCGCCGGCCAGCCCGCTCCGCTCCCCGGCCGCGCCGCCGCCGCTCACCCACACACTGAGCCCGGGCCGCGGCCGGCGCTGGCGCTGGGGCCGGCCCTGCTGTGGCGGCGGCTGCTGCCGGTCACCATGGCAACCCCGGGCCCGCCGCCGCCGCCGCCGCCGCCGCGCGCTCCCCGGGCCGCGCACCGAGCGCCGGGCCACCCGCCAGGGGGCGCCGCGGCGGCGGAAGGGCCGAGCGGGAGGCGGGACGTGGCGGGGCGGGGCCGGGCCCGGCCTCCCTCTCCGCCCCCCCGGGGCCGGCCTCCCTCTCCGCCCCCTCGGCCGCCCTCTGCGCCCTGAGGGGAGGGCGAGGTGCTGGGGAGCCTCGGCCGCCGCGCCCCCCTCGGTCCCCCTGGCCGCCTTCCTCCGCCGAGCGAGGGCCGGGGGCGGGCGCGGGGACAAAGGGAGAGGCCGGGAGAGCCGCAGCCACGCGGAGGGGCGCCAGGTCCTCGCCCAGGGGGCGCAGCCCGTCGGCAGGGCGGGGCGGGGGCCTCGACGGTGACCCCCGGCCGCCAGCAGCATGGGCCGGGCGGGGAAGTCCTCCCTGGCCCTGGGGACGGCCTGGGGTGACCCCTCCCCGGAGCCAGACCCGGCCCGCCGGCAGCTCCAGAACCAAACATGGGCAGCTGGGGAGCCTTTTCAGCTCTTTCCACCTCCGAGCAGCTCCACTTTTGGCCGCGTCCCCCGAGGCGCGCCCCTCTTTCCACTTGTTTTTCCGCTGCAGCAGGGCCTTGCCTCCGGGTTTGTAACTCGCGTCAACTATTGCTCACACGCCCAAAAAGATGCTGCTTCCTACTTCCAAAGAGGCCACCCTAATATGGGGCTGGAAACTGCCGCGGTTAAAAGCACGGTGGAAGCCCTCCAAGTTAAAACATGCACGCTCTTCTTTCCCCGGAAGACCAGGCCCTCGGACGCAACTTTGTCGCACTGCAGGCTTGTTCACTTGATCCCTGCATGACCTCAGGAAATCTGTTTGTTCTATCCCAGAAAGAGGCAAAGAGTTAGGACAAATAGGAGAGGAAGAGAAACACACCCACACATACAAATACTAGATCCATCATTTGAGCTTCCCTACCCACGCTCTGAAGTAAAGATGGCGGTAACAGGAGAGGAAGCAACGTACATAAACATATATTTTTTTTTTATATGAATAGGGTGATCTAACCCAGGCACAGGCTCGGTCAAGAAGACGGCTGCATAACATCTGTGTTCGTTGTTGCACGATAGCCATGATTCAATTACATGTAAAAGTCCGAAAGGTTTCAAATTGGTATGAGCTTGTATAGGTTGAACACAAGTGGGTGAAAGAAGAACTGAATAAAAAGTTACTCTGAGGGAAATTCGTGGGCCTCCCTGGGGTACAGAGGAGATGGAGGCCTGTCTTCCTAGGACAGCTTTGACATCAGTGGATGGCAGGTCAGGGCCCAGGACTCTGTCACTTTTCCTGTGGCATCTTTAGTGTATGGGTTAGCAAGGACTGCAGTTAGATGCTGTGGGCAGAGGGGAGAGGTCTAAGACCCGATTCCTGTCCTAGGCAGGGACACTGAGCACAGAAAGAGGGATTGTTCGTGGGAAGAAGAAGGGAAGGAGAACATTGTGGGTGGAGGCCGAAGGGCCACAGGTGCTGTTGGCTTGGAGCAGGACAGCAGGAAGGACACTGTTAGTGATCAGTGGAAGAAAGGAGGAACAGGGCCTCTGGACAGGCCAAGAGAGCCAGCCTGATGTGAGTTGGCGGATCACATTGCAGACAAGAACTAGGGATGGGCTGAGACAAGGGCTGGGTACGAGAGGCCCGGACAGCCTGCAAGGAGTCTGAACCAGACCTGGCAGGAGATGGAGGGACCCACAGAGGTTTTCACGCTGGAGCTTTCACGCCGGAGCTGAATCTGGGTGTGACCTGGCCTGCAGGGGCCAGGGTCTGGAGCAGACTAGGTCTGTCTGCAATGCTCCAGAAACAAGGCACTGGGGCTCGGACAGTAAGAGGAAAACTGTCCTTAGGACCATGTGGCTGGGTGCAAAGCATCCAGTTAGAAACGCCCTGTAGCAACTGGAGAGCTGTGGAAGCTGTCAGTAAAGAGGTGGTACCTGAACTCTCAAAAGAAGACAATGGAAAGACAGAGGAGCGGGGCAGAGCCTTGGAGAGAGAATTCTGAAGGAGCAGCCACAGAGGCAGAGAAATCTGCAGAAGGTATCTCAGAAGCCAAGGGCACGAGCGCTTCAAGGCAGTGGGAGAAATCACGAGGTCCTCTGCAGAAGTGGCTGAGGTGGACAAGGCTGAGAAAGGCCCTTCCACGTGGTGGCAGAGGGCTCCCAAGTGACCTTGGCCTCTTGGCAAGGCGGTGAGTTGGAAGCTGGGTTGCTGGACATCAAAGGGAGGGTCCATTTGGCAGGAAAAGGAAATGGGGCCAAAGACAGGGCAGAGGTGGCAGGAGGGTCAGGTAAAGAGCTCCCCTGCCCAGTACAGGTGCATCTTTGCATCTCCAAGTTGAGAGCCAGGTGCTATGGACAAGGGACCATCAAGGGTGGGACTTAACACACCCAAACCCAGGTGGACAATTTTCTCTGCCTTTCTCTGTTTTCCTATCTCTCCCTCTTTACCCCCTTTATTCCAATCTTTCCATCACCCATCTGTCAGTCTGTCATACTGTGGTGGCTTGCATGTTGCTATGATGTTAGAAGCCATGCCATCGGTATTTCAGATACCAGCAGGGTCACCTATGGTGGACAGGTTGCAGCAGAGCTTTCAGACTAAAACTGACTAGGAAGAAGGGCCTGGCAATCTACTTCCAAAAATTACCCAGTGAAAACTCTGTGGATCACAATAGACAATAACTGTTTGATACAGCGCTGGAAGATGAGCCCCCTTAGCTGGAAGTTACTCAAAATAGACAGTGGCCACAACAACGGACTCCAGCATATCAACAAAAATGAAGATGGCCCAGGACCGGGTAACATTTTGTTCTATTCTACGTGGGGTCACCATGAGTTGGAGCAGACTCAGTGGCAACTAACAATTCCAGTCTTCGTGCTTTCTCTATTCCGCTTTGCAGCTTCATAATTTAGGATCTGTTGGCCAATTGGTGTAAAAAACTGATGTGCGGCATCCTTGAACTTGGAAAGGATGTGATAATCATAAACAAATTGTGAAAAGAAGGTTCTCTTTAAGAACGTTAATATTCCTAATTTGTAATGTTAAAGATATGATATTTGGTGGCCCCAACTAAGAAAGGTTAGGGAATAAAGAAGATTCCAAAATGGGAGAGGAGAAATATGTCTAAAAGTTTGGCTGTAAAACTGGGCTGGAGATTTTCTTAGGAGACTTGTTACTTCTACTGGAGACAAATGACAAAAACACAATTCAGAACTCAGTCTATTTGCTTTTGAAATGATAAAGATCATTTTTATACCCTTAACCTAGAGTATGAAACCACTATGTTTTTTCCACAAGGGTAAAAATCTTACCCCGAGGGAAAAAAAAAAAGCAAAATTTAGCATCATTACAAGGATGGGCACCTGAAGTCAATTAGATACAATCAACACAGCATTAAAAAATATCTATGGAGAAAGCTCAAGAAAAATCTCTGAAAACTTAATGAATAATGTGTGGTTTCGCTGCCCAAACATCTTAACAGGCTGTTATCTCATGCCATTTTTAGATTACTTATGGCCTGGGTCCAAAAAACTGTTGTCATTGTAATAACTGATGTGCCCTCTTTAGGACGTTGTAACCACAGCCTTCAGTGGCGTTAATAGTAGCATTTGTACAACATAGAAAAACAGAAGGAAAAAAGGAGCTCTGTAGCCTTTATTCAAAGAGAAGTAATAAAAACTAACCAGAAACGTGAGGCCTCATGCATCTGTTGTTTAATTCAACAATTCTCCAAAAATAGCTCCAGAGTGCCAGGCCCTGGGCTGGAGGCTGGGAATCCAGCCCACAGAACGCAGTGATTTCCAGACTGCAGGTGATGGCTCATTTAAAAAAAAAAAAAAACATAAAAAACTGTGGCCATCAAGGGGATTCCAACTCATGGCGGCCCCATGTGTTTCAGAATAGAACTGCACTCCATAGGGTTTTCATGGCTGTGACCTTACGGAAGCAGGTTGCCAGGCCTTTCTTCCGTGGCACTTCTGGGTCAGTTTGAACCACCAACCTTTCAGTTAGTAGCCCAGTGCTCAATCATTTGTGCTACCCAGGATGGTTCATTGGTGGTGGGTAAAATCAGTTTCAAGGGTCACAATCAGCACTTTAAAATGAAGTGGAAGAAAAGATAATTACAGTGAGTTAAACATCGTAAGAACAAGTATTTTTACTGGAAACCTGGGTCTTTATGAGTGTGCCACATTGAGATGTGGAATGTATTTCTCCCTGTAGGCCACAGTCAAAGTCTGAGAAGCACTAGGTGTGAGACAAATAATCATAGAAATGAACGAATGAAGGCAAATGGTGAAAGTGCTAGGAAACAGACAGAGGGAGAATTTCAGATTATTCTCTATAAAATGAGAGATAATCACAGGTTCTTAGCATCAATAAAGAACATTAAACATGGTCTCCAACTTGCCTGCCAATGCAGTGATCTTTTCCACAATGTCCCTGATAAATGATTGCTTAGCTCATTTCGAAGCAGAAGGACTCAAATCATTAAAAAGATTGTTTATTTTTATCCCAAATCGCCCCCTCTCTCCCCTCAATGTCCCTCCTTGATCCTTGTTTGGTAGGTCAATTTAATCTCCTTATTATCCTGGTTCAGGCTTCTGTCTGTTTGGAGTTGTAACAGCCTGTGTCCTGGTTTTCCTGGTTTCATTACTCTGAAGTTAATGAGGGCTTCTTGTTGTAGTTAGCTGCTGTCCAGTTGGCCCCCGACTCATGGCAACCCCGTGTGTTACAGAGGTGTAAAAATGGCGTGGTGGAGGTGTCTGACCTCCTCTAACTTCACAAGGGGGAAGGAGAATCAAGATCAACAGACCAAGGCTGATTCCTATGAGGCGGAGGTCAGACATGCCTTCTCTCAGCCCTTTTTACCAATTTGGACGCCATCTGTCCCTCCCTCGGCACTCTCTACTTCTCTGCAGGTTGATAATTCATTACAATGGCCACATAGGACTCACAGACAATATTCAAGATTATGGGTTTATTAGGGAAGTGAACGGTTACAATTCAGGTTCAGGAACGCTCAGGGTACAGCTCTTGCAATCAAGACAGCCTCTTCTCAGACATGGCCGCAGGCAGGTTTCTCCCTGTCCCTTGGCCCTTCAGCCCCTCTCCCGGGCCTCTGCCCTGCTCAGGCAAGCGTTATAAAGCTCTTTTAGTTCTGCTGATAAGTGCCGAGAGGCACCCCGCTCCGCCAGTAAGCCTCCTATTCAAAGGCGCTCAGCTTTCTCTCTCCATGGGCCCGGAAGCCCACCACACCACGTCCTACCGGTCCCCTGGTTCTGCTGCCGCTGTTCTCTGCCACTTCTCACAATCTCCAGCATCACAGCTGTCCCTCTCTACCCTATTACAGCTCCTACTCTCTCTCTCTCTCCATTTAAGCCTAGCAGGAGGGCAAAACAGACCAATCCCCTCGCTAGGGCTCCATGCACCTCATTTACATAGTCCCACCCAGTCATTGGGTGGGAGTTACAAAGACTATGGCTAGAACGGCCACATTAAGTAATTCACTGCACCATAGAGAGAACTGCTCCATAGGATTTTCTTGGCTGGAACAACGGTGCACAACAACAGCCATCCTTACCGAAGCAGATCTCCCAGTCTTTCTTTGGAAGAGCAGCTGGGTGGGTTCGAACAGCCAACCTTTTGGTTACCAGCCAATTGCAAACTGCTTGCGCCACCCAGACTCCAAAGGGAGGTTTAACTGATATTTTGTTCTCTGGTATCTACTGTGTTAAGTCCAAACATCTTGGTATGGACTTTAAGTCTCTCCACTTGTATGCCACAGATGCTACCGTCTTGGGCATCCAACAAGTGCCTGTCATACCACAGTGCTTCAAACTCTTGCTCACAGCTCTCAGACATGCCATACATTTGAACACTTTGGCCTCGGGCATGCGTTCACCAGTCCTGAGGGCCCGTCTTCCCTCCCGGCCAGCATGGAAGCTACCCTGTCTTTGGTCATCTAGCTCTGAAGTCACAAGCAATCCTGTCCTCCTCTGCCAGCCCACCCCGTCTGCAGGTATGTCACCCTATCCTGTACGACAAGCCGCCTCACCTTGTAGAAACTTGTGTGTGTGTGTGTGTGTGTCTCTTCCTCAAGAGATCGCAGGCAGTCTCTGATTTATGACATATTTGAGTTATGACAAGCTGCACTTTTTGCTAAAGTTGATAGGCAGATTCGGGAAGTAGTGAAATGTTGCCATAAAATATATGAAGAAAAAAAGGAAAGGACCAAACAGACGACTCTCACTAATTTTCTGACTAGGAGCACCATCCTCATGCCCTGGAATAATTCAGGTGACCCAGAACCTTCCTCAGTGGAGTTATTACCGGAACTGACAAAATGCCAACGTGGTCCAACTCTTTTTCATCGCGGAAGTATTTTTTAGGATTTGTGTATTTTTTTATGTCTGTGTGTATGGTTGGCAGTTCAAATCCACCAGGCGCTCCTTGGAAACTCTGTGGGGCAGTTCTACTCTGTCCTATAGGGTCGCTATGAGTTGGAATCGACTCGACGGCAGTGGGTAGGTTTTTTTAATGTATTAAAATATACCTGTAAGTTTATATGTAATGTTTCCAACCCCCAAAGACAAATAAAGATCAGATTTATAAAGATACTGATAATAAAAGGTAATAATTATGAAAATTTGAAAAAGAGATATTCAGCTTCCATCAGAACCGACTTAAGATGGAGTCGTTGGAACGGAACCTTGTCATTAAGTCGAGAACTACCTGTATATATGTCTCTGATACCATCATGCTTGACACAGTGTTGGCATAACTGGCGGTAAGTGAATACTGAGTGCATGAGTGAGCGAATAAGTGAAAGAACGTTCTGGAAGAAATCAGTTGCTCACCGCACATGACAGACTTTCAAATGCTTTATCATCTTCTCCAGGATAAAGTTCTCCATTTCCTCTTTGTCTGCATAGATGCCCCACCCAGCTAGGTTCTTTTCTTCTGAATCTTAGTACCCAGACTGGATACAATAATCCCAGAGGACTCTGACCAGCACTAGGTGGCATTTCCTTTAGTAACTTAGATATTATAATTCTATTGATGCAACTGAAGTTTGTATTGATTTTTTTTTTTTTTTTTTTGAGCAGCCAGGATATATACCATTGGCTCATATTGAACTTCTGGTCAATTATAAACCTATCTGTCTTTTTCAAATGAACTGCTGTTGGGTCTTCTTCATCCTGTGCCGATCTGATTGATTTTCTGAAAAATCTAAAACAGGATTTATCTTTACCCCTGTTAAATGTCATTGTGTTGGTTTCAATCCGTCATTTTAGCCAACCAATATCTTTTAAGCTCTTAAATCTGACATCTAACATATCAGTGTTTTGACAGCAGCCAATGTGCCACGATAAACCCTTGAACATCTTCCTTATCCATGTAATCGGCAAACACATTAGTGGGCAGGGTGAGGTGGAGTCTAGGAACAGCCTTGGAGACAGATTGCAGGCAGCATCTCTACTGATCTGTTTGTCAGTACTCTGGACATGTTTGCCCAACTAAATATGAAAGCCCCCCAGTTGTGTTCACCAGTCTAATGTGTTCACCAGCCTATTTTTCTCTGTATTGTCCACAAGGATTCTGTGCTTTGTCAATCACGTTTGGTAATGATGCCATGAAAAGGGCCAGCTAAGTTGGTTTGACTCAGTAACCACCTTTCCTGTCCAAGCGTTTACATGCTAGCTCTTCAAAGATCTGTTAAACTCTTGCTCAGAACCAGTATCCATATCAAACTTATAATCTGTGTTTTCCAGAATCCAACCATTTCTGCCTTTTTGGAAAATTATGACATTTTTTCATTCCCATTTTGTGTGGCTCCCGTCTGGCAGAATTAGAGCTCATTTGCTGAGGCCTATTTTTTTTTTTTTTTTTTAGAGGATACAGTCACAGACACTAAGTGGTCCCTTGTCATCACTTGTCAATCTTGGGCTCTTGACAATTCCTTCCAAGGAGTGTTTTTCTACCCTTCCCAGTTTTCCTATCATTTTCTTTATTGGAGAAAAAAGAAATCTGTAGAGCCAAGTCCTAAATATGCAGGCTGGCTGGCTTTCAGGGTCCTCCAGACCACCGCCCACCCTCACCGGGCAGCTCCAGCTCCTCCAGCTCACACCCATTCAACCCACTCTGCCTTCCCTTTTCCAATCCTCCCCCCATCCCCATTGTCTGTTCTTGGGCCTCGCTTGTGTGATCCCTGCTGTTGGAAATGTCCTCGCACCCAGTTTGTGAAGCCGGGTTCAGATGCTACTTCCTCCAATCCCACCAGAGTCCCTGCCTCCCTTCTTGGATTGAGCCCGGCAGGCAGCCAGTCCCTTTTATCTGTTGGACACCAACTTTCCTTTTGTCATGTAGAAGCTGGACTGTAATCGTGGTGGGGGCAGGGCCCTCTCTTCACTCCATTCATTCTTCCGCAGCAGCCAACATGGCGTCTTTATAGCGCTCACCCTGGCCTGCCCCTGGCTGGAGACCCCATGTGTGAATACCCATCTGCAGCTTATCTTATAAGGGGGAGGCGTCCTTAGCCTGATGAGCCCAGCTCCTTGACTACCTACGCCACACCTGGCCAGGTTGGCCTGGGTCGGGAGGCCTAGATGTGATAAAGACAGACTTATCCAGGACCTCTGCAGCTTTATCATCTTATCACAAAAATAGTGACACTGCCGAATCATGAAATCCAGAGCCTTGCCTCAGATGATTTGCATAATAGCTCAAACGGATATGAAAGCTCTTTATTATCTGAGAAGCCTGTGGCCTTTTCCCCCTGGTAGGTTATTCACTCAAAAGCATTCGTAATGATTTGCATCGATCAAAAGGATTTATGTATTTTGAAGTGTCTGAAGTGAAGTGGAAAATTAAAAGCAATATTTGGCTGGTTTTCTCTTTTTACAATGTCATTCTGCTTAGGAAACTCAGCGTTGTAATTTTCTCTGGTTTATAGAGTAATGCAGGTACTTCGGGAGATTGCAAACCAGCTTCCGACTGCAGTATCTCCACTGAACAAAGTTATTTTCAGGAATGTTTGTTTGTTTGCTCCATGGTGTTCCCCATAAGGCTTTATGGTGGCTCTTGGCGTACCACTGACAAATCACAGAGAAAGTAAGCGAATAATAGGGCAACAACTTCTCCCGGGGTGCGTGGGACCGTCCTGATTTTTGCCTAGTTTCCCAGGAGATCATAAGCAGTGCCCCCTTTGACTCTGGTTTGGATGATAAGTTATACGGTCATCCTAGATAATATGGAAAGATTTAGAACCTATCCATACTGAGTATTGAAATTAAAAAATTACACTCATATGGGTAAACTTAAAAATGCCATCACAAGCTGCTGCAGAGCATCCAAGTTGCAATAAACGAGGAGACATTACCATAAATCTGCATATGCATCAGGACAATCAAGTGAAAGACTCACTTCTGAGGCTTGCCTGGCTCCTACCCACCACCCTCATCACAGATGTTTTCATCCTGGTGGTCTGGGGACATCACGTTGTTGTTGTTAGCTGCAAACCATGGCAACCCCACGCACAACAGAACGCAATGCTGCCTGGTCCTGTGCCACCCCCATGATGGGTTGAGTCTCGTATGGTTGTGACCCATAGGGCTTTCTCTAACTGGCTGATTTTTGGAAGTAATCACCATGCCTTTCTTCCAACTCTGTCTTAGTCTGGAAGCTCTGCTGAAATCCTGTTCAGAATCTTAGCAACACAAAAGCCCCCCACTGACAGATGGGTGGTGGTGCATTGGCCAGGAATTGAACCCAGGTTTCCGTCACAAAAAGTGAGAGCTCCACCACTGAACTACCAATGACTCCAGAGAAACAGAAAATTGTATAAGAAAGGAAACCTAATTACATACTGTATGGCTTAATTGTGAATAGTGTTGTGTAGACACAATAATATAAACACACAATGCTCACATAAAGAGTTATGACTTAACTCTATTGGGAGGCTGCTTGGAAGCGTGTGCGTATAAGCACTCATGTTTGTGTTTGTGTGTGTGTGTGTGTGTGTGGGCACACACGTGGGTGGTGGTGAGTATGCGCAGGGGGTGACGTGACAGAGAACTATGTTCCCATCGTCTGTGGTGGGACAGGAACAGAGACTGAGTGCCTGCACCTGAAAAGTCGGAAAGTAGCAGTGTACGCATGTTATTCCAAGAAAAAGAAATGCCTACCAAAGGGACAGATGACGTACCTGGGAGTGGCAGTTACCTCTGGGAAGTGAGAATGTCGGGGTGGCACGGGAGGTGGGGGGACTGCTTTTTTGTAAGAAGCCTAATTGAAGGATTTGCATTTTTAAAGTACGTACATGTATGACTTTGATAAAAATTCAAATTGAATTTAAAATCGTGTGCGTTTTTATCTAACTTCTTGAGCTTCGATTTATTTTATTATTATTATTTTCATTTGTTCATTGACTTGTTCATTCTACAGACGTTTGCTGCGAACTTTCTGTCTGCCAGGAAACTGAGGGGTCGAGAATGAAGTCTCAATTCCTGCCCCTCTGGGACCCTTCCTTTGATTGAAGAAAACTACAAGAGGTTAAAGATCAATATGTCTTTTTATTTTATTTTGCCTAGTACATGGGTTTCTGAAGAAGAAGGAATTCTACTTTGTAACCAGTGTAAATAGTGGGGCAATGCGTGGCTGAAGCTTTCAATGTAAAACAGATCTTATGATAAAACTTTCAGAAAAAAAAAAAATCCCACACGGTACATCAATGTGTAAACTCACATTTTCATATATTTGCCATTCTAGTGACAAATAGATGTGCCGCTGGGAAAGGTGGCTTGGGGACAAATTTATGGCCAGCGCGTTACTGTTTGGGAAGAGGGGAATTCACTCGTAACGAATATTACTAATGAGGACAAATTAGAATTCATTTATAAACCATGAACTGAGATGTGGTCCTTAATGACATTTTGTGCATCCTTAAAGATGTGACTTAGTGATTAAAAACTAACTATCCAATAAACAGAGCCCTGGTGGAGCAACGGTTGAGAGCTTGGCTGCTGACCAAAAGGTTGGCAGTTCAAATCCACCAGCCACTCCTTGGACACCCTATGGGGCAGTTCTACTCTGTCCTATAGGGTCGCTATGAGTTGGAATCAAGTTGATGACAATGGTTTTGATTTTGGTTTATTCAATAAGCATGACTGGAAAATGTTCAGCTATACATGCTTGGGATTCTACATTAGTTAATTTCACAGGCTTTCCCGTTTCCTCCATGTATAAAAGATATAATGGCTTCCTGTCAGCTTCACCTGTAAGAACATGACTGAGACTGACTCACTGTCGGGTCGATTTCGACTTGTCTTTTGTGTATGTAATATACGAACACCTGGGTTACGTTCAAAGGTTGTATTTTTGCTTATAGGACATTTTATTGCACCAAATCGGAGTGGCAGGAAGCTATTCTCAGAAGATAGCAGTAGTTCAGAAAACCAACTGTTTTAGCTGGAAGAATATAAACATAAGTTGTATCAGGAAAATTCGCTGTGAAAATGCCTCCCTCCCACATGTTACCTTTTGTGCCTTGATGGATCCACAAGATGTTTTGTTCTAAGTCCTTGTTGCCGTTCCAGCACAGCACCGCCATCATGCAGGAAGGAGACGACACATATAAAGCTATATGTGTGTATTTGGTGGAAACCCTGGTGGCGTAGTTGTTAAGTGCCACAGCCCCTAACCAGAGGGTTGGCAGTTCAAATCTGCCAGGCGCTCCTTGGAAACTCTATGGGGCAGTTCTGCTCTGTCCTATAGGGTCGCTATGAGTCAGAATCGACTCAACGGCACTGGGTTTGGTTGGTTCTGGTGTATTTGGTGTGCCTTTCACATTGGTGTTAAAATTAAATTAAGTAAAATACACACCACAGTAATGAAAACATAACTTCCACAGTGTGGCCAGTTCGGTCTGCTAAAGACCTAAGCCCCTCACTGCCCAGCTCAGAAGTCCCCAGCGGCCCCCATGGTGTGCTGAAGAGTGAACCCGGCCAGTGAGCCTGCTGCAATGGGGCCAGGCCAGCCTTTCTAGCCTGGGATCCATCATGTCCACCCAGCCTCAGCCTACTTGTCCACGAAAAAGACTACTCTGTGTTCTCTGGATAAGCCCCCACTCCTTCTCATCTCAGGCTTTGCTTGTGCTGTCCCTTCCCATGGCTGCCATAATCCTAGATGCCATCCCTCGACATTCAATTCAATAGCCACCTACTCTGAGAATCCCACCCCTCCCTCCTTCTTCTCTCCCTCTGAATCCCTTGGGGCCTAGTACTTTTCTAAACCCATTGCTATCGAGTGGATTCTGACTCGTGGCAACTGCCCGTGTGTCAGAATAGAACTGCACTCCATAGGGCTTTCAATCTTACAAAAACAGATTGCGGGGTCTTTCTTCTGTGGTGCCTCTAGGTAGATTTGAATCTCCAAACTTCCAGCTAGTAGCTGAGGGCAAACTGTTTGTACCAATCAGTAATTTCTCTTTTTTTTTTTTAGGTGTATAGTTCTCCTTCCTGGCCTTGCCTGGTTCACTCACTGGGCTCTGCACCCCTGAGAACAGGGACTGGATTCCTCTCTGATGGATCTGACTTGAACACAGAACTTTGTGCATATTTCCAGTTTCCTGTAATTTTTCAAGGTGGCCGTGATGCTCTGCCTGCATGTCACAGGCAGCGGGCCCACAAGCCACTTCCCTAATTATATAACTGCTTTAAAACGCACGTCACTATCAGAAGAGGGACAACCTGTTCTTTTTTCTTCCTTCCTTCCTTCTTTCCTTCCTTTCTTCCTCTCTCCCTCCTTTCTTCTTTGTTTCCTTCCTTCCTTTCTTTTTGCATTTTGTAACCAGAAAAACTCTTTCTGATCACTGCACTAGTTTCCATTTTAAGCTAATTAGTAAATTGCATTTTTGGCTCTTTAACTGGCTGGGTTAAATTTAGCTCATCTTTTCCCTTTAAGTCAAGCTGTCAGTGGGATTTGCAATTAAATTTTTCCTTCTCAGCTCTCTTTCCCGTTCACAGAGTGCTGGCAGTGTATCCCCTCCTGCAGCCCTTCCTCCCAGCTTCTCCCCTGCCCAGGGCTGCAGGGACCAATGAGCACAGCTGACAACCTCGGAGTGCCCACAGGCAGCAGGGCACACACCCATGGCAGCAGACCCCCCCTCAGCCAAGCAGCTGAGCCCCCAGGCTCCAACAGGGTGATTGAAAATAAGCAGCAGCCCCCAGACCAGGGCTGGAGGAGGGTCCTGGAGGGCCCCTGATGGCCAGATGTGAGCCCTTCAGCGGCTGGACCTGGGGAAACTGAGGGGGCCTGGAAGAGGAGCAGGGTGGGGGGCAGGGAGGGAGAGAGCACTGGGGAAGGAGTGGCGGGACAGTAGCTAAACACTGAGCATTACAGAAATACTTCCATATCCTAACAATCACAACGGCCAAACCAGGTGGGCCAGCTGACTCGGGGCCCTGCCAGCTCCAGAGATGCCTGGAAGCAGTCCCCTTGAGAAGCCTCAGTTTGGTGGAGAGGGTGGACATGTGTGAATAAAGAGGCCACAGGCCACCCACCACCCACTACGCAGCTATCTCTGAGGGCCAGGGACAGTGCCCCTGCCCCTAGGACTCCACGCTCTTACCTCCAAGCCCTCTGCTTCCCTCCCTCCACTCTCTGTCCCTCAGTGGGCTCTTCTGCAGGCCCAGCCCTTCCTTTTCAGCCCCCAAGCAGGGCCCAGAGGTCCCCCCACCAGCAGCCCAGCCCCTCAGCAGGACAGACCTGGGTGGGAGTGGGGAGATGCTCACCCAGCCTCCGTCCGCAGAAGAAAGACACCAAGACAGGCCTTCCTGGGTGAGCAGCGGCAGCCCCTCCTCCAGGGGAGCTGGGTGGCACAGGCTGGCTTTATGAACAGAGTGCTGCGTCCCACTTCTCTCGTGGCCATCAGGCACAACGGGCTGGCTGACTTCCAGGAAGGGAGTCAGTGCTGTCCATTATGTAGGCACTAATGGGTCTCAGAAAGAGCCCTGTGGCATGGTGGTTAAGTGCTCCGCTGCTAACCAAAAGGTTAGTGGTTCAAACCTGCCAGCCGCTCTGAGGGAGAAAAACATGACAGTCTGCTTCTGTAGAGAGCTTACAGCCTAGGGAACCCTATGGCTCAGTTCTACTCTGTCCTATAGGGTTGCTGTAAGTCGGAATCACCTCGACCACAATGGGTTTTTTTTTTTTTTTTTGGAATGGGTCTCAGGGCCTCTGAGCACCAGGCTTCTGTGCTTGGCCACAAGACCCTGCATATCTGGGTGATGGCAAGTAGGGCAGACAGGGTCGCCTCTGGGGACCTGCAGCCCAGCGAGTGATGTGGGCTTAGTGGCCTGTCCACTGGGCAGAGAGGTGGATCTGGGAGCTTGGGCTGTCTTTGCCATCAGAGCAACTTGGAATTTCAGCTGAGCATTACCTGTGGATAAACTGGAAAGCCTTATCCCTCTCCCAGCCACGTAATCCTAGGCAAACGTCCCCTTCCTCTCCAGGCCTGACACCGGAGGGAGGTGACTTCTCTGACCTCCCGGTGTCTCCCCAGCCCTGACCTTCTGTGGCCCTCGCTGAGTCAGAGGCTTTGAAATGCCTGTCCACGGAACAGTAAGGAAAAATGTGGAGTGAGTTTTTCATGAAATGAAACATATTTAATTTCAGGGCTCTGCTGTATTCTGGGAAACGCCGGTGGCATCATAGTGGTTAAGAGCTATGGCTGCTAACCAAAAGGTCGACAGTTCAAATCCACCAGGCACTCCTTGGAAACTCTGGCACAGTTCTACTCTGTCCCATAGGGTCATTATGGGTCAGAATCGACTCGACAGCAACAGGTTTGGTTTTTGCTCTATTCTGAGATTGTTCTTTTGGTGATAAAATAGCATTTCTTTCATGAAATGATGACTGAGTCAATGGGCATTATTTTTAAACTTCCTTATTTAGTGAAAGAAAAAGTTGGTGTTATGGACTAAATTGTGTCCCCCCAAAATATGTAAATATGTGTTGGAATCCTAAGCCCTATATGCGTGGATATGATCCCCTTTTGGGAATACGGTTTTCCTTGTTATGTTAATGAAGCCATAAGAGTGTAGGGTATGTCCTAAACTCAATCAATGCTGAGGTATAAAGAGCAGTATAGACACCAACCCAACCCATTGCCGCCAACCCTATATACAGGACAGAGCAGAACGGCCCCATAGGGTTTCCAATGAGTGGCTGGTGGACCTGAAGTGCCGACCCTTTGTTAGCAGCCGAGCTCTTAAACACTGTGCCACCAGGGCTCCAGCATAGACACAGTGACAAGCAAGCACAAACTGGGGAAGATGGATGCCACATGGAGATCACCAACCGAGGAATGCCGCAGCACTAGAAACTGAAAGACAAAAGGATCTTACCACAGAGCCCACAGAAGGAAAGCCTTCTCCAGAGCTGGTGCTCTGAATTCCAACTGCTAGCCTCCTGAACTGAGAAAACTGGTTTCTGTCAGTTAAAGCCATCCACTCACCACATTTCTGTTAGGGCAGCACTAGGAGACTCAGACGGTTGGCAACCTTACATCGCTGCCCTGGGGGCTGGGAAGGCGTCCAAGCCTCCAAATCACCGTTGGGCAGTGAGGTCTTAACTCTGGAGGACTCTCACTTGCGGCTTTGGTCATCGTATGCCCAGGACGGGGAGGGAATACAGTCATGCACAGCAACTATTATGAATAGAATTGTGTCCCTGCAAATATGGATTGGAGCCCTGGCTCCTGTACCTGTAGATGTAATTCTGCTACCTGTGATACAGTGGTTAAGACCTCAGGCTGCTGGCCAAAAGCCAGCAGTTGGAATCTACCTTGGAAACCCTGTGGGGCAGTTCTGCTCTGACCTATAGGGTTGTTATGAGTCGGAATCAATGTGACAGCAACAGATTTGGGTTTTTTTGTTTTTTTAATGTTAGTGAAGTCATTCCAGAGTAGGTTGGGCCATAAACCTAATTAGTTCTGAGGTATAAAAAGAGCTGAATAGACAGACACACAGGGGGAAGACAGTTGCCATTTGAAAACTCGTCTACAAGCAAATGAAGGCCAAGGATTGTGGACAGCCACCAGAAACTAGGAGAGAGGCCCACAGAAAGAATCAGACCCTGATTTGAACTTTTAGCTTCCAGTACTGTTAGGAAATAAATTTCTGTTCTTTAAAGCCACACCTTATGGTATTTCTGTTACAGCAGCACCAGGAGACTAAGACACCATCTACAGGGACAGCGGTATGACCATCCTGCACCCAGTGTGTTCAGGACACAAAGCCTTCCAGGTCTTGGGCAGGGATGGGAGAAACTCTTGCTTTTGATTCACGCAACAAGCTGTTACAGAGCACCTGCTCCCTGTTAGGAGGGCGTTAGGGCAGCAACGGTCAAGCTGTGGGTTGTGACCCGTTAATGGATCATGAAATCAATTTATCAGAGGATTAAGACCAGCATTCCACTTCTGGTACGAAGGAGAGGACACCTAAAAACCTCCTGCAGACAACATCTACAAACTCTGGACAAAATTTAAAAAACAACTTCCTGAGGGCCCCGGAGAGTGAATGAGAGCAAGGAGGTTTTGGAGCAGCATCAAATCCTAGAGGAATCAATTTGTATGGGGTGAGTTTCACAATTTTGAGGCTTTGCCACATTTGTGGTAGTGGCATGAAATGGCTAAAATTCCAATAGAAGCTTGTTGCTCTTCTGGACAGAAGAACCAGGAGAAGGAGCCTTGGGCAACCAGGGTTGCTGGAGAGTGGGGAGGACCCCCAGAAAGGAGAGAGCCAGAGAAAGGGAGTCCCAAATTTTGTGTGTCAATTCTGCCAAAGTCTCTGGCTGAACCCTAACCCACATATGTGTAAACTAAAAAAACATCAAACCCATTGCCATCGAGTCAATTCCAACTCATAGCGACCTTATAGGACACAGTAGAAGCGGCCCACAGGGTTTCCAAGGAGCAGCTGGTGGATTTAAACTATTGATCTTTTGGTTAGCAGGCAAGCTCTTAACCATTATTCCACCAGAGCTGCCCATATGTGTGAGGTATATTAAAGGAAGTCTGAACCAAGATCTGAGCCTCTACCTTCCACGAGTATGATATAGTTTGCAGTTTTAGTCTAATAAAGTTAATTTCCTGCTAAAACAGAAACATCAACACTCTTCAGAAAATATCACAGAATTCAGAGTCTCCACAACAGAACATTCACAATTTCTGGGATACAATCTAACATTACATATGAAGATCAGGGAAAATGTAACTCATTCACAAGAAAAAAGCTAGTCAACAGATACCAATCCCAACTTGACCCAGATGTTGGAATTCTCAAACAAGGACTTTAGAGCAGCTGTTATAATTATACTCAGTGAGGTAAAGGAAAACATGCTCTAATAAATAAAAAAGGTAGGAAATCTCAACCGAGTAATATAAAATATAAAAATGAACCAATTGGCAGCATTATTCACAATAGCCAGAAAGTGAAAACAATCCAAATACTCCTCAATGGATGTAAACATAATATCATATGCCATACAATGGAATATTAATCAGTCGTAAAAATAAATGAAGTACTGATACATGCTACAACGTATGAATCTTGGAAAAATTATGCTGAGTAAAACAAGACAGTCCCCAAAGGCCACTTATTGCATGATTCCACTTCTATAAAATATCCAGACTAGGTTGCTCTAGAGAGACAGAAAGTAAGTTAGCGATTGCCAGGGACTGGGGGCAAGGAGGAGTGGGGTGATTGACTGCTAATAGGTATTGGGTTTCTTTTTGGGGTAATAAAAATGTTCTGGAACTAGTGATGATGGTTGTACAACTTTAAGAATATACTAAAGAACTACTTAATGGTACACTTAAAAATAAACTAAAAGATATGGACTAAATGGAAATTTCAGAACTGAAAAATATAATATCTGAAATGAAAAAAATTCGCTGGATGGACTCAGTTGCAAAATGGAAACGGTAGAGGAAAAATTCAGTACACTTGAAGACAGATGAAAAAAAAAATTATCCAATCTGGAAAAGAACAAAATGAGCAGATATTCAGGGCATATGGGACAATATCAAAGGACTTTTTTTTAAAGTCCTAGAATGAGAAGAGAGAGAACAGGGAGAAAAAGCATTTGAAGAAATAATGGCTGAAAATGCCCCAAATTTGGGTAAAAAAAAAAATCACAGATTCAAGAAGCTCAGCAAAATTTCAACAGAATAAATATAAAGAAAACTATATCTCAGCACAACATAGTCAAACTGCTGAAAAACAAAGATATAGGCAAATTCCTGAAAGCAGCCAGAGAAAAATGATGCATTTCCTACAGAGGAGCAATACTTTGAATGGTTGCAGACGTCTCATCAGAAACCAAGAAGGCCAAATATTGTATTTAGTGCTTCTGTTCTACCTCCTAGTCGATTGTGTAGTGCCTGGGTCTTAAAAGCTAGCAAGTGGCCATACAAGTCACAACAATTGGTCTCTATTCTCCTGGAGTAACAGAGGAAGAAGGAGAGTCAGGAATAGAAGGAGGAAATGGAATGTGTAGCTAATTGCCTCCATGAACAACTGTCTCCTTTGCCACGAGACCAGAAGAACTGGATGGTGCTCAGTTACCATTACTTGACGTTTTGATCAAAGATTCTATAAAAGAATCCTGATTAAAAAGGGGAAGATGCAAAACAGAATTTTACATTCCCATAGACTCCAGATTTTCTGGTGCCATTGAGGCTGGATGAACCCCTGAAACTATTGCCCTGAGATAATCTTTAAACCTTAGACCAAAAATATTCTCCCAAGTCTTTTTTGAACCAAACAACAGTTTAGCTTAACTAGTTTAGAATGTCTGCCTTGAGCATTGTACTGTTTTAAGAACTATCCAGGCTGAGCCAAGATGGCGGAATAGACAGACGCTTCCGGCAAGCCTTCTTTACAACAAAGACCCGAAAAAACAAGTGAAATGAATGTATTTGTGACAAGCTGGGAGCCCTGAGCATCAAAGGCAAGCTTAGACAATGCACTGAGGGGCAGGGGGAAGAAGAGACGTTTAGAAGTGGAGAGGAGTTACCAGACTTGAATCATGGGGAGCCCTCAGGCACCATTCCCAGAGCAGCAGCAGCGTGGGCGGTGGCGGGCTGCTCCTAGCGTTCCACCGCAGTTTCCTCAGGGAGAAGCAGCCAGCCATACAGCCTACTCACACCTCTGGAACCTGAGGAGAACGCACTCTCAGCAAAAGCTAAGCACTTGCGTATATTTTACTGCACCACCCCAACCCCCAAGCCAGCCTCAGCAACTGAATCCCTGGGCCTGAGATAGACCCTGGTGAGCACCTAGAGACATCCTCCCGGCCTTGGGGAAGGAAAAAATTTGCAATTGGGGGGAAAAGATAATTTGCTAGCTCCAATAACTGGGGGAGCTCAGGACAGAAGTGGTTCCTGTCCAGGCATGAACCGTCCATCGACCTTGAGCACCTTTCCCTTCTGCATGGACCTGTGTGGTCCTATTTTGGGGGAATAGGCCCTTGTTGGCAAACTCCAACCATTTCAGCTGTGCAGTGGAGAGGTGGGTGTTTGACGTTTGGCATTGCGTTGCCTATTAAACAAGGTCCTCACCTACCCACATCAGGGACCTAAGGACTGGTAGCTCCACTCAGGTCACCACCCACTTGCGACAGTCGTCCAAAGATAACTGGTACCTCCCAGTCCTTACAACCAAAAACTTTGGGTGCTCATGGTCCCTCTGCAGAACCTACTCACCAGCATGCTCTAGGCAACAGAGATGCGTTTTCCTCAGAGACACTTTGGGGTCAGTTCTCAGCCCCCTGCCTTGTTCAGAGTGTGGCCCCCTGCTGCAATCAGATACTGGTATATACACCAATCACCCCTGCCCCTCTAAGACTGTAGGACAGAACCTGTACCCCACACATAATGATTGGCTACCTGGAAACTTGAGCTGAATTCACACAAGAAAACTGAATGGACTCCTAGACTGATATACCGGATAACACCTCTAGCCAGCTGGCGACAGGACACCAGAGCTCCAAAGGTGAAAATAATCAAGCTAGCTCACTTAAGCAACCCATAGGGGTATACCAAAACAAAACAAAGCAAGCAGCTATGACACAGTAAGCAACCATAAACTAATACAATAACTTACAGATGGCTCAGAGACAACAGTCAATATCAAGTCACCTAAGGAAACAGGCCATGATCACCTCAACAGGCTCTCAAAACAAAGAATCCAGGGATCTTCTAGATGAAAGTGCATTCCTGGAATTACCAGACAGGAATACAAAAGTTTAATATACAGAACCCTTCAAGACATCAGGAAGTAAATGAGGCAATACGCAGAACAAGCCAAGGAACACACAGATAAAGCAATTGAAGAAATTATAAAGATTATTCAGGAACATAATGAAAAGTTTAATAAGCTGGAAAAATCCATAGACAGACAGCAATCAGAAATTCAGAAGATTAACAATACGATTACAGAAGTAGACAACTCGATAGAAAGCCAGAGAAGCAGAATTGAGTAAGTAGAAGCTAGAATTTCTGAACTCAAAGATAAATCGCTTGGCACTAATATATTTGAAGAAAAATCAGATAAAAGGATTTTAAAAAATGAAGAAACCTTAAGAATCATGTGGGACTCTATCAAGAGAAATAACCTACGAGTGATTGCAGTACCAGAACAGGGAGGGATAACAAAAAATAGAGAAAATTGTTGAGGATTTGTCGGCAGAAAACTTCCCTGATATTGTGAAAGATGAGAAGATATCTATCCAAGATGCTCATCGAACTCCACATAAGGTAGACCTGAAAAGAAAGTCACCAAGACATATCATAATCAAACTCGCCAAAACCAAAGAGAATTATAAGAGCACCGAGGGGTAAACGAAAAGTCACCTACAAAGGAGGGCCAATAAGAATAAGCTCGCACTACCCAGCAGAAGTCATGCAGGCAAGAAGGTAATGGGATGACTCATTTAAAAAATTGAAGGAAAAAATTGCCTGCCAAGAATCATATATCCAGCAAAACTGTCTCTTAAATATGAAGGTGAAATTAAGACATTTCCAGGTAAACACAAGTTGAGGGAATTCATAAAAACCAAACCAAAACTACAAGAAATACTGAAGGGAGTTCTTTGGTTAGAAAATCAATAATATCAGGTATCAACCCAAGACTAGAACACTGGGCAGAGCAACCAGAAGTGAACCCAGACAGGGAAATCCAAAAAAACAAAGTAAGATTATTTTTTAAAAAGCCCAAAACAGGGTAACAGCGATGTTATTATATAAAAGAAGACAACATTCAAATAATAAAGAGGGACTAAGAAATGTAATCATATACCTTCCATATGGAGAGGAAGATATGGCTATACAAAGAAAAAGTTAGTTTTAAATTTAGAAAAATAGGGGTAAATAACGAGGTAACCATAAAGGAGACAAACTATCCTACTCATTAAAATAAAATACAAGGGAAAAATACAGACTCAGCAGAAACAAAATCAACAACAACAAATATGAGGAAAGGACAATATATAAAGAAAACCTACTCAGCACATAAAATCAAGTGGGAAAAAGAAACTGTCAACAACACACAAAAAAAGACATCAAAATGATAGCACTAAATTCATATCTGTCCATAATTACCCTGAATGTAAATGGACTAAATGCACCAATAAAGAGACAGTGGCAGAATGGATTAAAAAGATCCATCCATATGCTGCCTACAAGAGACACACCTTAGACTTAGAGACACAAACTAAAACTCAAAGGATCGAAAAAAATATATCAAGCAAACAACAATCAAAAAAGAGCAAGAGTGGCAATATTAATTTCTGACAAAATAGACTTTAAAGTTAGATCCATTATAAAGGATAAGGAAGGACACTATATAATGATTAAAGGGACAATACACCAAGAAGATATAACCATATTAAATATTTATGCACCCAATGACAGGGCTGCAAGATACATAAAACAAACTCTATCAGCATTGAAAAGTGAGATAGACAGCTCCACAATAATAGTAGGAGACTTTAACACACCACTTTCGGTGAAGGACAGGACATCCAGAAAGAAGCTCAATAAAGACACGGAAGATCTAAATGCCACAATCAACCAACTTGACCTTATAGATATATACAGAACACTCCACCCAACAGCAACCAACTATACTTTCCTTTCTAGTGCACATGGAACATTCTCTAGAATAGACCACATTTTAGGTCATAAGGCAAGCCTCAGCAGAATCCAAAACATTGAAATATTACAAAGCATCTTCTCTGACCATAAGGCCATAAAAGTGGAAATCAATAACAGGAAAAGCAGGGAAAAGAAATCAAACACTTGGAAACTGAACAATACCCTGCTCAAAAAAGACTGGATTATAGAATACATTAAGGATGGAATAAAGAAATTCATAGAATCCAATGAGACTGAAAACACTTCCTATCAGAACCTTTGGGACACAGTGAAAGCGGTGCTCAGAGGCCAATTTATATCAATAAATGCACACATCCAAAAAGAAGAAAGGGCTAAAATCAAAGAATTATCCCTACAACTTGAACAAATACAAAGAGCAACAAAAGAAACCCACAGGCACCAGAAGAAAACAAATAATAAAAATTAGAACTGAACTAAATGAAAAAGAAAACAGAAAAACAATTGAAAGAATTAACAAGACCAAAAGCTGGTTTTTTCAAAAAATCAACAAAATTGATAAACCACTGGCCAAACTGACAAAAGAAAAACAGGAGAGGAAGCAAATAACCTGAAAAAGAAATGAGATGGGCGATATTACAACAGATCCAACTGAAATTAAAAGAATCATATCAGATTACTATGAAGAACTACTCTCAAACAAATTTGAAAACCTAGAAGAAATGGATGAATTCCTAGAAACACACTACCTACCTAAACTAACACAAACAGAGGCAGAACACTAAATAGACCCATAACAAAAGAAGAGATTGAAAAGGTAATCAAAAAACTCCCAACGAAAAAAGAAGTCCTAGTCTGGACAGCTTCACTGCAGAGTTCTACCAAACTTTCAGAGAAGAGTTAACACTACTACTACTAAAGGTATTTCAGAGCATAGAAAAGGACAGAATACTACCAAACTCATTCTATGAAGCCACCATAGCCCTGGTACCAAAACCAGGCAAAGACACCACAAGAAAAGAAAATTATAGACCTATACCCCTCATGAAAGTAGATGCAAAAATCCTCAACAAAATTCTAGCCAATAGAATTCAGCAACATATCAAAAAAATAATTCACCATGACCAAGTGGGATTCATACCAGGTGTGCAGGGATGGTTCAACATTAGAAAAACAATTAATGTAATCCACCACATAAATAAAACAAAAGACAAAAAATCACACGATTTTATCAATTGATAAAAGGCATTTGACAAAGTTCAATGCTCTTTCATGATAAAAACTCTCAGCAAAATAGGAATGGAAGGAAAATTCCTCAACATGATAAAGGGCATTTATACAAAGCCAACAGCCAACATTACCCTAAACAGAGAGAGTCTGAAAGCATTCCTACTGAGACTGGGAACCAGACAAGGATGCCCTTTATCACCACTCTTGTTCAACACTGTGCTCGAAGTCCTAGTCAGAGCAATGAGGCTAGATAAAGAAATAAAGGGCATCCAGATTGGCAAGGAAGAAGTAAAAATACCTCTATTTGCAGATGACATGATCTTATACACAGAAAACCCTAAGGAATCCTCAAGAAAACTACTGAAACTAATAGGAGAGTTCAGCAGAGTATTGGGATAAAAGATAAACATACAAAAATCAGTTGGATTCTTCTACACCAACAAAAAAGAACATCAAAAAGGAAATCACCATATCAATGCCATTTACAGTAGCCCCTAAGAAGATAAAATACTTACGAATAAATCTTACCAGGGATGTAAAAGACTTATACAAAGAAAACTACACTATGCTTCTGCAAGAAACCAAAAGAGACTTACATAAGTAGAAGAACATACCTTGCTCATGAATAGGAACACTTAACATTATAAAAATGTCTATTCTACCAAAAGCGATCTATACATTTAATGTGATTCTGATCCAAATCCTAAGGACATTCTTTAATGAGATGGAGAAACAAATCACCAACTTCATATGGAAGGGAAAGAGGCCCCGGATAAATAAGGCATTACTGAAAAAGAAGAACAAAGTGGGAGGCCTTACCTTACCTGATTTTAGAACCTATTATACCGCCACGGTAGTCAAAACAGCCTGGTACTGGTACAACAACAGATACATGGACCAATGGAACAGAATTGAGAATCCAGATGTAAATCCATCCACATATGAGCAGCCGGTATGTGACAAAGGCCCCAAAACAGTTAAATGGGGAAAAGACAGTCTTTTAAACAAATGGTGCTGGCATAACTGGATATCTATCTGCAAAAAAAATGGAACAAGACCCATACCTCACTCCATGCACAAAAACTAACTGAAAATGGGTCAAAGACCTAAATATAAAATCTAAAACGATAAAGATCATGGAAGGAAAAATAGGGACAACGTTAGGAGCCCTAATACATGGCATAAACAGTATACAAAACATTATAAAGCACGTAGAAGAAAAACTAGATAACTGGGAGCTCCTAAAAATCAAACACCTATGCTCGTCCAAAGACTTCACGAAAAGAGTAAAAAGACTACCTACAGACTGGGAAGAAGTTTTTAGCTATGACATTTCTGATCAGCCCCTGATCTCTAAAATCTACATGATACTGCAAAAACTCAACTGCAAAAAGACAAATAACCCAATTAAAAAATGGGCAAAAGATATGAATAGACACTTCACTAAAGAAGACATTCAGGTAGCTAACAGATACATGAGAAAATGTTCATGATCATTAGCCATTAGAGAAATGCAGGTCAAAACTACAATGAGATTTCATCTCACTCCAACAGGCTGACATTAATCCAAAAAACACAAAATAATAAACGTTGGAGAGGCTGTGGAGAGATTGGAACACTTCTACACTGCTGGTGGGAATGTAAAATGGTACAACCACTTTGGAAATTGATTTGGTGCTTCCTTAAAAAACTAGAAATAGAACTACCATAGGATCCAGCAATCCCACTCCTCGGAATATATCCTAGAGAAATAAGAGCCTTTACGTGAACAGATATACGCACACCCATGTTCATTGTAGCTCTGTTTACAGTAGCAAAAAGATGGAAGCAACCAAGGTGCCCATCAACAGATGAATGGATAAATAATTTATGGTATATTCACACAGTGGAATACTACGCATCGATAAAGAACAGCGATGAATCTGTGAAACATTTCATAACATGGACGAACCTGGAAGGCATTATGCTGAGTGAAATTAGTCAGTTGCGAAAGGACAAATATCGTATAAGACCACTATTATAAGAACTTGAGAAATAGTTTAAACTGAGAAGAAAACATTCTTTTCTGGTTACGAGAGGGGGGAGGGAGGGAGGGTGGGAGAGGAACATTCACTAATTAGATAATAGATAAGAACTGCTTTAGGTGAAGGGAAAGACAGCACTCAATACAGGGGAGGTCAGCACAATTGGACTAAACCAAAAGCAAAGAAGTTTCCTGAATAAACTGAATGCTTTGAAGGCCAGTGTAGCAGGGGCAGGGGTCTGGGGACTATGGTTTCAGGGGACGTCTAAGTCAATTGGCATAATAAAATCTATTAAGAAAACATTCTGCATCCCACTTTGAAGAGTGGTGTCTGGGGTCTTAAACGCTAGCAAGCAGCAATCTAAGATGCATCAATTGGTCTCAACCCACCTGGATCAAAGGAGAATGAAGAACACCAAGGACTCAGGGTGATTACGAGCCCAAGGGACAGAAAGGGCCACATGAACCAGAGACTACACCATCCTGAGACCAGAAGAACTAGAAGGTGCCTGGCTACAACTGATGACTGCCCTGACAGGGAAAACAACAGAGAACCCCTGAGGGAGCAGGAGAGCAGTGGGATGCAGACCCCAAATTCTCACAAGACCAGACTTAATGGTCTGACTGAGACTGGAAGGACCCCCATGGTCATGGCCCCCAGACCTTCTGTTGCCCCAGGACAGGAACCATTTTCGAAGCCAACTCTTCAGACATGGATTGGACTGGACAATGTGTTGGAGAGGGATGCTGGTGAGGAGTGAGCTTCTTGGATCAGGTGGACACTTGAGACTATGTTGGCATCTCTTGCCTGGAGGGGAGATGAGTGGGTGGAGGGGGTTAGAATCTAGCGAAATGGACACGAAAAAAAGAGAGTGGAGGGAGAGAGCAGGCTGTCTCATTAGGGGGAGAGTAATTGGGAGTGTGTAGCAAGGTGTATATGGGTTTCTGTGTGAGACACTGACTTGATTTGTAAACTTTCACTTATAGCACAATAAAAATAATAATAATAAAAAAACTATATGGGATCAAATTAACAACAGCAACTTGAAAGATTAGATAGCAAACTTAGTTTTTGTTAATGGGGGAGTAACAATTTGGAAAAGGAGGGTGAGAATGGTTGCACAACTTGAAAAAATATAATCAACGTCACTGAATAGTACACGTAGAAATTATTGGTGTATGTTCTGCTGTGTATACTCTCCACAACAACAGCAAAAAATAAAATGTATTAAAAAAAAAGAGAGAGAGAGAAACCCCATCTATAGATACAATGCAATTTCGATCCAAATTCCAATGATATTTTTTAATGAGATGGAGAAACAAATCACCAACTTCATATGGAAGGGAAAGAGGCCGCAGATAAGTAAAGCATTACTGAAAAAGAAGAACAAAGTGGGAGGCCTCACTCTACCTGATTTTAGAAACTATTATACCGCCACAATAGTCAAAACAGCCTGGTACTGGTACAACAACAGGCACATAGACCAACGGAACAGAATTGAGAATCCAGACATAAATCCATCCATGTATGAGCAGTTGATACTTGACAAAGGCCCAAAGTCATTTAACTGCGGGAAAAGACAGTCTTTTTAACAGATGGTGCTGGCATAACTGGATATCCATCTGCAAAAAATGAAACAAGACCCATACCTCACTCCATGCACAAAAACTAACTGAAAATGGATCAAAGACCAAAATCTAAAATCTAAAATGATAAAGATCCTGGAAGAAAAAATAGAAACAACACTAGGAGCCCTAATACATAGCTTAAACAGTATACAAAACATTACTAACAATGCAGAAGAGAAACCAGATAACTGGGAGCTCCTAAAATTGAAACACCTATGCTCATCCAAAGACTTCACCAAAACAGTAAAAAGATTACCTACAGACTGGGAAAAATTTTTAGCTATGACATTTCTGATCAGCCCCTGATCTCTAAAATCTACGTGATACTACAAAAACTCAACTCCAAAAAAAACAACCCAATTAAAAAATGGGCAAAGTATATGAACAGGCACTTCACTAAAGAAGACATTCAGGTAGCTAACAGATACATGAGGAAATGCTCACAATCATTAGCCATTAGAGAAATGCAAGTCAAAACTACAATGAGATTCCATCTCACTCCAACAAGGCAGGCATTAATCCAAAAAACACAAAATAATAAATGTTGGAGAGGTTGTGGAGAGACTGGAACACTTATACATTGCTGGTGGGAATGTAAAATGGTACAACCACTTTGGAAATCGATTTGGTGCTTCCTTAAAAAACTAGAAATAGGATTACCATAGGATCCAGCAATCCCACTCCTCGGAATATATCCTAGAGAAATAAGAGCCTTTACATGAACAGATATATGCACACCCATGTTCATTGTAGCACTGTTTACAATAGCAAAAAGATGGAAGCAACCAAGGTGCCCATCAACGGATGAATGGATAAATAAATTACGGTAAATTCACACATTGGAACACTATGCATTGATAAAGAACAATGATGAATCCATGAAACATTTCATTACGTGGAGGAATCTGGAAGACATTATACTGAGTGAAATTAGTCAGTTGCAAAAAGACAAATATTGTACAAGACCACTGTTAAAAGAACTGGAGAAATAGTTTAAACAGAGAAAAAAATATTCTTTGATGGTTACAAGACGGGGGAGGGAGGGAGGAAGGGGGGTTTTCACTAATTCGATTGGTTGAAGGGAAAGACAACACACAAAACAGGAGAGGTCAACACAATTGGACTAAACCAAAAACAAAGAAATTTCCTGAATAAACTGAACGCTTCAAAGGCCAGCATAGCAGGGGTGGGGGTTTGGGGACCATGGCTTCAGGGGACATCTAAGTCAATTGGCATAATAAAATCTATTAAGAAAACATTCTGCATTCCACTTTGGAAAGTGGCATCTGGGGTCTTAAATGCTAGCAAGCAGCCATCTAAGATGCATCAATTAGTTTCAACCCACCTGGAACAAGGAAGAATGAAGAACACCAAAGACGCAAGGAAATTATGAGCCCAAGAGACAGAAAGGACCACATAAACCTGAGACTACATCAGCCTGAGACCAGAAGAACCAGAAGGCGCCCGGCCACAACCAATGAATGCCCTGACAGGGAACACAACAGAGAACCCCTGTGGGAGCAGGAGAGCAGTGGGATGCAGAGCCCCAGTTCTCATAAAAAGACCAGACTTAATGGTCTGACTGAGACTAGAAGGACCCCAGAGGTCATGGTCCCCAGACCTTCTGTCGCCCCAGGACAGGAACCATTCCTGGGGCCAACTCTTCAGACAGGGATTGGACTGGATTATGGGATCGAAAAGGATGCTGGTGAAAACCAAGCTTCCTGGATCAGGTAGACACATGGGGCTATGCTGGCATCTCCTGTCTGGAGGGGAGATGAGAGGGCAGAGGGGCCAGGAGCTGGCCGAATGGACACGAGAGAGAGTGGAGGGGAGGAGTGTGCTGTCTCATCAGGGGGAGAGCAATTAGGAGTGTATAGCAAGGTGTATATACATTTTTGTATGAGAGACGGACTTGATTTGTGAACTTTCACTTAAAGCACGATAAAAATTAATTAAAAAAAAGACAAATGAGAAAGCAGACTGCGAGATTGTGTGGACACACTGTAATTTCAACTACATGCAGAGGAAACCGAATGGAAAGGCAAATAACAGAACGATAACGTAGATTGCAGTGGGATACTGAGAATAATTTTTTTCCTTTTCCTACTTTTTAAGTCTTATGTGATATGATTATACTATTACAGCTTACATGGAAACAAATAGTTTATAGTACAAAAAGGAAAGAAAGAAAGAAACCAAGGAGGCCAGAATGAAGGGGAAATAAACCAAAAAAAAAAAAAAAAAAAAAACCCTTTGCCATTGAGTCAATTCAACTCATAGGACAGAGTACAACTGCCCCATAAGTTCCAAGGAGCGGTTCGTGGATTTGAACTACCAACCTTTTGGTTAGCAGCTGAGTTCTTAACCTCTGAGCCTCAGGGTTCCCTGATGATGAGATAAAGATGTGTTAAAATAAAGGAAAACTTTGGTAATTTATCACCACCAGAGTTGCACCGTAAGAAATGCTAAAGGAAGTTCTTCAGTCTGAAGGGAAATTATGAGAAAACTCTGATCTTCAGGAATGAATGAAGGGTATCAGAAATGGTAAATATTAGAGTAAATATTTAAAAAAAATTTTTTCTCTTAAATTTTAAAAAATATGTGCGACCGTTTGAAGCAAAACTTAAAACATTGTCTTGTGGGATTTATAATACATGTGGATATAATACATATGACGACTACAGCATAAAGGATAGTGAGAGAAAGGATAAATGGACCTATATGAATGGAAAATTTTAATATTTTATGTGAAGTGGTGCGATATTAACTTTTAAGGACATAGTGAAAAGTTAAAGATGTATGTTATAATCATTAGAGAAACCCAAAAAAAGTAGTACAAAGAGGTATAGCTAAAAAGCCAATAAAAAAAAAAAAGCCAATAGATAAATTAAAATAGAATTCTAAAAAATATTCGAATGAAAAAAGACAAGAAAGATGAATGGAGAACAGAGGGAACAAGCAGAGAATTAAATAATAAAATAGTAGGGCCATATCCAACCAAATTAGTAATTACATTAAATGTTAATGGACTAAACACGCCAATTAGAAGGCAGAGGCTGTCAGAGTGGCAAAACAAGCAAGAGCCAATTATATGCTATTTATAATACACTTTAAATATGAAGATGTATAGGTTGAAAGTAAATGGATGAAAAAGGGTGTAACATGTAAATAGCAAGTTTGACAGGGTTGGAGTGACTATTAATATCAGATAAAATAGACTTCAAGATTATTACTAAAAATAGAGATACTTCATAAAAGGATCAATTTATCAAGAAGACATAACAATCATAGATGTGTATGCCCTAATACAAAGGCTCAAAACACACAAAGCAAACATTGATGGTTTTAAAGGGAGAAATGGACAATTCCACAATCATACTAGGAGAATTCAACACCCTTCTCTCAGCAATTGATAGGACAGCTAGACAAAAAAATCACAAACAACAGAGGGAATCTCAACACATAACAGGTGATCTTGTTAAAATGTAGATTTACACATAACAATCATCTGGGGATCTTGTTAAAATGTAGATTCTGACTCAGTATATCTGGGGTGGAAGTGCAAATTCTTAGCAGGGTGTCAAACCAGACTGAACTGGTTTGAAGCCCTGGATCCTAGAAAATTCAAAGTCTAGTGGGTGGGGCAGACACAAGTCATTTTGATGTTGGTGGAAATGCTATAAAGACTAGGAAAACAACTCAGAAAAGGAGGGTGAGAATGGTTGCACAACTTGAAGAATATAATAAATGTTACTGAATTGTACATGTAGAAACTTGAATTGGTATATTTTGTTGTGTTTATTCTCAACAACAACAACAAAATAATTAAAATTAAAAAAAAAGACCAGGAAAGGGAAAAAAATTAATATTTCCTGAATATCTTCTGGGTGCCACACTCTGTGCACAGCACATTACAGTTAGTTCGTATAATTCTCGTTTCTTGGCAAGGTGGTATCATCACCCTCATTGTACAGATGGGGAAACTGACACTCAGGGAGGCATAATGGCTGGGCTAGGCGGGGAGGTATAATAACTGGCTAGTCACAACTGGAATCGGAACAAGATCTGACTCCTATGAAATAACCACAGAGAACAGAGGAGCGTTATTTCCTTGCCTTGGGGAAAAGTGTTTATGGGAATGGTGTGAACTAAGAGAAGGAACAGCACGAGGGATTTTCCCTACATCTAAATTGAGAGCCCCCAACTTAATGTCCAGAGAAAATCCGAACATCAGAAGCAGGTACGTCTTGAGGACATCGTGACACCTGTCCAAATGTCCAAGCACTTGTCCTCAGAGCCGGAGTGGTTATTCAAAGGGCGGGGCTCGGTAGTGCGGAGAACAGGCAGACAGTTAGCATCCTGCTTAAGTAGTTGCGGTGACACCATGTGCTTCAGAGCAGAACGGTCCTCCCTAGAGTTTTCATGGCTGTAAACTTTCAGATGCAGCTTGCCAAGCCTTTCTTCCACGACACCTCTAGGTGAGTTTGAATCGCCAACCTTTCAGTTAATAGCCAGAACTTAATCATCTGCTCCACTCAGGGACTCCGTGAGTCAGAACTGACTTGATGGCAACCATTTCTGTTTGTTTTTTTTTAATATATAAAATTTATTTTGGTTTTGCTGTTGAGAGTATACACAGCAAAACATGCCCCAATTTAACAGTTTTTACACGTATGCCTCGGTGACTTTTTTTTTTTAAACTAGGTGTTTGAGGCCCCAAAAGGGAATGAGATCACATTCAACGCATAAACCAAGGGAGCTCAGAGAACCGTCTGCTGTACATTCATGGATGGAGGGAAGGGAGGGACCCCCAGAAAGGACAGAGATACTTGCTTCCGTGGCCCATGTGGCCTGGGAAAGTCAAGGTTACAGAGGTCAGAGTCGAGCTGCTGGAACGAACAGGAGCTTTAAGGAACTGTGCGTTCTGACTTCCGAAAGGGCCATCCCCCGCGTGTATGCCCCTGTGAAATGGTACAAAGAGTGGCAGTATCTGCCTGCCTTTAGGGGGGATAATTCGAATTAAGACCAGCCCAAGGCGATTCCCATGCGGTGAGGGTCAGGCAGACCTCCACTCTCCAACCGTTTTACCAATTGTGACGCCAGCTGTCCTTCCCACAGCATTCTCTACTTCTCTTCTGGGTTTGATAATCCATTGCAATGGTCACACAGAACTCATAGGCCGTACTTACAGTTGAGTGGTTTATGAAGGAACAGGGTACAACGCAGGATCAGGATCAGAAAGGATGGAGGCAAACCTCCCTTCTTCAGTGAAAGACAACTTATTCAGCTCCTCTCAGCCCCTGTGTGCAGGCCTCCTCGCAGCCCCTCAGGACAGGCTCCTCTTGGTCCTGCCATCTGTCACCACTGGCTGCCCCAGGATCCCTTCTGCCTTCAGTGTCACAGCCCTTGACCCGTGTTACAGCTCTCTTTAGGAGGTTCCTTGCTTCCTCCTCTCTCTGCTTCTTCCTGCTGCTACTTTTTTGCTTCTTTCTGTCTCACAGTTCTCTGTGGGGTTGGCTACTTATATCAACAACTTCTTGTCAGTTTCAAGGCATGGCCCCTGTGGGGGGCACAAACTGACCAAACCCCTTTCAATAGGCCAGAGACACTTCATTTGCATAGTAGGCTACAACTCACCTCATTTGCATAGTCTCTTGGCCAGTCACTGCAAGGTACATACCAATCACAGGGCAGGCTGCAGCCCAGGACCAGACAAAAAGTATCAAACCAAGTTTTTTATAGTTTACCCAAGAAATGTCAGTCAACCTGGGCAAAAGTAACAAACCCTCTGGTGTAGAAAACTAGGGCAAAAGTAGTTCCTCAGGGGTTAGGGGGGAAATCTCTCAAACAGTTTTTCCAAAGAACCAATGCAAAAGGCCACGTAAAGAAGCTCATTTTACCAGAGCACACCCAGAGCCTTCTCCTGCTAGTGCTGGTGGGGGTGGGGTGGGGGGGTTGTGGCCACAGCTGGTGCCCCATGGGATGGCACTTTTTTTGGAAGCTCAGGATGAGTTCTTCCCACAAGAGCCCCCTAACTTGGGTCAAGTGCCCCATGGGGTGACCAGGATGCCATCTGCCAAGCAGGTCTTGGTGTCTACATGCTGTCACCACCCCCCCCCCCGCCCCTGCAGCACCCGAAGGGCCCAGCAGTCCTGCAAAACCCCTGCCAGGCTGAGGGAGGAGATGATGAAAGCTCCTGCCTTCCCCACTGCTCAATCAAATCTTGGCAAATGGCAGGCTCCAGAGGCTGGCATGGAAGGTGGACCAGAAAGGGACCATCTGGGTTGGCTCCCTCAAAAGTGGAAGGTCTGCAATTCTTGGCTCCCTGGACTCCACGTCAAAACCACCAACAGGTACCAGTCTGGGTTGCCCTAGAGCCCCAAAATGCTGACCAAAAAGACAAAATTGAGTGGGGAGTTCTCAGACGCATTTCTAAAATATTCCCCTTTGACCAGTTGTTCTGGTACTGTTGTTGTTGTGCACAGTTGGGGGCAATTCTGACTCATAGCAACCCTATAGGACAAAGTAGAACTGTCCCATGGGGGTTCCTAGGCTGAAATCTTCACGGGAACAGATCCCCAAGTCTTTTCTTTCATGGAGCAGCCGGTAGGTTAGAACCGCTGACCTTTTTGGTTAGCAGTAGACAGTTTAGCCATTGGGCCACCAGGGCTCCTTGTTCTGATACTAGATGGCACGTAATCTTAGCACGGAATTCCTTTGTGCCCAGTTGAGCCAGTGCAGCAGTATGTGGTCATTCCCGGCCCAGGGTCTGTCCAGCTTATCTCCACCCCTCCCACGTGGGCTCCGTCTCCACGTGGTTCCAGCCCCACAGAATCACAGATTGTTCCTTGAGTGGCATCACGCTGTTCCCACCATCTCAAGTCTCCTCCTTGGTGGCTCAATCAACTGATATCAGTCTTTCACCCTCCAAGCGAGATGCCACCCTCCCAGCTCAGACATCACTGTCCTGCCTCAGACATCACCCTCTAGGCTCAGATGGCTGCTTCCCAGAACTCTCCGAGATCCCACCCCACCATGCAAAATTAACCATTCCCTCCTCTAGGTCATCTCTGCAAACAGTACACCTGTCTGGAAATTCCATGTAACACATGGCATTGCAATGAACAGATTTCCTTAACTCTGTTTTTTAAGGCATACCTTTTTGCTTTTGAATGTTTCTGAAATCAGGGTGCTTACATTCAATGTGGACTTTTAACATGGGGGTCATCACCCTTTCCCCCATCACATGGAAAAGCTACTATGTGATCAAAGATGCATCTTAAATCAGGTGACTCAGCCTCCTGTCCTGACTTATCTCTGTGCCCCCTACCCCCACAAGTGCACCTGGGACTTGGCAGGCAACTGCAAGTCCAGTTCAGTGTTTCTTGGGGCCTTCTATGACCTAAGCTACATGGTCTGCAATGTGTAGCGTTCAATACTAACACCAAACAAGGTTCCTGTCCTGCAGGAGGCCACAGAGGTGGGTGTGTGAGTAAAGGGCCTGGGGGAAGCCACACAAAAGCAAACAATGGTAAGGCCAGGCAGAACCACCTGTAACAGCATCTTGGGCTGGAATGAAAGACCAGCCACCGCCAGGTCAACTCCGATGCATGGCAACCCCATGTGTTTCAGGGTAGAACTGTGCTCCGTAGATTTTACAATGGCTGGTTTTTTGGAAATAGATCACCAGGCCTTTCTTCCAAGGCACCTCTGGGCAGACTTGAACTTCTAAGCTTTCAGTTAGCATCCGAGCACATTAGCTCTTTGCACCAACCACGGACTCCTCAAATTTTAATAATAATAACAAACACCATTGCTGTCAAGTCAATTCCGACTCACGGTGACCCCATGTGTTAGAGAATAACTGTACTTCGCAGGGTTTTAATGGCTGACTTTCCAGAAACTGATCACCAGGTCTTTGTTGTGAGATACCTCTGGGTGGACTTGAACCTCCAACCTTTTGGTTAGCAGCTGGATCTGTTAACCATTTGTACTACCCAGGGACTCCTGGCTTAGGATAAGGTTTTCATTCGTCTGTTTTTCAAGTAAGGTTTGACAATCCGTAAACATTTTGCATTTTTTCAATCGATTCTACAGAGAACCCGTTTGCCATTCTTCCACTCCATTTCACAGAGAGGGAAACTGGGGCTCAAAGAAACAAAACATCTTGCCCAAGGTCAACAGTTAGAAAGTTCTAGAACCAGGACCAGTTGCCCAGCTCTCCTCATTCCCTGAGTGGTGGCTCTTGGCTGTGGTAACCTCTGCTTAATGGAACCCAACTCTTCCCTTTCAAATATAAATCTGCAGCTCACTTTTCAGCCAAAGTCTAATCTTGGTTCAGTGAAATAAAAGAAGTCAGCCCTGAAGTTTCCCACTATGCCTTCTTCTCACACGGTCACCATGGCAATGGGAAAATATTATGTGGTGAAGGGATTATGGGAATATGAATCAGCAGAACCAGCAAGAGGACCTTTGGAAAACTGTGACTCCCCGAGAACACACTGAGTTTTCAAAGTAAACACTCCAGAATGATGGATTGCACTCTACTTCCTATAGACACTCAGTGGCCAGGCCAGTCCATTAGCGACTGATGAGCTCTCTCCAAGCAAACACTGGCCTCCCCTACTTTCTACAAGAATTGGCCATTTATTAGTATGATTGCTACTTGGCAACAAGGGCATGTGGAAATCTACTGGCTCCATTAAATTTTAAACATTTTTTCTTGCCAAGTGAAACACATTATCAATGTTGATTTGGGTGGATATTTAACATTGTCCAGTAGAATTGCAACGGTGAGGATCAAACTTGGTTTTTAAGTCTAAAATGATAGAGCTAGTCACCGAAAGTGAAATAATGTTAGAGCACAATGACCAGCTTATCTGTTGTTGTCGGTAAAACCCATTGCCGCCAGAACTGCCCTGTAGAGTTTCCAAGGAGTGCCTGGTGGATTCGAACTGCCGACCTTTTGGTTAGCAGCTGTAGCACTTAACCACTACGCCACCAGGGTTTCCGTTGTTGGTAAGCCTGCCTGAAATAGTTAATCGACTTGGTCTGTGTGTGGTGAAAAAGACCAGATTGAGGGATGAGGGCAATGATTTGAGGTCCCTGAAACATTGACTTGACGCCATGGGCAGCCAGGCCAAAGTTCTATCCAGAAACTTTGGTAAGCAGTTTACCCTGTATAATCCACCTGCATTTTCTGCCCTGGAAGAATTGAAAGAAGATCAAAGAAGAATTGACACATTTGAGTTGTTGCATTGGTGAAGAACATTGAATATACCATGGACCGCCAAAAGAAGGAACAAATCTGTCTTGGAAGAAGTACTGCCAGAGTGCTCCTTAGAAGCAAGGATGGCAAGACTTTGTCTCACGTAATTTGGACATGTTATGAGAAGGGACCAGTGCCTGGAGAAGGACATGATGCCTGGTAAAGTAGAGGGTCAGTGGAAAAGAGGAAGACCCTCAATGAGATGGTACAATAGCTGCAACAATGGGCTCGAACATACCAGCAATTGTGAGGATGGTGCAGGACTGGGCAGTGTTTCCTTCTGTTACACATAAGGTCACCTGATTCAATAGCGACTCATAACAGCCTGGGCTGGAATGCAGATCCTGGCCTCTCCCCTCCTTATTCAGTGGCCACCTCCTCACCTTCCAGCAGCACCTTGGTGGGCCCTGCAGGAAGCTGCCCTGACCCTCCGCAGGTGTCCTGTCCGTCCGTAAGTCTGTGCCCTCCTCTAGGCTGTAAGGCCCAGGACCAGCAGCGTCAGCACCACCTGGCCCCTCACTGTCAGGGCCCTTTCCACCAATGCTCCTTTGATGGACAACACAAAAGGCAGCTCCCCTGCACACTGCACTCTGGGTCAGGTCTTGGGGGAGGTGCTTTACATTCCTCTCCTCATTAGCCCCCTGAGGAAGCTGGGGCGGTCCCCCTTCTACCTTTCAGGAAACAAGCCTCTCAGCAGCCAAGGGTATACCTGAGGCTTCATGCTCTTGGAGAGGCGAGGCTAGGTTCTGAAACAAGTCTGGCCAGCCAGGGCCTCCACTTCTCCACCAGCTGTCCTGTGGGGTTTGAACTCTCAGAGGTGCCCAAGGTGCAGGAAGGGGAGGGCTCAGCCTGGGAGGCTGCAGTCCGTTTTTATCGTTGCTGCGACATGCAAGCCACCACAGTGCAACAAACAGACAGGGTGGATTAGCTTCCTAGGATTGCAATAACAAAGTGCCACGTGCTGCATGGATTAAAACATCAGCACTCCGTTCTCTCACAGTTCTGGAGGCCAGGAATCCAAATTAGGGTGTCAGCCCTGTTATTCCTCATGCTGCTCCATGTGCTGAATTTTGTCAGCCTCAAATTTTTTGTCAGTCTTGCTCCCGATTCTAGCCTAGGTGAAATAATTTTGATTACTAACTCTGTGATCTGCCAGTCCACCTCCTCACCCCAGGCTTGGTGTGGTCCACACATTTGGTAAGCATGCCTCCTGCGTCTCCATTGAAATCCTTCACACAAACACTGGGCAGGTCCCGGGACGCCCAACGAGAGCCCTTGCCAGAGTCCACTGCGTCACCCATCAGTGCTGGTCCATATTAGGTCTCCACCCACCCTCTGCTCCTCCAGCAGCCTTCTTCCGTGACACCTGTCACTCATCCATCCATTCAACACATATTAATTGAGCACCTACAGTGGGCAAGGCCTTGTGCTAAGGACCATAGGGTATATAAAGCTGAATTTAACTTGGTTCTTATTGAACTAAGAGAGCAAGATGGTTATGATCATGAACCCTGGAGCCAGATGACCTGAGTTCAATCCTGACTCTGCCATTCACTAGCTGTGCAACCTTGCTCAAGCTACTCAGCCTCTCTCAGCCTTGGTTTCCTCATCTGTAAGGTGGGGGTAATGATGGTGGAATTGAGTTAGCATTTGTGCCTGACACAGAGAAACCACTTTACAAGCCTCGGATGGCATTATTAGCCTACTAGGACTTCTGACATTCGCTTGTGATTCCTTGTTTTCTTTCTCCCTGCTTGTCTGTGACTCTCCCAGAGCCAGGCATTCGTTGTTCCTGTGGCCCATCCACCGGTAACACACATACCTGTGATCGAAACCCAGCTCTGCACTTACTGGCTGAGCGCAAGCTGCTCGGCGTCTCTGAGTTCCTGTTTGCTCAGCTGTAAATGGGTGTAGGATGACACACACTGGGGGACCATCTGGCACAAGATTAGGTGCTCGTTGATGAGGCCAAGATTAATCCTGGTGGCTGTCAGCACATGTTTGGGAGTTGAGCCGGCCCCAGCCTGTCTTCCAGGCCCTTACAATGAGGACGCAGAGAGGAGCGGGTGGCTTGCTATAAAAGGTTTGCTGCATGGAGGAGAGATGGTTGAAATCCTCCAATAGTAATGAGGCATACGAATTAAATTAACAGAAGGCCGGAAGTCATTTCTTCTGAACGGTGACTTTTAAAATTCTTAGACAGTAATACCCAACAGAAGGGACTGGCTACATGCATAAAGTCGGCCTAATATTCCACTCCATGTTCTGCAGTCATTAGGACTGATGATTACAAAGCTAACACAGCAGCGTGGGAAAAGTTTATGCCATGATAGCTAGTGAAGGAAACAGGAGATGCCGTTTTATGGGCGTCTTCACAGGCGACTTTGCTCAGAAACAGGCAGTGAGAGAAAGGAAGCTCCATGTTGCCGACAGGGCTCGGTTTCCAAGCACATGACTACTGCTGATTTCATTTTCTTCTTCTCCATTTAAACAACTTTTTGTAGAGGTTGTGTTTCTCTTATAAATATGTAAAGCTTTACTTTTTTTTTTAAAGGAATAGTTTAAGCCTACCTCTTCATCCATGAATGTTAACAATGTTTTTGAGCTGCTTTCCCCAAGCCCTGCTTTGGGTGAGGATAGCTAAAACTCCTGTCAGCAACCCAATCAAAAGATGGGCAAAGGACTTGGACAGACATTTTACCAAAGAAGACATACAGTGGCCAATAGCACATGAAAAGATGCTAAAAGTCGTTAGTCCTTAGGGAAATGCAAACTAAAACCACGACGAGGTGCCACTCCACCCCCACTAGGATGACTATTATTAGAAAAATGAAAAAGAGCAAGTGTTGGTGAGGATGTGGAGAAATTGGAACCCTCATCCATTGTCAGTGGGAGTATAAAATGGTACAGCCACTGTGGAAAACAGTTAAATATAAATTACCATGCTGTTGTCGTTAGGTACCGTCGAGTCCATTCCAACTCATAGCAACCTCATGTACAACAGAACGAAACACTGCCCAGTCCTGGGCCATCCTCACAATCGTTGCTATGTTTGAGCCACTGTGTCAATCCATCTTGTCGAGGGTCTTAGGTTGGGTTCTCTAAAGAAGCAAAACCAGTAAAGCATGTAAATGATATCTATATAGACAGATTCATATAAAGGAAATGGCTCATGGGGTTGTAGAAAGTCCCAAATCCGCAGTTAGGCTGGAGGCTTCTCCTGATTCATGTAGCCATACAGGCAAACCCAAGGTTGGTAGGTCAGACAGCAGGGCTCTTGCTTACAGGCTTTAAAAACTGACGAATCCCAAGATCATCAGGCAAGATCACAGGTAAACTGTTAGCTCAAGTCTCAAGAACCAGAGGGCAGACGAACAGGAGCCAGCGGTAGGACCCAGAGCAAGCAAAAGCCTGCGAACCTTGCCAGAATGTCCACTTATATTCGGTTGAGGCCACATGCCCAAGGAAACTCCCTTTCAACTGATTGGTTACACACAACAGACCATGGAGGTGATCACATTATGTCAAATCTCGTCCTGGCAGTTATCACATCACCGTACAACTGCCAAACTACATCATAACCGCCAAACCACTGGGAATCACGGCCTAGCCAAGTTGACATACAACCCTAATTTAAGCCTAAATTACCATATGACCCATCAATTCCACTCTTAGGCATATTCCAAAAGACTTGAAAACAGGGACTCAAACAGATACTGGCACACCAATGTTTATTGGGGCACTATCCACAATAGCCCAAAGATGGAAACAACCCAAATGTCTACCAACAGATGAATGAACAAACAAAATGTGGCCTATCCATACAATGAATATTATTACTGAGCCATAAAGAGAGATGAAGTTCTGGTACACACTACAACGTGGATAAACCTTGAAAACATCATGCAAGTGAAATGTCAGTCATGAAAAGATAGAGACTGTATGATCCCACTTACATGAAATATTGCAAACAATGCATGCCTCTGTGTTTGTCTGCCAACTGCGCCCTCCCCCATGAGCTATTTTCATAGGTGTCACTATGCCAATTTTTTTTTTTTTTTTACATGTGGCATGTCCACTGTGGAATGGAGAGGACTCCAGTGTGCCTAACCAGTAGGGATGACATTGACCCATGCTGTGATGCTGGGGCCCATGGTACAGCCACCATCAGGAGGCCCCAGGAGGTGCCAACACAGAGCTCAGGAGCAGCTGCCCAGTGGGACGGGAGCCCGTGGTGTGCCAGAGAGGCATGGGTTGCAGGCACCCGGATTTGGCAACCTCGATAAAGAGCTCTGGGGGACTTCACAGACTTGTCACAGTCCTGTCTGGGCAGGGGGCAGGGAAATCCTCCAAAGTCCCTCCTGGTGGCCACGCATTAGGCCAAAAGCACAGGCACCTATGGTTCGTGGTGAGCCTTCAGACTCAGCGCTGCAGGCTCAGGCCAGGTCTCAGGTGACCGCCAGTTGGGGGGCAGTCATTCACTTTCGGGGAGCAGTCTTGGTCAAAGATGAAGCAGCGACTTTGGCGTTAGAGGGCCTGAGTTAAAATCCCACTGCAGGTGCTCCTTCCCATGTGACCTGGAGCTCGTCATTCAACCTCCTCTGCAGAAAGTGAGGTCACAGCCCCTCTGCCAGGGTTCTCCCAAGGACAGTGAAGACAGGTGTTGGGGCCACGCTCCGAGCAGGACCCCACTCGGGCTGCTGAGCCTTGGTGAGGTCAACTGCTTCCCTGATGTCCTGAGCCTGGAGCAAGGAGGGGGCGCAGCAACTTTGCCCAGCTGAGCCTGTGGCTTGTTCTGACCTCCGACAGACCCCTGCTGACCCAAGGGTGATGTCATCAGTGAAGCAACCGGAGAGAAAACTGTTTCTTTGACACCAGAGCCTGTGGGGTGGTGGCCGCTAGTTCACTGTGATGGGGAGGACCGGGCAGGAATGACGCTGTACAAGGAGGCCTTGTGAGCCGCCTTCTGTCACCGGCTGAGGGCTTCTCAGCCTCCTTGGCCTCTCCCCAGAGGTCCTGTATAGAATGCATAATTTATGAGGGTATCTATGCATATTCATGAAGCCACTGCCTTCCAAGGCCAATGCCGTCTGTGAAAAATCCTCACACAATGAATCACTGCCGAGGACAGACGGAGGCCTCTGGCCGGGCTTGGGGCAGGTCTCGTGTCCCCTTCCAGGACCTTGGGTCCCCCCCTAAAACTTGCTGCGAAGAAAATGCTCCCAACTGTGCCTGCCTTTGATCCAATGCGGGGAGACCAGCGAGTGAAGCCTGCTGCCCTGGAAATGCCTGAGCTCCCAGGCTACTCAGGGCAGGGTGCACCACCCGTGTTCCATGGAAACTGAGGCAGGTCTCCTTCCCCAGACAGCCCCCCCGACAGCCCTCGCCCCACAGACAGATGGGGCAGGGAACATCATGCCAGAGAACATCACATCAAGAGCCAAATACCCCTCAGGCAGGTTGTTCTCCTTTCTGGGCCTCAGTCTTTCCCATCTGTTGAATGGGGAGGCTAATTTTTCCTTTAGGGTGCTTGCTTCCATCAGTTTTAAGACACGCTTTTCCTCCGGCCCCCACACTTAAGCACCTCTGATAGTGAAATAGGAGTCCCTGGGTGGTACGGTGGTTAACATGCTGGGTTGCTAATTGAAAAGTTAGAGGTTTGAGTCTACCTCAGGTGAATAAAGAAGACAAGAAGAATTGACTCCTCTGAATCATGGCGTTGGGGAAGGATATTGAATACACCACGGACTGCCAGAAGAATGAACAAATCTGTCTTGGAAGAAGTACAGCCAGAATGCTTCTTAGAAGCAAGGATGGCAAGAGTTCCTCTCAAGTAGTTTGGACATGTTTTCAGGTGGGATCAGTCCCTGGAGAAGGACATCATCCTTGGTAAAGCAGAGGGTCAGCAAAAAAAAACGAAGGCCCTCAACGAGGTGGATTGACACAGTGGCTACAACAATGAACTCAAGCATAACTACGATTGTGAGGCTAGCACAGGACCAGGGAATGTTTCGTTCTGTTGTATATAGGGTTGCTATGAGTCGGAACCGACTCGACGACACCTAACAACAACAGAGGTACCTCGGAAGAAAGACCTGGCAACTACTTCCAAAAATTCAGACGCTGAAAACCCTATGGAGCACAGTTCTACTCTGACACACATGGGGTTGCCAGGAGCGAGAACTTACTCCCTGGCAACTGGTTTTGGATGTTAGAGTGTGTCTGCCCATCAGGACACCTTGGCCTGGTGCTAGGGTTTCGATGGCTGCGCTTCTTCTTTCTCAGTGATCCAGGAAACAAAGTGCATCTTACAATCTGTGGGATCACAGGCGTCGATGAAATAGAGCAATAAACCACCATTTACTAAGCACCTACTGTGTGCCAGGCACCATGCCCAGCTCTTACAAATAGCGATGCATACCCAATAGTTTTATAGCTTGCACGACAGGGCAGGTGCATAAAAAAAGTAGTAGGTGTTTAATTCCTCCCTTGCTCGTTCCCAAGAGAACTGGCTTCCCTATTTTTGGGGATATGGCCAGCAGAGATGCGTGTTTGCGAAACCTCTAAGTCCACACTTTATTCAGTGCTTTGAAGCATTAAATAAGCACTGGTTTAATTTGGATTGCGGGGGCTGCGGGGTGCCTTAAAATTTTCCCAAACTAGTCACAGCCAATTAAAATGTGGTTCACAAAACTCAGGACAGTGATTCACTGAGTCCTCCATCTGGCATTTCTCGCTTACAAGCACCCCATGTATGACTGAACTCCAGCACACTTCCTCATCCCAGTGAAAAGTCTTATCCAGAGCCTGGGTCCGTGGGAGCGTGTGTGATGTGAGGAGGGAGTAAAGAATGCGTGAGCATGTGTGCAAATGAGGGTATTTGTGTGTGCCACAGGGTAGGCTCATCCACAAGGGTGCCAGAATACGGGCGAGTGGGAACGCAAGGGTCACGCAGGGCCCCGTGCTCGGAAGGACCCGCACTTGGCTTGATGTGCTGTGTCGCCCTCTTGGAATTCTGAATACTCTGTGAACGAGGGCCTTGCATGTTCATTTTGCACTGAGCCCTGCATATTGCATAGTCTGCGTGTCCGTGTGTCTGTCTGCACATCTGCGTGTCTGTGTCAACTCAAGAATGCAGATGTGTGTATATTGCCCACGTGAGGTGCAGGTCTGTGCATGGACACGTGTGAGTGCGGCACAAGACAGTGGACCTGAGACGGGTATTGAAAATCCATGAGAAGGTATCAGAGACGGCTTGCCTGTGGCCAGGGCCTCACACAGTGGGGATATGTGAATCACTGGGAAGCCCCAATATTTGGACTCGATGGTCTGGGTGGGGCTCAGGAATCTGTCGATCAAACGAGCCCCTCCTCCGGGTGATGAAGCATAAGGAGATCTGAGACCCACCTTCACTGACATTTGAGGCCAATGACCATTCTTTAAGGATATGTTGAGAACCTCACAAGGCTAAAACCCTCTTATCTGAAGTCCAGATTCTCGAATGGACCAAAACCCCTCCCAGGAACGCGAAGGCAACCACGTGCACCAAAGCTGCACTGGGCCGTCAGTGATAACCTCAGGGCACCCAGCCAGAGGGCTCTCTCAGCTGTTGCCTGGGCCACTTGCCAGGCAGTGACTCAGAGCAGGGCAAGAAGAAGTGGCCTTGAGGGCTGGCCCTGGGCCTCCACCTCCCTGCACAGGCCAGCAGAGGTAGGGCTGATTTCTGGTGCAGCTAACAGGGGCCCCACCTGTCTAGAAAAAAAAAAAACTAGAGCCACCTAAAATCAGAAGTGCTCAGCAGTGGTCAGCAGTCCCCCTGCCCTGGGGTGCAACCAGGAGTGTGACACAGGTAGGTTTGGATTTCGGGCCCCTTGGCACCCTGGTGACCCTACCCAGTACAACTCTGCCCCAGCCTCCCTTTCACTGAGGGTGCCCAGGATCCAGGAGGTCTCCTTGCCGAGTATGTCATGGCTACTCTCTCCTCCATGGTGACACCTGGGAGCTGGGTATGGGATGTGGAGGTGGCCTGCTATGGGGGGAGTAGGACAGACCCTGCCACGCATCAGGGTGGTGACCAGGGCAGGTTGCCGGAGCTCTCTGGGCCTCTGTTTCCTCATCTGTGAAATATCCTCTCCTTGTACTGACCCTTGGCCTGGGGCCTGGCTTCTGCCCCTGCCCCCTTTCCACATGACCCTGGTGGCCCTGCTCGACCACACCCACATCTCAGTTCACTCACCCCTCCCCATGTGAGAGGCACCGGTTAAGCATCAATACAAGTCAGCACTGGAGTCGTACAAGCTTTCAGGAGCCAGAACAGCCTTTGTGTCCCAGGAGGGAGTCAGGTCAGCGGCCCCAGCAGGGGGAAAGGTCTGTCCTGGAGGCACACAGACTCTCTGCTGCCACACCCTGGGCACTGTCCCTCTGCAGCTGCCCCTGCCAGCACCTCCTGCACAGCAGGCTCTCCCCTGAAGCCCCCACAACCATCCCAAGAGGTAGGCAGGAAGCACAGATGAGAAGATGAGGGCTCAGAGAGATTGCTGGACTTGCACAAGGACACACAGCTTATAAGACCTGAGATTTATGCCCGGACCCCTCACAGAGGCCCTGAGAAAACACCTGGATGCCCTGTGCAGCATCAGACAGTCCCTTTCTACTCCGCTTCCTCAGCCCCAGCCCCTCTGGGCCTCTGGGATCTGGAGGCTGCCCGTGGTTACCCATCCTCCCCCGTTCATCCCCCTTAGCTCCCCTGAGGCAGCCAGCCGGGTGGCTGGGAGCCCAGTGCCAGCCCTTCTATTATTCATGCCTCCCTCGGCTTGTTAGCGGGGACCAGGCCCAAAGGCCCTCGCTTTGCCAGGAGAGATAAAGGGCCAACACCTGACTCTTCCTCTGAGTCCTTCTCAATTTCTCCGAAGAACACAAAAGGCCTGTTGTTGCTAGCCCGGTGCAGGACGCTGGGCGGCTTCCTCATGAAAGGAAGATAAACCATTAACGGATTGCAGCCGGCTAGATTTACAGCCCTTCCTCGTGGCCACCTGTCCCCTCCTGCAAGGCTGCATGGGCTCAGAGAGGCAAGTGCCTGCTGTCTGCGGAGTCACGGGGGCTGGGGAGGCAACACCCTACAGAGCCCCTATCACAAGCCAGGTGCATCACAGGCGGGGCCTTGTCAGGTGCCAGACTATATGGGTCAGCATGACTGGTCCCACTTTATAGGTGAGGAAACTGAGGCTCAGGCTGCACAGCTGGCAGACGGCTTAGCCAGTGTTCTCTGGCCTGTGCCAGGATGTCAGTCGGACTCAGTGTCCTCAAAGAAAGACTTGGAAAAAGTGAATTCATGCGCGCAAACCCTGCCCACCCACATCTCTGCCTCCAGCATTAGGATGGAGCCAAGCAGGGAAAATCTGAGGCCAGCCAAGGGAGCCCCAGGGGGTCAGTCTGCAGCCCCGGCCTCACCGCTTCCTCCTCAGCACTGGGGCCAAGTGGCCAGTCTGGTAGCTGAGTCACAGCCCACCCAGAGATCTGATGGAGCCCCTGGGGCCCCATAAGATTCCCATGGGCTCCAAGTGTCAGGCATACCGATGTAGTGTGGAAGCGGTGGGGCAGGGGGGGGGCATGTGGCCTTCCAAGCTGGGAGACAGGGCCCCTCCTCGCCATCTGCCTGCCAGGGCTGCCCGGAGCCCTCGCCAATCTGGCGACACTGTCTCCAGCCACAGGATTAAGGTGGTGTCACAACAAGCAGTTTAGGGCTTGGGCCAATGAGCCTGTTTAGGAGGCTGGCACCCCAGGGATGCCTGGAGCGGTGTGACACTTTAGAAATCAGTAGATGCAGCATTCCTAATTTTACAGATGGGGAAACTGAGGCCCCAAGAGAGAAACAGATTTGTTCAGGAACCCCTGGCGACGCAGTGGCAGAGCCAAGGAGGGCCTCAGACACACAGCAGAGAGGGAGGGTCACTTATTGGAAAGCCCTCTGGTTTTGTATCCAGCAGCCCTGCAGTTGAATCTTCACGCCTCCATGGACTAGCTAGCTGTGTGATGATCCACACTCTCTGAGCCTCAGTTTCCTTAGCTATAAAGTGGGAGTGATAATAATATCTAACTGGTGGGTTTGTGAGGGAAAGAAAATACGATGTTGGTGTTGGTGTTGTTGTTAGGTGTCATCAAGTCGGTTCCAACTCATAGTGACCCTGTGACCCTGTGTACAACAGAACAAAACACCGCCGGGTCCTGCACCATCCTTACAATCATTGTTATGCTTAAGCCCATTGTTTCGGCTGCTGTGTCAATCCATCGCATTGAGGGTCTTTCTCTTTTTCGTTGACCCTCTACTTTACCAAGCATGATGTTCCTCTCGGAGGCTGATCCCTCCTGATAACATGTCCAAAGAATGCGAGAGGAAGTCTTGCCATCCTCACTTCTAAAGAGCGTTCTGACTGTACTTTTTCCAAGACAGATTTGTTCATTCTTCTGGCAGTCCATGGTATAGTTAATATTCTTTGCCAACATCATAATTCAAAGGTATCAATTCGTCTTTGATCTTCCTTATTTATTGTCCAGCTTTCACATGCATATGAAGCGATTGAAAACACCATGGCTTGGATCAGGCACACCATAGTCCTTAAAGTGATTTCTTTGCTTTTTAACACTTTAAAGAGGCCTTTTGCAGCAGATTTGCCCAATGCAATGCTTCATTTGATTTGTTGACTACTGCTTCCCTGGCCTTGCAGACAACCCTTATCCATAAGTGCCCTGTGAAGTCTGTTGGAGGAACAATGACTAGCAGCATCAGAGAAATAACAAGACACTTGTTGAGCACCTACTATATTCTAGGCACTGGGCTAGGTACTGGGCCTAAAGATGAATGAGACATAGTCGCTGCCCTCAAGATGCTCCCTGTCTAGTGGTCAGGGGGTTGGGGGAGAACAGAGCCATGTAGACCAGCAGTGATGGAGAATGAAACAGTTTGGGAGATGTCGGCACATAGGTGCTCCTCCCTGCCAGGGAAAGTGGTGTGGGAGTGAAAGAGGGCTTTGTTGGGGGACAACAAGGTTTCCAGGAAGAAGGACCGGATCTGGCAAGGGCCAGGTGAGAAATGACATGGAATGTGCAAACAGTTCTATCTGCCTTGGCTCTGCGTGGAGTGTGAGGAGTGGGGTACTGGCAGAGCTGGGCAGGAAGTTCAGAGGGGACCACTGAGGAAGAGTGGTGTGTGCCAGGCCGAGGGTTCCGATTTAACTCTAGTGGAGAATTCTCCCCAAAGGGTCTCATTAGCTGAAGTGTCAGAGCTCCTAGCACAAGCTGAGGGGAGTGAGTGCCAGGGGCCCCTGGGAAGGGCAGGCGGGGACCAGGGATGCTTCTCTGGGACATGCATGCATCTCCACTGTCCTGATTTCCAGGCTTCATTCCCACACCACCCTGAGGTGGGCCTCACATAGCAAAGAAGGAAACTGAGGCTCAGCCAGGTGCAATCGCCTGCCCATAAATGACAGAGCAGAGAGTCCAAGCCAGGGATCTCTAGTGCCAAAGGCTGTGTTCTTTCCATTCCTAGTTCTTTCTCCTGCTTTCAGCTTCCTGGGGTATTTCTCCCACTATTCACACATTTTGGGGTTTATTTCCTTATTCAGGCTTCGCTGTTTTAAAAACTCCTGTTTGAAAACATGTTTCTCTAAAAGATAGCAGCTGCTCATCTTCCCAGAATTGGCCCCCAGGTGTCCTCTCCCACAACCTTGTTTTCTCAGGGCCGTAAATCACTTCCTCAAAGGGGTTAGAAACCTACGATGAGGGGGTGGGGAGGGAATTGTCCTTAGCAAGCTGTGATTCCCCAGCCTCCAGGAGCTTCAGGCTGCGCTGCTGCCCAGGAATATGCCCCTTCCTCCCCAGCCCCTGGCTGCCCAGCCCACCTACTTCCCTGCACCAATGGAACCAGGGTATTTTCTGCTGCCCTGGCAGGGGAGCTGTAGACATGAACCTCTGTGACACTGACCCCCACCGTATCTGGGTCCATTCGCAGTGCTCAGGGAGGTGCTGGGGCTGGGGCGGGGGGGGGTCAAAGTGAGCCCAAAAGGCCACCCTGTGAGGCAGGGGGGTTCCTGGGGGGAGGGGAGATTCTTTAGTTGCCATTACCAGTTCTCATTGAGTCGACCCAACTCGTGGTGACCCCGAGTGTGTCAGAGTAGAACTGTGTTCCACAGGGTTTTCAGTGGCTGATTTTTCAGAACTAGGTCTCCAGGCCTTTCCCCTGAGGTGCATCTGGGTGGACTCAAACCTCCAACTTTTTGATTAGCAGCTGAACATGTTAACCATTTGTACCACCCAGGGACTCTTCTTAGTTGCCAATGAGGAACAATATTTGGGATATACTTATGCTAAAAAATTCTTTGTTTATCTGAAATTCTAATTTAACTTCTGAGTTCTCTCTGTCAACCCTAGCATACATGAGTGTGCCTTTGTGTTTATCTGTGTGTGAGTGAGTATGTGTGTGTGTTAGTATAAATGAGTGTCTGTGTGTTTGTGTGTGTCTGCGTGTCATCATTTCAAGACTTTGTCGTGGGGAGATCTAGTGACAAGAACCTTGGCATTTCAAGTGACTTTCAGGGTACAGAAGAAGGAAAAGCTCTCCTGGGGGATCTGCTGGCTAAGCTGCCTCCAGGCAGAGAACTCAGAGCTCTCGGTGTTGGAGCCCAGAGAGCCAGCTGATGGCATTTTAAACGTCAGTTGCTGCTCACTGGGTCAATTAGCAGTGGCTCTGGAGAAGCTGCGCCTGGAACGCTGTGACTGACTCCAGCCCAGGCTGGAACGAGGCCCGGAGTCTGACATCTCTTATCTTTTGACGCTCACAATCCTGGGAAACGGGTATCCCCACTTGCTGCTGCTTGCTCATAAAACCCAGGTGAGATCCCGCCGCTCCTCCACTCAAAACCCTCCCACGAGGCCCATCTCACCCAGGCTCAAAGCCAAAGTCCCTCTGGGACTGCGAAGACCCTTTACAATCACCCCTCCCAATATGAGCTCACCCCCTACCCCCTGTCCCTTTACAATCACCACCCCTCCTCCCATGAGTTCACGCCCACCTCACTGTCTCTGTACAATCACCCCCCATGAGCTAACCCCCTACCCCCGTCCCTTTACAGTCTCCCCTCGCCGTCCGTGAGCTCACCTCCTCCAGCCCCCTGTCCCCTCTTCCCAGCCACACTAATCTCACCAGTGCTCTTTGAAAAGACCAGGCACACCCACCTCAGGGCCTTTGCACCTGAAGTTTCCTCTGTGGTGGTCGCTTTCCCCCAAGATCCCAATGACTCATCCTTCTCACCCCTCAGGTCCTTTTTAAGCACCCCCTGACAACACCCTGCACACTTTCCGAGAAAGTCCATCCTACGGCACTTTTGCCCTGTGACTGGCAGTGACCAGATGGTGGAGGTGTGCCAGCTTGGGTCCCTGAGTGAGGACATTGATGACACATGGCAGCACCTCCAGCTGACTCATGAAATAAACCTGGATTGTTTTCGTCCCAGAGCATCTGGGGGTGTTGTTGCAGCATGGACTGGCCCCCTCTGAAGGCTGTGATGACTCTTGACAAAGCTGCACCCAGATGCCCTGGGTGCTGTGGGTGCTCCAGCCAACCCTTCTCTGAAGGACTGCCCTTGGGGGCTGAAGCCCCCTGGCTCACTGGGGCTGGGTGTGAAAGACTGTGGTACGGTCTGAACTGAAATTGGACTCACTTGGAACCCTATACTTCTGCCTTCCCGCCTCTTCTGCCTTCTGCCGGGAGCCTCCCCCAGGAAACCACAGGCTTATGTTAAAACCACTGTTTCTAGGGGCTCCGTTGAAGAGGAACCCCCACCTCCAGCCCCCACTCTGCTCGTGAACACAAGCTTCATTCTCTCTTAGCAAACCCCCTGCCATCCCCTGAAAGTTATTATCCAGCTCATTTTGCACAAGAGGCGACAAGGGCACAGAGAGGCTCTGTGATTTGTAAAGGTCACACAGCACAAGGTGGAGAACTTGAATGCCACCGTTCCCCCTCCGCATCTCTGCCTGTTACCCCAAGTGGTCAGGGACACAGTGGCAGGAGCAGAAGAGGGCCTGGGACTCCCGCTGCCTGCGGCATCCAACATTTGGGCCTAGAGCCTGGAGGCTCCCGTCGGGTACGGTCTGCCTTTCCCAGATCACAGGAACATCAGGGTGGCCTCTCCTGCTTCTCTCTCTGGGTCCAGTGCTTGTGGGCCAGAGGCAGTTTGTTTTCCACTGTGAGCAGCCTGCTGGATTCTCTTACCTTCCACCTGCCTCCTGGCTCAGGGTACGGCTATAATCAGCCTGGCTATCTGCTGGCCATTGGTTCCTCTGACAGGTGCCCCCGACAAGGGACAGAGGCCACTCGCCTGCAGGAGGATGCTCGTGGTTTATCTCCAAAGCCCTCTGGGGACAAAACCCATTTGGGAGGGGGCCGAGCAGCACACAGTAAGAAAATCCACAAGCCCTCCTCTGGTAGCCCCAAAGATGGGTTAGCTTGTCTGTACTGAGTTCGGGTCTGAACATCGGTGCTTTCCTGGGGATCCCCTGTGAGGCGCTGTCCCTGATGCTCGGGGCTGAGGCCACCAACAGACCCCGCAGTGCCCAGGGAGATCCTGGCTGCGGCCACGTGGGGTGCTGGGCCGTCTTGTTCTGACTTGGTGGTGCACGGTATACCTCCGGGCACCGGGACCGCACACAGTCCCGTGACATCACAGCTTTCAGCTCCGATGGCACCTATTTACGGCTCCTCACCCCATGTTTGGTTGTTGCTGAGGCTCTCACTTCTGTCAACAAGCTCAGCACATTTCAGGATGCAAAGGAAGGGGAAGGAAGTCCGTGGGGCTGAGAGAGAGGTTTTTTGGGCAGGCCTGAAGCTCCAAACACCCAAAGTGAGGCAGGGCCCCGTTCCCTGTCAACTACCCTCCCCACGGGGACTCCCACAGCTCCCCTGTTCCCACCCAAGCCCCCAGCATGGTCGCTGTCTGCTGAGGACAGGCTGGGGTGTGGTCTTGGTGCCCCTGCCTGTGGGAGCAATGCCAAGGGTACCAGCCATCCTCCACTTATTCCTCCAAGGAGAGACAGGGTCCTCATGACAAGTGACAGGTGGGCAGGCTGGGGCTCAGATCCTGCCCACAGCTCACACTCCTAACCCCAGAGCCCTGCTCACCTGTGACGGACACCCCATAGCCCTGGCCCAGTGTGGCCGTGCTTGCTGAGCAAGTCAGGAGCAAACACAGCACACCCTCAGGTGACCCTTACCCATGCACCGTCCACCTCTTCCTGCCATCTCCCGGCACAGCCAACTGGTAGTGGAGACCCTGAGACCCACCAAACTCACCTTCAAGTACAGCTTTCCCTTCTCTCTCAGACCTGGGCTCCCTTCTTTAGAAAGGAGTGAGCCCCTCTGATTTGAGGGCAAAAGAAAAGACCCCAGGTTTGCAGGCAGCACCCCTGCTGCCCAGTCTCACCTTTTCCAGTTGCTTAATGTGTGGTCTTGGCAAGTCACTCGACTTCTCTAAACCTCAGTTTGTTCATCTGGGAAATGGAATAATGCTTACCACAGAGAGTTATAGTATGAGTACTGAAAGTGTGTGAAAGGGAAGCCATTTATTTATTTAGTGCCTACTGCATTTAGCCCTCTGGCAACCTCAGGCTATTAATGCTATGGACAAGGAAACTGAGGTGGGTTGGTGAAGGCAACTCCCACAGAGGGAGAGTCAGAGCTTAAGCCCCCGCTCCTCCCATGTTCCACGGTGCCCAGTGGGCCACCCACACTGTGCCTTCAAGTTGACTCCAACTCATGGCGACCCCATGTAAACAGAATAAAATGTTGCTTTTCACAACCCTTGGTATACTCGAGCCCACTGCTGCAGCCACTGTGTATTGTGAGTGCCTTCCAACCTAGGGGGCCCATCTTCCAGCACTAGATTGGACAATGTTTAGCTGTGCGCCATAGGGTTTTCATTGGCTAATTTTTGGAAGTAGATCACCAGGCCTCTCTTCCTAGTGTATCTTAGTCTGGAAGCTCTGCTGGAACCTGCCCACCATGGGTGACACTGCCAGTGTTTGAAATACTGGTGGTGGAGTTTCCAGCATCACAGAAACACGCAAACCTCCACAGTATGACGTGCTGACAGAGGGGTGCCTACTCCACGTGTTCTTGTTTAGCCCTCTGGCAATCTCAGTCTATTAACCCTATGGACAGGGAAACTGGGGTGGAACATGAAGGCAATTCCCTACAAGGGAAGAGCCATAGCTAAACTCCCTGCTTCTCCCTTCACCACAGTGCCAAGTGGCCACGCTGCACATAAAACGAAACCAGTTGCCACCAAGTCGACTCCAACTCATGGTGACTTCATGTGTGTCAGAGTAGAACTGTGTTCCACAGGGTTTTCAAAGGCTGATTTTTAGGAACTAGATGGCTAAGGCTTTCTTCCAAGGCACCTCAGAACTCACTGCCACTGCCGTCGATTCCCACCTCAGGGTGGGCTTAATAATTACCGCTTTCATAACTGTTGGTATACATGGTTGCCCACCAACATTTTCTGTCTTTCAGGTTCCTTGGGAACCTACTTTCCCACTGACAGTGCACACTGCCACAAGGCAGGGGCCTTTGTGACTATCTGAAACTGGAAACTTGGCCATATGCTACTATTCACTTTTTCTACAGGGTGTTCTGAGGTGTGTGCATTTTTCGTAGGAAACAGAAATTTTGAAAAATTTTCTTTGGGACACTGTATTATGTCCCTCTAAACTCTAGGGGGTGTCAGGGATAGAAATAGTGTGACACCTTATGTCCCTTGGGACTCCTGGTGTAGAATTGTTGGTAGGGGTGAAAAAAAAAAATCCATGCTACCTACCAAAACTTCAATAACATTCAATGATTCAGCATGCTTCCTTTAAGGAAAACACATGATATCAGCAAAAAATTTAAAGCAGCAAAGAACTGAGTCTCAAAAGGGTCTTAAACTACTGAGTGTGTTAGCCATTTGCACCTTCAGGGACTCCACTGTGCACACAGAACCTGCTTACTTGGCACCCACTGCTTCGGACCGTGTCCCTCCAGTGAGAAGCGCAGGAAGGGTGTTTCTGTAACTGCCCCAGTGCTTTGACATGTTTTTCCACCCGAAATAAATGAGGCAGAATTCCTGGAGGATGTGTTTAAAGTGGGTAGAGAGTTCTCTAAACAGTTTGCTTGGCGGTTGGAACATGGGGCCCAGGACAATCCCAAACAGAACTCCAGTTTTATTTCCAGCGCTTCAGTCAACATCACCGACTCTCATGGAAGGGCTCATAGATAACATCTAGTCTTTGCAAACACTAATTTTAAACTAGGCCTTATCTCATTATACAAAAAATGTGTGTTGTTTATTGCAACAGCCATTTGTTTGTTAGGCTGTACATTTTTATTTAGATTTGTTTAGTCATAAACTATAAAAACCGATTGGAAAAAAAAGGTCAATGGTGAGAACAGATATTACTACTGTTCACCAATGGAGGGCCAGACCTTGCCCTCTGCCATTAGGGGTGGCCATGTGACTTGCTGTAGCGAATGAAATGCCAGTAGAAGCAATAGCTGTCACTTCCAGGTGGGAGTATTTAAGTGCTGGTATCCGGACCTCTCTGTTTGCCTGCAGCAGTCATTGGGGAAGCATGGGTCTATATGGAGGTGTCGTGCTAAGCCACCCAGGTAGCGTACCTGTCCTAGAGGGCCACCCAAACCCACAATGGATTTTACAAGAAGAATTGTATCTTTGTTGCTTTAAGACACTGAGATTTGTTTGTTTCCATAGGATGCCTAACCCAGTCTGACAGTAAAAAACAGAGGCTCAAAAAAAAAAATTACATATATGTGTATATACAACATAAAATTTGCCCTTTTAATAATTTTTAAGTGTAAAGTTTGGTGACATTAATTGCCTTCAAAACGTTGTGCAGCAATTACCACTATTTCCAACATGCTCGGCATTCCTCAAGCTGAGAGAACTGAAGAAAAAATTCAAGCTTCGGGTTGCGATACCGAAGAATTCTATGGGGAAAACATTAAACAACGCACGAAGCATCAAAAGAAGATGGAAGGAATACAGACAGTCACTATACCAAAAAGAATTTGTTGAGGTTCAACCATTTCAGGAGGTAGCATACGACCAGGAACCCACGGCATGGAAGGAAGAAGTCCAAGCAGCACTGAAGGCTCTGGGAATTGATGTGCTACCATTGAGATGTGTCAACGAACAGAGGCAGCACTGGAAGTGCATGCCCGTCTACGCCAAGAAATGTGGAAGACAGCTACCTGGCTAATCCAGTGGAGGAGACCCACATTTATGCCTATTCCCAAGAATGGTGATCCAACGGAATGCAGAAATTATTGAACAGTATCATTTATATTACGCACAAGTAAAATTTTGCTGAAGATCATTCAAAAGCTGCTGCAGCAGTGTATTGACAGGGAACTGCCAGAAATTCAGGCTGGATTCAGAAGAGGATGTGGAACCAGGGAAATCATTGTTGATTTCAGAGGGATCCTGGCTGAAAGCAGAGACTACCAGAAGGATGTTTACCTTTTTATTGACTATGCACACCCATTCTACTGTGTGGATCATAACAAATTATGGATAACTTTGGGAAGAATAGGAATTCCAGAACATTTAATTATGCTCATGAGGAACCTGTACATAGATCAAGAGGCAGTTGTTTGGACAGAACAAGGGGACACTGTGTGGTTTAAAGTCAGGAAGGGTTGTATCCTCTCACCATACCTATTCAATCTGTATGCTGAGCAAATAATCCGAGAAGCTGGACTATATGAAGAAGAACGGGGCATCAGGATTGCAGGAAGACTCGTTAACAACCTGCGTTATGCAGATGACACAACCTTGCTTGCCGAAAGTGAAGAGGACTTGAAGCACTTACTGATAAAGATCAAAGACCACACCTTCAGTATGGATTACTCCTCAACATAAAGAAAACAGAAATCCTCACAACTGGATCAATAAGCAACATCCTGATAAATGGAGAAAAGACTGAAGTTGTCAAGGATTTCATTTTACTTGGATCCACAATCAACATCCATGGAAGCAGCCGTCAAGAAATCAAAAGATGCATTGCACTGGGCAAATTGGCTGCAAAGGACCTCTTTAAAGTGTTGAAAAGCAAAGGTGTCACCTTGAGGACTAAGGTATGCCTGACCCAAACCATGGTATTTTCAATTGCATCATATGCATGTGAAAGCTGGACAATGAATAAGGAAGGCCGAAGAAGAGTTGACGCCTTTGAATTGTGGTGTTGGTGAAGAATATTGAATATACCATGGACTGCCAAAAGAATGAACAAATCTGTCTTGGAAGAAGTACAACCAGAATGCTCCTTAGAAGCAAAGATGGCAAGATTACGTTTTACATGCTTTGGACATGTTGTCAGGAGAGATCAGTCCCTGGAGAAGGACATCATGCTTGGTAAAGTACAGGGTCAACGAAAAAGAATACCCTCGTCAAGATGGATTGACACAGTGACTGCAACAATGCGCTCAAGCATAAAAACGGCTGTGGGCAGGGAGCAGGACTGGTCAGTGTTTCACTCTGTTGTAGATAGGGTTGCTATGAGTCGGAACCAACTCAACGGCACCTAACAACAACGATTTCAAAAACACAAACAAACAAAAAAAGACTGTTCCAATTAACACAAAAATTTGAACTCAGCAGTTATGGATGAAAAATGGCATCTTTTACTCACCTCAGCAACCAATTTCTGTATTTTATTTTGACTGCATAGTAACAAGAAAAACCAGATAAGTGGCTGCAAATGCCAATGGTTTGCTTCATTTTAAAATAATGATACCCTACACCAATGTTCATTGCAGCACTATTCACAACAGCCAAAAGGTGGAAAGAACTCAAGTGTCCATCAACGGATGAATGAATAAAATATCAAAAACCAAACCAGGTGCCGTTGAGTTAATTCCAAATCATAGTGACCCTACAGGACAGGGCAGAACTGCCCCATGGGCTTTCCAAGGCTATAATCTTTCTGGGAAGGAGCCCTGGTGATGCAGTGGTTAAGCGTTCAGCTGGTAACCGAAAGATCCACAGCTTGAACCCACCAGCCACTCCACAGGAGAAAGATGTGGCGGTCTGCTTCCGTAAAGGTTTCAGCCGTGGAAACCCTTTAGGGCAGTTCTACTCTGCCCTGTAGGGTTGCTAGGATTTGGAATCAACTCAACTGCAATAGGTTTGGGGTTTTTTTAATCTTTGTGGAAGCAGACTGCCATAACTTTCTCCCGAGGAGTCACTGAGGGGTTCGAACCACTGACCTTTCCGTTAGCAGCCGAGCGCCTAACCACTGTGTCCCCAGGGCTCCCTGATGAAGGAACGAATGAACAAAATGTGGTGCATACACGTTTTGAATATTACTCAGCCATAAAGGGAGACAAAGTTTTGATACCTGATACAACAGAGATGAACCCTGAAAACATCATGAGTGAAATAAGTCAGTCACCAAAGGACAAATGTATGATCTCACTTATACTAAATACGAGAACAGGTGAAAGTATAGAGACCAAAGTTTATTCGTGGTTACCAGAGGCAGGGGGTGGAGTCACTGTTTAGGGGGCACAGAGCTTCTGTTAAGAGTGATGAAAAAATCTGGGAATGGATAGTGGTGATGGCTATATAACACGATGAGTGTCATCAGCGCCACTGAGTTGTACATGTAGACAAAGTTAAACTGGCAGTTCCGTAGTATATATTTCTACCACGATAAAACAAAGTAAAAAAAAGACTTCTTCAAATGATTGATCATAGAGTTACTATTTGACCCAACAAATCCATTTCAAGAGAAATGAAATCTTACGTCCACAGAAAAAAACACATGAGAGTTGACTGCAGGACTGTTCGCAACAGCCGAAAGGTGGCAACAACCCAGATGCCCATCGACTGGCAAATGTATAAGCGAAACGTGGTCTCTCCACACCAGGGGATATCATTTGGCCATAAAAATGAGTGATATTCCGATCCGTGCTGCAACGTGGATGAAGCTTGAAAAACATTATGTTAGGAGAAGGACGCCAGACACCAAAGACAACATAGTGTGTGATTCCGTTCATATGAAATGTCCCGAACACGACAATCTCTGGAGAAGCAAGCAGATTAGTGGTTGCTTAGGGCTGGGGGTGAGAGCAGAAAATGGGGTTGGTGGTGAGAGCTAAAGGGTATGGGGTTTCTTTTGAGGTGATTAAAGTGTCAAGAAGATGGATTGACACAGTGGCTGCAACCATGGGCTCAAACATAACAATGATTATGAGGGTGGCGCAGGACTGGGCAGTGATTCGTTCTGTTGTACAAAGGGTCCCTGTGAGTTGGAAACTACCTGACAGCACCTAACAACAACAACAACAAAATTACTAAAATTGGCTGTGGGAATGGTTGCACTCATCTGTGAAACACACTAAAAACCATTTAATCTTACGCCTTAAATGGGTGAATTATATGGCATGTGAATTATGCGGCATGTGAATTATGCTCAATAAGGCTGTCTAAAAATAAATAAAAAATAAATAAAACCTATCTTGCTATCTCAAGAATGCCCAATTAAAATTGACTCAATGCTTTAAAAGAGCAGAAGTAGGGAACGCCTGTTTCCACAATGAATCGCTAACAACTTCTAACCTGTATTTCTAGTTGGAAATGAAAATGTACCCCAGGCACTTCAGGTGCTGGAGCCCAGCTCCCTAGTGAGGTGAATTTCTTCATTCGCTGCTCAGAGGTTCACACGCTGTGCTGAGGTCATGTGCTGAGTGGGTGGGCCTGATGTCTTGATGTGGGACACGCTTGCCCAGCCTGTGCTTGCCTGAAGGAGTCTACTTGGGTGGATGCAAACCAGGAGCCTCTCTGTGGCCAGAAGGGGAGGCGGCTTGTCCCAGGCCAACACCATAAGGGCTGAGCGGGCCTGGGCTTCCAGCCTCCTGGGAGCCGGCCTGGTGTCCAGGTTGGCACCATTCAACTTCACTCCCCGCCAAAAGGAGCAGATGGGGGTGACATGGGTGCTCCAAAGATGCCGGGAAGAGACCCTGGAGGAGGCCAGGGCTCCTGCTGGGCTAGGATGATGGGCCTGCTCTGGACACATGGGTGGAGTAAGATCTGAGCACAGGTGTGGCTGGGGATGGGACTGAGTTTAGGACTCGAGCCTGAGTCCCAGCTCACCATTCACGGCTGGATGACGGGAGCTAGCTTTCTCTTGGGTTCAGTTTCCTCCTCCGTAACATGGGTAACCCACGGGTTGGGAGCATGGACCAACAGAGGACATGGAATGTGGGGCAAACCTTGACACATGGGCACCAGTGAGGGCCCAGTCACGGGAATCCACATCCCACAGGTACTCCCCACATTTGCCCCATCCCCATGCCCAGCTTCCCCTGAGAGGTATTCTGATGCTGCTCACATCAAGCCCAGGTGCCCAGCACACCTGCGATGACAGACCACAGATTCCTTCCTGCAGGATCACCCAGGTGGCTCACACCGCCCTATGCTCACGGTCTGTGAGGGGCTTAGCGGTGTCACCTCAGCTAATCCCCACAACACAGGATGCCCCCGTAGGTCAGGGTGTTAGCCTGACTGACGGTCAGAGAAGGGACCTGCTGTGTCCACCGCTGGGGTGTGGTGGGCTGGGATCCTGCAGGGGGGGCCTGAACTGGAAATAGCCCCCCACCTGACACTGTCCCACCTTGTTTTTACTGCCTGCCACACAAAGTACCACACCCTGGGTGGCTTAGAATGACAGAAATCTGTCATCTCACAGTTCTGAGGCCGGGAGTCCCAATTCAGGAGTGAACTGAGTAAGGGACAGCCTGGCCCACCCCACTGTCTTTAGGCACCGCCCTGGGAGAAATTTGAGGTCAGGCAGAGTGAGCTACATGGGCAGCCAGCAGCCGGGAGGCCTTCTGGGGACCCAAATGAGCCGTCAGCTCCCCAGCAGAATCACACATCACTGATGGAGGCGTGAAGACAGGAAAAAACACCAGTTGCTGTCAAGTCAACTCCAACTGATGGTGACGCCGTGTGGGTCAGGGTAGAACTGTGTTCCTATGGGGTTCAATGGCTCATTCATGGGAAGCAGATCTCCAGGTCGTTCTTCCAAGGGATCTCTGGGTGGTCCTGAACCGCCAGCCTTTTGGGTAGTCGTCAAGCACCTAACCGTTTGATCCACCCAGGGACTCCTGAAGACAAGGGAACCCCCCCCCAAAAAAAGGCACCAGCAAAGGCAGCCAAGGAAAACATACCCCCTCCTTGCTGTACAAACGGGTGACTGTGCCCACAGGGGGCAGGATTGGTGCAGGCTGGCAGGAGGAGAAAGAGGGTGACTCTGTTTGCCAAGACTACTCGGCCGGGGTGTTCATCCTCCCAACACCCTCTGAGGGAGGCCGGGTGCCCACCCTTCACTGAGGGTCAGAGAGGTTAAGTGAGTTACACAAGGCCACAGAGCTAGGAAGTGGTTGAGCTGGGATTTGAATCCTGGACTCTGCTGAGTATACAGCAGCCTATTGGTTTCATGGTAGAACTCTCGCCTTCTGTGCATGAGACCTGAGTTCAGATCCTGGCCGATGCACCTCATGCAAAGCCACGACCCATCTGTCAGTGGAGGCTTGTGGGCTACTGTGAAGCTGAGCAGATTTCTGCAGAGCTTCCAAGGTGGACTGAGAAGAGAGGCCTGAAGACCTGCTTCTGAAAATCAGCCAGTGAAAACCCTGTGGGTCACAACGGTCTGATCCACAGCCCATGGTGGGGACGGTGCAGGACTGGGCAGAATTTCGTTTCACTGTGCATGGAGTTGCCATGAGCTGGGGGCCAACTCCACACAGCCAACAACCACAACACTCTGGTGCCTGGAACTGTAAAGTCACCTTGCTGGAAACTTTCCCAAACCGAAGGGAAACTGACAGCGCAGAGGCCTAGATGCCCTTCCGGTGTTTTGCTCAGTGGGAAGGGAGGCACGTATCACAAGGTCAGGCAGGAAAAGACTGTAAACAGACCCAGGAGCTTGGAGCCGGCACTTCGGGGCCCCCTCCATGCCAGGCACTGTGACCAGCATGTGTAAGCACTGTCTCCAGGCATGGTGAGAAATGTGGTGCCCCCTCCCCCCCACTTTACAGATGAAGAAACTGAGGCTCAGGCACTGAAGCGACCCGTCCAGATCTCCAGGACACCAAGAGGCAGAGCCGGCCTAGAGTCCAGACAACTGTGGGGAAGTGTCTTTGCGGCCGGGGCATGTGGGCCAGCAGCTCTCAACGGGTGCAGCGAGTCCTGCTATAAATACGATGCTGACTCCTGGTAACCTTAGCCTCTGGGCTTGCCAGACCAGGCGCCGGGCCATAAATCCTGGGGCCGGCTGCCTGCTGTGGCTCTCCTGCTCTGTGGAATTTTTCTGACACCCTAACAAGGTATCACGGTTTTTTTCAAGGCTCCAATTATTGGAGGCAACGTTGAGTGCTAGACGAGAACCAACAAGGCCTATGGGGGCATCAGCCCAGGAGGGCCAGCTCAGCCCTCTCAGGGAGCAGGGCAGGCCCCCAGAAGGAGGACTAACCTGGCTTCTGCACTAACAGGGTCTGGGCAGGCGGGTTCGAATCCCAGCTCTGCCATTTACCAGCTGGGTGATCTTGGGCAAGCCTGTTAATCTCCCGAGCCTCAGGTTCCTTAGCTACACGATAGAGTTCATGCTGCCCACCTCAGGGGACTACAGTTGTGTCTAAAATGGCCAGGACACAGGACACAGCAGGTCATTTGGTCCCTTCACTTGCCTCTGGGCTGCAGCTTGTTCGCTTGAATGATAACAACTAAGACTGCCCAATGGTAAGCCCAGGATTGCCCTAAGTGGGTTATATGCTTTGAGTCATATAATCCTCACGGCCACTTGAGGAGCTAACACAAGATTAATGTCCCCATTTAATGGGTGGAGAAACCGAGGCACAGTGCCCTTGAGTGATCCACCGAGGGTCACACAAGTCGTGGGCGGAGAGCTGAGATCTTGCCTGCTCTGTCAACACGGGGCCAGGAGCTGATCACAGACGATAGGTGGTGGTCCTTCACAGCAGGCTCTGGGCCAACGACTGCTGCAGGCCTGGAGTCCTTAAGGGCCTGGACTCAGACAACACACCCCACAGAGCCCTCTTCCTCTGTTAAAGCCTACCCCCACAAATAAACCTGCACCCCTGCTCCAGGGGATGTCTCTGTCCTGCCACCGGCTGAGTCACAAGCCCAGCATATCAGAGGCCAAAGACCATGACACTGGAGCCACATTTTTACAAACGGAAACCCAGCCCTGAGTGTGCCCAGGGCACCCACCCAGCCAGCGCCGCAGAGCCAGGATTCAGTCTGCATCTCCCGCCAGCACACCCCTCCTAGTGGGCTGGCCCTCCTCCCGAACACCGGAGGGACAGCGAGACCCCCATCCCCTCCCAGTCTCCAGGCTGCACACACACACATACTCAGCACCCATGCCATCACCCGAAGGGCTAAATATTGTCCTGGCCTTCCTGAAATACCCTTCTCTGCTCGGCTGGGTTTACAAGCTGCTAAAACCAGCACCCTGTCTCGGGTGGAGGGTGAGCTATTCCGGGTTAGGGTCAGGTGTGGGGCAGACCAGCCAGAAAGCGCCTGTCTGCCGGCGCCCCCAACTCCCTCGGCCTGCAGCCAATTCCTGGCGATTCCTGGCAGCCAACACGACCGGCGCCCAGCGGGAAAGGAGAGGTCAGGCCGGATTTCTCAGTGTCCCCTCTCCACGACACACACACACACGCACACGCACTGTTCCAATACGACCCGGCCAGGCTGCGGTGCTGGGACTGCCTACTGTCCATCACACAAGAGGCAGGGCAGTGCCACACCACCACCCCCTTCCAGCACCCACTGGACAGCTGCGGTGCCCTGCGAGTACCCGAGGCAGAAACATGGAGTGGCTTCCACAGGGGCTGCTGGGGAGGCATGGCCTGGATGCATCTACTGTCCGGCTGCCTCTGGGCTCCTGCCCCCACTTGCCGCCTCCCCAGAGGGCCACAGCTGCGAGCACCCACTCCACACCTGGCACCAGGGGCACCGGGGCAGACCTTTTATACATTACTGCATTCACTGTCCACGGCCACCCTGACGATTAGGTGCCATTATCACTATCTCTGTTGGGGACACTGAGGCTCAGAGATGTGAAGCCACTTGTCCAAGGTCACCCAACCTAGAAGTGAAACGATTGAGATTTGAGCCTGGGCAGCCTGACTCCAGAGTCCAGTAGGTAACGCCTGAGCCAGGCTGCCACCACCCCTGCAGCCCCAGCCCAGGGATGGCTGGAGGGGCATCCACCTCAGAGTTTGCCTTTTAACTGGTAGGAGCCAGGGGTACCAGCCAGGGATGCAGACAGCTAGGCCCACCATAGTCCCTTGGCCCTCAGCAGGGTGAAGGGCATGTGGGCAGAATCTGAGAACTTCTCTGTCTCTGGCCATTCTCAGCCAGGAAGACAGGGCCATGGAGGGCCTGCCTTGTGCCGATGGACCAAGGGCTCAGAACCTCTGGACGTCTATGACCTGGGGGATCTGACACAGCCTGTGGGCTCTCCTCTCCCAGATAAAGTTTCAGGGCCCGAGGCACCCTGAGCCACCCAGTGTGGTCTAGGTCCCTGCCGCCTGCCCTGTGGGTCAGCTCTACCCATCCAGCAGGCAGCCTGGGAGGGGTCTGCAGCACACCACTTCCTGCCCTCGCCCCATGGAAACCCAGGCGCACGGCAGAAGCTGAGCTTCGAAAGACACGTTCCCTTCCTGTGGACATAGGCCCTCCAGCATTGGGCTGGAAGCAGGGGGCCAGCACCTGCCCAACCCCTGCCCAGCTCCCTGTCCAGCCCTTGCTGAGCCCCCTGCCAGGCCCCCTGCCCAGCACACAGCTGCCTGCAGCCTGTGGGGCCATGCCCTCGGCTACTGGCGGCCCAGGCTCTGCAGCTGGAGCCACGGGGTAAATATAGTGCTGCCACTCACCAGCCGAGGGGCCCTCGCCGTCCGACATGGTGCGGGGACAGTGGGTGACGGCACAGCCTACAGGAACTCAGAGACCTCGGTGGCGGCTGTCTCCCACCAGGCGGACACAGGGCTGCCGGCCCAGCTGCATGCCCAACCTCCAGTGGCGTCCCGCCTCCCGGCCGGCTGCCCCCCCATGCTGCCGGACAGATAAGAATGCACTCCGGGCTGGGAGCCCACAGGATTGGTGGATAAATCTGGGCACTGCCCTCCCCTGCCTGGCCTCTCCCGGGTGGCCCAGAATGCCGCCTTAGAAGCTGCCGCACCCCCAGGCACTCAGTCAGCCCCTGAGACCCCAGCCCCTGGGCCCCTGGAAAGCCTGCATGCTCTATCCCTGGGTGTGGTCCCAGTCAGCCAGCAAGGGGCAGCTGCGGGCTCTCAAGAAGGAGAATACCAGCGAGTGATCCACCCTAGTGGTGCCCGCTTGTCGTCCTGCCCAGCTCTCCCGAGCAGCCACCACTGTCTTCTCCACCCCAGACAGGGGACAAACGCTCAGAGGGGTTAAGTGACCTGCCCAAGACCATACAGCCGATAGAGGACCGGACCTGGAGCTGGGCTGTCTATCTCCAAGGCTACAGAAGGCATGGCCCTGGCCTCAGATCGCTTGGTTGAGCTACACCAGCCAGCACTTATTGGGCACTTACTGGATGCTCACTGCTCTGGACATGTTTCGGGGGGCTGGGAGGCTGTGTGGCTCTTGTGAGAGGACAGAGCAGGTGTTGAGGAAGTGTTGCTGAAGAGAACGCACCCCAGTAAGCACTTAGTACTTTCTGTGTGCTTGGCTAAGGGCCAGTTCAGCCCCTTTCCTGGGCCTCCACAGGTGAAAGGCAGGTGCCATCAAGGGCCCTGGGTCAGAAACCAGGGCAACGAGGCAGGTGGAGCGTTCTGAGCCCCTGGCCTGCATTCCAGGAGGCAGCATCCCAGTGTGGGTTTCTCTGGGCCCCAGGTCACCACCTGCAGCATCCTGGCCCCCCGGGGTTCAAGGCCTACCTCGTTCTTCACACAGAGACAGAGCACGTGAAGTGGCTTAAAGAGAAAGGGCAAGAGGCCGGTTATTAGCCCTGATTAGTGAGATCCAGGACAACTTCCTAGAGGAGATGGCATTTGAGTCTTTGAGAGACAACTCCTTTTTTCTAGGTGGAGGAATGAACATTCCAGGAAGAGGGGCCAGCAGGCGCAAAGGTAAGAGGTGGGAAAGCCTAACTGGAGATGACAGGGGTGCCTGGCAGAGGCCAGGGTGGTGGCCACCCTGAGGGATGAAGAGCATTGGTGCTTGCAGAAGGGGAGGTATTGAGGCTAGGGAAGTCAAGGGAGGCTTCCCAGAGGAGGGGGCAGATGCTGGTGCTGAAGTTCCAGGAGCACCAGAGAAACAAGAGGGGGCGGAGCAGCACCCAGAGGCATCTGAGCACCTCTTCCAACCGCACCAAGGCCTTCCCATCTCAGAAACCAAGGAGCAAAGGCTGGAGGGGGGAGACCACCATGTTCCCTAAAATAAGTCCCTTCTGCAGAGTGGGGGCAACTATGGAGTCACAGCCCCACCTTTACCTCTCGCACTGGCTGCCAGGGAGAAGAGGGAAGGAATTCAGTCCCTATGAAGGTAGGTCAGGCCTCCTGGCCTTTGCCTGTGGTTGGCTTGGTCAGGGATTCCCTCTCCCTCCCCCCCATATCCCCGTTCATCCCCTTCCCTGGAAAGTCTTGTCTGATTGTCCCTGCAGGTGAGGTCCCTGAGCTCTGCTCCACCAAATCTGACCTCACTACGGTGTAGCTGCCTGGCCCTGGCTGTGTCTATCTTGTGGTTGGCAATCGCTGCTCTGAAAGGTAATGAGCTCACAGTGGTTGGAGGTATGGAAGCGGGCCCTGGATAGCCACGGGGTGAGGACAGAGCAGAAGGAGTTCAAGGAAGGGGAAGGGTAGATTAAATGGCTTTGGGCTCCTTCTAGGGTGATCACTGTGTCCCCATCTGCCTGGGACATTTCCTGTTTCAACACTGACAGTCCCATGTGTCCTGGGAACACTCCCTCTGTCCTGAGCAAACCAGGACCATTGGTCATCCTTGGACCCTCCAAATTGAGATTTTTGTTTTAAGAGAAGGGGAGGGGGAAGACAACAAAACTACTAGGGTTCTCTCGGAAACCCTCAGCTCTAACCTTCTGCACCTCGACACCGCCCCCCTCCTTGCTACCTAGATTCCACCACAGGACAACTCTGGGGTGAGTGGAAACACCACCGCTCTGTGCCTGGTGGGGTGACGGGTGAGGCAGGAGGGGTGCAGAGGCGTAGCAGGGGGTCAGAGGTGGACACTTCCCCTGGCGCAAATCCAAGGAGGCGCCAGACAAGGGGCAGAATGACATGCCAAGTCACCAGTGGTGTCACTAGGGGGTGCTGGGGGCACGGACCCCACTGGGTGACGCTGTTAGTGGGGGTGACACTACATGGTCCAGAGATTTGTCCAACACCAAACTATGCGGGACTTGAGCTGCTCCAGAAAACCCGTGCCCGCTTCAGCCACATTTCAGCGCTTCTCTCTGCTGCTGCAGCCCTGCCTGTCTGCAGGAGTGATTTGTCAGCCCTGACTGCTGCCCCAGAGTCTGCCTGTCGGTCCCCTGGCCACCTGGGACGCCTGGGATGCCTGGGACTCGGGTGTGGCAGGAAATCTTGGTGAGCCACAGGGCTCCCGGCTTCTCTTTTTCAGCGCCACTATAAACATAGACGGTCAGCGAAAAAGAAGAAGACCCTCAACGAGATGGACTGACACAGTGGCTGCAACACAGCAATGATTGTGAGGATGGCACAGGACTAGGCAGTGTTTTGTTCTGTTGTACATAGGGTCGCTATGAGTCGGAACCGACTGGAGGGCACCTAACAACAACAATGTCGACATCTATTCATCTTGAAATGGGGGGGTGGGGGTGCACTTTAGAGACTGCACCTGGGCACCTGCTACCCTCGCTAAGCCCCTGGTGGGGTGGGTGTTGGGGGCAGAATCGGAGGCGGGTCAGCAAAGTGAGGAGCTAGTCAAGAAGGTTGCCAAGCAGGAAGGAGTCGCACCTGTCAGGGCTTCTCTGAGACTAGATCTGCTCAGGGTGCGGTACCTGGCGGGTTGAAGATTTGCAGCTATCTCAGCAGGAGGCAGCTGAAGCCTCAGGGAGGAAGGCTCAGCGGGAACCCACCTGCCTAACTCTCCTCTTGCACCTCCACTCCCCACTGGAGCTGGGGTGGGTTTCAGGACGTGGGGGTGGGGGAGGCCCCGGCTGGTGTGAGACCTGCCTGTCAGGCCCTGCCTCACCATGTGGCTCTGGGCAGGCCGTGGTTCCTCTCTGCACCCATGTACACATCTTGGAGCACTTATGAGCACCTTCTGTATACCTGGCCCTGGGCCAGGCTCCGAGCAGGAGAGATCAGGCAGGACCCTGCCATCTGGTGTGCTGTTCCCATGGGCGTTTCCACCCCCCGGTGCCAACGAGGCTGCACAAAGTTCAGTCCAGGATCCCATGGGGTGGGATGTGCTGGACCCTTAAAAGCAGAGCAGGGAGGGGTACTCCTTCCACAGAGTAAATGGCCAGTGGCCCACCAACTCCCAGCACTTCCAGACCGAGGTCCTCTACCTGGTCACTGATACAGGCCGGGGACCAGGACCAGGACATGGTGTTGCTGAGCGCATGGTATCCAATGGGCCTAGGTCAAATGCCAGCTCCACGAGCCCTCCTGGGTGACTGGGACAGGCCCGTCCCCAGACTCGGTGTGTCACCAGGAGAAGTGACACCTGCCAGGTGAGGGTTGTGCCAGGGCAGAGATACCATAGAGAGCACTCCACCTCCCTGCCCTGCAGCTGTCTGTCTGTCTATCCCTCCATCCCACCCAACCCCCACCCAGTGTCCACCACTGGAGCCAGCTCCCCGGTGCAGGCCACTTCCTCTTCCTGTCCCTGGCTCCAAGTCCCTTCCTGTTTTCTTTATTGTGGGAACATGCGTTGGGAAAACAAAACCAAACTCAACTTCCCCAGCTCCTGACGACACTGCAGTGGCTGGCGGGCCACAGCATGAGTGTACAAGTGTGTGTGACCACGTATGGGGGTGTGTGCACATATGTGCATGGAAGTGTGTGTGTGCACTGTGTGAGTGAGGTGTGAGTTAGTGCGAGTGAGAAGGTGTGTATGACAATGTGGGTGGGCACACACGCTCCTGCATGCACGTACATAGGTGTGTAGGAGCATGTACATGTGTGCAGGAGCATGTGTGTGTGTGCAAAGCTATAGAAGTGGGAGCATGGATGTGTATGCAGGGTGCTCTGTGTGTGTGTGTGTGAGTACATGTATGTGTGTGTGTGTGCATGTGAGAATATGTGCACTATGTGTGCACAGGCTCGTGTGTATATGTATGCGTGTGGGAGCATGGACATATGTGTGGAGAGCGTGTGTGTGTGAGTGTGTGCTAATGTGCGCGTGCCTTCTGGCTCCTGCGAGCTCATCCTGAAGCTCCGAGCCTCCAGCTGATGGGGAACACAGGGAACCCAGGCAGCCCTCTGTATCCCCACCGTGGGCCCGAGGTCTCTTGTGGCACCAGCCGCCCAGCAGGCTCACCGCTAGCATCTGACACCTTTTCAACAACTGCTCAGGGGGCACCCATGACACAGCAGTGCTGCTCTGCCTGAACCTTGGCCAGGCCTCTCGGGGCTCCCAGGCTCCTGGCGGGCTGTCGAGGAAATGAGGTCGGGAAGGAAGGTGGAATAGCCGGAGTGCTGGGTGGGTGGTCAGGAGGCCCTCCCAGAGGAGGTGCCATTGGGACAGAGACCTGGAAGGGAGGAGGTCCCTCCACCCAGGAACAGGGTCAGGGCAGGTGGGAGGGGGAGCCCTGGAGGTGGAGACAGCTTGGCTGTCCAGGAACAGGCACAGCCGCTGAGCGTGGTCAGTGGTATGGGAGGGCAGGCAGGCGCCGTGCACGCCTCGTGTTCAGGGGCGGAGTTGGAAGGGGAGCAGTCACTGGACGTCAGCGGGGTGCACTCGCAGGGGAGACTTTGGGGATGGCTGTCGCTGTCTGCCTGTGTATCGCGAGCTCAGCTGGTGCCTAGTACCTAGCAGTCCACCTGCTCCCGCCCCAGGAAAGGCAGCTCTGGGTTCCCACGCTGCTCAGCCATGGTACCTGTGTGGAGGGAAGTGTCTCCGGGCTGGGTCAGGGCGGCATGATCAAAGGTGGTGGGATCAGGAAGGAGGCCCCGCGCCCCCGCACTTCCTTCCCTGCCACTGCTCTCCCATGCTCACCTGGCTGTGCTGGGCTGCAGGAGGCCCACGTCTCCTCCCTGCTCAAGACTTCATCCTCTTTGCCTGGGGGATGGAGGCAGCAGCAAACGGGAGGCCTTCCTGGGACTTGGGCCAGGACTGGAGGACCAGCTGGGCACCTCTACTCCTCTTAAGCCTGAGTGGCTGTGGGCAGATGAGGATGGCACGGCAGGCCTTGGGGACAACACTTCCTGTGTCCTGCCCAAGGAGTGCAGACCCTCCTTATAACTCAGGCCACGGCAGACACACAAACAGACAGATGCTGAGATTCATACAAGCCAGTGCCCTCACGAGGGACAGAGACACACGCAGAGACCATGGAAACCCACAGGGACGGATTGAGAGCCCCAGGGTAGACCCACAGACACACACACACACAGGCACACACAGGTACACACACACACACAGGTATACACACTGGGCTCACAGAGGTGCACACACACATGTTCATACAGGTACACACACACAGGCTCACATCGTAGGCATGTGCACACAGGTGCACACATGGATTGACACAGGTGTACACACACAAGCTCACACAGGGGCACACACACATGTTCACACAGATGCACACATATGGGCTCAACTCACAGGCACATGCACACATGTACTTACACAGGTGCACACCCGGACTCACACAGGTGCACACGGCTTCACATAGCTGCACACACAGGGGCTCACACAGGTGCACACAGGCTCACACAGGTACACACACAGGTGCACATACATGGGCTCACAGGGGTTCACGCAGGTCCACACATGGGCTCACAGGTGCACACACACAGGCTCACACAGGTGCACACATGAGCTCACATAGATGAACACATGGCTTCATACGGGCTCACACATGGACTCACACAAGTGCACACACAGGCTTACGCAGGTACACACATGGCTTCACACAGGCTCACACACGTGCTCATACAACCGCACACACGTGAGCTCACAGAGATGCACACATATGGGATCACACAGGTGCACACAGGCTCACACAGGTGCACACACATAGGCTCACACAGGTGCACACGTGCCCCAGCACAGTTCTGAGAGCTGGTTTCATGCCCTCAAGGGCCCTCCTCCAGCCTGGGCACACCAAGCTGACTGCCTCCTGGGTGGCTTTAGACCAGCCCCAGCTTCCAGGCTCCCAGACAGGAAAGGAGGCATCCTGAGAGGCCCTTGCAGCTGCCTTGGATGTCCCTGGGGGTAAGGGATGGGCAGCTCTCAGGCTCCTTGGGTGGGGGTGGAGGGACAGCTGTGCACCAGAGATGGGTGTGGCCTCACAGCCAGCCTGCAGCCCCTCCTCCTCCCAGGCTCCTGGGCTCACAGCAGGGGTGAAGCCCCCAGGGACAGGGATTGCTTGCCTGCTGCCCTCTGGGCCTGTGACCTGGGCAGGCCCCTCCACTCTTGGAGACTTCTCTGTAGAGCAGGGGCCCAGGGTCATAGGGACGCCTGGGCCCCGGGCTGCCCCGAGGGAATGCCCAGCAGGTGAGCCAGTATCCTCGTCCAGTATCCTCGTCAACAACCTCGCGACAACGACGTAATCTCTGACTCTCCCTCACCCAGTGTCTCTCACTCGGGGACAGCCCGCCCGCACCCTGGTCCCAGAGGGCTTGGATGATGACCCTACCCTTGGGCTGGGGACCGAGGGGCCCCGGTACAGTTGCTGTCATTGCCTTCACCCCAAGCGGAACCAGAGGAGGGGTGGGCCTGAGAAGGGGGGAGGGGACATGAGCCTTTAGCCCCTGACCCCCAGCAATGACCCTGGAACCCCTATACCCCGCCTGGGTAGTCTGGCCCCTGCATGAAGGCCTCATGCTCTCTCCAGACCTGTTGCACGCACACACATACACAGACACACACACATGTGAACGCACACACACATGGCCAGCCTCTCTGCCCTGAGGCCCACAGGGGACCTCCCATGTCCAGCCTGCCCCCACATGTCTCTCCCCCTCCCTCCTGCTGTAATTATTACCAAGTGACCAAGGAGGGAGCTGACTGCATTCACTGCACCCTCAGCTGAGCCAGACCCCCCCTTAAATCCCAGGCCTTACTCCACTGGACAAACCATCTCTCCTCCAGGGGAGCTTGGGGCTGGGCACAGCCACTCAGAGTGGAGGCTCACCCCGTCCTGGTCTCCACACCCTTGGAGCGCCACCACAGGGACACTGGACTGGCCCCCTACTCCATGGAAGTGGGGGTGCTGCCCAAGTAGGGCAACTGGGGGCTTTGCCCAGGGAAAAGTGCAGGATGAGGCCGTGGGGGCGAGATATGAGTTATTAATGCCCTTTGACCTCCCCCTTCGACCTTTGTTTCAAGATCAACCCTCTCTCAGTGAGTCCCTGCCACCTGTCCAGATATCCCCAGTATTCGTCCCCCAGTGGGGTTATATTTGAACATTTGGCCAGGACACCCACCTGGGGCCCAGGAGGTGAGGTCCCGGCAGACGTGTGGATTCAACAGTCATCCTCCCCAGGGGGTGGGGACCCTGTTCTGGGTGAGGCAGGACTCAGGAAGCCAGCTGAAAAGTCCACCCTCGCCCACGGGACAGCAAATCCCCACGTGGAGGCGATTAAGTGTGGGATTAGCCACAGACCCCTTCGCCCCTGCCCTGAGGCTCCTTCCTGAAGACCAGGACCCTTGCGCCCCCACTGCACTTTCTGAGTCCACCTGCTTGGGTCCTTAGGCACCTGCCTGGGGTTGGACAGGTGCACCGAACACCACGCCCACTCAGCTAAGACTGCCAGGAGGAGTCAGCTTTGGGCACCCTGCCACCCACACTGGCTGCCACTGAGGCCCAGCAAGGCCCCAGGCAACTCCAGGGCCAGCCTCCAGCCCTGGCACCCAGAACCTAGCCTGTGCCCCAGCATGCCCAGCTCCTGAGGTCCCCCTCAGCCTTGCCTGAGTCCCTCATCACCAACTCAGATGCCAAGGCAGCAGACACAGCAGGCAGCAATCCTCGCTGTAAGAGGGTCTTCAGTGTTAGAATTGTGGGCCTGGGGAGGAAGTGAGCCCCACCCGGGAGGGTTAACGGGAGATCTCCTGAGGGGACAAAGTGTGGACCCCACATCCTGTGCCCTCCCCACTCACAGAAGCTAGGTTTACAGATGATGGAGGGGTTCAGAGAGGGTTGCCATTGCCCAAGGTCACACATCGAGGGAGGGGGTCAGGGAGGGACCAGCACTCTCCAGAGCGCCCCCAGACAGCAGGAAACAGCCTGCCTGGACCCTCGTCTTTATTCTTTTCTCCACTGTGGGGCTCTGCTACCAAGGATGTCCTTCCCAGGAGTCCCAACGGCGACAGACCGGCTGCAGCCGCCCATGGCCCCTCTGTGGATCTGGCTTTGAACCAGCCACCAGGCGCAGCCTCTGTGGTCAGTGTTCCACCGCCAAACCCAGGCCCATTTCCAAAGAGGTGTTGGGAAACCAGGGAGCGATCACCAGCCCCTGCCTGGGTGCCAGTGCCCCTGTCGCCTGTACCAGCTGCCTGTCCCCAGGCGAGTCAGGGGTCAGGCCTCAGCAGTCACATCTGTGAAATGGGGACGGCGGTGTCCATCCTTCCAGTGGCCAATGGATGCCTGAGATGACCCACGCATGGTCCCAGGTCAGGTGTGCATCCCCACCCTACCCCTGCCTTCATGAGCTGGGCTTGGTCCCCCATGTCCCCCATCTCGGGACCTGAGAACCCTCTGGCAGGTGGGGAAGGCACAGCCCAAGCTGCAACGCGGGCGGATCCGGCGCTGCGCCGGGGCGCCACCGTGTGGTCATTCTCAGAACTGCACCGCCCCGCCTACCCGGCGGCCTTTCCTGCTCTGGGACGTCTTCATCTCGCAGGTAACAAACGATAAAGGCAATGGTGTCACTAGGGTTGGTGTCACCCAGTGCGGTAGCTCATCCCCCCGCATAGACCTCCTCCTATCCCAGACCGTATAGAATCCTCAGGAATGTTTTTTGTACTGATGTTACTCGTAAATCCTCATTCCTGCATATCCTTCCTTCTTTTTCTCTAATTGCTACTTCATTCTCAAAAAAGTTATTGATATAAGTTCATAAATACTAATTACCACAATATTGTAGCTAAAACTCCAGAAAATTTTACAAAATCAGCGACTGTAACACTAAAAAAAAAAAAACCGCAGCGCCTGCTTGTAGCACTTGCAGACAAACCCAGGTGACTGGAAGCACCGTTGTCATTGGGTTGTGACCACAGCTCTGACCGGAGAGCTTTAGAGGCTCAGAGAGTAAATCAGCACAGAGCTTCAGCTTTGTGGGCATATTGATACACGTAAGTAAGCTGGGCTGATGACAAATGTTTTTGTTGTTATAACTAACTACAAAAAAACTACAGGGATAGGTTTATAAACAGTCATTTTGGTAACACCCCCTCTGACAGTGTCACCTGGTGTGGTCCACACTCCCCACCCCCCCGGTGACACCGCTGAATACAGGTGCTGCCGTCAGTAATAATAACTGCTGACCGGTGGAACGGCGATGCTGACTGGCTCTGTGCAGAGCAGGATCCATGTACGAGCTCTATTCATTCCCCCACCAACATTAGGAAGTGGGTCCTATTATTGATTCTTCCTTACAGATGGGGAAACTGAGGCCCAAGCCCCATAGCCAGCAGGCAGTCTTGGGTTTAACCCTATCCATCTTCCTGGCTGCTTGGGGCCAGGCCCCAGGGACCTGCTTCCCCTGACTGGTGGCCCAGCCCTGTGCACATTGGTGCCTCCTGGGGGGTCTTAAAAAAGTCCCAGTTATAGTGTCCTACCCCTGATTCACCCGCCCAGGTGGCCCTCTGTGCAGCCAGGACCACCTTCACATGAACCCCATTTGGAGGAGAAGGAGGGAGCTCGGGAGAGCCAGGACAGGCACTGGGGCTCCAGAGGCAGCAGTGATGGAGTCAGGGAGGAGTCCAGGCCTTACTCTTACCCCTCACTTCACCAACCCAGCCCTCTAGTTTCCCACACTCAGAGGGTGAGACCCAGGCCTGCAGTGACAGGGCATGTGGAGCCGTGGAAGGCCACCAGAACGAAAGACCATGGGTTCAAGTTCTGACTCCTGTAGCCTGGCTGTGCTGGGACCTTGCCTTCCCCATCTGTGAAATAGGCACGCTCAGTGCCTATCTCCAGTGGGAATTTGAAGAAACAATGAGAGGGAGGTTCAGGCTCAGTGACTGGCTATTTGCCTAGCCACGGGGCAGAAAATGCAACTGAAGTTGCCGGGGATGGGGGGGCAGCCCCTGCAGACCGCTCCAGGTGCCAGGTGGTACCCCTGAGTGCTGAGGCATAGTGTCCTTCGGGCCTTTTAGATGGGCAGTGAAAGAAGTGGGAGGAGGCTCTGTACTGTGCGGGGCGTGGACTGTGTGGGGTGGGGGGCTTGTGTGTGGGGTGGAAGGGGCGAGAGGGCTTGGACTGTGCAGGGGGACTGTAACAGGCCAAGTCAGGGGATAGGGCAGGGCTGAGGGCCTAAGAACCAGATGGGAGGAGACAGCAGCATTTGGGAGGCTGCAGAAAGGGGCTGCTTGTGGGAGGGCACTGTCAAGTGAGGGGCAGCTTTCGATGTGCAGAGTAGGGAACTGGAAACAGACGGTTGCAAGGAGTATTACCTGCTAAGCGTCCAGCCAGATGCCCAGGTGATTTAGCAAAGGTCTGGGCAACCAGGAGGACCCCTTCCCCAAGGAATTCAAAGCTGCTTGAGTTGCTCTGGAAGCAGGACCCTCAGCTCACCCCCCCACCACCTGTCCTGAGCATGTCACTTTCTCCTGAGTCTCGATTTCCCCATCTGCTGAATGGGGTGGTCCCTCAGAGCTATCATTAGGACTGCGGCATTGATCAAATCAGATGATATGATCAAGGCCTCCCACTCGTGTCAGGGAGGGGCCCTTCCGGGGGCACAGATCCCAGGCGGGGCGTGGGGGTGGTTTTTCTCTGCAGGGACCTTGGATGGCCCGGGGGCACAGCCCAGTATTCACTGACCTGTGAGCACCTCTAGGTCCTGAGCAGGAAGGGAGGGCTTCTTCCACCCCCCCCCAACATCCCCACCCCCAGGAGGGTGACTGTCTCACTGCCTGGGCCCCAACCAGAGGAGGGGCAGCAATTCTGTGGAGTGCCGTGGGCAGAGGCCAGGTCTGCCTGCTCAGTTCCAAGCTGCCCCAAGAGGGCCTCATGCTCCAGCCCCCGTGTGACCACCTGGGGAGTCAGTACCCTCGTCCAGATCTCAGCGTTCCAAACCAGCCACCCTCCTGTCATCCTGACCCCGTACCCTGCCCATCAGCAACAGGATTCATAAGGCAGGTGCCTCCTGGGAACCGGAGCAGTCTGTCTTCTTCCAATGTGGCGCTGTCTGCTGGGCATTTCCTGGGCATTTGTGGGCTGCAGCTTCCAGAGCTGGGCCAGCCCTCAGACAGATCTGCCTCAACACCCCCTCACACCCATTTCACAGATGAGCAAACTGAGGCCAGAGTGCCATGACCCAGTCCACCATTCATTCATGCAGTCATCACACATTTATTGAGCACTGACTCTGTGCCAGGCCCTAGGTAGGCCTGGGGACTCAGAGACGAATCATGGGCAGCCCCCACCCTCGAGGCCCTCACAACCTGCCAAGGCGGTCGGCCATGTCCACGGACACTCACGATACAGTGTGGTCAGTGTGTGTTAGAGGTAGCACAGGTAACCAAGGGAGCACAGAAGAGGGGCCCCAGCCCGGCCGGGGTGGCAGCGAGGGCTTCCAGAAGGAGGTGACACCTGAAGAAAGCTTCAGGGAGTGAGCAAGAGTTAGGGTGCCTCAGCAGAGGGGAGGCCTGTGCAAAGGTTCAGAGCGGGGAGTTAGGAGGACAGTTCAGGAGGGCAGTGGTCAGCAGGCGGCAGGGAGCACTGAGGGGATGAAGCAGACGGTGGTTAGCAGAGGCCCCGCTCGGAGCCAGAGTGGAAGGGGCCCCAAAGGACAGGGGCAGGGTGGCGGGGTGGGCATGGTGGGGTGGCAGAGGAGGGCGGCAGCCCCCACCCAGGAGTCCGATCCTGCCGGAAGCCCCAGGGCAGGCGCCCTCAGCAAGGTGGTGGTGGGGGTGCAGGCTGCCAGCCGCGTGGCCGCAGGGTGCATAGCACGGGGTCCAGAGGCTTGAGTGTGGCCTGCTCCTGCAGCCCGAAGCGCTGGCCGGGCACCAGGTGGAACTCGAGCCTCTGCAGCAGCTTGGCCATGACCACCTTCACCTCCATCTGTGCACATGGGAGGGGGCACGGGGTCAGTAAGCGCCAGCCAGAGAAAGGGGGAAGGAAGGAAGGGGTGACTGCCACGCTCCACATCCACCCCCTCCACAGAGCTCCTCGGGCTCTCCTCCGTGGAAGCCTCTGCACAGAACATGGCCATTCCGGGGCTCAGCTGGGCCCCCAGCCTAGAGGGCCTCAGGACAAGCCACCCCGCTGCAGCCACTTTTGGGCAAATGGCCCTGAAGCCCAGAGGAAACCCCAGCCTGGCCCCTCTTACCTGACAGAAACCCCAGCCCCACCCCTCCCACCTGACATAGACCCCAGCCCCACCCCTCCTACCTGACAGAAACCCCACCTGCCCCTCCTACCTGACAGAGACCCCAGCCCCTCCCCTCCTACCTGAGCAAACTGCTGCCCGATGCAGGAGCGGGGGCCAAGGGAGAAGGGGAAGTAGGTGAACCGAGGCCTGCAGGGAAAGAGGGGTCAGGAGGCAGGCTGCCAGGGCACCCCAGCAGCGCACAGGCTGTGGGGTTGGTGGCAGTACTGACAAGCCCTTCCTTGCTGATGGCCAGCTTTTGTGCCAGGAGCTAGGGGCCTTGCACTAAAAACAACACAGGTCCCTGGGTGGTGCAAATAGTTTGTACTTGACTGCTAACCTAAGGTTGGCAGTTCAAACCCACCCAGCAGTACCTCAGAAGAAAAGGCCTGGTGATCTGCTTTCATTTAAGATTACAACCAAGAAAACCCTATGAAGCAGTTCTACTCTGCACACATGGGGTCGCCAGGAGTCAGAATGGACTGGACAACAACTATCAATAACATCGCCAGCTGACTCTGCTAAGCTCTGGCTCCGCACTTCTCACTGTAGCCTATTCTGGACCCTCCCAAAGGAGCTGTTGTTATCCCTGTGTCACTGATGATAAGGGAAACTGAGGCTCAGAGAGGCAGAGTGTCTCGGCCCTTACTCATTGGGTTGGTTGCATGTCCAGCTCTGAGGAGAGCCTGGGCATAGACTCAGGCAGCCAGCCCCCCAAGCCCCACTCTCCCCACTATGTGATCACACTAACTCCCACAACAATCTCAAGACAGAGCCATTAGTATTCCTATTTCTCAGATGGGAACATCAAAGCTGGGAGAGGGAAAGCTGCTTGCCCAAGTCACACAGTTCCCAGTATAAGGTGCTGGTTGTGAGTGTGGGCTTTAGAGCCAGATGGAGCTCAGTTCAATTCTACCTACTGGCTGGGGTCCTTGGGCAACTGACCTAGCCTCTCTGAGCTGTGAATCCCCCTGGTAAAGCAAAGTAAAATCACAGCCCCTTTACAGGGATCTGGGGGGCCACGTGTGGTCAGTGGGCATGGGCGGCTTAGACCAGAGGTGGGTGTGGCCATCCTTCTCCCAGGCCTCCTATCAGGGACAGCTCGAGGAGGGTCTTACTTGGGTGCTTCAGGGCTGAAACGATCAGGGTTGAAAGTCAATGGATCCTCAAAGTACGTGTCCATCCGCCCCATGACGTAGGTGCTGAACTATCAGACAAAGGGTTTGCTTGTCTCTGGTTCCAGCCCAGACTGGTCCCCTCACACCTCCCCCACCCACTGTGTCCACTGAGTCCCAATGGGGTGACTCAGAGCAAAGCGGCCACTCCCATTCCACCCACCATCTCTCCACCCACCCGCCCCTCCACCCACCAGCCTGTCACAGCAGGAGTGGGATTCCACTGGGCCCTAAAAAATCTGTAAGAGGAAGAAAGGGGTACCCAAAGTACAGAGGCACCCACTGATGGCCACCACACTACAATTATCCCTATTTTACAGATGAGGAAACTGAGGTCCAGAGAGAGGCTCAGTGATTGCCTGAAGTCACCAGCAAGTAAGATGCAAATTCAGGTCTGACTCCGTGAGACCACCTTTCTCTAGATCCCTGAAATCATGTTGTTATTCAAAGGTTTCACTTCAACTCCAGGCTTGCTTCAGCAGGGGTGGGGGAGTAGCAGACCCCCACCAGCCTTTCACCAGCGTGGCATGGTGGCTTCTGGCTGGGGTTGATGCTTTTTACCCCTGGCCTCCATGTATCTGGTGTTCGAGAAGCAGTAGCACCCACCCCCATCATTAGGACCCTGGGTGCTGCCCTCTGCCCCTTCCACCCTTGGACAAATCATCACCTGAGCCCACTCAGCCTCTGGTTCTCTGTGCTGAGAGTCCAGAGCAGCGAGGGACATGGAGAGAAAGGATGAAAGGGGCTGAGCTCTGAGAAATGAGTGGGCTTATAGGAGGGGTGTTGAGGTCAGCAAAGAGCACATGCTATATGACAGGGGTTTTTGCCAGACATACGTTATTGTATTCATTCTTCTCAATAAACTGCGACTTAAACCCATTGCAATCGAGTCAATTCCGACTCATAGCCACCGTATAGGCCAGAGTAGAACTGCCCCATAGAGTTTCCAAGGAGTGACTGGTGGATTCAAACTGCCGACCTCTTGGTCAACAGCTGTAGCACTTAATCACTGTACCACCAGGGTTTCCAAACTGCGGCTTAGGCACTATCATATCGCATCTTACAAGGATGAAACCGGATCCAGAGAGTCAAAGCCTTGCCTGAGATGACCCAGAGAGCTGGGAGAAAGGCTGGCATTGGAGCTTGGGTCTTCCTGCTCAAAGCCCACGTGGCTCTTCAATTCCAGGTTGAAAGTCGGCCACAGAGATTTGCCCTGCCCTAACAAAAAATTTCTGTTCATTAAAGCCAGCCATTTGTGGTGTTTTTGTTATAGTAGCACTAGGGAACTAAGACAAAGCGAATGAGGAACATGGCTAGCAGGTGTCGGAACTGACAAAGCCACTCTGGAAAATAATTTGGCATCAGTCTGTAAAGTTAAACATTCATATGTCTTGCAGTCCAGCCATCTACTCCTGGGCACATGTCTAAGAGACATCTCTAAAGAGATGCTTGATCATTAAGGCAGAGTGATACTGATACAGGGGTAGAAAAAAGAAAAAGACCATCAGAGCAGAAGAGTGAGCCACACAGATGAAATAGTGATAGATATAGAGAAGGCCTAGGGCTGACAACGTAGTTATCCATATGTAAAAATAAAAATGGATCCCTACCTCACACCATACCCAAAATCAATTCCAGACCAATTACAACAAGACAAAACTAAAGAATCAAGCATGAAAAAGTCAAGAATGTCTAATCATCAAAAACATCTTAAAGAAAATATGCCCCAGGTTTGGAGAAGACAGTTGGAACAGATACAACGGACAAATGACGAATAAATGAATTTTTTATAATGCACCTACACAGCAATAAGAAAAAACAAACTTGAGAGGGAGAAATAAATAACACCCCACAAAAGAGGAAAAGCCTGTGCGGAGATACTCAACTTCATTTGTAATCAAAAACCCACTGCTGTCAAGCCAATTCTGACTCATGGTGACCGTATTGGACAGAGCAGAACTGTCCCATAGAGTTTCCAAGGAGCGGCTGGTGGATTCAAACTGCTGGCCTTTTGGTTAGCAGCCAAACTTTTAACCACTGCACCACCAGGGCTCCATTTGCAATCAGCAGAGTGCAAATCAAGACCAGGGAGATGAAAATGTTCTAAAATTCACCGTGGGGAAGGTTGTACACATCTGTAAACATGCTAGGAAAAAAAAAAATTGGATTGTGATACTTCAACGGCACTAGGTTTTTATACTTTAAATGAGAGAATTGTTTGGTACATGAGTTATAGCTCAAAAAAGTTGTTAAAAAAAAAACAAACCACCACAGTGAGATACTTTTTTCTGCAGCTATTTGATTGGCAAAAGCTAAGAAATTGGACCATACTGAGCGTTGGAGAAGGTGCCCCGGTGGTAGAGTGGTTAAGCTCTTGGCTGCTAACCAAAAGGTCGGCAGTTCAAACCTACCAGTCGCTCTACGGGAGAAAGATGTGGCAGTCTGCTTCCGTAAAGATTACAGCCTTGGAAACCCTATGGGGCAGTTCTACTTTGTCTTACAGGGTCGCTATGAGTCAGAATCGACTTGACGGCAACAGGTTAAGTGTTGGAGAGTGTTATGGATTGAATTGTGTCCCCCCAAAATATGTGTTGTAGATCCTAATCTTGGTGCCTGTGGTTATAATTCCATTTGGGAATGGGGCCTCTTTGTTATGTTAATGAGACAGGATTAGTGTAGGGTGTCTCTTGAGTCAATCTCTTTTGAGATATAAAAAGAGATTAAACAGGCAAGCAAGAGAAACAGAGATGGGGGAAGACAGACACCAAGCCACATGAAGATCACCCAGGAGCAGAAGCTACAAAGAGACAAGGACCTTCACCTAGAGCCAACAGAGAGAGAAAGCCTTCCCCCAGAGCTGGCACACCAGTCTTCTAACTGTGAGAAAATAAATTTCTGTTTGTTAAAGTAGCCCACCTGTGGTATTTCTGTTATAGCAGCACTAGATACTAAGGCAGAGAGGATGACGGACATGGCTAGTGGATGTCTGAATCGACCGAGCCACCGTGGAAAACAATTTGGCATCAGTTGGTAAAGTCAAACATTCATATGTCCTATGGCCCAGCCATCCACTCCCAGGCTCGTGTCCCAGAGACACGCCTGTGCGTGGGCACCAGGACAAACAGACAGGAACACACAGCAGCAGCAGTGAATAGACTGGAAGTTTCTCAGATGCCACAGAATGGATAAGCAAAAGGTGGTCTACTCACGCACCGGAATATCACACAGCAGTGAAAATGGAAGGACTACAGTCGTACGTAGAAACCTACACAAATCTTAGAAGTCATTATCCAGAGAAAAAACAAGTTCTAGAACATATTATTGCATCAGTACTCATACCCACTAAAACTAAAAAGAAAAGGCGAGGGAATGGCCAACACAAAATTCAGGACAGCATTTAATTCTGGGGGAAGTAGGGAGTGGAAATATGTAATTCATTATATTCTAGCTTTAGAGGCGGGGTGGTGGGCCTGGGGGAGGTCGTTATGAATGAATGCATAAATGAGTGTGTAAGTAAGCAGAGAAAGAGACAGGCTCAGAGTGGGGGAGCAGGGAGTCGGCCACAGGGGACCAGAGGCTGTGGAAAGGGTAGAGGAGAAGAAACTAGGACACATTTAGGTCGGACGTGAATTGGGGCACATCCTGTATCTGCCCTTGCCTGCTGTGTGACCTCAGGGAAGTGACCTAACCTCTCTGAGCCTCAGCCTCAACTGTAAATGTAGCACCACCCGCCAGAATTACCCTCTGTACTCTTAAACGGGGCGGTATGGATTGCGGTAGGGATCGATTGGGAGGAAAAGAACTCCCAGGGTAATGCTGAGGCTCAAATGAGAAAGCACAGGGAGACCAGCAAGTCCTGTGAGGAGACCTGAGCCACACGCTCCCCTGACCTCAGGCAGGGGGACCCCAAGCAGCCACAAACCAGGAGCGGGGTGTTGCCGGGAACTCTGACCCCGTCAATCAAGGTCTCCTCCTCCAGCCGGCGGAAGGTGCCCCAGGCTGGTGGGTACAGCCGCAGAGACTCTTTGAGGACCTGCAGAAGCCACACAGAGAAATAATTGGAGAAGTCAGGGGATCCTTTTGCGGCAGTGGAGTGCCCAGACCCACCTCTGCTCCCACTCATAGTTGCAACTCCTCGAGTGACAGATGGGGAAACTGAGGCCCAGAAGAGAAGGGCATTGTGCAGAGCCACAGTGGCTGAGCTGGGGCAGGACCAAGGCCTCCCTCTGAACCAGGGTTCATCATCCCCCGGAACCGCTGAAGGTTAACCAGTGTTTCTAGCTGGATTGAGCAAGGCTCCCTGCTGGGCCTGGTCCCCTGGCGGAAGGTTTAAGGCTTGTGAAGCCCAGGCCCAGGTGGGAAATGCAAACACTAATGGGCTGGTCTCCAAACCTGGATACTCGAGTGGCCTTGAAACAAACAAAAAAACCCAAACTCGTTGCTGTCAAGTCAATGCTGACTCATGGCGACCCTGTAGGACAGAGTAGAACTGCCCCATAGGGTTTCCAAGGAGCACCTGGTGGATTTGAACTGCCTACCTTTTGGTTAGCAGCCATAGCTCTTAACCACTACACCACCTGGGGAGTCTCACAAATACTGCAGCCCAGGTCCCAACTCCAGCAACTCTGATGCCATGGGTCTGGGGTGCAGCCTGGGTGTTGGGAATTTTTAAATCTCCCAAGCAATTGTGCTGTGCAGCAGGGTTCGAGGGGCACATCCCTAAAGGATACAGGCAGACAGCGGGCCCAGAAGCTTCTCTCCCACATCCCATACCTGGGAGAGGTACTGCAGTCTCCCCAGGTCCTCACAGTCAAGGTGCCGCTTAGAACCCACGACCTCATCCACCTCAGCCTGCAGCCTGTGGGGGAAGACAGAGAAGAGTTAGGCTGTGACCAGACTTTTCCCACAGAGTTTTAAGAGTGGGGGATGGAGGAAGCAGGGAGAGTAGGCACGGGGTTCCCACTAACAGACACTGCCCCGCCCTATTGCTCAAGATGTCCATCTCCTGTCACTCTCAAAGCTAAGTGCTCAAGCCATGTGCAAATACGTTCCAGGGGCTTAAAGCATTCACCCTTCGTGTTTGCTACTTGGACTCTGCTGTAGGAAATAAATACCGCACACGACAGAAGAAGGCCTGATTGACAGTGGCCAGCAGCTGGAAAACAGCAGCACGGGCGCACGGGGACACAAGGTAAGGAAACTTGAGGACGTGCCCTGGTTAGAATGATACACAGCGTTAAAAGCGGATTTGGCGGATACTTGTTGAAGCTGAGTGACGGGTGTGTGGGATTTATCATACTATTCTTTCTACCCTGGTGTAGGTTTGAAATTTTCCGTAATAAAAAAAAAAAAAGTGGATTTGGTTCTCCAAAGATGATACACAGATGGCCAGTACGTGTCTGAAAAGACGTCTTGACATCACTGGTCGTTAGCAAATGGAAAGCACAATAAGCTACACTTCACACCCACTTTGGTGGCTATTGAAAAAACACAGAAAATAATAAGTGTTGGAGGGGAGATAGAGAAACGGCCAGTACAACCGTAAAATGGTGCAGCCGCTCTGGAGAACAGTTTGCTGGGTCCTCAGAAAGAAACAGAGTTGCCAGGTGACCCAGTAATTCCACTCCTGGTTGTACACCCAAAAGAACCGAATACAGGGGTTTAAACAAAAACTTGTCCGTGAATGTTCGTGACAGCATTATTCACAACACCAAAAGGTGGAAACAACCCACGTGGCGGTCAGATGAGTGGACAAACAGACGCAGTCTATACATATCAAGCAATATTATTCAGCCATAAAAGGAAGTGAAATTTTAACACATGCCATAACACGGATGAACCTTGAAAACATGCTAAATGAAATGCCAGATACAAAAGGACAAGTATTGTCTGATCCCACTTATTTGAAATGTCTAGAATAGGCAAATTAATGGAGACAGAAAATAGGCGAAATGTCACCCGGGCTGGGGCAGGGAGGGGAGTTATGGCTTATAGGTTTCTGTTTGGGGTGGTGATGGCCGCACATGACAACTGTGTTAATGCCACGGAATTATACACGTAAACATGGTTAAAGGGGCACATCTTATGTCACACGTGTTTAATCACAAACTTGAAAAGAGTGTATTTGGAATGTGGTAACTTGGGCGACATTGCCATAAAGCCATCATAAATAGAAGTGGCTGGGCAATCAAATGGTGAGAAACCCACCAAAGCCCTGTGTGCTGAGACAAAAGGGTGGAAGGGAAATTCAGCCGTCAATAGCGAATGACCACTGGTGGCCAGGGGCACCGTGGATGGTTTTTAAAAATTACTCTTATTTTAACTTTTCTGCCTTTTCCAAAATTTTTTTATAAAGAGCATATTAACTTTTGTATTAAAAAAAAAAAAAAAAAAAACCATGAACTATGTTGCATTCTCCAGCATGTTTCCATGGGTGCCCTTTTCGGCTCAGATGACTAACAGTTGCCATTAGGGACCTCCCCACCAAGTGCTGCTGCCCCCCAGTCTGGTCCATTTCAGAGTGCGGGGTGGATCTCTGCAGCAGCCCCTGAGAGAATGGCTCGCCACAGTGTGTTGGATTTAAGGAAACCAAGGGCCCCCTTCAATGCCATCTCCTCAATGTGCTCCTGTCTTTGCAGCTGAAGGCTCAAGCTCCCTCAGCTCTGTATGCGGAATTCTGCTCTCAGTTCTCAGGGCCCACTCCTGGCTGGAGCCACGGCTCTGCCCTCCTGGAGCTTCTGTTTTCAGAGCCGAAATGGACTTAAAGCAAACGGTCCCAGGAGAAAATACGAATGCACTGGGATGAGTTTAGGAGGGAAAACACAGCGAGATTACTTTAGGGGTCAGAGAAGGCTCCTGTGGAGGAAGAGGAAGATGAGGAGAGGGCGGTGTTCTCCAGGAGCAGAGCAGGAAGGAGAATATCTCAGAAGTGCCAATGGCATGTGCAAAGGCCCTGGGGTGAAGGGAAGCAGGAATATTTGAAGGGGCTTAGCCACAGAATAGAGGTAGGTGGCCCTCTGGGACCATGACATCAGACAAACCCCTCTGTCAACTTCAAGGTCACCCCGGGTAGGCTCTGTACCTTGCCACAATCTCTGGCTGGCGAGACAGCTCCATCACTGTGAATGCCAGGTGGTTGGCGGAAGTCTCGTGACCTGTGGGAGAGGAGGAGACAGACAGCTCCACACAGGGGACAGGTGCTGGCTCCTTCAGAGTCAGGGCCTAAAGTGACCAGAGCTCCCATCATCCATCATTTCTGCAAAGGTCCGAGCCCCTGCGCACCACCGAAGCTACCAACCAGCAATGAAGAAGGTGACGAAGTTGTCCAGCAGAATCTCGTCGTCTTGGGCATCCTCTTCAGCTGAAAGACAAAGGAGAGGCTCAGTCCCCCAGCAGCAGATGTCTGCGACACTCATATCCCTGGCTTCCTTTCCCCACAGCTTAAAAAAAGAACCAGTCTTTTCCCTTTTAAACCAGACAAGAGACAACCGGAGTCAGCTGTGGTCGGGACCCTGACAGGAAGCCTCTCATGCCCGCCTCAGAGGGAGCCAGCGCACCTTTGAGGATCTGTGTGAGAATGTCCGCGGGGACGTCCTCGCCCCTCTTCAGGGCCTCCCGGCGGCGCTGGACCCAGTCCTTGCCAACCTGGCGCAGAAAGCGGATGCTCTCCCGAATCTCGCGCAGCTGCTTCCGCCTCCCTGGTAAAAACTAAACAGTGGTTCCGGCACAGGTGGCTGACTGAACGCACATGTCTTCTCTCCCATCCCACCCCCCACCCCAAAATGACTTTAGAAAGCCACAGCAGTACTGGCAAGCTGGGAGGTTGGAAGCACGTGAGAAAGTTCTAGAAGAGATGAAGTAGCCAGGGAGACTAAATCAAGATGGTGGCCTGAGTCCAAGCATCGACTTCCCCTTCCTATACCAAATCCCTACATATGATGGGAAGATGCCTTAAACATCTCCATGCAGCAATGGAAAAGAAGGGATCAATGACGGGTGAGGGCAGTTAGAATTTCATTGAAGGAAGAAATCAAAGGCAGAATGAAATGGAATCAACTACCAATGTGAATGAGATGGCACAAGGGGACTGCAAAGCTCAGGGGCTGAAGTCCCAGGAAACAGGAGGGGGAACCTGGGCACCATCACCCGGGGTACCACCTTCCCCCTTTAGTCCTTCTTTATGCCTAGAACAGGGAGGTGGTAGCTGGAGCTACAGCAGCCGTTGTACAACAGGCAAGTGATACGCTAAGAACAATGGAACAGAAAGACAGAAAAATCCAGAAACACTGGACACTGTGGTGCCATCCCAGATTGCCTGCTTTGAGGCTCATTTTACAGGACAGAAAGTTTAGCTCCTAATTTACTTATTAAGCACTTTCATTTTGAGCCTCAGTTTTAGGAGATGAATGCAAATCCTAAGTGATTCAGAGGGTGAAGTAAGTCACTTCACATGCCAGAGCTCAAAACCCATTCTGAGGAAAATACTGAAGGATGTGCTCCAGAAAATGAAAGCACAGGCTGCAGTGGCTGGCCACTAGAGGCAGGGCTGAGGCAGTACCTTTGCCAGGGTGTTGCGTGATGCGGTGATGCCCTCCAACATCACTCTCACTGCCCGGGGCAGGGGCTTCTGGGCATCCAGCAGCATACTGGTCTCCATCCCGAAAGCTGCCTGGGGGAGAGAGATGAGCCAGCTCATACCTGGGGGATGCGAGGCCAGCAGGTCCAGAGCAGAGCCTGGCACAAGGCAGCTGGAGACCCAGGCCCTGGGCTAAGGATTTAGGAGCATCATCTTATCAACTACTATTACTACAATGATCCATGATGATTCCAACCCCGAGGGATAAAGTGAGAATTAAGAGCACATAGTGGCTACTCAGTAAACCTTGGTTTCCTTCCCCTGAGATGCAGCCTTCCTTGGGTGTCCATTCTACACCCAGCTGCACCATGAATTGTTTGAATAACAACAACAATAATAAGGGTGCTTCACTCACTGTTCTCATACTTCAGCTGCCTGACCTGCCTTTATGTGGGGTTAGGGAATATCTGGGTTACTCCTAAGTCGGCCAGGGTAGACAACCAAGCCATACCCAATGGAAGGGGTAGGCTTTGGGGTCACAATCAGGCCAACCTGAAATCGAGTCCTGCTTCTGCCACCAACTACCTACAGGCCAGCCCCTGCGTCTCTCAGTGTCCATATCCAGGATATGAGTTCATAGCCCTGATCTCAAGGAGATAAAGTATGTGAAACCCGGAGAAAGGCATGCTGGTATGTGGAGGAACAGGAGGAAGGGAGGACAGCCAGGAAGAGAAAGAGAAGACCCCTGGGTCCCATGGGGCGTCCCGCCCCTGCCCAGCCATCCACCGTCACCTTGGCCAGGATGTCCATGGCAGTGCAGGTCAGCATGTCCTGCATGGACACTGGGGTCTGCCCATCTGCCTTGGCTTCCAGAATCTCCACCAGCTGCTCAGCCTTCTCGTTGAATGTTTCCATCAAGCTAACCAAGGAGCTGGGGAACAGCAGAGGTGTCAGCAGGCACTGGGACTAGCCCTGTCCTGTGGGTTGCCTGCCACCCTCCTCCTCTGCAGAGACGATGTTGTACCCCTTGTACAGAATAAAGATGGGTGCCCAGCCCACCTGGCCTCCCCTCAAGGCCCAGCCCACAGGTTACGGTTGTGGGAACCCAGCTAAGCCCAGGTTTGCACATTTCTTCTCTACCCAGGACAGACAGACATCCCCTTTGCCCTTGTCTTCACGGTTCCACGGGGCCTCTATCTGCAACTACAGCCCCCAACCCCGACCTCCAGGGGACATGGCAGTGTAGACATTCCAGATGACAGTGGGAAGGAAGATAGGAAAGGCCTGTGGGGCCTCCTAGGACAGGGAGGGCACCCCAGTGCCCCTCTGACCTCTCTGCTTGTGCTACCCACTCTCCTTACCTGCCCTGCCCCAGGCCTCCATGTGTTTCTGCATTTCACTCCCTCTCCTTGAGCAACCATAGTGCCCAACCCTCCATGGGAATGAGGCTTCAGACGCCCTCTGCAGCCCAGAATTCCCAACCCACGGTGCCGCCTGCCTCCAGGCGGCGACCCCAGGATGTCTCCTAGGCATAGAGTTTATGTAGAAAGATGTATGGAAGAATCCACTCCAAACTTGTGAAAATGGTAGCCCCAGGACAGTAGGGATGGGGAGAGACTGTTACTCCATACCTGGCATATTTCTGGGTTGTCTGAGGTTTTACTGAGAGTATGCTGCCTTTGTAACTAAACGTAATTGTTAATGTTAATCATCTGGGTAAAGGGGACATGGAGTTCTTCGTCTTTTGTTATTCTTGCAACTCCTCTGTAAATTTAAAATTATTTCCAAAAAAAAAAAATTTTTTTTTTATTTAATTAAAAAGTAGGAGGGGAGGAGGGATAAAGGGTAATTCTTTTAATTAGGAAAGAAAGCCAGCCCTGTTCTGGCTCCCGGGCTCTGGCACAGGCCCAGCATCCTTGGCCGCTGCCCAGTCCGTGCCCAACCCTGCTGCACAGCTCATCCTGTGGCCCAGGGCTGTGCAGAAAGCACCTGTGATCTGGGGACCCCTCTCCACCCTAACATGCTCTGAAGCGACCTGCCACTCTTAGGACAGAGGTGAGACCCTCACCTTGGTGGCAGTGAGTTCGTCCCTTGCAGTCTTCTGTCTGCAACATTGTCTTCCTGTCACCACTGCCTTTTAGCTCCTCCAAAGCATCCTGCTCCTTCCCACTTCGGGGCCACTGCACACCTGCCCCGTCTGTAGGACCACCCTTCCCTCCCACCCTCCATCTTCCTGTGCCCCTGTTAACCATTGTGACTTCTGCCCACTCTGCAGATGGACACTCAAATACCACTTCCTTGGGGACATGTCCCCTGAACCCCAGGGAGGTCCAATTATATGCTCTCCATAGCACCCTTGACTTTTTTTCCTAACACTTACATGGTTTGCAGTTATATATTTACTTGCACCCCCATGCGTCTGTCAGTTTGTTGTACTGTGGGGGCTTGTGTGTTGCTGTGATGCTGGGAGTTATGCCACCAGTATTCAAATACCAGCAGGTATGGTAGACAAGTTTCAGCTAAGCTTCCAGACTAAGACAGACTAGGAAGAAGGACCCAGCAGTCCACCTCTGAAAAGCACTAGCCAGTGAAAACCTTATGAATAGCAGTGGAACACTGTCTGATACAGTGTCGTAAGACGAGCCCCCAGGTTGGAAGGCACTCAAAACACGACTGGGGAAGAGCTGCCTCCTCAGAGTAGAGCTGACCTTAATGACGTAGATGGAGTCAAGCTTTCGGGACCTTCATTTGCTGATGTGGCACGACTCAAAATGAGAAGAAACAGCTGCAAACATCCATTAATAATCAGAACCTGGAATGTATGAAGTATGAATCTAAGAAAATTTGAAATCGTCAAAAATGAAATGGAATGCATAAAGATCAATACCCTAGCCATTGGTGAGCTGAAATGGACTGGTATTGGTCATTTTGAATCAGACAATCATATGGTCTACTATGTTGGGAATTACAACTTGAAGAGCAATGGCATTGCAATCATCGTCAAAAAGAACATTTCAAGATCTATCTGAAGTACAACGCTGTCAGTGATGGGATAATATCCATATGCCTACAAGGAAAACCAGTCAACATGACTATTATTCAAATTGATGCATCAACCACTAAGGCCAAAGATGAAGAAACTGAAAATTTTTGTCAACTTCAGCAGTCTGAATTTGATCGAACATGCAATCAGGATGCATTGATAATTACTGGTGATTGGAATGTGAAAGCTGGAAACAAAGAAAGATCAGTATCTGCAAAATATGGCCTTGGTGACAGAAACGATGCCGGAGATTGCATGATTGAATTTTGCAAGACCAATGACTTCTTCATTGCAAATATCTTTTTTCACCAACATAAATGGTGACTTTTTTTTTTTATACATGTGGACCTCGCCACTCGGAACACACAGAAATCAAATCAACTCCATCTGTGGGAAGAGAAGACAGAGAAGCTCCATATCATCAGTCCAGGGGCCGACTGTGGAACAGGCCATCAACTGCTCATAGGCAAGTTCAAGGTGAAACTGAAGAAAATTCGAACAAGTCTACGAGAGTCAAAGTATGACCTTGAGTATATCCCACCTGAATCTAGAGACCGTCTCAAGAAAAGATTTGACGTGTTGAACACTAACGACCAAAGACCAGACAAGTTGTGGAATGACCTTAAGTACATTATATAGGAAGAAAGCAAGAGGTCATTAAAAAGACAGGAGAGAAAGAAAAGATCTAAATGAATGTCAGAAGAGACTCTGAAAGTTGCTCTTGAATGTTGAGTAGCTAAAGCAGAAGGAAAAAATGATGAAGTAAAAGAGCTGAACAGAAGATTTTAAAAGGTGGCTCAAGAAGACAAAGTAAAGTATTATGATGACATGTGCAAAGACCTGGAGATAGAAAACCAAAAGGGAAGAACATGTTCAGGATTTCTCAAGCTAAAAGAACTGAAGAAAAAATTCAAGTCTCAAGTTGCAATACTGAAAGATTCTACAGGGAAAATATTAAACAACACATCAAGCATCAAAAGAAGATGGAAGGAATACACAGAGTCATTATACCAAAAAGAATTGGTTGATGTTCAACCATTTCAGACAGTAACACATGATCTGAAACCAATGGTACTGAAGGAAGAATTCCAAGCTGCAGAGAAGGCATCGGTGAAAAACAAGGCTTCAGGAATTGACGGAACACCAATTGAGATGTTTCAACAAACAGATGTAGGCACTGGAAATGCTCACTCATCTATGCCAAGAAATTTGGAAGACAGCCACCTGGCCAAGCGACTGGAAAAGATCCATATTTATGCCTATTCCCAAGAAAGGTGATCCAACTGAATGTGGAAATTATGAAACAATGTCATTAATACCACACGTAAGCAAAATTTTGCTGAAGATCATTCAAAAGTGGCTTCAGCAGTATACCGACAGAGAACTGCCAGAAATTCAAGCCAGATTCAGAAGAGGCTATGGAACCAGGGATATCACTGATGATGTCAGACGGATCCTGGCTGAAAGCACAGAATACCAGAAGGATGTTTACCTGTGTTTTATTGACTATGCTAAGACATTTGACTGCGTGGATCATAACAAATTATGGATGACATTGTGGAGAATGGGAATTCCAGAACACTTAATTGTGCTCATGAGGAAACTTTACATGGATCAAGAGGCAGTCATTTGAACAGAACAAGGGGATACTGCACGGTTTAAAGTCAGGAAAGGTGTGCATCAGGTTTGTATCCTTTCACCATACCTATTCAATCTGTATGCTGAGCAAATAATCTGAGAAGTTAGATTATATGAAGAACAGGGCATCAGTATTAGAGGAAGACCCACTAACAACCTGCATTATACAGATCATACTACCTTGCTTGCTGAAAGTGAAGCACACTCGAAGCACTCACTGATGAAGATCAAAGACTATATAGCCTTTAGTATGGATTACACCTCAAAAAAAAAAAAATCCTCACAAATGGACCAATAAGCAACATCATGATGAACAAAGAAATGACTGAGGTTGTCGAGAATTTCATTTTACTTGGATCCACAATCAACACCCATGGAAGCAGCAGTCAAGAAATCAAAAGACACATTGCATTAGGCAAATTTGGCTGCAAAAGACCTCTTTAAAGTATTGAAAAGCAAAGATGTCACCTTGAGGACTAAGGTGCGCCTGACCCAAGCCATGGTGTTTTCAAATGCCTCATATGCAGCAAAAGCTGGACAATGAATGAGGAAGACTGAAGAAGAATTGGTGCCTTTGAATTGTGGTGTTGGCAAAGAATATTGAGTAAACCATGGACTGCCAAAAGAACAAACAATCTGTTGGAAGAAGTAGAACCAGAATGCTCCTTAGAAGAAAGGATGGTCTATGACTATGTCTCACATAGTTTGGACATGTTATCAAGAGGGATCAGTCCTTGGAGAAGGAAATCATGCTTGGTAAAGTGGAGAGTCAGTGAAAAAGAGGAAGACCCTCAACAAGATGGATTGACCCAGTGGCTGCAACAATGGGCTCAAGCACAGCAACAATTGTAAGGATGGCACAGGATCAGGTATTGTTTCGTTCTGTTGTGCACAGGGTCACTATGAGTCAGAATTGACTCGACGGCACCTAACAACAACATTTATTTCCAAGATTATGTGGAGCTCTTCTTTTTTTTAATAACATTCCAGTTGACTGTCTGGATTGCATGTAGCTAGCTATACAAAAAGGACACTGGGCGTGCAATGGCTCTACATGGTAACATTTGTTAACATCTAAGACTGAATCTCTTACAGTTTTGTTGAGCTAGAGTGTCAGCTGTATGGTAAAATCCTGACTCTCTTGCCTTTTATGGAAAGAAGCAGAACCACAGTCTTTAGGTATAAGTAATGTCTAGGAAAGTAAACCCAGTCCATTGTCCTCGAGTAGATTCCAACTCATAGCACCCCTATAGGACAGAGTATAACTGCTCCATAGGGTTTCCAAGGAGCAGCTAGTGGATTCGAACTGCCAACCTTTTGGTTAGCAGACGATCTCTTAACCACTATGCCACCAGGGCTCCATCTAGAAAAATAGAAACCGGCAATTTACTTTCACAATTTTATTACAAATATATAGTGATAATCTGTGTGGGTAATGGCAGAGCTGCAACATAGTGGTGGTCTCTACCTTTTCTTTGTTAGTGAATTAGGACCCACCCAGGTTCAATAACACTTTCATATATACTTACAAGCATCTTTCAAAGCTTCTTCTCTATCATTTCGTAAATTTTACTCTACAACAAAATAGCCATCTCTAAGATTAAGATGACTACTGGATCAAGAAGCAACAGTGCAATGAACAGAGAAAAGATCGCAGTTGTCAAGGATCTCATTTTACTCGGATTCACAGTCAACATCCATGGAAGCAGCAGCCAAGAAATCAAAGGACGCATTGCCCTGGGCAAATGTGCTGCAAAAGAGCTCTTTAAAGTATTAAAAAGCAAAAATGTCACTTTAATGTCTCAGGTCAGCCTGACCCAAGCCATGGTATTTTCAAATGCCTCATATGCATGTGAAAGCTGGACAATGAATAAGGAAGACTGAAGAAAAATTGATGCCTTTGAATTGTGGTAATGGTGAAGAATATTGAACATACCATGGACTGCCAAAAGAATGAACAAATCTGTCTTGGAAGAAGTACAACCAGAATGCTCCTTAGAGGCAATGATGGTGGGACTTCATCTTACATACTTTGGACATGTTGTCAGGAGGGACCAGCTCCTGGAGAAGAACATCATGCTTGGTAAGGTAGAGAGTCAGTGAAAAAGAGTAAGACCCTCAACAAGATGGACTGACACAGTGGCTGCAAGAATGTGCTCAAGCATAACAACGATCCTCAGGATGGCACAAGACCAGGCAGTGTTTTGTCCTATTGTATGAGTTGGAGCTGACTCGACGGCACCTAACAGCAACAACAAAGATGACTACCTTGTTGTGAGACTTGAAAAATAAAAAATGTATGTGAAGGACTTAACGAGCTCTGAAGTGTTGTGCAGACTTGAGGTCCTGTGTACGTGAGAGGGCTCACCAAGACGGTGCCCCTGGTGTTCATGTCACAACCACTGTGGGTACTTACCCAGTTATAATCTATGCCCTCTGGTAACCTCAAAACTTCCTGAGAGCAGGGACTACAGCAGCTTGGATGGCCTTCACACAAGAGCCCTGGCTCTTCGTACGATAAATATTAAATAAATGACTCTCTTTAGTCTATTCCTTTGCATTCTCACTTCTAGCAACTTTCCAGTAAAACAAGGGTTATTCCAATTCATTAACTCACTCATGCATTCATTGACTGTACAGGCAATCCTGGAGGGCATATGGTGTGCCCAGCACTGTGCTGGGTGCAGGGGTCCAAGGACAGGGCACGTCTTCTGCCTTTAGGGACCTGTGGCCTAATGGGGGAGGCTGATGTGAACGGCAATTACTGCGGTGGATATAAAAGGAGAGTGTTGGAGGCACAGGTTCAGCATCAGGGATCAGGGGACACTCCCGAAGCAGGGATATCTGCGCTGAGTATGAAAGGAGGGCCAGGAATTCCCCAGAGGGGGCACACTGAGGCAGAGGGAATGGTGTAAGCAAAGGTAGAGATTCCAGAAAGTGCGCGGTGGTTCAAGAAAGTTGGGAGACAGGAGGCAGAGGCTGGGTAGTTACGGGGCAGATTTGGGGTGGGTGGGGTCTGACCTTCATCTTCAGATAACAGAGAGCCATTGAAGGCTTCAGAGCAGAGAAGTGATGCGGTCAGATGTGCATTTTAGCAAGATTTCTCCAGGGCAGCGAGGAGGATGCACTGGAGGAGGAAGACAGGAGACAGGGGACCTGTGAGGAGGCAGCAGCGAAAGTTCAGTCTGCCCACAGGTGACGTATGAAACGGTAACTTCACAATGGAGAAACCTGGCAGGTAGCACCTCATTCAGGTGATCAAAGTGAGCGTCTCCAAAAAGAGAACAGATAAGCATCACGTGCCTCCTGATACGATGCACCGAGAAGAACGCAACTTCGCTTCTGTGACATTCCCACCAAAAACTCAAAGACAAGCTCAAATGGAAGGACTGTCTACAAAACTAGCCTGAAATCTTTGGAACGGTTGCACTCATGAACGTCAAGGAAAGACAGAACTGTTCTAGAATGGAGACAAGAGAGACATGGCAATTAAATGCCACACATGATCCTGGATTGAATCCTGGACAAGGAAAATAATAAACCTCATTGCCATCAAGTCAATTCCTACTCATCGTGATCCCATAGGACAGAGTAGGACGACCCCATAGAGTTTCCAAGGCTGTAATCTTCACGGAAGCAGACTGCCACATTTTCCCCTAGCAGAGAGACTGGTGGGTTCGGACCGTCAACCTTTTTGGTTAGCAGCTAAGTGCTTTAACCACTGTGCCACCAGAGCTCCAAGGAAAATAGTAGCCATAAAAAAAATAATAATAATAAATAACTTGACACAAATGTCAAGATCTGAATATGCACCGTGGATTAGGTAACAATATTGGATCACTGTTATATTTCCTGATTCTGATAACTGCACGGTGGCTATGTGAGAATGCCCTTGGCCTCAGGAAATGCCCACAGAAATATTTCAGGGTGAGAGAAAGCAGTGTCTTCAACTTACTCTCAAGTGATTAAAAAATATGCACTATATAAAAAAGTATAAATATATGTACAAACACATGCAGAGAGGTGAAATATATTCATACATACATGTAGAGAGAGAATAAACAACATGGTGGTGTGGGGCAAATGGGGAAAATGTAAAGCGTAGTCAAATCTGCTTAAAAGATGCAGGGAATCCCTTAATAGTATTAAGATTCTTTTCTAGAAATTTGAAATATATCAAAATAAAATATTACCCTCCTCAAAAGTTTAAACATAGAGTTATCATATGACCGGGCAATCCTACTCCTAAGTACATACCTAAGAAAAATGAAAACATACGTTCACACGAAAACTCACACGTGAATGTTCACAGCAGCGTTATCCGTAACAGCTGATGAGCAGATAAACAAAATGTGGCCTATCCATAGGAGAGAATGTTATTCAGCCACAAAAGGGAACGAAGTGCTGACGCACGCTGCAACGTGGATAAACCTTGAAAAAACGATGCCAAGGAAAAGGATCTAGTAACAAAAGGCCACGTGTTGTATGATTCCATTTACATGAAATGTCCAGAATAGACAAATCCAGACAAAGCAAATCAGCCGCTGCCAAGGGACAAGGGTGGGGCTGGGGAGGGGGGTGGGGAGTGACCATTAGTAGGTATAGGGTTTCTTTCTAGGGTGATGAAAATGTCCCAAATTGATTTTGGTGATGAATATACTACAAACTATTGAATCGTACAAATTGTAAGGTATGTGAATCGTATCTCAAGAGGGTTGTTAAAAATATGATAACCAAAAAATAAAATGTTATAAAAAACTAAATGAGAAGCCCAGAGGAGGAGAGAGGCCTGAGTGGGAGGAACCCTTGGAGGACAGGGATCCCTCGCCTCTGGGCTTCATGAACACTCAGCCCTGGATATTTGCAAGCCTCGTGGTGGTCTCTGTAAGCCTCACGGCCTATGGGACGACTGTCCACCCTCTCGTCCCTCTCTCCTTTTGGTCTGATGAAGCCCCCTCAGGCGAAGACTACACCCCAGCTTCCCCCCAGGCCCTCCTACAGAGCAGCCCAGCTCCGCCTCTGGCCAGCCCAGCTCCGCCTCTGGCCAGCCCAGCTCCGCCTCTACCCAGCCCAGCTCCGCCCCGGCCAGCCAAGCTCCGCCTCTCCCCAGCCCAGCTCCGCCTCTACCCAGCCCAGCTCCGCCTCTGGCCAGCCCAGCTCCGCCTCTACCCAGCCCAGCTCCGCCTCTGGCCAGCCCAGCTCCGCCCCTGGCCAGCCCAGCTCCTCCTCTCGCCAGCCCAGCTCCGCCTCTATCCAGCCCAGCTCCGCCTCTGGCCAGCCCAGCTCCGCCCCTGGCCAGCCCAGCTCCGCCTCTCACCAGCCCAGCTCCGCCTCTATCCAGCCCAGCTCCGCCTCTGGCCAGCCCAGCTCCGCCCCTGGCCAGCCCAGCTCCTCCTCTCGCCAGCCCAGCTCCGCCTCTATCCAGCCCAGCTCCACCCCGGCCAGCCCAGCTCCGCCCCGGCCAGCCCAGCTCCGCCTCTGGCCAGCCCAGCTCCGCCTCTCGCCAGCCCAGCTCCGCCTCTATCCAGCCCAGCTCCACCCCGGCCAGCCCAGCTCCGCCCCGGCCAGCCCAGCTCCGCCCCTGGCCAGCCCAGCTCCGCCTCTCGCCAGCCCAGCTCCGCCTCTATCCAGCCCAGCTCCACCCCGGCCAGCCCAGCTCCGCCCCGGCCAGCCCAGCTCCGCCCCTGGCCAGCCCAGCTCCGCCTCTCACCAGCCCAGCCGCCCTCACTCACCTCCGGCTGAAGGCCAGATCCATGACCCTGCGCTGCTTGTGCCAGCGCTCGTAGTCGCACTCTGACACCAGGCCCTGGCCGAAGAGTCTGCGGGAACAGGACACTTGATGCAGGAAACCGGGCGGGGGTGCGGGATAACTGCTGTAGGGCACGGGGTTCCCTTTTGGGGTGATGAAAACGTTCTGGAACTAGACAGTGGTAAAGGCTGTGTAACATTGTGAGTGTACTGAATGCCACAGAATCGTCCACTTGAAAATGGTTAGAACGGTGAATTTTATAGGATGTAAATTTTACCACAATTATGGGGAAAAAAAGACACAGGGTGACCACATGCCCTACCTCAGCATCCTCTCACCCCACCTCCATCTAGAGGGGGAGGTGGAGGAAGGTGACCATGAGAAGAAAGGTGACCATCATTTCTTAGGCACCTGCGATGGCCTCGGGCACCATGCCACACCCCACATTCATGGCCACATAAACCCTCTGCGCTCACCATCCACCCCCCCAGGTCCCCCCCAGCGCCTCACCTCTCACCAAACACAGTCTGGATTGCGCGGTACATCTTGAAGTCCTTGCTGTACTTGGTGGACATCAGGAATTTCTAAACACCCCCCACCCAAAGAAAACCAACATGAGCTGGTGCACTGGGGAGACTCAGCAGTTTCCATGCCCCAGATAATCACCATCTGCTATGGTGTGAACACTTCACACAGGATCCCACTTTGTCTTCAGCCACCAGCAAGGAAGTCCTGCCTTCCAGTAACACCACTGCAGGTTTCAGATGGGAAAGCAAGGCACAGAGGGCTGAAGGGGGTTTCCCATTCCAAAGCCCACGCCCTGGACCCCACACCACACTGCCTTACAGAGCAGTGAGAATGGGAAATCAGAGTAGGGGGTGGGAGAAGCCCAGAGGAAGGACTTCTGGAACATAGGAGAGACACTCAGCTCAGGTTCAGTGTCCCAAGTGCCAACCCAGCCTCAGAGATCAAGGAAATCTTCCTGGAGGAAGGGTCAATTTGCCATCCTGAGAGCTGAATGCTAGCAATACTACCAATGGCTAACAGCTTCTGAGGGAGGATAGACCAATGGCTAGCAGCTTGGGCTCTGCAGCCAGCTCAAATTGGAACCCAAGCTCAGAATCCTTGCTCGATCACTTGGCAAGTACACAGTCTTAGGTGAGTTATTCACCTCCTCTGCCCCTCAGTTTCTTCATCTTACAAGATGAGGATAGGAAGAATAAGTTAGTCCTCCCTGAAAGGTACTGAAGACAGTGCCGTGCACACAGCAGATACTCAATAACCAGCATTCTCATTGTATCTCACTTAATGCCCCGTCAACCCAAACATGTGGGTGCTATTTTAAAATGGCCCAAGATTACACACAGGCTAAACAGTGCATGTGGGAATTGAATCCAGGCAATCTGATGTGATGGAGTTGGGAGAGGAGGCTGTGATCCAGGCAGCGGGAGGCAGGGCAGAGGAGTGGACATAAGCAATCACATGGTACACTCAGGCAGAGGTGTGAGGAGTCAGGAGTCGACAGGGCGGGCAGGAGAGGCCATGAGCCCAGACCCCAGGGGCCTGTGCTGTGGAATGCCAAGCTTTATCCTGTGGGCACTGGGAAACTGTAAGGCGATGCCTCTGCTGTAAACTAACCCAGGGGCTGCTGACTTCTGCGAGTGTAGCTCCTGCGGGTCTAATATCAATTTTTCAGCTGAAAGGAAACCCTAGAAGTGGCTGACTTGGGTCAGGAGCCACATCCCAGGGACCCTCCCCAAACACTGTTATTTGTAAGCTAAGTTGTGTCACTACCCCACACCTTCATGTCTTTGTTTTCTCTTGTGCAAAAAAGAACAACGACAGTCAGTACCTGCCTCCCAGGCCCCTCTCATGAGTCCCCGAGCAGTGCTCTGCAGCAGCCCTCTGTACGCTGAATGGAAGAGCCTCACCACACTGCACAGCAGCCTCAGCAAGGCTCTACCAGGTGTCCCCATGGTCAGGGCCCCACGACTGGGTGTCCCCATGGTCAGGTGTCCCTCATGGTCAGGTGTCACCATGGTCAGGTGTTCCCATGGTCAGGTGTCCCCATGGTCAGGTGACCCACAGTTGGGTGGTGTCCCCCATGGTTGGGTGTCTCCCATGGTCAAGTGTCCCCCATAGTCAAGTGTCCCCACAGTTGGGTGTCCCTACAGCTGAGTGTCTCTATAGTCAAGTGTTCCCACAGAGGAGTGTGTTCACTATGGTCAGGTGCCCCCCATGGTCAGGTGTCCCCCATGGATGGGTGTCCCCATGGCCAGGTATCCCCATGGTTGGGTGTCCCCCACAGCTGGGTGTCCCCGGGTTGGGGGAGTGAAGGCTGCACAGAGAACACCCATCACCTTGCTGCTTTCTCTGACTTCCCACACTGACAGCACACTCTGCCCATGGCGGAATAACAGCTAGGGACTTGCCAACTTGCCATAAACAACCAGAAATCTGGACAGGATACACAGAATGTCTGTTTTTTTGACATTGGACAACAGGCAGTGCAGGACTGCCAATCCTGAGATTGGGGGAAAAACGTTAGCCTACAATTACCCCAGCTTTCTGCCTGAAGGTAATTTTAGGACCATGGCACTATAGGAGAACCCCAAGTACAGCTCAGTAGCCATGCTGAGCTGATGAGATACAGATCAGAGTCCGGGGAGGCCAAAGGAGCTAGAATACGTGCAGCAGAGCACCGGAGAGAAGGGAGCTATGCAGAGACAGAGCTCCAGAAGTCTGCATAGGGGTTCTCTTAAGTCTTTATATTAATACGGATCCATGTCCCTGTAGGGTGAAACTCCATAAGTCTGGGCAAAAACAACTTTCTGGAAAAGAAGAATTACTTGGTAACTACAGCTGAACAATTCTCAAAGCTTATACATGGCCAAGAATTGTTCAAGTTCCCAACAGCCAGAGTAGATAGACCTCATACACAGGGCTTTCAGTAGAGGCCCTAGAAAGGTGACTCCTTAGTACAAACAAAACAAACCAGTTGCCATCATGTCAATTCTGACTCACGGCAACCCCTTGTGTTACAGAGTAGAACCACTCTTCATAGTGTTTTCATGGCTGTGACCTTTTGGAAGCAGATTGCCAGGCCCTTCTTCTGAGGTGCCTCTGGGTATGTTCAAATCACCGTTTCGGTTAGTAGTTAGGTGCTTAACCATTTGCACCACCCAGAGACTTACTCCTTAGTAAGCCAAAAAAAACCAAACAAATGAACCTGTTGCCACTGAGTCAATTCTGACTCATAGTGACCCTATTACCACTCCTTAGCAATGGGGCTAAATTAGCTCTAGAGTAAAGCCTACTCTAGATTTGCCCTGAAAAAGCCTTAAAACAAGACTTGAAAGTATCAGTCTGATATGCAAGTAATTTTACAGCCACCACAATAAAGTCCAATATTCCTTAAAGAAATAAAACAAAAATCATCTATCACTCAACAATGTAAAATTCACAATGTCCAGTATCCAATAAAAAAACCGCTAGATATGCCAAAAAGCAGGAAAATTTGAGCCATAACCAGACCGAGAAATAACAGAGATGATGGAATTAACAGACAAGAACTCTAAAATACCTATTATAAATATTATAAATATGCTCAAGAATTAAAGAAAAATATGAACATAAACCTGCATGTCCAATAAATTCAAAGAGTCCCAAACGGATTCAACATAAACAAAATAATGCTAAGGCAGATCTAAATCAAATGGCTGAAAAATAGTGATAGAGAAAATCTTAAAAGTAAATAGAGAGAAACAACTCAATGTATATAGAAGAGCAAAGATAACAATAAATGTAGACTTCTCACCAGAAGCATGCAAGGCAGAAGCTGAAGAAGTAGTATCTTTAAAGTGTTGAAAGAAAAATCTAAAAATTAACCTGAACTTATATACCAAATAAAAATACTTTTAAAAAAATCAATGTGCAGTAAAGACTTTTCCAGACAAACAAAAGCTGAGAGAATTCAGTGTCAGGGGACCTGCACTATAAGAAATATTAAAGGAAGTTCTTCACAGAGAATGAAAATGATACCAGATGGAATCTAAGAATCACACACACACATACAATGAAAAATGCCAGAAATGGCAAACATATGGGTAAATATAAAAGCCATTTTTAATCTATTTTAATTCATGTAAAAGGTAATTGACTATTTAAAGCAAAAATAATAACAATGTATTGTGGGAGTTGGTAGCAGAAGTAAAAGTAAGATGTATGGGAAAAATAGCACAAGGAACAGGAAGGCAGAAAGGGAAGTATAGTGTTGTAAAGATCTTACATTATACATAAAGTGAAATAATATTGCAGATAGACTGGTACAGTTGAGAGAGACCACTAATAAACCATTAAAGGAGATAAAATGGAAAACAACAAACAAAAAACACTCAATCCAAAGAAGGCAAGAAAGAAAGAAAAGGGAACAAGGAACAGGTGGAACAATAAGAAAACAAATAGCAGCATGATAAATTTAAACCAAACCATATCAATAATTACATTAAATGTAAATGATCTAAGCACTCAGTTAAAAGGCAGAGATTGTCAGACTGGGTAAAACAGCAATACCCAACCACACGCTATCTATAAGAAGCTCACTTTAAATATAAAAACACAGACAGGTTAAAAGTAAAAGGATATACCATCCTAAATACTGAGAATAAGAATGCTGGAGTGGCTATGTTAATACTAGGTAAAATATACTTCAGAGCAAGGAATATTACCAGGGATATAAAGGAGTATTTGATAAAGATAAAGACAACAATTCATTATGAAGACATAACAATCCTAAACGTGTATACACAGAGCTTCAAAACGCTGGAAGCAAAAATTGACAAAACTGAGAGGCCAAATAGACAAATTCACAATTACGGTTGGAGAGTTCAATATTCCTCTCTCAGCAGCTGACGGAACAAGTAGACAGGAAATCAGTAAGGATTTAGAAGGCTTGAATAACATTATCAACCAACTTGACCTAAGTTACGTTTCTAAGACACTCTATTCAGCAACTGCAGAACACATGTTCTTTTTTTAAGTCCTTATAAATATTCACCAAGATAGGCCACATGCTGGGCCATAAAACAAGTCTCTATTAATTTAAAATGTTTGAAATCACAAAGAATGTATTCTCTGACCTTAACAGAATTAAATTAGAAATCATTTACAGATAGATACATGGAAAATCCCACAATATTTAGAAACTGAAAAATATACCTTTTAAATAATTCATGATTCAAAGAGGAGATCACAAGAGAAATTGGAATATATTTTGAATTGAATGAAAATTAAAGCACAACATATCAAAATTTGTGTGGAACGCAGCTGAAAAAGTGACTGGAGGGAATCTATGTAGCTCTAAATGTTTATATCAGAAAATAAAAAAGGGTAAAATCAATACCCTAAATTCTCACCTTAGGAAATTAAAAGAAGAACAAACTAAGCCCAAAGTGAATAGAAGGAAAGAATTAATAAAGAATAGAAATCAATAAAATTTAAAACAATAGCAAAAATTGAAAAAAAAAGAAAACCTAGTCCTTTAAAATTATGAATAAAATCAATAAACTTGCCAGCCCGATCAAGAAAACTCAAATTACTATTCTCAGGAATGAAAGAGGGGATATCATTATAGATTCTACAGACATTAAAAAGATAATAAAGAAACATCATGAACAACTTTATGCTAATAATTTCAACAATTTAGATGAAATGGACAAATTCCCTGAAAGACACAAATTACCAAAACTAAAAAAAAAAAAATCTGATTGGCCTTCGATCAATCAAATAAATTGAATGCCTAATTAAAAAACAAAAAAATTCCTTCAGAGAAAACTGCTAGTCCAGATGGCTTCACTGGTGAATTTTATCAAACATTTAAGGAAGAAATAATACAGATCCCAAACAGACGCTTCCAGAAAATAGAGGAGGAGGGAGCACTTCCCAACGCATCTTATGAGGCCAGTATTAGCCTGATAACAAAACCAGACAAAGAAAAACAAAGACAAGAAAAGAATAAATATAGGAACAAAAAACCTTAACAAAATATTAGCAAAATGAATCCAGCAGCTCATAAAAAAGAGAATACATCATGATGAGAATGCAAGGTTGATGTAACCTTTGAATACCAGTCAGTGTAACTCACCATATTCACACGTATCTTTATGCTTCCTGTTTTCACTAAGCAGCATGGAAGTCCTTCTGCCCACCTTGGTGGCATGCTTTAAAAAATCTTTGTCTTTATGTGTAAAATTAGTCTTGGTTTCAAAACGATTTTTTTGCCCTCTGTTAGAGACACCACGGATGTTCAACTTCTCCCCTAATCTAGACTCTAAATTGTATTTTATCCCTCTTGGTGCCATCAAAACCACCCTCCGTGCAGAGAACGCTGAGTACCCCCAGGGAAATTAACAGCGCCATCATTTACTGGGCTATTGCTGTGTGCCCGCCACTGGGCTAGATGGCTCACATACCTTATTTTGATTTCATTCTTAGAACCGCCCGTAAAGAGAAGCATCACCCCTATTTTACAGATGAAGAAACTGAGGCTCAGAGTGGTGAAGTAAGGTATCCAAGTCCCACAGTCAGCTGGTGGCAAATTTCAGCCCCAAACCAGACAGTTCTGCCAATTCCAAATGATCTGACAGCCACGCTCAGTACCTGTGTGGTAGATGCCATCCTGCATACTTTATACCAATTAATGCCACCTAACTCCTGAGAGGCAGTGTAGTGTAGTGGGTAAGAGCATAGCCCCTGGAGACAAGCTGCCTGGGTTCAAATCCCATTTGCCTCTTTGTGCCTTAGCTTTCTCATCCTTAAAATGGGAACTAATAAGAGTCTCTACCCCTAGGAAAAGTCAATACGCTGATAACTGTAAAGTACAGAGAACAATGCATAGTCCATAGTAAGCACTATTTAAGTGTCTTTGGACACTTTGTTAAATAAGTCTACCAATTTTGAGTCTCATCATAGTCTTGGGAGGTAGGGATTGTAATTCCCATCTCACAGGGGAGGGAACTGAGGCTCAGAGAGGTAAACTAAATGTGAACACCATTAGTAGTGGGACAAGAATCCCCACCGGTGGGGTCTGACACCGAAGCCCCCACGCACCCCCCACATCACACAGCTCTACTTGCAGATGCCCCCAGTGGCAAGTGGCTGAAGACAAAGATCCCATTCCCTCTCGGATTCTTGGGAAGCTGGATGGAGAGCATTCCCCCAAAAGCCCCTGGAGCCGTCCCCTCACTCCCCTCACCCAGGGGAGGGGTGGGACCCCCCATAGAAACCACTGTGCTTCTTACCTTGACAGACTCGGGACTCGTGACGATGACTGAGGTTTTATGGAAGACGTTGACCCGCACGACAGGTCCATACTTCTTAGTCCTGGAAACCAAAGTAACCCATGGAGATTGTCAACACCCCATGATGTGAACATCACCAGCCCAGGCCCAGCCAGAGAACAGGCGGCATCCCATCTCAGGAGGGGGCTTAACTCGGGCCACCAAGAGCCTGTGCGGGGCTCAGAGGCACAAGGACCAGGCTCTACCCTGTTGCTGAATCACATCCCCCACTGGGCCTCAGTCTCCACATCTGCAAGATGGGGTGGCTACATCCCTCCTCTGGCTGCCCCAGGTCAAACAGCGTCGTATTTACCAAAGTGCCTTGAAAGGAGTGACACACTACCCTAACTAACAGTGATTGTTACCTCACCACACACACCCTGCCCAGTTTACAGATGAGGAAACTGAGGCCCCGAGAGCTTCTGATGACTGGCGTAAGCTCACTTGGCTGGTGAAAGGCAGAGCTTGCCTTCAGAACCAGCTCTCAGGGCAGGAACTGCTGGTGCTGGGAACCGCCTGGGTGGTCAGGGGTAGGGTACTGCATGAAGGGGACCTGGCATACCGGCAACAAACGACAAGTTAGAACCCACCAATCCAAAAACACATCTTGGAGCGTGCGGCCACAAACCTCGTCCTTTTTCCAAAAGTATGGGAGGTGTCCTAGAAGGAAACTAGAAAACATGGGAAACATTAGGACCACCAGAAGGCACTGTAACCGAATGTCTCCTTCCCCACAGCCCTGCGAGGTCGGCACTATTAGGTCCACTTCACAGGTGGGCAAGTTGAGGCATGGGGAGGAAGTGGCATTGGCTCCGGGTCACAAGCTGTAAGAAAAGGAGTCAGGGCTCAAACCCAAGTATGATGGGCTCCAAAGGCTTCCCTGGGGAGGAGACCCTTTTGTTCCTTTCATCTCCCCCGTGCAGATGCCAGGGGCTGGCTCAGGAAACCAAAAAAAAACAAGCGCATCAGTTCTGACTAATGGTGCCTCCATGCCCCATGTGTTTCAGAGTAGAACTGTGGTCCACAGGGTTTTCAATGGCTGTGAACCTCACAGAAGCAGATCACCAGGCCTTTCTCCCACAGCGCTGCTCAGTGAGTTCAAATCATCAACCTTTAGGTTAGTAGCTGAGCGCAAACCATCCGTACAACCCAGGGTCCTTTGGCAAGTGGAAAGGGCTCCATAAACATTGGGTGGTAATGACCTTGAAGAGTTCAGTGAATACCTACTATGTGACAGCCACCACGGTCAGCCTCCCCTCACCTAACCCTCCCCACATCACCTGGAGGTACATCTGTGATTAACCACCTGTTATAGGTAGGGCTGCCAAAGCTGAGCGGTGAAGTCACTTGCTCACAGGTACACAGGTGGCACCAGGTGGGCACCTAGTCCCTCTCACCAGGGCATGGTGTGGTGCTGTGAGGTCTGCAGTGTGAGTACTGGGTGGTTGTGAACAAGTGTCCGGGGCCACCTGAAGCATATTTCAGAGTGCACTGGCTTCCCGTCTCCTGCATGACTTCATTCCCGCCCAGCTCCCTGCTCACCAGAATGGACAACAACAAGACCACAATTCAAGCTGTCTGGGTCATGGAACACACATTCTCCTGTGGGGAGACGGAGAACTACAAACAAATAAGTAAGCAAATGCAGTGTCAGGTAGTGAGAGAGAAAAACAGAAGAGAGGACAGGGATAGAGAGGGGTGGGATGAGTGTGGGATGGCCATTCTACACAGGCAGGTCGGGGAATGCCCCTCTGAGAAAACAACATGAGAACTGACGCCCGCGAGGAGTGAGCGATTGGATCATGCAGGTATTTGGGGGAAGAGCTTTCTGGGCCCAGGGAACAGCAGGTGCCAAGGTCCTGAGGTAGGAGTGTGCTCAGTACATTCCAGGAACAGCAAGAGGGCCAGGGTGGCTGCAGGGTGCTTGAGGGGAAAGTGGCAACAGATGGGGTCATCAAAGGTGGGGCAGATCCCATAGTGCCTGTAGCTGCTGTAAAGACTTTGGCTTGGAGCTCGCTGAGGTGGGGACTGCTGAAGGGTTCTGAGCAGACCAGGGGTAGGATCCGACTTGGGTTTTAAATGGATAGTTCTGACTGAGAGTAAAGTGGGGGGCTGGGTAGATGCAGGGCCAACAGGACTTACTGATGGTTTGGATGGGGGCTGAGAGACGTCACAGCAACCCCGAGGCTTCTGGCCTGGGCAGCTGGAAAGATGAATGGAGCTGCCCTTCCTTAAGATGAGGAGAAGTGAGGAGGACCTAGCCAGGAGCAGCAGACACTGCTGGGCCCACCCCTTCACCTGGCCATGCAGGTGGGCCAGCACCTGCAACTCTGCCCCAGGTTCTCTCTGGCTCTGCCCATGGAGAGGCAGACCAAAAGTTCCAGGAGACATATACCTCCCAGAGCAGCCCTCAGTGACCTCATCTCCCTCGCCCTTGGTGGGGACAGCTCTGGGGTGCGTTCTACACTGTCTCTGGGAGTTGCCCAGGGCATTGCACTTCAGTTGCCAGAGATAACTTGCTTAACTGTCTTTCTTACCTTCCCTCTCTATCTCATCCCTCTGCACCTGGGATCACGCCCAATAAACAACTTCCACTTCCACTCTGGTCTCAGGTCAGCTTCTGGGGAACCCGCCTTAGACAGGGGATTAAATGAGGAGCTGCTAAATTTGCATGGCTTTTCAGCATCTGAGGGAACTGTCCAGCAGGCCTTAGATACTGAAGTCTTGAGTTCAGGGAAGGCTTCCAGGCTAAAGATGCAAATTTGAGGACCTGAGAACACAATGGGGTGACTGTAAACAGAGAAGAGGAGAAGCAGAGAAGCCTGGCGCCCCTGTATTCAGGGTCAGGCAGCCCAGGAGGCTGAGGAGAGGTAGCCAGGGGACGGTGCAGTCCAGGTAGCCAGTGAAGAAAGCAGGGCCAGGAGGAGGGGCTGGCTGTGTCAGGCTGTGGAGGGCCAGGAATAAGAGGTGGTCACAGGTGACCTTGACTAAAGTAGGTTCAGTAGGAAGTTCGGGGTCAAAGCCCCATGGTGGTAGGCTCAAGAAAATGGAAGGGGAGGAACTGGGCGCACAGATCCGGAAGTCTGTCAGGGCGCTGGGCCGTCAGAGGGTAGGAGACGTGGGGCGACAGCTGGAGAGAAGGGGGTGAAGAGAAGGGTTTTCTAAAGCTGTGAATCCTTACAGCATATTATATAAAATGGGAATGATCCAGAAGAGAAGCGAGGCTGCTGACGCAGGAGGGAGGAGGAATTGCCAGGCGTGTGGCTGAGCAGAGGGTGGAAGGCCTTGGGGCCTTCCTGCGTCCACAGGGCCGGCAGAAGTGTGCATGGGCCCGGGAGAGGGTAGGTGGGCAGTGCAGCAGCAGCCGAGCTAGTGGAGGGAGGCTCTGGCTGCTCCACGTGCTCGGGGAAGCAGGAGGAAGAATAAAAGCGGAGCCTGAGGATGGAGGGGGAGGGGTGGGATGGGAGCAAAGGGAAGAAAGATGCCACCCCGGAGCGTCAAAGCGCTCCCGGTGAATGACCTTGAATGCACACAGTGCCAACTGCAGCAAGCAGGCCATGGACATCACACACCACTGGCTGAGTTTCCAGAACATTCCTAGTGTCCTTACCATCATGCCCCCAAGCCACACATTTTGGGGGCAGGTTCTCAGTGTTGAGTCACCCGAGTGGGGGCAGAGTCTGGACACCACCATCCCCCCCACCCCCGCACCTGTTGGACCCCAGAGCTTCCACCCTAACTGCTGGGGTCCACCGCCACATGGGAAGAGAAGTCCCGCTACCAGACAAGAAAGGAAACTAAACTTGGCTCCTTCTGGCCCCTGCAGGGGCGCTGGCGGGGGGGGGGGGGAGGGGAGCGGAGAAGACAGGTGATAGAAATAAGCAGGTAAGGCCAGGGGGTAGTAGAGCACTGGGGCTTGGGTCTGGCATCCTGGGCAGGCAGAAGCCCACCTGGCATGCCCCATGGGAGACTGGATATGGCAGAGCAGCCCAGGGAGAGAGGGGAGGGCCAACATCCCACCTCCTCCAGAACCTTCAGTTTCTTGGGACACTGGATTTAGCACAGTGGGAATCCAGGGTCTCCTGTGGGCAGTAACGGGGGCAGAGGTCATCTGGAGAGCCCACCATGAGGCTACCCGGAAGGATGGAGGGAGCCTAGGCTGAGGGGTGGGCTGCCCACTAGGGGTGAGGATGAGGGGCCCTGCTTGTGCCTTATGCTGGGGTGTGGTGAGTGCTCACCTGGGCACCTAAACCCCAATGAATGCTCCACTGGACAGAGCCAGCAGTGGGGCTGCCCCATGGCCAGGACCCCCAGGCTCCTGTTGAGCAGCCCTAACCTCTGGGCATCGTCAAGCTGGAGTGGGAGGAGAGAACCAGCACCACACAGGAGCCAAACCTGAGCAGTTTTTTCCCAAATAAGTAAAAACTCGGAGAGAGATACCTTTCATGGTCAAGTTTACATGCACCCCAGGCCACCAGGAGTGCAGGGGCTGATGAGGATGTTCAGAGCAGTCTTAGAGATGTCAAGAAGCTAGCAGTGTTTGTGTGGGGCCTGAGTGCGGGGGTCTTGGTTTTCAGCTGTTACACAGATCAGTGCAGTAGTATGTCATACTGGACATACTGGACTGCTGCCCAGGTTCTGTGGAAGCATAGAGGAGGGGAACTCAGGGAGGGCTTCCTGGAGGACAGGGCCTCCTAAGGACTCCTGTAGACTAAGGAGAATGAAGAGTGGGGGGCAGGGAACAGCAGCTGCATCAGAGGGAGCCAAACACTGACAAAGCCCCTGAAGAACCAAGGGACAAAATGCCACTACAGGAGACTCGACACACTGATCTCTTGTTAACCGTGGTGTTGCCAATCACGGTTTGGGGATTCAGGCTTTTAATGCCAAAGCATTTTGTGCTGGAAATGGTTCCAGAACTTCCATTTAGTGCAACTGGATATTTGACCACAAGCCGATTGTTCAATCCAAAATCTGTTTACATTTAGATGGTTCAGTTCACCTCCTTAAAGAATCCAGGCGATTATATTTGGCCATCTCTCCCCCCACCCCCACCACCACACCTGTAGGTCACATGTTGACTCCGTGGTGTAAGATTCGGGAAGAATTCAGCCATAACAGGGAAGGACTGACACATGCTACAACATGGATGGACCTTGAAAACAGTACGTTAAATGAAAGAAACCAGACACGAACAACCACATATTATACAAGCCCATTTATATGAAATGTCCAGAACGGGCAGGCTCACGGAGGCAGAAAGCAGGTTAGTGGTTGCCAGGGGCTGGGGGTAGGGGCAATGGGAGTGACTGCTAACGGGCACAGGGCTTCTTTCTGGGGTGAGGAAAATTTTCTGGCATTAGATAGGGGTGATGTGAATACACTAAAAACCACACGATGATTCACTTTTTTAAAAGGGTGAATTTTATGGTTTGTGAGTTATACCTCGGTTAAAAAAAAAGATGTGAGGGAGGGATTTGATTTAAGCTCTGACCCTCAAGACACAGACTCGAGCGGGTCTAGAGTGCTTGGAGCACCTGGGTTTTCTGAGGAGCCCAAGAAACGACGAGCCTTATTAGAACAACGGCAAAACTCATTCAATTCCAAGTTGTTGAGGGCTGTTTTGAAAAGTTGAAGCGGCACCATGTACCTAACAGAATTTGGAGACGAATTCCACCATTCAACTTTGAATCCGGATTCACGGAATATTGAGTCGGAACCAACTGCTGTCAACTGGTGCTGGTGATACGTGTGTGCTAGCCACTGGGCCAGATGCCGGGACATAGCCGTGAATGAGACAGACAGGGGCCCGGTGGGAGAGGCAGACACTTAACAAGAGGTTGCAAGAATAATTACCCAAGCGCCACTAAGCTGTGAAGCAGACTTACATTGTGTCTCAACCCCTCGCTGTGGAGCCGATTCCAACTCACGGCGACCCTATAGGACAGAGTAGAGCCGCCCCACAGGGCTTCCAAGGCTGTAAATCTTTACGGAAGCAGGCTGCCACATCTTTCTCCAGTGGAGCGGTCAGTGGGTTTGAACCACTGACCATTCAGTTAGCAGCTGAGTGCTTAACCATTGCACTACCAGGGCTCCTTCCCAGTAACTTAAGGGCTTATAAAACGAGCATAGTATACTTAGGGGTGGGCACAGAAAGGGCCTCCCTGAAAGTTAACTAGCATTACCTAGGCTGGGGGAAGAATATCTAGGCAGATGGGAAGGCAGAGCTGTTAGGCAAGGAGAAAGAGCCCAGAAGACCCCTAGGGGGAGAGGCAGCAGGAGGCCAGGAAGCAGTGGGGAGAACAGCTGGCTCCCCTGTCACCAGCCACAAAGCTCTTTCCTGAATTCACCAAAAGGAGATTCAGGCTTCTGAGGTCAGTGCATCTGGCTTGTACTGGAGGTGGGAGCCTTCCAGAACTTTCATGTCCTGAAGTCTTAAAAAGTGTATCTAATGCCATCGTTTATTTATCCATTCAGCAAATATTTATTGAACATCTACAATGTGCCACGCACCAGGGAATACACAGGAGAACATGCAGCGTCCCTGCCCTCCCGGGGCTCACATTCTAAGGGGGAGACAGACAGTCAACAGGTGAACAGTCAACAGGTGACCAACAGCATGGTGCCACAAGGGGTTTGGGGCTGGGTGGGTTTTGCACAGTGGACAGGGGAAGGCCTGCTTCAGATGGGCAGAAGAACAAGCCCTTCATGCCCAGGCTTGAGACCGGGGGGTTCCCGGCAGAGGCAAAGGCAAGGCCCTGGGGAGGAGATCAGTGGGGGGCTGGGGTGGGACAGGAAGACTGGGGGTAGCAGTGGGTAAGTGAGAGGGAAGAGACGGCGCAGAGGGGGGTCCCAAGGCTTGGCAGGAGCCTTGCTGGCCATGGAGTGGATTCAGTTTAGAAGTGGATTTAGTTCTAAAGTGATGGAGGGGGGATTAGCTTCAGAAAGGTAATCCTGGCTGGGGCAGGTAGGTCGTGGGGAGGGGCAAGAATGGGATGTAAGTGCCAAAGAGAAGACAAATTGGATATGCAAGGACAGAGACGCATTCAACTCAGAATGTGGCCAACGCACAGCGTGCCCCAGTCCTGGCTGAGGGACTCTGGGCAAATCCAAGGTCCAGAACGCCCGCTCCGGAGCCAGGCCGACCTGGATTTAAATCGAGGCTTACCAACTGTATGACCCTGGGCAGCTACTTCGCCTCTGCGCGCCTCAGTCTCCTCGTCTGCGCAATGGGGTAACAATAGCGCCTACCTGAAGGGCTGTCGCTGCCATCTCGCCCGTCGGGCCCTGCCGAGCGCCCTGGCTCCGAGCAGCTGCCGCTGTAATGTGTTACTAAGAATAGTGGGCGCCCCTCTCCCGGCGCCGTCTCCAGCCAGCGGCCCCGCGCACGCGAGGGGGTCCCGACCCCGCCGGCTGGCACCGTCCTCGGCCGATTCCAGGTCCCTCCGCGCCCCGCCCCGCCCCCGCTCACCTGGGCCGCGGCGGCCCGGGGATGTGCTCGTAGCGGCTGCGAGCGCGGTGCACGAAGGTGCAGCAGAGGCCGAAGGCGAGCAGGACGGCGCTGGCGAGCAGCAGCAGCCCGGGGCTCATGGCTGCGGGCCGGGCCGGGCCGGGTCGAGGCCGGGCACCGGGGGCGCGGGAGGCCGCGAGCCGCCTCAGCTGTCAGCGCCGCCTCGGCCCCGGGCCCCGCGCGACCCAGCACCGCCCCCGCCGCTCGCTCCGCCCCCGCCGGCCCGGCCCCGCCCAGGAGCGCCGGCCCCGCCAACCACGTCTCCGCCTCCGGCTCCGGCGCGGAGGTCCCGCCCACTCCCCGCCTCATCCCTCACAACTCCGCCCCCTCAACACAGCCTGGCCCCGCCCAGGACTTGTGAGCCCGCCCAGAACTGTGGTCTCCGCCAATCACAACTCCCAGTCTGGCTCAGGCCCCAGGCTCTGCCCCGCCCCCTCCCTTAGGCCCCGCCCCGTCCTGAGGCTCCGCCCCTATAGCGGCTCCGCCCAGAACACGTTGCCCCGGCAACCCGGCCTCAGCCCGGATTCCGCGGCGCTCGCTGCCCCGTCGGCTGCGCAAAGTCCAACTGGCTGGCTCCGCCCCCGCTGGAGCCTCGGAATAAAGGCGCTGCTCCGCGCGGGGTCCTAGGCCCCTTCCTCTCTCCCTGTGGTCTCCTGGGGAACCCCATCCCAGGCCCCAAATTCCCGCACCACGCCGACTGTTCCCCGACCTTTCCACGGAACCCCGGGTCCCTAATGCCAGCCTCCCCAGATGTCGCACCTCTGGCGCCTCCCTGGCCTGGCCTGTCCCTACTGACAGCCCAGGGCCCACGGTACCCGGCGGGGCCCCGGGGTGGGTGACGAGGCCCCGTGCTGGGTCTGTGTCAGCGACGAAGAGCGCACGGCCGGACCCGAGGCGGTGACCCCCATCCTAAGGAGCTGGAGGTGCAGTGGGTGAAAGGCCGGTAAGGAGGGCTGCCCTCAAGGGAAAGCCAGAGAGATGCCTGGGGCGGCCCAAGGGTATTTTTGAAATAAAAACCAGAACTTCGCTCTGTGTTATAACCTTCTACTACCCACCCAGTGATGGCTAATAAAAGACCACTTCTGGGCTTTTTATTTCCCAAATCCTAGCCCCAGGGGCCACCCAGGTGAAAGCGGTGGAGTGGGAGGGGCAGGTCAGACTCCAGGTGTGCCCACACCCAGTCCAGGTAAAGAGCCTCGGGGCGGGGCGTCCAGAGTTTCCATGTTGCTGAGTTTCTGAGACCCTGGTGCATAGTGGTTAAGTGCTACAGCTGCTAACCAAAAGGTTGGCAGTTCGAATCCACCAGGCACTCCTTAGAAACTCCATGGGGCAGTTCTACTCTGTCCTATAGGGTCGCTATGAGTCGGAATTTACTCGACGGCAATGGGTTTGGTTTGGTTTTGGGTTTCTGAGAAGGGGCCAAGCTTCTAACCCACGCTTGGGTCAATCTGCGATAAGTTTGGGGTTCGGAAACCTGTGTATCCCCCCCTCCCCTCCAAGTACAACCAGGAAAAATAGCCCAGTTCCTACCAGGGAAATGGCTGTTAGGGGTGGGTGTGTGGGCTGTGGGATGCTGGAGAAGGCCAAACTTTAAGAGCTGGGCCCAGCACAAAGCGGGTAGTTCCTGCCCTCGGGGACCAACGCAGCCAGGGCAGGTGGGACCCGGCACGGGGACCTAGACCAACCTCTACATCATCAGGCTGGCAGGTGACAGATGGCCACAGCGCCCCCGTGTGGTGGTAAGAAGGAGACGCCGGCGCCCACAGAGGACCTTGGGTGGGCCCGGTTGGGGGCGAGGTCAAACGGCTTCCCCCCGTGGGCTGTGAAAACTCCGGAGTTGGGGGTAATTTGTACGGAGGATGGGCCCTAATGGGGAGAGTGTGGACTTCCTGCATGCTGGCAGGTGAGCTGCTGTGGTTATCTGGAAAAATTAAGTGACGTGACACCACCAAGCATCTGCAGTTTATGGAAGGGCTCCCTGGTTTACAGACTGTATCACACAGCGTACCAGGACTTCCTGTTGTCTTGTTTCTGAACAGTGGTTCCTCCAACAGCTCTGGGCCCAGTCTGGGGCCCTTGTGTGCCTGAGCCCATCCAATTAGAGCTCAGGCGAGGAGCAGGTTCTTGTCCTCTGGTCTACGGGTCAACCGAGTAACCTCCAGCTCAGTAGGACCAGGCCTCACCCTAGTATTCCTGTCCCTTGAGCAGCTCCTGTTCCCCACTTGGGTGAGTCGACGACACCTCACAACCACTTCTCGTCATCCCCTCCTCTGAGCCTCCCAGCTCCCCTGGGATCAGCCTGAGAGGTGATGGGGGTGGGAGTGAGGTGGGCGACACACTGCCCAGAGGAGTGAGGGCCTGGGTCCTAATCCAGAGCCCTCTCTGTCCACCTGACCCCTGCCCCTTGAAGGCTCCTCACTGTGGCTGCCCACCAGCTGTCCCCTAACACAGTCACACCTAGGGCCCAGCTGCGGGTTGTCTACTCCTTCACTTGGGGGTGGGTGTACCGAGGTGCAGTGCGAGGTGTCCCCACCTACTTCTGCCCCCCAGCCCCTCCCCTCATGGATCATGGTCTCCAGTCCCTGAAATGGGGAGATCATGGAGGAGCCCCTGGAAGAGGAGGCAGAGGCTATTGCAGCCCATCTTCCCGACTTTGGGCCCAAAGGGACTGAGCCACACCTCTGGTCATGCAGGTGGACAACACAGCTGCTGAGGGTGGGGCAGGCAGGGCCATGGGGCTGCCGGGGCTTGAGGGCATCTGGGCCACCCGCACCTTCCTTGGGTTCCAATCTCAGCTCAGCCCTGTCTGGGACAGGCCCAGATACTCAGCTGCCCTGGGCTGGTTTCCTCATCTGCACAGCTAGGAGCTTGAGAGATGATCACCAAGGGCCTTCCCAGCTGCCGACACTGCCCAGAATTTCCTTGTGTCCTGGGAAGCTGGTGGGCAGGACCTCCAGATTCCACCTCAACCACCCCTGTGCAGCAGAGGGCCAGAGAGGAGCAGGTGGTGGGCAGTGCAGCCGCCCGCAGGTCAGGAGAGGCCTACAGGGGTCTCCATCAGCTGCACCCCAGCCAGAAGGGTAGCCCACACCAGACAGGGCCCTGGCGCCCCCCCCGGGCCAAGGTGCATCCTTCTGCCAGCCCCGTAGTACTTAAGCTGGGGAGGGCAGTAGTTAGCACACAGGCTGCTTGCTTATGTTCAAATTTGGCTTCTCCCCTCCTTGGCTGGGTGCCCCCTACTAAGACATTTAACCTCAGTGCACATCATTTTCACCCCCTGTAAAAGGGGAGGATTCCTCTAGGTGACACATGCTGTGAAGTGCTTACAGCAGTGCCCGGCAGACAGGCCTCCATCAGCCAGACCATCAGCAGGGCTCAATAAGGCCAGACACGCTGAGGGCCCAGGCCCTCGCCTGCCCCACGAAGCACGGAGGTATGAGGAGCCCGAGAGGGTGACCAGGCCTAAAGCTCTCTTCTGCAGCCCTACACTCAGCTCCAATGGACAGCTGGGGGGCAGAGGCTTTTGCATGCACTGTTCCCTCTGCCTGCACACTGCCCCAGTGCCAGCTTCGCTCTCAGAACTTGGCACAAGCACCGCCTCCTCCAGGAAGCCCCTCAGGCTGGGTCAGGGCGCCTTTCCTGTCAGTCTCCTCCCACAACTCCCTGACACTGCCTGTCATATCTGTCCTCACTGTCCAGTGACTCATCTACCCCCACTCCCACCCCAGAGGCTGAACCCAGCTGGACTCGACTCCCCTGGATGGCCTGGCTCTGAGCCAGGGCTGGGGGTGCAGTGAGGGAGGGAACGAAGAGGCTCAGGTGGGGGGTACCTGGGGGGACTGCTGACACGCTAGGCCTTGGTCTCTGGGAAGCCTGAGGGAGGTGGCCGGCCCTGGATCATCCCCTGCCCTCACCCACCCCTGGCAGGCACAGCTCAGAGAAAAGAGGCAGGAAGGTGGTTTGTAAACAGCCATGTTATGGCGAAGCCCTGGGTGACAAAGCCTCAGTAGTTGTGTGGGCCCCCAGCCAGGATTCGGCCTTGGGTAGAGGTGGAGGAATCAGAGGATCCCCTGGGATTTCACGGAGCAGGTGGGATGGGACAGGTTGAATGGCCCGGTAGCCACAACACAGCCTTGAAAGCAGAGAACTCCCCAGGGGAAGCTCTGCCCACCTGGTGCCAATAGTTTCTAGGCCTCTGGGGTGGGAGGAGGCCAGCACCCACCCTAGAGCACCCGCATGGGCCCAGCACGATGCTGAGCTCCAAGATGAGCAGGAGCCTTCTCCAGCAGTCTCAGCTCACCCAGTGCCCCCAGACCTTTAGGAATGCTGCCGGCCCCTCCCAGGCAGCTGGACCCTTGCTTGGTGGCCATGGCCTGCATGTCACCTGCACCGCTGGCCCGATGGCCTGACCACTGGGTGCCTTCCTGTCATACCCCGAGTCTCTATGCCCCTGGCCTCCCAGCCCACAGGTCCACACTCTTCAGGCCATGTTCCTTGGGCCACATTCAGCTGGTCTGGTGCCTTCTGTGCCAGCCGTGGGCAGGGCAGACCTGGTCCCCTCCCTCAGGCTTCTAGATATGCCTTTATTGACACAATCAGAAACCCCGTTTGCCTTTGAAGGGTGGATACCCTCAGTCCACTGAGTCTGACAGCCAGATGGAGTTCCTGCTGCTGCTTGGAGGACCTGGAGGTAAGAAAAAAATGCCTCTCCACACCTACCCAGAGACCAGGCTGGCCCAGCACACACTCACACTTTAGGTCTGCAGAAGACACCTGGGCAGAGACTCAAGCACAGAGCACAGGCCATTACAGGCCCCTCAAATATGCGTAGGGACTCGGGGCCACAGGACAACCACACCGATGGGCCCACACCCGTGGGCACACGCCAAGCGCACAGAGCAGGCGGGGCCCTGGCCCGCTCTGGCTGGCCGACGATGCCCCAGCTGCCGGTCGCTCAGCCTAGATGTTTGGATCCTGGTGACTGCATTCGACACCTGCGTCCTCCTGGTGCTCGCAGTTGTGCATGCCCACGCCGGCGTGGGCGCACTCCAGCAGGCTGTGCTCGCCTCCCGAGCAGCGCACGTCATCCAGCAGGATGGGCAGCGAGCGGCCCTCGCCAAACTCCGCGCGCTTAGCAGCGCGCACGACGTGCGCAAAGCCCAGCTGGCGGCACACGATGGCGGCGGCCGTGGTGTCCCAGCCGTCGTCGCACACTGTGCCCCAGCGCCCGCCAGCAAACACCTCCACACGCCCGCGGCCCCGGCCTGGGCCCAGGCTCACGGGCCGCACCAGGCGCACGGCGCCGTTTGTGGGTGTGGAACCGGATGTGCTCTGCTGCCCCCGCCGCCGCCCGCCCCTCCGGCCCCCCGGCCGCCGCGTGGGCCGGGCCGGCCGTGGGGTGGGCGCGGGCGCAATGGTCGTGGGGCGACTCTGACGAGGCGCCTTGGTGGGCCTGCGCACTGTGGGTCGCGGGGTGCTCTCGGTCGTCCGGATGAACTCTGCGTAGAGGAAGAGCACAGGATCAGCGGGGCCCGGACCTCCCCAGCATCCCTGTCCCGCTAAGCGCAGCCCTCCAGCCTGTGCTGACCCAAGGGAAAGATGTACTTGTCCTGCCCTTGGGGCCCCACAGGACGTGGCCTGGAGCTGGATGTGGGGTGCTTCTTCAGAGAACACTTGATGACAGCTGTCTGTGCCAGTCTGTTGCTGGGGTGGGAGACCCAGTGCTGCCTCCAGAGGAGTCCCCAGACTGGTGGGGGAGTCAGACTTAAGAGCATATGGAATGGAAGGAGGGCGCTGGGGGACTTCTAAGAGAAAGCCCTTTCTGGCTCTGACCCATGGTTAAGGGTGAGGAAACTTAGGCCCCAGATGGGGAAAACTTGCTGAGGCTCTAGGGCTACAGGGTGGGAACCAGGCCCACTCAGGCCCCCTTTGCTCAGGGTGAAGCTCTTCCCTCCAGACCCCCAAAGCCACTGGGCCCGTGTCCCTCATAGCAACTCATGGAAGCTGTTGGGGTGATTGGTTGTAGTCTATGTTGCCTGGTGCCCCATGAGGATGGGGCTGGGCAGGGCTGAGATGGGCATTTCCCCTATGTCCCTGCAGGACGTGGCCCTCAAGCTTGGCCAGGTCAGCCACCAGGACAAACCTCACTGCACCTTAGATACTCAGTTCTGCCCAGCCCCACCCCAAGCAGGCACTGGGCACTACCCTACAGGACACTGGGCACTGCCCTACAGGACAGCCCTCGGGAGGGCTGAGGGGTGCCTGAATGCCCAGAGGTGCTTGGTAACTATGGGTAAGGGTCCCGGGGCCCACCAGCTCAAACCCCCTTAGTGCCCCCCACCTCAGCCAGCCTTTGAAAGCCACAGAGATGGCAGCTGTAAACAGGCCTAGATACCAGGCAGAGTGCAGGCTGGGGGCAGGAGCACCATGACATGGGCAGGGGGTGCCCCTCCCCAGGCTCCCACTCCCACTCCACTATCAGGGAAGGACTTCCAGCACCCAGGCGGCTCCCTCCCTCCTGCTTTAGCTCTTGCTGTTCCCACTGCCCTGACTGTCCTTCCTGCCTCTGTGCTTGCCCCCACCCCACAGTGAATCCTTCCTCTTCTAAGGCTCGGCATTCTGCTGCTGGCTCCAGGGAGCCACCATCCCGTCCTGCCAGGGGTCCTGCACTGCTCTGGGTGCCTGCAGCACCAGCATACACTTCTGTTATGGAGCTTGGCACACTAAATGGCTTCTGTCTGTGCCAGCCAGGACAGGGCCTGGTACGACTTCTCCCATGGCCCGAGCATCAGCACAGAGCTAGTAACTAAAAACAGTGCCAGAAACTGCTGAATGAGTGAATGGAAAACTCGCCAAGCCCCAAAGCTGACTGAAGCCAGAATTCACTTCCAGAAACACTGAGCTCATTCCTATGCCTGCCTTCCTTTCCCAGGGTGCCCCTTCCTCAGGGCCATGCAGCCCCACCTGCCCAAGTACCCAGCCTCTCATGTGGTCCCGCCCTCATTCGAAGTCTGCCAACTGCAAACGTGCCAGGCACACCTGGCCTGCTAAGAGATTTCCTTTGGCCCGCAGGGTGGTTTTTGAAATGTTGAACTAGTTGACAGCATTTTCAAATTTGGAGATTGTACATAACAGCCAGAGACAGCAGGACCCATCTGCCTGGCTCAGTGTCATGCCCCCGGTATGCAGCACATATTTAGGTGGTGGGTGGATGGACAGATGGAAGGATGGATGAATGGAAAATTCCTGCTTAACAACTGGGAGATCTGGCATACTGGGGTTTGTTCCCACTTAGTGACAACCAGCTTGGGTCCAGTGGAGTGGCCCCTCTCCTTGGGCACACTCTTTCTGGTCACCCCAGGCCCGCTGGGCAGGCATCTGCAGCCTACCATGAGGTTTGCACCCCTCCTCAAGCTTGTCAAAAGAGAAACATCTCATGGAAGGCCCAGCTCCAACACCCCTTCTTCTAGAGGCCCTCATACCTAGGACTCTTTCCAGTCTCCCTTGCTCCCCTGCCACACACAGATATATACCTACTCCTCTGTCCCTCCCAAGGCCTCTGACCATACCTGCCTGGTACCAGCTCTTTTCCCCCCTTGTGACCCGTCTGAGCCTCCCACCTTGCTGAGACCTGCATACACCACAGGAGTGGACAGGGGCGGAAGGAGTGGCTAGTTGCTGTTCCTCTCACTCTGAGTGTATAATGTGTATCAGGCACAGGGCCAGGCATCAGGAAAAAAGGCCAGCTAGGAGGGCCCCACTGGGCTGGAGGAGCTGGGCATGGTGGCAGGAACTTCCCTCCCTCACAGCATCCCAGGCAGTGGGTACTTACTTTCTTTGGGCACAAACCGGATGAGGCGGCTCCTCACTTTGACCTGAGCAGGCTGGATCTGACACTTTCCCGGTGGTGCCCGTCTGCAGACACACAGAAGCTGTGAATCCCCACCCTGGGCGCCCACCCTGAGCATGTCCCCAGACATATGCCCGCTCCCTGCAGCCAGGCAGGGAGGGGAAGAAGAGTCCAGTGTGTGGTCGGGCAACACAGTGACAAGGGTGGATGTTTATGGAGCACCTGCCAACGCACTTGCAGGGCCCCTGCCAGCTCCATGACCCCAGGGTTCTAAGATGGCAACCCCAGGACAGGAACCCCCTAGAATACTCTGCTGAGTGCCTGCTCAGCTTCAGGCTGAATGCCCCTACAGTCAGTGGCTCACACCTTCCTGAGCCAGTCTTTCAGAGGGGGAACACTGTTCTCTGGATATGATGAAATGTTGGTCTCCCCACTCCCCCCGCCCCACCCCAGCGTGCCACACAGAATCCTTTAACTACTCAGATTTCTCCCCCGACCCGGTCCCCAACCCCCATGGCCTTGGGGAGGGGTATTTCTCTACCCCTCTGGTTCCTGGATTTCTTTCCTGTGATGCAATCTGAGCAGCTGCCTGCCTGGAGGAACCAGGAAGATTTAAGTCAAGCTAAAGAATAAAGCTGGGTTGGGGGTGGGAGGTGGGAGGTGGAGGGGAGCCCACAGGGCTGGAGTGGAAGGAGGGACTGGAAAGTGGGGTTTGAGAGAGCTGGAGAGAAAAGAGTGTGAGAAGGTTGCCAGGGCTACGGACTGAGCCTGCGTTGGCATCTTGGAGCGGCATAAGTAATGAATGGAATTCCATTTTAATTAGTTTTTGCCTGTTAATCTGCGATTCTTTGAATGTGACCCTATTGTAGGCCTGATTCCACGTGGGCTGAGGGTTCAACAGGGTTCCTTCACCACCAAGCAAACCAAAAAACCAAACCCACTTCTGTCAAGTCGATTCCAACTCATGGCGACCCCATGTGTGCAGTTTTCAAGGTTGGGACCTTTGGGAGACAGATTGCCAGGTCTTTCTTCCAAGGTGCTTCTGGGGCATTCAAACTGCCAGCCTTTTGGGACTCCTCTTCAGCACCATGAGCGGGAAAGCTCGGGGGTAAAGCAGCCATGTGGCAAGGAGTGGACTCCAGAGAGGAGGTTTGCAAAAGAGGGAAACCAATGAGGGCCACAGGCCTTCTCCTCCAGAGGCTAAAGGAGTACAACCAGGTGCAGGCTTCTCAAACACTGAGAAAGACAGGGCTTTCTGATTGCTTGTTGTTGTTGTTGTTAGGTGCCGTCCAGTTGGTTCCAACTTATAGCAACCCTGTGTACAACAGAACGAAACACTGCCCGATCCTGTGCCATCCTCACATTCATTGCTATGCTTGAGCCCATTATTGTTGCCACTATTTCAATCCATCTCATTGAGGGTCGGCCTCTTTTTTGCTGACCTTCTACTTTACCAAGCATGATGTCCTTCTCCAGGGACTGATCCCTCCTGATAACATGTCCAAAGTACGTGAGACGTAGTCTCGCCATCCTCCCTTCCAAGGAGCAGTCTGGCTGTACTTCTTCCAAGACAGACTTGTTCGTTTTTTCTGGCAGAAGGCTGAAAGAGTACAACCAGGCACACGTTTCTCAAACACTGAGAAAGAGAGGGCTTTCTGATTGCGTGGCACTCCGGATAATGGTTCCATCCTTCAGATAGACCCCACAGAGGTGTTGTTCCTTAAGAAAATGATGCAAAATATCCTTGCTGTGCATAAGGATAGGAGATACAGCAAAAAATGCCCAGTGGTCATGTTTGGGCAGTCTTGGCCGTCCCTTCTACCCCACTGCCCCCCACTCCCGCTTCCCTTGTTTTCCAAATGGTTATGATTGAATAGTGTGTCCCCTAAATATGTGCTGAAATCCTAACCCCAGACCTGTAAATGGAGCCCTGATGGCACAGTAATTATGTGCTATGGCTGCTAACCAAAAGGTCTGCAGTTCAAATGCACCCGCTGCGCCTTGGAAACCCTATACGGGGCAGTTCTACTCTGTCTTATAGGGTCTATAGGGTCACTATGGTTTGGAATCGACTCAAAGGCAATGGGTTTGGTACCTGTAAATATGACTCTGTTTGGAAATGGGGTTTTCTTTTATTATGGTAATGAGGCCATACCCAAGGCCATCAGGTGGATCACTTCTGAGTTGTAAAACAGCAGAATAGACACGGAGACAGACATAGGGGAAGGCAGACACCAAGGAACACTAAGGATCATGGGAAGACACCAGAAATGAGGAGAGAGGAATGGATAAGGCTGATACCCTAATTCAGACTTCTAGCCTCCAGACCTGGGAGGAAATAAATTTCTGCTCTTTAAAGTGACCTACTTGTGGTATTTCTGTTAAGGCAGCATGAGGTAACTAAGACCGGACCTCTATGCAATATGTGCAAAGAAACACATTTATTCCAAAAGGGAAGAATGAAAAGGGGTAAGAAGAGTCCAGGGAGGGGGGACAGGAAGTTTAGTCTGTTTCTGGCTACTCCTAGCTACAAGAGCTTAATCAGAACTCTCTGTCTCGGGTCCTTTATAACCGGGGAGAAGAAGCCCACGGGGAAAGGGGCTGGACCAATGACACGAGGTGAGGGCCGGAAGGCAGGGTCTGGAATGAATCCGGGGCTCAGTCTCCATGTTATTTCCTTAGAGAAGGATGCTTTTTAAAAAACTGAGAATAACCTAAATGTCCAAGGAACGGGTAAGGCAGTTATGGTACAGTGACTCAGCGGAAAATTATGCAGCTATTAAAAATGATCCTTTTGAGGCTGATGTTGCAGTGTGGAAAGGTTTATACAAAATCGGGAGGGATGAATGAGGGCAAACACTATAATTACAGCCCACAGAAGTCCTGGTACTATGCAGGCCGAGAGGGGCGGGCCTCCAGGAAACGCGCACTGCGGGGTGAAAGGGGGAAGTGCTGGTGTTTTTCTTGGAAAAATTACGTCAATAATTAATATATTTGTGCTTTTAAAAAAAAAGTGTGGTAAGCAAGAAAAGTCTGAGGAACTGTCAGACCAGAGGAGGCTAAGGAGACATGATGACTAAATGTAATATGGTGTTCTAGATGGGATCCTGAAGCAGAAAAGGGACACTGGGGAAAAAGTAATGAAATCAGTAAAAAAACAAGTGTGGGGTTTAATTAAAAGAAGAAAAAAAAGGAAGAAGAAAAAGTTGCTGTCAAGTCAATGCCGACTCATGGTGACCCCGTGTGTGTCAGAGAACTGTACTCCATAGGGTTTTCAACAGTTGATTCTTTGTAAGTGAATTGCCAGGCCTTTCTTCTGAGGTGCCTCTGGGTGGACCCAAACCACCAACCTTTGGTTAGTAGTTGGCTGCTCAAGTGTTTGTGCCATCCATAATGTACCAAAATCGGCCCATTCATTGTGACAAATGGACTGTTATCAGGAAAGACCAATCAATAGAAAAAGGAAACCATGTTTGGTAGAGGGTCAGTGAAAATGGGGGAAACCTTGAATGAATGGATTGACACAATCACCGCCACAGTGGGCTCAAACATACCAGCGACCATGAACACGGCGCAGGGCCGGGGACGCGTCACTCTGTCAAGCTGGAGTAGACACGAGCCGGAGCCGGCTGACAGCAGCCACCAACGATAAAACGTCAGACAGTGACATCAGGGGAGACTGCGTGAGGTCTATACAGGCGCTCTGTGTCCTGTCTCTGCAACTTGTACGTAAATTAAAAACGATTCTAAAATTAAAAAATTATTTTTTAAAAAAGGGGCTGATAGGTGTTTCAGGATTTTTTTCAAATGTACCGTATCTCAGTGTTTAGGTCTGCTTACGTCAGGGGTTCTCCAGGAGTCTGCCAAATAGGAAGAGTCTTTGAGTGCAACCTCAGCCTTTGAGCTGTGAGTGCGAGTGAGCGCAGTCGGGCAACCAGCCTGTGGTGTTGGTGGAGATACAGGGGAGCTGGGAAGCCAGCTGAGAAGCAAAAATCTAAAGGTTTACAAAAAAAAACAAGCCAAACCCATCGCCGCCGAGTCTATTCCATCTCATAGCAACCCTATCAGACAGAGTAGAACTGCCACAGAGCTTTTCCAAGGAACTGCTGGTGGATTAGAACTGCTGACCTTTTGGTTAGTAGCCGAGCTCTTAACCACTGTGCCACCAGGGCTCCAAGGGCTTGTTGTTAGATGCCATCAAGTCGGTTCTGACTCATAGCAACCCTATGTAGAAACAGAACAAAACACTGCCAGTCGTGCGCGATCTTCATAATCGTTGTTACGCTCGAGCCCATTGTTGCAGCCACTGTATTGATTCATCTGGTTGAGGGTTTTCCTCCGCTTTGCTGACCCTCTACTTTACCAAGCATGATGTCCTTCTCCAGGGACTGATCCCTCCTGATAACATGTCCAAAGTATGTGAGACATAGTCTCACCGTCCTTGCTTCTAAGGAGCATTCTGGTTGTACTTCTTCCAAGACAGATGTATTTGTTCTTTTGGCAGTTCATGGTATATTCTTCGCCAACACCACAGTTTAAAGGAGTCAATTCTTCCTCTATCTTCCTTATTCATCATTCAGCTTTCGCATGCATATGAGACGATTGAAAACATCATGGCTTGGGTCTGGCACACCTTAGTGTTCAAAGTGATATTTTTGCTTTTTAACACTTTAAAGAGGTCTTTTGCAGCAGATTAGCCTCAGGCATTGGGGTTTTTTTTTTTTTTGGAAAATTATCTATATGCAACCAGCTCGAGAAGCAGGAACTCAGGGTCTGACTAGAGGCTGTGTTTTAGGATGTATGGCATGTCCTTGGTGGTTTTGTTTCTGTAACCAATGGACCCTGAAACCCTGCCCTGTGCTTTGTTATCTCCTGATAAATTAACATAACAATGACCTACATAACCCGCTTTCACTGTCCCCTCTTCCGAGAGCCTTCCAGATATGTTCGATAACACTGTCCGATTTGAATCCTATTTACTCACAATAAATATGGTATTTTCAATCGCCTCATATGTACGCGAAAGGTGGGCAATGAATAAAGAAGACTGAAGAGAGTTGATGCCTTTGAATTACAGTGTTGGCAAAGAATATTGAATATATCATGGACTTGCAGAAGAATGAACAAATCTGTCTTGGAAGTACAGCCAGAATGCTCATTAGAAGTGAGGGTACCAAGGCTTCATTTCACGTACTTCGGACATGTCATCAGGACTGACCAGTCCCTGGAGAAGGACATCATGCTTGGTAGAGTAGAGGGTCAGTGAAAAAGAGGAAGACCCTTGACTAGATGGACTGACACAGCGGTTGCAACAATGGGCTCAAACATAACAATGATTGTGAGGATGGTGCAGGACTGGACAGTATTTTGTTCTGCTGTACACAGGGTCGCTATGAACCAACTCTACAGCACCTAACAACAACAACAATAAACATGTTTTGGTGTCTCCCTAAGCATTTAGGTTTTTAACATTCCTAAGTCACTGCTCCGTGCTACTCCAGGCGCTGGTCTGGCTCTGCAGAAATGAACAGACACAGCCTGGGCCTGCCAGATTCACAGGCCAGCTGGGAGACAGTTGTGCAACTCCGAGGTTGCAAGTTTGCTGATGAGTGCTGTGGGACTGGAGGGCCTGGGGGCACTGACCCAGCTCTGGAGGAGAAGGGGAAAGGGAATCAGGGAAGGCTGCTCGGAGGCAGTGCAGCTACAGAGGAGGAGGGTGGAGGCGTAACAGCCAAGTGGCTTGGGGACAGCTCTGGAGCCAGCTGCCTAGGCCCAACTGACTCTGGACCTACTGGACCTGGGCAGGTGACTTCACCGCTGTGCGTTTCCACCCCTGCAAAATGGGCAGCTGAGAAGAGTCAATGAGTTCTACCTGTAAGGAGTCAGAACAGCACCTGTAGCCGAATTAGTGGTCTCACACCTGGAAGTGAGGCAGGTGGAGGTGGGAGTGGGGAGGGCCAGGTAGGGCTTGGGAGGACAGAGCACGTTGTAGCTGGGAGGGCAGGGCTGCAGAGAAAGCACAGCTCAGGGTTGGTAGGCATCTGGGAGACAGGTGGGGGCTGAGGAGGGATCAGGGAAGGGGTCTGCCCAGGAAACGAGGAGTGGGGCAGGACATGGGGGGGGCAGGTAAGACAGCTGAGTTAAGCCTGGACTTGGACCGTCACAGGGGTCAGCTAGCTCATCAATTGCCCCATCTTATCTGACTCAGAGGCAGACAGACCTGGTTTTAACCCTGGATCTGCCCCTGACCAGCCCAATGGGTTTGGTTAGTCACTTCCCTCTCTGGGCCTCGGTTTTCTCATCTGAAAAATGGGGACGTGAATAATACCAAGCTTAGGGATGGAAATGAGGCCGTGCAGGTGAGTGCTCCTGGCAGACAGCACGGGCCAACCGGTGAGGGTGGGGGCTCACCTGGAGGGGTCGATGACTTTATAGATGACCCCGCGTGCAGCCATGGCACTCGGCACCCCCGTCGACAAGAAGAATAGCTCTCCTTTGAACAAGAAACGAGGCACCACGTTGCAGTGAGAATGCTGCCCGAAACACCGCCCTACCCCAACCTCGATGAGCCTGAGGGAAGGCCTTCTGGGTCAGCACGGCCCTCCAGCCCCCAGCACTGAAAACAGGCTGAGGAATGTGTCCTGACATTCCTGTCCCGGGCTGCCCACCCTCCTGGGCTGCCCACCCCACGCTCCGACCTCACCTTTTGCCTCCTTCCTGGTAGCCTGGACCTACCCCCGCTGCCTGCCTTGGGGTCATGCCCCACCCTTCACACCTCTGAGCACAGGTGAGGGTCCTCAGCCCAGCTCCCTCACTGACTGCTGCTAAGTGTCCACAGCCAGAGTGCCTCTCTGAGCCCTGCTTCCTCATCTGTAAGACGGGGTGCCTCACGGGACTGCCATGGGGACTAAGAGAGCAAGGAGCAAGTGCACAGTCAGCGTCAGACACTGCTGGCAGCGGTGTCGTCATGGTCACCTGATAGAGCGCTTACAAGGGTATCCTACACATGTGTGGGGGCAGGGCAGTTGACTTCCCTGAGTTCCCGGCCTGGCTTAGCCATGCACCAGCTGTGTGATTTGGGGCAAGTCACCTGACCTCTCAGAGCCTCTCTTTTCTCATCTGTAAGATAGGCATGATGGAGCTGATTTCCCAGGCATAGATGCCTTTGGTGGCAGGGGCTGGGGATGGTGGAGGTAGGGGGAGAGCCAACATTTCCCAAGCGCCTCCTAGCACTAGGTGCTCACAGCTCAGCTCAGTGCATTGTCACCACAGCCTTGGGAGGTGGAGGAAACTGAGGCTGGAGTGGCACCACCACAGAGCTGCTGGAGCTCACCTGGGCTGTGGCAGGAGGGCGGGAGGCAGGATTCGGACTAGAGGTGTCTGCGTGTGTCCTTTTCTCCTCCGCCGCCCACCTGGCAGGTGCTGCTAGGGTCCGTGGAGAGATGTTCTGGACTCAGGGCTTGCTAAAACCTCTGACCTTGTAAGTGCTCTCTCAGGGCTGGGGCAGGGGGTGCTCCCCAAGGAGAGGCCGGGACAGGCAGCCAAGCAAGGTAGACACTTGGAAGAAGGCATGTCCCTGTGGACAGGTGCAATCCAGGAGGGCTGCGTTGGGGTGGAGTCTGAGAAGCAAAGCCCAAGAAAGCCTGGGGAACCCCACCCGTGATAGCTGACAATGTAACTGGGGCAGGAAGACGGGCCTTGGGGTGGGGGGAAGGGGGAGAAGTATAGGTCCACATGGTGACCATGCAGCCTTCGGGGGTGGGGGCTGCAGGGTACTCTAGGAAGACAGTCTCCTAGAACATTCAAAGGCAGGACCACACATTTGCTGTGTGGCCCTCCCCTCTCTGGGCCTCTTTCGGGAGTAGCCTCTGGCCCCTCTCTGGCTAGGCAGCTTTACCCTGAAGCTCCAGCACCTCAGAGGACCAGAACACCCGGCAAAGGCTGCTCCTCCTGTCCGGAGTGCCGTTCTCCACCCACTTCTGCCTGCCTGACCCACGCTCTTCCTGCTCTGCTCCAGAGGCCTCCAGGGGCTGCGTGGGGTACAGTGCTGCCTCCCAATAACTGGGAGTATTTGAATAGGGGAGGCTTGGGCCAGGCTGCCTCCCAGGCCCCTTCCAGACCTGCTGTACTGGAGCTGAGCCCCGCCCCTGCCCAGCAGGGGCCATGCTGCACTGCCCAGCCCCCAGGGCCACACTGCCCTCCTGGTCTTTGCGGTGAGGATTGTCCCTGGAGGATACTGGGCCCAGAGGTCCTTGTTTGCAATTTGCAAGTGTCAGAAGAACAGCTCAGAGAGGCAGACTCTGAGACAGGAGCTGGGAGCGGTCTGTGTGTGTTGGACTCCAGTGTTGGGCCCTCCAGGGGCCTATGTGCTGTCCTGGGCTCGTGGGCTGACAGGGCCTACACCTGGTGTTCCAGTATCACGCGGTATCCAGTATCTGGCTCTCAGTATCACTCAGAGGGCTGAAGAAGGGCCCTAGGGAATTGTACCTTTGGCCCTGACTGGGGTAGGGGGGTACCACCCTTTCCCAGACACATTAACCTCCTACTGACCAGAAGAAAGCTTTCAGGAGCCAGTGGCCTTGGGGGTGGCAGTGATGGGTTGGGGCTTCCCTTTGGAATTCAAATTCTGATGGGTGTCAGCTCCACAAAGCTTTCCCAGACTCAGGCTGGGGGCTCTGGCACTGGGCCCTGCAGGAGACACCCTCGAAAGACCCCCACGGGTGGCCGTTCCCTAGCAACCCTGCCAAGCACTCGCCAGAACCCACTGGGGGCCCCTCAGCTTTTGTCCAGGGACAATCCCCAGGCCAAGGACAAAGGCAGGAGGCTAGAGGGGGATCCAGCCGCCTGGCCCCTCTTCTTCTCCCCTCCCCCCTTCCTTGTATTGAAAATACAAGTAGCCTGAATGAAGAACTGACTAACAGGCGAGAAGACCTGTTTTTAAATGATAATGTGACTTCATTTTATGGGGCCCAATACATTTGCCATGAGGAACCTGGGGCAGTGGAGGTGTCCAGGGAGGAGCCCTGAGGCTTTCTTCACCCACCTGCTTGCCAGCCTGCCAGCATCCCCACCACTGCAGACCCTTGCCTGTTCTGGCTAACTGCCCTGAGCTCTTACCCATGTTAGCATTCCAATGCTCCCAGCAACCCTGCCCAAGACATGTGGGGTGGGGAAGAGGAAAGAAGGGGGATGTGGGGGACCACTAGTCCCATTTTCCAGATGAAGAAAGGGAAGCTCAGAGAGGTGAGGTCTTGCCCAAGGATGCATAGCAAGGAAGGTGAACAAGCAAGAATGTCTCACTCCCCAGAGAAAGGTCAGGCCTTAGACCCCATCCCTCAAGTTACAGGATGGAAGGACCCACGGCAGGGCGCCAGTCTCAGGCGTGGGGCAGCTCTGGCAGAGAGGGCGCCCTGGCTGAATCTCAGGAGCACTCACCAGCCTCGTCCTCTGCAAAGGAGATGATGTGTGGGTAGTAGTTGTTGATGAGGCCTGGGAAAGCACAGGTCTGGCCACGACCCATGCAGATCTCATTGTAATACCACTGGCCTGTGCCTGGCTTCTCCCGGAGGGACATGAGACGCCTGCAAAGGAGGATGAGCTGTGGGGTCATGACCGGCATGGTGTCCAGGGGAACCCCACCCATCCATCCACCCATTCATCCATCCATCCATCCACTCATTCACCCACCTGTACCCATCCATCCATCCTCCTACCTACTCATCCACCTATCCACCCTCCCTCCCATCCATCATCCATTCATCCATCTATCCATACAATCATGTATTTTCTAGTCAGCTATCTAGCTATCCATCATCCATACATACAACCACCATTTATTCACCTAAGCATCCATCCTTCCTTCTATCCATCCATTTACCTGCCCATCCCTCCATCATCTATCCACCTAAACATCCATCCTTCCATCCATCCATCCACCCATCCACCCACCCACCCACCCACCCACCCGTCCATCCATCCATCCATCCATCCACCCCTCCATCCACCCACCCATCCTCCCATCCCTCCATCCCTTCATCCCTCCACCCACCCATCCCTCCATCCACCCACCCACCCAGCCACCCACCCATCCACCATCTATTCCATCCATGCAATCAGGACCATATGTAATTTGCAGGATACAGTGCAAAATAAACATGCAGAGCCCCTCGTTCAAAACTGATTAAGAATTTCATGGCGGTGACAGTGGAGCATTAAACCAAATGCAGAGCCTTCTGAGCGAGGGGCCCTGTGTGACAGCACAGATTGCACGGCCATGAAACCGGCCCTGCATGCAATCTTTACTGAGCACCTACTATGTGCCAGAGAGACACAGGGGCAAACAAAACCAGCTTGGCTCCTGCCCCTTCAGCTTGGCCCCAGCCCACCGACCAGCTGGAAGTGCAGTGTTTCTGGTAGATTTGGAGGAGCCATGGCCCTGCTGATACCTTGATTTTTGGATGCTGGCCTCCACAACTGTGTGAGAATAAATATCTGCTGTTTTAAGCCACCAAGTTTGTGATAATTTGTTATGGCGGCTTCAGATAAATACGTGGGTAAAAATAGAGGTTTCATCTAGACCCATTTTATAGATGGGCAAGCTGAGTCTCCTTGGAAGAAGTGGAGCTGGAAGAAGGATCCAGCATACAGTGGCCTAGGTCAGGGTTCGCTCTCAGCTCCAGGCTGCAGATAGACTGGCTACAAACCAGCCCGGGGTCAGCAACCTGTAGAAGGTGAGTCTCCTCCCACCAGTCTCTGACTTCTTTATTTCCTTTCCTCAGGAATCCTACTAAGCAGCCCTCTTGGGGAAAGGTGATGGTGGGAATAAGAGCCACCGTATATTAAGCACACACTAGATTCTAAGTGCCATAAGTGTGCTAGCTAATTCAACCCCAAAACAACTCCGTAAGGCAGCTACTATTAGCATCTCCATTTTGCAGATGAGGAAAGTGAGGCACAGAGAGGTGAAGTAACTGGCCCACGGTCACCCAGCTAATAAATGTGCCAGGATTTGGACCCAAGCTATCAGAGCCTGCACTTATAAGCACTGTGCCAGGTTTATGTCCTCCCTGGCATCAAGCTGGTTCCACCCCTCTGTCCTCACTTTTCTCCTCTGCACAATGGGAGAATGGGGTGGTTCTCAGGCTCCAACAAACTGCCCATACTCTTCCTCACTGAACTCCTCTGGGGTCTCGGTGGGTGGCCAGTGTTGCCAGAGAGCATGGGAATCGGGCAGGAAGGCCCTGTGGGTCCCAAAGACCAGAGCTCACCGGAATCCCAGCTCGGCCAGCAGGGTGACCTCCCTGGCAGAGTGCCCTCGGGCAGCCTCTTCCCTCCTGGCCTCAGTTTCCTGGCCTGTGTGAGGGACACTTGGCCCAATGCTCATTGTGGTCCTGATGGCAATAGCTGGGGTGGGGCGGGCAAGGCTGTAGGCCTGATCAGCTGGCTCAGGGACAGGTCCTGGCTGCCCAAGAGCGAGGTGGCCCTGGGCCTGTTGAGGAAATTGCTCTTATTCCTCACGCCCTCCCTGCCCTCCCTTCCCCACCACCGCTCAGTCAGGCCCAAGCCCACTGCTCTCAGGAGGGAAGGGAGGACCTGTGGGGTCTGCTTTGAAACAAGCATCCAGTCTTTCAAGCAGCAAATTATGCCTTCCCGGTGTATCTGGGCAGCCAGCAAAGGCTTGAGAAGCTCAGGGGGGAGGGAGGGAGTTTCCTAATAGATTCCCGAGTCCTCCCTGAGGAAGACACCTGCAGGGCCCACATCTGGGGCACAACCATGCACACACATACATGTATTACAACACTCCCAGCGAGCCGGGGCACAGCCAGGCACCAAGAGGGTGGGACCAACATGGGAGCCCAAGCCTCACTCACCCACTCATGAAATCCCCAAAAATGTAGAGGCCGTTCAGGTTGGGGTACTCGCAGCCCCGGTACACATAGCCCCCTGTGACCGACTTGCCCAACTTGTGGGGGTAGGCAAAGATGGGCAGGACGTCGTCTGCAGGGGCAGAAGTTAGGGTGAGCCTGCGAGTAACCGGAAAGGAGCCCTGTCGGCACCTATGCAGTCCCACCGGCAAGGGCAGGGCCGAGGGTGTGAGGTGGTGGGGAAGGCAGGAGACTCGACCGACCGCAGGGCTTACAGCCTGGGGTAGTGGGAGCAGGGGGAGAAGTTAGGGTGAGCCTGTGAGCTACGAGAAAGGTGCCCTGCCCTGCCGCTGCAGTCACAAGGGCAAGGTCAGAGCAGGAGGGTGTGAGGTGGGGGGGGGGGAAGCCCAAGGCGAGGCCAGAGGGGCTTATAGCCCGGAAGGCGCGTGCCTGGGGTGGACAGCATGGGTTGGTGGGAGCAGGGGCGGACAGGGCCAAGAGGAGCCCAGGAGCATCCCTGGAGGATCCTGGGTCCAGGGAGGTCCCAGTGGGGGTGCGTGGTCACCGAGGGAGGAGGGGTGGGCCTACAGCTTGTGAAGCGGTGGCCCGGGCAGATCTCAGATTGGGGGTGCACGGGAAGGGACGTGGGGTGCTGCAATCACAGAGGGGAGGCGCTGGCCCACATCCCATGGCGTTGTGGGGAGCGGATTTCAGATTGAGGGTGCCCTGGGAGGGATGCAAAGTGCGGCGGTCACTGAGGGAGCCGTTTGCCCACAGCCCATGGGGAAGGGGGAGGATCTCAAATTGGGGGGTTCCTGGGGAGGGACGCGGAGCCCTAGTGGCTGCAGTGGTTTAAGCGTTTGGCTGCTAACCTAAAGGTTGGCAGTTCAAATCCACCAATTGTTCCTTGGAAACCCTATGGGGGCAGTTCTACTCTGTCCTACAGGGTTGCTATGAGTAGGAATCGGGTCACTGTGAGTCGGAATTGACTCCACGGCAACGGGTTTGGGGAGGGACTCAGGGTGCAGCGGTCACCAAGGGAGGGGCTGGCGCACAGCCCATGGGGTGGGGATAGAACCCGGGAAGGGGGTGTCCGGTGAGGGGCCCAGGGCGTGTGGTCACCGAGGGAGGCGTTGGCGCACAGCTTGTGGTCGTAGCACTCGAAGCCCTCGCGCGCGCGCCACCCGTAGTTGCGGCCGCGCTCCACCAGGTCCACCTCCTCGAACTTGTTCTGGCCCACGTCGCCGCAGAAGAGGCGCCCGCGGCCTGCGCCCGTCTCCAGGTCGCCGCGGTCAAAGGAGCAGCGCCACATATTGCGCACGCCTAGGGCGTAGACCTCTGGCCGCGCGGCTGGGTCGCTGAAGAACGGGTTGTCCCGCGGGATGCGGTAGGGCGGGCCATGCTCCGGGCGGTCCACGTCGATGCGCAGCACCTTGCCTAGCAGTGCCGACCTGCGGACGAGGGGCAACGTGCTGGCTCGGGTCGCCAGGGGCCAGGCCTGCCAGGCAGGGGTGGGGAGGAACACGGGGCGCAGGGGGAGCCTCGGATGCCAGGCCAGAGACACAGAGGGAGCGTCTCCCCAGATACTTACCAGCTAGATAACTCCATCAGTCTGTCCATCCACCCACCCACCCACCTATCCTTCCAGCATTTATCAGGCACCTTACCCGTCCCAAGCCCTGTCTGAAGCATTATACGTATGATCTATTGACTTATTTCAATCTCACAACAAACCTCTTAGACAGGTGTATACGGTCACTATAAGGTGGAATCCTTCCATGGCAGTGGGTTTGGTTTTGGATAGGTTCTATTAAGGAGCCCTGGTGGCACAATGATTAAGTGCAGGGCTGCTAACTCAAAGGTCCACAGTTCGAACCCACCAGCTGCTCCACGGGGGAAAGACACATGTGGGAGTCTGCCTTCTAAAAATTACAGCCTCAGAAACCCTATGCAGCAGTTCTACTGTGTCCTATAGGGTCATTATGAGTCAGAATTGACTCCACCGCACACAGCAACAACATAGGTTCTATTATAGTCCCATTTTACAGATGAGGCAACTGAGCTCAGGTCAAATAAACTGCCCAGTTGCCACACAGCTAGTAGATGGGACCCAGCCCAGACAGGCAGGCCTCAGAGTCCTGAGCTCTTCACCACTCTATCTGAACTCCCCCGCCTCGGTGTCCTAAATTGTATGATTAGGGTGGTCCCCCTCAGCCCCACCTGCTTACAGGGTCATGCTAGAGGGTGAAAATCCCACCAGAAAATGACTCCCATTTACAGTTTCCCCCCAGCAACCATCAGAGTGATTGGTACATAGTTGTTGTTGTGAGGGGCTGTCGAGTCAGTTCCGACTCAAAATGACCCCATGTACGACAGAACGAAACACTGCCCATTCCTGTGCCATTCTCATGACCGCTGTTATGCTTGAGCCCACTGTTGGAACCACTGTGTCAATCCATCTCATCGGTGCACAGTAAGCGTTTACCGAGTGAATGAATCAATGGCCGAAATCAAAGCGAAATGCACGGTACAGTGTGTACAGGCCGGGAGAGGGAGGGAGAGAACCGTGCAAATCTTAGCAGGAGGACGACTTGCCAGATCCCCTGGCAGGTTGGGGCAGCTCCGGAGTGGAATCCGGGCCACTCCCACTGCACAAGGCAACATCAGCTCCTGGAACCTCTGGAGTGTGAGGAGACCTGAGACAGGCCCTCCAGAGCCACAGGGAGCAGAGGAGCGGCCCTAACTTCCACTCAGCTGAGGGTTGACACATGACAGGAAAAATCTTCAATGCGCTTGGTTTTTGATGCACCTACCTAGGGCGCGATTTTTTTTCCCCTCGCTGTTAGCATTTTGGTATATACCCTCTCGGTTATTTTTCAAGGCAGGGCTGGTGTGTTTCGCCCATTTGGTGCAGCTGTACACCTCGTCGTTCTCACCTAGCACCAGCACGCCAGCATTCCCCATCGTTGGAGACACCTCACAGGTGTCCTTTTTCATGGTGACAAAGCGTCCCCCCCCCTCAAAAGATGCACGGTAGCTGATTCCCTATTGCTGGACAAGAAGCTTTTTCCCCCAGTATGTTACCCATACATTCCTGCCTGGTCAGCGCCAAGCTACGGCTCACACCCAGGCGCCCGCACCACGCACCCCGTGTGGGAGGGGATACAACTCCTAGCCGCAAAATGGTATTTTTAAGTTCTGGCTAATTATCCATAAATCCTTAATTTCTGTTTTCTCAACTTCATCTTTAAACACAACCCGAACATGAGAGAGCTGGGATGATTCTCACACTGCCACGTGTAGAAGCAAAAGTCACAATCGTGAGCCCTTTAATTACTGTGATCAACATCACATTTGCTATTTTTATTTTCTGGGCCGAGGAAGATTTTGTTGTTTCGGCTAAGGAAATGGAGGTGGCTGCCTTGAGACCCCTGCTGTCCCTGTCTATATCTAACTCACAAGAGTCTAAGTGTGCGTGTGTATGTGTGTGTGTGCATGTGTGCACATTGTGTGCAAAAGTGTGTGCGTGTGTGTGTGTCATGAGGCAGGCCATCTACTCAAGTCAGGAAGTGGGTCCCTGAAAGCAAGAATATTCTTCAGTACGCTTCAATAGTCCTCGTGGGTGACCCCTGCAGCAGAAAACACGGCTGCCCATACAAGCTTGCCCTAACTGACTCAAGTCCCCGTTTGGTCTTGGAGCACCACTTCTCCTCCCTCGGCTGTAGCAGGCTGGGCTGATTTCAGAGAAGAGCCCTTTCGAATGCTCCACATGGCTTTACTTGGCAAGTAACACTTCCCTCCAGAACAGTGTAAGAGGCTCAGGGGTGTATAAACCAACACATCAACCAACGAAAAGCAGAACATACTTGTTTTGGGCATTTCCAAACTTTCCAAAGGGGTCTCCAGCCATCCCGCCATCTCCGGTAAAGATGTAGAGGTACCCATCGTCCCCAAAGAGCAGCTGGCCCCCATTGTGGTTTGAGGCTGGTTCTTCGATCTCCAGGATTATCCTAAAGGAAGATGCTGTTGTTAGCTGCCATTGAGTTGGCCCTGATTCATGGGGACCTCATGCACAACGGAAAGAAACACTGCCCAGTGCCATCCCCATGATTGGCTGTGGACTGGACCGCTGTGATCCATAGGGTTTTAAGGGGCTGGTTGTCAGAAGTAGATTGCCAGGCCATTCTTCCTAGTCCCCATCTGAGTCTGGAAGCTCTGCTGAAACCTGTTCAGCATCCTAGCAACAGGCTGACAGGCAGGCGGTGCCTGTACATTAGGTACACTGGCCAGGAACTGAACCTGGGTCTCCCACATGAAGGTGAGAATTTTACCACTGCACCACCAAAATTCAGCCTTCCACACAGGAGCCAAAAACACAAAACAAGGTCACAGCACTCAAACGCCCTCTGTCTGGGAAGCCATCCGACAGCTGACAAGACCTCTCATGTCCTTTACAGCAGGGGATTTTCACAAGGACCTGGTAGTTAGGATAGGCCAGGGATAATTCACTCCCAATTGTACCAACAAGAACCTGGAGTCTCAGAGAAGTTGGGCAACTTGCCCAAAGTCACACAGCCCACAGGTAGCAGAGCTGGGACTAGAACTCAAGTCTTCAGCTTCTGGTCTTAAGCACCCTCCCCGTTATGATTGTGCAAAATCCTCACCTTGTCACTGGCACAATTGGTCTCTTCTCCGTCATTACACTCCCAACATTCCAAACATGAGAAAACTGGGATGATTTTTACACTGCTACTTTTTTTTTTTTTTTTTACACACCACGTGTGGAAGCTGCCTGCTAAGCACTCTTTATGCACCGTCTCATTTGCTATCTGCAGTAACGTCAAGGGACGGTGGTGGTTGGATGGTGTGGATTGTGCTCCACCCTCTTCCCTTGGGGCCCTCCTCTACTGCCAGGGCAGGACACCTCCAACTACACGTGCCGGCCCACTGGCTTCCTGTTAGGACCCTAGGTGAACCCCCACTCCGAAACATGCTCAGTCTGTCTGTTTCGTGTTCCACCTTGATCCCTTACATGAAGTCAGTTTTTAAAAGACACACCCATTCTGTCCCTCCATCACTGACCTTTTGATTCACAACTGAATGCTTAACCACTGCACCACTGGGCTCCTTGCAGCCTAAGGGCTGTTCTGCTCTGTTACAGGGACTTGCTATGAGTTAGAATCGACTCCTCAACACCCAACAACACTGAATTACCTGGTGCAGCCTTTATTTTCCTATTGGATCCAGATTTTTATGCCAGGCCAGGTCAACCTTTTCTTACAAAGACTTAGAGCATAAATAAGGCACAGGCAGCAGGCTGCATAGGTGTTGAGAGTTGCAAAGGCCTGGGGGCAGGCATGGCAAAGCCTGTTGGAGCCAGGAGGAGAGCAGTTTGTGTGGGGCAGGGGATTCAGGTGGGGGGAAGTGGAAGGCAGGGCCGAGAGTGGTGCCTTTTCGCCATAGTGGTGGGGGGGGCACATGGGACATGGGATGAACGTTGAAGACAGACAGACGTGGGTTCCAGCTCAGACTCCTCCCAGCGGTGTGACTTGGAGGTCTCTTCACCTCTCTAAACTTCCATCTGCAAAATGGGGAAAGCAATACCAACCTCACAGGGTGTTAGATAGATCAAAGACCACAGCCTTCAGTATGGATTACATCTCAACATAAAGAAAACAAAAATCCTCACAACTGGACCAATAAGCAACATCACGGTAAATGGAGAAAAGACTGAAGTCGTCAAGGATTTCATTTTACTTAGAATCACCATCAACACCTGTGGAAACATCAGTCAAGGAATCAAACAATGCATTGCATCGGGCGAATCTGCTGCAAAAGACCTCTTTAAAGTCTTGAAAAGCAAAGGTGTCACCTTGAAGACTAAGGTGTGCCTGACCCAAGCCATAATGTTTTCAATTGCCTCATATATGTGTGAAAGCTGGACAGTGGATAAGGAAGACCGAAGAATAATTGATGCCTTTGAATCGTGGTGTTGGCAAAGAATATTGAATATACATACAACGGACTGCCAGAAAAACTAACAAATCTGTCTTGGAAGAAGTACAACCAGAATGCTCCTTAGAAGCAAGGATGGTGAGACTATTTCTCACATACTTTGGACATGTTATCAGGAGGAATCAGTCCCTGGAGAAGGACATCATGATTGGCAAGGTAGAGGGTCAGTGAAAAAGAGGAAGACCCTCAACAAGATGGATCGACACAGTGGCTGCAACAATGGGCTTAAACATAGCAATGATTCTGAGAATGGCACAGGACCGGGCAGTGTTTCATTCTGTTGTACATAGGTTACTATGAGTTGGAACCAACTCAGCGGCACCTAACAACAGGGTTCTTCGAGAATGAAATGGAATGAGCCTGGAATAAAGCATAGTTAATTCTAGTTATATGCCGCAGTTATGTTCTATAGATCAAAGACCACAACCTTCAGTATTGATCACACCTCCACATAACCCAATACCCGCTGCTGTTGAGTCCATTCCAACTCATAGCGACCCTATAGGACAGAGTGGAAATGCCCCATAGGGTTTCCAAGGCTATAAATTTTATGCAAGCAAACCACCATATCTTTCTCCCACGGAACGGCTAGTGGGTTCAAACCATTGACCTTTTGGTTAGCAGCCGAGCACTTTAACCATTGTGCCACCAGGGCTTCTTTCCCCTCAACATAAAACAAAAATCCTCACAGCTGGACCGATAAGCAACATCATGATAAATGGAGAAAAGATTGAAGGTGTCAAGGATTTCATTTTACTTGGATCCATAATGCCCACGGAAGCAGCAGTCAAGAAATCAAATGACGTATTGCATTGGGCAAATCTGCTGCAAAAAGACCTCTTTAAAATGTTAAAAAGCAAAGATGTCACTTTGAGGACTAAAGCGCACCTGACCCAAGCCATGGTATTTTCAGTCACCTCATATGCATGTAAAAGCTGGACAATGAAAAGGAAGATTGAAGAAGAATTGATGGCATTTGAATTACGGCGTCAGGGAAGAATTCTGAATACACCACCGACTGCCAAAAGAATGAACGAGTCTGTCTTAGAAGAAGTACAGCCAGAAGGCTCCTTAGAAGCAAGGATGGCTAAGTTTTGTCTCACTTACTTTGGAAACGTTATCAAGAGGGACCAGTCCCTGAGAAGGGCATCATGCTTGGCAAAGTAGAGTTGGCGAAAAAGAAGAAGACCCTTGACAAGAGGAAGGGACACAACGGCTGTGACGATGGATTCAAACGTAGCAAGGATTGTGAGGATGGTACGGGACCGGGCGATGTTTCGTTCTGTTATACACGGAGTTGCTATGAGTCGGACCTGACGACAGTGCGTTCCCTAAAGTCACCACGGACACTGAGTGAGCGAATACTGACAGCGTCATTGCTGCGGGGGAAATACAGTTTCCTTCAAGTCTTTGGTCACAACACGTCTGTCAACTGATCAATAAATACACAGTGTGCTTGTTTTACGTGTGCTTCTGTTTAAAGACATGTTATTAATACACACTGCTGATTCATGAACACTGAACCCACGGTCAGCCCCCTATAACTGGTGCCTGAGCGAAGCTTATCGAACACACCTGTTTTCTCTGTAAGGCACATCACAGCCTTCTCACGCACAGGAAGGCTAGACAGCACTTCGGCACTACACTTGGGGACCATTTTAAACAACGAAATTACCAACAAAAAGCACAAAAATGGGGAAAAATAGACCACAACCAGGTCATTTGTTTACGAGAGCTGAAACAAGAAGGCCGAGCTGAGAATGTGCACACTGGGCAACTCAGGGTTTTCGCAGCTCCGTGCCTGGCTGCCAATGACTGTGGGAGTGCCGTAAGTATTGATTTTAATATAAATAACAAATTTTAGCGAGTAAGCGAATGCTCAGCCACAGAACTGGACTATAACTGGTGGAGAAACACTGGGCCTTGAAGGCCAGATCCAGGCATTGGGACCTGATCCTGTGGGTGACATCTGTTTTGCAACTGTCCTTCCTCGAACCCCAGAACCTGGGCTTCAGTCCCCCAATGGGGTGACAGCGTCACAACCTACGGGGCACCCAGCCCCTGTCTTGTACTGCCACACCAGTGCACGGTGCTCAATCTCAGCCCTGCCCCACACTGGCCGGGCTCCCAGGGCCACCACCTCTCGGAGCTGTGGTCCACGGTGTTCACGTCGTCCTCAGAGACCCTGAACTCGCTGATCCGGATCCACTCCTCGAAGCCGACCCCCACGGAGTAGTAGACGTAGAGCCTGCCGTTGTGCCGGAAGCGGGGGTGGAAGGCGAGGCACAGGAAGCCCCGCTCGTCGCCCTCCCAGGGCGAGGTGAGCACCGCCCGGCTGATGTTGAGGAAGGGCCTCTCCAGCCGTGAGCGGTCCGGCAGGTAGGTCCACACCAGCCCCACCTGCTCGGCCACGAAGAAGCGGTGGGTGCCGTCCCGCGCATGGACCATGGCCACGGGGTTGCGCAGCCCATTGGCCACCTCCTCCAGGCAGAGCTGCAGGCAGCCCTTGGCGTCGGCCACCACCCGGCCCAGGTTCGAGTTCAGGTTCTCGTTGACCAGCAGGCGCGGGAAGCAGTAGTCGGCGTCGTCCAGGGACAGGTAGCGGCAGAACTTGGCACGGTTGCCCTCCAGCGCCCAGAGCTCACGGTCAGGCGAGAGGTGGCGGATCAGGCCCCGGCACGTCTGCCACATGTCCAGACAGTAGTCCTCGCACAGTCCCGGCACCGTCCTCAGCGGTGTGGACGGGTCCTCGGCGTCGTAGAGGTGGGCCGCGTAGGGCGAGCATTCCTGTGGAGACAGGGGCGGCTCAGAGGTGCTTTGTGAGGGCCCTCGGCAGCCGTGTGACCTCCGGCGGGTCACCGCATCTCCCAGGGCCTCAGGCTGCTGATCTGTAAAATAGGGACAACATTTCATCTCTAGCCTGTCTATTACCCCAGTTAGTCTCAACTACGGCAGCAACACTGCCCATGAGTTTCTGATCCAAGTATCTCCTTGCCCTTCATTCTTTTTCATTTGCCTTGATGCTTCTGTTAGAACAAAAACACAACTACTATTACTACAGATTCCCTGGGTGGTGCAACCAAAGCGTTGGAGGTTCAAGTCCACCCAGAGGGGCCTTGGAAGAAAGGTCTGGAGATCAACTTCCCAAAATATCAGCCATTTAGAACCCTGTGGAGCACAGTTCTACTCTGACACACATGGGGTTGCCATGAGTTGCAGTCAGCTTGATGGCAGCTGGTTTGGTTTTCGTTTTACCACCAACCACCACCACCAACCACCACCACCAGCCACCACAACCACCACTCTGAAGCACCTACTGTGTGCCCAGAAGGGTGTGGGGCACTTTATATACATTTTCTTCTTTGACAGGATGCCCCACCCCCATCTCTGCAGGATTTGTTCCTTTACTTCATTTAGCTGTCAAGGATCACTTCCTCATCAGCTTAAAAAAAAAAAAAATACTATTACCTGACATTATCCAAACCAAAAAACCCGCTGCCGTTGAGTCAATTCTGACTCATAGCAACCCTGTAGGACAGAGTAGAACTGCCCCATAGGGTTTCCAAGGAGTGACTGGTGAACAGGAACTGCTGACCTTGTGGTTAGCAGCCTGAGCTCTTAACCCTTGCATTAACCTGACATTACAGTAAATATGAATTTGTTTATTTTCTATCTTCTCAGAGTATAAAGTCTAAAAAAAAAAAAAGTCTAAGAGGGCAGGAATTCTTCCCTGTCTTGTTCACTGCTGCTACCCCAGGGCCTAAGACATTTTCAGGAGCCCTGGTGGCACAGTGGTTAAGTGCTCGGCTGCTAACCTAAAGGTCAGCAGTTCAAGCCTACCAGCTGTTCCATGGGAGAAAGATGTGGCATTCTGCTTCCGTAAAGGTTACAGCCTTGGAAACCCTATGGGGCAGTTCTACTCTGCCCTATGGGGTCGCTAGGAGTTGAAACTGACTCAACAGCAGTGGGTTTGGTTTGGTTTATGACAATTTCCAGCATACAATAGGCCAAAAGCAGACATTTAAAGAGCCTTTACACGAACAGATATATGCACACCCATGTTTATTGCAGCACTGTTTACAATAGCAAAAAGCTGGAAGCAACCAAGGTGCCCAGCAACGGATGAATGGTTAAATAAATTATGGTATATTCACTCAAAATAAAAACCAAGAAAAACGTAACAACTCAGCAAACATAAAGTCAAATACTATGAAAATGAGGAACACACAAGTTACAAAGAAAAACGTCTCAGCACAAAAAAGTAAGTGGAAAAATGAAATTGTCAACAACACACATAAAAAGGCATCAAAATGACAGCACTGAACACATACTTATCTATAATTATGCTGAATGTAAATGGACTAAACGCACCAATAAAGAGACAGAGAGTCTCAGACTGGATAAAGAAACACGACCCGTCTATATGCTGCCTACAAGAGACACAGCTTAGACTTAGACACGAACAAACTAAAACTCAAAGGATGGAAAAAAATATATCGAGCAAACAATAAGCAAAAAAGAGCAGGAGTAGCAATACTAATTTCTGACAAAATAGACTTCAAAGTTAAATCCATCACAAAGGATAAAGAAGGACACTACATAATGATTAAAGGGACAATTGACCAGGAAGATATAACCATATTAAATATTTATGTACCCAATGACAGGGCTGCAAGATACATAAAACAAATTTTAACAGAACTGAAAAGTGAGATAGACACCTCCACAATTATAGTAGGAGACTTCAACACACCACTTTCGGAGAAGGACAGGACATCCAGTAAGAAGCTCAATAGAGACACGGAAGACCTAATTACTACAATCAACCAACTTGACCTCATTGACTTATACAGAACTCTCCCCCAACTGCTGCAAAGTATACTTTTTTTTCTAGCGCACATGGAACATTCTCTAGAATAGACCACATATTAGGTCATAAAACAAACCTTTGCAGAATCCAAAACATCGAAATATTACAAAGCATCTTCTCAGACCACAAGGACATAAAAGTGGAAAGCAATAACAGAAAAATTAAGGAAAAGAAATCAAACACTTGGAAACTGAACAATACCCTGCTGAAAAAAGACTGGGTTATAGAAGACATTAAGGAGGGAATAAAGAAATTCATAGAATGCAAGGACAATGAAAATACTTCCTATCAAAACCTCTGGGACACAGCAAAAGCAGTGCTCAGAGGTCAATTTATATCGATAAATGCACACATACAAAAAGAAGAAAGCCAGAATCAGAGAACTGTCCCTACAACTTGAACAAATAGAAAGTGAGCAACAAAAGAACCCATCAGGCACCAGAAGAAAACAAATAATAAAAATTAGAGCTGAACTAAATGAATTAGAGAACAGAAAAACAATTGAAAGAATTAACAAAGCCAAAAGCTGGTTCTTTGAAAAAATTAACAAAATTATAAACCATTGGCCAGACTGACTAAAGAAATACAGGAAAGGAAACAAATAACCCGAATAAGAAACGAGATGGGCCACATCACAACAGACCCAACTGAAATTAAAGGAATCGTATCAGATTATTACAAAAAATTGTACTCTAACAAATTTGCAAACCTAGAAGAAATGGATGAATTCCTGGAAAAACACTACCTACCTAAACTAACACAATCAGAAGTAGAACAACTAAATAGACCCATAACAAAAAAAAGAGATTGAAACGGTAATCAAAAAACTCCCAACAAAAAAAAGCCCTGGCCCGGATGGCTTTACTGCAGAGTTCTACCAAACTTTCAGAGAAGAGTTAACACCACTACTACTAAAGGTATTTCAAAGCATAGAAAATGACGAAATACTGCCTAACTCATTCTATGAAGCCACCATATCCCTGATACCAAAATCAGGTAAAGACATCACAAAAAAAGAAAATTACACACCTATATCCCTCATGAACATAGATGCAAAAATTCTAAACAAAATTCTAGCCAATAGAATTCAGCAACATATCAAAAAAATAATCCACCACGACCAAGAGGGATTTATACCAGGTATGCAAGGCTGGCTTAATATTAGAAAAACCATTAATGTAATCCACCATATAAATAAAACAAAAGACAAAAACCACATGATCTTATCAATTGATGCAGAAAAGGCATTTGACAAAGTCCAACACCCATTTATGATAAACTCTCAGCAAAATAGGAAGTGAAGGAAAATTCCTCAACACAATAAAGGGCTAATTAAAAAAAAATTTTTTTTTTTTATATAAAGCCAACAGCCAACATCACTCTAAATGGAGAGAGCCTGAAAGCATTTCCCTTGAGAACGGGAACCAGACAAGCATGCCCTTTATCACCACTCTTATTCAACATTATGCTAGAGGTCCTAGCCAGAGCAATTAGGCTAGATAAAGAAATAAAGGGCATCCAGATTGGCAAGGAGGTAGTAAAATTATCTCTATTTGCAGATAACATGATCTTATACACAGAAAACCCTAAGGAATCCTCCAGAAAACTACTGAAACTAATAGAAGAGTTTGGCAGAGTCTCAGGTTATAAGATAAACATACAAAAATCACTTGGATTCCTCTACCTCAACAAAAAGAACATCGAAGAGGAAATAACCAAATCAATACCATTCACAGTAGCCCCCAAGAAGATAAAATACTTAGGAATAAATCTTACCAAGGATGTAAAAGACCTATACAAAGAAAACTACAAAGTACTACTACAAGAAACTAAAAAGGACCTACTTAAGTGGAAAATCATACCTTGCTCATGGATAGGAAGACTTAACATAGTAAAAATGTCTATTCTACCAAAAGCCATCTACACATACAATGCACTTCCGATCCAAATTCCAATGACATTTTTTAATGTGATGGAGAAACAAATCACCAACTTCATATGGAAGGGAAAGAAGCCTCGGATAAATAAAGCATTACTGAAAAAGAAGAACAAAGTGGGAGGCCTCACTCTACCTGATTTTAGAACATATTATACAGCCACAGTAGTCAAAACAGCCTGGTACTGGTACAACAACAGGCACATAGACCAATGGAACAGAATTGAGAACCCAGATATAAATCCATCCATATATGAGCAGCTGATATTTAACAAAGGCCCAGTGTCAGTTAATTGGGGAAAAGATAGTCTTTTTAACAAATGGTGCTGGCATAACTGGATATCCATTTGCAAAAAAATGAAACATGACCCATACCTCACACCATGCACAAAAACTAACTCCAAGTGGATCAAAGACCTAAACATAAAGACTAAAACGATAAAGATCATGGAAGAAAAAATAGGGACAACGTTAGTAGCCCTAATACAAGGCATAAACAGAATACAAAACATTACCAGAAATGACGCAGAGAAACCAGATAACTGGGAGCTCCTAAAAATCAAACACCTATGCTCATCTAAACACTTCACCAAAAGAGTAAAAAGACCATCTACAGACTGGGAAAGATTGACATCTCCGACCAGTGCCTGATTTCTAAAATCTATATGATTCTGTTAAAACTCAACCACAAAAAGACAAACAACCCAATCAAGAAGTGGGCAAAGGATATGAACATACTCTTCACTAAAGAAGATATTCAGGCAGCTAACAGATACATGAGAAAATGCTCTCGATCATTATTCATTAGAGAAATGCAAATTAAAACTACGATGAGATTCCATCTCACTCCAACAAGGCTGGCATTAATCCAAAAAACACAAAATAATAAATGTTGGAGAGGCTGCGGAGAGATTGGAACTCTTATACACTGCTGGTGGGAATGTAAAATGGTACAACCACTTTGGAAATCTATCTGGCGTTTTCTTAAAAAGTTAGAAATAGAACTACCATACAACCCGGAAATCCCACTCCTAGGAATATACCCTAGAGAAATAAGAGCCTTTACATGAACAGATATATGCACACCTATGTTTACTGCAGCTCTGTTTACAATAGCAAAAAGCTGGAAGCAACCAAGGTGTCCATCAACAGATGAATGGTTAAATAAATTGTGGTATATTCACACAATGGAATACAACGCATCGATAAAGAACAGTGAGGAATCTGTGAAACATTTCATAACATGGAGGAACCTGGAAGGCATTATGCTGAGTGAAATTAGTCAGAGGCAAAAGGACAAATATTGTATAAGACCACTATTATAAGATCTTGAGAAATAGTATAAACTGAGAAGAGCACATCCTTTTGTGGTTACGAGAGAGGGGAGGGAGGGAAGGTGGGAGAGGGTTATTTACTGATTAGTTAGTAGATAAGAACTACTTTAGGTGAAGGGAAGGACAATACTCAATACACGGAAGGTCAGCTCAACTGGACTAGACCAAAAGCAAAGAAGTTTCCGGGATAAACTGAATGCTTCGAAGGTCAGCGGAGCAAGGGCGGGGCTTTGGGGACTATGGCTTAAGGGGACTTCTAAGTCAATTGGCAAAATAAATTCTATTATGAAAACATTCTGCATCCCACTTTGAAATGTGGCGTCTGGGGTCTTAAATGCAAACAAGCGGCCATCCAAGATGCATCAATTGGTCTCAACCCACCTGGATCAAAGGAGAATGAAGAACACCAAGGTCACACGATAACTATGAGCCCAAGAGACAGAAAGGGCCACAGGAACCAGAGACTTACATCATCCTGAGACCAGAAGAACTAGATGGTGCCTGGCCACAACCGATGACTGCCCTGACAGGGAGCACAACAGAGAACCCCTGAGGGAGCAGGAGAATAGTGGGAGGCAGACCCCAAATTCTCATAAAAAGACCAGACTTAATGGTCTGACTGAGACTAGAAGAATCCTGGCGGTCATGGCCTCCAAACCTTCTGTTGGCCCAGGACAGGAACCATTCCCGAAGACAACTCATCAGACATGGAAGTGACTGGACAATGGGTTGGAGAGAGATGGTGATGAAGAGTGAGCTACTTGTATCAGGTGGACACTTGAGACTGTGTTGGCATCTCCTGTCTGGAGGGGAGATGGGAGGGTAGAGAGGGTTAGAAACCGGCAAACCGGTCACGAAAGGAGAGACTGGAAGGAGGGAGTGGGCTGACTCATTAGGGGGAGAGTAAATGGGAGTATGTAGTAAGGTGTATATAAGCTTATATGTGACAGACTGACTTGTAAACTTTCACTTAAAGCACAATAAAACTTATTTTAAAAAAAATTACAGCCTGGAGGGGGGAATGTGTATCAACTTGGTTAAGCCATGATGCCCAGTATTGTGTGGTTGTCCTCCATTTTGTGACTGTAATTTTATGTTGAGAGGATTAGGGTGGGATTGTAATACCACCCTTACTCAGATCACCACCCTGATCCAAGGTAAAGGGGGTTTCCCTGGGGCGTGGCCTGTAAAACATTAAAGAAACACTTCCAGATACACTCAAACATCTTTAACACAATAATACAGTAATATAATGTTTTGATGCATGTTGCAAGGTAGCAGCCGTTTGTTACTACGAACCGTTGTTTTTAATATAGTAGGCTTTCCGGGGCTTGGTTCATAACTACGGGTTGTAAGTCAGACGTTCATAACCCAGGGACTGCCTGTAATATATAATGTTCTCCTGACTAGTCCTTAGTGGTGGACAGCCCAAGCAGGGGCACCCAGGCACGCCCCCACCTGGCTGTGGCCCCGCTGTACTGTCTGCTCCACCTCCTGCCCCACAGTTCATTTCCTGACACTCCACCCAGCTCATACCTCTGAGCCTTAGCACATGCTGTTCCCTTTGCGGGGCCGCCCTTCCCTCTTCTCTTCTCTGGCTGGCAGAATTCTGTCCAGGGCCATTGTTAGCAATAGTAATAACGATAACAACGGTTTCTGGGTATATGGGCAACCTGTGGGCCAGGCACACTGCTAGGTACTCCATGGGAATCCATGCTTCCTCCTCAAGGCAGCTGCACCAGGGAGGTATGCTATCATTCCCATTGTACAGATGAGGAAGCTGAGGCTCTGAAAAGGCAGCCATCCCAGCAAGCTCACACAGCCACAGAGTAGACAGGCTGCCTGACTCCAATGGCTGCCTCCTAACCACCTGCCCCCAAGGCCCAGCTAAGCCCCCTTGTGGAGGCACCTTCCCTGTACTCCAAGCCAAAAACAACCCAAACCAGTTTCCCTCCAGTCAGTTCTGACTCATGTCAGCCCCATGAGTACAGAGTAGAACTATTCTTCACAGGGTTTTCATGGCTGTGACCTTTCAAAAACAGATCTCCGAGACCGTCTTCTGAGGCGTCTCCAGCTGAGTTCCACACATTTAACAATTTATACCACCCGGGGACTCCTCCCTGCACCTGACCCCAGCACAGAGCTCCCCAGGCTCTGTAAGGACCTCCTCCCTTAGTAGCACTGTCGTTATTTCCGTCTGTGTCTGACGCCCCGCCTCCACCGCGAGCTCACCAGGGAAAGGCCAGGCTGATTCAACTCTAGGCCCCAGGAGGCCTGGGGGGACGCTCCTGCCGCAGTAGGGGGTGCTGATAGCTGACGCCCCCCTCACAGGCAGGCCAGGCCAGGCCAGCTCCCATGGGGGGCCCGTGGGCAGCAAGCCCTCCCAGTCTGTGTTTTCAGGTTCCGGGCCAGTGGCCGCTCGCTCCCATTACACAATGGCAGCTTCAGGTCACACCACGGCCTGGGTTCCTGGCCCCTCTGTTGTTGCTGTGGGACCAAGTCCCACGGGACCAGCCGAGGGCCACTACGTGTGTGTGGGTGCTGGAGGTCTCTGGCCAGTCACTGCCCTAGACCAAATGGGAAACCATGCTTCGCCTCCTCCACTCAGCTTGATGGGCCTGACAGCCAGGCCTGGGACCTCTGTGTGGAGCCTTCTGCTGCCACAGTCCCCAGAGCGGCCTGGGTGGCCCGGGGAGGAACTGAGTGCACACACGCCTCATCTGATCTTTGCAAGGTCGGGCCATTGCAAGCAAAGGCTTAAAGAAGGCATAATGCCAAAAACGGGGGGCTCAACCCCAGGCCTCCTGATGCCCAGGCCGGTGCTGTCCTGAGGAGTCGGTGACATTTCAGTCAACATGTGTCAACAGGTGCCAGACACCAACCTTGGTGCTGAGACATGGGAAGCAGAGCAGACGCCTGGAAGCCAATCCAGAGCCTCCACTTGCCAAAGCCCAGCCTGAAATGCAGAGGGAGCGAGGAGAGCCCCAGAGCCAGGCTGGAGGTCTCAGCGTCACGCACCATGCCCCAGTGTCCCTCGGTCCCTAACCCCTGGCCTGTGTACTCTCACACACAGTTTCAAACCTGGTGTCCAGCCAGGGCTGTCCAGAAGCAGGAAATGACCAGAGGGTGCATGACTGCTGTTGGCAGGAAGGACACTTAGCAACTGGGCCTCGCAGCGGTCAGAGAGGCAGTGGCCGAAAACCATGGGGACCCAGCATTGCACTGCCCAGCTTCAGGGCCAGTCAAGGCAGAGGCCAGAAGCCTTGCCCACCTGTCTGCCACAGGGTGCCCCTATGCAGTCACAGACACCCATGACTCATGGTCCCAAGTTCTGAAGGCTTCTGTCTCCACCACCCATTCTTCAGGAAGCCATGTCCTTCCAGCCAGATGCTCTACCACCTCACCCACTTCTGCATCTGCCAAACTCCTATTTATGACTCAAAGCCCAACTCAAAAGCCTACTCTTGCTTCTTCATCCTCCCGGGGTGCTGACTCCTCCCAGGGCCCTCGCAGGTGCTCCCACAGGCTCTGTCCGTGTATCGGATACAACATCCACCAAATCGTAGTGAATCGCATAGCTTTCGGGGTGAGCGATCTATTTCTGCTCACCTTACCCATTGCCAGAGGTGGCTGGGCTGGCCTGCTTGGCTAGGACTGAATTATAGGTTTGCTTGTCTGTCTACCCCACACTGTGAGACTCTCCAGGGCACACAGTGGGGCTTCAAGAAGGGAAACAGTATGGCAAACCGATTGAGGGAAGGGCTTTGGAATCAGAGAGTCCACCATTGCTCTGTGACCTGGGGCAAGTTTCTTAACCTGTCTGTGTCTGCGTCCCCATCTGTACACAGAAAAAAGAATTCCACCCTCATCGTGTGGTTGGGAGGAGTACATAGAGATCATACATGAGTTTGTGTGGTGAATGTTCAAATATGGCCCACCTCAATGTTCCCCTCCCCCAGGGATCCTCCCCTGACTTCTGCGATGTGACAGTGCCCACACAGTGGTCTGTGGCCCTCGGGCAGCTTTCGCACATCCCATGAGCATCTGCATGAGCCTGTCTCCTGAGCTAAACACCGGAACTTTTGAGGCTGGGCCAGCACCCAGCATGGGACAGCCCCCTAACAGGGTCCTAGGAAATGTCTGAGAATACTGGAAGCTGCAGAGTGCACGGGGCACAGGTTTCCATCTGAAATCACGTTTTGGTGACTTCAGGTACTTAGCCGGGAACCTCCGATACACGAGAATTAGTTATGTGGGATGGCTCTCACCCACCCCACTGCCGGCCTGGGCGCCCAGTGTCACCAGGCAGCACAGGCATCAGCCGGATGTGGGCAAAGGCCCAGGAAAGAATCTGAAGGGGCCAGGAGGGACAGCTGCCCTGTGGGCTAAGGAGCCAGCCTGGGCATCTGGAGGAGGGCTGTGGGTGTCAGATATGGGGGGGGAGGGGGAGTCCTAGAGGAAGGCTGTGGGTGTTAGATGTGTGGGGGGGGTGAACCCTAGGAGGGCTGTGGGTGTCAGATGTGGGGGCAGAGTGCTAGGAAGGCTGTGGGTGTCAGATGTGGGGGGGTCCCAGGAGGGCTGTGGGTGTGGACATCTGTTTATGTCTCTCCTGTCCCAAGGCAGATGTGAATGCCATCATTGACTGAAACCTGTAAATAAGACTACCAGCCACCACCCCAGTGGAAATAGGGGATGCTGGAACCAGACACAGCCTTGGCTCTGGCAGCAAGCAGAGTCCTCCTCCAGCCCTCTCCTGGCCCTCCCGCAAGGCCCCGCCAGGGACACCACGATCCAGCCTCTGCTGCCCTCCCCAAGCTCACTCCAGACATGAGGTCACCCCAAGTGCCTCTGCTGGTCACCTAAGCCAGGGGTCCTGGGAAGGTTCCCGAGAAAGGGGAGGAACCTCCACAAGGGGCCATCTCAGGACTGACCCTTCCCTCCCTCCTCTGACCTGTCCCCTTACAGGAGCTGGAGCTGCCGAGCCTGACACATAGGAAGCGTGAAATTAACAAATGGGGAGTGGATGCAGGATCCTGCCGTGTGACCGGGGAGGCCAGAGGACCTGGTCTCGGGAGCCCCCTGGACAGAGAGGGAGGTGGTTGCTGGGTCAGACTACTCTGGCCCCTCAGATGCACAGCACGGGGGCTCAGTACAGTCCACCAACCTCCTGTGCTGCCCTTTGCATTCTGGAGCTCTCCATGACCCCTGTCCTAGCCACCCCCAGGCCCCCTTTTAAAATTGTAGTAAAAATATATATAACGAAAACATTTGCCATTTCAACCTTTTTTATGTGTACAATTCAGTGGCGTTAACCACGTTCATCGTGTTGTGCAACCATGACCACTATCTGTTTCCAGAATTTTCTGTCACCCTTCACAGAGGCTTCAGGGACTCTGAAGCAATGACTCCCCCTTTCTCCCTCCCACCCACCCCCGGTGACCACTAATAAGCTTTGATCTCTTTACATTCACCTATTCTAGATATTTCAAGTTAGTGGGAGCATGGAATATTTGCCCTTCTGTGTCTGACTCCTTTCACTCAGGGCCTATCCACGTGGCATTCATGAGAACTTCATTTCTCTTTATGGCTGGACCACACTTTGTCACTCCCAGACCCTGTTATTTCCCACCCAGACACCCTGCTCCCACCAGTAATGAGTGTGGCCCAAGTCCTCACCTCGGCCACCCTTGGGCTGTGTGACCCTGGGCAAGTCCCTGGTTCTCTCTGGACCTTCTCTGGGGGAAGCGAGTGCAGCCAAGGAGGTGTTGGAGAAACTCAACCCAAACGCCACCTGAGCTGCTACTATGTGTCACTTAATATGCATAGCAGCCCTGGGGGGCGGTTAAGGTTGTCCCCATTTTATAGGTGATGTCACTGGCGTGCAGGGGAGCCAGGTGACATGTCCAGGATCATGCGGCCAGGAAGTGGCAAAGCCAGGATCAAACCCCAGTACAAGTGACTCCAAGTCAGCCCCTTGCCTCTCCCCCACACCCCCTTCCCTGGGCGATCGGAAGGCTGGGACCCTGTGCTGGCCCCTCAGGACACCTCTCACAGCCCAGATGCTGGGTGAAGGGCCAGTCTCAGGGGTTCCCCGCCTCTGAGGTCCCCATCTCTACATTCAGCCAAGCAGCATTAACCCACCCCAGGATCTAGTCATTTACTGGCAAATCAGACCACAAGTTGGCATGGGCAGAAGGGGACCCACCCTCAGCTGGAGATGAGGCCTGGAGGTTTCTCCAAAGAGGTGTCACTGGAGCTGGCCTTGAGGCGGGAGAGATCCTCTGCCAGGTGGGGGCACCATCCAGGACGCCGACACAGTATCAACAGAGGTGGCCACGAGCGCCAAGGCATGGGCTCACCCAGGGTCTGAGGAACTGCGTCAAGGTCTGGCTGGAGGATGGGACCCCCATGGGGCAGTGTTCCCCCGCCCTAGTCCCACGCCCGTCCCCCACTAACTCAAGTCCGGACCTCTGACCACGCCCTCGGCAGAGCCCACTGCTCATCTTGGTCCCCGCCCCGCGGGGCCCGACCGAGGCTGGAGTGCCAGCCGGGCGCCCGGCCACACCCGCACGCAGCGTCCCCGCGCGCCCTCTCACCTGGCACAGCAGGTCGAGTGCGTAGCCGGCGCACGCAGCCCACACGGCGGCATCCAAGCTGGCCGCGAGGGCCCCGAAGCGGCGGGCCAGCACTTCGTCGCGCTCCGCGGCGCAGCAGCCGAAGCCCGAATACTGAGTGCAGAAACGCAGCGGCTGCGGCGGCCGGAAGGGCGGCCTGAAGTCCAGGCACTGCGGGTGCGCGGCGGTCCGGAGCGCGCGCCAGGCCAGCAGCGCCCGCAAAGCCAGCAGCACTCCACCCCCGGCCCGCCGGCCCGCCATGCCGCTGCTCGGCCCGCCCGAGGAGGAGGCGAGGCCTTTGCGCCCGAGCGCCCGCCTCCGTGGAGCTGGAGAGTCCCCTGCTAGGAGGTCCCCTTTGGTCGGGGACACCGGCAGTAGTGAAAAGAGAGGAACGCGGCACCGCCTCTGTTCCAGTTGTTGGGACAGACCCTGCCTCCTGGCGAGGAGCTTTTCCAAAAAAAAAAAAAGCGGCGGTGGCCTATTCCCCAGGAGCCCCAGCTCGCGTAGGGTGTTTCCCGTTTTCTCCTGGGGCCCTGCCTCCTCCCCAGCGCTGTCTAGCCCGGGAGGCCACGAGCCCCAGGCCGAGGCTTGCACTGCAGGGTTCCAGTCCCATCTCCGACCGTGGGCCAGGCCAGGGAGAGGACCATGGAGCCAGGGACAGGGAATTCTCACAGGACCACTTAAAAAAGGGGGTGAGGGGAAAGGGCAGGCAGTGTGGCCCCAGGGCTCAAAAAGTGAAACCCAGGCCTGGGATGGGAAGAGAAGAGGAGGCACCTCCATAGCCCATCCCTGGCTCTCACCCAGGCACCTTCCCTTTCTCACTTCCTGGGCCAGCAGAGTTCCCTACAGCTGGGACCCACCTGGCCTCCTCTCTCCCACTCCAGAGTAGGGAGCCCTGGTGTGTCTACCTTCTGAGGGTGGGTGGGCATCAGGCTGTCCATGCTTGAGTCCTCACCCCAGCCCCCACCCTTTATCACCCACCAGAGGTATGGGACCATCTTCCACAGCAGCCCCAAACTTCCCCTGCCGCCCACAGGCCACTCTCAACATTGAGCCAGTGTGGTTTTCCTGAAAGGCAAATGCCATCAGGTCCTTTCCCTGCTGAACAGTCCTGGGGTCTCCCAGAGCCTAGAGCAGTGGTTTGCAAACTCTCCTGAGCAGACAACCCACTCTCCCCTCCCCCTCCCCGAAAAAAATCGTTGCCACCCAGTCAATTCCAACTCATAGAGTCCTTATAGGACAGAGCAGAACTGCCCTGTAGGGTTTCAAAGGAGCAGTTGGAGGGTATGAACAGCCATCCTTTTGGTTAGCAGCCAAATGCTTAACCACTGTACCACCTGGGCCCCACTGGTGAGCAGACAAGCCCCCTTGAAATGGGGATTTTGGGGCCCAGAGACTCTGATGGCCTCCCAGGAAAAGCTGATGCAAGAAATTCCAGGACTACTCTTAGAGTGCGCTGGCATGTAACATTCAGAGCAGGCTGGTGTTCAGCTCAGCTCCCACTGTACAATCCCCTCATGTATCCACACACACTGCCTCACCCTCCCTGGAATCTCACAGCACTGAAAACACGCAGGCACTTTCCCAGGTGGGCCTCAGTGCATGCTCCTCCCCAAAATACCCGTCCCCACCTTCTCTGTCTGGCAAACTCTTACTCAACCCTCATGGCCCCAACTCACTCACCCCTCCTCTGCAGGTCTCTTTGGGCTGCCCTGGGGAACCAGGTGTTTGTCTTTACACCCATTCTCATGGCAGGACAGGGGGTGGATTGAATTCTGCAGGGCCATGAGCTCCCAGAAGTGTGTGACCTGAGCAGGTGTGGTGTATCACTTAGGGTTGTATCGGTTAGGGTGTCCATCCAGGAAGACCAAAATGTGTTTGAAACACAAGGGATTTAATGCAGAGAATCAATGGCAAAAAGGCTGAGAAGCCAAACAAGGGCCAGTGAGGCAGCCTTGAGACCTGCAACAGCAGGGGGGTCTACTGCACATAGACCAGGACAAGGGCAGAGCCAGGATCTGAGGACTGCGGGCCCAGGAAGGGCATCTGCAATGGCCGTGTCTTCTCGGCCAGGAACTGGAACAGAGTGATAATAACACTTTAATGCAGGGCCCTGGATGGGTGTACAGGGAGTGACACAGAACCTGGGACACAGGCAGGAGGTTTGGGGACAGCCTTGTCAGTGCCCAGTGTCATTCTTAAAGGAGTTTCTGGAGGAGATAGGCAGGCAAACCTCTTACCCTTCCCCTCTACACCCACCATACCACCTCCCCCAGTCCAGCCAGGCACCCAGGCACAATCAGAGACCAGCTTCTTGATGTCATGCTGAACCCCCTCCCCCACCCCAGTAAAAAGCCTCCCAGAGCTTTGTGCATTTTTTCATTCAACAAATGTTTATTAAACAGCTACTGGGCAGTAGGCTCAATGCATATCATCTCCACCTGATGTTTCCACAGGTTTGTGGAAGTTGTGCTGGCTGATCTGATCTGAGAAAAGGCCTGCTTCCTGAAGTCAAGGGGAGAGAGACTTGGGGAGACCCAGAGCCCATCTTCTTGGTGGCTCCACCATCCCAGGGTCTCCCGCCTCTCCCATCTTTCTGGTTCTTGGCAGCATGGGGATCACCATCTTTCTGCTGGGTCCTTTCCAGCCACATTTCTGTGGTCAGAGCTGGGAGGGGGCACTCTGCGCATTCCCATACATTCTGTGTCTGGTCTTTGCCAGCCCATCCCTCCCTGGACCATACTTACATCTCCCCTTCTCTGCCGGGTTGGCCTTTGTCCAGTGGCTTTACAGCCTCATTAGTCCTAGCTCACAGCATGACCTGCAGGGGCTTAAGTTCTGTATCCATCAATACACCTGTTCTCAGTTTTTACATCCTAAGAAGGCCACTGTAGCCAAAATTCCAGAGTTTTAAAAACAGGTCTGCAAGTCTAAGCTCCCCCCTTCTGCCATCTCACTCCATTACACAGGTGAGAAAACAGGTCCAGAGTGGGTCAGGAATCTGCCCAGTGTGACACAGCCTTCGATAGGCTCATCAGTAGACTGAACTTCAACAAGGAAAGAATCAGTGAGTTTAAACATACGTCGATAGCAACTTCCCAAACTAAAATGCAATGAAAGAAACAGAACAAAACACCAAAAACTACAGGACGATTTCAAAATATATAACATATGCATAACTGGAATACCAGAAGAAGAGAGAGAGGAACAGAAGAAATATTTGAAGTGATAATGGCTGAGAATTTTTCAAAATTAATGACAAACACCAAACCACAGATCTAGGAATCTTAGAACATCAAGCAGGATAAATAAAAAAAAAAATCTTCACCAAGGCATACCATACTCAAACTGCAGAATGCCAAAGACAAAGAGAAAATCTTCAAGGAGAGGAGGGAAAAACAAAAAAAAAGTTACATATAGAGGAAGAAGGATAAGAATTAGAGAGAACTTCTCATTAGAAACCATGCAAGCAAGAAGAAAGTTGGAGTGAAATAGAGAGTGCTGTGGGGGGACAGTTTGTGTCAGAGTTGGTGAAGATGGTGGAGAAAGGAGGCGTATCTGACCTCTGCCTCATAGGAATCAGCCTTGGGCTGTTGATCTTGATTCTTCTTCCCCATTGAGAAGTTAGAGGAGGTCAGGCACTCTGCCCCCATGACATTTTAACAAAAAGTGAAATTCCTGTCTTTTTAACAACCTTTTGCTTTCTTCATGTATGATATCCTTCATGTCATCCAATAACTCTTCTGATATTTGGTCATTAGTGTTCAATGCATCAAATCTATTCTTGAGATGGTCTCTAAATTCAGGTGGGATGTACTCGAGGTTACACTTTGGCTCTCGTGGAATTGTTTTAATTTTCTTCAGCTTCAACTTGAACTTAAATAGTAGCAATTGATGGTTTGTTCTGCAGTCAGCCCCTGGCTCTGTTCTGACTGATGATGTCGAGCTTCTCCAACATCTCTTTCCACAGATGTAGTCCATTTGATTCCTGTGTATTCCATTTGGTGAGGTCCACATGTATAGTTGTTGCTTATGTTGTTGAAAAAAAAGTATGTCTGTATGTCCAATAAATATGTCATTGGCCTTGCAAAATCCTATCTTGAAATCTCCAGTGTCATTCCTATCACTGCAGTGTGATGAATTTGCTTTTATATGGCCTTTCTCCCCATGGTCTTGCGACTCCTACAAAATGATTGGGTGGGGCTATGCAAATAAGGTGTTTGTGGCCCACGAAGGGATTGGACAGCTTGCTAATAATGCAAATAAGATGCATGGAACCCCTGTGGGGGTGGGACTATGCAAATAAAGTGTATGGAACCCTGATGAGGGAATAGGTAAGTTTTGCCATCTCACTAGGCTTAGAAGAGAGCAAATCCCAGAGTAGAGGGGCAACCTCACTACCATCAAGAAAGAAGAGATGAGAGTGAAGCACATCTTTTGGACCCAGCGCCCCTGAGCTGAGAACCTCCTAGACCCAGGAGGCAGAGAGAGAGAAAGAGCTGTAACACCAGAGATGGTAGAAGACGGTGAGAAATAGTAGCAGAGAAATGGTGGCAGCAGAATCAGGAGACCAGCATGAGATGGTGCAGTGGGCTTCCTGGTCCACGGAGCAAGGTGGCTACAGTGGGTGTGCCAACCTCCAGGGTGAGAAAGCTGAGCGCATTTGGACAAGAGGCTTGCTGGTGGAGTGGGGTGCCTCTGGGAACTTATCGGTGAAGCTAAACACTTTTGTGACACGTGCCCAAGCAGGGCAGAGGCCAGGCCTGGGTGGGGCTGAGGGCCAATAAGGAGGTCTGTCCTGAGGGGTCTAAGAGGAGCCTGTCTTTAGGAGACTGAGAGAAGGCCTGAACAGCTGAGAGTTGCTGAGACAGCTGCCCTGCACTGAAGGAGGGAGACTTTACCTACATGCTTCCTGATCCTGATCCTGGGTTGTAACTTGTTACTTCCTTAATAAACCCCATAATTGTGAATATTGTCTATGAGTATGTCTGTGCGGCCATTGCAACAAATTTTTGAACCCAGAGAGAAAGAGTGTCATGGGAGGGGTGGCTGGTGTCAGAATTTGTAAGAAGGTTGGAGAGAGCAAGTATGCCTGACCTCCACCTCATGGGAATCAGCCCTAGGCTGATGCTGATGACTCTCTCCCCTTGTGATGTTGGACGAGGTCAGATGATGCCCTCATGGCATTTTTACAGTCACCAAGGCCACATTTTCCAGATACTGACCCTTCTTTGTTTCCAACTTTTGCATTCCAATCACCTGTAATTATCAATGTATCTTCACTGCATGTTTGATCAATTTCAGACTACAGAAGTTGGTAAAAATCTTCAATTTCTTCAAGCAGAACCTTATATAGACCAAGAGGCAGTTGTCTGAACAGAACAAGGGAATACTGCATGGTTTAAAATCAGGAAAGGCATGCATCAGGGTTGAATCCTTTCCCCATACTTATTTAATCTGTGTGCTGAGCAAATAATCCAAGAAGCTGGGCTATATGAAGAAGAATTCGGCATCAGGATTGCAGGAAGACTCGTTAACAACCTGCAATATGTAAATGACACAACCTTGCTTGCTGAAAATGAAGAGGATTTGAAGCACTTATTGATGAAGATTAAAGGCTAAATTAAAGCCTTCAGTACAGATTACTGAAGAAAACAAAAATCTTCACAACTGGACCAATAAACAGCATCATGATAAACAGAGAAAAGATTAAAGTGTCAAGGATTTTTTTTTTACTGGGATCCACAATCAATCCCAATGGAAGCAGCAGTCAAGAAATCAAATGACATATTGCATTGGGCAAATCTGCTGCAAAAGACCTCTTTAAAGTGTTAAAAAACAAAGATATCACTTTGAGGACTAAAGCCCGCCTGACCCAAGCCATGGTATTTTCAGTCACCTCATATGTATGTGAAAGCTGGACAATGAATGAGGAAGGCTGAAGAAGAATTGACACCTTTGAATTGTGGTGTTGGTGAAGTGCATTGACTATACCGCGGACTGCCAAAAGAACGAACAAATCTGTCTTGGAAGAAGTACAGCCAGAATGGTCCCTAGAAGCAAGGATGGTAAGACTTCATCCCCCTTACCTTGAGCATATTATCAGGAGGAACCAGTCCCTAGAGAAGGACATCATGCTTGATAAAGTAGAGGGTCAGTGAAAAAGAGGAAGACTCAATGAGTTGGACTGACACAGTGGCTGCAACAATGAGCTCAAACATTCAGTGATATAGGCCATATTATAAGCCACAAAATATGCTTTAACTCATTTAAAAGAATAGAAATCACACAAAATATGCTGCCAGACCACAATGGGAATAAACTAGAAGTAAATAAAGATAGCTGGAAAGTCCCCAAATATTTGGAGATTAAACAACACACTTACAAAAAACAAATGAATCAAACAAGAAATCAGGAGAAATTAAAAAATATTTTGAGTGAAATGAAAATGAAAAGTTATTAAATCTGTGGGATGTAGTGCAACCAGTGCTTAAAAGAGAAGTCGATAGCATTAAATGCACATATTAGAAGAAAAGAAAGACCTAAACTCAATAATCTAAGTTTTCATCTTAGGAGACTAGAGAAAGAAGAGCAATTTAAGCCTAGAACAAGGATGAGAAAAGAAATAATAGCAATTTCTGATCAAAAGGGGGAAATGCACAACAGAATTTCAATGTCACTGAATTATACATGTAGAAACTGTTGAACTGGTCTATGTTTTGCTGTGTATATTCTCAACAACAACAACATAAATAAATAAAGCTTAAAAAAGAAAAAATAGCAATTACATAAATCAATGAAATTGTAAACAGGAAAACAATAGAGAAAATCAATAAAACAAAAAATTAGTTCTTTTAAAAGATCAATAAAATTGACAAACTTCCAGCCAGGCTAACCAAGAAAAAAGTAGAGAAGATACAAATTACCAATATCAGAAATGAAAGAGGAGTAAATACTACTGATGCCATGGACTTCAAAAAGGTAATCAAAAAATTGAAAACCTAGAGGAAATGGACAAATTTCTGGAAACACACTACCTACCCAAACTAATGCAACCTGAAGTTGAAAATCTGAACAGATCCATAACAAGAGAAGAGATTGAAAAAGTAATACTACTAATAAAAAAAACTCCAACAACAAAAAAAGCCCTAGCCCAAATGGCTTCACTGAAGAATTCTACCAAACATTCAGAGAAGAGCTGGTGCAGTACTCCTCAAACTATTTCAGAACACAAAAGTGGAAGGGGTACTTCCAAATTCATCCTATGAAGCCAGCGTGACCCTGATACTAAAACCAGGCAGGGACCACAGAAAAGAATTTACAGACCAATATCTCTTATGAATATAGATGCAAAAATTCTCAACAAAATTCTAGCCAGTAGAATTCAGCATCTCAACAAAAAAATAATACACCATGACCAAGTGGAATTCATACCAGGTATGCAAGGATGGTTCAACATTAGAAAACTGACCAACATAATCTACCACATAAGTAAAATAATCACACGATCATCTCAATCAATGCAGAAAAAGCATTTGACAAAGTCCAACACCCATTCCTGATAAACAAAACTCTCAACAAAATAGGTATAGAAGGGAAATTCCTCAATATAATAAAGGGCATCTCTATAAAACCAAGAGCCCTGGTGGTACAGTGGTTAAGTGATATGGCTGCTAACCAAAAGGTCGGCAGTTCATCTCCACCAGCCACTCTTTGGAAATCCTACAGAGCAGTTCTCTGTCCTTTAGTGTCACTATGGGTTGGAATTGATGGCAATGTGTTTGGCTTTGGTGGGTATACAAAACCAACAACCAACATCATTCTTAATGGAGAGAGGCTGAGAACATTCTGCTTGAGAACAGGGACAAGACAAATATGCCCTTTATCACCACTCCTACTTAACATTGTGCTAGGAGTCCAAGCTAGAGCAATAAAGCAAGACAAAGAAATAAAGGGTATTCAAATTGGTAAAGAAGAAGTAAAACTGTCCCTATTTGCAGATCATGCTTGGTAAAGTAAAGGACCAACGAAAAAGAGGAAAACCCTCAACAAGTTGGATTGACACAGTGGTTGCAACAATGAGCTCAACCATAACAACGATTGTGAGTATGGTGCAGGAGTGGGCAGTGTTTCTTTCTGTTGCACATAGGGTCACTGTGAGTCCTAACCAACTCGACAGCACCTAACGACAACAGCAATTTACGTATTGTATTTGTTATCTAGTACTGTTGTAACAGAAATACCATAAGTGGATGGCTTTAACAGAGACAAATTTATTTCTTCACAGTCAGGTAGGCCAAAAATCCAAATTCAGGGTGTAAGCTCCAGGGAAACGCTTTCTCTCTCTGTCGGCCTTCGCATCAATCTTCCCCTGGAGTAGGAGCTTCTTTGAGCAGTGACCCTGGGTCCAAGGGATGCACTGTGTTCCTAGCAATGCTTTCTCGGTAGTATGAGGTCCCTCTTCTCTGCTTGCTTCCCTTTACTTTTATCTTTAGTAAGATAAAAGTTGGTGCAGGTCACACCCAAGGGAAACCATCTTTACATTGAATCACGGATGTGACCTGAGCAAGGGATTTACATTCCACCCTAACCCTCTTTAACCACAGGCGGAGGTTATGATTTATAACACATAAGAAAATCACAAAATTGAGGACAATCACACATTACTGGGAATCATGGCCTAACCAAACTGACACAAATTTTGAGGGGACACAATTCAATCCATAACATGGATGATGTAATATGTATAGAAAACCCAAAAAGACTCTATGAGAAAACTACTGAAAGTAATAGAAAGATTCAGCAGAGTACCAGGATATAAGATAAACATACAAAAATCTGTTGGATTCCTATATACCAATAAAGAGAACTATGAAAAGGAAGTCAAGAAAATAATACCATTTATAATAGACCCTGAAAAATAAAATACTTAGGAATAAAACTAACCTGGGGTGTAAAAGACCTATACAAAGAAAACTATAAAACACTACTGCAAGAAAACAAAAGAGACCAACATAAATGGAAAAACATGCCATGCTTATTGATAGGTAGACTTAACATTGTGAAATTTCAGTTCTACCCAAAGCAATCTACAAATACAATGCAATCCCAATTGAATACCAAAAGCATTTTTTTAATTAATTTTTATTAAGCTTCAGGTGAACATTTACCATTCCAATCAGTCTGTCACATGTAAGTTTACATACATCTTACTCCCTTCTCCCACTTGCTCTCCCCCTATTGAGTCAGCCCTTTCAGTCTCTCGTTTCGTGCCGATTTTGCCATCTTCCCTCTCTCTCTATCCTCCCATCCCCCCTCCAGTCAAGAGTTGCCAACACACTCTCCAGTGTCCACCTGATTTAATTAGCTCACTCTTCATCAGCATCTCTCTCCCCCCCACTGACCAGTCCTTTTCATGCCTGATGAGTTGTCTTCGGGGCTGGTTCCTGTCCTGTGCCATCAGAAGGTCTGGGGAGCATTGCCTCTGGGATTCCTCTAGTCGCAGTCATACCATTAAGTATGGTCTTTTTATGAGAATTTGGGGTCTGTATCCCATTGGTCTCCTGCTCCCTCAGGAGTTGTCTCTTGTGCTCCCTGACAGGGCAGACATCGATTGTGGCCGGGCACCAACTAGTTCTTCTGGTCTCAGGATGATGTAGGTCTCTGGTTCATGTGGCCCTTTCTGTCTCTTGGGTTCTTAGTTGTCGTGTGACCTTGGTGTTCTTCCTTTGCCTTTGCTCCGGGTGGGTTGAGACCAATTGATGTATCTTAGATGGCCGCTTGTTGGCATTTAGGACCCCAGATGCCACATTTCAAAGTGGGATGCAGAATGTTTTCATAATAGAATTATTTTGCCCATTGACTTAGAAGTCCCCTCAAACCATGTTCCCCAGACCCCAGCCCCTGCTCCGCTGACCTTTGAAGCTTTCATTTTATCCCAGAAACCTCTTTGCTTTTAGTCCAGTCCAATTAGGCTGACCTTCCTTGTATTGAGTGTTGTCTTTCCCTTCACCCAAAGCAGTTCTTATCTACTGATTGATCAAAGCATTTTTTAAAGAGATGGAAAAACTAATCACTAACTTTATATGGAAAGGGAAGAGGCCCCGGATAAGTAAAGCCCTATTGAAGAAGAATAAAGTAGGAGGACTCACACTACCTGACTTCAGAACCTACTCTACAGCTACAGTAGTCAAACCAGCCTGGTGCTGGTACCAGGATAGACACACTGGCCAATGGAACAGAATTGAGAACCCAGAAGTAAATCCATCCATCTACCATAACTTGATCTTTGACAAAGGCCCAAAGTCCATCATATGTGGAAAAGATAGTCTTTTTAACAAATTGCGCAGGCAAAACCTGATGTCCGTCTGCAAAAAGAATGAAATGAGATCCATACCTCACACCATACATAAAAACTAATTCAAAATAGATCAAAGACCTAACGATAAAACCAAAACCAATAAAGGTCATAGAAGAAAAGATAGGGTCAACTCCAGAGGCCCTAATACAAGGCATCAACAGGATACAAATCATAACTAACAAGACACAAACACCAGAAGATAAGCTAGATAACTAAGGATCTTTTAAAAATTAAACTCTTATGCTCATCAAAAAATTTCATCAAAAGAGTAAAAAGAGAACCTACAGACTGGGAGAAAAATTTGGGCTGTGACAAAGGTCTAATTTCTAAAATCTACAGGAAAATCCAACACCTCTACAACAAAAAGACAAATAATCCAATTAAAAAATGGGTAAAAGATATGAACAGATACTTCACCAAAGAAGACATTCAAGCAGCTAACAGATACATGAGGAAATGTCCGTGATTACTAGCCATTAAAAAAAAAAAAAACCAAACCCATTGCTGTCAAGTCGATTCCAATTCATAGTGACCCTATTAGGGAAATGCAAATTAAGGAAATGCAAATCAAAACCACAATGAGATACCATCTTACCCTGGCATTACTGGCACGAATCTAAAATGTGAAAAGAACAAATGTTGGAGAGGCGGTGAGGAGACTGGAACTCCTATGCACTGCTGGTGGGAATGCAAAATGGTACAACCATTTTGGAAAACCATATGATGCTTCCTTAAAAAGCCAGAAATAGAAACACCATGTGATCCAGCAAACCCACTCCTAAGAATAAATCCTAAAGAAATAAGAGCCATCACACGAATAGACATATGCACACCCATGTTCATTGCAGCATTGTTCATAACAGCAAAAAGATGGAAACAACCTAGACATCCATCAACAGATAAATGGATAAACAAACTATGGTACATGCATGCCACGGAACACTATGCAACAGTAAAGAACAATGATGAATCTGGAAAGCATCTCACAACATGGGTGAACCTGGAGGGAATTATACTGAGTAAAATAAGAACCACAAAAGGACACATATTGTATGAGACCACCACTATAAAAACTCATGAAATGGTTTATACACAAAAAGAAACAATCTTTGATGGCATCGAGGGAGGGAAGGAGTAAGAGGGAAAAACACTAAACAGTCAACAGATAAGTGGTAATTTTGGTGAAGGATAAGACAGTACGTAATACTGGGGAAGCCAGCACAACTTGACCAAGGCAAGGTCATGGAAGCTCCATAGACACATCCAAGCTCCCTGAGGGACCAAATTACTGGGCTGAGGGCTGTGGGGATCATGGTCTCAGGAAACATGTAGCTCAATTGGCATAACGTAGTTATAAAGAAAATGTTCTGCACCCTACTTTGGTGAGTAGCGTCTGTAGTCTTAAAAGCTTGTGAGTAGCCATCTAAGATACTCCACTGGTCTCGTTCCATCTGGAGCAAGGGAGGATGAAGAAAACTAAAGACACAAAGGAAAGACTAGGCCGAAGGACTAAAGGACCACAACTACCCATAGGCTCCACCAGACTGAGTTCAGCACAACTACATGGTGCCCAGCTACCACCACGGACTGCTCTGACAAGGATCACAATAGAGGGTCCCGGACAGAGCTGGAGAAAAATGTAGAACAAAATTCTAACACACACACACACACACACAAAATGACCAGACTTACTGGTCTGACGGAGACTGGAGAAACCCAAAAGTATGGACCCCCAAACACCCGTTTAGCTCAGTAATGAAGTCACTCCTGAGTTCACCCTTCAGCCAGAGATTAGACAGGCCCATAAAACAAAAAGAGACAAAATGGGCACACCAGCCCAGGGGCAAGGACAAGGAGGCAGGAGAGGACAGGAAAGCTGGTAATGGGGAACCCAAGGTCAGGAAGGGGAGAGTGTTGACATGTCATGGGGATGGCAACCAATGTCACAAAACAATATGTGTATTAATTATTTAATGAGAAACTAGTTTGCTCTGTAAACTTTCATCTAAATCACAATAAAAAATTAAAAAAAAAAGATAATCAAAGAATACTATGAACAACTCTATGTTTGTGAATTTGAGCACTTATATGAAACAGACCAATTCCTTGAAAGATATAAAGTACCAAATCTCACACAAGGAGAAATAGATTAAAATGAATAGGCCTATGTCTATTAATGAAACTGAATCAATAATTAATAGCCTTCTAAAAACAGAAAGCACCAGACCCAAATGGCGTCATTGGCGAATTCTACCAAACATTTAAGGAAAAAATGACATCAATTCACAATGTCTTCCAGAAAATAGAAGCAAAAGAAATACTTCCTAACACATTCTATTAAGCCAGTGTCTTAGTTATCTAGTGCTGCCGTAACAAAAATACCACAAGTGGGTGGCTTTAACAAACAGAAAATTCAGGGCGTGGGCTCAGACAGAAGGCTTGCTCTCTCTGTTGGCTCTGGGGGAAGGTCTTTTTCTCTTTTCTGCTTCTGCTCATCGGCAATCTTCACGTGGCTTGACATCACTCTTCCCCATCTCTGCATCTTGGTTGCCTGTTTAATCTTTTATATCTCAAAAGATTGATTTAAGACATATTCTACACTAATACTTTCTTGTTAGTATAACAAAGGAAACCCATTCCCAGATGGCATTATGACCACAGGCATAGGGATTAGGATTTACAACACATATTTTATGGGAACACAATTCAATCCATAACTGTCAGCATTACTCTGATATCCAGATCAATTAAAGACATTACAGGAAAGAAAAACTACACATCAGTATCTCTCAGGAACATAGCTGCAAAAGTCCTCAACAAAATAGTAACTCAAATTAAACAATCTCTAAAAATAATTACACACCATGACCAAGTCAGAGTTATTCCAGGTATAGGAGGCTGGCTCAACATTAAAACATCAGTTAATGTAATCCTCCACGTCAAAAGGCTAAGGAAGAAAAATCATAGAGTCATATCGATTGATGCCTAAAAAGCGTTTTACAAAATCCAACACCTATTCACAGTAAGAACTCTCGGCCAACTAGGAATAGAGGGGAACTTCTTCAACTTGGTAAAGAACATCCACAAAGAGTCTACAGCTGACATCATACTGAATGGTGACCCCAAGTCTCTTGACCCAGGACCATGCTCCCTCCCTCACACTGCTTGTGCCTTAAAGAGCTTGTTCCTGAGGTGTGAAGTGAGTACCCAAACTCCCACCTCCACAGGCAAATCACTGAAGTTTCCAAATCCACCAGGAACAAATGAAGTACACCTTTCTGTCTGTTGGTTTTCGTTTGGGGTTTTTTTTGTTGCTAAATTAAAAAAAAAAAAATTGTGGTAAAATATATGTAACAAAAATTTGCCATTTTAACTGTTCTTGAATATATAATTCAGTGACATTAGTTACATTCACTACATTGTGCAACAATCTCCACTATCCCTTTCCAAAAGTTTTTCATCGCCCCAAACAGAAGCTCAGCATCCCTTAAGCACTAACTCCCCATTCTCTCCTCACTCCAGCTCCTGGTAACCACTAGCAGACTTCTCTCTCAGTCTTAGTGCTGCTATAACAGAAATACCGCAAGTGGATGGTTCTCCAGGGACGGATGACCCGATAAGCAAGGTACTCGTGGGCTTAATTGTGTTACAGATTATACCTTGCTTACCGTAAGCCCATGCATACCTTGCTTATTGGTTAATCAGTCCCTTGCAGAAATTTATTCTCTCACAGTTTAGGAGGCTAGAAGTCCAAATTGAGGGCGCCAGCTCTAGGGGAAGGCTTTCTCTTTCTGTTGGCCCAGGGGAAACGTCCTTGTACACTTTCAGCAGCTGTGGGCCCATTGTTCCCTGGAGATCTCCATGTGTTTTGGTATCAAACTTCCCCTAGGTCCAGGAGGTTCTCAGCATAGGGACCCTGGGATCTTCTTTATTGGTGGAAGTGAGGTCTGTCCTCCCTTCTCTGCTAGCTTCTCTCTCCTTTCATCTCTTGTAAGATAGAAGGTGTGACTCAAGCAAGATTGTGATTTGAGTCACACTCTCTTACAAGGCTGTGACTCTAGATACAGCCCACATTGATCCTGTTTCATTAACATGTGAAGGTTAAGATTTACAACACAGCACAAAATGGAGGATAATTACATCAAATAACAAAGTGGAGGACAACCACACAATGCTGGGAATCATGGCCTAGCCAAGCTGACACATATTTTGGGGGGAACACAATTTACTCTATGACAGTTTTCGTGTACTTACCTACTCTAGGTATTTCATATAAGTGGAATCAAATATTTGTCCTTTCGTGTCTGGCTTCTTTAACTCAGCATAATGTTTTCAAGGTTCATCCGTGTTGTAGCATATATCAGAACTTCATTTTTCTTTATGGCTGGATAGTATTCCATTGCATGTAGGTACCACATTTTGTTGATCTGTTCACCTATTGATAGACACTTGGGTTGTTTCTACCTTTTTGCTGTTGTGAATAGTGCTGCAATGCATTTGTGTCATTCCTTCCCCTTGAGTGTGAGTGGGACCTGTGACTTCCTTCTAATCAATAAGATTCATCAAAGGTAGTGAAACATCACTTCCATGATTAGATTACGTAAGACTGCAACTTCTATCCTGCTGGCAGGCTGTCTCCACTGCCTTCTTGGACATTGTGGTGGAATTGTAGAGTGGTGCAGCCTCTGTGGAAAATTGCTTGTGGTTCCTCAAAAAGTTAAACACAGAACCACTGTTAAAAAACCAGGGGCTGTTGAGTTGACTCCTATTCATGGTACCCCATGTGTGTCAGACGAGAACCGTGCTCCGCAGGATTTTCAGTGGCTGATTCTTCAGAAGTAGATTGCCAGGCCTTTCTTTCAAGGAGCCTTTGTGTGGAATCAAATCTCCAACCTTTCAGTTAGCAGTTGAATGTGCTGTTTTCACCACTTAGGGACTTCAGAGTTAGGTTTACTATTCATACTAACCAAAAGATGGAAATAACCCAGATGTTCATCAGTGGACAAATGGATGAACAAAATGCTATACATAAGAAAATATAGGAATATTATTTGGCCGTAAAAAGGAATGAAATTCTGATACATGCTATAACATGGATGAACCTGGAAAACATTATGCTGAGTGAAATAAGCCAGATAGAAAAGGCAAGCATTGTATGGTCGCATTTATGTGAAATGTCCAGAATAGACACATCCATAGAGACAGAAAGAAGATTAGTGGTTGCCAGGGACTGGCAGGAGGGGAGAAGGCGGAGCAATGTTTTAATGGGCGTGGGCTGTGTCTCTGGGATGATGAAAAAGGTTTGAAACTAGAGAGAGGTGATGGTTGCATAACATTAGGATTACACTAAATGTCACTGAACTGTACACCTTAAAATGGCTGTTGTTAGGTGCCATTGAGGTGGTCCCAACTCATAACTCTACATACAACAGAAGAAAACAGTACCCGGTCCTGTACCATCCTCACAATCGTTGCTATGTTTGAGCCCATTGTTGCAGCCACTGTATCAATCCACCTTGTTGAGGGTCTTCCACTTTTTTGCTGACTCTCTATTTTACCTAGCATGATGTCCTTCTCAGGGACTGGTCCCTCCTGATAACATATCCAAAGTACATGAGTCGAAATCTCGCCATCCTCCTTTCTAAGGAGCATCTCGTTGTACTTCTTCCAAGACAGATTTCAGATGGTATATTCAATATTCTTCACCAACACTGTTTGTTACTCAAAGATATCAATTCTTCTTCAGTCTTCCTTGTTCATTGTCCAGCTTTTGCCGTACGAGGCAACTTAAAATTCCATGGCTTGGGTCAGGTGCACCTTAGTCCTCAAAGTGCCATCTTTGCTTTTTAATGCTTCAAAGAGGTCTTTCGCAGCAGATTTGCCCAATGCAATACATCGTTTGATTTCTCGATTGCTGATCCCATGGGTGTTGATTGTGGACGCAAGTAAAATGAAATCCTTGACAACTTCAGTGTTTTCTCCATTTATTGTGATATTGCTTATTGGTCCAGCTGTGAGGATTTTTCTTTTTTTACATTAAGGTGTAATTCATACTGAAGGCTGTATAGTCTTTGATCTTCATCAGTAAGTGCTTCAAGTTCTCTCTGCTTCAAGCAAGCAAGATTGTGTCATTTGCATATCACAGGTTGTTAATGACTCTTCCTCCAATCCTGATGCCTCATTCTTCTTCATGTAATCCAGTTTATAGGATTATTTGCTCAGCATACAGATTGAATAAATATGGGAAAAGGATACAACCCTGACGCACACCTTTCCTGACTTTAAACCGTGCAGTATCCCCTTGTTGCGTTGGAATGACTGCCTGGACAGGTTCCACGCGAGCACAATTAAATGTTCTGGAATTCCCATTCTTCACAATTTTGTCTGTAATTTGTTGTTTTTATTTTCAATTTAGGTGAAATTCACATAACATAAAATTAACCAATAAAGTGCCTGGCACATAGGTACAAAGAACAGGTCCTGGGTCCAAGCCGAGAACAGGTCCTGGGTCCAAGCCGAGCACAGAGGCCAAGGACCAGCAAGCTCAGAGAAGGGTTCCTCATGGAACCTGGGGGCTTGGATCCATAATCAACGCCCAAGCTCACTCACATGGCTGTTGGCTGGAGGCCTCAGTTCTTCACCACGTGGGCCTCTCTGTAGGACTGCTAGAGTGTCCTCACAGCGTGGTGGCTGGCTTCCCCCAGGAAGAGCGATCTGAGAAAGGGCAGCTCCACCGTGCCTTCTATGACCTAGCCTCCAAGTCCCACTTCCACCTTGTTATTCCTTAGAAGTTAGTCACCAAGTCTAGCCCTCACTCAGGAAGAGAGGATTACATAAGGGTGTGAGTACCAGGAGGTGGGGGTATGGTTGGTGGTGCCTACCATAGCTCGTGAGCAAATCCAGGACATGGGCAGAGCCTTATTTATTTGGCACACAAAAGAATCAGTAATTGAAGGAGTAGAGTTAATCCAAATTTCCCAGGTAAGGAAGTCAGGGCACAGAGAGGTTGGAGAACTCTCGTGAGCTACAACAGGGATGTAGAAGTCAGAGCTGGGTCCTCTAGTCCCTGATAGACATTCAGCTCCCATGGGCGGAGGTTGTGACTGGGAACTCCCAGAGGACAGCACCTGGCACAAGCTGGGCTCTCTGATGCTTGTATGAACAAAGGATGAGTGAAAACATGAATGAACAAATGAAAAAACACTCAGACTTATCTATTTCCACAAGACCTGCCTGAGCTCCTTCTTAGCCAGTCTCATGGACTGGGCGGCCTGGTGCATTTCCCCAAAAGCTGTCTGGAGCCAGGGATATTGGGAAGGAATAGGGTAAACTGCCTGGACAGCAGAACAAAGCTGGTCCTTTGAGCCGAATGTGCCTTGAGCCCTGTCTGATGGAAACAAAGCCACGGGAGCCAGCCCTGTGGTGAGCAAACCTCAAGATTTTCTTCCTCTCACGTTGGCTTTATGCCTCAGCTGATGGTCCAGGGCCCACAGAGGCTGCCTTCTCTGCACCCCCCGGCCCAGCCTGACTCCCTTGTGGCCTCAGGCAGGATACTCCCTGAGCCTGAGCCTCAGTTTCCCCATTTCTTGGGTGGGAGTAGAGGTAGGAGCATCCACTGCTGGCATCTCTGGGCTCCTGGCATCTCTGGGCTCCTGGCCCTTGGCCATGAAGGTCCAGGGGGATTGCCCACATTCCCAGGAAGCAGGGGGCACCATCCGCTGCCAGACCAGGACGCTCAGCTGATGGATAACCAGCAGCTTTTCTGGCCAGACCCGGGTCAGTGTGGGCAGCACTTGTCGGCTCCTGCAGACCAGACGGTCACTAATTACATGGTCATTATTCTTTCTCCAGAAGGCAGGAAAGGGCTAAAGAGCTGCCCGCTTGCCCACCGCTAGGCCACCTGCTGCCTGTCTCAAGGGGAGCAGCCCTGGGCCAGTCAATCCTTTCTCGCCAGCACCCAGGCCTCTCTGGCCACTCTTAGCTGTGGCAGGAGAACGTCCTTGGAGTCCTCTCGTGATCACTCTGCTGCTCAGGCAGCCAGACCACCTATGTGTTGTGGATCCTGACCAGGCAGGGGGCCTGGGGCTGCAGAAGCCTTGGAGCCGAGGCTTTTGCAAACATTTCACACTCAGAGAAAGTCACCAAGAACTAAAGAAGCAACACGTAAGAACACCCCACCAGATTTCCCCCGTGTTAACATTTGCCTCCATTTGCTTCAGAGGTGTTGCATCTTTTTTCCAACACGAGGACTGTGAGCCAAGTGGGAGAGGTGGCACAGCATCCAAAGACAAACGCCCTGCGTTTGAGTTCTGGCTCTGCAACCTACAAGGTCAAGTGACCTCTCTGTGCCTCAGTTTACTCATCTATTAAATGGAGATAAAAAGTGAGGCTATTAGAAATGGAGCTTTTACTGGACACAGTAGAACTCTCCCCAGCTACGACCCCTTTCATCAGCCCCAGGGCCCTTTCCGGAGCATTCTCTTGGAGGTAGATGAGTGCAGGTACCACCAAGAACGTACCACCTTGTCGGTCCCTGGGTGGTACAAGCAGTTTGCCCTCGAATACTAACCTAAAGATTGCCAGTTTGAACCTACCCAGTGACACCCAGGGAGAAAGTCCTGGCAATCTGCTTCCATAAAGATTATAGCCATGAAAACCCTGTGGGGCAGTTCTACTCTGTCACACGTGGGGTCGCCACGAGTCGGAATTGACTCCAGTGCAGCAGGTTTGGTTTTGGGTTTGGCATTGTTGTGGACTGAATTGTGTCCCTGAAAAATATGTGTTGTAAAGCCTAACCCTATACTTTCGGAGGCAATCCCATTTGGGAATAGGTTTGTTATGTTAATGAGGCCGTATAATGTAGGTTGTGTCTTAAATCAACCACTTTTGAGATATAAAAAGAGCAGATTAGGTACAGAACCGAGGAAAGACTGATGTCACGTGGAGTCACCAAGGACCAAGGAAGAGAAGCTGAAAGAGACAAGGGTTTCCCCCCAACAACAGACAGACAGAGCCTTCCCCTAGAGCTGGTGCCCTGAATTCAGACTTCTAGCCTCCTGAACTGTGAGAAAATAAGCCCCTGTTCACTAAAGCCCCCTGCTTGTGGTACTTCTGTTATAGCAGCACTAGGTAACCAAGACAGGCATGTTTTTAAACTTGGTACACACAGGTCTGTTGCCCTCCCTGCTGTGAGAGTCATGGATGCCGACAAGGCCCATTCACCAGCCGTGACCTCTGCCTGGAGCCACACTGCCCCCGGGTGCCATCTCTGCAGATCTCAAAAGTCACCAAAAAGCAGCTCAGATCGGCCCTGGAGACCTGCCCGCTTGCCAAGCTGCTGGCTTCTTTCCAAAATATCTGCTTTTTATTTTAAAACTGGAAAAAGGAAAAGATAGAATTGGACATTGATTGAAGATCCGCTGCCATCGGGGGCTTTGCCTGTGTTCTTTCATGCAGGCCCCATACATGTGGGGCCCGTCAGGTCCCAGAGGGCCGTGGAGACCAGAAGACCACCTGTTATGGGTTGAATTCTATCCCCTAAAACATGTGTTGGAATCCTAACTCCTACATATGTGGAGAAAACCCTGGTGGCATAGCGGTTAAGCGCCATGGCTGCTAACCAACAAGCCGGCAGTTAGGATCACCAGGCGCTCTATGGGGCAGTTCTATTTTGTCCTATAGGGTTGCCATGAGTCGGAATTGATTAGACAGCAATGGGTTTGGTTTTTTGGTTTATCCCTGTGGATGCAATCCTGTTTGGAAACAGGGTTTTCTTTGTCACGTTAGTTAGACCCGAGTGGGTGTAAGCCCCGTGCATAATCATTCTGGACTTTTTTTTAAGTACAGGTTATTTTTGTATCTCTGTCCTGCCCCTCCTTAGCATCACTGTGCCATGGATTTCGCCTGCAGTGTTTTCTGGGGCTGCTAGGCAGCCTGACAATGCGGGAGAGTCCTCTCCAGGCCTCTGTGTCTATAAATGGGGCTAGCATCTGCCCCATGGGGCTGTCGGCATCCTGCGGCGTCCTGCCCAGCGCCTGGCATGCCATCTGGTTCCCTGGGAAAGGTCTGATGTCAGGGGGTTGAGTAAGCCCCGGCCCGCGAACCTGCAGCAACTCCTCGGACCGCCAGGGGGCCCCTTGGTTCTGTCCAGTCCTGCTGGCGGCCACACTGTAGTCTGGAGGTGACCAGGACAACACCAGAGGGAGGGAGGAAACCGGGACTGGAGTCGCCATCAACTCGCCTTTCCGGAAGCACGGCCTTGTCCTCCTTCCTCCCACCATCCTCCACGGCAAGCAGAGCAGGTGTGGCCAGCTGTCTAATGTAACAAAGAAACCTATTTCCAAATGGGATTGTAGCCACAGGTATAGGGGTTAGGTTTTACAATGCATATTTTGGGGGGACACAATTCAATTCATAACAATGACAAACCACAAGCCACGCCTGAGGACCAGAGAGGGGAAGTCAGCTGACCCAGGCCACATGGGAAGTCAGTGGTCCAGGGGCCAATTGGACAGTGTGGCCTCCGCGAGTGACAAGCAAAAGGTGGGAAAGGGCTCCAGGATTTAGGGGACAAGAAGCAGAGGACACCACTTGCCTCTCCTGAAAAGAAGAGAAAAAGGTTTGTTTTTTTGAAAAATCTTTTTGTTGTCGCTGTTTTCAGTCAGAGAAATGAATAGAAAGATGCCCTACAAATGTGGCCAGGGCCTGCCTGCCCCAGCCCATCCCCTCAGCACCTGGGGCCCTCCCTGGCCTCCGCCCCCTCCCATTAGTCCTCCTCTAGGGCTGCAAGTATGAACCTTCTCAGGCACAAATCTGGCCCTCCTAGTCTAAGCACCTGCATGGCTCCCCACTGCCTACAGAGTCAGGTGCAGACCTGAGGCTGGGCATTCAGGCCCTTCATGAGCTGGCCCTGACCTCCCTCCATGGGGCCTCTCCCACCTTTTCCTCCTGGTCTGTCCTGACCTCATTGCCCTTGCTCTGGCCACAGAGTCCCCTGACCTGTCCCCAAATGCACCTTGAAGTCCACATCTCCAGGCATTTCCTCATGCTGTGCCTGTCTGGTGGTCTCCTTTCATGCTTTCTTCCCTGGTCGTGCTCACCCCAAATTCAGCCACACCTTCCTGCCTCTTGCAGCTGCCCAGCTTCCTGGGCCGCCTTTTTGAGCACTGACCGCCCCTCCCCACCACTGAAATGATGCCCCAGACCTACCCCTCCAGCCCAATGAGCTCCAGGACCCCCTCTCATTCAGCCCAGTCACCCTAGTGCCTGATACAAGACCTGGCATCCACTAGTGGCTCAGGAGATGTGAGTTAAAGGAGAGAATGTAAAAGCAGTTGGTGTGTGAAGCCCTCACTCTGTGCAGACACTGGGCTGGCACTCCCCATGCGGTGTCTCATTTAACCCACAGCACAGCCCTGAATTGTGGGTATTTGAGCTTCATTTTACATCTGAGGAATGGCTGCAGAGAGAGGAAGTGGCTGGCCTCAAGTCACATAGCTAGCAATAAATGGTAGAGCCTCTATTGGGATCCTGCCTTAGTGATTATCCATACTATGGATGGATGGATGGGTGGGTGGGTGGATGGGTAGGTGGAGGGAGGGAGGGAGGGAGGGAGGGAGGAATGGGTGGAAGGTTGGAGAGGTGGGTAGTTAATAAATGGGAGGCTGGATAGGTGGGTGGGTGGATTAATGGATGGATGGATGGTTGGATGGATGGATGGATGGTTGGATGGATGGGTGGGTGGGTGGGTGGATGGATGGATGGATGGATGGATGGATGGATGGATGGATGGATGGATGGATGGATGGATGGATGGGTGGATGGATGGATGGATGGATGGATGGGTGCGTGGGTGGGTGCGTGGGTGAGTGGGTGGGTGGGTGGGTGGATGGATAGACCGATGGATGGATGAATGAATGACAGAAATGAGGTGCTATGGCATCATGAGCAAGAGCCCCGGTGAGTGCCAACCCTGTGCTGCCAGGGGCAGTCCTCTGCTCCCCGCATCCTGACTCATTTGGGGACTGGCAGGTAAAGTGCCACTCATTCCCCCTATGCCCCAGTGTTTCCCTCAGGGGCCAGCTCCACTCCACTCGGTGCCAGGCTCTTCAGGGTGGCCAGGAGGCTGACGGGGGGAGGAGCAGGTCTTCCTGTCCTCAGGGAGCTAAGAGCAGGGAGGGCAGAGGTGCCTGTCAGGCAGGTTTCCAGAAGGCAGGCCTGAGCCGGGCACTGCTAGCCTCTGAGCCTGGGTCAGCAGTTCTCCTCTGCTACCCTGTGCCCTGGGGCCGGGATGAGGGGGCATTTCCATGCAAGAGGCTCCTGTGCAGTGTCCCCAGGCCCTGGGACATTGCAGGCAGAGATCAAGGAGAGAAAAGGAATCCTTGCAGTATCCCAGGCACCCAGTGCAGGAATTCTGCCTTAGAGAGCAGGGAGCTCACTCCACCCTTCCAAATCCTGCCATCTCTTCCTTGAGAGGACACAGCCAGCCTGCAGCAGATACACTTCCTGCCAGGAGCCAGCTGTGGTGACAGAGGCGGCAGGACTCGGGGTCTGGAGGCTGCAGGCTTGGCCTCCAAACCCAGAGCTGGGGCACCTGGACGGGTACGTGTGGGAGGCCAGGCATGGCCCTGAGTACTTTCCACCCCTTTCTGCCAGTCCCAGCTGGCAGGACAGACCAGAACGAGATCATCCTGGAATCCTGACTGGAGCAGGGAAGCATGGAACCTGTTTGGCAGGCTCTGCAGGGCCTCTCAGCCCCAAGAGAATCAGGAGGCCCCAGGGTCTCCAACACATGGGCCTGTGCCGATCTTGGTCTGCGAGCCCTCAGCTTCACCAGCCTGGAGCGAATGCCCACTGAGGCCACCTGGCTCCTCCCAGGCACGTCAGCCACAGCCTACGGGGATGACTGCCAAGGCCGGCCTTTTCCAGAGGGTCAAAATCATCCGAGAAGTCAGTTGACATGCCTTCTCGCTCGGGGTCCAGCTACCCTTCTGCACGAGGTGCTTTGCGGCCGCTCCAGCTGCCCACACCTGGGAGACTGGCAATGGCAGACAGCACCAAGCCCCACAGGGCCAGGCACAGTCGGGGTCACTTACACCTCCCCACAGCCTTGGGTCCTGTACAGGTGGGGAAACGGAGTTGCAGCTGATGTCACTTGCCTAAGGTCACACAGGGTGGGGGCAGAGGCACCAGGTCTCGAGCTTAGGCTGTCTGGCCCTGGTGGGTGCTCTGAACCAGCGGGACCCACCACCGCAGCAGGGGTGCTTGGCTTGCAGAAACAGACAGAGATAGCTACGACTCACGATGACCTCACGTACGACAGAATAAAACACTGCCTGGTCCTGTGTCATCCTCACAATCACCAGCATGCTGGAGCCCATCGCTGCAGCTATTATGCCAGACCATCCCACTGAGGGCCCCTCTTGCCCTCGCCAACCCTCTGCTTCACCAAACATGATGCCTTCTTCCGGTGATAGATCTCTTCTAATAATATGTCAAAGTACATGAATCAGACAATGCTCTATCGTTGGCTAATTTTCAGAAGTAGATCACCAGGCCTTTCTTTCCTAGTCTGTCTTAGTCCGGAAGTTCCACTGAATCCTGTCCAGTATGGGTGGCCCTGCTGGTATTTCAAATATCAGCGACATAGCTTCCAGTATCACAGCAATATGTAAGGCATCGAAATAGGACAGACTGGCAGCCGGGTGGTGGGGTTGCATGGAGGGACCCTGTTTTATAAAAACAATGAGTGTCTCAAGGTGATTACGAGCCCTAGAGACAGAAAGGGCCACATAAACCAGAGACTACTTCAGACTGAGACCAGAAGAACTAGATGGCGCCCGGCTACAACCCATGACTGCCCTGACAGGGAACACAACAGAGAACCCCTGAGGGAGCAGGAGAGCAGTGGGATGCAGACCCCAAATTCTCATAAGACCAGACTTAATGGTCTGACTGAGACTGGAAGGACCCCGGTGGTTATGGCCCCGAAACCTTCTGTTGGCCCAGGACAGGAACCATTCCCGAAGCCAACTCTTCAGACATGAATTGGACTGGACAATGGGTTGGAGAGGGATGCTGGTGAGGAGTGAGCTTCTTGGATCAGGTGGACACTTGAGACTGTGTTGGCATCTCCTGCCTGGAGGGGAGATGAGAGGGGGGAGGGGGTTAGAAGCTGGTGAAAAGGACACAAAAAGAGAGGGTGGAGGGAGAGAGCGGGCTGTCTCATTAGGGAGAGAGTAATTGGGAGTGTGTAGCAAGGTGTATATGGGTTTTTGTGTGAGAGACTGACTTGATTTGTAAACTTTCACTTAACGCCCAATAAAAATCATTAAAAACAAAAAACAAAAAAAACGAGTGTCTCTCATTGAATTTCCAAGACTGACACCCAGGAATCTCCACTATGTCCATCACCAGACGCATCCAGGGGCTCATGGGGCAGGGAGCTGCTGCCTGAGCCTGGGATCTGTTGGGGGGGGGTAAGGTCGCTTGCCCCCACCCAGCCCTTTGCTTGCCTGGGTCCGTCTCAGCCAGGACATGACCCTGTCTAGTTCTGGGCACTGGCCAGGCACCTGCCCCCCAACACAGTCACCAGGCCTGCCTGCCTTGGGCATTGCCCTTGATAATAATAACGCCCATCGCCAGCCTTCTTCTGTGAGGGTAGTAGAGACTGTGGGAGGCAGGTGAGCTTGGTGGTCAGGGCCTTTGCTCTGTGTCAGGCAGAACTGTGTCACTGCCCCACCCCTGGCTGTGGGGCCTTAGGCCTGTGGCTTAACCTCTCTGAGCCTGGTTCCTCCTCTGCAGAGTGGGATGAGGTAGCGGACAAGAGTCAGTGCCATCAGGCCCAAGCTGACCTTCCTGCTGCCCAGCTGCCTGTGGCAGGGTTGTCCAGAGGAGGGGCCTGGCAGCCCAGCCTGGGACTGAGCCTGTGTGGCAGGCAGCCACACTGCATGCTTTTAGAATGAGTTCATGCCACCTCCAATGAGGGCTTCCGGCCACCCCACCGTGAAACGCACATTTTTGTTACCTGGAATGACGGCATCCAGCTGGGACTCATGCGTGTGTCATCAGCAAGGCACCATGCAATTTTCACAAGACCAGGTGGCAATTATTTCTCCCGATGACTCCGTCAAGGAGATGTGGATCTGACAGGCTGCCCATTTTTGAGACGGGGTGACTGAGGCACAGGGGAGACTCCTGCTGGCCTTAGAGAGGAGCAAAGAGGCCATGGGTCAGGCAGGAATTCTGAATTTGGCTGCCTCCAGGCTTCGGGGAAAACAGAAAGAGTAGGGGGTCGTGGCCACTGCTGGGGAGTGAGACCACAGTAAACTCATGTTTACGGGTCGCCTCCCCTGCCACCACCTGTCTTCTCTTCTGGGATCCCAGGGTGAGGGCACGGGGGCCGGTGGTTAGGCCTGCTGCTGCCAGAGTCAGAGAAGGAGCCAGGGTGTACCTGGGTCAGGAGGTGGGATTTTACATGTCTAAACATGGGTGAGTCTGTCTGAAGAATCTGCAGACTTTGCCTTGATCGAGCCTGGGGCCCAGCCTTGTATCAGGCACTTTGCCCGTCTCCTCTGTCCCACACCACCCCGGGCTTGGTGCTGTTGCTGCCTTGAATTTGTCTCCTAGGGCTGATGGAACAAGCTACCATACACTTGGGGGCTTAACAAGCAATAGAAATTTACCCTCTCACAGGGTGAGAGGCCAGACTCCCAAATCAAAGTGTGGGCAGGGTTGGTCCTGGTGGCTCTGAGGGAGAACCTGTTAGTGCTTCTTTCCCAGCTTCTCGCAGCTGCTGGCAACCCTTGGCATTCCTTGGCTTAGGGCTTCCCAACTCCAGTATCTACCTTCGTCTTCCATGGCCTTCTTCTCTGTGTCTCTCCATGTTTCAAACCTCCCTCTCTTTTCTCTTATGTGGACTCTGCTCATTGGATTGAGGGCCCACCCCAAATCCAGGATGATCTATCTCATCCCAAGATTCTTAGCTTGATCACATCTGCAAAGACCCTATTTCTGAGTAAGCTCACATTGAGGTCCCGGGCGTTAGGACAAAGGATTATCTTTTGGGGGCACACAATTCAATCCATTATATACCCCGTCTGCAGATGAGGAGGAATGGAAGCCCAGAGAGGTGAAACGATTCTTCGGCTCACAAGGCACTTGGAGGCAGGGCTACCCTCACACCCGGATCTGAGCCCTGCTTCATCCCATCCCCTGCTCCTGGGAGCCTCAAGCCTATTAGGGTTGCCTGCTGGTCACTGGCTCGAGGAGGAGAAATAGCCTGCTGCCGTGGGCAGAGAGAGGGTGGATGAGTCAGCTCTGGGTTCGAACCATGGCTCTGTCAAGCACTTGGCAACCACCTGGCCCTTCTGAGTTTTCATTCTCTCCTCAGCAGGTGTGGGTAACTCCCCCGCTTGTCCAGACCACCTTTTGGATTCAAAGACTATGTGAGGGGGCCCATCCCACTCTTGGTACACGGCAGGTACTCAATACAAGTATGTTTCCATCTTCCTTTCCCTCAGTAATAAAGCAACGTGTTCTCTCTTCCAGACAAAATATTTACATTTTTCATAGAGGCCCTTGTCTTCATGAAAGGGTGTGAGCAATGGTGGAATGCCAGGCAGCTCCCAAGCCGGGGAGCTGGCAAGGGCACTCTGTATCCCTCAGAGCACATGAGGGGCAGCCCGGAGGCTGTGCCACCTGCTGCGGGCCGGGTTCTCCGCTTGCCTCACCCACCCAGTGAGCAGGGCTATCATCATCTCGAGTGCACCACCTCCCAAAAGTCATCCAAATTCTCCTGAGCTGAGCTCACTGCAGTCTCAACCCAACAGAGGATGGTTTCCCTGGGCGTAGGAATTGTGGTTTTCAGAGCCAGCCTTAAAGGGAAATAGGCATTGAAGGAAACGCAGAGTAAGCCGGCTCCAAGGCAACATTAAAACCGGTTGCTGTCAAGTCGATTCCGACTCACAGCGACCTTATAAGGCAGAGTAGAACTGCCCCATAGGGTTTCCAAGGCTGTAAATCTTTATGTGAACAGATTGCCACATCTTTCTCCCGCAGGGAGTCTGGTAGGTTTGAACCATTGACCTTTCAGTTAGCAGCTGGGTGCTTAAGCACTGTGCCACCAGGGCTCCTACACCCCTGTTAAATCAGCCGCCAAAAAAATAAATGGATAAAAGCTAGTGCTGGCTGTGCTGTAGAAAACTCAGCACGTTCCTATAGGGCCCTTTCTAGGATGTTCTCCTTTCAGGCTCAGAGCACACACCTCCACCAGGAAGCCCTCCTCAGTTCCCCCTGGCAGCTCCCATAGCACACTGGTCTCATCGGTAGCACTTTTCTCTGTCCCACCCCCCATGCCCCAACTATACTGTGAACTCCTTGAGGACAGGACCACGGCTCAATCCTTCTGCTGAGAGCCCCCCATGAGCTGCAAAGCGTGCAGAGCACTTTGTGCACATGGTCTCCTGTCCTCACCACAACTTTTCAGTGTGACTATTATTCCCACTTTACAAACAGGGAAACTGAGGCTCAGGGAGGTTCAGCCATTTGGCCAAGCCTGGCTGACCTGAACCTGGGCTCGTTCCACAGCACAGCGCTGCCTCTGGAGAGGCCAGGCCAGGCCAGGGACTCTGGGGACCCCTGGGTAACTGTAAAGTCAAGCATCCCTGGGTACAAAGAGGCCTGGAGAGTGGACCCAGTGCACTTGTGCCATGACCAGGGACCCAGGGGCCTGTGGGAGCATGACGCTTAAGAGGAAACGTGGGGGTGGACTCCACAAACCTGTTTCCTGCATGGGAGTTAACCAGGTGTGGAAGAGGGACAGGCATCCCCAGAGAAAGGTGAAGGTGCAGAGGTGCAGAGGTGTGACAGATACCTTAGGTTTGGGGAACAAGTTCTTTTTGCTGCCCTTTTGGCAGAATGGAAAATGTGGGCTGGAGAGCAGGGCAGTCAGAAGAGGCCACAGCTCCCTGGTCAGCGTCACCCAGAGCCTGTACTTTGTAAATCAGTACATCCTAGAGCAAGTGGGTCTCTAGGGGTGTGCCACAGATCTCCACCGTCAGCCCTGCTTGTTCTAATCCAGAGTCTGGATGGAGCCACGGAAGGCTGGTTTGTTTATCAGACATGCCAATGTCGACGTCCAACGACAGCGCTGCCTTCCAGCCCTCTCGGCAGGTGGAATGGGAGCTGGCAGGGAGAGCAGGGATAACCGGCACCCAGGCACACTCATCAATCACACAAAGTGACAGGGACTGATGGGGTTTTTCCCGCCCAAATTGTCTTTTAAAAGTGCATTTCCTATAGCTGAGATGGGGAGCCCTTGTTTCCTGGGTGTGGCTGCAGAAGGTTCTATAAACATCTGTGGTCAGTGAGCCTTGGATGGATGTCCTGGACCATTGAGTCCCAGCCTGGGAGAGTCCTTCGGAGTAGGTGGCCAACACCCTGGCACCAAGATGGGGCCCAATCCTGGCAACACCCATGGGGCTCCCTCCCATTCCCAGTCTCAACAGCCGGAGATGGCTGAGCCCACAGAAAAGCCCCCGATCCGACCCAGTACAGTTATTCCAGCTGCCTCCAAACCAGAGAGGGCCTTGGAGGGGTGGATGACATTCTCGGGGTGGGCGGCAAGGGAGTGGACAGAGTGGAGCCATCTGTGCCCTCAATGACCCGGAGACCATGGCTGGTAGAACTCGTCAAGGGAGGCCCAGGATACAAGGAGGCCGGCACACAGCAGGCGCTCAATGAATATCAAAGACTCATGAGCAAGTCAGCTATCTCCAGATCTCTGGGCAAGCTATTTTAGCCCCTATACCTCAGTTTCCTCGGCTGCAAAGTGGGGAGACATACAGAGCGGGGTATTTATTGGTCGAGTAGCAGCATAAAGTGGTCACTCAGCCCATGAAACCCCCACTTACAACAAGCACTCCCTCTGTATCTCAGTGAGGGTCGCGTTGCCTCAGCTTGCTCACCTCCTGGGACGGAGAACTCATGACCTGAGACCCGAGACAGGGCCTTTCAAGGAATTCGCAATGTAGTGGGGGAAGCACATCTGTGCCCGGCTCCGTGGGACCATCTGAACATAGGTTTGACCCCCTGCTGCTCCTGGTAGAGGGCGCCTGGGCAGGGAAGGGCCAGAGAGCTTTCTAGATGGGCCCTGGAGTTGCCCACCCACTCGCTTTCTGCAAAAGGAGGGCACTGCCTGGAGCCCATGGGTGCTGAGACCCCAGCCCTTTGGGGAGTCAGGAGGCCAGTGTCTCCAAGGTGATTCTCCCATGGCTCCACCAGCCTGGCTTCTCTGACAGCTCCCTCAGGAGAGAGGGCTCTGAGGACTACTCCCCTTCCATGGGGATTGACCACCCAAAGGCATGGGTGGAGGGAGAGGCTGCCTGGGGGGAGGTGAGACCCCATGCCTGTGGGGCAGGGAGAGGCTATATCAGCCAGGGGGTCTGGGGGTGCGGTGCCTTGGAAGGTGGGGGCAGATGGTGGCAGTGGGGGCCCTCTGCAAGAGGCTCCAGGTCAGTGTAGGCACCTCCTTGACCTCCGCCCCCCACCACCATGGGCGCCTCCTCCCTGGGGAAGCCAGCCATTCCTGCCCTGCAGGTCAGGGGCCTGAGGGGCCTGCAGCCCTTTGTTGTCTGAAAGGACTGAAGGAGGGATTATCTGCCTTCTGAGTCTCCAGGCCTCCCCAGTGGGGAGTGAGGGACGGCTTTCTTGCTGGCTAAGCTGGCCTGGGTGGCTGGGAGGGTGGACTGAGGCCTCCTTTCTCGACAGTGACTGGTCCTGCAGGAAAGGATCAGGCCTCCATTTCCCTTGGGAAGTGCCCCGTGGGCTGCCAGCGGCCCCGCCCCAAAGCCCCAGAAAGGCCAGGTCCCCATCCCAGGTCAGCCTTCAGAGACGAGGAGTGGGAAGACGTTCCTCTCAGGAATCCCACTGCTGGGAACTCATCCTGAGGAAACGCTCCACAGAGAGGCACTGCCAGGCACAAACGTCCCCTTGTCGTTATTTATTCCAGGACAGCTCTGGAATGAGCTCGTCCTGCAGCCGGGCAGCAGCCAAGCATCTCCCCAGGTTAAATGTCACCAAGTTGTGAAATACCAAAAATGAGAAGGGTGGGGGTGCTCGGCAGTCCCCAGCTAGTCACTCTGTTCCTGAACTTCCACGTCCCAGGCCCCCACCCCCCAGCTCCGGCACTGGTTAAACAGACTGACTCCAGGGCCCACCCAGAGATGGTGAATCGGCATCTCCGAGAAGGGCCTGGATATCTAACTAGTGTTCCAGCTGACCCTGTCACCAGGCAAGAGAAGCCCTCCAAACCCAAACCCATTACCGTCAAGTCAATTCGAACTCATAGTGACCTTATAGGATAGAGCAGAACTGCCCCATAGGGTTTTCAAGGAGTGGCTGGTGGATTCTAACAGCCAACCTTTTGATCAGCAGCAGTAGCTCTTAACTAATGTACCACCAGGGCTCCAAAGAAACCCTAGTCGTGGATTAAATCGCAGTATCAATGATGTGTTTACTTAAGCCTTCCTAAGCCTCAGTCATTGCATCTGTACAATGGGCCCAGCACCATGACCTGCCTCTAAGTGAAATCATGGACAAGAACCCAGTTCAATGCCACCATTTGCCTGTGTTTCTCTGTCACCTTCCTCCATCCCTTTCATTTTCATCCTCTCTCCTCTGTCCTATAATTGCCAAGGGTGTTCACATCTACCCGCTTTACCTGGGCCACAAAGGCTGGTTTGAGGACAGTGCAGCCTTGGGAACTATACGGAGGCTCTGCTGTAGCCTCTTTGGAGGGGAGAGCAGCTCTAATGAGAACCAGCCAGCCATGGACCCAGAGGCGTGTGGTGCTCATGGGCCCTGGACCCGGGGGCACATGATGCTCCTGCAAGGAGCGAGGAAGACCGGAAGTTGCTGGTCCTGAGCCTGGAGGGTTCTGGGAACAGCACAGAGGCCACAGTGGCTGGTGCAGAGGGGGCCAGGGGCAGAGGACAGGAGCCATGTGGGAGGTCTCAGGTCAAACACCTGTAGGCCCAGGTGAGGGGGCCCGGGGTGTCACTGAGGAAGGTCACGTCTGGGAGCTTCCATCGGGGAATGTCCCTGCTCCTCCTGGCTGGTTTCACGTGCCACGACCTGCAAATGGTTTACATTTATTATTTTAAAGAAATTATGTTTAGACATTTATACCTTAGGTAAAAAATCAAATAACACTAAGATGCTTAGGAAAGAAAGGAAATGGTTCCCTCTCCCTTCCTTCCCATGCCACTTCCACAGCAGCCATTCCCCACGGTTAGCTGTTCCTTCTGGTTTTGACCCTGGTATTTTTCAATGGAGAAACAAGGAGCTCTGGTGGCACAGTGGATAAAGGGCTGGGCTGCTAACCAGAAGGTCACCAGTTTGAACCTGTCAGCTGCTCCATGGGAGAAGGATGTGGCAGTCTGCTTCTGTAAAGATTTACAGCCCTGGAAGTCCCATGGGGCAGTTCCACTCTGTCCTAGAGGGTCACCATGAGTCGGAATCAACTTGACTACAGCGGATTTTTTTGTTTGTTTATTTTGCAATAAAGGAGCCCTGTTGACACAGTGGCAAAGTGCTCAGCTACTAACCAAAAGGTCAGCAGTTCATCTGACTAGTCCGCCGTCTTGTCTCTGCCTGAAAGGTCGGCGGTTCAAACCTACCAACTGCTCTGATGCGGAAAGATGTGGCAGTTTTCACCCATTTTCAGTGCCACCTTTCCCACCACCTTAAACAAAAATCCGCTACTACTGGAGGATGATTTCCTCTCTTCATCCCCACCCCCACCCCTCGTAACCTTTAATCATCATTGGTCTCTACGTCTTTACGTATTCTTGTCCTTTCATAAAAGTGAGATCATACAATACTTGTCTTTTTGTTACTGACTTACTTCACTCAGCATAATGCCCTCAAGTGTCATCCAAGTTGCACCATGTGTCAGGACCTCATTTCTCTTTAAGGCCAAGTAATATTCCATTTAAAACTAAAAACTAAAAGGTGCATCTGCCCCAAGCCATGGTATTTTCAGTCACCTCAAATGCATGCAAACGCTGGATGATGAAAAAGGAAGACCGAAGAAGAATTGATGCATTTGAATTACAGTTTTGGTGAGGAATATTGAGTATACAATGTACTGCCAGAAGAACGAACAAATCTGTCTTGGAAGAGTGTAACCAGAATTCTCCTTAGAAGTGAGGATGGCAAGACTTCCTCTCACGTACTTTGTACATGTGATCAGGAAGGACCAGTCCCTGGAGAAGGAAGTCATGCTGGGGAAAGCATACGGTCAGTAAAAAAGAGGAAGGCCCTCGACAAGGTGGACTGACACAGTGGTTGCAACGATAGGCTCGAGCATAGCAACAAGTGAGTCAGAATGCTTTGGGTTGGAATCAACCGAACGGCACCTAACAAGAGTAACCATACTGTTTTCCACAAAGGTTGTACCATTTTACATTTCCACCAGCAATGGATAAGAGGTTCTATCTCCCCACATCCTCGCCAGCATTCATTACTTTCTGTTTTTTTAATCTTTGCCATTCTAGTAGAGGTGAGGTCATATCTCAGTGTAGTTTTGATTTGTGTGTCTTTTTTAACAGCTAATGGAGGAGCCCTGGTGGCGCAGCGGACAAAGGGCTGGGCTGCTAACCAAGAGGTTGGCAGTTTGAACCTACCAGATGCTCCGTGGGAGAAAGATGTGGCAGTCTGGTTCTGTAAAAATTTACAGCTTTGGAAACCCTGTGGGATAATTCTCCTTTTTCTTATAAGGTCGTTATGAGTTGGAATCGATTCGATGGTGGCGGGTTTGATTTTTTTAAAATGACTAATGGAAGGAGCCCTGATGATGTGTAATGGATTGAACTGTGTCCTCCCAAAATATCTGTAAACTTGGCTAGGCCATGATTCCCAGTATTGTGTGAACTGTCCACCATTTTGTTATCTGATGTGATTTCCCTATGTGTTGTAAATCCTCTCTCTATGATTTGATGAGGTGGGGTTATCAGCAGTTATGTTAATGAGGCAGGGCTCAACCTACAAGATTAGAATGTGTTTTAAGCCAATCTTTTTTGAGATATAAAAGACAGAAGTGAGCAGCGAGAGAGTGGTACCTCACAGCACCAAGACAGCAGCACTGGGAGCAGGGCACATCCTTTGGACCCAGGGTCCCTGCACTGAGAATCTCCTTGACCAAGAAGATTGATGACAAGGACTTTCTCCTAGAGCTGATAGAGAAAGAAATCCCTCTCCTGGAGCTGGTACCCTGAATCCAGACTTCTAGCCTCCTAAACTGTGAGAAAATTAATTTCTCTTTGTTAAAGCCATCCACTGTGGTATTTGTGTTATAGCAGCACTAGATAACTAAGGACATGATGCAAGGGTTAAGTGCTTGGCTGCTAACCGAAAGGTCAGCAGTATGAACCCACCCGATGTTCTGCGGGAGAAAGATGTGGCAGTCTGCTCCCATAAAGATTACAGCCTTGGAAACTCTATGAGGCAGTTTTACTCTGTCGTATAGGGTCACTGTAATGGTTAAGATTGTGTGTCGACTTGGCTGAGCCATGATTGTCAGTGTTTTGACAGTTGTATAATTTTGTGATCACTTCTCTGTTGAAATTTGATATCTGATCACCCCCATGATGGAATCTGTTGAGTGTACCAGTGGGGGTGGGGCCTGTGGTGGCAGTTTCATCTCTCTGCCTTCCGCCACCTACTTCCTTCCTGCTCGCCTTGCAGAGGTTGTTGGCTTCTTCTGGATCCAGCAGCTGTCTCTTGTCTGACCTCTGGTTCTTGACACTTGAGCTAGCAGCTTACCTGTCTATCTTGGGATTCGTTGATCTTCACGGCCTGTGAGCAAGAGTCCTGCTCCCTGATCTGCCTATCGTGGTTCACCAGCTTCTGCAGTTACGTGAATCAGGAGAAATCTTGTGGTCTTGACTGCTGACCTTGGGGATTCATTGACCATCACAGCCTGTGAGCAGGAGCCCTGCTCACCGACCTGCTCATCTTTGGTTTACCAGCTTCTGTGGTTCCATGAATTGGGAAAGGCCTCTATCCTGATCCAAGGACTTGGGATGTTCCAACTCCTACAATCATGTGAGCTGTTCCCTTGATACAAATCTCTCTCTATATATTAATACGCATTACTGGTTTTGTGTCTTTAGAGAACCCAACCTAAGACAGTTGCTATGAGTCAGAATGCACTCCATGGTGACGGGTTATAAGGGTGTTAGTTTCAAATGTGGAGGTAGGTCACAGAAGAAACAGCTAAAAGAATGGAAAGTGGTTGCCTCTGGGAAGCAGTAATCAAGGGTGCAGAGAGATGAGGCAGGGACGGCTTTGTAAGAAGCCTTAATTTTTTTAATTTAATTTAATTTTTGGTGAATATACACACATCCAAACATGCTCCCATCAACAATTTCTACACATATGGTTCAGTGACACTTGTTACATTCTTCACATTGTGTCAACATTCATTCATTATTTCTGCTGTAGTTGTTTCACCCCCATTAATTTAGACTTACTACCCCCTAAACTTCTCATCTATGCTTTACAGTTACTGTTATCCTATTGATCTCATACAATTTTTTTTTTTTTAAGCACAATATGTAAGGATGACATTCTTTACTTTTTGAGCTAATTTTTTGTTTGTTTAATGATGACTTCAGGGGTTAGTTTCATTTTAAGGTTTGAAGAGTATCCCAGAACAATAGTCTCAGGGGTTCCTCCAGCCTCAAGGTGTCCAATAACTCTCAGTTCTTTGAGAATTCAAAATGGATTAAGGATCTAAATGCTAAACCTAAAACCATAAAGTTCTTGGAAGAAAATACAGGGGTGATGCTATGGGACCTGATTTTTTTTTTTAAATGATAGGCTATCAAATACAACAAATGTGCAAGCAGCAGAAGACAAAATAGATAAATAGGACCTCCTAAAAATTTAAAAAATTATGTTCATCAAAAGACTTCATCAAACGAATAAAAAGACAACCTACAGACTGTGAAAAAACATTGGGAACCATATATCCTATAAAAAGGACAGATTACCCATCTGTGATGTGGTGAAAAACAGGTAAAATTGTGCTCTACAGATTAGTAAGTAAGCACAAGTAAGCCCATTCATACCTTGCATACTGGCCAATCCACCCCTGCCTATAAGGGTTTGATATCTAAAATATATATAAAACTTCTACATCTTAACAACAAAGAGACAAACAACCCAATCAAAAAATGGGCAAAAGACATGAACAGACACTTCACCAAAGAAGATATCCAAGCAGCCAACAAACACAAGAGAAGATGCTCATCATCATTAACCATTGTTGTTGATGTTGTGGACCCTCTAGTCAGTTCAGACTCATAGCAACCCTATAAGGGTCAACTTTAGACATTATTGGCTGCTTCTATCGTCAAAGTGTAAAAATAACAAGAACTCTCTAAGGAGAAATGATAGAGTTTTATTGCGGATTTGTTACTGCCGAAGCTGGGCAAACAGTTGGTAACATATGAGTCACAAGTAAACCTTTCACAATATCAGTTAATCTGTTTTCCATCACAGACTTTCTGGGAGCAAACTGCGTAAGCAATTTTTGAGAACAATCTCATATAAACATCTGTTCAGGGAATACTCATCATTCCTTTTCTGGAACATTCTTACCATTTGCTTAACAATAAACTATAACTTTGTCATACATCAGTTACAAATATTCTTTTTTAAGAGTAAGTATGAGAGGGTGGTGCACATATTCTGACAGTAGAAACAGGGATTTAGGGCAAAAAGGGAGTTTTTATTCAGACCTGCGTCAGTCACTTTGTCATCCTAGGCACCTCAGTTTAAGGTGCCTGTACACTTCCCCCCTTCTGATCATGAATCTCCACAGATATTCCTTCATCATAAGTGTAAGAGTGCTTTCTTCTGCCTGGGCTTATTTATGGGTGCTCTCTTTCAGTACTTATTATATCAAATAGACAACTTCATTCACAATGCCATAGCTCAGACATTCTGCTTCTGTGATCTTCTGGTTGGGGCATGTGTAGAGCAAGGCCATATTTGGAGGAACAACTTGGCATTTCTAGAAGACTAACACAAGGTGTTAAACCAAGGTTCTTTACAAACTTGAGGTTTTTTTAAGATAATAATATTTATGTGTTGTTGGTAAAGCAGTAGATTGATTATAAATGTTAGAGAAATGATTCATATAACATTTGATTAGTCCAAAGATATTTGTTACAATAATTAAGATCATCATTTAATCTGTAATAAAGAATGCAACCAAGAACTAGTATCATTAAGTAATTAACTAAAAGTATTAAGCAAATTATCGGCATTAGCTACAGAATGGGCTAGTTTAAAAAAAAGTTTTATCTTTAAACGCTAAAAGTTTTATCGTTAAACGTTTTGAAAAATCATAAAACTTAAATAGACTTTCATAATGAATAAAATTACTAAGGAAGGAGACCACAATAACGGAGCAACGCTAGTAATTTCAGTAGGCTGCATGGAGTCTTGTTTCGTGATCTTGAGATCAGCTGGCTATTTCAGATGCTATCTGCTTCCGGTCACAGGGCATTTTAAAGTGATCTTTAGTTCTTCAGAAGGCTGGCTAGCCAAGAGAGGTGTTTTAGCCTTTCCGTAAGTCTGATATAGTCTATTTTTGTTGAAACATTTTGGTCAAGCATTTTCAGTGAATCAGTAAAGTAAACCTTATTTGCAGATGACAGCTTAAAAAAGCCTATGGTTAACTTATAATATAATAATAATTCTTAAAAGTGAAAGATCTGATAGGAATTAATTACAAAACCAATGCAAAGCCAAATAAAGTCAATTAAAAAAACTTTAGATGAAAATACTTTTAAACATAATGATTAACCTTAATTTCAAAAAGCTTCAGATATAATGATTTTGAGATATAATACTAAATTTCATTGAGCAAAACTGCTACAAAAGGCCTCTTTTATGGGTGCTTTCAGAGATGTCACTTTGAGGGTTAAGTTGTGCCTGACCCAAACCATGATATTTTCAATCACCTCATGTGCATGCAAAAGCTGGATAAAGAATAAGGAAGACTGAAGAATTGATGTATTTGAATTATGGTGTTGGGGAAGAATATTGAATATACCATGGACTGTCAGAAGAATGAACAAATCTGTCTTGGAAGAAATATATCCAGAGTGCTCCTTAGAAACAAGGATGGTGAGATTTCATACTTCAGACATGTTATCAGGAGGGATTAGTCCTTGGAGAGGGACATCACGCTTGGTAAAAGTAGAGGGTCAGTGAAGAAGAGGAAGAACATCAAGGAAATGGATTGACACAATGGCTGCAACAATGGGCTCAGGTATGACAATGATTGTGTAGTCTATGGTATATTCAATAGTCTTTGCCTACACCATAATTCAAATGCATCAGTTCTTCTTTGGTCTTCCTTATTCATTGTCCAGCTTTCACACGCATATAAGACAACTGAAAATACCATGGCTTGGGTCAGATGCTCCTTAGTGCTCAAAGTGACATCTTTGATTTTTAACATTTTGCAGCAGATTTGCCCAATACATTGTTTGATTTCCTGACTGCTGCTTCCATGAGCATTGATTGTGGATGCAAGTAAAATGAAATCCTTCACAACTTCAATGTTTTCACCGTTTATCATGATGTTGCTTATTGGTCCATTTGTGAGGATTTTTGTTTTCTTTATGTTCATACTGAAGGCTGTAGTCTTTGACCTTCATCAGTAAGTGCTTCAAGTCCTCTTCACTTACAGCAAGCAAGGTTGTGTCATCTGCATATCACAGGTCATTAATGAGTCTTCCTCCAATCTTGATGCCTCATTCTTCTTCATATAGTCTAGCTTCTCCAATTATTTGCTCAGCATACAGATTGAATAAGTATGGTGAAAGGATGCAACCCTCATGCACACCTTTCCTGGCTTTAAACACTGCAGTATCCCCTTTTTCTGTTTGAATGGCTGCCTCTTGGGCTATGTACAGGTTCCTCATGAGCACAATTAAATGTTCTAGAATTCCCTTTCTTCACAATGTTATCCATAATTTGTTATGATCCATACAGTCAAATACCTTTGCGTAGTCAATAAAACATAAGTAAAAATTTTACTTGGATGTGATACTAATGATATTGTTTGATAATTTCCACGTTCTGTTGGATCACCTTTCTTTGGAGTGGGCACAAACATGGATCTCTTTCAGTCGGTTGGCCAGGTAGCTGTCTTTCAAATTTTTTGACATAGCTGGATGAGCACCTCCAGCTCTGCATCTGTTTGTTGAAACATCTCAATTGGTATTTTGTCAATTCCTGGAGCCTTGTTTTTCACCAATGTCTTCAGTGCAGCTCGGACTTCTTCCTTCAGTACTAGCGATTCCTGATCATATGCTACCTCGTGAAATGGCTGAATGTCAACCAATTCCTTTTGGTACAGTGACTCTGTGCATTCCTTCCATCTTCTTTTGATGCTTCCTGCATTGCTCAATATTTTCCCCATAGAATCTTTCAGTATTGCAACTCGAGGCTGAATTTTTTGTTCAGTTCTTTCAGCTTGAGAAATGTCAAGTGTGTTCTTCCCTTTTGGTTTTTTAACTCTCGGTCTTCGCACATTTCATTATAGTACTTTGTTTTCTCAAGCCACCGTTTGAAATCTTCTGTTCAGCTTTTTTACTTCATCATTTCTTCCATTTGCTTAAGCTATTCTGCGTTCTAGGGCAAGCTTCCGAGTCTCTTCTGACATCTGTTTTGATCTTTTCTTTCTTTCCTGTCTTTTTAATGACCTTTTACTTTCTTCATGCATGATGTCCTTGATATCGTTTCACAACTTGTCTCGTCTTTGGTCATTAGTGTTCAGTATGTCAAATCTATTCTTGAGATGGTCTCTAAATTCATCTGGGGTATACTCAAGGTTGTATTTTAGCTCTCATGGACTTGCTCTAATTTTATTCAGCTTCAACTTGAACTTGCATATGAGCAATTGATGGTCTCTTCCACAGTTGGCCCCAGGCCTTGTTTTGACTGATAATATTGAGCTTCTTCATCGTCTCTTTCCACAGACGTAGTTGATTTGATTCCTGTGTTTTCCATCCGGTGAGGTCCACATTTGTATAGTTGTCTTTTATGTTGTCGAAAAAAGTTATTTTATTTCCAATGAAGAAGTTGTTGGTCTTGAAAAATTCTATCATGCAATCTCCAGCATAGTTTCTATCACTGGGGCCATATTTTCCAACTACTGTTCCTTCTTTGTTTCCAACTTTTTCATTTCAATTCCCAGTAATTATCAATGCATCTTGTTTGCATGCTTGATGAATTTCAGATTGCAGAAGTTGGTAAAAATCTTCATTTCCTCATCTTTGGCATTGGTGGCTGGTGCATAAATGTGAATAGTAGTCATATTAACTGGTCTCCCTTGAAGACATAGAGATATTATCACTGACAGCGTTGTACTTCAGGACAGATCTTGAAATGTTCCTTTTGACTATGAATGCAATACCATTCCTCTTCAATTTGTTATCCCTGGCATAGTAGACCATACGATTGTCCAATTCAAAATGAACAGTACCACTCCATTTCAGCTTACTAATGCCTAGGATATTACTCTTTATTGTGGTTCATTTCATTTTCAATGACTTCCAATTTTTCTAGATTCATACTTCGTACATTCCATGTACGATGATTAATGGATGTTTGCATTTGTTTCTTTTCATTTTGAGTATGCCACCTCAGCAAATGAAGGTTCCAAAAGCTTTATTCCACCCATGTCATTAGGTCAACTCTACTTTGAGGAGGCAGCTCTTTCCCAGTCATATTTTGAGTGACTTCCAGCTGAGAGACTCATCTTCTGGCACTATACCAGACATTGTTCCACTACTACCCATAAGGTTTTCACTGGCCAATTTTTTTTTCAGAAGTAGACAGCCAGGTCCTCCTTCCTAGTCTGTCTTAGTCTGGAAGCTCCAGTGAAACCTGCCCACCCTGGGTGACTCTTCTTGTATTTGAAATACCAGTGGCATAGTTTCTAGCATCACAGCAACGCTCAAGTCACCACTGTATGACAAACCGACAGGTGTGTGGTGCAATCTAGCTTAAGTTACTGTAAAAGATTTTGGAAACTGCTTTTAAGTTGATGTATTATAAAACATAAAAACTTTTGTCAGAATGAATTTACTTTCATTAATTCTTGGAAATATTATTACTATTCAATTGATACAGGTGCTTATTTATTATTAAACTAATCAGAGTAAGTTCTTTAAAGTAATATTATAGCTTAATTTAATAATACTATCCAGATGCAGGAAATTATTATATTTTCATAACCCTGTATTTTGCATGCTTTATAGGATCCTTTAGAAAAGCAATTTCGAATAATTTGTCGTTTTTTAAAGGCCTTGTTATACCAAACATAATAAACAATTTATCCTCCTTCAGTGCATTTTCAAAAAGTCCAATTTATAACTAAGTATTCTCAATGTAATTACCAAAAGCCCAGGCACAAAGTAGTTTTTCTTGAAAGAGAAAAGACAGCCTCATGAAAACAGTAACTGCCAGCCATGGTCTTCAACCTGATACAAAACAGAAACCTAGATACAAGCACTCCAGATTAGAGGCAAGCTCTCAGAACAAAATGAAACAGAAAAATTATGTAAATTCACCTGTCTGTGAGGCTAGCTTAAAACCCAAGCTTATACAATACCATACAACACAAATAACCCAGTTTCTTAAAGTGTATGCATTAATTCTTGGATCAGGTCAACTTAAACTAACAGAAAAACAGGTCCTAGGTAAAACATTAACTTGTCAGAGTCTTGGAGGGAATTTATTTAGACTTTTTGACTAAAACTAAGTATCAAACAAAAGTTCCCTAGAGAAAAGAAAAGACAATACAAATGGGAAATCATTTTTCCAAAGTGATCACTGAGATTTTAAATTACTTCAGGTATATTCAGCTTATAGTGTCTTGAACATGAACTCTAAACCAGTGACCTGGTGGGGGGGGGGGCAGTATCCAAGCTCATTTATAAAAAATGTTTTAAAATCTTTCTAAAGTTAATTCACAAAAATTAGAGTCACCAAGAAACAAGGGCAAAAGTAATTTGAGAAGCAGCTTGTTTAGGTGCTTTGTCTGCAAGGTTGTTTCCCTTAATTTCTTCAGTCTTAATCAAGTACAAGCAGCACAGGTCTAGCCTGGTTGCCTGGTAACACAAAGGCAGCCCCTTCTATTTTAGTTTTCCCTTACTATTGTAGTTGCTTGATTATCTTGGCAGGGCAGTTATCAGAATTTCAGAGAAAGCTTCTAAGTTCTTTTCAAGGCTGCTTCAACATAAGCTATCCTGAAGGGCTTTTTATTTTGTCTTTCTTTTTTTCTTCTTTTTGCTTTGAACTGGATGTTCTCAGCGTTGGGGACTCAGACAGCTGTTACATAGGAATCTAAATTTTCCCAGTCCCGTGGGCCTTCAATTTCTTGTTTCTCTATGGCTCAAATCTAATCTTTCATTTTAAAATTGAAGGGACCTCCCCTTGCCTGATTATCATATAGACTCATTAGTATAAATCAGGGAGTCCCAGCTAGTAAGTTTAGCAAGGCTCTTAAATTTTCATGATAGTTGGCATTTCTGTTTAATCAGTTTTAAATTGCTTACAAACAAACATATTAATCAAAATAGGCATGCGTGCAAGAACTATTGACATGGGAGCTTTGGTTCTGTAACTTACTGCTCAGAAAAGTTAACCAAGAGAAACACAAAGTGGCCACTGATACAACAAACTGTCATTAAGGAGCTCAAACGAAAATCCAAATATGAATAGTCGAACTCACTACGCAGAAGACTAAAACCTCAACGTGGTCACTGTTTTTCCAAGCTATCTTTGGTGAGATAATGCCAGACAGAAATGAGCATGTTATGGGACCAAATGCTTATTCATATAATAAGCAGGAGTTCCAGAGGGCAATTCTGACTGGTCTCTGGAGCTGGCATTCCGCATGTTTCCAATAGATAGTGAAACAAATTTGCAAGTGCAAAGAAACAAATCCTAGGAACAAAAAAAAAAAAAAAAAAACCTAAAAAAAAATTTGAAAAACTTTGAAGTAAGATACCAGAGGCTCAAATTTGAGAGGTTATTTACCTTAAGGTGACTCCCAAAGCCTGTGGATATAGAGTGCTCAATTAATTCAGTTGGTAGCCTGGATCCTTGGCACTTCAGAGTTTGCAGAAGATAGTGCACCTCCGAATTCCCACCTCTGACACCAGATATGTAAAAATAGCAAGAATTCTGTAAGGAGAGAAATTATAGCTTTATTGTGGATTTGTTACAGCCAAAGTTGGGCAAACACTTGGTAAAATACCAAGTGCTGCAAAGTCCAAAAGGGGAGAGGAATTTTTATAGGGAGGGTTGGGGGTTATATATGTGAATCACAATGAAATATTTCACAATACCGGTTAATGTATTTTTCATCACAGACTTTCTGGGGCAAACCGATTCCTAATCCTTTGTGTGTGAGCTTTTTTCCTCTTTCTGTAAGTTTTTAGTATCTCCTTGTCTCTGGTGGACCCTTGGTGGTGCAGTCGTTAAGTGCTCAGCTGCTAACCAAAAGGTCAGCAATTCAAATTCACCAACCACTCCTTGGAAACCCTATGGGGCAGTTCTACTCTGTCCTATAGGGTCGCTATGAGTTGGAATCGACTCCATGGCAATGGGTTTGGTTTTGGTTTTTGTCTCTGGTGTTTTGAAATTTTACAATGCCTTGTGCTATTCTTCTGTTACACATAGGAACCAACTTGACAGCAACTGATTTTTTGGGGGAGGGGCTTTTGAAGGAAAAAGTATCCATCTTATATATGCGTTGTTGTTGTTAGATGCTGTTGAGTTGGTTCCATCTCATAGGGACCCTATAGCACAGAGTAGGAAGAACTGTCTCATAGTGTTTCCAAGGCTGTAATCTTTAAGGAAGCAGACTGCTACATCTTTCTCCCACAGAGAGGCTGGTGCATTACAACTATCAACCTTCTGGTTAGCAGCTGAGTGCTTAACCACTGTGCCACCAGGGCTCTCTAAATAAATAAACTAGCAAACACACATTTATTTATTTATGCCTCTTTCCATTGGGAGACTTGTGTCCTTCAAGATAAATTTCTAGTATGATACCCTTAATACTTTCCTTCTCTCAATTTTCTATAGTCCATTTTTTTCTCTTGTCTCTCACTTTTAATCTGCAATTAGACCTGCTGGACCGATTTTCTAATTCTTATCCTCTTTTTGTTTGTTTATGAGGAGATTCTCTCACCTGCATCTTTGGAAACTTTTATTTAATTTTTTGATTTCGCTGTAATATTTTCAACTTCTAATAGCACTTTTTGAGCTCTTGAGTGTTCCTTTTCCGTAACATGCCATTATGGATTGAGTTGTGTCCCCCCCAAATCCCATTTGGGAATGGGTTGTATTTGTTATGTTAACGAGACCGGATTAGTGTAGGGTATGTTTTAAATCAATTGCTTTTGTAAGAGATTAAACAAGCAAGTGAAAGAAGCAGAGAACAGGGAAGAGAGATGCCAAGCTACATAAAGATCGCCCAGGAGTAGAAGCTCAAAGAGATAAGGACCTTCCCCCAGGGCAAACAGAGAAAGAAAGCCTTTCCCTAGACCGGGCACTGTGAATTCAGACTTCTAGCCTCCTAAACTGTGAGAAAATAAATTTCTGTTTGTTAAAGCCATGTACTTGCAGTATTTCTGTTATAGCAGCACTAGATAACTAAGACACAATGCTGTTCTTGTTTAATGTATGCAATATATTGTCTTTGTTCTCTCTGGACACTTATTCCCTGTTCACCTTTTTTTCTTCGTTTTGGTCTCTTTCTTTCACATTGGAAGTTTTCCTAAATTTGTGGCGATCTTTAGCCCTTATTGCCATTTTAAAATTATATGCTTAAATCATTATTATAAAGCACCTTGTGCATAGGAGAAGCTTGTTGCCTGGTGGGATCCAGCATGGGGTGATGAGGCAGTAAGTTGGCAATTTCTGTGGGGACACTCTTCCCGCCTCCTGCCCCCCTCCCCGCCCCCGCCCCAGAAAGTGTGTTGATTTGGAGATCTTTCTCTAAGGTTATCCAAACTTCTCAAACAATCTTCATATGTGCTGCCTAAACAAAAAACAAAAAACCCACTGCTGTTGAGTTGTTTCTGACTCATAGGAGCCCTGTAAGTTGGACGCATGTATCTAGTGATAGGGAAGGGGTTAGGGTTTCTGAAGTTCAGTGTAACATTCACTTAGTGCCCCTATTTTTTGCCTCATATCTATCTTCCCCCATTGTGGTGCCTGGAGTTTCCCAATTCACTCTCTCCAGGTATTAAATCTACAGTCTCCTGTCCAGGAAACTGATCACCTGGTGGTAGCCTGAAGGGACGGATGTCCAGCTGATCTGTATACAACTTTTATGCAGGCTTCCACAGTACCCGGTAACTCTAAGCCCTGCATCTCCCAGGGGACCTGTGTCAAGCTTAGATTTGCATCCTGTCCTGTCTGCAAGGCAGTCTCTTGGGTTGCTATTTCTTTTGCTCCAAGTCAGTTTCTGGTCCTGTATATGCCTTCCATTCTCCAAAATTGTGCTGAAATATCTTGTCTGCTGATATCTCCTCTTGTAATCCCCATGCGTTGATATTTCTTTTATTCCTGTACTGTTGTATAAGTTCTCAGTTGCTGCATAAGAAGTTACCCTGTTGTTGGGTGCAGTGCTCATAGTGACTCCATGTGACAGAGTAGAACTGCCCCAAAGGGTTTCCTAGGCTGTAGTCTTTAAGGATCCCCATGTATCTGTCAGTTTGTCATACTGTGGGGCTTGTGTGTTGCTGTGATGCTGAAAGCTATGCCACCAGTATTCAGATACCAGCAGGGTCACCCATGGTGGACAGGTTTCAGCTGAGCTTCCAGACTAAGACAGACTAGGAAGAAGGACCCAGCAGTCTACTTCTGAAAAGAGTCAGCTGGGGAAAACCTTATGTATAGCAGTGGAACATTGTCTGACATAGTGCTGGAAGATGAGCCCCACAGGTTGGCAGGCACTCAAAAGACAACTGGGGAAGAGCTGCCCCCTCAAAGTAGAGTCGACCTTGATGATGTGGATGGAGTCAAATCTTCAGGACTTTCATCTGCTGATGTGGCACGACCTCAAAATGAGAAGAAACAGCTGCAAACATCCATTAATAATCGGAATGTGGAATGTACAAAGTACGAATCTAGGAAAATTGAAAATCATCAAAAATGAAATGGAACACATAAACATTGATAGCCTAGGCATTCGTGAGCTGAAATGGACTCGTACTGGCCATTTTGAATAGGACAATCGTATGGGCTACTATGCCAGGAATGACAAGTTGAAGAGGAATGGTGCTGTGTTCTTCGTCAAAAAGAACATTTCAAGATCTATCCTGAAGTATGAAGCTGTCAATGACAGGATAATATCCATACGTCTCCAAGGAAGATCAGTTAATACAACTATGATTCAAATTTACGCACCAAACACTAAGGTCAAAGATGAAGAAATTGAAGTTTTTACTAACTTCTACAGTCTGAAATTGATGAAAAATGCAGTCAGGATGCATTCATAATTACTGGTGATTGGAATGTGAAAGTTGAACACAAAGAAGGTTTGGTAGTTGGAAAATATGGTCTTGGTGATAGAAATGATGCCAGAGATCACGATTGAATTTTGCAAGACCAATGCCTTCTTCATTGCAAATACCTTTTTTCACCAACATAAACAGTGACTATACACATGGACCTTGCCAGACGAAATACACAGGAATCAAATCAACTACATCTGTGGAAAGAGATGATGGAAAAGCTCAATATCATCAGTCAGAACAAGCTAGGGGCTGACCGCGGATCAGACCATCGATTACTCATATGCAAGTTCAAGTTGAAACTGAAGCAAATTAGAAGTCCATGAGAGCGAAAGTACGACCTTCAGTATATCCCACCTGAATTTAGAGATCATCTCAAGAATAGATTTGATGCGTTGAACACTAATGACCGAAGACCAGACGAGTTGTGAAAGAACATCAAGGACATCATACATGAAGAAAGCAAGAGGTCATTAAAAAGACATGAAAGAAATAAAAGATCAAAATGGATGTCAGAAGAGACCCTGAAACTTGCTTTTGAACGTAGAGCAGCTAAAGCAAAAGGAAGAAATGATGAAGTAAAAGAACTGAACAGGAAATTTCAAAGGGTGGCTTAAGAAGACAAAGTCTTATAATGACATGTGCAAAGAGCTGGAGGTAGAAAACCAAAACAGAAGAACATGCTCAGCATTTCTCAAGCTGAAAGAACTGAAGAAAAAATTCAAGCCTCAAGTTGCAACAGTGAAGAATTTGTGGGGAAAATATAAAACGATGCAGGAAGCATCAAAAGAAGATGGAAGGAATACAGAGTCATCATACCAAAAAGAATTGATCAACGTTCAACCGTTTCAAGAGGTAGCATATGATCAGGAACCGATGGTACCAAAGGAAAGAGTCTAAGCTACACTGAAGTCGTCGGTGAAAAACAAGGCTCCAGAAATTGACGGAATACCAATTGAGATGTTTCAACAGATGGATGCAGCGCTGGAAGTGCTCACTCATCTATGCCAAGAAATTTGGAAGACAGCTACCTGGCCAACCAACTAGAAGAGATCCATATTTATGCCTATTCCCAAGAAAGGTGATCCATTGCACCACCAGGACTCCTTAAGGACCTTAAAAACACCAACATTTATTAGGTCGGTTTCTGAGGGTCAGAAATTTGAGAGTGGCTTAGCTGGGCTTTTCTGAATCAGGGTTTTTCATGAAGTTGCAGTCAAGATGTTGGCTAGGGCTGCAGCCATCTGAAGAATTGACTGGAGCTGAAGGATCTGCTTCCAAGACAGCTCATTCTTGAGACTGTTGGAAAGAGGCCTGAGTTTCTCACCATGGAGACCTCACCACAGGGATGGTTGAGCATCCTCACAACATGGTGGCTGGCTTCCCCCAGAGGGAGTGATCCAAGAGACAGCAAGGCAGAACCTGAAATGCCTTTTATGACATAGTCTCAGAAGTCATACATGGTCACTTCTACCACATTCTATTTATTAAAGCCAGTCACCAAGTCCAGCTCACACTCAAAGGGAGGGGAATTAGAGTCCATCTTTTGAAAGGACTCAGAAGAAAGGTCTGGCAATCTAATTCTGAAAGATCACAGCCATTGGAGGCCCAATGGAGCAGTTCTACTCTGACACATATGAGGTCGCCATGAATCAGAATCGACTCCACGGCAACTGATTTTTTTTTGGGGGGGGGATGGGGTGGGGCGGCTTTCAAAGGGAAGAGTGTCAAAGAATTTCTGGACATATTTAAAACAACCATGACTGTCATTTTAGTGTGGTTTCAGGAGACCCTGGCCAGACTGCCTGAGATTTGCAAATGGCACCGCCCACCTTAGTTTTCTTGCAGGCCCCTTGGTGCCTCATAACCCCCTTACCTACACACTTCCAATACTAAATGCCTCCCTGGACCCTCACCTGAGGCTCGCCTCCTCTCCCTCTTTTCTCAAGAAGGCCTGGACGGGGTGGGGGCAGCTGCAGGTGAAAGCCCCTATTTGCCATCTCAGAGTTCCGGCCTCCATCCCCTCTGCCTTCAGAAAGGCAGCCAGCATTTCTAGTTGCCCTCTCCCAAAGGTCACCTGCTCTGTGAGTTGCCCAGAGTCCTGGGCTATAGGTCAGGATCTGGGTTCTAGTTCTGCCTCTACCTCCTGTGACTCTGAGCCTCGGTTTCCCCACTTTTGGAGTATACCTGACAATCCCTGCCCTGCCCACCTCTCAGGACTTGATGCAGATGCCACTTGCACAGAGACCTTGCTTGGAGTGGTCTTCCTTCACACCGACCTGTTGTTGGATTGGAGAGTGACCAGCAAGGAGCCATCAGGCACTGAGAAGGAAGGAAGCTCAGACGCTTCTGAGAGCTGCGTGGGGTAAGGCTGGTGGTGCTGCCAGCCCTGCCTGGTGGACAGAGGAAACCAAGTCCTCTGTTTCTGGGCTCATTAGCAAGGCCACCCTTCGTGTGGGTTGGGGGCCACCTAGATCCTTCTAGCTCAGCCTGATGCCAGTGAACAGGAGACCCCTCTAACCCCGGGTCCTCAGCCCTGGCTGTGCACATTTTACAAGCTTCTAGGTGGGGTTTTTTGGGTAGGTGATTCTAAGGAAGTACCAGGGCTGAGAACCACCAGGCTGGTCCATGCCCTTGTTTTGAGAGCCTGACCAGCTGCCTCTGTAGGACCCTGACTTGCCCTTTGGGGGTCCCAGCTCTCTGGATGCTGGGATGGTGATTCTCCATGGCAAGGCAAGGTGCCCAGGTATTAGTCTCTGTGAGAAGAGGCTCAGCTCCTCAGGTAGGTTTTCAGAGTCTCAAGATAGGGCCCCAGGCTAGACTCAGAAGTATTCATAGGCCTCTCGGCCCTTTCCTAGTAGAGCAACACCCTGCCTGCCTCACTGTGTGGCCATGGGTTCCAGCCAGGTGAGGAGGAAATGATCTGGTTGTCAGGTGTTGGAAGCTCAGGGAAGGGGCGGGACTTGCCTGGGGCTACCAGCTGGAGAGCGTCAGGCCTGCCATACAGACTCTAAGCCCAGTGCCTTTCTATCTAATTGTTGCTGCTCCAACAAAAAATACAAGTGGGTGGCTTTAAAGATCGGAAATTCATTTTCTCATGGTTCAGGAGGGTAGGAGTATGAATTCAGGGCATTTGTCTGTTTTCTGGAGCCCTGGTGGCACAATAAAGTGTTTGGCTGCTAATCAAAAGGTAAGAATCCACCACCTGCTCCTTTGAAACCTTATGGGGCAGTTCTACTCTGTCCTATAGGGTCGCTACGAGTTGGAATTGACCCATGGCAACAAGTGTGTTTGTTTTTTTCTGTTTTCCAGGTCCCTGGGCAGCGCAAATGGTTTGCACTTGACTACTAACCCAAAGGTGGGCGGTCGGAACCCATCCAGCGGCTCCTGGGGAGAAAGGCCTAGAGATCTACTTCTGTGAAGATTGCAACCAAAAAAACCCTTCAGGGCAGTTCTACTCTGACACACATGGGGCAGCCGTGAGTCGGAGTGGACTCGATGGCAACTTTTTTTCTTTTTGGGTCTGTTTTCCCTTTTTATAAAACTTCACTGGAGTGGGATTAGGTTTAGGACCCACCCAACTCAGATAACCATTAATGTAACAAAAGTAAAATCCTGTTTCCAACAGGGTCATATTCACAAGGACAGGGATTGGGACTTCAACATATCTTTTGGGGGGAAACGATTCAATCCATAGCACCCGGCTTCCTCCTCTCATTCATTCAGTTACAAAAGTTTACCGGGTGCCCACCACTTGCCAGCCTCGGTGCCTGATGCGAACTGGGGACCAGCAAAAAAGCAGTGGACTAAAGGCCTGGTTGCTATAGTCATTTATGTCACCGTCTTCCCCGCCGGCTTGACTAGGGGTGGGGGGACACCTGCGTCTCCGCCCGGCCTCCCCTTGCGCGGAGCAGGTGCTGACTGGGCTGACCTGGGTGAGCAGGACTTACTGTGGTTGCTGCTGTTGCCCAATAGAAGAAGGCAAGCTGGAGGGGGCTGGAGGGCCGGGCCTGCAGCGGCAGAAGCCACATTAACAATTAAGGCCTTTGCGACTCTCATTCCACCCTCTCTGCATGAAATATTCAGGTGGCTGCAGAGGAGATGGTCTCAGGTCTCCGCTTGGGTGGGGTGGGCAGCTGGTTGTAGACCTTGGGCCAGGGCAGTGCCAAAGCCCTGGGGCCACCCCTAGACCCCAGCCAAGCATACAGGACACCCAGAGGCTGCTGGGTCTGCGCAGGTGGGCTCAGGGTTGTCGTACACAGGTGAGGCCAGGCACTGAGGGTCCCAGGGAAGACTGAGGCTCTGTCCTCAACTCTGGGTGGGAGGCAGAGCCCGACTGCTCACTCCAGGGCGGCCGTCACCGTGGGACCTGAGGACAGCCCAGCCTGGGCCTCATCCCTGCGGGCACGGCCCCAGAGACACATAGCCAAGCTCAAAGACCTTCCGTCTGGGGCCTGGAACTTGTCACCTGGAGTAAATCCTGTAATTACCTGGCCAGTAACATCTAACCTATTGCATTGTTTTTGCACATGTGTGAAAAGCACCCATTTGATAAACATAAACATTTCAAATAGGTCACAAATAAGCCTGCTAACCTGTTTCCTCTTTTTTTTTCCCTCTAATAACCTGGGTGCTTTGAAGTGTGGAATTTGGCTTGCACTGGCTTCTCCTGCACTGTGGGGTGGGGGGATGTCACCCTCTAGGGCTTTGTAAAAGCTCGGCCAGGTGTTGGACACTGGCCTTGGGCCTGGGGAGAAGGGCTAAGTGAGAAAACTGAGGCTCACGGGATTAGCAGTGGTCTAAGGTCACCTGGCAGTCAGTGACGGAGGAGCCAGGAGACCGAGCTGATCCCAGGCAGTGAGAAGTCAGCAGGAATAGCTGGGAAACTCCAACAACGAAGCTGTTCAGAGACCCTGCAGTGGCTTTGGCTTGGCTACAACGGGGGAGGTCTGAAGCAGGAGGAAAATGGGACATGAACATGGTCCCAGCGCAGGGCAGGCCACAGCTGGAAGGGCCACCTCCTCCTATTCAGGAAGGAGGAATCAAGGAGGCTGCGGTCAAGGGGGTAATAGTATACTTTTGGGCCCAAACAGTCCTGGGTTCAAATCCTAACTTAGCTACTTGCTAGCTGTGTAAACCTGGACAAGGGACTTAACCCGTGTGAGCCTCAGTTTCCTCCTCTGTAAAATGGGGATAAAAAGTGCCTACCTCCCAGGGCTGTGGTGAGGGCTCAATGAGATAATCCACTCAAAGGTCTAGCACAGTGGTGAGCTCATAGAAAGCGCTCCATCCATATCGTCCTGATTTTCTGCTGCCTTTCAGCTGTGCATGGTGACATCCCGAATGTTTGAGTCCCTCTGGATGGGGGACAGGGAAGAGACCCCAGAGCCCGCTCCCACCACAGTGCCCCAGAGCTGGTCAGCTGCCATCGCCTCGCCCACCAGCAGCAAGATTCAGCCACCATGCTACCCTCTCCTACTGACCACGAGCCGAAGAACACTGCCTGGGGCTTTGAGCTTTGTGGAAACAACCGACCAAACCAGCAGAAATCCACCTTAAGTCAATGTGGGCTCCCAAAGGGCTCAAGTTCAGGCTTACGGGTGGGGTGGGGTCGGGAGTGGGCATTCACACTGATAGTCCATCTCTCAGTGGTACCTGGACCACAAGCACAGCAAGCTCGTGGTTAGTTCAGGAATGTGGACTGGCCACGCCCCTGCCGTCAGCCCTGGACCCCCTATACGCTTGTTCTTACCACAGTGCAACACAATACATGTGTAATTGCACAAACATGTATGTATTTACATGCATGTGTTGGAATCGAATCGACGGCACTAGGGTTCTAGGTTTATGGTGTTTGTGTATCCGACTCCTCTACTAAGCTTTAAGCTGAGGACTGAGGTGGCACACTCCAGAGCCAATCGCAGACACCGACAGTAGGTATTCAGTAAGCAATGAATGGAAGTGATCTTGGGCAAGTCATTCCTTTCCCGGCTCAGTTTCCTCATCTTCAAACTGAGGGGCTCAGACCCAGTGGGTGATGCATTGAAGGGTTGCCCATATACTCCGCAAGCATCAGTGGTGCCCGGGTGGCGGCACAATCTGCTTACCACCAGCTTGCTCTTATCATGCCCCCCCCCCCATTTGGAATATTTTGTCTACCGTGTGTTAGCATAGTGGTTCTCAACCCTGGCTGGCTCTAATGCTCCTGGCTCAGGCACAGTGTCTGCTGGGTGGTGAGTCTTCCCGGGTGGCACGGGGTCGTTTTCTGACCCCGGGGGTTGTGGAGCCACAGGAAGGGGCTCTGGCCTGCATGGCCCCTTTTGCTTCAGAACTCTGTTTTGGTCTGGGCGCCCTCACCTCCTGCTGTTCTGTCTTTTTGTTCCAGAGTATGTCTGACTGTGGTGTGGGGGTCCAGAGGCCTTCCCTCAAGCACCCAGGCATATCTTCAGGAGCAGCTTGTTTCTGCTTTCCTGGAGGACATGGGCAAAGCTCTCGGAGGCTCTTGGACTGCCCAGTGCCTAGAAGATGCAAACAAACCCTGTCTGAACAGAAGTCTGTTTTACTTTCGGAAAGCTCAGTTGAAGCAGTCAGCTCAGGAGGATCGGGGACTGAATGCCACTAGAACCAATTGGACCAGCATGAGTGGGGGCAGGGGTCCCCCAGAGTGCAGTGTTAACCTCTCAGCAGCTTCCCTGGTGAGCTGGGTCAAATGCTTAACCCTCGTCCTCCCAGGAGAGCCGTCTGTGCCCCAGACTAATTCATTCTGCAGGATCCTGCAGGTAGCAGTGTCATCTGGCTTCCTAGGGGTAAAGTCAGACCTGCTGCCTCCCAGGGCTGAGTTGAAACCACCCTCTCCCTGTCCAAACCCAAACACTGCCGTGAAGATGACCCTATGGCCCAGGAAATGGCTCACCTGGGTCTGGTGACCTTGGCAGCTCTGCCTTCCGGCTCAGTTTTGCCCCACCATCCTCTTAGTGCCAACTACCTGGAGAAAGCAGGCGGTTGGGGTGGAGGTGAAGTGCTCAGTCTGGACCTCCTCCGACCTCTCCAATCTCTTCTCCATTTATGGTCCAGAATGAGTCTCTTAAGAGGTAAATCCGGGCATGTCCCTCCTCTGCTTAAACTCGCCAGTGCTGTCTCCAATCACACTCGATCTGTCCCCTCCGGCTTCGGCCTCTGACCTCATGTCCCGCCATCTTCCCCAGCCCACCCTCCAGCCACAATGACCTTACTTGAATACTTTTCGGAATGCCCTTCCTCTTATCTTTGTCCTTGCCGCCCAGATCTCAGCTCAGACGCCTCTCCTGCTACGAGGCCCTCCCTGACCACGGGATCTAAATAAAGTAAACGATGATCACTGTGGCAGGGCCTTGTCTTAATTGCCCCACACAGCACTTAGTACTTCTCAGCCTATTCTAGTATATTATCTTCCCTCCCTCCTCCTCCCAGAATGCACGCCCCCCCCCCGAGGGCAGGGGCCTCGGCTGCCTGGTTCCCTGCAGGACCTCCCGTGCTGGGTACACAGTTGTTGAATGAGAGGCTGAGTGGCTGTGAGTGGGGACGTAAACCGCTGCGTGGGTGCGCGCTCCAGGCCCGGGACCGCTCACGGCCGCGCGCGCGGGCTGGATCTCATTTCGGGTTCCGGGGAAGAGACGCCCCCCTTGGCCAGGCTAGCTGCACACGCGCCTCAGTGCGCTTCGGGGATGTGAAGATAATGAGCCATTACAGGCTGTGGGAGGGCCAGGTCCCCGCGAGGCTGCGGTGGAGAGGTGGTTTTGGGATCAGCTTAGCGCTCCTCGACCCCGGCGTTAAGGCCCCGGTGGGAGTCACCCTTCTCTGTGGTCTCCGGCTCGCGAGCCTCATATGGCCCGCGAGTCCTGGGCACGAGCGGCCGGGTGGGCGGGGGAGCGGGGTTGTGAGCGCCCGGAGCGGGGGCACTTTCCGGGGCCTCTCCCATCGGGACAGGGACTAGGGCAAGGCCGTGCTCCGGGTCTCGGCTGGCAGGTCCCGGCCCTCGCGGTGTTCAGACGCCGCAGCACAGTCCCGCGCACGGAGTGGACAAGCAGCCCGGCCGCGCGCTCCGGCGGGGACGGGGTGGAGGCGGTGACGGAGGAGACCGGGGGCAGGGAAGGGGACAAAGAGCGGCCTAGCCGCCGGGGAGGACGACCCCCATGTCAGAGTCCCATTGTTTGTCATATCTCATACCTCGCTGAACTCTGGTGCCCCCGGGAAGGGGAAGGGGACATTTCGCCCGGACCCTGGGTATTTGCTTATTGGGGCGGAGGCAAGAGGGTGCGCGGCCAGGGAGGGGGCTCGGCGCCCACTGCCGCGCGTTCCCTTTAAGGGCGGCCTTGCCCCACCTTTCCCATCGCCCCCTCCCCGCAGCCCTACCTGCATTTTAAAAGCACCCAGCAGCTCGGGGATTGGCCGCGACCGCGTCCTCCGGGCGCAGAAACTTGAACCGCCGGGGGGGTGGGGTTGGAAGCCCAGTGGGTGGACTGTACCATCTCCGCGGCTTCCCCCGCGCGCGCCCCGCCCCCCCACACACCCCCAGAGCGGCCCAATCCGACAGGTAGCGGGGCGGGACCAGGGCGCGAACGCGCCTCTGGCCGGGCGCCGGCCGGGCGGGCGCACTGCGCGGGGGGACGGTGGGGGCCGACGCTCGGCCCGCCCCTGGCTTCCCTGGAGGCGGGGCCGGTTGGGCGCCCCGCCCCTCCCCGCCCGGAGTGGGCGGGGCGCTCGGGCTCCGGGAGCTGGGCCGGGGGCGGGCCTCGGCTGCTTCGCTCGATCGGGAGGGTGCCCGGCTCGGCAGCGGACGCTCAGCCACCACGCTCTCGGAAGCCCCGGCGCGCGGGCTCCAGCGGCCCGGGCGGCGCTGCGTGAGGGCGCAAGGCGGCGCGGGGCGGGCCTCACACGACCCCCGCCCGCCCCCGGCCCGCGCGACCGGGCCCAGCGCAGCTTCGGCGCGGGGAGCGGCGCCCGGCGAGGCCGGCGGCCGCGGGCGGACGATGCCGCGGTGACGGCCCCGCCATGGCCAAGCCCCCGGCGGCGGCGGCGACGGCGGCCGAGGAGCTGAGCCAGGTGCCGGACGAGGAGCTGCTGCGCTGGAGCAAGGAGGAGCTGGCGCGGCGGCTGCGGCGCGCCGAGGGCGAGAAGGTGGGCCTCATGCTGGAGCACGGCGGCCTGATGCGCGACGTGAACCGGCGGCTGCAGCAACACCTGCTGGAGATCCGCGGCCTCAAGGACGTGAACCAGCGGCTGCAGGACGACAACCAGGAGCTGCGCGAGCTCTGCTGCTTCCTCGACGACGACCGGCAGAAGGGGCGCAAGCTGGCGCGCGAGTGGCAGCGCTTCGGGCGCCACGCGGCCGGCGCCGTGTGGCACGAGGTGGCCCGCTCGCAGCAGAAGCTGCGCGAGCTCGAGGCGCGCCAGGAGGCCCTGCTGCGCGAGAACCTGGAGCTCAAGGAGCTGCTGCTGCTGGTGGACGAGGAGCGCGCGGCTCTGGCGGCCGGCGCTGGCGGCGGCGGCGCGGGCTCCCGCAGCTCTATCGACAGCCAGGCCAGTCTGAGCGGGCCGCTCGCCGGCGGCACTGCGGGCGCGGGGGCCCGCGACGTGGGCGACGGCAGCAGCACGTCGAGCGCCGGCAGCGGCGGCAGCCCAGACCACCACCACCACGCGCCGCCGCCGCTGCTGCCTCCGGGGCCACACAAGGCCCCCGACGGCCAGGCGGGAGCCACGCGCAGGTCCCTGGACGACCTGTCCGCGCCGCTGCACCACCGCAGCATCCCCAACGGTCTGCACGGTAAGGACAGCGGGGCAGGGCCACGCGGGTCCCCCGGGCTGGGGCTGGGGCCTCCAGCCGCCGCGCCCATGCCGAGGGGCAACCGTTACTCCAGGTCTGGGCGGTGAGAGGAGGTAGCCTCGGACCTCTCCTCAGCTGGCATAGGACCCGGGCAGGTGGGATCCGCCCCCACCCGCAGGGAGGCTCTGGGTGGTGGGTGGTGACCGGGTCAAGTGAAAGGGAGTGTCCATCCACGCAGCTCAGAACCCGCAGCCGGGACCCACTAGACCCCAGCAAAGTTCGGGTCCTGCGGAGTTGGCAGTTGGTTAGCGTCGGGCACTGCGGGATGGGCGGGGGCGCCTCTTCTCCGCGGGTCTTCCTCGGGATCCCTGCCGCCACTGGGAAGTTCTAAGGCTTGGAGGTAGCCGGACTGGAGGATCCAGGACTCTCCGCCTGGTTCACTGCAAGCCCTGCACTTCCCAGGTTCAGGATGTTCCTGAATGGAGGCTCTAAGACTCACATGTCCCCTTTTTCCCTCCTAGTGCCTCAGTTTCTTTATCTGTACAGTGGAGATGGTGATCCCAGGGCTTAGGGTGGAGTTTGTAAACTGTTGAGCACCGTTCAGGAAGTGCCATGGCCATCTGTGGCCAGGGTGTGGGCTGGAGGACCTTTGGCCTCAGGAAGGCTCAGCTACTGTCCTCCACACCTGTGTGCACACACACGTGCCCAGTGCAGAGGGTGCCCCAAGCCTGGATCTGGATCCGAGCAGCCTGCACCTTCTTCCCCGGGCTGGGCAGTGGCTGTCCTGCAGCTTCTCTGCCTGCCCGCCGGCTGCTGCCTGGCACCCCTCCTGCCGGTGTGTGTGTGAGGGGCCCTCCCTGTTCTTCCACATTTTTGGTGGCTTGGCTTCCAGTTCTGGTGGTGGTCCTCACTGCTGCCTAAACTATGTGCCTGAAGGTGGAGATTAAACAGCCTTTTCTGGTTTTCTTTCAGGGCGTTCCTAGTTGGGAAAAAAATGTATCTAGGCCTTGCATGACTGCTCTTCCCTGAAGTGGCATCCTGGGTGGAAGAGGGATGCTTTCTCTTTGGTTTGGTGGCCAAGTGTTGGTGGGAGCTGTGCCCATGGGGGTGGGTAGGATGCAGCATAGTTTTTCCTTTATTTACTATCCTGGGCCTGTGAGTTGAGGGCAGGACTGGGTTTGGAAGGATATTCTGTTACTGATTTACAACTCTGGTTTCTCTTTGTAACTCTGTACCCTCAGTGCTCCCCACCAGGCTCCTTAAGGCCAGTGGGAGTTGCTCAAAGTTGGATGGTTTCATTTGTTGGGGAATGCGCCCTGCTGTTTAGTGAGGAGTTGCAGCCCCAGCCTCTCTGGTCTCATCTTCCTGGGGTCTTGGGGGGCTCAATTTTCTGGGCCTCAGTTTCTCCAAGGGCAGTTTGAAAGAGGGGAGTGCTACAGTCCTATGGCTGGGAAATGGAATGCTAGGTTTCTGGTTTTGAGCTGCGTCAGCGCTGACGCTTGGCCAGGGTGACTCTCTGCAGGGGGCGGAAGTGCTTGGGTGTCGTAGTGTGTTTGCAGGACCGGTGCTGTCAGTGTTTGGACAAGGAGACGTGGACGAGTGTCTGGCTCAGTGTTTCTGTTGCAGCAGTGAGTAATGAATGTATGAACAGAGGGCTGGGCGGGAGCTGGGGTTTTCCACCCCACTGGTGGGTGGGTGGGGAGTTGAGGTATACGGTTTCCCGTGGAATTCATACACCCGTAAGTCCCAGGGATACTCAGAGCTGGACTACCACAGATTTTGTGGCAACAAAGCTTTGTTGGGTGATGAAATGAAAATCTAGCGTTATTATCACAATGTTCAGTTACTGGCAGGACTGCTCTTGTTTAGTTTTGTCTGTCAAAGTCATGTGTGGCCTTGAGATGTCTTCCCAACCAGTGAACAGGATGGCCGGGAACAAGTAAAGGCCCTCCTTTTAGAATCTGGGCTTTTCTGCCCTGGGACCCGTAGTTGGGGGCTGTGTGAGACCCGTCTTGACATAAGAAGAGACAGGGAGCCTCAGGGTGGTGGCAAAAGTGGAGTCAGGCACTGGACTTGTGCTGCGGACTTGGTCTCAGTTCATCCTCACAGAACCCCTGGAAGCAATGTTATCCCCATTTTACAGGCAAGCAAGTGGAGGCTCAGAGCGGTTCAGAGAGTTGCCCAGGAAGACAGCTAGGATAGGAAGTGTCTGTCCTGGGCGAGGTCACCACTGCTGTCATCTTACTGCTCAGGCCACGTGCTGGCTGGCATCCGTGACTTGTTGTCATTTTTGTTGTAACTATTAATGAGCAGACGCTGATGACTCCCTCTTCCTGGGTCCTGACCCAGGTTTGCCCTCGTTCTCTGATCCTGGCAGGTGTCATTTCCTTATCTGTGAACCAGGGAGTGGATGGTTTGATAACCCCATTACCCAGAAGGGTCGACGGGCTTGGGTTTGAATCTCGGCTGCCCCACTTATCAAGGGCAAGTTACGTAACCTCGCCGAGCCCCTCTCTGTGCCTCTTCTGTAAAGTGGGGTGAAGTCCCAGGTGCTACCTTCATCCCCACGAAGCCACGTGCACAGGACCACACACAGTAGGTCTCAGAGATGTTAGAATCTGGTTCGTGACTCTTTCTCCCAGGCTTCTGCTGACCCCTGCGGGCTTGCCCAACAAACTTCGATTTCTTTTCAAAACTCTGCTTGCTGCCTAAGAGACAGCTCACCTGGATGTTCACAGCCAAGCGCCTGGCTGCACCTATTGTGGAGCCGGGCAGAGGGGCAGCCTGTGGCTCTCCCTGGGGAGAAGAGTGACACCCGATGGAAGATGGCTGTGCTGGGCAGTGGCCCCTCAGTGTTCCGGGCAGGCCTGGTGGGGCCTGTGCGTGCATATGCAAGTGACAGGGGTCTGCTTGGCTGGCAGCAGAGGTGTGTGTGTGTGTGGGGGGGAACCTCCTGGCTTTAATCACATGTGGCCCATTGAGGCCCGAGCCCCAGGCACCAGAAAGTCAGATTTTCACTCTTCAACTCATAAAATTTTCAAGCAAAATAATTTGCAGGTGTTTCTCCTCTCAATACCACCTGCCACCTAGCCTCTCCCCCAGTACTACCTCCCTCTCCCCACACTCTCTGTCCCCCCACCCCCCACCCTATGGCCCACTCCCTTTAGCTAAACTAGAGAAACTGGACCTCCAGCAATCCTAGGAATGGGCCCTATTTACTTTTAGAAGTTTGAATTAAAATTTTGAGCTTCTCAAATCTAGACAGGTTTATCCTCCTGCTTGTGTTTTTGTTGGTTTAAAAGGGAGGCTGGAGCAGGAGTGGTCTGGGCCCTTTTTAAAAAGACAGAGTGCCAGCCCTGAATAGGCCTTTTATGTCTGGCCCTCACTCAGCACGCTGGGCATGACAGGCTAATAGGGCCGCTTTTCCAAAACCTAGCCAGGCGGGAGCAAAGGTCAGTGAAAAGGATGGGGCGGGCTAGATAAGCCTTTCCCCCTCTCCAACCTGACCGTGTTGGGATCCATCAACGGCATTGGGTGCTGGGCCTGTAAACTAGGGCAGGGCCTGAGTGTGTGTAGCACCCCACAGTTTACCACACAATGTGCCCAGCAGCCCACGGTTTACCAAGGAGTGTGCCCAGCACCCCACAGCTTACCACACAGTACACCCAGCAGCCCACGGTTTACCACAAAGATCCTCCCTGTTCCAACCCCATTTGGTTCCGTGCTTCCACACAGCTCCAGGAGGGAGGCCTCCACACCACCATATTGTAGACAGGGAAACTGAGGCTTGGAGGGGTGTAGTGACTTGCTCCCAGTTCCATGGGGCCAGTCAGGGTCCCGGGATTATCTTGGGGCTCCTGTGTCAGAGTTTGGAGCCTACTGCCCTGTGCCTGCTGCCACCTGTGGTGGGGACAGAGGCTCTGTCTGACCCTGAAGGACTCCTGCAGGGGTGGTTAGTTGCAGGGGGCGGCACCAGCCAGGCCTTGGAGATGGTTAAGTGTGGATGACATGGGGCGGGTGGGGGGAGGGAGTGTCAGGGGTGGGGACCTGTGTGGCAAAGGTGTGGCACCTCTTCTCAGGAAGTTGACCGTGAGGGCAGTTCTGCCCTCCTGTCTCGTGAGAAGCAGCTCGTCTCAAGGGGATCTGTGAAATGGGGAGTGTAGGCGTGGCACATGCCGTCACCCACTGGAGGGCTGCCTTCCTGTCTTCCTCCTCATCCTTCACTTCTTTGTACCAGGCTGGCTTTCCCCGCTTAGGTGGCCCCACAGACCCCTCACCAGGTCTGGACTCTGAGCTCCTAGGACACAAATCAGTCTGGTAGCGTCCAGCGTGATTAGGAAGAGATCCGCTATTGCTCGTGATCAGTGTTTCCCATCTGTCGGGGTTTTCCACAACTCTTGCCTCCTTCGCCCTCACAGAGCACAGACAGCCTGGGACCTCAGACCTTCTTAACCTCATGCCTCCATTTTCTCATCTGCACAGCGGGAAAATGTTACCAATCTTTGGGCTGAGGGAAGAAGGACCGTAATGGTATATGACCAATGGTGTGTGTGAATTGTTAGGGGAGCTGTTACCAGACCCACTAGCCCGTTACTGACTGGAGCCCTGAGCGCTGTGTGCTTAGGGATAGTATAGCCTGCAAGGTAGGGTGGATCTTGACCTTACCACCTGCTGTCTGACCTCGGCAGCTTACTGGACCTCTGAGCCTCAGTTTCCTCATCTGTGCCATGAGGATAATGATACCCCTGTCCTAGAGCTGCGAGGTAAAGGATGGCTTCAGTGACCCCCCCCGCCCCGTGACTGGACTTCTGTAGTTGTTTCCTGCAGTGATGGTGAGACCCTCTCTTGGGGTGGAGACCCTGACACGCTGTGAGCCGTATTTGGGTCTCCGTAAACGGGTCCTTGTTTACTTGAATGGAAGGCAGATGGCTTCCAGGCAGCGGTAACCAGCATGACTAAGGTCTGGAGGTGGGGCCTGGAGCCCAGGTCTCTATTGGAAGCCCAGGACTACCAAGGTGTTCTCACGATGCATAGGGAAATAAGACCAAGAAGATGGAGCCACAGCCTGGGCCACTTCTGAGGAGGCTGTTGGGAGGTGCGGGGGCTGGAAACCTTGTCATGGCCACAGTGGTTGAAAGAAAGAACAAGAATGGTGAGCCAGGAGAAGACAAGCCGGGGGCCCTGGGAGCCACGGCTGGGCTCAGGGGGAGCTGTCAGCCTGTGCCCATGTAGCCCCCACATTCAAGTCTCAAGAAAAAGAAAAAACAAAACCCAACCCCCTTGCTGTTGAGTCAATTCTGACTCATATTGACCCTATAGGACAGAGTAGAACTGCCCCACAGGGTTTCTGAGGAGTGGCTGGTGGATTCGAACTGCTGACTTTTTGATTAGCAGCTGAGCTCTTAACCACTGCACCACTAGGACTCAAAAAAAAAAAAAAGAAACCAAACCCATTGCCATCAAGTTGATTCTGACTCATAACGACTCTATGGGACAGAGTTGAACTGCCCCATAGAATTTCCAAGGAGCACCTGGTGGATTTGAACTGCCGACCCTTTGGTTAGCAGCTATAGCACTTGACCACTCTGCCATCAGGGTTTCCCACTACGGCTCAATGAAGTGTAAATGCCCCCAGAGGTGGGGAGCTCCCCGCTGGGGAAGGTGTGCAAGCACCTGTCTGATTCAGGTGACCCTCCCTGAATCAGCTGGGTCTGGAGCTTGCGAGACCCCGCACAGTTGTGGGGGTCTTTGTGCAATTGGAGAATTGTCAGGCCAGTGGATCCTGAAAGGGGCTGGGTCTTAGCGGGGTAGCTGGGAAAGGTGATCTGCCCTTCACGTGGGAAGGAGATGTTAACCCAAAACCCGCTGCCGTCGAGTCGATTCTGACTCATGGCAACCCTATAGGACAGAGTAGAACTGCCCCATAGAGTTTCCAAGGAGCAGCTGGCTGGTGGATTCGAACTGCTGACCTTTTGGTTAGCAGCTGAGCACTTAACCACTGCACCACCAGGGCTCTGAGGAGATGTCAGTGGACGTTTATTGAGTGTTTACCACGTCTGTGTTCTGAGTCGGGTGGTGGTGGTTCAGAGCATTACCTGGCGCATGGTGCAAGCTGGGGTGGAAGGGGGAGGAGGCATGGAGCCCTGGGGCAGTAGTGATGGTGGCCACAGGAGAGACGCTTCTCTGTGGGTTCTCAGACCTGGCAGGTATGCTCGAAAGCCCTTCTCCTTCCTGCCTCCTTGGGACCTTTGACTTCTAGGGTTAGACAGTCCTGAGCCATGGGGGGGGTGACTCAGGTGGGGCAGTACCTCTGGGGAGATGGTGTTGGCTGCTGCATGTGGCTGAGGCCCTCTGTCCATCTGTGTCCCCAGGCCTCACTCTGTGGCCACTCGCAGAGTAGTCAGGGGGTGTGGATCGGCTCGGCTGCTCTGCCCACACGTACAACCAGCATGGCCAGCCTGGGGTGGCTGGGATCGCTGCCAGGACAGCTCTGGCAACTTCGGAGCTGAGATGTAGGTAATTTCCATCTCCCTGGTGTGTGATGACAAGGGGACCCCAGTTGCTTGGGGATGAGGAGCATGCTTGTGTAACAAAAAATACCCCATGTGGGTGGCTTTAAAGAACAGGGATTTATTTTCTCACAGTTCTGGAAGCTAAAAGTCCAAGTCAGGGTCTCCACTGGGTCAGTTCCTTTTGCGGACCTCTCTCCTAGTTTCTGGAGTTTGCTGGCTATCCTTGTAGACAGGTTCTCAGATGGCATCTGTCTTCCTGTGTGCGTCTGTGTCCTTTCTGCTCTTTATAAGACCCTACTCAGAAGGGTTAGGCTCAGGACCCACTTGGGGTGGTGCAAACAGTTAATGTGCTGAGCTGCTATCTGAAAAGGTGGCAGTTCGAGTCTACCCACAGGCACCTCGGAAGAAAAGCCTGGTGATCTACTTCTGAAAACTCAGCCTTTGAAAACCGTATGAAGCGTAGTTCTACTCTGACACGCTGTGGGTCATCCAGAAGTCAAAGTCAACTTGACGCCAACTGGTTTTCTACTCTGGTGTGACCTCATGAACTTAACAAAAGAAAACCTGTATTTCCCAGCAGGGTCATATTTATAGGTACAGGGGTTAGGACTTCAACACATATTTTGGGGGACACAATTCAACCCTTTACAGCACTCGTCTGCTAAAGGGGCGTGATGCTCCTGTAGCTGTAGAAGATCAGGAGTGGTCCCCTCCCTTAAACAAGCACCCCGAGCAGCCACTGCCACTTGTCCCTACTCCCGCAGGCCCACTGGGGGTGGAGGGGTGGGGTTGGTGGGCAGAGCTGGAGCTGGGTGGCAAGGTAGTAGATGCTCATACTTGAACACATCGCTGTGGACTGCCAGTTCTCTGGGGAGCAGAAAGATCAGGGGTTTCACGGATTCACCTGTGAACATCCTTAGTTTACCCTGTAAGAAAACCACTCATTGCTGTTGAAAGAACTGCCCTGTAGGGTTTCCAAGGAGCGGCTGGTGGATTTGAACTGCCGACCTTTTGGTTAGCATCCATAGCTCACTGTAGTCTTAACCACTGCGCCACCAGGGCTCCTTACCCTGTATAGGATGCATAAGGATGGAGCGGAGGGCTTGTTTTTTGAAAGGGGAGGCGGGAAGCCCCAGACGTGTGTGAGGGTCTGTCTCCTTCCTCCCTCCTGCTTCCCGCAGCCAGGCCTTCCACCAGTCACTTCCTCACGTCAAGGATGGGCTTTGCCCTTCCCCATTGTAACGATTCCTAAATTGGGGGTGTCTCAGGATCAACGTTTGCATGTACTGTGGGGCTTCCCTCCCCCTGAGTCCCTGCCTGCCTGGACCTGGAGGGGCTGGGAGGAGGCCTAAACAGGAAGGAGACCCGCTCCACATGGCCCCCTGTCATCACTGTCCATCTGTGAGTGTGTGGGGCTGGGGTCCTGGTCCTCTTGGTGCAGGTGGTAGGTCCTAGGATTGTTTTTTGGGTGGAACCCGGCATGTGCCTGCCTGCACTGAGAGCTTCCCTAGCACGACTGGGGTCCCCATTTGGGTTGAGAACAGGCTCAGCAGAGGAGCAGGTCACATGGGGATGGGGGCAGGGCTGGGAACAGGGACATGAGGTAGAGGCCAGGATTTGGCCTGGTCTGTTGGGCTTGTCTGCATGTGCCTGGGTCACCCTGCTCCCTGCATGGCTGTTAACAGCGCCTCTTTTGTGCTCAGCAGTGCCTTGGTTGATTCAACCTCTTCAGGTGAGCTGGGAGCTCAGACAAGGGGGCGGGGAGCTGGGAAGAGCCCTGAAGGTGGGTTAAGAAAAGCAGAGCAGAGCAAGTGAAGAGCACCGTGTGGCAGAACCAACAGCTGGGTCAAAGGCCCGCAGTTGGCAGTTACCTGCATAGCCAGGGTATTTGGGTGACGCTGAGGGCTGTAGCGTGGGTGAGGCTGGGCAGGCAGTTGGGGTCTGTGAAACCCTACAGGGCAGTTCTTAGTACCTGTTTCTCCCCCCTGAGCCCCTGGGTTGGGCTTTCCCAAAGACTGTGGGTAAGTTGGACTCCAGCCTTTTCTGATGGAGTTTTCCAAGGGGACCCAAAGTTACTGCTAGGGATCCACTTGGAAACCTAACCTCACGTAGTCTGTCTCCCCCTTTTCCCTGCTCCCCACTTGATAGTTATACGGAAGAGCCACCTGCTGGGTCTCGGAGTGGCCCATCAGCTGACCTATCCCCTCAACTCGGGGCACAGTTGTATCCACCCATTGCTGTTCGGCAGTTTGTACAGCACACACAGAACCCTGTCTTCAGCCCGGTCTCGATGTGACCAGGTGCAAGTTCCTCCCTCTCTGGACCCTCATTTTCCCATCTGTAAAATGGCTGCTCTATATTCTCTGTCCTTTGGATTCAAGGCCCTGTGATGGACAGAGCAGCAATGAAAGGACCTCCTTCTCTGCTATCCTGCCCTTCATCGGTCACGGTTTTGGTCCTGTGGGCTGGCTCTGTTTTCTGTATTCCTGGGGGGTTCCCTCACACATACCCCAGCAGCCCCAGTTTTGTCTCTTGGCTGATGGTTCACCCTCAGCTTTGGATGGATAACATCTCAGGGTGGGCAGCTGCCTGTGACCACAGGGCCCTTTGAAGGTGGTCCACTGGCTGGGGTGAGACGCCTGCCCGGGCCAGCCTCTCTCCTCTTGGCCATGTCTATAGCCCCGATGGAATCACCTCCCACCTCTATCTGATTGTCTCTGCTTAAAGGACTAGTTAGGGTAGCAGGCTGGGCACCAGAGGAGAGGAGAATGATGGGCTCCAATTCCCCAGGGTAGGGTTTGCTGGGGATGAGGCTGCTGGTTGACCTGGGGTCCTTTGGTCCACTGTCCTGTCTCTCTGCAGCTCATAACTTTCTTGAGGGCAGGACCCTGTCTTCCTGGCATGTAGTAGGTGCTCAGTAAATGTTGGGGTGAGGACAGGGCGCTTATCCCTCTTGTTTTTTTTAAACCCAACCACTTTGACCACTCACCTTTCCATTTTCTTTTGCTACACTTGGTACTACGTGGCCTCAGCTCCTTCCAGAAAAATCACCTCTCCCCCACAGAGTGGGATTTGACATGCCACCCTCCCTGCTTCCCCCTGTTATTGTTGTGAGCTGCTGCCGAGTGACCCTGTGGGAATCGGAATGTCGCCTGGTCCCGCACCATCCGCATGATTGGTTGGGCATCAGACCATTGCGATCCACAGGGTTTTCATTGGCTGATTTTCTGAAGTAGATCTCCAGGCCTTTCTTCCCGGTCTGTCTTAGTCTGGAAGCTCCACTGAAACCTGTTCAGCGTCATAGCAACACGCAAGCCTCCATGGACAGATGGGTGGTAGCTGCATATGAGGTGCACTGGCCAGAAATTGAACTGGGATGGGTCTTGCGCATGGAAGGGGAGAATTCTACCCCTGAACCAACACTGCCTCATTCCCCGTAGTAATTACTAAAAATCCACATTTGCAGCTATCGGTGGTCCCTAACCATGCCAGTGTATCTGCTATTCACCTGGGAGCTTTGAAACCCCAATACCGCCTGCCCCAGAGATGCTTCCCTGGGTCCTGGGTGACTTCATGGTGGAGAAAGCTCCCTGGGGCCCTGCCGGACAGCTGGAGTGGGAGCCACCACAGGAGTCCCGGGGAGGGGAGCAGCCTCCGGACGCTCTGGGGCTGCCACGCTTGAGGTCAGCACGACGGAGAAGAGGGCCAACAGGCCAGCTTCGGATGGGACCACTGCCAGCCACTGGGCATCACAGAGCCTGGGGGGTGCTGGGTGTCAGTTCACATTAGCAGTGAGGGAGAAACGGCCGCGGTGCTGCCTTCTTGCTGACCTTTGCAGCAGGGACACTGGGGAGGGCGAGGGCTGCTGGGAAGTGTGGAAAGCAGGCTTCAAGTCCTCACCGTGCCTTTGCATGGGGCATAGCCAGCTTGCCCCCCACCTCTTTCCCACCCTCAGAGAGTGAATGACTGCCAGGACCTCGTGGAGGAGATCCTTGTCCCCACTACCCCTACCGTGAAGGGCTGGGCTGCCCCAGATTGGGGAGGACCTGTGTATTCAAGGGGACAGATGCAGGCAGGGCCGTGGCACTGAGGCGGCAGCCACGGAGAAGAGCCGACCCACTTCCAAAAATAGACGGTATACTGTCAGGGGAAGCATCTCTTTGTCTCCCCGAAGCTGTCTTTCCGCCCGCTCTGGGCTGTAAGGCAAGAAGGGGGTGCGCTGTTGTCCGGGAGCCAGCAGCTCCATGGCCTCTGCTCCCCACCTGGCCACAAGACCCCATTGTGCGCGGCCCAGACTCCTGCCTGTCCCCGAGCGCCACACGGGCGCCTCTTCCTAATGAGCTATGCTGGGAGCAGCCCTTGATGGCGGGTTCTGGCCTTACTGGCCTGGCCAAGGCTCTCAGAAGCCTCCAAGGCCCGGCTGGCAGACATCTCTGGGGAGCCCTGGCACAACGGGAGCCGCCCCTCCCTACCATTCTCGTCTTTTTGTGTTTCTCATTTTTTTCCAGAATGTGCACACACCACTCGTGTACTGGGGTAGGAAATGAAAAGACGAGTTTCTCGTTCTTCCTCCTCCCACTGCCCTGCTGGCCCTTCTGCCCCCCAGCCTGGCCTGGCCAGACCCCCACCTCTGTTCCAGCCCCTCCCCTGGGGCCGCCCTCTACCATCGTCTCTTTTCTCTAGTTCTCCTCCGTCTCTCCTGGCTCCTTCCTCTGCAAATAGTCTCAAGTTTGCTAGCCCTGATGGTGCAGCGGTTAAGAGCTAATCCACCAGCCACTCCTTGGAGACTCTATGGGGCAGTTCTGCTCTGCCCCGTAAGGTCGCTATGAGTAGGAATCGATTCACCGGCAATGGGGTTTTACTAGTCCAAAGAGAGAAAACAAAATCCCTCTCTTCTGTTGTCCCCCGTACATTCTGTTCCTCCTTTCACCACCGAGCTTCTCCAAGGAACACTCCAGGCTGAGTCCACCACCTTCCCCACGGTGCCCATTGGCCTGGGCTGTCCCAGCCCCTGAGGAAGGTGGCTCTGGCTTGGACCAGTGGCCTCTTCTTGTCTTGACTTCTCCATGGCATTTGATGTCCACTCTGGGTACCTCCTACCCCCTGACTGCAACTTCCAGCTCCTTCTCTATCCACTTCCTGCCGAGGCCAGAAACATTACCCCTGTGCTGACAAGCCCCAGGTCCCTCTCTGTGACCGCTTGCTCCTGATCTTGGCTTGCAGCTTCCTACCATGACGTCCTGTTGACGCTGAGCCTAGCTGGGTTTGGGCCCCTGCCTCTGCCCTCTGGCCTCCTGTGCTCTCCCTCTGACTGGTGCCCTCCCCCTCCTGGCTGCACTGTGCCCTGGCTCCAGCCCTGAGCTGTCCTGTTTAAATTTAATTCATTTGAAATTAAATCGCATGAGAAGTTTCAGCTCCTCGGTCACCACACCGGCCACCTCTCAGGTGCTCCATACCTTGTGAACAGTGCGGATAAAAAACTCTCCCATCGTTGCGGAAGGTTCTGTTGGATCATTCGTCATTGGCCCTGTGACTCCCACCTGTCCATGGAAGGAAGCTTCCCCACCTGACATCCGGGATCCTGCCCCTCCCCACCGGCCTGGGCCACGTCCCCACCTTGACCTTAGGTCTGGCCCCAGGACTTGCTTGCCTTGGAGACGCACAGCCGCCCTTGACTCTCTCTGCACCTTCTCAAATTCCATCCCTACTTTGAGGCAGAGGCCAGCCCTTGAGGGGGACAGTCAACAGGATGTGTGGCCCGTGGCCCTTGGCCCCCAGTTGTGTGTGAGAGCCCCAGTGGTCCTTAGTTCATCTCGGGTGGATGGCCTGTGTGTGGGCACCATTTTTGCCCACCTATGGGAGGTGCCAGGGCCTGAACTGCGGTGTGGGCTCCTGTAGATGTGCAGAGACCAAGGCCATGTGAGCAGCGGGGCACATGGCTCCAGGACCACGCAGCTCTGGGGCCTCCCACGCAGAGCCCAGCCCGCTGGTGCCCAGCTGCCACCTCCTTGTCCTCTGAATGAGGCCGAGAAGCCTGCAGATCTGAGAACAGTGGCTTTTTAAGAAATATGTGGGTACGTGGTGGGAGAGTGGCCTTAAGGCCAGCCTGGCACCCTTCCTCCTCTCCTGGGTTGGTGCGGATGAGGTGACATTTCCGCCCTGACTGTGCCATTATAGGCGTTGAACGTGTTTCCTTTTGAAGCGGCCTGTGCTGTATTCTCCATGCCAGCCTTCACTGCTCTGGGGTCAAATGAGCTGCTCGGTCCAGCTGTGGGCCATTACTCTAGCTGGTCCCTGGGGCGGGGGTGCTGGCCGGGAGAATGAGGCCATTACGCACCACACCTGGGGCCCTGAGCCTGGGCTGCCCCCCTCCACTACTGCTCATTGCAACTGACTTATTGCAATCCCTCTGCTCCCCTGCGTCCCAGCATGCTGTGCCCCTGCCTGCTGAGCCGGCACCTGAGGGGTGATCAGGATGATGGGGTGTGATCCCAGCGGGGGATCATGGAGTAAGAACTGGACCTTGTGTCAGACAGTGGTGGGCTCCCCTCCTGTTTCCCGCCCCGCCCCCTGCGAGGCTCTGGGCTTGGTGCCTGCTTTATCCCTGAGGAGGATACTTCACTAACTTGAGGTTTGGGCGTCAAACAAAAGCCCCCATGAACTCTCTCTGGCGATGTGATGATGGGTTTGATGGTGGTGGGAGCCATGTCGTCAATGGCCTTGGAGGCTCCCAGCAGCCCCTAAGGCTGTTGTGCCCTCCAACCCTCCTGCACCCCTGGCCAAGGGGTTCCTGTGGGGCTGCCACCAACCCTGTCCCCTGCCCCCACCCCTGCTCTGTAGCCTTTGCCCATTGAAATTCCTCCCACTGACGGGATTGGATGGAGCAACTCCAGAGGGCAGTCAGAGGCCTTTCAGGGTCTCCCTTGCTCTGTGTTCCCACCCTGGTCTTGGGGGCCGGTGGAGGGTGGTCCTGGAGCCTGGCGCTGCTTTGATCTGGCCTCAACCCGTAGATCTTTTAACTGCCTTTGCCCTGAGTTAGAAGCCCGTCTTTGGTTATAGGCAACATGATCTGCTCCAAGGTGTCTGGAGCTGAAAAGTTGTGAGAAACCCTGCATGAAAAGACCCCTTGTTTTCGGTGCAGCCCAAACTCTGAGCAGGAGGGAGGCGAGGGGGCGCGGCCTTCCCTGGGGTCTGCCCTCCTGCCATCCTCTAGTGCCCTGTGGGTAGGTCCCAGGGTCTCTCGGGACCCCTGTAGTGCAGGCAGCATCCCTGGGGGCTCCTGGCTTGGTGCTTCTATTTTGGGGTCAGGGCTGGCGCTCAGGGAACCATTGTGCACTCAAGCTTTTAGCCTGAGATGCAGCCCAGACCATTTGTCCGTGGCCCGGGAAAGATGAGGAACCACAATCGGGGATTCGTGAAGCTCCTGCCTGAAGCCTTTGAAAAATAAAAAATAAACCAAATACTTGCTCAGAATCCAAGGACAGAAGGGCATAACGAGGGGCCAGCTCTCCTGGGCGTCTGATAGTCCTGGCTGCACCTGTTGGGCCGAAGCTGTGTGCTCACTCTGCCCCATCCCCTGTCGTCAGAGGCCACCCTGCTGACACTGCTTGCACCCCTCTCCTAAGTGTTTGTGATTTACATGAGCATCATAGCCTTGGGTAGTGCAGTGGTAGCTCAGTGGTAGAATTCTTGCCTTCCATGCTGGAGACCCAGGTTCGATTCCAGCCAGTGCACCTCGTGTACAGGCTGTTAATGGAGGCCGTGTGTTGCTGTGATGCTGGACAGATTCTAGCAGAGGTTCCAGACTAAAATGGACTAGGAAGAAAGGCCTGGCCATCTACTTCCAGAAATTAGCCAGTGAAAACCCTACGGATTACAATAGTCCAGTCTGCAACTGAACATGGAAATGGTGCAGGACCAGGCAGTGTTTTGTCCATTGTGCATGGGGTCACCATGGGTCACCAAGGCGTTCCCTGGTTGTCGGCCCACTTTCCCCCTCCAACTGAGCCAGCGCTCCTGGGATTTTCTGGGAAATTTCCTGCTGCTTTGGGCTGTAAGGACTCGAGGTGGCCCCATTTGTAACCTGGGGCCTTACCTTCCAGGTGCTGGTCTGAGTGGGGTGATCACCTGATGCAGGACCAAGCAGCGGTAGCCAGGAAGCTCATTCATTACCTCCACACCGAGCACCCGTCTCCCAGCACCCTTGGGGGCCCCATGTGCCAGCTCTTAACTCCCCCGCTGCAGGGGCACAGCAGCTGCCAGCAGGAGCAGAATGAAAATGGGAACCCCAGCCCCTTAGTCTTGCAGACCAGCCTCTGGTGACTCTTGAATATCCCCTTTTTCTCTGGCTCAGTACCCGTGCTGAGGGCGTCATTTGTCTTAACCAAAATGGCAGATTAGGGGCTAGGGGGTAGGGGTTGCAGGGGCAAAGGGAAGGTGGCTCGGACCCTGGACTGGCAGGGGCCCTGGAAGGTGTTGCTTGACCCAGGCTGGCTGGTGTCTTCGGAGTCCTGGATGCAGTGGAGAAGGCACACGTTTTGGGGGTGAGCCCCTGAGCCCCACATTACTGCTGCTCTGGGCTTTAAGGGCCCGTGGTGTCCTTGGGGGCACCTGGCCCCACTCTGAGCCTTGCGCAATAAAATGGGGATTGCTGGCGAAGTAAAATGGGGATTGCTGGCACCCTTCCTGCCCTCGGCTCTGGTAGCTCAGACAGGGGGATGCTCCCGTGTGGGAATGATGAGTTGGTACCTGGAAGTGGTGCCTCCTTAATGAGCTTTCTTTCCGAAAACGCGTCCATTTATCACTCAAGATCCCAGTGTGGATGTGCAGGTGGGTGGGGCTGTGCATTCCCATCCAACGGGGAGGGGGACACAGGGCCCCCTAGCCCATGGAATTTCACCCATACTCCTATGTGTCCCCCGCTGTAGAATGTTCTGGCAGTTGCCCACTGTGGTATGTAGACAAGTACCACTTTCTGTGCCTCGGTTTCTGTGTGCATGCTGGGGAGGTGCAGGGCTTTTGGGGGTCCTGCACCCCTGGCCTTTCAGTTCTTTGTGTTGTCCCCGATAGGGGTGTCACCAGCTATGAGGGGCCTTGGTGGCAGGTGGGACCCGTGCCTCGGGTGCCTGCGCTGAGGGCTGTGTCCTCCACCACTGCTGTACCCTTCTGGCCTGAGCTCTGGAGCCAGGTGGGGTTTGGCTGTCTCTCTGTGCCCTCGAAATGGGGAGATGAGTCGGCTTTTCTGAGTGTGCGTGAGAGGTGGGTGCTGGCCTTTAGGAACCTGGGGGAAGGCTCTGGGCCTGAGTCTGGCCCCAGCGCTGCCCTGGACTCACGGAGACCCTGGCCAGTCCCCCTACCCCCAGACCTCCGTGCCATCTGTAAAGGACTCCTGAAGTCCCCTCTATTTCTGGGCTTCCGAGTCGCATGGGGTCATTGTTACCATGTGGTCTGGGTGCCACCCAAGGCAGAGCAGAGCAGCCTGGAAAGAAAGCCCTGCCCAGACAGGGGTGGTGCTCTGTGGTGGGAGGAAGGAGATCAATGCCAGCCGGCCTGGTTCCTGTGCCCTGGCCGGGGCCCTTCCCAGCCTCTGGCCATCTTGCCTACCTCCCTGCCGTGCTTGGTAAAGGTCTGGGACAGCCCCACCTGGCTCTCTTTTGAGTCCCAGGCAGGCAATGATTGGTTACTTTGGCTGGCCCTCTGAGGCTCTAGGCCAGCTGAGGCTTTCTTGGGTGGGGTGGGGGGGTCCTGGTACCCAGGCACTGACCCTAGATGGGTCACACAAATACACATGCCTCACTGCAGACCCTCAGTTAGATGGGGTAACCCCCTCCTTTCCTCTCATGGTCTGTTGAGGATCAAGCAGGACAAGTGGTACAGTGATAAAAATAGTAATAACAATGATAAAAAAACAAACCAAAACCATTGCTCTTGAGTCAATTCCGACTCATAGCAACCCCGTGGGACAGAGTAGAACTACCCCATACAGTTTCCAAGGAGTGCCTGGTAGATTTGAACTGCAGACCTTTTTTTTTTGATTAGCAGCCGTAGCTCTTAACCATTATTCTACCAGGGTTTCCAAATGATAGCTGACACTTACTCAGTGCTTTATTCACTCACTCAACCCTCACAAAACCAAGCTAGTCATGTTGTTGTCAGGTGCTGTCAAGTCCATTCCAGAGCAGCCCTGTAGGACAGAGGAGAACTGCCCCATAGGTTTTCCTAGGCTGCATCTGTATGCGAGCAGATTGCCAAGTCTTTCTTACCTGGAGCTGTTGGTGGGTTCGAACTGCCAACCTTTCTGTTAGCAGATGAGTGCTTACTACCACTGTGCCACCAGGGCTCCATTAAGGTACTCATACTTCCTCCATTTTGCAGAAGAGGAAACTGAGGCACAGAGGTTAGGTTGCTTGCCCAAGATCCCTGTGTAGAAAGTGGCAGAGCTGGAGTTTGACCCTAACCCTCTGACTCTGGGATCTGCATTCCTAACCACTGTCCCATACGGCCCCTCCACTCTGTACATGGAAAAGGCACATTTTTCCCCTCCTAGAAGTTGTTTTTTCCTTCCCACACTAGGGAATTTAGGTAACACAGACATGAGAACAGTCCCCTTTGGCCCCAGCACCGTATAGCCTCTGCGTGCCGTGGGCTGTGTAGCCGTGGAGTTGTATCCATAAGTGACGTCTCCCCGCTCCTGGGAGAGGACGGGCAGTGAAGTGGGTGTGGAGGGGTCAGCTGGAACGTTCTTGTTTGAGGGTGGGTTTTCTCCTCTCTGCAAGCACAGGGACAGGTATGTGGGCTTTCCAAGTTGAGCGCCAGAGAACGCCCTCTGGAGTCCCCTGGCTCCAAGCCACACAGGATGCACTTCTAGCTCTGTGCCCATGTTGCAGACCTCCCCGTGTCTCATGCACCCCCAGATGGTGTCTCTGCCATTGGTTTAACCTGAGAGGCATATCCCCCCTGGCAAGGCAGAGCTCACCTTTTGGATTTATCCTGGGATCCCCTGGGAGAGCCCCAGAGGCTGGGACTGCTGCTGTGTGTGACGGCCACATGAACCCCACTAGGGTGAGGAGCCAGGAAGCTGTCCTTTGTCAGCTCTGCATGAGGAGTGAGTGCGGGACAGTGGGCTAGGAGGCTCCCACACACCAGGGGTGCACTCTTAAGCATCCTGCCTGGGCAGGACCCCACAACTTCGGCCTCACCTGGTCCCTGGGCCTGCAGGCTCTCAGAACCCCTGTAATTTCTCACCAAGAGAGTCCCAGAGCAGAAAGCTTAGAAGACAGGGAAAAGCTCCAAATAGAAATTAAAAAATTATCTATGAACCTACTGTATTCATTTTGGGGGGCTGCCATAACAAATTATCATAAACCAGGGGCTTAAAACAGCAGAAATGTATTCTCTCACAGTGCTGGAGGCCAGAAGTCCAAAAACAAAGTGTGAGCAGGGCTGATTGATTCCCAGGGAGGGTCTATTCCACGTGTTCCTCCCAGCTCCTGGTGGCTGCTGGCCTTCCTTGGTCTGTGACGGCATCCTCCGATGTCACATGGCCACGTCCTGGGTCTCTGTGTCTTTTCTCCTCTTCTCATAAAGCCTCAGTGACACTGGATTAGGGGTCACCCTGGTCACCTCGTCTTAGCTAGTTATGTCTGCAATGACCCTGTTTCTAAATAAGCCATGTTCTGAGGTTCTGGGAGGGTAGGACTTTGACAGATCTTTTTTGGGGGAACACAGTTCCACCTGTAACACCTATAATCCGAAGATAACCACTGTTGGCATTTTGTTCTGTTTCTGGAAGGGGAATAAAAAAAAAAAATAGCTGGGTCTAAAGGTATGTCTGTACACATGTGCTTTTAACTTCAGTTTTGAAATCATTATAGACTCACAGTAAATTGTAAAAATAGTATGAAGCTTTCCTGTGTGCCCACCATCCACCTTTCCCCACTGACAGTGACATTTTATGGCACATTATCAAAACCAGGACACTGACATTGGGACGACATGATTAACTAGACCACGGACCTTAATTCAGATTTCATGTTTTTACATGCTCTCGTCTCTCTCTCTCTGTGTAGAGTTCTAGGAAATCTTATCACATGTATGTTGTTGTTAGGTGCCCTTGAGTCAATTCCGACTCATAGCGACCCTACGCACAACAGAACGAAGCACCGCCCGGTCCTGCCCCATCCTCACAGTTCTTGTTATGCTTGAGCCCATTGTTGCAGCCATTCTGTTAATCCATCTTGTTGAGGGTCTTTCTCTTTTTTTTTATAATTTTTATTGTGGTTTAAGTGAAAGTTTACAAATCAAGTCAGTCTCTCACACAAAAACTTATATACACCTTGCTACATACTCCCAATTACTCTCCCCCTAATGAGACGGCCCGCCCCCTCCCTCCACCCTCTCTTCTCGTGTCCATTTCGCCAGCTTCTAACCCCCTCCACCCTCTCATCTCGCCTCCAGGCAGGAGATACCAACATAGTCTCAAGTGTCCACCTGATCCAAGAAGCTCACTCCTCACCAGCATCCCTCTCCAACCCATTGTCCAGTCCAATGAGGGTCTCCCTCTTTTTCTCTGACCCTATACTTTACCAAGCAAGATGCCTTTGTCCAGGGACTGATCCCTTCTGATAACAGGTCCAAAGTATATCAGATGAAGTCTTGCCATCCTTGCTTCTAAGGAGCATTCTGGTTGTACTCCTTCCAAGACAGATTTGTTCGTTGTTCTGGCAGTCTGTGGTGTATTCAATATTCTTTGCCAACACCACAATTCAAAGGCATCGTTTCTTCTTCTGTCTTCCTTATTCATTGTCTAGCTCTCACATGCATATGAGGCAATTGAGAACACCATGGCTTAGGTCAGGCACACTTTGGTCTTTAACGTGGCAACTTTGCTTTTTAACACTTTAAAGAGGTCTCTTGCAGCAGATTTGCCCAATGCAATGTGTCCTTTGATTTCTTGACTGCTGCTTCCATGGGTGTTGATTGTGGATCCAAGTAAAATGAAATCCTTGACAACTTCAGCCTTTTCTCCGTTTATCGTGATGTTGCTTATTGGTCCAGTTGTGAGGATTTTTGTTTTCTTTATGTTGAGATGTAATCCATACTGAAGGCTGTGGTCTTTGATCTTCATCAGTATCACATGTATAGATTTGTTGGACACACTTTTTAAAAATAAACTTCATTTTTTAGAACAGTCTCAGATTTACAGAAAAATTGCAGAGATAGTTCAGAGAGTTCCCTTAAGCCAGGCCCCTAGCTTCCCCTGTTGTTAACATCTTATCATAGTATGGTATGTTTGTCACAATCAGTAAACCAACACTGATACGTTATATGTTAGTAAAAGTCCATGCTTTATCTAATCTCCTTGTCCTATCCAGGATACACTTTTTAAGAAATAAATTTTGCTACACAGTATTCCTACAGTTTTTTTTTAATCAAAAAAATTTGATTGTGATAAAATATATAACAAAAAATGTTGCCATTCTAACCAAAAGTGTAGAATTCAGCGACGTTAATTACATTCACCATGTTATGCAATCTTTGTCGCTGTCCGTTTCCATTCGTCACCCTTAACAGACCCTTAGTGCTCCTTAAGCAGTAATCCCTCTTTTCCCCTCCCACCTGCTCCTGGGAACCGCTAATGAACTTTGGGGCTGTACGCATTTTCCCATTCCAGATAGTTCAGGTAAGTGGGGTCACCACCGGTTTTTAACCCTGCCTTTTAAAATTTTTATTTTACACGAGTCCTTGGGTGGTGTAAACAGTTAACATGCTGAACAGCTAACTGAAAGGTTGGCAATTGGAGTCCACCCAGAGGCACCTCGGAGGAAAGGCCTGGCGATCTACTTCTGAAAAATCAGCCATTGAAAACCCCATGGAGCACAGTTCTGCTCTGACACCCATGGAGTCACCATGAGTTGAAGTTGACTCAGTGGCAACTGGTTTGGTTTTTCATTTTTTTTTTTTTCTTGAGCTCATTAAGCCTGTCTTATCACACATCGTTAAATCTTCTGTGAGAACGTCATTTAAATGGTCCTTTGTGAACAGTCTGTGTTTGGTAATGGGTATCTGTGCCTAGCCTTGGCATCTCTGGTCACGTCCGGGTTTCACACACTGCACATTTGGAGGGACAGGCCTCGCCCCCAACCCCATGTGCAGGGAGGTGGCTCTCTCCGAGCATCTCCCCGCCTGCCCCCGGCTGCCACCTCTGGTCCCAGACTCACCCTTCCAGGGCCAGAGACTGTGAACCTATGTGGTCGGAGGTGCCTTCTAGGGCAGACGGGATGGGGCCACACTGGCGGGGTGAGCATGGGCAGGGTGTGTGGTGTAGGCTTGGGGCCTGGCTTTTTGAGCCCAGTTTCCTCCGGGGAGACCGGGCCTTCGTAGGCTTGCTGGGACACGTAGGAGTGGTAAGCCCACAGATTCCAGTCTTCTAGGCTGAGCATCCTTTGCTGGCCAGCTCCTTACTCAGGACCTCGCCCAGGGGGCTGTTTCCAAAGGGTCATCCGGTCCCCCTTCCTCCTTTCCAGGCAAGGCCGGGAGCCCAGGCCCCAGCAGGATGCTTTTCCACAAGCCTGTGAGACCCCGACCTCCTCCTTTGGCTCTGTGCAGGCAGGCAAGAGAATCGGAGACAATGGCAAACCAGGAAACAAAAGGCCAATTGTTCAGGCTTCCTCGGGCAGGGGTCAGCGGCTGTCCGGCCAGGGAGGCAGGCCCATTGTGTAGTAATTGGATTTCTGCCACCAGCGGTGGAGGCCAAGAGCGCCCCCCAGCCTCCCCTCGACATCCTCCCAGGAAGGGCTCTCTGCCCTGAGGAGGTGGAACTCAGTGCTTGTCTTTGGGGGCTGTCCTCTGCGATCAGGTCCAGTTGCCCAGTGGGCTGACTGGCTGGCACTGTGAAGTTGGCGGTCTGCTCATCGGGCTCTGTTCACCCTACCCTGCCGGGTCTTTGCCCTGTGAGCTCAGTGGTTGGTGAATCCATGCCATTGGGAGCTGCAGACGATAAAATGGGAGTCCGCACAGTGTGGGAGCACCACGATCCACTCGGCGTCCCCCCGACTGGAGCCCCGAGAGCAGGGCCCGTGGGTTTCTTTCTAGGCCTGTTCTGGGCCCACGGCTGTGTGGACAGGAGCGAGTCGTGGGCTTTTTGGGTGGGTTGGTCCTGGGAGGGGAGCTGAGGAGTTTGACTGCGGAAAGATGCTGCAGAGCGGGCAGGAAGGGGCAAGGTTTTGTGTGTGCGTGTATGAGTGTGTGAGTTCCCACGCCCGCCCACGCAGCCTGTACCCTTGCTTAGCGTGGTCACGGTGTGTGTGACTCCATGTGAGTCTGTGTGAGTGTGAGTTCCCATAGCCGCCCATGTAGCCTGTATGCACGCTTCTCTGGGTCATGGTGTGTGTGTGACTCTGTGAGTCTGTGTGAGTGTGTTTGTGAGTTCCCACGGCCACCTACGCAGCCTGTACGCACGCTCCTCTGGGTGATGGTGTGTGTGTGTCTATGTGTGTATGTATACGTGTGAGCCCCTACATCCGCCCATGCAGCCTGTATGCACGGTCTCCTTGGCCCATGGTGTGTGTGTGTTTGTGTATGTGTGTGTGTTTTCCCACGCCCACCCATGCAGCCTGTACCCTCGGTCATTGTGGTCGTGGTGTGTATGTGTGTGTGCATGCGTGTGAGCCCCTATACCCGCCCACACAGCCTGTACACACGCTGTCCTTGGTCACGGTGTGTGTGTGCTTGTGAGCCCCCACATCTGCCCATGCAGCCTGTGTGCATGCTCCCCTTGGTCATGTTCAATGGCTTAAAACCATCCCTCACCATGGTTTCTATTTTTGCTTTTGACCTTTCGTTAAATGCTCACAACTGCTGGGCTGTTGGTGCGTTGGGGAGCTTATCACGTGTAATTTGGGAGAGAAGACAACTTTATTTCCTTTCAGTACAAATGCTGCTCCCCACTCCCCCTTCTCAGGAACAGAGCCGACTTTCTAAGCCCTTTGCAGGGAGCTTATTTAATAATCTGCTGGGAGATGTGGCTGTACCCACGTTCGCGGTGACAAATGGGTATAATCAGTGTAAGACGCTCACCTTGCATGCCCTCCTTCCACGCCCCTGGGGAGTGCATGAAGGGGGACAATTGCTGCCCCCCTTCCCACAGTGTCCTGGGCAGGGGTCTGGAGCTGTGCTAAGAACAAGCGCCCCCTCCACAGCCTGTGCAACGCTTGTTACACATGAGGAAGCTGACGCATGGAGCTCCCAGGGGTACCCTAGTCGTGCAGCAGGGCCGTCAGAGCCAGGAGACCTGCGCCTGGGGCTGAAGTTCTGCCACTGGCCCTGGGGGCAAGCAAAGTGGTGAAGCGGGCGCTGGGCTCTGGGGTCACAGTGATGAGCAGCAGCCCCCTGAGGTGCCCCTGTGAGCATCTGTGGCACACCTGGTGGCAGGAGCCCTGGGGCCATGCTGGGGCCAGGTGTGATTCTGGCTCTGGCCACCCCCTTGCTGGGCACATTGTTTTGGAGCTGTCTTCGGCTCAGTGGCATTGGGCAGTGCTGTGCAGCCCAGGCGGGCAGAAGGTCTGAATAAGCGGTCGTGGTGGCTGTGGTGAGCAGGAGACTTCGGGAAGTGGTGGGGCGTGTGGACATGCCCCTTGGGTCCCTGCTGCTGACTGCAGACCTGAAGGGTCCTCATGGGTGAGGCACCCTGCCAGAGGTGGCTTCCTGCTGCTGAGTTCTGCAGATGAGGCTTATTGAGGTGCATGGGCGACCCCACCCTGTCCCGGGAGATGACGGGGCCCCGCGTTACCGGCAGAGGTGCGGAGCCGCATGGGAGCTCCTCCCTGTCTGTGCTCAGCCCTTCTCGCAGCCCAGCGTGGCTCTGGAATGTTGGGGTGGGAAGGGCCAACTTGAGCTGTCTGGCCTGCTGGCCCCGTTTGCAGCGACTTTGGGACCAGGCTGTGGTCTGGGTACTTCCAGTGCTCGGTTTCAACGGGGTCAGTGGGTGGACTTTGAAGGAGGCTGCCGTGGCATTATCGAAAGGGTAGTGGCATGCTCTCCTCTGGGAATGCCCACTGGGTCGTGCAGTTTGGCTTGGTCTGTCGACACTGTGGCCAGGCCCCTGGGCCCCCTTTATGGGAGGGGTGGTTTCTCCTTGGGGGTGGAGGGAGATGGGCCCATCAGTCTGAGCTTGGTCCCCTTTGGGGCTTATGGACAGGTGAGCTTTGTGGGGGTGGGTGGTTTGCCACGGTTTTGTGCTGCAGCCCGAGTTCTGGGAGGGACAGAGGGGGTCATCACAGCCCTGGGGTATCTGATTCAGCCTGGGGGGATGGCTCTCAGACTCCTGATGGCCACCCCACCCCCGCTGGACAGCATCCCTGTGAGGTCACTCTGCCGAGCAGGAGGTCCCAGGCGGGGTCTGCCATTTGTCTTGTCTGGTTATCTCTATCAGCCTGCAACTGTCCTGGTGACTTGAGCAGGTCTGGGGTGGCCTGGAGTGCCTGGGGCTGGTGCACGTCTGCCCTGAAGCAGATGGGGCCTTGGGTCTGCCCTTTGTCGGTTGACTTGGAGAGTCCGCTGTCACTGGTGCTTGTTGCGCTGTGGCCTGCATTTTTACAGTGGCTGGCAGAGTTCTCCCTATTCCTTTGATCTGCCTAGTCAGCAGGAGCTGACAGCACTCACTGAGGGCTATCTTGTATGTGTGTGTGTTTGTGTGTGTGTGTGTGCGCGCGCACGTGTGTCCCTGCCTGCAGCGCCTGGGGGCACACAGCAGGGCCCAGGATGCCCCGGCTCACAGGGCCTCTCCCTTGCTCTGTCATGGTCACTCATGCCTGCTGAGCAGCTAATCCCAGTGCTGACAGACCTTCAGGACGAGGGCTCCACCCGCACTACACAGGGGCTCCTGTGTGAGGAAGCTTGGGCGGAACAGGCCGGATCCCGGGGTGGGTGGAGACCCGGGGAAATGCCAGTTAAACAGGAAGGAGGAGGGCACCAGCCAAGCCCTCGGAGGCCGGAAGAGATCGGAAAGGCCACCTCAGGCTGCAGGACTGTCCTGTAATGAGCCTTTCCTCCTAAAAGGGGTGATGGCACTTTGCTCTGTGGCCTTGGGGAGTCACTTCTCAGGGTCTCCAGGTGTAAAACTGGGGAGTCCTAGGCAATGACTGACATCCCATTGAACGATTTGCTCCTAGAATCCCCAGGGCAGGCCTTGCGTTGGTCCTGTTTGGCCCAGAGCTGTGCCTGATGGAGTCAGTGGGCAGACCCCAGCTGGGCAGGGCTGGTGTGCCCCCAGAGCAGGCAAAGGGTCAGCGGGACCAGGCTGGCCAGCTGTGGCAAGGGCGGCACTAGCCCCACTGCCTTCCCTCCTTCCCTGCCCTTACCCCCTAGAACCGGTACCGGTGCCAGTTGCCATGGAGTGAGTTTCGGCACGGCGTCAGAGCAGAACTGTGCTCGATGGGGCTTTCTTTTTTTCAATAATATTTTACTGAGTTTTTGGTGAAAGTTTACATAGCAAGTTAGGTTCCCATTTGACAGTTTCCACACAAATTGCTCAGTGACATTAGTGACATTTATCAGAATCTGTCAGCATTCTCTCTCTTTTTTTGAACAGTTTCCGCACGTACAATTTAGTGACGTGGATTACGTTCTTTGAGTTCTGCGACCATTCTCACCCTCCTGTTCTGAGCTGTTCCTCCCTCATTAGCATAAGGTCCCTGCCCCCTCAGGTTCCTGTCTAATCTTCCAAGCTGCTGTTGTCATTTGATCGCTTATAGATAGTACTTAAAAGAGTGTAATGCTCAAGGCAGACCTCTTCACTAGTTAGGCAAAACTGTTGTTTGGTTTTAAGATTTCAGGGTATAGTTTTGGTTAAGTTTTAATGATTATCTCAGGGCAATAGTTTCAGGGGTTCATCCATTCTCCATGGCTCCAGGAAGTCTGGAGTCCATGAGAATTTGAAATTCTATTCTGCGTTTCCTCTCTTTTCATCAGGATTCTTCTATGGAATGTTAGATCAAAATGTTCAGTAATGGTAGCCGGGCACCATCCAGTTCTTCTGGTCTCATGGCAAAGGAGGCAGTTGTTCATGGAGGCAGTTAGCTGTATCTTCCTATTCCTGACTTCCCTTCTTCCTTTGTTGCTCCAGGTGAAGAAAGACCAGTTATTGTGCTTTGAATGGCCACTTGCACGCTTTTAAGACCCCAGGCCCTATGCAACGAACTAAAAGGTAGAACAGAAGCAGTAACATGTTATTAGGCCAATTACCTGGGATGTCCCATGAAATCATGACCCTAAACCTCCAAATCAAGGAACCAAATCCCGTGGGGTGTCTGGTTGTACGTAAGCAGCCTTAGCAGCTACTCTTTTTTGTCGTTGTATCTAGAACACAACTTTTGCCAGCTCAGTTTTTTATAGGTGTACAACTTAATGACAGGAATTACAATAATTGGCTATGTAACTTAATCAATGAAAATTTTTCATCACCGTTAACTCCTTTTTCCCCCTCCCTCCCACTCCTGGTAACTACTAATTATCTTTGTTCTCTGTAGGTTTGCCTTTTCTTGTCTTTTTATATAAGTGAGGTCACACAATATTTATCCTTTTTGTGATTGATTTATTTCTCTTAGCTTAATGTCTTCAAGCTTCATCCACATCGTAGCCTGTGCGAAGACTCCATTTCTCCTACGGGTTGAGTAGTATTCCATTGTTTGTATGTACCATGTTTTGTCCATTCATCTGTTGATGGGCATTTAGGTTGTTTCCACCTTTTGGCTATTGTGAATAGCGCTGCAGTGAACATTGGTGTGTGTCTCTTTTTGACTCTCTGCTTTCAAGTCTTTTAGATATATTCCTAGGAGTGGGGTTGATGGGTCATATGGTAATTCTGTTTTTAGTTTTCCGAGGACCCACCACACTGTTTGCTACAATGGCTCTACCATTTTGCATTCTACCGGCAACGGATAAGTGTTCTTATAGGGTTTTCAATGGCTGAGTTTTTGGGAAGTAAATCACTAGGCCTTTCTTTTGCGGCACCTCTGGGTGAATTCGAACCTCTAACCTTTGGTTAATAACAACCAAGTGTGTTAACCAGTTGCATCACCCAGGGACTCCCTTATCTTCCTAAATTTCCTAAATTCCCTTTGGACTGGGTGGTCCTCCAACCCCCTTGCTGTGAGCTTTCTGTGTCTCCTTCGTCTTTACCCTTCTTTGCCTAGCATCTGGATAGAACTTTGCAGGTTCTCTGTGCCTGGAAGGGTGGGTGGGGGTGGGAGTGGGGACGAGGGAGTATTTCGGGCGTGTGTCAGGGCCTGGTGGAGGAGGCCATGGTCAGACAGCACAGCGAGCATCTCCGCGTCCCCTGGTCCAGGAAAGATGCATGCCAAGACCCCACTGCTTCTCCCAGGGAGCGTGACACAAACCCACAGAGCGGTCATCACTTCTTCACTGTGCAGCCCACTGGGGCTGGCTGCCTGTGTCTAGGAGCAGAGGCAGGGGGTGGGGCCAAGGGTCTGGTGTCAGAATGGCTGAGGTCACAGGGCACCCCTGTATGTGTGGGGGCAGGACAGGACTCCCAGCCCTGCTCATACCTGCTGCCCTGGTCGGTGAGAGGTGTCAGGCCAGGATGGCAGGTCCAGTGGGGGCTCCAAGAGCGGCCATCTCCGTCCGCCCTCACCCTTCCTGTCCCAGGATGACGAGGAGGGTTTTCCAGCTGGGCAGGGTCTGGAAAATCCCTCATTTGCATGAGGCTCTAGAGAGCTTCCAAGTCCTTCCCCTGCATGTGGCATTAGCGTTTCCAGGTGCAAAATGAGGCTCAGAGAGGGGGGTGGACTTGCTGGGTCTCCAGGCAGGTGTGGCGGGCTCCATGCAGGCTTGTGTGTCTGTGCCCCGCCCTCCACAGGTCGTGGTGAGTGCACTTATGGGACAGTGGCCCATAACAACCAAATCTTCCTGGAAGGCTGCCCTTCTGCCAACCAACAGCACACCTGTGGGTCGAGGAGGAGGGCAGGAGCCTCATGTCAGGGGGGCATGGTGCCACCCGGGGGCCGTTCAGAGCAGTGAGGTGGATGCTGAACAAGGATCTGCAAGCCAGAGAGAGCATCCCAGCCTCGGGGCCTCTCTACTGACCCCCTGCTCTCAGCAAAGTCCTGCTCAACCGTGGGGAAACTGAGGCCCTGAGTGGGGTGACCAGGACAGACAGACAGGGGTGACAGAGACAGACAGGTGCACCTTGGGGGTAACTGCCCCCAAGGCTACAGCATCAGTGGGTACCTGCATGTCAGTGATGGCTGAGGTCTGTGCATCCTCGTGAAACTATGTGACAATCAGTATTGCTCAGAACAGAAGGCTCTTTAGGAGCCAGGGACTGGGGGCTGGGTGCAGCGTCTGAGACCCATGAGCCCCTCCAGCCCACAAACCAGGCAGAGCCAGCGACCTGGGGTCTCCAGGGGAGTCCTGGCTGCCCATGGGTTATCCACTCAGGCACCACTGTCTGTCCTTGTCACCTGCTGTGTTCACTTGGGGTAGGGGCTGGGCTCGGATACCTTGGATGAGGGGCTCCAGGAGAAATAAGGGGGTATGGGCTGCAGTGGTCTGCCTGCCCTCTGGATGCCCCAGAGTGGCGGTAGCTTTATCTGTCCCCTCTCTTTTACACGTGGTTCTCCTTTGTCACCACACTGCCCTCTGAGGCCCCTCAGTTTCTGTCATACATACCAGGGGGCCTGTCCTGGGAGCCTGGCCAAGGCCCTCCCATATGGCAAGCCCCATATGAGTCCATGGCCTTCACTGTCACAGAGCTCAGCGTGTGCGTTCCTTTGTCAGCTGTTTATTGAGCACTTACTGTGTACAATAGTGGCTTAGTGGTAGAATTGTCGTCTTCCACGCGGGAGACCTGGGTTTGATTCCCAGCCAATGCACCTTATGCGGAGTCACCGCCCACTTGTCTTTGGAGGCTTGCATACGGTTATCGTGCTAAACAGGTTTCAGCTGAGCTTCCAGAGTAAGATGGACCAGGAGGAAAGGCCTGGAGGTCTACTTCCAAAAATCAGCCAGTGAAAACCCTGTGGGTCAAAACGGTCTAAGCCACAGCCGATAATGGGGATGGTGCAGGACTGGGCAGTGTTTTGTTCCATTGTACGTGAGGTTGCCAGGAATCAGGGGCCGACTCAGTGGCAGCTAAAAACAACTATGTACTAGGCTCCCTTTCCATGCTCCTGGGGTACCTGGGGAGCAAGACAGAGTCTTGTTGGGGAGATGGACTAGCACACGCGTGGCTGGACAGGATAGCTTAGCGCTGTGAGCTGGAGAGCTGAAAGCAGGAGGTGGGGGTGGCGTCTGGAGGAGGGGCCCTGGCATGGGCTTGGGTGAGGAGGAGCTGCCCTGGGACTTTCCAGCCCAGGGAGGACATAGAGTCTGTTGAGGGGGGGATGAGCTGTGCTGTCCAAGAGTGGGACGAAGGCCATGTGGCTGGAGTCTGGTGGCCAAGGGACAGAGTGGACGGAGCTTTTGGCCGGCAGAGGTGTGGCACCATTTGTTACACTTTTCCAGGCTCTCCGGTTTCCTGGTAGAGGATAGGCTTGGAGTGGATGGGAGCCTGGATTGGAGGCCAGGACCCCAGGCAGGAGGCCCTGCAGTGTTCAGGGACAGAGGCCACCTGGCCACAGCCTTCAGTCTCCTTGTGAAAAACCAGGGAGGGCGTGGTGGCGATGTTATGAACACAACCCAATGTTCTGGCCTTAGGACATACATATTGTTTTTTGGAAAGAAACCATTCATTTTTGAAGGAGGCCTGGCTCTCCCCTGGGAGGGAGGAATTGCCAGGGAGGGCCATAGCTCTGCTGTTCACAAACATCACTGGGCCCCTGATGGGCTGGCTGTGGTGGACCAGGGGCTCAGAAGCCCACCCGCTCAGTTCCTTCAGGGGCGTGTGATCCTGGGTTTGAGAGAGTGAATGTGTGTGTATGTGTGTGTGGGGGGGGGCACTTTGCTGCTGACTTCCAGAAACTTACAAGGGCTCAAAGAAGAGGACACTTCAGGATACTCTCCTGGGAAGCTGGGGTAGAAGCCCATGCTGAGCAGCCTCTGGCTGGGCTGCCCGCTCTCCTCACCCAGTATGTCCTCTGGCCCCTCTCTGTGTGGCTCTGGGGCCAAGGTCGAGGGGCAGCTGTGTTAGGCCGTGCAGGTGGGCTGGCCCCCATCACCCAGGAGCCATCAGGGCAAGAATGAACGAGTGGAATTGAGTTTCTCATTGGCCCAGTGGAGACGGTCTCATTAGGATAGTCACAGGGCATCGAACCAGCATCTGTCTGCCTGGAATATGCACGTCTGTTGGGCCCCGGACAGCCCACGGATCACACCATACCTGCGATTCGTTCCCTGTCCACCCTTTCTCTGAGGACTCCCCGGCACTATAAATGGTGCTGAAAACAGCGGGTGAGGAAAGCCTCTGAGATGCTACAAAACACTTTAACTTCCACTACCTCCACCACCATGTTTGACATTCCAGGTCCGAGGGCGTGCTCTGCCCCTTGCCAAGTCACCTGACCTTGGTCTGAGCTTCCTGGCCCAGGGGTGCCCTGTTTCTTAGGCTGTTATTTCACTTCTCTGAGCTTCTTCACAGGTACGGGCTGTTGTGTGAATCCAGCCCAGGCATGTCCAAAAGGCACTCGGTAATAGTAGAGGTTGAAGCTGGGCTGTTTGTTATAAAATGTTAAAACAAAAAAAAAAAACAACCTGTTGCCTTCAAGTTGATTCTGACAGAGGTGGTCAGGGTGTGTCAGAGTAGAATTGTGCTCCGCAGGGTTTTAAACAGCTGTAATCTTATGGAAAGGAGCCCCGGTGGCACAAAAATTAAGCACTTGACTGCTAACTAAAAGGTTAGTGGTTTGAACCCACCAGTGGCTTGTGGGAAAAAGACTTGGCGATCCGCTTCCGTAAAGATTACAGCCAAGAAAACCTGTGGGGGCAGTTCGCCTCTGTCACGTGGAGTTGCTGTGAGTCGGAATCAACTCCACGGCACCCAGCAACAACAATCTTATGGAAGTAGATTGCCAGGCTTTTCTTCTGCAGTGCTGCTGGTTGGATTCAAACAGCCGACTTTTTAGTTAGCAGCTGAGTCCGATTAGCTGTTTGCACCTCCCAGGGACTCCTTATAAAACGATAAAATTATTATCCTTGTTGCCATGACTGTGGTTGCTCTAGGAGCTCTGACCACCAAGGAGAGACTTGGCGCTGCCAGGATGAGATTCTATGTTCGTTCTGGGAGTTTCCAGCCCCTCCCCCACAGCCGCATCCCCGGTTGGCCCCCTGTGGCCAGAAGGCCTGCTGGGCTTCCTTTGTTTTATCTTCCTTTGTCTTGGTCTGTCTTCCTCACCATGGCCAAGCTTATGGGGAGCTTTGCTGGAGGGGGTGCCCCTGGCAGATGGGCAGCCTGGGCAGTAGCAGGGATGGCAGGGCTGAGGGATGCTGGCGGGGGTGGAGGCCCTGCTGGGTGCTGGCCTCGTGCCAACCGCTGTGGCAGCATCAGTGAGTGGTAACCATGTGGGTTTGGGATGCTGGGCCTGGGAGACCCCCCCGGGTGGTGGGGAGTGGGACTGGCGTACCTTCCTGGGAAGAGGCCCCTCTCTATCTCCTGGTCCGCTTGCAGCCCAGCCAGTGGCCTGGTGCCCCCAGCTGGGTCTCTGTCCTCTCTTACCCACTTTGCCAGCGCACCTCCATTTGTACTCAGGGCCTGGTCCTCGCCCCTCCCCCCAGCCCCAATCCCATAAGGCCTTTGTTTTCTGTTCTGGTCCTTGGCCAAGGAGGTTACCGTCGGAATAGGGGATACGTGGTGCCCCACCAGGCCCCGGGAGGACCCTCATTCCTGGGTCTCTGGGGTGTATCTGGGGTGTCTGTGGCCGCAGACGGAATGCACTTTTGTTTCTCCTGCCTGGCTGGTCTGGCTGCTGGCGGGCCTGTACTGCCCTCTTACCCCCGGCTGGAAGCCTTGGCCAGGCAGGTAACGCTCCCCCTACAGAAAGCCTCGTCCCCAGCCTCTGCTGGCCTGGGGCCTGCTGGACGTGCCACTGTGCACCCCTGCTGCAGGGCGCCTCTTCTGTAGAGTGCAGTCTGTGTGGACCCCCATGGAGGATGCAGCAAGGGGCCAGGCCCACCCCATTCTTTCTGATCCTCCTGAGCCAGAGCAGGAGCCAGATGGTGGCCAGGAGCAGCACCGCCCAGGCCTGGATTTGCTTTGGGTCCATCACTGCTGTGTGGCCTCGCGCTGGCCGTTTAGCTGCTCTGTGCCTCACTTTCCTCATTGGGAAAGCGGGGTGATGCTAGCACCTCCTACTACAGGGCTGTGGCAAGGGCTGGAGGAGGCGGGTGTGGCCCACTCAGGACGAGAACTGCTGCGAGGGCTGACTTGGGCCGGTAGCACCCAGCGGGTGCAGTTTAGTCTCAGGAAGGCACCTTTCAAGCCCCACGTCAAAGGCCCCATTTTTGGGGACGTCCTTGTCCCCATCGGTGCCTGCCCTGCTCAGGCCGTGAACCATCCAGGTGAAGGCCATCCAGGTGACCGCTGGGCCTTAGCTCAGGATCTTGCCAACCCCCAGCATTTAGCAGATGTTTTAAATGGGACGGACCCTCATGCAGTGGTTGCGGTAGCGGAAGATTGTTGGTATCTCTGGGTGTGGGCACTGTGCTCAGCACCTCCTGTCCCCCCAGAGGCTCTGCAGTGTTAGGGTGAGGCATGGGCTTTGAAGCAGGTGTGGAGGTGCGAGGTCGTGTGGGGTGGGCTGGAGTCAGACGTGCATGGGTCCGGGTCTGGATATGGAATGTCCTGGCCCGTGGCCTTGGGTAGTTGGGTCATTGTCCCTTGTCTTTCCAGAGTCTCTCCAGGTAGTGGTCTTGGTTGACTTTGTCCCAGCAGCTGGGGCCAGTGCATCACTGATGACACCCCCAGGCAGCTGGGGGGTGCTGGTGGGACGGGGCTTGCTGCAGCTTCCTGGGACAGGTACTGAGGGGGCTGGGCTGACTGTTACCCACCCTCCTCAGCTGTGATGGCAGTCAGGCTGGGGGTCAGGGTCTGACTATCCCCTCTGGACCTTGCCCGCTCTCTGCCCCCTGGATGCCTCCATCTCTCTGTAACTCCAGCCAGGACCTCAGGACCCTCAAGTCAGCAAACCCCCCACCCCCGCCCTCCGCTGCCGGTTCTGAGGCTTATGCACCAGCTCTGCCCAGGACCAGCCCCCCAGGAGAGAGCGCCCGCTTGCAGGAGCCACGCTCATGATGGAGCAAGGTCCCAGGCCCCACAGAAGCCATTAGCCCCCCTCTTCACGCACACATCCTTTTCTCCATCTTATTGATGAGGCGGCAGTTCCCCCCTTTGTGGACAGCCTGGCTGGGAGACCAACTGAAGTCGCATTGTACCTGCCCTTTCCTTGGAGCTGTGTCTGGCTTGTGGCCAAACCACTAATAATGACACCACTCACAGTAATCCTCACGTTGGTGGGATGTGCAGGCTGGCTGGCCGGGCTCTGCTGCCAGCTTTGTCCTCACTGAGGGCCCCCGGCCTCCCACCTGCATCCCCCAGCCTTGGGACAGGACCCAGCGGCTACTTCTCTCCTGGATGGTATCCTCACATCCCTCCCAGGCCAGTCCATGCATGAGAGTGCTGCTTCTGAGTGTGTGCAGGGGTCCAAGGGCCCACGGAGGAGGCCCCGGGGTCTGCCCATCTCCCCCAGGAAGATGGGCAGGCTGGATGTGCCTCCAGGAGCATGGAGGTGTCAGGGTGGTGCGGCAGGCCTCGGCTCCCCCGTCTGTAAACGGGGCACTCAGGTGCCGTTTGTGTGGTGCGGCAGGCCTCGGGTTCCCCATCTGTAAATGGGATGTTCAGGTGCTGTTCTGGGTGGTGTGGCAGGCCTCGGGTTCCCCATCTGTAAATGGGGCCTGGCAGTGCTCACCTTGTGAGTCTGGGACCACATGTGTGCGGTGCTTGACGTGGCGCCTGGGGCGTAGTACGTGCCGAGTGGGCATCAGCGGTGACTGACGGCGTGGACAAACCTGCTGCAGGGTGAGTGCTCAGGAAAGACCAGTTTCCTTTTGACATAGCATTCACCGTGATTGCAGGACAGACAGCCGGGGTGCACAGAATCCCGTGCGGCTTCCTTCCCTAACCTCCTACCCCGCCTGCTGTGGAGCCGACTCTGACTCAGGGCAACCCCGTGTGTGCCAGAGTGGAACTGTGCCCCAGATGGTTTTCAGTGGGTGGTTGTTCGGAAGACAATCACGGGACCTTCCTCCGAGGCACTTCTGGGTGGACTTGAGCCTCCAACCTTTCAGTTAGCAGCTGAGTGCGTTCACTGTTTGCACCACCCAGGGACGCCTGATCTCCAGTGACGCTCAGACGTCTGCTGTTGGTGCCACCTGCATCAACCTGACTCGCACTCAGCGGCTCTGGGCACGTTTCGGGGCTGCATGACATCATCTTAACATGTGCGAGCGTTGTGGATGGAGGGAGACGCCTGTGGCTTTAGGGGGCATCGCCAGCACGGCAGCCTTCCCTTGCCTTGTGGTGGGGGCTGTCTGCGTGGCCCTGGTGTGTCACTATGCCTCTTCTTTGGGGTCCCCCTCTCTGGCCTGGCCTGCTGGATGCCTGTCTGTGTTTGTTGCTATTCTCGTGTCTGGTTGGGCTGGGACGCCCCATATAGACTCCTCCGTTAGTGAGCAGCCAGAAAACGGGCTGTTTGACAGCAGGGGCTGGCAGGGGGTTGGCGTCACACTGGGTTCCCCCTCCAACTGCACAGAGGAGGGGAGGAGACTGGCTCTTCCACCTCCTAGCCCTGGGCACACGCCAGGCAAGTCTGCTGCTTTCTCTATGCCGACGGCACCCGCAGGGTCCCTGCGTTGATGCACGTGGGTGTGTTACCAGCCTAAGTCTTCAAAAACAAAAAACAAAAATCACGCCTCCCCATGTGTGCGGAATAGAACTGTGCTCTGCAGGGTTTTCAATGGCTGATTTTTTTGGAAGCACATTGCCAGGCCTTTCTTCTCAGGTGCTTCTGGGTGGGTTCAAACTGCCAACCTTTTGGTTGGTATTCGAGTGCTTAACCGCCTGCACCACCAGGGCCTCCAGTGTAAGCCTTAGGTCCCCTGGGTTCTAGAACTTGAGTTCGTCCCAGGCTAGTGCACTCGGGTTTGGATGACGATCTCCTGTAGAGGGTTCCAGATGGTCTAACTTTTATCTGCATGTGTCTCCCTCTGAGCACTGTGCAGGCAGTGAGTGCCAGTCTGGGGCCAGGCCAGGCGACCCCTCCCTCCAGGGTCAGGTCTCCCCTACTTGCTGTCTGCTGCATGACCTGGGAGACCTTACTTAGCACCCAAGTCCCTCTGTGGAGGTGGTGGGGACTCAGCGAGGCAGTGAAATGGCACGTAAAAGCAAGCTGGACAGACGCCGAGGCCATTTGTGCTGGCTTGGGAGGGCGGGCTTGCTCATGCCTCCTCCCCCGCTCCCGGAGGCCCCTGGTGCCTGGCGCGGCCCTTCCCTGCTGACGTTTCAAAACCACCCACCACTGGCTCGCTCACCTTCAAGAAGGTGCGGAGATGCAGAGGGAGCCTGGCCTAGCCCTCTCCCCACTGGGCCCTGCCCCCACGTGCAGGGAACCCCAGCCTGACAGCCAGCCTCTGGGCCTCTGTGTGGACAGAGGGTGTGCTGAAGCTGTCTCCCTGGCCGCTGCCCTGTGGGGGCTTGTTGCGTTCCTTCTAGCAGAGCTGTTGGGCTGGGAGCGCACAGAGCTCTGGGATCAAATGCTAGTGCTGTCGTGTGTGGAGTGTTCTTGGTCATTCCTGGGCTCTCTGAACCTCTCATCTGTAAGATGAGAGAGGTTTGAAGTTGATCAGTGGGACCCAAATGAAGTGATGGGGGATTACTTTCCTATGGCCACCGCTGAAAATGATCCCAAACTGGGTGGCTGAAAATATATTTATTCTCTCACAGTTCTGGAGGACAATGATCTGAAGTCAAGATGTTGGCAGGGCCACACTCCCTTCTAAGACTCTAGGGGAGAATGCTCCCTTGCCTCTTCCAGCTCCTGGTGGCCCCAGATGTCCCTTGGCTTGTGACTGCATCACTCTAGCTAGTCTCTGCCTCCATCCTCACATGGCCGTCTCTCTGTCTCCCCTTTTCTTAACAGGACACTTTTCATTGGATTTAGGCCCAGCTAGATACTCCAGGAAACCCTGGTGGCGTAGTGGTTAAGTGCTACAGCTGCTAACCAAAGGGTTGGCAGTTCAAATCCACCAGGCACTCCTTGGAAACTCTACGGGGCAGGTCTACTCTGTCCTATAGGGTCGCTATGAGTTGGAATCGACTCGATGGCACTGGGTTTTTTTAGATACTCCAGGAACCTTGGTGGCACAGTGGTTAAGAGCTATGGCTGCTAACTAAAAGGTTGGCAGTTCGAATCCACCAGCTGCTCCTTGGAATCCTGTAGGGCAGTTCTGCTTGGTCCTACAGGGTCACCATGAGTTGGAATCGACTCAACGGCAGCGGGTTTGGTTTTGGTTTTTCCAGATACTCCGGCATGATATCATCTCAAGATCCTTACTTATATCTGCCAAGAGCCTTTTTCCAAATCAGGTCACATTCACGCATTCCAAGGGTTAGGATGTAGGTATTTTGGGGGGCCCACCATTCAACCCAGTAATGGTCTGTAAGTCTTCAAGCTTCAAAGAGCCACCAACTGTCCCAGATCTTCATTTTATCGATAGGCTCGTTCTCCTCAAGATGGTGGTGAACCACTGAGGGCAGGCCACTGTTTAGTTGAGCGAGGTGTCCGGGCCAGGTCAGTGTGCACCTCTTCTCATGCTCAGGCCCCCTTGTTGGCACCATCCACTAACTGCTTGCCATAGGCTGGCTGCCTCCTGTCCTCCAAAGACCCTTCACAAGCTGCTTGCCTTATCCCCCGGGCCAGCTTTGCCCTGGTGGCACTTTATCCACACACTGTGGGTCAGCGACCTGGTCTGCTCCTGTGTCTGGCCCTGGCGGGTGGTGTGGTGGGTGAACCCACTCCTCGCTGTGAGCCTCACTGTCCACCCTGCTGGGCAGGCAGCCTTATAAAGGCTGTGTGTCCATCATGGTCTGTGGATAGAGCGGGGCGGCAAGGGGCAATGCAGATGCGTGGGGCAGTGAAGCTCACCACCCCCAAGTGGCTGCACTTCCGTTCCAGTAGCTCTCATTGTAGACCAGCTGAGGGACAATGTGGCCGGTGGCCCGTGACTAAACCGTGCATGCAGCCGCTTGGCTGCGTGATCGGAGGCTGCAGGCTGCTTGGAGAGCGTCCCTGTCCCGCTTCTTTGAAGGTGGTTGGTCACCCCCAGTGGCGGCTGTCATGGCCATGGTTTCTGGCTGTTCTGTGAGCATTATGAGGTCAAGCGCATGCCTCCCCGCCTCTGCCCCCACCATCTCTGTCCCTGGCCAGTCCCCCCTGAGCTGTGTCAGGCTGCCCAGGGCTCAGGTTGGGTGGCTCCCATCTTCCTCGCAGGCCAGGACTTAAAGTCTGACTCCTTCACTTCAAAGAACAGAACAAAAACCCTTCTGTGGGGAGACAGACACTTCCATATGTGGCTGAGGGTGCAAATGGGTCCTGCCTCTCTGGAGGGCAGTTTGGTAATTTCTAGGACATTGCAAATGCAGGTGTCCTTGGACCCTGATAAATGGCACTGTGCAGACCAGGACGCCCAGGGCCGTTTGCTGCAGCTGTGCTTCTGATGGCCCTGCTTGGGACAGCCTGATGTCCCTCCTGAGGACGGTGTGGACTTGGTCACCCTGAGCAGGTGGTGGCGATTCTGCAGGACACGCTGCCTCCACTGCTGCGCGCTGTCTGCACAAGCTCCCAGAGGAGAGGCAGGCCTTGCTGCCTCAGGCTGCCTTGTGCCAGGAACACCTGCCCCCCTGCTCCCACATGGGCCATTCCCCAGGACCCTGTGCCCATCGAGAAATGCACCAGGGATGCTGGCCCGTGGAGACCCATGGGGAGGGTGACTGAAGTCCCCTGCACCGCCACCTTCCGCAGACCTGGGGAGGCACAGCGCCTGCCTTCCTCCACCCTGCTCCGTCCTTCTGTTCCTCCTGGTATCTTGCAGATGCAGAGTGGCCACTGAGTCACGTGGTGGCTCTTCTGCTCCCCTTGGACGATTTAGCTGCCTGGGGCATGGGTACAAAGCCCCCTGTGGGCCCAGGTGTGCTCTGAGCCACCTGTGCCATGGCTGGGGACCGGGATGGCCAGGGCAGGGTGAGCTGGCGTGGCCTGGGCCATTTCCTGGGCTCTTGCCCCTGGCCCTGTTGGGCCCCAACAGGATGAGTGATGGCCCGCGGAGGCTGGTGGACAGGCCGCGCCATCTGGCGAGGCTATTGTTGCCCACACAAAGAATGGGGCACAGCAGGGCAGGGCCAGCTCAGGAGTGGACAGAGAAGCAGGGGAAGGCTGCTCAGCCCCCACAGCATATCACCCGCTGGTGGGAGCCGGTGCCCCCTGGGTCCTGATTGTTCCTGCCTCAGCCGCTGTTGCAGCAGAGATCTGTTTATCGCTGCTTCCTTGGTGGGGCAGGGGCGACCGAAGGGTGAGCCACCACCCCCGAAATCTCTGCCTGGGATGTTTTAAACAGCTCTGCTTCCGAGCTGATTGATTGCTCTGCTAAGATGCAAAGGCAGTTTTATGTATGAGGTAATTAAGTGGCATTATGGACGGCTTGAGAGTAAGTGGCTGCTGCTTTAATAATTAAAATAAATGACCCCTCCACTGCTTCTCAGCTCCATACTGTTTTCCCTCAGCGTGGAGACCCTGGGGAGAGAGAGAGGGTGTGAGTGTGTGTGTGCATGTATGTGTGTGTGTGTCTATGAATGATTGTGCATGTGCACATGTGTGTAAGTGTATACATGTGTACACGTGCATGCGTGCGAGCGTGAGGTGTACTGGGGCAGAGGGGAGGCTCCTTTGTCCCCATGAGAACTCTGAGGGAGCACACAGCACCCAGGAACAGGTGGTACCCTGTCCTGGGTGAACTTTCTTCCCCTGGAGGCGAGGCTGACCCCGGGCAGGTTTTCAGCGTTGTAGGGGTAGCCCTGCTCCAACTGCAGCCCTGGTCCCGTGGCCAAGGCCAGGCGGCATTTCCCTGGAGGCTGGGTTCCACACCGACCTCGCCCCCGTGCCTGGACCAGGCCAGCACATTGGCTCTCCATCCACGGACTGTGCTCATTGAGTTCCTACTTGGTGCCGAGACTGTGGTGGGGTTTGTGGAAGCAGAAGGTGAACCAGCCTGGACACTGTGCTCGGGGCCTGAGTTCCTGGCAGGGCTGCCACAGGTGAAAGGGGCTAGGGCCAAGGTCACAGGCAGCAAAGACAAGATGGGGAACAGGATCCAGGGGCCTAGGGGTGGGAAACGTGGCCATGTCCATCTGCTGCCTCCTCAGGGGCTGGACAGGGCCCACAGGGCAGTCCTGGAGAATGTTTAGGATATCATTCTCTTGTGCCCCAGGTTGTCTTTTTGTTTTGTGGAAGGGTAGCCTTTTCCCAAAAGACATGGACCATGACATAAATGTGCCCTCGTCCCCCTTGGGGGCTGACACTAGGCCTTTCCGAGGAAGGGTGGGATGAACAAAGCAAGAGGTCCACTCAGCGGTTCTGTGCTAAGGGTCTTGTGTGTAGCCAGGAAGAAGGGAGAGGAAGCAGGGCTACACACGTTGTCTGTTGTCCCTGCATGCACCGTCTCCTAATTGGATTTATTTCCATCTCGCCAGTGCTGCAACCAAGGGGGTTCTTTCATAGCTGGGGAAGTGACAACTCAGGATGTTCATGTGCCATGGTCACAAGGCAGGCCAGGCAGAAAGTCCTTTCTTCCTTCTCTCCCTCGCTCTTCTTCTCATTCACCCATCCACCTGCCCATTCAGCCATTCACTCATCCATGTATCCATCCATCCACTTACTCATCCACCCACCCACCCATCCACCCACCCATCCATCCATCCACCCATCCATCCATCCACCTACCCACCCACCCATCCATCTATCCACTCACCCACCCATCATCCATCCATCCATCCATCCATCCATCCATCCATCCACCCACACACCCATCCATCCACTCACCCAGCCACCCATCCATCCACTCACCCAGCCACCCACCCAGCCACCCACCCCACCCACCCCACCCAATCATCCGCCCACCCGCCCACTCATCCTTCCGCCCACCCACCCATCCACTCCTTCATCCATCTGTCCTCCCTCTCTCCATTCCTAGTACTAAGGTCTCCTGAGTGTATGCCAGGCACGGTGCTGGGATCTGCAGGTTCTTCAGGCTGGGCCCATTCCACAACCCATGCCCTTTGCACACCCCCTCACTGCCCTTGCCCAGCTTGCAGCCTGGGGGGGCTCCGGTCCCCTGCCCTGTGCCTGTCTCCCTGCATGACCCATCCTGGGGCTTGTTATTCTTTCTAGAACATGGAAATGTGCAAGGCAGCTTGTAGCCCAGCAGTGTCAGGTCCCTGGTAGGGCAAGTTTCTCTGGCTGGCTGTGTTGCCACAGCAGTGGTGATGGGTGGATGGGTGGCGGGGTGTCTGAGGGATGTGGACTGTGACAGCACTGAGCCTGAGCCCCAGGAAGTAGCTCCTCTTGCCCACAGTAGGCCCTCTACCCTGGCCCAGTGGGCGTACCTCAGGCAGGGGCCCGGTCCTGGTATCTGTGGTCCCAGGCACAGCAGAGGAGACCCAAGAGGTGTCTCTGCCTCCATCTGTGGGTCTAGGGACTTCTGGGGATCTCTGGGCTCCATGACCTGACGTCCGCCTTGCTCTGACTCTGCCATCCTAGGAGGCCCCACCAGGCCAGGCAGGTCTTCTCCAAGTGTCTTTTTAAGCTGAGTAAATGGAGAAATGCCAGTGTTGTTCTGGTTGCCAGAGTAACCCATGGAAGCGCGTGATGTCCCAGCAGTCAGACCTGGACACCCTGTGGCCTATTTTTGTCAATCTCAGTGGCAGCCGCCATGGGAAGTTCACCCTCGGGGGCCTCTCTCCTGCAGGACCCCAGGGCTCACCCTGGATAGTACAGCCTCCCGATGCTGTCCTGTGAGCATGCCCTTGCCCCCACCGAGCAGCAGGCCATATCCTGCCCACCGTGGGGTGAGCTACTCCCCTGCCCTCCAGCTGAGGTGTGGGTCCCGTGCTGCTGAAGGGACAACAACTGCAGGCCCCGGAGAAGGGCCTGCGGCAGGGCTGGCAGTGCAGGGTCGGCAGGCAGCTGACCAGTCAGGGCCTGCCTCCAGCACACTCCCTGCGGACTTATTGCTGCCTGTCCCGCATCATGTGTGACCGCTGATTTCTAGAGGCTGGTGGAGGTGCGCAGGGGGGCTTGGGCCCAAGCTTCTAGGAGGTAGCCCTCACCAGGTGTACCTCTTCCTGTTGCCCGTCTGAGCCCTGGAGGAGGGGCGGGCTGCCTACAGCTTCTGCTGTGGTTGGGGTGGGGCTCCAGGCCAGGCAGGGGCCCTGAGATGCCCCTGGGAGTGCCCTTTGGGGGTGAGCTGTCGATTGGCAAGGCTGGGGTAGGGCAGATCAGATGGGCTTGACAGCCCCCCGAAGCACTTGGGTGGACTTGGTCTGGTGAGTGGTGGGCCTAGGGGCCTGGGTGGTTGGGGAACAGGATGAACAGCGAAAGTTTGTGAGCTGTGGCCATGGTTGTAGAGGGTGTGGCCCCACTCTTGGCCTCTCTGGCCCCAGAGGGCAGGGCTGTGCTGCCTGGTTACGGAAGAGGAGACCCCGGGGATAGACACTGTAGACATGGGTGCTGGCCTCCTGCGCAGAGGGAAACAGGCAGCCTCCATGCCCGACTTTGGGTCTGGGGTCTTTTCATATCTGCCTGCTCAGAGACCCCTTTGGCCTCCTACAAGGAGGAGAGAGAGGGACGCCATGTCATTGTGTGAAGCGGGGGAAGCTGGGTGCCTATTTGATTTTTTCTTTTAAATTTCGAAGGGGATTGATGTTCTTAGGAAGACTAGAAAGATATGGAAAAATAGAAGGAAGACCATTACCCTCATTTAGCCCAGTCCCCGCGCCCTGTCCTGCAGCTGTTTGCCCTCAGATGGAGCCATCTGCCCTCTCCCCCAGGCCTGCAGGTTGGAGCTGCTGTGATCAGGTTCTGTGTTTAATGGAGCCTGGCTTTTTTCCTTCAACATGGCGCCACGTGCTTTTCCCCCTGGGTCTCTGTAAACCTTGTCAGCGGCTGCGAAGCTTCCCTTCCAGGGCCCTGGCTATGGCTTATTGAGCAGTTTCTCTGTTGGGCAAATTCGGCTTGTCTCCTGATGGTTGGACTGTGGATTTTTTTAGAAAAATAATATTGTTATTGTGTTTTTGGTGAAGTTTTATACAGCAGCTTAGGTTCCCATTCAACAATTTCTACACAAGTTGTTCAGTGACCTTGATTACGCCCTCCACAATGCGTGAACATTCTCATTATTGCCACCCTGGTTGTCTGTTTCCCTTAATCTAGTTTCCCTGCCCCCTTACCTTATCATCTTTGTTTTAAAGTAATTGGCAACCATTTGGTTTCATATCAGTGATTTTTTAAAAGGTGCACAGTACTTATGGATGATATTTGTTATTTTTTGAGTCAGTCTGTTATTTAGCTACGAGGTGACCTCAGGGGCTGGTTTTGGTTCAAGGTTTGAAGAGCATCTCAGGGCAATAGTCTCCCGGAGTCCCCCAGTCTCAACCAGTCCAGGAGGTCTGATTTTTTTAGGAATTTGAAGTTCAGTTCCACATTTTTCTCCCATTCTATCAGGGCCCATCTTTTTCGGTGGATTTTTATTGACAGCAGTGTTTTTGGTCAAAGGTTGCCAGAGGCTTGGCGGGGGGGGGGCGGATGGGGGAGGGGCTTCGAGTCACCTCCGCGGAAAGAAGTCACATCGGGAAATTGGGCAAAACGGTGGCCAGGGTGAGCGCGGATCAAGTGTAACTGGAATTTGCTTAACGTTTTCTTTATCCATTATTTAATTTTAAAAACAAGAAACGTTTGTTTTTTAGAGCAGTTTCGGGTTTACAGACAAGCTGTGCGGAAATTACTGAGAGTTTCCATATGCCCTCTCCCCCACGGCAAGCTATTTCATTTTTACCCTTAAAAGTCTATAAAAGAAGGTATGTTTATTTCCTAGGTTTGCCATACCAAATTACCACAAACCAGGTGGCTTAAATTCAACAGAAATTTGTTTTCTCACAGTTCTGGAAGCCAGAAGTTTGAATTCAGGGTTCGGCAGCGTTGGTTCCCTGCGGGGGTTCTGAGGGAGAATAGGTTCCCCGCCTCTCTCCTGGCACCTGGGGGCTGCTGGCCTTGCCTGGCTTGGAGGTGCATCACTCCAGTCTGGCCTGGGTCACGTGGCCTTGTCTTTTACAAGGAAATTGTTGGGTTTAAGGCCCACCTGAATCCCGTGTGCCCTCATCTCCATCCTTATCGTGATTAGACCCTATTTCAAATAAAGTCACATTCTGAATTTCCGGTGGACGTGCATTTTTGGGGAACACTAAAATTTTTTGATTCAAGCTGCTACGGAAGGTGGGTGGTATTGTCCTGTATCCCCCTTTCTCAGCTATTGTAGATTAGATTGTATCCCCCAGAGATTTGTGTTCCCAGTCCTGACTCCTATACCTGTAGGTATGGTCCCATTTGGGAATGAGTTCTCTTTGTTATGTTAATGAGGCAGTATTAGTCTAGGGTGTGTTTTCAGACAATCGCTTTTAAGAGATGAAAGGAGCAGATTAAGCAAGTGAGCAAGCAGAGATGGGGAAGAAGGTGCCAGGCCACCACGTGAAGATCCCAGAGGAAGAGAGGTTGAAAAGAGTCAGGGACCTGCCCCCAGAGCCCACTGAGAGAGAAAGCCTTCCCCTAGAGCCCCACCCCGATTCAGACTTCTGGCCTCCTAAATGCGAGAAAATAAATTTGTTTGCTAATGCCACCCACTGTGGTATTTCACGAGATGACTAAGACACCAGTGAGGAGGTGACACCCAGAGGCAGGGGAACTTGGCCATGTCAGGTGGAGAGTCTTTCCACTCTGCTGGGTTACCTTCCCTCAGGTGGCACGGAGAGACCCTGTGAAGGTCTGCCAGTATTGGCTTACATGTAATGTCTCAAGTGGATACAGAAGTTAATTTAAAAAAAAAACTTTTTTTTTTTTTTGTACCAAATGTATAGATTATTTTTTAGAGCAGTTTTGGCTTACAGAGAAATTGTGCAGGAAGTACAGAGTCCCGTATCCCCCTGCCCCTGCACACAGTTGTTCCTTTATTAACCTCTTGGATTGGTGTGGTAATTTGTGACAATCGATGATTGACGCATTGTTATTAACTGAAGTCCATCGTTTACACGGAGGTTCCCTCCTTGTGTTGCAGTCTTGTGGGTTTTGACAAATGCATAATGCCACATGTACTTTTAATTTGGAAATAGGTTCAGATTTACCAGAATAGTACAAAGGGCCCCTGTCAGGCTTTCACCGAGATCCAGCAGTTATTAACAGCTTGCCTCGTGGCTTTACCATTCTCTCATTTGAGAGAAGTTGCAGTTACGCTCCCTCTTCACCCTAAATGCTTTGCTGTGTATTCTTACGGACAAGGACTCTCCCTTACATAGTGACAGTACAGTGGTCAACATCAGGGAACGTCATGTTGACATACCCTTGTCCCAACGTGGGCTTTAGAGAAATTATTTTCTAATCCCGATGCTGTCCAGGACCACACTTTGTGCTTTATCTCTTTAGTTGCCTTTCATCTGCAACAGTTCCTTGCTCTTCCTTTGACATTTCAGTGACATTTTGGAAGAAGGCAGACTGGTTTTTCGGGAGGTGGTCCATCAGTGCGGCTTTGTCTGATGTCCCTGAGATTAGGGTCAGGCTACGCGTTTGGGGCAGGAATGCTGCAGAAGTAAGTGGCATCCTCCTCCGTGCAGCCTATCGGGGGGCACCCTCACCGTGCCAGTGCCAGTGAGCTCAGTGGATCACTTTCCCATGGGGAAGCTGCTGCAGTGAAACCTGTGAGAGCCGGAACTTGACGGGACTGCCTGGTTTTTCCAGGTCTCAAAAGTTTTCCGCCTATCGCTCCCCGTTAGTGGAAAGTATTTGCGTTTCCCTTCTCTGTCTGTCAGGTTTCCGCCTTACATGGTCCCGGCTTTGGCAGGTTTTACTGTATATGTTTCTCTGTAGTTAATAAATAGTGTGTGCGAGGGACTTTGAGACTATGTAGCCACCTCCATCGGATGTTCACACACAGCTTCAGCGGCCGCCGAAGAAGCCATCTTCAGCTTCTTCGTGGTGGTTGTAATGGTGAGTTTCTACCTCCCTCTGCATGTCTACAGCTAGAGCTGGAGTTCTGCCCTGAGGGTGCGCCCTTCTTTTACCTGTGTATGGGTTATTGCCATCAGCGTGGACTTGGGGTGTAATTTCATCCAGTGGGCTTGTGATACATTGCTGTCATGATCATTGGTCTTGTCATTGTCACCTTGCTGAGGAAAGACAGCTGGCTGGGTGTGCCATGGAGGAGAAAGGTGCTTGGGATTCAGTGGCCAAGGTGTTCTTCCTCGTAGGGTTAGTGTAGGCTGGGCCCAGGGCATCTGCTCTTCATCCTGGCTGTGCTGCTGACTGGCCCTGCCACCTTGGACAGGTTGGTGAGCACCTAGGGCCCCCGGTTCACCTGTGGGTAGAAAGAAAGGCTGGGACAGGCTGACCTGAAGGGCTGTTGCCCTGACTCCTGAGGCTCTGAGGGTCCCTGCTGGGCCTCCTGCCTCCTCCCTGCTGACACTGTGCACTGGAGTGGGCAGTTCCTGGTGGACCAGCCGTCACCTATGTGAGTGATAACACAGAGGGAGGCCCCTTTGTGCCCCGCCCCACTTCCTTATGGCTCTTCTCCAGGCAGGACTTTCCCATATAGGAGCAAGGTCTGTTTGTTCTCCTTGGCAACCAAACACTGCCCTCATCCTGGCACCAGCTGCACCCTGGCCTTCAGGCCTGTTCTCCCTCCTTGCGTTCATGACTTCTTAAAGAAGCATGGCTGCGTGGGCAGACCCTGTGTGGCAGACACCATGGCGTGCTTCAGCTGTGAGCCCGTCCCACCCTCGCCCACACCAGCAGGGTCTCCGGAGGCTGACCACTCCCTTCTTGTCCAGAGAGGGGAAATGACCTGCCTGGCTCACACAGCTCCTGCGCCCCCAGGAGCAAGTGTCCCTGTGGGGATTTGAGCCAGAGCTCGTGCCGGTGAAGACGCTGGAAGAGCTTGGCCTGTGAAAAAGTTGCTGAGCCTCCTTCTCCGGTTACAGAGCTGTAGGGTGCTGGAGCCTTGCCTAGGTCTTCCAGAACCCTCGAGCAGCCTGGGGGGTGGGAGAAGCATTATTCTTTCCAATTAGAGATAAGGAAACTGAGGCTCAGAGACGGCCAGTCACTAGCATGGGGTCACACAGCTGTCGGGCAGGTAATGTGGGAAGGACGTTTCTACCTGCACCCTGTGATCATGGAGAAGCCCAGCAGACCCCGGCCTCTCTCCTCTAGATGAGTCGTGGCAGAGCCGACCTTCTACCCTGGCTCCGCTGGGAGGGCTGGGGTCCCTCCCATCGAGGATCACAGCCATCCATCCCCGGGGGCCTGTGTTGATCAGGTACCTGGGCAGCAGGACAATGGGCTTCTGGACTGCTGCTCCTGTTTTGGGCCACCCACTGGTGTCACAGTGCCAAAAGCTGGGCAGGAAGGCAGGGTTTTCCAAGCCCTGCCCAAGGCTAGCAGGTGACCCTGAGTGCTGGAGGCCCGTATACCCCCTCCCAGTTGTGGAGAGGGCCTTGGGTCCAAAGGGCAACTTCAGTTGCGTTTACTGGGTGAAAGGCCACTGGGGCCAGAGGCTCTGCCAGAGACAGAGCCAATGACGTGATGGCCAGACAGGTGTGGACTGGGTGAAGATTTGGGTTGGCAGGACCCTTGTATCCCCAAAGTCTGAGAGTCCCAGCAACGCCGACATCTGCACCTGGCTACTGCCCTCTCCTTGAGACGGCAATGTGTGGGTGCAGGCCCTCCCTTTGGGTGGTTCTCACTGTGCCGAGTGGATGTTGAGGCTGGGCGGGATGCTCTGGCCCAGCCACACTTGCCGTGTGCGGCCCCACCCACTTCGCCTCTGCCAGCTTTAGCTCATAAGGGTCCCTATGGTGACGTTGGGGTGGACGGGCAGGCGTCACTAGCTTTCTCAGAGAGGCTGGGCTCGTACGGGCAGCCCCTCCTCCAGCTTCCAGAGGGTGCCTGAATTCTTTGGCCTGTGGCCCCTCTTCCATCTTCAAAGCCAGAACCTCTCTGATCCTTCTCCTACCTTCATAGCCCCCTCTGACCACAGCTGAGACAGGGTCTCAGCTTTAAGGACACGTGGAATTAGACTGCACCTCCTTGGATAACCCAGACTAGTCACCCCATCTCGAGTACCTTAACCTCAACCACCCCTGCAAAGACCCTTTGCCCCATCAGGTGGCGCAGTCACGGGTTCCAGGGATTAGAGCAGGGCATCTTTGGTGGACATTATCCTGCTGACCACAGTTCCCAAGCCCAAGTTGAGACCTTCTCCACAACAAACCCCTTCTGTTGTCACATGGGGAGACTGAGGCCCGGGTTCCATGGAGGGTGCTGCCCTGGCTGGGATTCTGCCTGGGCCCTCCCCTTTCCTTGCTGTATTGCCACCACTTCAGAGAAGCCCCAGTGGCGCTCATTTGCACACAGCTTCTGTTGTTCACATCGTGGGCACCAATTACATCTCCTTGCAACATCCCCTGTGGATGAAAGGAGTTGGTCCTTTGCCGAGGCTAGAACATTGCCTCCCGGGAACCCCGGGGAGGGTGACACCATGAAGCTGGCTTGTGATGAGCGTTTTGGTCAGCAATCATCTGCTGTTAGTGGCCCCGCCTAATTGGACGGACGCTGTCTGTCAGTAACTCAGAGTTGCTTCCCTGGCCTGCCCTCTGGGTCATTGAGTCCCACTGCCCTCATTTCACTGGGCTGGTCCAAGGCAATGGGGGGTCGGGGCAGAGAGGGGCCCCCTCTGTCTCTTATCTCTCCCTGCCGGCTCTTGCCTGCTGTCCTTGAACTGGGGGACTTAACGGGGTGACACTAGAGGAACCCCCTGCAGGGAATGTTCCGGAGGTCTTCCATAAGCAGCGTGGGAATCAGAACCCAGGGACGGGACGTGAGGTAATCAAGAGCATCTCGTTTCTTTCCTGACTGGTCTGTGGTGCTGCCTGGATGTTCTTCTTGTCGCTTACAAAATAAGAGGTAAGCTTAGAAAAGAATGAGATGACTACCCCTCTGCCCCACATTGCCAGCCATAAGGCACTTCTGCTTCAGAGCTTTTCCTTTTCAGAAGTCAAGCCTTACAGCTAGATTTCAGGCACCTGTAGACCATCTCCTGCCCCTTCCCCCCCCCCCATCTCCTTCCTGTCCTCCTCCCCAGGGAGAGCCTGTGCCCAGAAGCTGGTGACCATACTCTTGTGCAGGTTTCCTGTGGGGCACACGTCTGTAAATGAAGTGTACCGAAACTCTGCGGGGCTCCAGCTTCCTACAAATGGTGGCACACTGACCCTTCGGTATCGCGCCCTGCATTGTCGTGTGTCTGGGGTGTATCCCTGCTGATAAGTAAGTGTGACTGTCCATTTGGGTCTTGGTGTAGCGTGAATTGTTTGGGTAAACCGCAGTTGAGCTGGTCTCCTGGGGAGGACTTTTAGGTGGTTTCCGATGCTTCCTGACATAGGCAGCCAGGTGCACCTGGGCAGGCTTTCTCGGCATGAGCCCCTTCAGGGGAGTGGGACCCTGCCAGATCAATGGTGCTGGTGAGCATTGTCACGGCGTTTTCTGTTCCTAACACACGTGCCACTCTTGGTATTTTCTGTTTTTGCCAATCTGCCCATGGAAATGGCATCTCCTTGTTTTAATCTGCATTTCCCTGATTACAGGTGTGGTCGGGGTCTTCTCACAGATTTCGTGGCCATTCGGGTTTCCCCTTGTGTGACTCACCTCTATGTGTAGCCTTTGCCCATTGTCACTGATTTCCCCATGGATCTGAGGGGATTCTGTATGTATCTGTAGGATCCTTTGTCCATTCTGGGATGAGACTTGCAAAAAGCTTCTCCCAGGTGGTGGGCTGTCCCTGAACTTTGCCCACGGATCTTCTGTTGGGCAGGTTTTTAATATTCAGACAGCTGGAGTTGACAGTCTTTCTCTTTATGGTTTATTCCTTTTGTTTCCTGATTAAGAAATCCTTACCCACCTGAAAGCATTTTTTTTTCCTTTTTCAAATAACAGCTTTATGGAGATATAATTCACATTCCATTAAGTTTCTGCATTTTACGTGTACAGGTCAGTAGTTTTACCTTCACGGCTTTGTAGAATCGTCATGACTGTTGAACTCCAGAACACTTCATCAGCCCATAGAGAAACCTTTTACTGTTTAACAGTGACTGTGTATTCCCCACCGCCCCGCCCCCTGTTGTGGTTGTTAGGTGCCGTGGAGCCGGTCCCCGCTCATAGAGACCCCGTAGACGACAGAAGGAAACACTGCCTGCTCCTGCGCCGTGCCCACCGTCATGGTTACGCTCGAGCCCGTTGTTGCAGCCACTGTGTCAGTCCATCTCGTGGAGGGTCTTCCTCTTTTTCACTGACTCTCTACCTTACCAAGCATAATGTCCTTCTCCAGGGACTGATCCCTCCTAACAACATGTCTGAAGTATGAGAGACACAGTCTCACCATCCTTGCCTCTAAGGAGCATTCTGGCTGCACTTCTCCCAGTACGGATTTGTTCGTTCTCTCGGCAGTCCGTGGTATATTCAGTAGTCTTCGCCAGCACCACAATTCAAAGGCATCAATTCTTCTTGGCATCCCCTGGCAACCACTAATCTGCATTCTGTCTCTGTGGATTTGCCTATTGTGGACATTTTTTCCCCATGCTGTATTATCTTTAACTGGAGTCCCTGCGTGTGCAAACAGTTAAGCGCTCTACTATTAGCCAAAAGGTTGGGGTTTGAACCCACCCAGAGGCACCTTTGGGAGAACAGTCCAGTAATCCACTTCCAAAAGGTCACAGCCTTGGAAATCCTATGCAACAGGTCTGCTCGGCACACTTGGGATCACCACGAGTCGGAATCGATGTGACAGCAACTAACAGCAACAACACAGTGTTATCTTTAATCGTGCATAAAGCCCTCTTCATTCACGGCACCTAGAGGTCATGTCTCAGACTGCTGTTTGGTGGCCAGTCGCTTGTCTCTGTCTGCAGCAATGGTGAAGTGGATGCCTTTTTCTCCGGGGAGCAAAATTCATGGTTTGTCACCTTTGCCAGTTACAAAAATGTTGGAGAGCCGGGTGGCAAAGCTGTTGCCATTGCCATCGTCCCCATGAACCATGTTGAAGGAGCCCGGATGGGTGTCTGTCTCTGTTAGTGATCACCTCAACCCTACCAGGAGCGTCTCCAGTTGCTGTACACAGGTTACCAGTGTGGAACCTACTGAAATCGGTTCTCTTGCCAGTCTCCAAATCAATGTGAATGGTCCTTCACCTTGATAAGAGATCAGGGGAGCGGATGGTGCAAGCGCCAGATGAGGGATGCCTTTTGTGCCCACAAAGATCTTTCTTACCTTGCACAACGTGTACTTCGCCTCCTCGGGCGTCATGCGATGAATAGCAAAGCAACCCAGGGTACCAGAGAGCAGGTGGAGGGAATTCCCCCCAGTCTTGTCAATGCTGCTGACGTCCGTAAAGCCAGCCAGGCAGGTTGTATCCATTGGGACCTAGCTGTCAGTCTTAATGAGCCACTGCCTTGGATCTTGCTGTCGGCTCCTGTCAGGGCGTACTTGGCGTCCGTTCCTTCAGGGGACGAGGAGGGGAAATGTCTCAGCTTGTGGGGATGGTGGACGGATAAGGAGCAAACACCCCGTTTGTCCAGCATCCGATGCTTTGCAGTTGTTACACGCTTCAGAAGCTTCTTGGGACCAGGAGCCATGGCAGCACTGGGCATGGAAGGGGCTGGGCATCTCACCTAAGTGGGGTCTTTGGAGCCTGGCTTCCTCCACTGACTGGACATAAAGTTTTCAGGGCTCATCCATGTGGTAGCATGCGTCAGAAGAACATTCGTTTTAAAGCTGGTTTTTTCATGTAGGCGTCCCTGCCCCTCCCAGACCTGCTTCCTGTGTGTTGTGAGGTCGGATCTCTGTCCTAGAAAGAGAGTCAATAGTCCACAGTTTGTCTCCGCCGCCTCCCCATGTGGCCCACCCACTGCCTGTCCAGAGTGCAGTCTTCCCTGGGTCAGCTCTGTCCTCCACGTGCTCCATGGTCTTTCCTGTGGAGAGGTGGTTCACACGGCCCCTTTCCTCTCAACTCCCCGAGGCCAGGGGTCCTCCCACCCGCCTCAGAACCCTCTCTTCTTGTTGTGTGAAATTAGTGGAGCGTTGTCCAGAGGTCACGCAGCAGCCTGAGGGAACTGTCCCCTCTCTTGCTTTAGAGTCTTTCATTCCCCCACCCCCTGCTGCCATAACTCGGAAGTCCTGAGTGAGGTGGCGATACCTGTCGACTCACTTCCTGCTGCCCCCCCCCGCCACACCTAGATTTCCTGATTCTTGAGCCTGCTCCTCCTGCCGCTCGTCTGCCTGTGGCTGGAGTGCCCACAGGTGGCCCTGCTCCTTATGCTCCTCCCTGCTCTTCTTCTGGACAGCAGGCTCCCTGAGGCAGGCATCCAGCCCCCCATGGTGCCTGAAACTCAGCAGGAACTCAGCCAGCATCTCACATGCAAACAGACCCCCGTTCTCCTGAAACAAGCAAAAGCCTGGCCTTCCTGGCTCCTGTCCATCCTGGGCTCCTGCACGCTTTCGTTTCATGCTAACCCCAGGAGCTTCCGTGGCACTTGCTGATGCGTTCATCCTCACTAATGAGTAGTCAGGGCCAGGAGGGTGTGAGTCCCTTGGGGAGGGAGGTGGCGATGTGAACAGCCACCGAGCAGGATGGTCAGGAGCGCCCAGCCTGGCCGCCTGCTGGAACCCCTCGGAGGCTGGTTAAGATGTTTCTGATGCCCGCTCGCAGTGCTGGAGTCCGACTCAATTCGTCTCAGGGGAAAGAGGTCAGGTTGTAAAAGCTACCCAGGTGAGTCAGGTGAGGGTGCTGTGCAGCTGGGCCAAGAGCCACAGCGGAGGGTGACGTGGCCCCTGTGGTGGTGTCCCGGTTGGGCAGGCCGCCTGAGGTCAGCACACGGCCTGTGTGCACGTTCACAGTGATTACATGTGGTGGGGTGAGCCCAGGCTAGACGGTAACACCGCCGCCACCTGCTCGCCCTCACACGTGCACGGGCTGATGCCTGGAGGCAGGCGTGGAGGCATAGGGCAGGGGTTCTTTCCCCTTGTCCCCTGGTTTGAAATTATCACACAGTTTCAGTTTGGCACTGCAGGCTTCCCGAGCGGTAGGTACAGAAACCAGCGTGAGCTCTGGATTTAAGAACACTGGCGCTGCCAGCCAGGCCCAGAGTAGAGCAAATTCTAGATGATCCGAATCTGAGCAGGGCTCCCTGTTTGACGGCTAGTTCTGGATGTCAGGGAGGCGCTCCGAAGCCCGGTGGCTTTTCCTGGAATTAAAAGTGGTGGTGCCTCCACAGCCCCACGCAGCCCATAAGCTGGGCTCTCATCTGTAGTTAGTCTCCACTTCCAAGCCGTCTGCGGCGGACAGTAGGACAGACGGCAGAGAGGACAGGCAGGTGCCCTCGTGGGCAAGGCTGTCAGCAGCCTAAGCAATCCTGGCTTCCAGGAACGCAGTCACGCGCTGCTCTGCAGAACCCAGTTAACTCCTTTCATCGGCAGGCAGACGCTGAACTGGGGCTCCTTTGCATGGTGGCGGCCTGGGACAAAAGGGGTGAGGGCTTCAGTCATTGGGATTCTATCATGATTGATCACTTGAGTTGGCTCAGTGGGGTTTTTAGGTCTCCAGGACGCTTCGTGGGAGGGGCTGGGACCAGCCTGCTTGGACCGATGAAGCCTGGTGGGTTTGGGGACTTGAGCTTGGACCGAAAAACATACTGTTGTCAAACGTTTTCATGCTGAAACATGGAGTTTATCTAGCACCCTTGGAGAGAAGGTTTAGGGGAGAGATGGAATGAAGAACCATGTGTCTGCAGACAGCTGAGCGTGGCCCTTACTGTGGGGTGGGAAGGCCCCATGATACCTCGACCAGAAAAGAGTTTGTGCAATGGGAGGGGAGGCCCTTCTGGGGACTCCTTCCGTCTAGCTACCACCCTGGAGGTGTCCCCTTGCTCTCCTTCTTCCCACCAGGGCCCTCTTCTCCACTTCTTCTGTGTGCCCACAAGCTCCAAGTTCAGCTGCACTTTTAGGAGCTCTGTGACAGGGCCATCAGGAGGAGGGAAGAAACCCCTGAACTCTCCATGCTTCTTGGCAGGGTGCGGGCTCAGAAGGCAGGGCACAGGCTCAGAAGGGGGTTGCGTGGTGCAGCACCAATGACCCTAGGAAAGTTCTGGGGGCCCATGGTGGCCATATGGGGACCCCCAGGTTGGTGGAGAGGCTTTGAGTGAGGGTAGAAAGGGCCTTGGCTCTGGCTAGATCCCAGTTCAAATCCCAGCCTCTGGCGTTTTCACTGTGTGACTTGGTGACTTGCTTCACCTCTCTGAGTCTTGGGTTCCTGCTCCATAAAACGGAGTCTGTAGTCACAGGACCTGCCTCGTCAGCTTGATGCAGGGGCTGCACACATGATGGGAGTTTGTTCATGCCTGGCACATAGTAGGTACTCAGCATTGTGTGTGCAAAGGGGAAGAAGGCGCTCCTCTCGTCTCATTGCCTGCATGGAGGACTCTCCCACGCCCAGGGCTCTGAACATCATCACTGAGTTTGCAGCAGCTGCCTTGGCCCAGCCCCCTGCAGACCTCCCCCCACCACCCCCCCACCGCTGTGGGCCAGGTGGGAGGAGGGAGCCGCCCTGCCCGATGCTGCCACTGCTGGAGGGACGTTTCTGCAGGAACCTGATGCTCCCTGATACGAAGCCCTCTTGCCTTCATCCATAAATCATGCCCGAGTCGTGTTCACCTGTGTCTCCTGGAGCTGCTATGGATGCCAGGAACAGATGGCCCGGCACAGCAGTTTCTGAGCCTCCCGCCTTTGCTCACACTGTGCTTCTGCTTGGACTCGCCTGCTTTCCCCACCCCCACTGTCTGTTCTCTCTTCAGTGCTGCATCTCAGTGCCACCTCCTCCAGGGAGTAGTCCATGGTTGCTCCTGTCAGCACATCCTCCCTATCTGTCCCCAGTCCCTAGGCTGTACCTCACCCTCCACTTTTGCCCTGCAGTAAACAGGTTGTTCCTGAGCGACGTCTGTAGGCTAAGAGCCTTTTAAGGAAAGGGGCCATCCCCTGGACACGCATGAGCCTGCCGCCTGGGCCCATGTGTCTGGCTCTGTGACCTTGGGTGGATCCTTTCACTCTGAGCGTCCCCTTTTCTCGCTTGGCTGGGTCCACGTGAGGATTGAAGGGCATCAGTGAGTGTACCTGGCACCAAGCTGGGCAGCAGTGCCTTCTAGCCTCCTGTGCCCTTCTCATGGCTACACCAGGAACCTCCCGTGTTCCCGAGACTTCTGCCCAGCAGAGGGGGCCATTCCACCTTTGCTTGCATACCCCTGGTGACGAGGAGCTCACCACCCCATGAGCAGCCTGTACTGTCCTGAAGTTAGCACTGCTCCTTTCTGGTCCTGGGTCCGAGGACTAGCTGTTCTGCCAGAGCTCGGCTTTGGATGCCTGGACTGTGGGGAGGGCAGGCCTGGAGCTGGATCCTCCAAGTCCTCCAAGAAGACAGATCACCTCTAGGCTCTGGAACAGCCAGAAGGCTCCTCAGTGGGGCCTGCGTAGCAAAGCATCCCAGGCTTGCCAGAGGAGACCTGGGCCTACTGGATGCAGTGGAGGTGCAAGGCAGCCAGGCACGTGTAGCTCCAAGCCAGCCGAGGTCCAGCTTGTGGGCAGGGCAGGTGGGCAGCTGCTGCCAGGGACTGAGCTCCAGCTGAAGACTGGGCCCTGCAGAAATGGGGCCATTGCTGTCTTTGCTGTTGTCTCAAGCCCAGGATAGCACTGAGCCAGAGGGTGGGAAATGCTGCCTGGGAAGAGGCAGGCAGCTGTACCCTGAGTGGGTAGCCCCCAGGGCCCCCAGAGCTCCTCAGCAGGATTGATACCCCTGCTGGTGGCTCCTTCCCTGCCTCACCTCCTCACCACTACCTGGGCTTCCTGGGTCACTCCCCATATAACCCACTTTCACTTGAACCCTCATCTCCGGGTCTGCTTGCTTCGAGGCACCCCCACTAAGACACAAGGCCAGGGGGAGGTTGGCATGGGAGCCTAGTGTTGGACACTGTTGAAGCTGGCTCCAGAACGCTCACCTCAGCTGCCCGACCATGTCCTCCTTGTGCGTCTCTGCCTGGAGGGGGCGGGGGCAGGATAGGGTGTCATGTTCCTAGAGTGAGGGTGATAGGGCAGGACATGTTTGAGAGCCAGAGAGACCACCTGAGAGCAGAGTCCTTCCGGAAAACTGGGCCTGCGCCCCTGCAGGGTGAGTTCAGGCCAGTTCTCCAGGCATTTGCCAACCAATCCATGTGAGTGCTGAGCTGGTTCAGGAGGGCTTACGGCTGTGACTGGATCTGCCTCCTGGCCCCCATTCTTACAGCTGTTCAGGCCCACTTGGAAGTGAGAAGCTGGACGTGGCCACAGCAGCAGGGGAGGCTGCAGGCAGGAGAAATGGCCAGAACAGGAGGACTTGGCCAGGCCTGGAGGCTTCTGAGCAGGCAGGGTTGCCAGCTGGTTAGTGTGGGGCCCAGCACAGGGCTCCCTGGGTGGAGCTGGGAACAGGGGGGTAGGGGAGCTTGGCAGACCCTTTGGGCCCCAATACAGCCCCCCTGGGCTGTTGAGGCTCCTCCACACTTGCTCTGGGACAAAAGATCTACGAGGAGGGGTGGACAGGCAGAGCCCCCCAAAAGGAGTAGTGCTAGATGGCTGTACATGTGGTCAGAGGAGCCGCCCTGAGGATCCCATGGAAGCTGCGTCGAGAATCCCCCAGGATTGGTCTGAGGGGCCCCGGAGGGGCCCAGGTCCCTTCTGTGGTCACCTCCATTATTTTCTCCACGAGCAGCCGAGCTGGGAAGTTCTTACTTCCCTCGTGACTCTTTCTCATTACCGTAAACCCTGGGATTAATTTAATTACACGCCTGTCTCCTGGAGGCCGGGGCTCAGAGACGCCCCACGGGATCACAGGCTTGCCCAAGGCTGCTGAGAAAAGCAGCTCCCAAGGAGCCAGGCCCTACTGGGGTCTCCTTCCCTCCAGCCCCCACCTGGAGGTGCCCCCTCGCTCTTCCTCATTCCCTGCAGGGCACAGCCTCCCTGGCTCCTGGCTGCGTGGAGAGCCTGGCTTGGGCGGCGGGTGTGGGCACAGGTCAGGCAGGGCGGGCGAGGGGCTTACTGGGACTTCAGCCAGCCTTGAGGCCAGGTCAGCTGTGCAGGAGCCGCCAGGGACGGGCTTGGCCTGGGCGCAGGAAGGCCACGTGGAGGGCTGTGAGCTGAGGCCACTGATGAGTTGCCTGCCTATCCCAGGCCCCAGCCACCCCCTGTCTCCCTTTGATTTAAAACTGCAGTGACGTCAATGGGTGGCTCTGTGATGTGACCCTGCAATAATTTAACCTGTCTCCTTTTTTGTAAAAGATTTCTCCCTACTCTCGAAGTAGATTATTTGAAAACTAACAAAAGCCCGCTTGAGAAAGTAGTCCCTCCTCTGAACATCGTCATGGTCAATATTTTTATGTACTTCTTGGAAACCCTCGTGGCGTAGTGGTTAAGAGCTATGGCTGCTAACCAAAAGGCCAGCAGTTTGAATCCACCAGACGCTCCTTGGAAAACTGTGGGGCAGTTCTACTCTATCCAGTAGGGTCCTTAGGAGTCAGAATTGACTCGATGGCAACAGGTTATGGGTTTTCTTCCCTGACTGCGTTGAAAAGCATGGCTTTTTTAAAACACAGCAGTAATTATACAGATAATTTTATATCCAGGTCTTTGCACTGACATCTTAAGTGTTTTTCCTTATTGTTTAGGAGACAAACTCTTTCTGAACTTCATTTGAATGATGACAGGTGTAATTGTATCCGTTTGGTAACAAAGTACCACATGCTGGGTGGCTTAAAGCAACAGAAACATGTTGTCTCATAGTTCTGGAGGCTGAAGTCCAAAATCAAGGTTATCAGTGGGGCCACGCGCTCTCCTGAAGGCTCTAGGGGAAGGTCCTTCCTTGCTCCTCCCAGCTTCTGGCTGTTCCTGGCTTGTGGCTACATCCCTTCCCTCTGCCTGTCTTCACGTGGCTATCTTCCTTCTGCCCGTCTTCATGTGGCTATCTTCCTTCTGCCCGTCTTCATGTGGCTGTCTTCCTTCTTGTTTTCATGTGGCTGTCTTCCCTCTGCCTGTCTTCATGTGGCTGTCTTCCTTCTGCCTGTCTTCATGTGGCTGTCTTCCCTCTGCCTGTCTTCATGTGGCTGTCTTCCTTCTGCCTGTCTGTGTCTGCTGTCCTCTGGGAGGTGGGCTGGCATGGCAGGGTGTGTGATGGGAAGCCACCCTTCTCATCCCTTGAAGGATCTGGACTCCTGAGAGGTGAGGCCCGAGGTTAGGGGGATTCTGGCTTGTGTAGTTCCCCAGCAGCAAGGGGGCGGCTGCACTGCCGGGCCTGGTCCATGTCCCATGGAGGGGGGACTCCTGGGGTCCTTCACATGTGCAGGTCAAGGGGCACGGGGCAGAGGGCACCGATGCAGGAAAGCTGCCTCCCTTCCTGGGGGTGTGCCCTCGGAGGATGGGCGCCGCCATGGACTGGGGGAGAGGGCCCAGGCATAGGAGGTTGGGGCTGGCAGCTGGGGCCCCAGAGAGGGCGAGAAGGCCTCACCCCTTTATACACCAGGACCCAAGGGCAGTGGCTCCTCAGTCCGCAGGTACCCTGCAGTGGTGGGGAGGGGTGTAGACAGGGAAGGGCCTGGTGTCAGGTGCGAACTGTGAATTCTGGGGAGACTCTCCTTCCTGTGGGGGCATGGGAGGAGGGGCACAGCGCTGCAAAGCGCTCCTCTGTATGATCGATGCCCTCCTGCCCCTCCCCAGGCAAGACCCCGCAGTGAGGGCTACACACAGAGGCACTTGCTGAGCCACTGTGGCCCCTGCTACCTTCCCTCCCTGCTGCCCTGGCTGCTTTGGGGCGGGGTGGTGGTGGTGGTGGTGGGTGCCTTTGCCCACCTGCTTGTCCCGTCCCTGCCCCTCTGTGCCACCTGCACCCCCCCAGCCAGGAGTGACCTCCTCACTGCTTTTCGCATCTGACAGCTGAGTGGATTCTCATCCCCGTGGGCCCAGGACCAGGGGCTGGTGGCCGAGGTGGGGGGATGCTGGAAAGCTGGGTGAGCATGGTGAGGGGCTTTCTGTGGGCTTGTCTGTTTGGGGCCCTGGCTTCATTCAGAAACTGGGGAATGCAATTGGGGAGTTCCCCTGAGCATCTTGCTGGGCTCCCAGGTGCAGCGCCAGCTCCTGGAGATTCTGATTGGTGAGAGCTGAGGAGGACAGGCAATGGCTTACCTGCTGTGTGGCCACCTGTACAAATGGTTTGTAAGGGGCACTTGAGTCGTCATCAGCCCACCTGTGAATCAGGCCAAGGTGGAGTAGAGAGAACTCCAGGCTCTCATGGAACATGTTTGGGAGCCTCAGTTTCCCTGCTGTGTGGTGGAGGGGCCCCTGGATGTGGTTCCTGGGGGGACTTGCTCCCTGGTTGTGGGCCCCCTTGGGTGTGTTGGGGGGCGCGGGGACTCTGTGGTTGGGAAGTATCCAGGAAACAAAGGAGTTGCCCCTGGAACACACTAGCGTGGGAACCCCTCCTGCAGGTATAGGAACCCAAGGCCTGGGGGGAAAGGGTGCAGGGGGTGGGCTCTACTGCTGATTAATCTGCACCTCCTATCATTTCAGATCCTTCGTCCACCTACATCAGACAGCTGGAGACCAAGGTGAAGCTGCTGGAGGGTGACAGCAAGCTCCTTGCACAGGTAGGCAGCGCGGCCACCACCCCACAGCTCCCCCATGTCTCCCCATCCTCACACCTGCCCCCTTGAGTCCCACTCCGAAGTCACTCTGAAACCAGCCGGACTGAGGACTGAGTTCTCACTCCACAGCCTCTGGGCTTCCCTGCGTCACTGCCCTTCCATGCCGACTGTCCTCCTGCCCCGTGGTCTGTGGTCTGTGAGGCCCTTGGGAGCTGTCAGGGCTGTCAGGAGTTGGTGCTTAACACACAAGGAAGGAAACGGGCTTCTGAAAACTTCTCTGCCCTGCCACGCTGGGACACACTGGACACTTCCCCACCCGTCATGACCAGGCCCAGTGCCCACACCATGTGGCTGTGGCTACTTTTGCTGTCGGGCAGGTTAGAGAAGAGGCAGCAGCAAGGGCGGCTGCAGGGCGATGTCGGGGGAGGCAGAGTGAGGCAGCACCTGTGCCTGGTGGTGGGTGCAGCTGCAGCGTGGGGGTCCTGGGAGGGCAAGGAGGCCCTCCAGGCTGTGAGGCAGAGTGGGGTGGTGATGGGAGACTGACCCACCCCTGGCTTATCTGTGCCCTCCTCCCCTGCTGTACCTGCTGGCCCAAACATGGCGGGCCGGGGTCCCCAAAGCATTTCTCTGGGAAGCAGCCCTGAGAGGCCTCAGCTGCTAGGTGACCACTGGGTTTGGCACGACTGCCCTGCACAGAGTCTGCTGCCCCTGCATGGAGTGAAGCCTCTGTCACTGTGAACTCCCCACCTAGCACTGCACAGACTGCTCAGGAGGGCCACCAGCCCTGTGGAAGCAGCATATGCACCCCTCATGCCTGGCTCTCCCTCCCTCCCTGTGGGATGCGGTGTATGCACCCCTCATGCTAGGCTCTCCTTCCCTCCCTGCAGGATGCAGCGTGTGCACCCCTCACTCCGGGCTCTCCCTCCCTCCCTGTGGGACTCAGCTTGTGCCGGGCTCTCCCTCCCTCCCTGTGGAATGCAACATTTGCACCTCCCTCCCTGCCTGTGGAATGTGGCATGTGCACACCTCACACCGGGCTCTTCCTCCCTCCCTGTGGGACAAGGTGTGTGCACACCTCACACTGGGCTGTCCCTCCCTCCCTGTGGTATGTGGCGTGTGCATGCCTCACTTTGGGCTGTTCCTCTCCCCCTCCTTTACCTGCCACATACTTGAGCACAGAGTCAAGTGCTAAGGTACAAGGTTGGCTTTTGTCATCCTGTGTGTCGCTTTTAGGGCCTCTTTTGGGATGGGCACACACGTGGGCCTGTGGTGCAGGATGCGTCAGCTCCTCGGGGCTGGTGAGGACGGGGGAAGGAAGCTGGCGCCTGACGGGCCCCCTGGGTGCCACGTGGCTGAGCGGTGGGGCTACCTGTTGGTGGTCTCCAGTCCAGCATTCCCCGTTCCTCAACCATCGTCCAGGGGCTAGGGAGGGCATGCGGCAGCAGCGGGAGCCGTCGGCAGGTGGCGCGACAGGTACTGGAGGTGACAGGGCAGTGTCAGAGATCGGGGTCTCCGCTGTGGAGCAGGGCTGGGGGCTGTTTACTCCAGGAACAGTGTGCCTGGCCCCTGGGGCACGACTGTGGTTCAGGAGAAGAAGGCTAGGAACTTGGCCTGGCCCAGGGTCTCAGGCTGTGGGGCTGTGACCTTGTGACACCACCTTCTGGCCACCCTTGAATCACACCAAGAGCCCACGCTCCTGATCCCTCTGCCTGCAGTGTTGTTTCTGTGGGAAGTACATCCTGTGGGGATCTGCTCCCAGCCTGGCTTCCCAGGATGAAAGTGTCCCTGACCCCTTGATCCTGGCTGTCCCAGGCCACATCGTCCCACTGGGAAGATGCAGCCCTAGCACCAGGTGTGGTCTCGAGCACTTGGGGACATGTTACCTGCTCATGCTCAAGTGTGGTATAGCCACCCGTTCCTTCTGTGGACACCCCTAGTCACACAAAGTACCCCTCTTCTGGGCCCCAGGCCCACCTGTGCGGAGGTGGAGGTTGGTCGGAGCTGAGCCCTGTGTCTGGAACATCCAGGGACACCACTGACTGGATAGTGGCTCTGCCCGGGTCTCTCTCCCTCTCTGAGCCTGCTGTGAGCTGTCCTGGGTGCCCGTGACAGGTGCCTAGGGGAGCTGGGCCTGGGCGGTGGGGGCAGGAGCTCTTGACATGCCTCACCTGTGCCTGTGAAAACGGCATGGGGGCAGAAGTGCCTTCTCTCTCCGCCATCTTTACCAATTCCAACACCAACCATCCCTCACACAGCACTCTCTACTTCTCTGCTGGGTTCCATAATTCATTGCATGGCCACACAGAACTCCCAGACCATACTCACAATTATGGGGTTTATTATAAAGGAAATAACAGTTACAATTCAGGGTCAGGAACACGTAGGATACAGCTCTTTCATCAGGACAGCCTCTCCCCAGCTGTGCTCACAGGCATGCCTCTGGTACAATGTACGCCCACCTGCCCTTGGCTGCTGGATCTCATGGTCAGCAGAGGTCCTGGGAGCCAGTACATTGGCCAAGTTAGAGGTGTCTGTAGGGTCAGGGACGGGGCTTCTTGGCCTTGGGGTGGGGGTGGGGGAGTGGTCTGCAGTTCTGAGCCGAGCAGGAGAAATGAGAGATGGAGGAAGAGACAGAGAAGGCCCCCCGGCCTGCTCAGGGCTTCCAGGCTGCTGTTGACATCGTGCTTGCCTTTGGGTCCCTGGGGGCAGTTGGATGGCACCCAGCTTTATGAAGGTTCTCAAGTCACTCCCTCTCCCTGGCTTCCATTTCCTCATCTGTGAAGTGGACACTCACTCACCTACTCACTCACTGTTTAACTGGGCACCCACCCTGTGGTGGACCCTGGGGGACCCAGGAGTGACCAGCAGAGGCCTGTCCTCAGGGTGCCCCCAATGCTTGCGTCCTTCTCTCTGCCTAACCACCTCCTTGTCCCACCAGCATGACTGACATGCACAAAGGGGCTGCTGGAGGACAGCGGAGGTGGGGAGAGCCCGGTGGGTGGGGCTGGGCCCACGCCGAGAGGTCTGAGCCTGATTCCAAGGGTGGCTTCCAACCTTGCTGCCTCCTGGCCTCCTGCGTGCCCGTCAGCACCCAGCTCAGCAGGTAGCTCAGCGCTTCCTCAGAGCTCTCCCAGCCCCCCAGGTGGTCACCTCTGGGTCTGCAGTGCTCAGCATAGGTCAATGGGTGGCGCCTCCCCACAGTCTCCTCAGCTAACAGGGGAGGCTGCTTCTTGCTCAGAGTAAGGAAGGGCTGCTTCATGAGGCAGTGAACATACCATCTGTAGAGGTAATCAAGTGAAGACTGTACTCCGAGTGGGATGCTGGCCTTGGCGTTCGTGTTTCTGGCTTGTGAGATTTTACAATTCTGGCATTTAAATCTTGTCAGTAAACTAAAATTGTACATTAACCCCCGTCTCTGTGCAAGGCGGCGTGGGGTGGGGGGGTGGTGTCTGCCAGCTGGCCAGAAGCAGGAGAGAGGAATACTGTTAGCCTTTGGAATATCGTAAGGTGCTGTGTCTCTGCAGCACCTTACGATATTTAGATGGGATGGCAGGGCCAGTCCTGACCCCGGTTCCACTCCCCCTCCCTGTGGCCTCTATTTAACTCTAAAGTAGTTTTAATTAAAAATGTGGCAACGTGCTCCCAGGCTAAATTACTGTACAGCAGTCCGCATTTTTTTCCCTGTAGCCTTCACAATTCCATCAACACAGCTGCTTCCTCTGCGATGATTCATCTGAGGCTCCGCACTCACTATTATCCTTCCAGAGGGTTCTCTGCGAGGCAGCGGGCGGGGGCGGCGGTAATTGATGCCCAAGGGCCTCCGCGGGCTCCCTCTGGTTCACTCCCCTGCCGGCCGATAAATGAAGCATCCATTGTGTGCCCAGAGCCAGCTTCACAAAAGAGCAAGAGGCACCTTGGCATCTTCTTGGAGCATTCGAGAGGGCTGGGTGTCTCGGGGAGTGGAGGCTGTGGCGAGGCTGTGCTGGCCAGGGGGGCCCCATGTGCCCCCTTCTCCTCCTCACCCCGCCCCCGCTCCTTCTCTCCCCATCCAGCCATTCCCTGCAGAGTCCGTGGACGCTCAGGTTGGAAGTGACCTAGAGTGACACCAAGCACAGATGGGGAAACTGAGGCCTGGAGCAGGGAGGACTCCTGCCACCCGTAATGGTGTTGCAGAAGTGGGTGTGGGCATCAGAGGCGTGTGAGTTCAACCCCCTGGTGGTGTTTCAGGCAGTTATTTTATTTTAGCTCTTGGTGCCTTGGTTTCCTCACCTGTAAAACGGGTGATAGTGATGCCCTGTGGAGCGCGTGACATGCTCACACCATACTTGGGAAGACCCCCTGGGTAGTGCCCACCCTTCTTGTCTGCTCTTGGTGATTTTTCAAGGTTGACCAGCCATGCCCCTCAGCTGGTGGCTCACCCTGGCTCGTGTCTGAATGGCCACTGTGGTTTGTCCTTGCCTGAGCTCTGAACCCCTCCAGGCTGGGGACAGGGGAGCAATCACCCCATCTCAGCTGCCTGCCCCCCAGTGTCGATGTCTCATGATCACATCCTTGCACCCCCAAGGAAGATGGCACATCCCACTGGTGGCCTCTGCTCTGGCTCTGCTGGCATGCTGACCACGTGGCAGCTCTGTAAAGCCGTGCTGCTGTTGGCCTTCTGCTCACAGGCTCTGCGCTGTCTCTGCTGCTCTTGGCCTCTCCTGCTCACAGGCTCTGCACCATCCCTGCTCGGCCTGTCTGGCATCTGGGGTTGACCGCCTCTCCCTGTACCTCATATTGGGCAGTGTGGTTTCTGGAGGGTGTAAATGCATAGTCAGCAGAACATCAGAGCCCTTGCCCAGTGAGGAAACCCCCTCTTTTCAGCATCCTGAGCACATGGCCAGCTTAGTAACGTGGGCAGGAAGAGAGACCAGAAGTCCACCTTGTCCCTAGAGTCGGAGGCTTAATGTCTACCATGAGCATATGTGGGCAAGGGCCAAGCCCAGGGTTCTTACCAGCTGGGTGACTTTGTGCAAGTGGCTTAACCTCTCTGTGCCTCAGTGTTCACGTCTGTAAAATGGGACCCTAATGGTGCCTGGAGTTCCTGGGTAGTGCAAATGGTTAACATGCTCGGCTGCTAACCAAAAGGTTGGAGGTTTGAGTTCATCTAGAGGTGCCTTGGAAGAAATGCCTGGCAATCTACTTCCAAAAAATCAATCATTGAAAACCCTATGGAGCACAGTTCTACTCTGACACACATGGGGTCACCATGTGTTGGACTTGATGGCAACTGGTTTGAAAGGGGCCTTTCAGGTAGGGCTCTTAGGAGGATGGAATGGACCACTGTGCGTGAGGCACTGAGGCATGGGTGGCAGAAAGTAAGATCTGGGGGCTAACCGTTATGCTCTTGCTTATGCTATCGTTGGCCATTGGGCAACCTCTTGAGCCGAGGGTCATCTTCACTCCCATTACATACCAGCAATCTGAGGCCCCGATGGTTGTTCAGCTTCACCCAGCCAAGGAGGGGGCTGAGTTTGGCGAGTTAGCACTGCTCCGGAGTCCTGCCTGTGTCTACAGGGGTCCTGTGGCCTCACTGTCATCATTGGGACCCTGTGGAGGAGGGGACAGCCGTAGCAATGGCGAGGTCTGGTCTGTGCATTACCCACCAAATCACCTGTCAGTCAGGGCCACCTGGTGCTAGACACCCTCATGCTTGGGAAATGTGATTTTCGGATGTGCAATTGCATGGGGAGCGGGGGAAGCTAGCCAGCTGTGAGCAGTCCTATCAGCTGCACGTTAACTGCAGGCTTAATCCCTGCTGCTGCCTCTGAGTGCTAATTAGGGTGAAATCTCTGGGTCCCGTAGCCGGAGCAGCCCCTTGGTCCATAATGGCCTGAAAATGAGTTCCCTTAAAATTAAAAAAAAAAAAAGAAAGCAAATAGGGTTGGAATTACTGGTTGTGCCTTGCTCGGGGCCTTGGGAGATCACCCCGGGGACAGAGCAGAGGCCAGACGGGGAGTGTGCCCCTGACCCAGCCTCTCTGAGCTGGTGGAGGTCTTGGGTTGTCCCTCGGCCAGTGCATCCGCCTGGGCACCCCGCTGAAAGGCTGTTTTCCCGGGGCAGGGGCAGTGGGGAGCCCGGTGTGACTGGGGATGGGTCCTGAGTGGGCCCAGCGCCCCAGTGCACGGCAGGCTCTTTGTCCTGTCTGGGTCTGGAGTTTCTAAACACATGGAGTCCTGGGAGTTGCCTTGGGGACCCCTCACCCTGGTCCCGGCACAGCCGAGGTTTGGGGGCTTTGGGCTTACAGGTGTCCAGACAAGGGGCTGGGCAGAAGGTGATGGTCACGGTTAGCCTTTGACCGTGACACTCTTCTCTTCGTTCTAGCTGCCCCGCCCCTACGGCCGCCCCGGAAGCTGGCTGCAGGTAACGCTGCCTGGTGTGTGCCCGTGTGCAGTGGCGGGGGGAGGGGGGCTGTTTTGTGTGCTGTGTGGTGCCCTTCTGCTCTGTCTCTCTCCTGTTCCCCAGTGCCTGTCCATCCCTGCGGGAGCTGACCACACCCAGGGGCATCTGTTCTTCCTGGGACCTGCCCTCTGAGCTGGTGTGAACTTGCAGCCTTGCAGAATAAAGGCTAGATACTCAGGAAATGTCTCCTCCCACTTGGGATCCCTGGAATCCCCTCCTCCTTCCACCTTGCCTGACCTGCCACCTTGTGTGGACCACGGGCCGGTCATACCCCCATGTTGCAGGTCAAATAACATGGTCCGTGGTGGGAGGAAGGACCTCAAAAGTGATGGAGCCACAGCCCACCCGCCCCTGGCTCCTTGGCTGTGGGAGGGCAAGTTCTTGGGTGAGGTCCCTGGGGCTGCTGAGCTGACCAGGCTTGGGGTGAGGGTCTCACATGGATCACGCAGCCCTGAGTTACTGCACAGGTGACTCCTCCCGGGCCAGGGCCCCTCAGCACCTGCATATGCCCAGCTGGGAGACCCTGTGGACCTGGCCCGGCAGACATGAGCCAGTGCTCCTGCCCAATCCAGGCCTCCTGACGGCCTCACCTCTGCCCCCTTCTCTGGGTTCTGAGAACGCCTGCCCCAAAATGCCTGGACTGCAGCACGTCCCTCCTTGGGTCTTGCAGCCTCTTCCCTGCTCACACCAGCCCTTCATCCACCGAGCCAGGATGCTCTTTGCAAAACAAAGCACAGCTAAGACTACGCCATCCTCTTGCTTAAATCTGTCACCACCGTGGGCAGGCCTCGGAGCCCAGTCCAAGTCTAGGGTGGCACTCAGGGCTTGACTTCACCAAGTCCTGTCTTGGGGTTTTCTTTCTGGAAACATCAGTCCAGTGGACTTCCACGCACACACTGTTGCTTTACTAACAGGAGCAGCCAGCGCTCCATCGCACACGCTACATGCCAGGCGCTGTTCAGACACGTTCACATATACGCACCCCGGGAGGCAAGCACCCCGTGTTACTGACGAGGGACCCAGGGCACACGAAGGTCAAGTGTTTGCGGAGGCCGCCCCTTGCTGCATCCACAGGCTGCTGTGGCTTTCGCCTGCGAGACCTTCCCACCAGCCCACCCCTTCTCACCGTCAGGAGGCCTGTCCTAAGACCTCCCCAAACTCCTGGCCCCACTGGGTGAAGCCTTGAGCCTGCATCCTGCTCCGTAGTGGTGTTGGGTTGTTGTCCACCGAGGGCCTGGCCCGCAGCCATTAGATGGCTCGTCAGTGCTTGCCTGACTTGGTGCTTCTCAGCTGGGGGGTGGGGCAGCTTTGCTTCCCAGGCAATATGTGGATATTTGGTTGTCACAACTTGTGTGTGTGTGTGTGTGTGTGTGTGTGAGGTGTTACTGGCGTCTAGTGGGTAGAAGCCAGGGATGCTGCTGAACATCCAACAATGAGCAGGACAGCCCCACCACAGAATTCTTCAGCCGCACGGGTCCATAGTGCCCAGGGTGAGAAGCCCTCCTGTGCCCCACAGTCAGCAGAGCTGGGTGAGGAGGGCCCTTGCCCCTCTGGCTGCCGCCCACGACCTCCTCACTTCATGTTCCAGCACCGAAGATGGGGCCCTGTCTCTCTGGGGCTTGGGAGGAGACCCCACAGGTTTCTCTCATCCTCCCAGTTAGAAGAAACGGGCCTGCATGTGTTTTTAATCATGGAATGGAGCTAATGACAGCATTTTGTAGGGCTGTGCTGGTTACACAGTGCTTGTAGTCCTCCCCACAACCCTGTGAGGTGTGTTCTCACATTCCTTTTGCAGAAGAGGAAACTGAGGCACAGAGACACTGTGTGGATCCCCAACGTCATATGGACAATAGATTCTCCATCTCTTTTGCTCATGAGCAGGGGTTCTCAGCGAGCCTCTCCTCTGGGTTTGACCTCTGTTTGGGGGACTTGATAAATGAGGCAGTGGGGTTTGGCCCTGCTGCCGTCATGGACCCAGGCAGATCTCAGCTGAGATGGGCTGGGGGTCAGTAAGGATGACCAGTGACCAGATCCCATCTAATCTGTCTGGACTTGTGTCAACCCCGTGTGTGACATACCTGATTGTTTCAGTTTTGTTCCCCTCTGTTCTGACACCGCTGTGTGTGTAGCACCCCTTCCTCTGACCCTGACCACCAGAGCCAGGTCAGAGGTCAAAGGTAAAGGGCCCAGTCCTCCCTGACTGCCAGGTCCACCTGACTTTAGATGCCAGCCATGAGCTTGGGGCTGCCCACATCACCCTCATTTCTGGCCTGCTGGCTACAAATTTAGGGTTTTCCCACTGCCCCCTCAGAATGCCAGCCACAAGCTCCGGGCCCCCAGCTACCCTCACTTCTGACCTGCTGGCTCCCACTACTCCTTCGGGTTTGATAATTTGCTAGAACGATTCGCAGAAATCAGGAAAGTGCTGTATGTGGGATTCACTATGTGGTTTCAGTATAGCAAGAAGGATACAGATGAAGAGACAAAAGGACATACTCCCGTTCCACGTGCATTGATGCCTGTCACTAACCAGGAAACCCATGGAGCTTCTGTGTCCAGAGCCTACTCTGTGTGTAAGGGTCTCCCGTCTGAGGGTCGGAGCGACCATGCTGGGGAGGTGCTGTGGCAGGCATTCCCTTTTGGGGTGCGGCAGTGCGCCTCCCCAAATAGCACTTGTTTCCAACACCTTCCATAGGCCACATCCCCCCTCCTGGTGCTGGCCCAGTCCCGAAGGCCATTTCAGCTCCTCTTTCCCCTCATGGGTAAGATCTCGTGATCTCATACTGTGAGGGGACCCCAAGGCAGACACTAGGATTTTTAATTTGGACGTAAGTGCACTCACAGCGACTCAGTTCACGGCGTCATTAGCCGCATTGCCAGTTAATGAGAGGTTGTGCGTTTTCCCTGCCTGCCTTGCTAATAAAGTTCTACGACTTGCAAATATTTATAGATGAGCATGGAGCACACGGTGGGAATTTTATGCTGCTAATTAAAAAAAACTCCCCCAGCCCTGCAGACACATGCCTCCTCCCAGGGTGTTATCCGAGGGAGGGAAGGAGACAACAGAACGAGTGCTTTCAACAAGAGCACGTGCGCTGGGCCAGGGCCCTAGAAGCTGTAGGAAGAGGAGAGACTCCAGCCCCAAACAGAACCAGGATGGTGTGAGGGTCAGGACAGGGACGGTCAGGTCCAGGGGCTGGTGGGAGGGAGCAGTGTTCCCAGTCCTCCATCTGCCTGTCCAGCTGGGTGGCCAGATAACACCAGGAAGAGGCTTCCCACTGAGCCTCTTCTCTCATGAGCCTGCACGGTGCTATTGTTAGCTGACTCGTAACAGCCCCACGCACAACGGAACAGAACACTGCCTGATCCTGCACCATCTCTGTGATCCATTGCGGATCAGGCCATTGTGAGCCATAGGGTTTTCATGGGCTTATATTCGGAAGTAGATCACTAGGCCTTTCTCCCTAGTCTGTCTTAGTCTGGAAGCTCCGCTAAAACCTGTTCAGCATCATAGCAACGTGAGAGCCTCTGCTGACAGATTGGTGCATTGGCTGGGAATTGAACCCAGGTCTTCCACTTGGAAAGAAGTACCAACCAAAATGCTCCTTAGAAGCAAGGATGGTGGGACTATGTCTCACATATTTTGGTTATCAGGAGGGATCAGTCCCTGGAGAAGGACCTCAGGCTTGGTAAAGTAGAGGGCCAGTGAAAAAGAGGAAGACCCTCAGCAAGATGAATTGGCACAGTGGCTGTAGCAGTGGGCTCAAACATAGCAATGGTTGTGAGGACGGCACAGGACCGGGCAGTGTTTCATTCTGTTGTACATGGGGTTGCTGGGAGTCAGAACTGACTTGACAGCACCGAACAACAACAAGTCCCACTTGGAAGGTTCTGTATGGGGCTTGAGAAAGCTGCACTGAACCACCACTGCCCCTCTTTGCAAGGTGGCGGGGCGGTGGGGGGGTTGTTTCTACAGCGTGATGTGGGAGGGGGAGGGGGAGTTCACACCGGCTGCTCCTCGAGGGTAGACACTCAGTGTGTTTGGGTTTAGAATGTACTCTTGGTTGGAGACAACTTAGAAACTGTCGCAGAGACTGGCCAGGAAAATAATTTGGTTTGGACTTTTACATTTGAGTGAAGCTCAGACACCCAGGGTGAGCTGTGGAGGATGGGTGCTGTGATATCTGAGTGGGAGACAGACACCAGACAGTCAGACGGCAGGTGATGGTGGGGACAATGAGGACAGGTAAACCAGGTGGGGGGCCGGGGGAGGGGTGGGAGGCTGGGGGAGGGGTGGGGGGCTTTGGAGACTGTTCAGGGAGTGTCTCTGGCCAGGTCCTGATGGGGGAACGTCCTTGTCCTCTAAGCTGACCCCTCACACCTAACCTCTCTCTTCTTCCTTGGCAGCAGGCAGGCTCTGGAGAGTTCCGGACACTGCGGAAAGGCTTCTCACCATACCATTCGGAGTCTCAGCTCACGTCCCTGCCACCCGCCTACCAGGACTCCCTGCAGAACGTAAGTTCCCCCCCACCCCCCACCCGCAAGGAGCCCCCCGTACTCAGATGGGAGTCCGGCATCTCCACAGTCCTCACTCCATCTTTGAGATCAGAGTCTGGAGGCTCAGGCAGGCCACTGACCCTCCTGGGGGCATGCAGTGGCCAGAGCTATGCTGTTTCCAGGTCAGACCAGGGCAGCTGTGGATCCCTCAGTCCCCTGAGGCCACTGGCCAGCACCCGCCTTCTGCCCTCACCCTCCCAGAAAGGGCCTTGGGTCCCCAATCCTGGAGCCTTGTATGGGCTCAGCGTGGCAGTTGGAAGTTGAGGCCCACCTAAGGGTGACCTTGCCAGAAGCGTGGGGCAGTGTTCTGGAGGCCAGGTGAGCCGGCTGTCCAGGTCCAGCTGTGTCCCTCCTATGGCAAAGGCGGAGGAGGCCAGCTATTAGCCTTGGAGCCTGGGGTATGGGTTCCGGTGTGTATGTGTTAGGGGCTGCTCCAAGCTTTGTAATGGAGGATGCAAGCTAACGTGTGTGAATCATGCACTTAAAACATCAACTCAAGGCTCCAAGGTCATTCCCAGGGTCTCTGTTCCCACCTGGGCTTGGGCCTGCCCTCCTGAGTGGGAAGGGAGGGATAGGAGCTCCAGGCTCCAGGGCAGTGGACTCCTCATGAGTAGACATGTCCCCGTATCACTGAATCCTGGCAGACACTCAGTGGTGTGAGCGTCCGTCAGAGCCCGGCCCGCACATAGCAGACACTCGGTGATATCAGCGTCCCTGAGAGCCTGGCCTGCACGTAGTAGATACTTGGTGGGTGCTGGTTGTGCTGTCAGGATGGTCCGCAGAGTTCCTGGGCGGGAGTGCTTCCTGGGTGGTGTGCACCATAGCTGCTGCACCCCTTCCTGTCCCCCTCCCCTCCCGGGCCTTGGTGCTGGCAGAGGAGGGCAGGGACCTCGGCTGGCAGCTGGCCCAGGACTTGGCTGTGTCTCTCTTGAGGGCTTTCCACCTTCTCCAGGAATGCATCTACTGATGCCACACAGGCAGCAGCCCCATGAGGGCGTCCAAATATTTACCAGGTGCTAAGGCCCGGGGTGCTCCCTGCTTCATGGTGCAGGGCCCCCAAGAAGCCAGGGGTGGGTTCCTCTGGGCAGTCCATCTCTGTCCTTTTTTCTGAATCATCCATGGGAATGATAATAAAAGTGACAATCAAGTGGACAGTTACTGAGTGCTGTGCACTGAGACCCCGAGTGACCTGCAGACTGTGAAGTCCTGGCATCTGCTTGCCAGGCCTACTGAGTGTGTGTGTGGGGGAAGTGAACTTGGGGATCCCCCCCAGGTCTCTCCCAGAGAGAATGCTCCAGGCCTGGGGCTGAGAGGCCTCAGTGGTACTGAGAAAACACTGTCAGTGATGGAGGGTTCCAGAAGGTTTCAGAAGATTTTCTGGAGGAGGCCTCAGAGGGGCTTCACATGCCTCACCTCCTTTTGTCCTCCCGAGTGCCCTGCACATGAGGGGCTGTCACCCCACTTTGAAGAGGAGACAGCGAGGCTCATGGGGTAGGGTCCCACACTTGTAGGGTCCCACGCTTGCAGGGCGCCATGGTAGTGAGAGCTGGCGCCTGGCTGGTGTGGCTTGGAGGTCAGAGGCTGTGGAGGGGTCTCTGCTCCACAAGGACTAAGGAGTGGGTGGGAGTGAGCAGAGGGGCTGATGGGCAGTGGAGCTGGGAGGAGGCTAGTGTGCAGAGTCCCTGTGGGTGGGTGAAGAGGACTTGGGGTGTCTCGGGAGGGACCACCACCAAGTGAGGTTGCTGAGTGGCAGTTAAGGGGCTGGAGTGGGGGCTTACGGGCTAGGCCTTTTGGCGTGTGCCCAGGATGTCGAGTCTTTAGGGGGCCTGCAGAGCCCAAGTCCAGCACCTTAGCCCGTGGGGAGACAGAGGGGCTGCGTAGGTGGGCCCTCTCTGTTCTGGTGTCGTCTGGGGCACAGGACATTGGAGACTCTGAGGGTAAACAGGTGACTGTGGGTGGGACCCTGTGCCTGGCCGGCTCTCAGCGGAGTGTGAAGTGGCGTATCCTCTTAGCCTCCTGAGAAGGGGGCTCCAGGTTTTGACAGGCCCCTGGGGGAAGCCGGTCTCCCCACTTTTTCTTTTTTAATCAATTGACTTTTTTTTAAAAAAAGTGTACAATTTAGTGGTTTTTAGGTATTCACAGTTAAACAGCCATGACAGAAATCTAATTTTAGAACATTTTCATCACCTCTCCCTAAACCAGCCAAACAAAAAAAACCCTGGACTGTCAGTGGAGCCCTGGTGGTGCAGTGGTTAGGAGCTCGGCTGCTAACCGAAAGGTTAGCAGTTTGAATCCATCAGCTGCTCTTTGGAAACCCTATGGGGCAGTTCTACTCTGTCCTAGAGGGTTGTTATGAGTCGGAATCGGCTTGACAGCAACAGGAGTTTTTTTGTTCGTCTATACCTGTTACCAGTTGTTCCCATTCCCCCTACGCCCCAGCCCCTGGCAACCACTAATCTGCTGGCTGTCTCTATGGGTTTGCCTGTTGTGGACATGTCATATAAACGGAATCACGTAGTGTGTGGTCTCGCGTCTAGTTTCTTTGACTCAGCACATTGTGTCCGAGGTTCATCTGTGTTGTGGCAGGTTGTCAGCACTTTGTTTCTCCTCATGGCTGCATAATCTTTCCTAGCATGGGGGGACCACATCGTGTTTATTCATCTGTGGGTGGGCGTCTGGGCTGTTGCCACTTTGGGGCTCTTACCAACAGTGCTGCCCAGAACCTTTGTGTACAGGTTTCTGGTGGACATGTCCTCAGTTCTCTTGGGCGTATACTGGTCTCCCCCATTTCGGCCCCCGCTCTGGACACCCACAGACCTAGGCTGGAGTCCCAGCTCCATTGTTTACAAGCCGTTTAGCCTTGGATGAACCATTCTCTCAGCCTGGAGGGTGGTTGTGAGGATGCAGTGGGCAGGAGAACGTGAGAGTGCCTGTGTGGCCTCGGGGCCTCAGGAGTGCTGTGTGCCTGGGAGCCTGGGAAGGCCCGAGAGGGCATAGTCCTCACAGAGCTCCCTGTGAGTGCAGAGAGGACTTGTTTTCATGACCCCACAGCCACGCCCTCATTGGTCACTTTTAGCTCCTGAGGAAGCGGGTAAAGGACTGGGGTGGCACTTGGGTTCCCTCAGGAATCGGCCCCTTGTTCAGGGAGCCCCTGGTACAGATGGGGACATGAAGGCCAAAGACGTTAGGGTCCAAGTGGCACCGGGTCTTCCTCCAGGACAGGGTGTGGGCTCCCCAGGAGGTTTCAGTGGGAAGGTGGCACTTCCTGCCTCCACATACACGTGTAGCTGGCGCCCCCTGCTGGCCAATGGGGGAAGTCTGGCCTTTGACCTCAGGTTGCTGGCCCTGCTTTCTGCCCTTGCCCACCAAACCCCCTCCTTGATTTCCTAACATGAGACCCCTGATCTGGGCACCAGAGACTGGGCAGCCCAGGCCAGGAGCCAGCATCCATGAAATAGCCGCCAGACAGCGTGCCCCAGGGTTCTGTAGACACTGGGGGGCAGGGGCCCTTTCTGGTGTCGAGATGAGGAAACCGGGGCTCTGAGTGGGTCCGGCCCCACCCATTGTCACGGCCAGTGGAACTCTGTCCAAGGCCTGACTTCTGGGCCCTGTGATTGTGGGCCTCTAGCGGCAGCAGTGCTCCCCAACCCCCTAGGTGGTGCCCTGGCTCTGCCAGTGTGGAGCGGGGTGGGCTGCCCGGCTGACGGAGGTTCCGGTCTTGAGGGCACCTGATGCCCCTGCAGTGTGTGGCTTTGGTGGGCGGAGGTCCGGGCCTAGCCCCATCCCACGAGTTTATGGAGTGGACCCCATCCCTGGGGGTGGCATCGGGCCCCACTTATCAAGAAATGAAGCTGAGGGTCTTGTCCAAGGGTCCAAGGTCACCAGTGTGGGTGCTGCATTACCTCCCCAGAGCCCCCAGCTCAGGCGCTCTCAGAGGCAGGTCCTCTGAGAACTGTCTCAGTCTGCACCTGCTGGCCCCTCCGGCAACACCAGTGCCTTGGGGCCTCGTGGCTTCTGCTGGTGCCTGTGGGCTGTGTTTCCAGTCTCCTCAGATCCTGCCCTGAGCCTGAGACTTGCTGTATGGCCGGGCCTCACTGCCCTCAGGCAGAATTCTGCTCCATACCGCCTGGGTCAGGGCCCTTGTGGGTGGGGGGGCTGGGGCACTCAGCCTCTGACAGAGGCCAGCTGGGCCCCCCATCACCTGGTCTTGTGCGCCCCCCCATCTCCAGGGCCTGAGTGAATTAGAGATGCCTGGTTGTGAATTAGAGTGTGGCTGGAAAAGGCTCCCAGATCCCTGGGAGTGGCCTCACCCCTGGGTGGAGGTGGCCTTACTCCTGGGTGGCTGGGGTGTTAAGGGGGCAGGGCTTTGGAGTCAGGCTGACTTGAGTTTGAACCCAGACCTCCCAAGTCTTGCAGTGTGACTGTGCAAGTCTCTCGTCCTCCCTGAGCTGCATTTGCTCCCTCTGCAAACTGGACACCAGCCCTTCCGTGTGGTCTGTGTGTGGGACCACGTGTGGGTTGCACTGTCCCTCTTCCCACAGAACCATTTTATCTGGGGATAGTGGGGTGGGCGGGGGAGGAGAAGGGATCAGCTGCATGGGCTGGGGGCTCCTCAGGACTCCTCCTGGTTCCTTGGCCCCACACCCTTCTCCTCTCCGCACCCCCTACTCCAGCCCCATGTCTCTGCCTGGGCCACACATTCAGGGTGCTGCCTGAGGCACGGGTCACACATGTGGTCCTCACCCCCACAGGGCCCAGCCTGCCCCGAGCTGCCTTCCCCACCCTCAGCTGGCTACAGCTCCACAGGGCAGAAGCCTGAGGCCGTGGTACATGCCATGAAGGTAAGGTCAGGCCCTGCTCCCTCCACCCTGCCTTGCCACGGGGGTGGGGAGCCTCCGGCCCCTCATTTGCCCTCCCTGGGCCTGGGTTTTTTCTGGGTGGGGCCTGGGGTGTCTGGCTGGCAGGGGTGGGTGCTCATCTACTGGGGTGCCTGAGTAGCCATGGCCGCCTGGAGCACCGTGGGGGGAGGGATTCAGAGGCTCCAGGTGGTGGCCGCAGAGCTGCTGCAGTTGGACAAACTAAGGCCTGGGGAGGGGCAGGCACCCCCAAGGCCAGAGAAAGGAGCAGATGGGGCTGGAGTTTGTTGGCTCTCCAGGCCCAGCCGCTGGCTCCCAGGTGCAGCGTTGGGAGTGGGGCGGGGGGGGGGGGGACACTGCGCACAGGGGAGACTCCCCCAGCCCATACCACACCCCCACCTGTCGTTGGACACAGATGCACTACCTCGCCCCCCCGTGGAAGCCCCTGTGCCTGTCCGCACAGACACAGCACACACGTGTCCTGGGACACAGCCACTGTCACATGTATGAGCGCGGGTCTTCTTCACGGAGGCTAGTGCCTGTCTCCCGGGGCCCTGGGTGGGGGCAAGCCCCCGGTCCCAGAGATGTCCCTCCCAACCTGCTCACCCCACTCTGGGCCTTCCATCCTCAGTGTGGCCCCCGGTGGTACCAGAGACCACGCCGTCCGTGTTTGGGTCCAAAGTGCTGTCAGGGTGAGGGAGGGAGAGCAGACTCAGGACACCTGTTGTTTGTCCTCCATGCCTGTCCCCCAGGGCCTGGCCGCAGGGGGCCTCAGTGTCAGTTTGGGGGGGAGGGGGCATCAGGTGACACGCCGCGGTGCCTGCAGGTCCTGGAGGTGCACGAGAACCTGGACCGGCAGCTCCAGGACAGCTGTGAGGAGGACCTGAGTGAGAAGGAGAAGGCCATCGTCCGTGAGATGTGCAACGTGAGGAGGCAATTCTGGCGGGCGGGGGCGCGGGGCGGGCTGTCCCAGGGTGGCCACGCGCTCCCGGTGGGACTCTGTACCCACCTGCCCAGCAGCCTCTCCCCTCGCCGGGAGAGCCGGGCCTGGGGCTCTGGTTGGAGCCTAGGACCACTCCTCTAGGGTTGGTCTTGCCCGAACGCCCAGCCTCTTTGCCAGTCCCTGGTGTCCCCTTGGGCCTCCCAGCGTGTTGGCGCCCTCTGGTGGCTGCCGGCGGTGCAGGTGGCGCTCAGAGCCAAGGTGCTGCCGAGCCTGGGGGTCCTCTGGGTTCCCGGGACAGCCTCTTATCCCTGACCCACCTGGGCAGCATTTTCCGTCTCTGTACCCTTGCAGGAGCCAGCAGGGGAGGGGGTCTTTCCCAGGGGTGATCCTGGCCTTGCATAGGGGTGTGCTCTTGCAGCCTCAGTTCCCCCTCGGGCGCTGTGGCTAGGACCTGGTGCATTTACAGAGCGACGGCTGGGTGAGCTGCACTCACTTCTCTTACCCCAACAGGTGGTCTGGAGAAAACTGGGGGACGCCGCCAGCTCTAAGCCCTCCATCCGGCAGCACCTGTCTGGGAACCAGTTCAAGGGGCCGTTGTAGGCAGTGCTCCACGGACGTGGACTGGGTGGCCTCGGCGGGTACACAGGCCCAGTGCGGGCAGCTGCTGTCTTCTCCCTCTGGTGAACTGTACCTAGGATGCTGCCTCCATCTCCCGCCTCACACACCAGTGAACCAGACAAAGAAAACCACACGGGGCTGCTGCAGCCGAGCCGCCTGGACACGCTCACGTCCCTTCGGCCCAGGCCCTACTGCCAGTAACGAGATGCCACAGGCTTCTGTGTTCTAGCCCTGGTGGAGGGCAGCTCAGCAAGCCCTCCACAGCCCCCTGCTGTCACCATGCCGGGACAGAGGCCACCAGGATCCTGACACAGGTGGCCCCACTCCCTGCCCAGCTGTGTGTGGGGTCTTTGGACCATAGCTGAGCCCCTGACTGCCGGAGGCCCTTCCTCTGGCCCTCAGCCCCGCCCTGCCCGACCCTCCACATTGCCCTGCCCTGTGGAGGCTCTGCCCTCTTCCTCCTGCCCAGCCCAGACACTGCCCTCTGCTGTGGTTCCCATGAGGGGCCTGGACGCAGGAAGGTGCTGGGGTTTGTTTCTGTGCCGACCCACACGTGCTCCTCTTTCTGGGTGGGGGCGCTGAGCCAGCCTGGGCCTCTGGTCACCTGCGGCCTCCCCCTGGCCAGCAGGTCCCTGGGTCACTGTGGCTCAGGGCCCTGTCTTCCTTTGGAGGAAAGAGCTGACCTTGCTCTGCATTTAACTTGCTGTGTGACCTTCAGCAGGTCACTTAGCCTTTCTGGGCTCTCACGGAAACATGAGGGCTCAGGGGCCCCCTCAATCTTTTCACGGTGGGTGGCCTGGGCGGCCATTCAGCTGTCCGCAGCATGTGTCCTCACTCGGGCGTGAGCAGGTGTGGTCGACCTGCCCAAGCAGGGCCAAGTGTGACTCATCTGCCCTCCTGTTGCCTCGTGGCAGCAGGCGCCCACCTCCCCCTAAGCCTCAGTGTCCTCGGCTGTAAGATGGGTGGCTAGAGCCCCTGCTTGCAGGCCCTGGGTGTCCAACAAGACTTTCAGTGTAAATGACCATGTGTAAACTCAAGCACTATCTGTAATATTTTATTTGCGTGTGAGGAAAACGAGGCCCAGAAGGGGGTACGTTATCTGTGGCACATTAGAAACCAAAACCTGGCAGACACAGGCCCTTCTTGCCATCTGCTGGCGTGTGTGGCCAGCACCCCTGGGATCCACTCACCGCGCCTGTGGTCACTTCTCCCCCATCAGCCGTCTCCATTCTTCCCGTGGTCCGCAGGCTCACGCAGAGCCAAGGGGGTGAAGCGCCCAAGAGGCGGGTTAGTATCCCTGCCCCATGTTGAGGAGGCAGGGCAAGGAGGCGGCATCCTTGTCCCCCTGCCCAGCGGGGGCCCTTCCACGCCAGTGGGCTGCACCCTCAGGGGAAAAGCTCGTGCCCTCATTGTGCCCAGGCCGGGGTACAGGTGGGTCCTGATGAAGGTGCAGGGTGTGCTGCTCCAGTGTGGGGGTGCCAGGAAACTCTGTGGGTGCTTTGTGGAAGGGTGTGCGCTTGAGGCCAGGGGGACACCCACTGGTCATGGCTCTGGAAGACTCCTCCCCAAGTGGGCGGCTGGGCTGGGGGTGCAGAGGCCCCTCCTGGGTCTTGGAATCCAGAGAATCAGAGAGCAGCCCCCAAGGGATGGGGTTGCATCCTGGGTGGGACTCAGGTCTGAGAGCCCATCGGGAGCAGGTTGGCTTGGCCACCGCTGACAATAAGCAATAATTAAGGGCTCCTGGTACTTGCAGTGACCCCATCAGAAGAGACCTCCCAGGTACTGGTCCCCTTGGGAGGGACATGTTTCCGTAGTGCTGCAGCGGCACCTGGGGGCGTGCTTCCGAGAACCTCCTGCCTTCATGCGGCACAGCCTGTGAGGAGGGGGCAGGCCTGTCCCTTGCTCCCGTCACTGCGACCTGATAGCTAATGCATCGGGGAGGTCTTGTAGGACTGTTAAGCTGTAGAAAAAAGCCAACAGTGACTCTACCTGGCCCCACAGACCCTAGCAGTCGGCAGTCACAGAGACAGTCCAGCACTGGGGAGGGTCGGGTGAGGGTGGGCTGGGAGGTCACAGCTCAGGGGTGAGTCCTGGCTCTGCCACTGAGGGACGATGCATCAGGTGACAATGGTGGACCCGCAGCTCTGTAAGCCCGGCTGGGGTGGGATGCAGCTGACCTCGGTGCCCTTTCATTAATGTCCCTGTCTCTTTCACAAGCTCTGGTTCTGGGTCCTGAAGCCCAAAGTGACAGCCACCCTTTGGCTTTAGTTCCCACTGTGATGTCACCCTTCAAGCCCCCCCCCCATGGCCACACCCACCCTGGAATCGGAATCTGCTGAGCACATTGTTTAGGGTGGCATGTTTTTACCCAGAAGTTCTTAGCTACACATCAGAATTCAAAGAAAAAAGTGACCTTTTTTTTTTTTTTCTTGAAACTTGACAGGAAACAAAATACTACTGATTTCTTTTTTTTTTTTTTAAGGAACTAAATGCATGGCTGCAGAGCGTAGAGCTGTATATTTTTCATATGTAGCGGAGGGTATTTGTGCTGCTTTTGGGAAGGGGCTGGAGTCTGGCTTCGGCCCTGGGCCCGGCAGCTGCTGTCTTCTGTCGCCTGGGACCCAGGTGAGAACCGGAGCCCCCGCCCCCAGGCTCTGTGAGAGCCGGAAGCCCACAGACTCTGGTGCCCATTTCTACCTTCTACTGAACCACTTTGATTTGGGGAGAGAAAACAGACCTTTTTGATAGTGTGGTAAAGACATTGATTTGAGCTATTTTAGTAAAAGGAGTAAAAGATGAGACTGTGCTAGTGTCTACTTTGAGCTAGATAAATAAAGGTCTCTGTGCAAGCCTCCCCGTGTGCCACTCCTTTACGTGTGTGTGTGTGTGTGTGTGTGTGTCGGGGGGGGGGCTCGCGCCTCAGGGTGGCTCCAGCAGACTGCCAAGGGCTACTCATGACGCCCCATGTGCTCACAGGCCACAGTGAAAAGCATCTCCATCCAGCCCAAGCCCTTCCTACCTCTGGAGCCTGTGGTCTACGCAGGTACATCTGAACGTTTCCAGTGGGTCTGGAGCTTGGAGAACAAGCAGCAACGCCACCAGGCCTGGTGTGGGCGCTGTCTGGGGGCGGGTTCCAGCCTAGACCCCCGGCATGTTAAAGTGGCCACTGTTCGCCCTGGAGGTGGGTAGGTAGGGTCTGGTGGCTGTGAGGCTGTGGCCAGGCCGTCCCAGGGCCGCAAATCCAGGGGCTGAAGACCTGCTTTGGGATTTTGAAACCCAGGGACCGCCAAGGCCTGGCCCCCCTCCACCCCCCTCGCCATGACAAGCACAGGGGCAGCTTCAGAACTGGTTTTATTTGGATAACTGACTGAAGGAGTCTCTTTGTAACCAAGATGGAATTCACAGTATGTTGTCACATTCACGCTTAAAAAATAGATCTCTATGTACAGGAGTTTGCAAATGGACGTAAACACACATTACTTCCCAAGTACATTTCTCCCTTCTCCCTGGAGAACAAAGAAAACAGCCATCCAAAGAGGCAACCCCTTCAAAATAACTGTAACACAAAGGGTGTATATATTCATAAACCAAAAACGTGGCTCCTCTGACCTACTGGGTATCGTGGGAGAGGATGTCACTGAATGAAAACAATGAAGACAGTGTGACTTCAGATGGAGCTGGACTATTGAAAACTGAGTTTCCAGGAAAAATAGGCACTGATTTCTAGGACGACAGTCACCCCTCACTGCAGCCATGTACTGAGCCAATATGGCTGGTGTTATAACACTCTCACTAGCACGAAGTCACCCGGTACAGCCTCGCGGTGACGCACGCAGGGTCAGGCACAGCCAGCGACGGCCTGCGCGGCTACACTCCAGCCAGTCTATCCCTCTCCAGATGGGAGAGCTTCCCAGTTCTACTTCCCATTCCTTCCACACTGCCGCTGTCTAGCTTTATACAAGGTACCCTGCTGCTCACCCCCTCCAGCTACTCTTCAAGTTGACTAGAAAAACTTTTGTTCTTTAAAAAAAAAAAAAAGGCATCAGGTTATCTCATCCAGGCTGCCCGCCCGAGCCCCCCAACGGGGGGCATGCCGGGTGGGGGGATGGGTGGGGGCACGGGGGGCTGTCCCCCGGGGGGGACGGCTGGGGGTGGGTAGCTGGCAGGGGGCAGGCCCAAGCCCGGAGGAGGGTGGGGTGGGACAGCATGGGTGGGGGGCAGGCGTGGGGGCGGGGGCGGGAAGTTGGGGTTGTAGGTGGGTGGAGGTGGGGGGTAGCCAGGCGTGGGTGGGGGGATGGTGGGCGGGGGAAAGGAGGCAGGGGGTGGGGGTACGGGTGGTGGGGGCGGGTTAGGGGGGTAGACGTGGGGGTGGTAGGGCAGGTGGGCGGGTGGGCCATAAGCGGGGGGCAGGGCACCGTAGGCAGGGCCCTCGGTCTTCATCATGGACTGCAGGCTCTGGTAGCCCTCGCCAGACATGTAGGAACTGGTGGTGGACATGCCGGTCATGTAGCTGGAGGGGGGTGGCGGTGGGGGCCGGTGCGGGAGCGGCGGTGGCTGGTGCACGGGTGCTGGGTGGGCCGGCGGAGGTATCTGGACTTTGGGGAGGTCGCTGGCATCCACGGGGCCTGGTGGTTCGGCCTCACCCAAGGCTGCCACGAGAGGAGGCTTCCGGTCTGCAGAGGAGAAAAGTTACTAAGTGGTCAGTCTCTGTCAGGGTGGAACGGCATTCCCTCGGTTTTCAGAGCTGCCCTGGGCAAAGGCTGTTCCACCCCTGACCAGGGGGCCTAGGCCAGGAGCTCTCATGGCCTCCCCAAGGCCGCTCCCCCAGGACCATCTTGCCAGAGGTACAGCAAGCACCTGTCACCTTGGTGGATAGGCGGCACCAGGCCTCTGTGCAAGCAAAGGGCCCGTGGCACGGCTTGTCCCTGGCCTGTCACGCGGGCTCTCTACCCAACCTAGCCACCAGCTGGCTCTGCAGACCCCGGCTCAGCCCTGCTGCTGCCTCTTCTGTCTGTCATTTGTGCGTCTCTGCCCCACGTCTGAGGGCCATGGCGCATGACTGCTACAGCTCCAGCCCTGAGCAGAAGGCCTGAGTTGGTCACACAAATGAGGGAGCATCTGAGAATATAACCCACAGGCTTGGACATCCCCCACGGACCCACAAGGTCGCAGTTTTGGCTGTTCTACTGAAGACACGTGAGATCACACCCCGCAGTTTCCTCTCAGAATGCGGCTTCCTCAAAGGATGAGTGTGTGTGCAGGTGCGTATGGGGAGACAGCACTTGGTATGGAGCATTCTCAGATACTCCTGTGCTCAGAGCCAGGCCAGGGCCGCCGCCCCTCCCTTAGGCTCCACAGCCCCCCGGGCCCGGGACCCCCTTTTTCCAAAGCCTCATCCAATCCAACAGTCTGTGCTCCCCCCTCCTCAGTCACTGCCAGACCCCAAAAAGATATCCCAGCAGGGGTGGCTGCTGCTTAGAATGGGTGTCGTTTCCCGAGGTGGCACAGAGTCCTGACAAAAACATTCACGGCAGAGACATGGTGGCCACGGAGGAGGGTTCCAGGCCCTGCAGCATGCCTGCATCAGAGGTCCCTGGAGTGCCACCTCTCGTTAGGCAGGGCTGGCACCTGTTCTGATTGCAGATAAGCCCTCAGGCCAGAGAGGTGGCCTGCCCGGGGGTCACACAATGGTGGCGAGGCCGGTGCCCCAAACACAGCCGTGGACCCCATGCTGCTCCACAGAGCGGAGCTCTACCCTGCTGCTCCTGCCAGAGGGGCATGAAGAACTCCAGGCCCCAAGAATGGCACCTCCGGCATGGGCCTGACCCTGGGGCCTGCCTGTGCTGGCCAGCACCTTCACCTTCAAGTGCAGAGGTCACACACACCTGCAGAGAAGCTGCTTAGTCCCCGATCAGGGCGAGGTGCCCTTTCTAGAAGCTGACTATAGGCACACACAGCCCTGAGCTCCAGGTCTGTGCAGAAGCACGCCAGCCACCTTCAATTTCCTCCCGTCACTCCACTGCCTCCTGGTCTGCCGACACGCACATCCATCTTTCAGAACCCAGCTCCCTCAGATCGCAATGCTGCTCGCTACCTCCCCAGGCTCAGGGCATTCCGATCCTCGTCCTTTGTTCACACCACGGGCGTGAACAGAAAGTGGTCTCTTGTTGGCACCTCCCCGTGCTCTTCACCCTGGCTCCCCAGGTGTGACTGCACACACTCCCACCAGACAACCCTTACACAGCGCTCCAACGCCACAGATGCCCCAGGCTCCTGCTCCCAGGTCTCCTTTCTCAGCCTCCCCTTCTGTGGCACACATCTGGATGTATTACTGAAGACCTTCCACGTGAGCTCCTGCGGCCCCCACCGCCCACCCGCCTTTGATTCCACAGCCCAGTCCCACACTTGACCTGCCCTCAGTCCCCTAGGGCCGCCGAGTGTACCCCAGGCCACTAGTCTGACCATCCGCAGTGGGAGTCACTCGGCCGGTGGGGGGGGGGCAGGGTGCTGTCCTGCTTCTCGGTGGCTCCTCTTCCTGTGTGCCCCCGAGCCAGCACATGGTGGGCCCTGACTGACCCAGGCCCCAAGGGCCGGCTCTCCTGCCTGAGCTGCAGAGTCCTCAGGAAGTCGGGGACAAAGCAGATGGTCCACAGATGCTGAGTGACCAGCGGCCGAATTTTCAAGCCAGGTTCACACTGCACTGGGCGGCGCGGGATTTGGCCCAAGGTGGAAAATGATGCTTCTATTTCTGCAAAGCTATAAACCATCATGGCTGACCAGAAACAGAGAATCTGCCACAGCCATACACGCCGAGGTGTCAGCCAGACAATCTGCCACAGACATACACACCGAGGCGTCAGCCACACACCTGGGGTGTCAGCCACACATGCTGACCGGAAACAGACAATCTGCCACAGACACACACGCCGAGGCGTCAGCCACACACGCTGACCAGAAACAGAGAATCTACCACAGACACACACGCTGAGGTCTGTCAGCCACACATGCCGAGGCGTCAGCCACACACGCTGACCAGAAACAGAGAATCTGCCACAGACACACACGCCGAGGTGTCAGCCACACATGCTGAGGCGTCAGCCACACACGCTGACCAGAAACAGAGAATCTGCCACAGACACACGCCGAGGTGTCAGCCACACATGCTGAGGTGTCAGCCACACACGCTGACCAGAAACAGACAATCTGCCACAGACACATGCCGAGGCGTCAGCCACACATACTGAGGTGTCGGCCACACACGCTGACCAGAAACAGAGAATCCGCCACAAGCACACACGCCGAGGCGTCAGCCACACATACTGAGGTGTTGGCCACACACGCTGAGGTGTCAGCGACACATGCTGACCAGAAACAGAAAATCTGCCACAGACACACACGCCGAGGTGTCAGCCACACATGCTGAGGCGTCAGCCACACACGCTGACCAGAAACAGAGAATCTGCCACAGACACACGCCGAGGTGTCAGCCACACATGCTGAGGTGTCAGCCACACATGCTGAGGTGTCAGCCACACACACTGACCAGAAACAGAGAATCCGCCACAAGCACACACGCCGAGGCGTCAGCCACACGTACTGAGGTGTCGGCCACACACGCTGAGGTGTCAGCGACACATGCTGACCAGAAACAGAGAATCTGCCACAGACACACACACCGAGGTGTCAGCCACACATGCCGACCAGAAACAGAAAATCTGCCACAGACACACACACCGAGGTGTCAGCCACACACGCTGACCAGAAACTGAGAATTTGCCACAGCCACACACGCTGAGGTGTCAGGCACACATGCCGAGGTGTCAGCCACACATGCCGAGGTGTAGCCACACACGCTGACCAGAAACTGAGAATTTGCCACAGCCACACACGCTGAGGTGTCAGCCACACACGCCGAGGTGTAGCCACACACGCTGACCAGAAACAGAGAATCTGCCAAGCCACACAGGCTGAGGTGTCAGTCACACATGCCGACCAGAAACAGAGAATCTGCCACAGACACACACGCCGAGCTGTCAGCCACACACGCCGAGGTGTCAGCCACACACGCTGACCAGAAACAGAGAATCTGCCACGAACACACACGCCGAGGCGTCAGCCACACACTGACCAGCGGGGAGGACGGCAGGCGGAAAGAACTGACGCTGACGGAGTCCAGAGAAGTCTCTAGAATAGCTACCACCCCTTAGAAAACACACAACTCCTGCCTTCTCTTGCTAATGCTTCATCTTCTGAACAACGCTATGTTCTTCACAACTGCCCCTGGGTCTCCAGTGATGCTGGGGAAGCTTCCTGGTTCGCGGTGTGCCTGAGAACGTTCTGCTCTTTAATTATTCTCCACGTGACTCTGTCAACAACTGGTTATTCATCCTGTGTACTGGGAAAAGATCCTGCCAACCGGAAGGAGATGAGAGACTGGAGTCTGACAGTGACCCTGCCCAGATTTGGAAAAACGCAAAGTTTGGCTTTCCTGACTCGGATTCTACATCTGCTCCTCCTGGGCAGGTCAGCGTTTCTGGAAGTGAGTGTGCAGTGAAGGTTCACACACACTTGCAACTCAGAACACACACAAAGCATCAGTTTGTAAAATTAAAGCAACTCTGAAATGTCCTTGATCATCAATGTCTCTCTTCATCTTGGCTGCCAAGTCCCCTCTGTAAGCGTGGTCCCAGGATGTCCCCAGTCTGCCTTCAGATGCACAGAGCCAGGCTGGCATGCTGTGGGCTATGCTCAGCAGAGACTTACCTGGAGGTGGGTGGGCTGGAGGCAGTGGCGGGTGGGTGGTGGTCTCTAGTTTGGGGATTTTAGATGGTGGTGGTTCTAAAAAGAAAGAGAATTAAAACACCACTCATACCTCCTCGTCTAGATAAACGTGTTAAAGAGAAAAAGATAATTACTGTTCAGGGATGTTTTTTTCTAACAAGCCTTTAGCAGAATGTGCAGAAGGTGTGGCCAAGCCACGGTGCACGAGTTCCGTCTGAGCAAACCCCCCGCCATGAAGACCTCTCCATTCTCAACAGCCAGGCCGCTTTCCGCGTCTGTCTGGATTTCCCCACTGGCCACTGCAGACCAGCTCTTCCACTGATGTGAGAACAGCAGGTGACAGCGCAGTTTCCCAGTGCCATCTATCTGGCATCCTCACTAGGGCACACAGCCCACAGACAGACCCCCAGAGGTCAATGCAATGTCACTGACCCCGAGGCCTCACAAGAGCAGGGTCCACCTGTCTCCTCTCACCTAGACACACTTTAAGATCACCTTGTCTCCCCCAAGTATTACTGCCAGCTGCCAGCAGGTCAGCAGCAGCACACAGCAGGCGGCAGGAGAGGCCTGGAGGTGGACATGCTGACGGGGAAGAACACTACGGCTCATAAGGGTCACCGCAGTTGGGCCATTTGGGGTGAAGGAAACAGTCCCATGCGCACACCCGTGTGCTTGCACACACCCCCCACCCCATGCACCCCACCCTTGAGGGGTGAGCAGCTGCGTTAAGACACCAAGACAGGCAGGCTACATGAAGTCCAGAACTGTCTGTTTAAGGAAGCCAAGAAAAGGAATTTCATCTTTTTGTTCGTCTGTTTTTGTTTTGGTTCTTTTCTTCCTGAAACTGACTTCTCTCCAGCTTGTACAACACAATGATTTCACCAACCACTTTCTCTGGCTTTCCTCTGTCCTGAACACAGGCCTGCTGGGATGGTCTACCAAGACCTAAACCAAACGGGGCGGCAACAGCTCTTCCGCACGCATAATCACATGTTGCCAGGCACATTTTTATTGTCCCTAAAGGCTCCTGAGTTGACACCTCTTGTCAGTACAATCTAAACTGCACACTCAGGGGATAAAGAGAGAAGATGGCGCACTTTTTACACCGGCAGAGAGAAGTTACTGATGGGATCTAGGCTTAGATTTTAAGGCCACTCAAAGGAAAGGATGTTTACTGAGAGAACCGATGAATTTAGAGTTTTGATATACAGACACGTAAAACTCAAAAACTAAAGGTTACAATAGGAAGTTACCTGGTGCTTTGTTCTCTTCTTTGGGAGAAACAACCTGTTACAAAGGAAAATAAGTAACTGTTAACCGAGATCCTGGGTACAGTGAGGAAAAAAATGATTACCCAGGAACTATGAGAATCATAACAGACAAAAATTACTTTGGCCTGAACTTGCAGGCAAACCATAGCACCTAATGGATCATTTCTGTGTTCTTCCTCTTTCCCTTTTCAAATTAGACAGAATCATTGACTGTCCTCCACCGTGAGTTCTGAGCAACACTGTTCCCAGGCCCTCTAATGCACGTTCCTAAATTTGGTCAGTGGTGTTTGCTGACGTGTGTGTACTCCACACGGCTTCCTTGGGGGCTTTGGATCCCCCACTGGCAGGTTTGAGTTCCTACCACTAGAAGCTTTTATCCATACTGTGTCCCTGAGAGAACCGCTCCTATAACCAGCACACACGGTAGAGCCAGACACCTGAGGAGGGAGACAGCTGCGGTACACGCACTGACAGACGAGGTCGAAGAGCCTGTCAAAGTGGACTCGCAAGACTCTCTCCTCTGAGCACACGCGCTTTCAGACCCCCGCAGTACACGCACTGACAGATGACGTCGGAGAGCCTGTCAGAGTGGAGGTGCGGCCTCTTTCCTCTGACCACACGCCTCTTCAGACCCCCGCGGTACACGCACTGACAGATGAAGTCGGAGAGCCTGTCAGAGTGGAGGCGCGGCCTCTTTCCTCTGAGCACACGCGCTTTCAGACTCCCGTAGTACACACACTGACAGATGAAGTCAGAGCCTGTCAGAGTGGAGGCGCGGCCTCTTTCCTCTGACCACACGCCTCTTCAGACCCCCGTGGTACACGCACTGACAGATGAGGTCGAAGAAGACTATCAGGAGTGGACTCGCAGCCTCTTTCCTCTGACCACATGCCTTTTCAGACCCCCCTCCCCAGACATGCCATCAGATGACGAGGGCAGGGGGTCCCCACGTGTGTGTGGTGTCCAGTGGGACCCCTTTTAAGTGGGAAGGGCACCGGGTGTGGTGTCGCACCTGAAGCCCACCGGCCCTGGGACCGCGGCCCACTCACCACAGCTCGTTTGGCCTGTCTGGGCGGACTCGGCTGTGGAGACGGCCTCCTGGGCTGCTGCGCTTGCGGCTGCTGCTGCGCGGGCTGCTGGAGGTCCTTCTGGGGCGGCTGGGGCGGCTCGGGGCCGTGAGGCTGCTGTGGCTGCTGCACTTGGGGCGCTTGTGGTGTGGGCTGCAGAGGTGGGGGCTGCTGCAGCTGGTGGGGCGTGTGGTGAGGCATCTGCTGTTTCCCCTGTGAGTAGAGGTCCAGGATCTGGTGGCAGATGTCTAAAGGCCAAGAGACGAGGCTGCTTACCACAGGCTGACATCGGAAACAAACACCTGGACCACTTTCCTTCCTGCCGTGATGCCCCTACCAGGACCAAGGAGCAGAGACCACCCCTGCAGCTCACCCGTCTCTGGGGTGCACACCACTGATGTGTACTTCCAACTCGCCAAAACCACGTGCTTCAGCACAGTGGAAATCACACTAGAAAATTTAACTAAAGATGCTTATGAAAAATAGTTCCCAGCAGGCTCTCTGGGAAAATCTACTTGGAGAACCCAGGGCTCGCCAGGAAGAATGCTTTAAACCAGGAACACCCTCGCAGGAGGCCTCGTGTGCCCAGCACCTTCCAAAACGTCGACAGGCACGTCCTGAACAAACTGCTCCCACCATCGCCTGTACATGGGTTTGGAGGTCCACTCTTGTATCTCAAATTTGCACAAACGTCCTGCAAGATACATCACCGCCACGGCTATGATCTCTGGTTCCCACTGCAGCGACAGGGTGGTGCACAGGCTGCCAACCAAGAAAAGAGGCCACTAAGCTGCTGTGCACAGACATTGAGACCAACCCATTGCCGGGAGGCTGCACACCACAGCTATGCTGTCATTTACCTTCTCTTCTCCAAACATGATCAAATAAAGTAGTAGAAATTAAAAATTAAAAAGAATCTTTGGTTTTCTAAAGGTACCAAAATAAGTGCCTTTAGCCATCGTTACCGATTTGTTTCTTAAGGAGTCACAAAAACTGTAACCTGTTCACAAATTGCTGTCATGAAATACAAATGAGATAGCACGTTTTCAAATCGCTGAAACCTAGCAACTGAACTCTTTCTTCAAATGAAACTTTACGAGAGGTCACGCATTACGTCAATCAAGTCTGAGAGGCTGCTGGAACTGCATGGATTTGGGAGGGCTGCAGCTCCATCCAGGGGTGCTGTCTCGTCCCTACCTCAGCCCCTCACCAGACCCCGGGCTCTGAAACCATCATAAGAAAGTCTCTTTTGCAGAAGCACTGGGTTCTAAGTATTCAGCTATCAAAATCCTCCAGTGTGTTGTCTGGGTTTATGTTTCAAGCTGACAATACAACTTCAGCTCCCACACCACTGTGGTCTGTCAGAGCAGAAGGAAACTACTCTGCTGCCGGGCACAAAACCCGGGCGCTGGGTCCAGCTCGGCAACTAACTGGACCTCTGAGCTGGGGCCGGTCAGTCTCCTCTGATACAAAACACGGGTTTGAACTGGAGAACCCATAAAGCTGCAGCCTATTCTAAAACAGCATAATTAACTCAACATTTGAACAAGTATACCTGTCATTTACAAACGTCCACGCCATCTGAACCAACTTTTGAATTTTGTTTTTATCACCTAGAAATGGGAAAAAAGATAAATAAATAGCAAAAAAAACCAAAAAACAAAAAACATACAAAGTATTTATTCAAAGCCTACCGGGTGCTACCCCCCTTGCCCCCCAACACACATACAGCCAAAGGGTTTCAGTGTGGGCACCAGGACATAAGGATGAGACTCCGCACCCTACCACTGTCCTTTCTCTCCACGTGACCCAGGCTGAGCCATCACTTATAGGAAACCAGGCTCCAAGGCTGATTCTATTAGGCTATTAAAAAATCCTGACTCATTTTCCTGCCTCCTATCACTTGGCAACTGGATGACAGAATCTGTTTATGCATACAAGAAAGCAGGGCTAACAGCAAAGAGTATGTCTGGGCAAGCTTTCCGTTCGGGAAGATCACACGCCGAGTCTCTGTCTTTCTCTTGTGAGAAGCATAACCTGAGTGCCATCAAATTGTAAAGACTTCATTTCAAAATGAGAAAGTTCTTTCAATATCTTTTTTTTTTTTTCTTACCTTTGAGTTGTTTTGCATATTTGAGCAGAAACTGGTACGGATGTTCCACCTGTAAATCAAACTTGATGGTCTGTAGTAGGATTCTCTCCAGGACCATTACTTCTTCCTAGAAAGAAAATAGCCTGTGTTGGGATGGGTACTTAGTCACAGGTCTCACACGGCATTAGCAAAGTGAGCTTTCCTATCTAATTATGCTCTCTTCAAGTTCTATTTTAGCCATTATTTTTCATACCCTTTCTCTTCTCTCCCACCCAGGCTTTTAACATGCTCAGAGACAATGATAAATTCCGAAAAGAGCTAAAAGTAGGAAGACAAAGTAATCAGAGTTAATTTTTAAAAAATACTGACAACGAAACAAAGATCCTTAGACATGTGATTACTTTCAGTATGTACGCGAACCCCCTTTACGAAATAAGCCTTGACTTCAGAGATGATTTCACTGAATTGTAGCTTCAAGCTCTCCATTAAAAAATTCAGTCTTTCAGAAAAATTATCAGGACTTTTCATAGAAAGCTTCACACAAGAAAGAGACGATGCTGGCCAGCTCCACGCAAACACGGACGGTGAGCTGTGCCAGATGCACACAGCTTGTGAGTGCGTGTGGGGTGGGGCGCGTCACTTCTGTGTTTAAATATTCCATCTATCCAAAATAAGCTGTCAGCATCACGTCCTGAGTACATCTCCTCTTGTATTTGAAATGCTACTTGAATCACATGCTACACTATCTGTGTACGTGCTCCTTGTGTGCGCTACCAGGCTACACACACACACACACACAATCAAATCTTTTCACTGAGCTGTTTGTCCGCTTCTGTAAAGGATCAAAGGGATTTAATATGTGGTGGGGTCGTTCTATTATTCCTCTTTTCCAAGATGTTTCTTATTCTTCCATATTTTTTCCCTACCTGAATTTTAGTTATCACTTTATCATTCCAGATAAAATAAAAGCTACTGATATTCTGATTGGGGACTCAATGAATTTAGAGAATAATTTAGAGAAAATGGACCTCTTAATAGTACCAACTTTTCCTACCAAATATTTATTGATTTATGAAAATCATCTTCTCAGTCTCTTAGTAGTTTTAAAGTTTTTCATTTTTGTGTTTTTCCACGTGGTTCCCGGGAATTTCTTACAAGGTTTGCTTCTCGCCACTTGATTTTCCCGGTGCTGCTGGAAGTGGGGTCTCCTCCTTTACCACACTTGCTAACTCTGAGACGGCCACAAACAGGTGCTTCTCTGCACAACTTGAGCGCACCCAGCACTTAGAAAACCCACTGCCGTCGAGTTGATTCTGACTCATAAAGGTCACACAGGACAGAGGAGGGTTTCCAAGGCTGTCATCTTTACAGAAGCAGACTGCCACATCTTTCTCCCTCTGAGTGGTTGGTAGGTTCCAAATGGCTGACCTTTAGGTTAGGAGCTGAGTGCTTAACCACTGTGCTCCCAGGGCCCCACCAAGCACTTAGACAACCTAGAACACAAGCGAGGCTCTGGGCGAGGAGAGGAGAGGAGAGGGCTCTGCCAAGGATGTCCCGTCCCGCAGATGACAGCTGTACAAACCACCAACTCTGGGCGGGGTGCGTCAAGTGGGAAGTGGTTGTCGCTGTGAGGCGTGGTGTTACCTCGCAGGACACAGACGATTCTACAAGGACTGACTGCTCCAAGTGGCACAGCAAGACTCTGGCTTTTCTACCCTAGCTTCCCAAACGTTCCCTTAGGAAAGCTTTTTAAAGTCTTAGAAACTTACACACACAATAAAAAAAATCCTGCTGCTTTTTTTTTTTTTTGCCAGTTTTTGTCACCACCTGTTTCCCAGAAGTGTCAAGATTGCTTCTAAATTTAGAAATAATCTCTTACCAAGTGTGCCAATGGGCTTCCCAGCTGCAGCCCATACTGCAGAGAGTCCACGGCCTGCTCACCCTTTATGTTTCAAAAACTCAGTTAAGGGGTGGGGGTGGGTCTGTGTGCAAGCAGCATTCCTCGGAGTAGCTGGCCCTTGGGTAGCCCCGTACTTGTCTGTGGAACTTGTCTGGGCCCCCACGCTGAATGCCCTCGCAGCACCTTTAAATTATCATTTAGTGAATTTATCACAGCTTGGAAACTGTTGATTACTTATGTGACTGTTTGATTAAAATCTATCCCTCCTGAGTCAACTGTAGGATTCATGAGAGCAAACCACATCTGTTTTAACAACTATTACACAGTAGCTGGAACAAGTATTTGTCAAACGCATGACAGACTAGTATTATGCAGAAAACTAAAAAATCCCAGTTAAAGCAACAATCCAAGGCAAAAACAGTTCAGCACCATTCACGGTCGCGGTGTGTGGTGCCTCCTGTCCTCCTCTCCGCCAAAGAGCTTGGCCTGACAACCGATTCCACGATGCCTTCACTGCTCCCAAATCTAGGGCCCCTTCCTGTGGCCCAGCTCCCTACTTCCAGACCTTGTCTGCATGTGACAGAGGAAGGGGGCTGGCTGCAGAGCCCCCTCACACACTCAGGTGGGCTGCACCCTAGTGTAAGTCCTGTTAGCACAAAAGTTCCCTTTTTCCTATTTCCCACTCCGCTGTGCCTGGACCAGGCCCTGGCCTCCGACTCAGTGAGACAGCGTGTCAGGGCTGACAGTAAAGGGGGTTGTCTCCCAAGCACCTGGAGACAGCACATGTCAGCCGCTGCCACATATCCTCACCTGCTGTGCCGCAGGTCTTTGCCAGCCACGGCTCATCAGCCACCCAGTTCATGGAGACCTGATTGCAGTACAACTTATTTCTATATCTAACTGTTGACACTAAGTATACTCTAACTGTTCTGTTAAACTCAACTACCATGGGCACTGAAAACATAGCTGACAGTATTTTTTAAAAGGTTGCATTTTTGATCATTCACATTTTTTATAAATAGGCAGATGGAAATATCTGGGTTTATAGTTCAGTGCAAGGGATAGAGTTACCCACACTGGTACCACTTAGACGGTATTAGCAGTAATTACAACCACAAAACACGCAGAACTATCGTGGGCCCCTGTTAAACGCTCCCAGCTCACAAAGACATGTGATAAATGCTGCTTGGCAGGGAGAAGGACAACCACTGGGGAGGTCATCCAAGCTGGCTAGGAGAAACGAGGCCTTAAGCAGCATGGAACTTCATGCCTTAGCAAGCTGTGGTTCTGAGTTTCCCCCCACAACATTCACTTGTCATTTATCCAGCCAATATCTGCTAAATGCCTACCCTGCCCAGCCACACTACTAAGCACTAGGCACAAAAGATGTGGTCTCTGCTCTCGTCGATCTTAGAGTTGAGAAGGGGAGATAGTTATTTCTGTGATGATTTGATTAAAATCTATCTAATTATAAGCTGTGATAAATTCTATGAAGAGTAATTCAATTGTGCTATAAGGGTACAAAGAGCCCTGGTGGCACAATGGTTAAGCACTTGGCTGCTAACAAATTGGCTGGTGATCTGAACCCACCCAAAGTCTCTGAGGGAGAAAGACCTGGTGATCCACTTCCATAAAGATGACAGCAAAGTAAACCCTATGGGGCAGTTCTACTCTGTCACATGGGGTCACTATGAGTTGGACTCAATTCAATGGCACCTAACAAAACATCAACAACATGAGGGTACATAAGAGGGCAATCTAGACGGGTGAAAGGAAAGCTCCCACCGGTTCCTGAACATGGTATTTCTAGAACATACTGAAAGACTGTGTACAGTTATTGCAGCACTGTTACGGACACTGGCAGGGGTTGAAGGAAGGGACAGGATGGATGGTCCGACCAGTAACAGCATCTGAGCGTCTGAAAAGAGCTGCAAATGTAAGACCTTCTTGAGAAGCAAAAGACAGAGTGTATGTGGTCATACTTTCTGTGTGACACGGAAGCTAGCTGGGGGTGTGACCCTGTCACCACCTCTGAAACTAAGAAGTCACACTGCTTCTGGGTCTAGGAGTGCTAGCAGCAGTGAGAGGATTTCCACCCATATCCATCAGGTGCTCAGAACGTTGCGTGGCACACTAGTGAGCACTAGGTAAGCGCAGACCACATTGTCTTCACTCCTCTTACAGAAGCAAGGAAGATGCCTTCTAAAGAAGGCCCACCCAGGACACAGGGACTGGCAGATACAGGGGCCACAGCCACCACCAACACAAAACACTGCATGCTAATGCTACCATGTGGAATCAAGTTTAGAAGGCAGAAAGTATGATTCTTACCTTTGGGTCATCTCCAAACTGGCCAAATTGTACATCATTTAACAAATTACGAGCTGTTTTGATGATATCTTTACATTTTTTGGGCGTTTCTTCTACCTTCCCAGCCAGAAAGAGACAACAAGCTCCTGTCACCTAAAAGAGAGACAAAAGCTCCTGACGTATTGGTACCAAAGACCACACAGATACAGAGCGAGGGCTTTCGGCCTTCACAAGAAGCCGGTCCTCTCATTTGCCAGCCTTCGTCTTCCTCATTCACAGGTACTCTGAGGGTTTCACATGAATGCTCTGGAAGTGTGAAGCAATCTTTACAAACACATATACTCCCCCAAAATCTGGCATATTTTAAATTTAATTTTCTTAAGGAAATGTCAAGTAAACAAGGTAAATGCCAAAAAGTAAAAAAGTCATGGAAAGAAAATTTCTCTTTATATTCTAGCCTTCAAGTAGCAGCTCCCCGAACAGTGCACTTTGCTGCTGAAGCCCGTGCCCCGTGATGGGCCGCTGGGCCGCTGCCTGCACAGTTTTCTCTCTTCCCCACTGTAGTCTCCACACCCCCTGAGCACCCTCACTGCTCCCTCTGCAGCTTCCTCTGCCACCCTAGTCCCTCCAAACACTGTGCCATGGATACAAAGCTGATTCTGACAGTCTCCCTCCTCAAGGGCCTCACAAGCTAGTGAGGAAGGCATGCATACAAGACTAAGTAATCTTAGGAAAAAAAACAGAAGGACCTCTCTGTTAAGTCTAATTCTGTCATCTCCTTCATGATATCCTTCAATCATTTCACTGCTTACCTACTGAAGTCCAATTTCCCTGCTACGGTCCGACCTAGCTGCCCTTCCACTCAAGGGTTCCACCTTCCCCTTCCCGTCAAACAGGCTTCCTGGCCACAGTGTCTTTGGTTGGCCTGGTGCTCCAACCCATCTCAGCATGTCTAGGCCCTACTACATTCAAGGCTGGCGCCCCTTCCGCGCATGTTCTCGGATCCCTCCGAGATGTAACTCATCTCTCCCTTGAATGCCACGCCCTCCATCTGTACTTCTCCGGGGGCCTCCCTTTTGACCATGTGTCTTGTACACATTATACGGCCTACTGTGGACTGAAAGCAACTTGAGGCAAGGTCCTCTGTGTCAGTTTCCTCCCTAGAGCAAAGAAAGACCCAACAGAGGGCAAGAAAGCAGCTGCTTTCAAGTGCACATTCAAAGAGTAACCAACCTGCTTTTTTCACCTTTACTGGGTTTCAATTACAAGCTCAAATTTATATTGGGAAAGGTAACAAAGAAGTAAACTTTTACCCAATGTACAGTGTGGACTACGGTCCATATTAGCCTAAAAAAAAAATATGAACATGGTTAACTGGAAAAAACAAAGTTAAAGCTTGATTTTGTTTATATGCACGACATACCTTTACAAAAATACTTCCTGGAAAATATGATATAAAGAGAGACTACAATCCATCCTCTAAAATTTGAAGACAGTATAGCTTACCCATCAGAAAATACTGTACGGACATAGTAAACGTGACAAATATAATGAAACGGAAACACTTACATATCTTGGGAATTGCTTGAAGGAATGAAACATATAGAAGCGATGAAAATAAATTATTCCAGTTGCCAGGGTATCATAGTGTCTGTTGTGCTGGTTAAGGACTTCAGCCAAGAATTTTTACAGGTTATGCTCTTAGGTAAATATGGAAAAACAATAAAGAGAAACAAAAACGACAACAAAACCAAGGTAAAGTAAATAAATACCAGTGGCCAAGCCTTGGTAGACAGGAATTTCAGGGCGTCAGGATTCTGGTACCAAGATTAGCCAGTTGAAGTTTTATGCTTTTAACAAGGCATAGCTTCACCTTCTTTTAAAAGCACCTTAATGTTCACTGAGATCCTAACGGGTGCTGGCTTTCCTCTTGGGTGGCCATTGTGCTCAACAGCTAAGTCTACACATTTAAATGATAGAGAAAGAATGGACAAACCCCTGAGGAGCAGAACAAACCATAAGCAACGTTTTCTAAGAGCTGTTTTAGTAGGAAATTACTGGGCATTTTGTCTACGGTACCTACTATGGGTGGGGAGGGGCCCTGGGTCTAACACAGGCTTCAAGGAGAATCAGGATACAGCCCCAAACGTGTACCCACATCAAAGATGAAGCGAGCCCCCTCCCGGCGGTACCGGGCCTCAGTGGCCGGGTCGAGTCCTTCTAGCTGTGAGGGTGTATGAGCCAAGTCTTTCTTATCCCAGTACCAACATGGTTTTGTGTGGTCCAGGTTTGCCGAAGTTACTGAAGGGCTTGAATTTTCTTTATTCTCCTTCATTTATTGAGGTAGATTCGTTATTTTCAAAAGGTTCTCTGAAAATGCTAGAATCCTAAGAGAAAGAGAAAAAGAAAGAAGTTGAAAAGGGATGCCATCTCCAGCTCATAGGTACTTTGGATCAAAGTTTCTCACAGAAACCACGCTATCAGTTATCCCATAGAACCCCAGGCTAATCGCCAAAGCTAATCAGTGCTACGGCCCACACACTATCCATAAATCCCACATTTCACGGGAGTTTAAAAGGAAGAGCATTTCCTCCCTCTTTCCTGAGTCTAAGGAGTTAAACCTAGACAAAACAGTTCAAAGAAACCAAGTACTCTCACTTTCCTTTCTGCCCTTCTTCACTCCACTCAGTTCCCTCATGCTGCTGGAGTTTCTATCAGTGAAACCAGGTGTCTGTCTTCCAAACCAAAACCAAACCCATTGCTGTTGAGCTGATTCCAACTCATAGTGACCCTCTAGGACAGAGCACAACTGCCTCATGGGGTTTCCAATGCTGTAAATCTTTACAGGAAGCAGACTGCCCCATCTTTCTTCTGCAGAGCAGCCGGTGGGTTCAAACCACTAACCTTTCAGTTATCAGCTGAGTGCTTTAACCACTGAGCTAAAAAAGTCCCAGACTTGACAGTATGCTCTCAGCTGACAAGGCCAGGGAGAAGCAGACATCTTACACACGGCTGCACCTAGAAGCAATGACATTCCCATAACAAGGAACATATCTAGCACCCCAGTCTTAGTTTCTCAAAACCACTACCTTCTAAAGGGAACCAGGACTCGCTGAAAAAAAATCTCATTCCAATTTGGGGCAGCAGCCTGCCTGGGATGTGCTCAGACTAACTGGAACCTTACCAAAAGGACACAGGAGCCAGCATGATGGGTTCCCACCAGGTACAGTCAGGGCAAGGTGCATATTAAAGAGAAAAATGACTACGATTGACTGTAAAACAGTGAATAAACAACCCGTGAGTCCACAGTAATATTAAAAAAGAAATATAAAAAATAAATCCACTTTGCTAGCAGTAGTGATAACTATTAGGAACAAAGTACTTTTACCTTAACAAAATGATCAAACTCAGCATCACTAATAGGGTGAAAACCCGCCATCAGGTGTATCCTGATGAGGTAACAGGAGATAAACACTACCTACGTGGCGACCCTGTCCCCCAAAAGCTTTTAGATTTAACTCCCAGTTTACAGTAAATACTGGGGGTAGAAGAACAACTTCAATGGCACAACAAGGAAACCACTGGTCAATTCCAGAATGTGGAGAGTCAACAAGACTGGAGGGCTAGTACTGGTCTCTTCACAAAAGTCAATGCCATGAAAAAAACCAAAAAGGTGGGAGGAACTGTCCTAGATTTAAAAAGGCTAAAGAGGGGTAACAACTGAATGCGATGTGTGAAACTTGACTGGATCCTGTTTTTAAAAAAAGCTATAAAAGAAATTTTGAACAATTAGAGAAATTCTAACGTGGCCTGTATACTAAGATAATATTAGGGAGTACTGTTAATTTTCTTAGGGGTAAAAGTAATATTGTGACTACATAGGAGAACGAATTTATTCTTAGGAGCTGCAGGCTGAAGTATTTAGGGTAAAATATCCTGATGTTTAGGAGCCATGGTGGTGCAGTGGCTAAAGTGCTTGGTTGCTAACCAAAGGTCAGCAGTTTGAACCCACCAGCCACTCTGTGAGAGAAAGCTGTGGCAGTCTGCTTCTGTAAACATTTACCCGTTACCTGTTGCTGTCTTGACTCATAGCAACCCTAAAGGACAGAGCAGAACTGCCCCACAGGGCTTCTAAGGAGCGCCTAGTAGACTTGAACTGCCCACCTTTGGTTGGCAGTCACAGCTCTGAAACACTACAGCACCAGGGTTTCCCTGTAAACATTTACAGCCTTGGAAACCCTAAGGGGCAGTTCTACCCCATCCTGCAGGGTCACTGTGAGTTGGAACCCACTCAACAGCAGTGGGCTTGGTGTTTTTCAGTATCAACATATTTGGTATCAACAATGCTTTTAACTTTCCAATGGTTTGGCCAAAACACAGTCACGGAGTGAATGTCATGACATGTTAACAGGTGTCCAGTCTAGGCCACAGGGTGAACAAGCAGTCACTGTATGGGTCTTTCATGTAATAAAAAGTTGGGGGTGGGGTGGGGAGAAATCAGATCAGACTGTCTAGGAGACTAGCAGGAGCCCTTATGTCCTTACCCTGTCTAGATCAGAATTCTTTAGTTGTCAAGGACTGAATACTTGCTTATATGTGGGTGCTGGTTTTTAAAATTCATTTTCTAAATTGAATTATTGCATACAACAGGAAAAGTACATAAATTTTAAGTGTACAGTTGATTGATCTTTTTGGCTTTTTCATGACATGGACTTGTATGAAGAGACCAGGTACTGACTCTACTGTCATTCTGGATCTAATAGTTTTCTTGTTGTGCCACTGAACTTGTTCTTGTTCTGTGTAATACCATTCAGACTGAGAAACTATTACCAAAAGCTCTCCTCGTGCCTCTCCTGACAACTAGCCCCCAAAGAAAACCATTATCCTGACCTCATCGCCATCGATTTATTTTGCCTGTTTTTGAAGGCTGGTGAAATGACACACTACCAATTCTTTTACATCTGGTTTCTTTTGCTTAATATTATGCCTGCAGGATTCATCCCTGTTGTTCCAAGAAGCAGTATGTGTTCATTCTTATTAACTTATACAGTAGTTTTCAACCAGGGAGGCTTCTGTGTCCCACAGGGCATTTGACAATGTGTAGAAACACGTCTTATTGTCATAACTGGGGGGAATGCTACTGGCGTGTAGTGGGTAGAGGCTAGGAATGCTGTTGAACATCCTACAATGCATAGGACCAGTAAAACTAAAATCTATTGTTGCGAGTTATAGTAATTCTATAGAAGAGAGCAGAAATGCCCTGCAACGTTTCCAAGGCTGTCATCTTTGCAGAAGCAGACTGCCACATATTTCTCCTCTGGGGTGTGTGGTGAGTTTGAACCACCAACCTTTTGGTTAGCACCCAAGTGCTTAACCACCACACCACCAGGGCTCCTTACTGTATAAGACTGGCCCCCACAACAAAGGATCATCTGGCCCCAAATGTCAATAGGGCTGAGCTGAGAAACTCTGTTGTATGATACTCTGTTCTATGACTATACCAAAACTTTTCTGTTCTCAGAACCAACTCAAGGGCAACAGGTTTGGTTTTTCAGTTTATCTATCCATTCTGTTGTGGACAGACATTTGAAATGTTTCTGGATTTTGATTATTAACCATAGCAATAAACGTTCATATACATTCTTGCAGAGTAGAAGAAAAACTGGCCAGTTGGCTGAGGGAATCCTAGCTCAGCACATCTGTGATTTACTCATGGTACACTAGCTGGGAATCTCTACTTTAAGATACGTTAACCTAACTCTTCTCTGTGTTCTTATTCATTCAAATATTTGCTGAGCATATACTACAAGCCAGGCCTCAATGATACAGCAGGGAACAAGGGACATGAGGTCTTTGCCCCCAGAAGCTTACTTCCTAGCCGGAGAGACAAAGAGCAACAAATAATGTAAGGGCCATGAAAAAACCCTAAGGCGTGGGAAGGGGAGAGGGTGATGATGCCCAGCGCTGTGTAACAGACACGGACAGAGGACAGAGCAGAAGGAAGATCAGTTAGGAGACCACTGCAACCCTCAAAGTAATGCCTACTCTGGGTCTGCCCCTGGACGATGGCAGTGGGGAAAAAGGGGACATCACAACTGGCAGTGAGGCGACGAGTGGCAACAATGATTTCAAGTTTGAATGACAGAGAAGAGGGGTACTAAAATGAAAAATGGGGAAGACATGAAAAAGCTTGTATCAGTGGGTGGGGGGCAGGAAGAATTTGGTTCTATACATGCTGGGTTTCACAAGAATTTTTAACACACTTGTACAAATATTAATCAGGCAGATAACAGAGGTCTCTTGAAAGCTGGAAATAACTTATGTATTTGGAAGAATACTGAATATACCATGGGCTGCCAAATGAACAAACACATCTGTCTCGGAAGAAGTACAGCCAGAATACTCCTTAGAAGCAAAGATGGCGAGACTCCATCTCGATTACTTTGGACATGTTATCTGGACGGATCAGTTCCCAGAGAAGGACATCATGCTTGGTAGAGGGCGAGCAAAAAAAGACCCTCGACGAGATGGACTGACACAGTGGTTCTAACAATGGGCTCAAACATAGCAACGACTGTGAGGATGGTGCCAGCCCGGGCAGTGTTTCGTTCTGCTGTGCATAGGGTTGCTATGAGTTGGAACTGACTTGACAGCACCCAACAACAACAACATAGAGATGACAAGTAAAGTCGAGGTGATGGATGGAGTGATGCGGAGAGTGAAAAAGAAGAGGTGTGTGGACAGAACTCTGATGAACAACTACCTGCTGGAAGAATCATCATCAAAGGAGAAACAGGGTGGGAATGGTCAATGAGGTGGGAAAATTCGCATCCTTAATTACTAAGAAACCCAGAGATGCCAGTTTTAAGCTAGAAGTGGTAGTCAACAGGGAAAAATGTTACAGAAAAGTTAAAGGATAAACAATTATGAAAAGGTTACTACAAAGGGTGATTTAGTGCTTACTACAGATATTAAAAATTGTGCTGATGTTTGCTTAACTCTGTGAAATACTAAAAAATAACGAACTGTGTATACTTTAAATAGGTGATTGGCATAATATGTAAATTATATATAGCTCAATAATGGGGACACACAGTGTGGTAAGATGGTTTCCTTTTGTATGGCCTTCTTCGCCTTGGACTTGTAACTCCCACCCAAGTGACTGGGCAGGACTCTGCGATAGGGGAATTGTAGCCCACCAAAGGGATTGGTCAGTTCTGCCATGTCGCTGGGCTTGAAAGGAGCCCTTCCAGAGGTGGGAAAAGAGAGAATCCCACCACCACCAAGGAAGAACAACAGCCAGAAGCCAGCACATCCTTTGGGCCTGGGATCTCTGGGCTGAGAAGCTCCTGGAAGCAGGACCCAAGAGAGAGCGAGCCATAAGCCTCAAGACAGTGAGAAATGGTAGCAGGAGAGACCTGGCAGCAGGAGACGAGATGGTGGGTTTCCCAGCTCAAGGAGAGAGAAAGCTGAGTGCCTTTGGGCAGAGGCCTAGGCCAGGGAGAGGTGTGCCTGCAAGCGCAGCTAGGAAGTGGCTGTCTTGATGGAACAACTATATCCTTGAGTGTTCCTGATCCTGAATTATAATCTGCTACTTCCCTAATAAGCCCCATAATCATGAGTATTGACTGTGAGTTCGGTGTGGCTACTGCAATGACTTAGTGAACCCAGTGGAGAAGCAGGGTGCCGTTGGTGTTGGAATTGGTAAAGTGGCCTCCGCCTCATAGGAATCAGCCTTGGCCTGTTGATATTGATTCTTCTTCCCCCTATGAAGTCAGAGGTCAGACACTGCCCCCAAGCCCTTTTACACACACACATATACATAAAAGAACATTTTTAGAAGTGCAGTGGGGCAGAAGGGAGACAACAAAGAGTTAAGGAATGAACACGCTAATTAATAGGTTATCCTTCTGAGACATCTGCTGCTCAAAGAAGTGACAGGTGGAAGAGCAGGGGGCAGGCTTTTGTTGTTGTGTCTTGTTTTGTACCATAAAGAGAATGAGGCTGTCTGAAGCCAAAAGGAAAGGAGTCACCAGAGGCGGGCAAACCAGTCCTGAAGAGGAGATAACTGGCCAAGGGTCAATAAAAACAGAGTAAGAAGGTTAAACTTAGAAGGGAGGCTCTTTCTCTGAGACAGAGAGAGGTAAAGGAAAAGTTTGAGGAAGACAAAGAACAACCCAGTAGAAATGCAATAGGCGTGGAAAAGAATCTCAGCCCATATCTGAGCCTGTTTTACCTTGTAGCCACTGGCGAAGCCCTACGCTAAGGATCTAATGTAGGCACTGTTAGGCTCTGGGGCAGAAGGAACCATACGTGAAATACAGTGAAAATAAAAGTCCATAAATAGCACAGAGACAGTTCTCTCATCATTTACCTCACAGAAAAAGCTCTTGCCTCAGTTCTATTCCCTGTTACTTCTTTAATTATCTTTTCACAAGACCCTAAATTACAGAATTTCTCATCAGCAACTCGTATTACTGTGAAGCCGACTGAGAGGTTTATGAGCTCTATGAAACAAATATCCCTCCAGAAACAAACAGCATGTCAAGGCATTTCAGTAACATCTTTCAGGATATATTATTTTACACGACAATAAATTAAATGCCCTTTCAACATTTAAAACCATCAACTCTTACAGCTGGAAATAATAGTAGCCACTTAAATATTACGCAGTTCTCTCACTCAGTACAGAAATTCCTTGTTAAATAACAGAAATATTCGGTCAGTCACCAACCTTCATTTAGTCACCTGCACTGACCTGTTGCCATTGAGTAGATTGCGACTCATAGTAACCCAATAGGACAGAGGAGTACTGCTCCTTAGGGTTTCCTAGCCTGTAATCTTTACGGAAGCAGATTGCCACATCTTTCTGCAGTGGAGTGGTTTGTGGGTTCGAACCACCAACCTTTTCAGTTCACAGCTGAGCGCTTAACCACTGCGCCATCAGGGCTCCTTCTACTTTCATTAATTAATGGGACCTTACTTAAAAAAAAAAATTTTAGTTTTTTTTTTACTAGTTTACAAAGTAGCCTATGGCATTGCTGGGTATTAACAACTGATGTTCACATTAATTCTTATAAAATTAATATATTGATTTTTATCTATGCAGCTCATCTGCCATCTGTTCCACTCGTCACCTAGATTTGGTATATAAACGGTACAGAATACTGAATGAATGAAATCTACCTTCCAACAACCCTCTGTAACTCCCACCATGGCGTCTAGCTCTTGAAGCCTTGAGAGCTGCAGAAAATACATTTCCCTTATCTGCTGATGGCCCTTCAAATATGTGAAGACAATTTTTACATTCTTTGGTCTTCTCTGAGGTAAAGAAACAGCCCCATTTTCTTAAACATGGCGTTCAGTGTTTCCAGGTCCCTCTTAAACATTAGCAATCAAAATGGAAAACAATACTCTTGATACCTTCGCAGTACCTGGGAAGAGGGAGACTACAATATTCAGTAGCACATCCATGGGGTGTCCACTGAGTGGCAGGATCCCTCCAAGCTATGTATTCTTATCCTCACATTTTATCACTGAGAAAACAGGGCCAGAGAGACATGAAGCAACTGGCCCAATTCAAACAGCTAGTCACTAAGAGGATGGCACAAGACCAGACAGTGCTTTGTTCTGTTGTATGCTATGAGGCAGAACTGACTTACGGGCACCTAACAACAACAGTCGCTAAGAGCCACAATTTGTCAATCTGCACACAACTTTACTTCTGTGAGTGGAACAGTACATCCTAGAACCGTTTTTGCAAGTCAGGTCTTCCTCATCTCAAACACATACAAATGAGTTTCTGTAAACATAACCACCCCTGATAAATTTATATCTTGTCAGTTTTGCCCTGTTATTTTAGCCGCTAAGAGCTCTGAATCCTGAGAGTTATCAAACATGCTAGCTATCGCTACACATCCTAAGTACATTCAGGAATTTGAGAAGCATGCCTCTCATACTCTCAAAGCTGGTAATAAAAACTGCTGAACAGAGTAAACAGGCCCCAAGGGCAAGACCATAGATAGCCCTGTAGCGTATCTCTAAAGAACTCCCTTCAGGCTGGTATCAACCTATTAACCAACAGTTTGTTGTTGTTGTTAGGTGCCATCCAGTCTGCTCGCAAATTCATAAACCAACAGTTCAGGTTTGGTAATCTGAATGGATATAAATCCACCCAGCTAGACCTTATTCAATGTACATTTACTCTTCTGCTTACTAGGACAGGAAGAGACAGTATGTTCAGAGTTCTAAGGAAACCTAAATGGACTCATGTCCGGCAGCCCCTACCTACCATCAGTCTAGTAAATTCATCACAAAAGGAAATAAGATTTGTGTCACCTTTTTTCTTACTGAAGCTATGCCGGTTTGATGGAACTAGTTCTCCTTTTCCAAGCACTTACAGACTCTTTCTTTGCTCTCCCAACAAGATTCTAAGACAGATTAATAAACTCTAGCATCTAAAACGGGAAGCCCTGGTGGTGTAGTGGTTAAGTGTTACGGCTGTTAACCTAGGGGTCGGCAGTTTGAATTTGCCAGGCGCTCCTTGGAAACTCTATGGGGCAGTTCTACTCTGTCCTATAGGGTTGCTATGAGTCGGAATCGACTCGATGGCACTGGGTTTGGTTTTTGGTTTAGCTTCTAAAATTATCTAATTGCTCTCTGTGAAAACTGAGACATTTGTGTCTTCAGTCTTCTACCCTTAACCACACCTCTTAGGACTTCTCAAAAGCTATGAATAATGACTTTACAATCTTATCTGCAAGTGAGTCACATATAACCCAATTAGACATTCCCTTACAATCTTCTCTTGTTTGACCTATCTAACTTTTAGAGAAAACATTTTTCTTCCTTTTAGACACTTGGTAAACTCACTGCCCTCAAACAATTTCCTGAAACGAACTAGCTCATCTTATAGGTCAAAATGATAACCATTTTAAAAAATATTCAATTTTAGAAATGGCATTTAAAAATTTAAAAACTTGATTAGCAATTAAAAATTTTTTTATTACTTGTGGTACAAACCACATTTTCAAAATGGAACAAACATTAACCACCATCTATACAAGAATCAGCTAATACGTCTGAATTATGCATCACTACATAATCAAACCTAGACAAAAGGAAAAAAAACTCTAAAATTAGACACTAACAGTAGCTACTCTGAATAAAACAATCCTGGATATTTATTACATTTACAATCAGGGTTATTTAACAGGCAGGCATCCTAAGTACACTCACATTTTTCAAGCCAAATGTCTAGCAATACTGTCCCTATTGCCATCATCCATCCATTCATTCATTTGGCAGTAATGAGAGCTTACTGTAAGGCAGGCACTCTTCTAGGCGCTGGGAATACAAGGCTGAATAAGAAAAAATTCCTCCAGAGTTGCTGATGGAGACTGGAGAAGCCTCGAGAGTACAGCCCCCAGGCACTCTCTTAACTCAGTAGTGAAGTCACTCCCGAGGTTCACCCTTCAACCAAAGATTAAACAGGCAAACAACAACACAGGTGAAAAACACACTTCTATAGTTGGGTCACACACCAGCCCAAAAGCAAAGATGAGAAGGTAGGAAGGAGCAGGAAAACTGGATGAACGTTAACAGGGAACCCAGGACGAAGAAGGGGAGAGTGTTGACACATCGCTGGGTTGGCAACCAATATCACAAAACAATTTGTGTATTAAAAAGAAAAAATTCCTCTCTTCATGGAGCTTTCATTCAAGGAACATCATTCACACAAACCTTTAACAGGCGCCAGTTGCAAAGCGCTGTGTTAGATATCTCTAATGAGCGATTTAGACAGAGGGTCACAAACATTGCCAACTTTGTCTCACAATCATAAAAGGCCATCCTCAAGTAACTGCTCTTTAAAGTCGTTCCGAATGCCAGATGACTTAGCGAAAGCTGTGTTTACCTGGCAATCCAAATTTAGGAAGCGTTACTGATCTTACTTGGTGCATCTACTAGTTTAAAAGCACTTAGATAACCTCTAGGCCTACTCCTCAACTTCCTAAAGAAGGATTCCCCTAGTATCAAACGGAACCAAGCTAAACCAAACCAAACATCCTAGAGAGCGCTGGCAAAGACGATACTGAGGTAAGAACTAATCTAATCACAGTAGCGCTTTTCCCTCAATCTTAGTCCTCCCTTGTTACACGGCTCTTTCAAACTCCAAAGCTGGAGTACACCAGACTATGGAAGAGTCCTGTGGAGAGCAGGCTAGCTGAAAGTAAATGAGGAAGGAAACAACATGTGAAGAAAGGAGATAAGATGATGTAACCTAGAGGAAAAAAACAACTTTATCAACAGAAAAACCGGGACCAGCTAAGGCACAAAAAAGGACTTATCGATATCAACCAAACGGGCTCCTAGAGCTCCAGCTAAGTCCTAAACAAGTACTTACCAACGCCAACCGAAAGGGCTCAGAAAAGCCCCAACGTGTAGAAAAGAAGAGACAGTAAGGCTCAACTTTGCTCGGAGCATATCAGAGCCACCCCCTTTAGGACAGTGGAAAAGCGGTGTGAGACCCCTCACCTGCCAGAGGACTCCCTGTGCGACAGGTTGATCGACCGGGGTCCCAGAGCCAGCTGAGTTCGGAAGTAAGGGCGATGGGCCTTCGAGTCACCCGGGTCTCCAGTCAGTCTGAAGGGAAGTCGATCCCCTCGCGACCCTAGCTTGACCAAAGTCTCACTGAGGTAGAGGCCTGATATAGGGCTCCTGAGCCTAACGAGACAACGTCGTCAACAGTGGCAGAGGTGTCTGGACTTTGGACCTTAGACTTTGGCGTTTGTCTGCCGTAAGCTTGCTTACTCTTTTTCTCTTACCCTTTTGGTGACTGAGGCCTCTGGCGTCCGGCGTAACCAATAACCCGTGTGTTTAATAATTAATAAGAGACATTGTGGAAAGACACAAATCGTTTGGAGTAGTCGATAGCGACCCTCTCCTCACGACAAGTCCCCAAAGTCTCAGGCCTAACCAAGGACGACACACCTCGAAACTGCAAAGAAATGGAGAGTTGGCGCCCGTGCGGCTAAGAGTGTGCGAGCCTAAGTCCCCCGCCGCTTCTCTTCACTTGCTAGAAGGTCCCCGAACCCTGACTGCGCCTCGCGGCGAGGGACGTTACTTGCTCCAGCGTCCTGCTGGGCTCCCCGCCCTGTCCCTGCGCCTCAGACCCTCTCTCGAACCCCGCCCCGCACCCCCTGTCTTCCGCTAACTTCAATATGCACCGGGGGATAGCGGAGGGAAGCGGAAACCAGGAAGGGAGGCTCCGCCAGCGGACGGCGACAGCTGGTCATACCCTCCTCCGACCTCCAGGTCCGCAGGAGGTGGGTGCCGCTGCCCGCTGTCCCTTGGTCACTCACCCCTCGCCTCAGGTAAGCCACTTAGCGACGACCCTCCTTGCCGACTGCGGCCATCTTGGACATGGAACGTCAGGGCGCCTACGTCATCGCGCTGCGTCTCGCGACGGAAAACAAGCGCCGGGGGGCGGGGAGAATAGGGCCTGTCAGCCAATCAGAAGAAAGTATCGCCTTTTTCCCCCCCTCCAAAAAAAAAAAAGGAAAAGCTGCCGGTGTCTTCCCCGCCCCTCCCCGCCCCTCCCCGCGGGTCAGTAGTTGCTGCGTGCAGGCGGTGGAGCCGGCAAAAAGGCCATCCCGCCGGCCCCGCCCCGGGCGAAAGGGATTAGGAAACAACCGAACCTGCTAACGGAACTCTGACGCGAGAGGCGGGGCCTGGCGCGCACTTTGTCCAATTAAAGCTCGGGCATGGGAGCAACCCAACCAATGGTGACGCCGAAGCTGGCGGGGGCTCAGGCGGCCGCTCTCGCCCCCGGGAGCCCGCAGGGCCAATGGCTGGGGAGGAACGCAGGCGGAAGGACGGCCGAGGGGCGGGCGGGGCCGCAGGCGGGACACGCCATGCGTCGGAATCCTGGGCCAATGAGCAGTGGCGGCGGCGGTCCGGGGGCGGGGCCCCGGGGGCGGGCGGAGCGGGGTTGGGCCGCGGCGGCGGGGCAGTCTCAGGCCGCCGTCCCGCCCTCCCGTCCGGCCGCTGCCGCCGCCGCCGTCTGGGGCTTGGTTGAGGCGGACGGTGGGGTCTGGGCCGGAGTGTGGCGCCGCCGCTGCGCGAAGGGGAAGCAGGCAGGTGAGTGCCTGCGGCGGCTCTGCGCGCGCGGCCCGCGGGCTGAGGGGACTCACGCTGCTGCCCCCCTCTCTGCGCGGCCGCCCACCGCCCGCCGGCGCCCCTCGCGGGTCCGGGCTCGCGCCTGCCGGCCGGCAGGCCGGGCCCTGGTGGGCTGGGGGCGGCCTCGGCCTGCCCTGACGGCCCTGCCTGGTCGGGGGTGCGTCCCACCGCCCCCGGATGACGGCAGGTGCAGGGAGCGCCCCCGTCCCGGTGCAGCACCCTCAGTCCCGGCTCCCGGCCGGCCCGGCCCCTCGCTCCTTCCCGACTCGGCTCGCGTGCGGCCGGGTCGCGCTCTCATTTCCTTCCTTCCTGTCGCCACCCGCCGCCCGGGTGCAGGCTGTGTGTTCTCTTCCTCCCCTCCAAGCCTTGGGTGCCCCGGGGTGGTGGGGACCCGTCCCCGCGCCGCCGCTCACTTTCCAGTTACCAGCACGGCCGGAGGAAATAGGTCAGCTGCCTTCCCACGCACCTTGGCCCGCCTCCACGCGCGCTGCCCTACTAGGGAGAAGAATTCGGGGCTGCGGACTTTGTCATTCGGCATCAAACTCTGGGGCCTCGTGGCTCCAGACTGGCTGTGACTCTGCCTTCCCGGTCTCCACTCGGGGAGAGGAGCGGATCAGGGACGTGCGCCTCTTGCTGCGGGGCCGCACCCGGGCCGTGCGGCGTGGGGAGGGGACGGCCCAGTCACGAGGAATTCTTCACGTGTTTCTTTAGAATCTCGTGGAGTGTATGGTGTCCTCGTTCTAAATGCAGAAGGTGATGTTTCCAAAGTTAAAAAAAAAAGCAAAAAAACTTTTGTAGTTTGCTGACAGATTGATTTTGCTCTAAGAATCCCCAAAGATACTATCTTTTAGTGAAGGACCTCAGTGTTCCTGGATTGGTTCTGGTGGTGGTGGTGGCATGGCTGCACACGTTTGTCACGACTCAACTGTACACCGAAAAGTGAATTGTATCCCGTACAAATTACACCTTCCCCTTTCTCATTTTTCTTCTCAAAAATGACCCTACTGGTATTTGAAAATGGAACTAACCGTTGACAACTTTGGAGAGGTTTTCATACACTTTTTAGAAGGTGGATACATTTAATTCAAGGAAATAGCAAAATAAAAGCAGTCCCTGTCTCCACTGGTGACATCTGCCAAGACTTGCTTGGACCATGCATGGTATGTTGTGTCTGCAGGGGCTACCACGCACACACGCATGCTTGCCTTTCTACCTTACCAAAGTAGTCCCAGAGGCCGCTGTGGTTGATATTTTGGTGAAGTTCCAACAACTTACCCAGGAATTTTTCTCTGGCCCGAGAAAGTTTGCAAAAGCGAGTTCTCAGAGATCTACAGAACCTCTTTATTGGCACTCCAGACAACCTCATTTTTAACCATCTGCTACCCCTTTCCTTTCTGGCCCTTCTTTTACTCTTGTGTATTCAAGATTGTAAGTTAATGTCTGAAATGAAACTCTCCTCAGCGAGTAAAATGATTGCTGCTTCTAGTCCCCTCAGTGCTTTTTTCTTGAAATAGGAGTGATGTTGGACTTGAAGATTAAAACATGTATGTACTGTAGACAGTTCTTCTGGTCTCTTCCCTAAGAGCGCAGTGAGGTTGTCAGTGAGAGGGCCTCTCTTGCAGTTGGGCATTTAGACCACATGACTGAACCTTGGCTTTAGAAGCCACTGGAAAATGAGAAAAAGTTGAAGGCTGTACTTAAATCTTTTATCTTTCTGAAGTTCAACCATTGGAAAAAGATTGTTGTTTTGAAAGCTCTGGTAAACGGCAAAGACAGCATACTTGAAACTTCACGCGCTCATATCTAGGAGAGAATGACAAAAATTTTGACATCGCTGGAGGGAAGTATCAACACTAGCACCGCGGAGGCTTGCGTGTAGTAAATATTTGGTAGATAATTGTGATGGCTAAGGTTGTCAGTTTGGCTGGGCCATGATTCTCAGTGGTTTGGCAGCTTTGTAATGATGTAGTTTGGCAGTTCTGTAGTGGTTATAATTTGGTAGTTATGTCATGGTGTAATTATTCTCCACGATATGATCTGATGTAATCAGCCAATCAGTTATAAGGGGAGTTTTCTTGGGGGCGTGGCCTGTATTCTATATATCTGTGTATATATACGTGTATGTGTGTGTGTGTGTACATGTATATACATGTGTAGATGTTCTGGCAAAGCTCCCTTGCTTGCCCTGGATCCTGCATCTGGCTTGTCATCATCTGACTTCCAGTACCTGGGATTCATCAACCTCCATAGCCCATAAGCCAGCAGCCTGCCATCTCACCTGCAGTCTTGGGTTTGTCAGTTCTTGCAGCTACATAGAGTCAGGAGAAGCCTCCAGCCTGATGCCTGACCCATGGACTTGGGACTTGCCAGCCTCTACAACTCTGTGAGCCACTTCCTTGAGTTATGTATATGCTTCACTGGTTTTGCTCTTCTAAAGAACCCAGTCTAAGACAGTAATTATTGAGTTCAATGAACACCAGGTTTGTAGTTTGTGCTGGGAGAAATTTTAGTAAAAAATATGAGTGAGTGTATAAAAATCAAAGACCGCTAGTGGTGCAGTGGTTAAGTGCTCGGCTACTAACTGAAAGTTCAGAGGTTTGAACCCATCAGCTGCTCTGTGGGAGAAGAGTCCTGGCGATCTATTTCTGCAATGATTGCGGCCTAGGAAACCCTACGGGGCAGTTCTGCTCTGTCCTTTAAGGCTGCTCTGAGTCAGAACTGACTCGACGATGCACAACGACATATAAAAACCTGTCTCCTAACTCAGGACTGCTCTGAGTTCTTTATTAGATGCCAGTTTAGTTTGAGGCTTTCCAAATCTAAAAATGTCTGTGTTAGTTATGTTGTCCCTTTTTTTTATCAGTAATCTGAAGTATCTTTCAGAAATGTAGCTAACCATACTGCATCTTTTTTGTTTGTAGTTTGATGAGTATATTTCTTTGGGAGGATTTTTATCTTTAGTAACTGGTTCTCTTATTCCCTAGTTGCTGCGGGTGGTGATTCGTTTAGGGGTGGAAGCAAACCCAAACCAAACCCACTGCTGTCCAGTCGATTCCGACTCATAGTGACCCTGTAGGACGAAGCAGAGCTGCCCCATAGGGTTTCCAAGTCTGTAAATCGGGGGGCGGGGGGGGGGTGGTGGTGGAGGTGGTGGTGGAAGTGAGTGTTAAATAAGTGTGAGTCCTCCCCATGTAAGTCAGTGCTGGGAATGAGTGATGATTTTGTTCCCCCAGAAGAGGAGTGGGAGCCATTTAGTGCTATGGCTGGTTCCCTGAGTGGTGTGAACAGTTTGCACTCGACTACTAACCAGGAGGTTGGTGGTTCGAATTTATCCAGAGGCACCGTGGAAGAAAGGCCTGGTAATCTACTTCTGTAAGGTGGGAGCCATTGAAAACCCTATGAGGCTCAGTTCTGCTTTGACGCACGTGGGGTCACCATGAGTTGGAATTGACTCAATGGCAACGGGTTTGGTTTTTTAGCACTGTGGTGTTAGATACTTTTAACAGAACAGTGACTGTATTTTTATGCTTATGTTACTTTGGAGGTTGTTTGTGGCCAAATTATTTGTTTTCTTAATTAATGAGCATTCTATTTGGGCCCTTTTTTTTTTTTTTATCAAGGAAGAATTGATTTGTGCATCCTTTTTCTTTTTTTGCTACAGTCATAGAAACATTTATTTTGAATGTCAAGCCATTCTGGGTCATATTTAAGCAGTTGAGAATATAAAACAAAGGAATCCTTGCTTTTAAAATTTTCTACGAAAGTTTTACTTTTGTTGTGTTTACGTGTATATACCTTTCTTTGCAAAATAAATTTCTGTACGTTGGGTGTCTTTGTATCATCTCATTTTTCTTTTTATAAAACTTAGAGTTTTTTTTTTTTGGTGTTAGGTAAAGTGTATTATTATTGTTTTTTTAATTTGTGCTTTAAGTGAAAGTTTAGAAATCAAGTCAGTCTCTCATATAAAAATTTATACACACCTTGCTATATAGTCCTAATTGCTCTCTCCCATTAGCACACTCCTTCCCTCCACTCTCTCTTTTCGTGTCCATTCGTCCAGCTTCTGACCCCCTCCGCCCTCTCATCTCCCATCCAGACAGGGGATGCCAACATAGTCTCATGTGTCCACTTGATCCAAAAAGCTCATTCTTCACCAATATCATAAAGTTAGAGGTGTTTAGTATTTTGATCTGCAAATATATTTACTATTAAAGTAAAAGTAAATTTGTATTAATGTGCATAATGTAAATTATGAATTTCTGTTATAAGATAGTTGAAACTTGATGTGTTTTTTTAGTCACTTACTAGCCAAAAGGAAGAAAGGTGAATTAGCAAAGTCTACATGATCGGAAGTCCTGTTTTTTGTTGTTAAATTCGCTTAATAACTCACGCAAGGTATTAATTGCTTAGAGTCTGTGTTTTGCAAACAAACAGACGGTGAAACAGGAGAGGCATGGGTAAAACAGGAGATACAGACACAGTTGTTAAAAATTTTCAACTGAGATAAATATGAATGGAAGAAAAGTGATTCTAAAATGATCGTAAAATTCAAATACCAGTTAATACTTCGAATCTCTTTTTTTCTTCTTCAAGTACTTTCTAAGAAGTTAACTAATAATCAAGATAAGTTTAAACACCCCTGATTAGTGATGGAAGACAAGGCTAACTCTGAAGTTGACATTTTGAAAGATAGCTGAATGATACTGAGTGACACTGAAACGCTATGTCTTAGTTACCTAGTGCTGCCGTAACAGATAGGTATTCTCTCACAGTTTGGGAGGCTCGAAGTCCAAGTTCAGGGCGCCAGCTCTAGGGGAAGGCTTTCTCTGTCAGCTCTGGGGGAAGGTCCTTGTCTCTTCAGCTAGTTTCCTGGTTCCTTGGAGGTCCGCATGTGGCTTGGCATGTCTTCCCCCATCTCTGCTTCTTAGCTTGCTTGTTTTGATCTATTCTATATCTCAAAAGAGATTAACTATAGATACACTCTATGTTAATCTCGTCTCGTTAACATAACAAAGACAATCCATTCCCAAATGGGATTATAACCACAGGCATAGAGGCCAAGATTTGTAACATATTTTGGGGGCACAATTCAGTCCAGAATACCATGCAAAGATCATTTTAATCATTTACATGTCTAGCCTCAGTCCTGGGGAGGTAGGCAAGGGCAGAGGAGCAGAGCAGGAAGAAATGTTTTTACTGTTTTTTAGAAAAACAGAAAAATTGTCTAGGTCATATAGGTATCAGGTAGATATATAGAATTCTTAATATGTAATATTTTAGGTTTGGAAGACCCTGGTGCCAGCTGCGGCTGCCAACCAAAAGGTCAGCACTTCAGATCCACCAGCCATTCCTTGGACACCCTATGGGGCCCTTCTCCTCTGTCCTTTAGGGTTGCTTTGAGTAGACCCAATGGCAATGGGTTTTATTTTAGGCTTATTACCTATTGGCAATCCTGAGTTTCCGTTTACATTTTTCGTTAAGGATAATTCATTAGAACATAGCAAAGTGTAAAAAAATTCTTACAACTAAGTGTTTTAAAGGTTTCGGTCTCAGAAAATGGAAGTGACTCTTCAATATCATTGGTTTTCTCTTAAGCACGTCAAAAGAAAGTAAAAATTAGTTTACGCTTATTAAATAAGCGGCCTTTACCAGAAATAGTTACCAGTGACCGGTAAGGTTGTTCATTTGTTGATTGTAACAGTTTAGCACTGCTACGCATCAGGGTCACCAAAGTGGTTGGTGCAGTTTTTCGACCCAGCAAGGCGGCATCACCCAGACCTGTGTGGGGTGTGCAGGATCCTGTGGAAGCTCAGCTGGAGACTTGGCTCCACGTCCCGAACTTAGCCTGAGGCCATTCTGGTGTACCTGAACAAGGCCGGCAGAAGAGCTCTGGTGTACCTGAACAAGGCCGGCAGAAGAGCTCTGGTGTACCTGAACAAGGCCGGCAGAAGAGCTCTGGTGTACCTGAACAAGGCCGGCAGAAGAGCTCTGGTGTACCTGAACAAGGCCGGCAGAAGAGTTCTGTAACTTTAAAAGACCAAAGAGGTAAAGCCTTTATATGTGTATATTTTACTTCTCCAAGAGAATATTGGTATTTTGAACATTAGAGATTCAGGAAACTTTCAGAGCCTTCATGATTGGGTAGGCTTTGAGCTGAAATGGAATGAAAAACTTTTGAGTGTCAGTAAAATTTGTCGTTGCGGTGTGCTGGCAAGGCTCGGCCACCCACCAAGTCTTGGATAAATTTATTAACCTCTCTAAGCTTCAGCTTTCTCATCTGTAAAGCAGACGCAGTGACATCTCTCTCACCTATGGTGTAAACTGCGACCTCCGTTCCTGCTGTGTAGCCAGTGCCCAAACAGAGCCCGTGAGGACGAAAATGATCCTGGTGTGGAAATGCCCCAGGACAAGAGACAAGGAAGGCGTGGCACAGTTTCAGCAGCCGGGGACGTTTATCCTGAAACATGACTGTTAGCATGAATAACTGCACTTAGGTTCAAAAACTCGGTTGTTTAACACAGAACATCTGTCTTGTTGAAGAGGTAGTTCAGTGGTTGAATTCCTGCTTCATGTGTGTGAGACCCAGCTGGGTTCAGTTCCCAGCCAGTGCACTACCCATCCATCACTGGAGGCGTGTGTGTTGCGATGATGCTGGACAGGATTTAGGGGAGCTTCCAGCCTGAGATAGATTAGGAAGAAAGGCCTGGCAGTCTACTGAAAATCAGCCAGTGAGAACCTTGTAGGTCACAGCGGCTCGACGGGGCAGCAGTTTCATTCCTTCGTGCGTCGGGTCACCATGAATCAGAGCTTGGCTGGATGGCAGCGAACAATATCTTAAGATCAGTTTGTGTGACAAAGGGTTTAGTTGGCTACCCACTCATCCTAAAGGCTGTGGGACCCTGTCTCATTCACCTCTGCATTTCAGATTAAATACTGAAGAGATGTGCACTGAAGAGTGGATGTGTGAACGTGGTTCTCAGAAGAGCTAAGGTAGCCTTCGGCCATATTAGTGAAACCTCCTAGCATTGAGCTCCAGGAGGGCGGTGGGTCCGCTGACTGGCGCTCCTCTTGGCACATCCGAAGAGTCTTGTGGACTTTTAAAACCCGTCCTTTGAAGTATACAATATTCCTACGTGGCTTTGTTTACTTCCGAGAAGTACCTCATGAGGGGCATGCTAAGTTTGGAAAAGAGAAGACTTTGCGGGGAGGACATGAAAGCTGTCTTCAGAAAATTTGAGGGGTGGTTGTTTCTCTTTTAAAGGGCAAACTTGGACAGGTCAAAGAGGATGATGACCTTTCTGACAGTAAAGTGCCAGAGTGGCTCACTAACTGGGAGCCAGCCACAACAGGCAGGCCCCAGCTGGTGGCCAGCAGAGGCGTGTGGGGCTGAGAACTAAGTGGGAGCCGGCCACGACACGGCCACGACAGGGCCACGACAGGGCCACAACAGGCAGGCCCCAGCTGGTGGCCAGCAGAGGGGTGCGGGGTTAAGAACTAAGTGGGAGCCGACCACGACAGACAGGCCCCAGCTGGTGGCCGGCAGAGGGGTGCGGGGTTAAGAACTAAGTGGGAGCCGACCACGACAGACAGGCCCCAGCTGGCGGCCGGCAGAGGGGTGCGGGGTTGAGAACTAAGTGGGAGCCGGCCACGACAGGCAGGCCCCAGCTGGTGGCCAGCAGAGGCATGTGGGGCTGAGAACTAAGTGGGAGCCGGCCACGACACGGCCACGACAGGGCCACGACAGGGCCACAACAGGCAGGCCCCAGCTGGTGGCCAGCAGAGGGGTGCGGGGTTAAGAACTAAGTGGGAGCCGACCACGACAGACAGGCCCCAGCTGGCGGCCGGCAGAGGGGTGCGGGGTTGAGAACTAAGTGGGAGCCGGCCACGACAGGCAGGCCCCAGCTGGTGGCCAGCAGAGGCGTGTGGGGCTGAGAACTAAGTGGGAGCCAGGCCCCAGCTGGTGGCCGGCAGAGGGGTGCGGGGTTAAGAACTAAGTGGGAGCCGACCACGACAGACAGGCCCCAGCTGGCGGCCGGCAGAGGGGTGCGGGGTTGAGAACTAAGTGGGAGCCGGCCACGACAGGCAGGCCCCAGCTGGCGGCCAGCAGAGGCGTGTGGGGCTGAGAACTAAGTGGGAGCCGGCCACGACACGGCCACGACAGGGCCACAACAGTCAGGCCCCAGCTGGTGGCCAGCAGAGGGGTGCGGGGTTAAGAACTAAGTGGGAGCCGACCACGACAGACAGGCCCCAGCTGGCGGCCGGCAGAGGGGTGCGGGGTTGAGAACTAAGTGGGAGCCGGCCACGACAGGCAGGCCCCAGCTGGCGGCCAGCAGAGGGGTACGGGGTTGAGAACTAAGTGGGAGCCGGCCACGACAGGCAGGCCCCAGCTGGTGGCCAGCAGAGGAGTGTGGGGCTGAGAACTAAGTGGAAGCCGGCCACGACACGGCCACAACAGGGCCACAACATGGCCACGACAGGGCCATGACAGGCAGGCCCCAGCTGGCAGCCAGCAGAGGGGTGCGGGGTTGAGAACTAAGTGGGAGCCGGCCACAACAGGCAGGCCCCAGCTGGCGGCCAGCAGAGGGGTACGGGGTTGAGAACTAAGTGGGGGCCGGCCACAACAGGCAGGCCCCAGCTGGCGGCCAGCAGAGGGGTGCGGGGCTGAGAATTAGAAGCCCGCTTACCAGCATTAAGAGGGCTAATACGCTCTGTCCTGCCTGTCTTCCAGGGCTGCCAGACTGGAATTAAGAAATGGGTAGCAAAGCCCTCTGAAAACTGTAACTGCCGTGTAATGTTATACCCATTGCCATTGAGTGGGTTCTGACTCAGAGCAACCCTGTAGGACAGAGTAGAGCTGCCCCATAGGATTTCCAATGCTTCACCAAAGCAGACTGCCACATCCTTCTCCTGCAGAGCTGCTGGTGGGTTCAAACTGCTGACCTTTAAGTTAGCAGCTGAGTGCTTAACCACTGCGCCACCAGGGTTCCTTCCCACATAATGTTAGATGAGATGGTAAACTTACATGGGGCTGAGGGCTAACTTAGATAACCCCAGGGATCTCTTCTAATCCTGGTAGTTAATCTAGAATCTAGAACCTTTAAGTTAAGGATGTGGGTGGTTTGAAGGTATCTTCTTGACAGGTTACAGCTATTTCTCACACTTAACGTTTTCTTTTTTATTTTAGAAAGATATAATAGGAAATGATTATTCCTGATACCAAATGAGTCTTTGCTTTATGAAAGGCTTTTTTTTGTTGTTGCAAGTTCCTTTAAATAGAGCCTCATAATATTTTAAGTGTATTTGCAACTTAATTCAACAGCAGCTTAAAACTAAAAATGTTGTGTATTGAGAAGTCAAGCAGAAATGGTTTAAGTATCTCAAATTATCGTGTTGTTAGTGGAAAAATGTCAAAAAATACTGTGGAAAGCAAGGAATATACTTAAACAAAAAAAGCTCAGGCAGAGTAGAACGGTGCTGCGCAGGGTTTTCAAGCTGTGACCTTTCAGAAGCAGATCCCCAGACCTTTCTTCCGAGGAGCCTCGGATGGGGTTTGAATTGCCACGGGGCTCTGTGAGTTGGAATCAACTCGACCACAACTTATATTCATGTATATAAAGAGCCCTGGTGGTGCAACAGTGAAGCACACAGCTGCTAACCAAAAGGCTGGTAGTTTAAACCCACCCTGGGGCTCCGAGGGAGAAAGACCTGGCAATCTGCTTCCATAAAGATGACAGCCTAGGAAACCCTTTGGGTCGGTTCTGCTCTGTCGTTTGGGGTTGCTATGAGTCAGAATCGACTAAACAGCACCCAACGACAACAACATGCGTGTATGTGTTCATATGTATGTATGTATGTATATGTGTATGCATGTATACACGTGTGTGTATATATATGTATACATGTATGTACACACACATATGATTATCAGCCGTGTCATTCTGTATAAAGATTGAAATTTTACTTACATGCAACTTAGAGGTCTGTGGTCATCCTGGCACTTAAGTAGCTACTGAGCTGAAATTAATTCCACCTGCCTGGGTCGCTGTAAGTCAGAATCGACTCAAGGCAGTGGGTGTTTTTGGGCTTTGTCTGCCTGTCTGCCTGCTGACTCTGACCTCTTGGCACTTTTGAGTTCTGGCATTTCTTTGGCTCGATACTGGAATGATGGGTACTAGTCAGCCACTTAAACCAGGTAAGTTAGTGTGGTCGCTGCCCCGCTGCTGAGCAGAGTGAGGACCTGGTCCAAATAGGCTCGTGCTTCAGGTAGCCTGGCACCGGGTGGACAGGGTTGTGTGAACGCATCTTGTCTGCAGGGAAGATGACAGTGTGCAGTCCAGTACAGGCTCTGCTCCTGCTCTTCCCTCATCCTATTACTCCCAAAACCAAACTTGTTGATGTTCAGTTGATTCCAACTCATAGTGACCCTATAAGAAAGAGTAGAACTGCCCCATAGGGTTTCCAAGGCATGGCTGGTGGGTTTGAACTGCAGACCTTTTGGTTAGCAGCCAAGCTCTTAACAACTGCGCCACCAGGGCTCCTCATCCTATCGTGTGTGTGCTTAATTCAGAAGGCAGTAAGACTCTGATCCTAATGGCCCACCCGGATTCTGGTGACACTGAGTGGAGCCGGTCCCTATTCTTCCCACAGAGGTAGCTCTCATACTCTCAAGTACAGTTGACAGCTGGTGCCTGAGGTGGGAGGAAGCCATGCCGTTCTCCTCTCAGTCAATCCAGCTGTGTTGTTGTTGTTGTTAGGTGCCGTCAAGTCGGGTCCAACTCATAGCGACCCTATGCACAACAGAACAAAACACTGCCCGGTCCTGCACCATCCTTACAATCGTTGTTACGCCTGAGCTCATTGCTGCAGACACTGTGTCAATCCACCTTGTCGAGGGTCTTCCTTTTTTACTCTGACCCTGTACTCTGCCAAGCATGAAGTCCCTCAGGGACTGATCCTTCCTGACAACACGTCCAAAGTGTGTAAGACGCAGTCTTGCCATCCTTGCTTTTAAGGAGCATTCTGGTTGTACTTCTTCTAAGACAGATTTGTTCGTTCTTTTGGCAGTCCATGGTATATTCAATATTCTTCGCCAACACCACAATTCAAAGGCGCCAACTCTTCTTCGGTCTTCCTTATTCATTGTCCAGCTTTCACACGCATATGATGCATTTGAAAATACCATGGTTTGGGTCAGGCGCACCTTAGTCTTCAGGGTGACATCTTTGCTCTTCAACACTTTGAAGAGGTCCTTTGCAGCAGATTTGCCCAATGCAATGCGTCCTCTGATTTCTTGACTGCTGCTTCCATGGCTGTCAATTGTGGATCCAAGTAAAATGAAATCCTTGACAACTTCAGTCTTTTCTCCATTTATTATGATGTTGCTCATTGGTCCAGTTGTGAGGATTTTTGTTTTCTTTATGTTGAGGTGTAATCCACACTGAAGGCTGTGGTCTCTGATCTTCATTAGTAAGTGCTTCAAGTCCTCTTCACTTTCAGCAAGCAAGGTTGTGTCATCTGCATAATGCAGGTTAATGAGTCTTACAATCCCGATGACCCGTTTTTCTTCATATAGTCCAGCTTCTCGTATTATTTGTTCAGCATACAGATTAAATAGGTATGGTGAAAGAATACAAGCCTGATGCACACCTTTCCTGACTTTAAACCAATCAGTATCCACTTGTTCTGTCCAAACAACTGGCTCTTGATCTATGTAAAGGGTCCTCATGAGCACAATTAAGTGTTCTGGAATTCCCATTCTTTGCAGTGTTATCCATAATTTGTTATGATCCACACAGTCGAATGCCTTTGCATAATAATAAAACACAGGTAAACATCCTTCTGGTATTCTCTGCTTTCAGCCAGGATCCATCTGACATCAGCAGTGATATCCCTGGTTCCATGCCCTCTTCTGAAACCGGCCTGAATTTCTGGCAGTTCCCTGTCGATATACTGCTGCAGTCGTTTTTGAATGATCTTCAGCAAAATTTTGCCTGCGTGTGATATTAATGATATTGTTCTATAATATCCACATTTGGTTGGATCACCTTTCTTGGGAATAGGTTATTCCAATCAGTTGGCCAGCAAGCTGTCTTCCATATTTGTTGGCATAGATGAGTGAGCACCTCCAGCGCTACATGTTTGTTGAAACATCTCAATTGATATTCCATCAATTCCTGGAGCCTTGTTTTTCGCTAATTCCTTCAGAGCAGCTTGGACTTCTTCCTTCAGTACCATCGGTTCCTGATCATATGCCATCTTTTGAAATGGTTGAATATCGACTAATTCTTTTTGGTATAATGACTCTGAGTATTCCTTCCATCTTCTTTTTTTTTTTTTTATAATAACTTTTATTAAGCTTCCAGTGAACGTTTACAAATCCAATCAGTCTGTCACATATAAGTTTACATACATCTCACTCCCTACTCCCACTTACTCTCCCCGTCTTGAGTCAGCCCTTTCAGTCTCTCCTTTCTTGACAATTTTGCCGGCTTCGCTCTCTCTCTATCCTCCCATCCCCCCTCCAGGCAAGAGTTGCCAACACAATCTCAAGTGTCCACCTGATATAATTAGCTCACTCTTCATCAGCATCTCTCTCCCACCCGCTGACCAGTCCCTTTCATTTCTGATGAGTTGTCTTCGGGGATGGTTCCTGTCCTGTGTCAACTGAAGGTCTGGGGAGCATGGCCGCCGGGATTCCTCCAGTCTCAGTCAGACCATTAAGTTTGGTCTTCTTATGAGAATTTGGGGTCTGCATCCCACTGATCTCCTGCTCCCTCAGGGGTCCTCTGCTGAGCTCCCTGTCGGGGCAGTCATCGATTGTGGCCGGGCACCAACTAGTTCTTCTGGTCTCAGGATGATGTAGGTCTCTGGTTCATGTGGCCCTTTCTGTCTCTTGGGCTCTTAGTTGTCATGTGGGCTTGGTGTTCTTCATTTTCCTTTGCTCCAGGTTTCCATCTTCTTTTGATGCTTCCTGCATCATTTAATATTTTCCCCATGGAGTCCTTCACTATTGCAACTCGAGGCTTGAATTTTTTCTTCAGTTCTTTCAGCTTGAGAAACGCCAAGCATGTTCTTCCTTTTTGGTTCTCCATCTCCAGCTCTTTGCACACGTCGTTATAATACTTCATTTTGTCTTCTCGAGAGGCCCTTTGACATCTTCTGTTCAGTTCTTTTACTTCATGAATTCTTCGTTTAGCTTTAGCTGCTCGACGCATAAGAGCAAGTTTCAGAGTCTCCTCTGGCATCCGCCTTGGTCTTTTATTTCTTTCCTGTCTTTTCAGTGACGTCTTGCTTTCTTCATGGATGATGTCCTTGATGTCATTCCACAACTCGTCTGGTGTTCGGTCACTAGTGTTCAATGGGTCAAATCTGTTCTTGAGATTGTCTCTAAATTCAGGTGGGATATACTCAAGGTCATATTTGGGCTCTCGTGGACTTGCTCTGATTTTCTTCAGTTTCATCTTGAACTTGCATATGAGCAGTTGATGGTCTGTTCCACAGTCCAGCCGTAAAATTGAGTAAATGCAGGCCACATTGACAGACCAGATGCTGTGTCCGAGCTACAGCTTCCTAGATAAATTGCTAAATAAGTGTAATCAAAAATGTTCTTTCTGTTTGCGTGTCATTGAAATCAATATTTTCAGGGGGAACTCAAGAAAAATACAAACACACATCCTTACCGTGTAGGATTTTTGGAAAAAAAAAAAAAAACAGCTGATTGTGTGTGACTCCTTTCGGAGCACGTGTGACACTTTGCAGAAGTGGGCTTTTAAGTATTCAGCAACCCAGTCCTCCACTGGTTGAGGTCCCTGAATGTGCTTTATCTTATTTCTCATGACCTTTTTTGTTCGGCTGCACAGATGACATGTAATAGGGTCACTTGATTGATTAAAAGTGGTTGCAGGTTACAGGTGTCACCTGCATATGTATATCTCAATTTAGCCTGTGAAGCCTGCCATTTGTGGGGCTGCCCTCTGGAGCCTGTCTTAGCTGTTAGGTGGGAAGACTGTTGATGGACTTGGTAAAATATTATGCGATTTTAGGGCCAGATTGTGAGGACTCTGTACATCTTAAAATTACCTTTATGGTGAAGAAATGCAGATATGCATGAAACTGTAAGCTCACTGTTCGTTTTTATAGGTGCCCCTTCCTTAGAATGACTAGAACTAGGCTTGTTTGTATATAATTCATTTGTCTGTCAACCCTGTATTGCTTTTGAACATATTTTCTCTTGTCTTAAGTCTTATTTATATTCTTTTTTTTTTTTTTGCCTCTGTGCTTCCTGCTCCCCCAAGATAATTCAGTAAAGCGTTTGCAGATTATACCTGATTTCCACTAAACCTTTTAGGGAAAAATCTTCTTGCGTTTAGCATTGTACCTTCTGGCTAATCTTTGGAATTTAACTTGAGAGTGAGTGTGTATTTAATTTAGCACATATTTTTATTTTTCCAATATAAGTATTTAAAGTAAATACTGAAATAAATATTTGGTCCTTTTAGGAACTTGATGAATTTCTAACGTGTAGTTGTGTTTGTGTGTTTTTCTCCCCTGGGAGCATTAAGGATGTTCAGAACACCCATTTGACTGGGTATTATCCAGGCCGCTTTATTTGGGGTGTGAGTCTTGTTTCCCTAGCCTCGTGGCTTTTCCCGATTGGGTATCTTCTGTCATGGCCAGCAATGTCCTAGGCACTTAATTGCTGAGTAGCCTGTCGAGTGGCAGTGCCTGTGTTTAGTCAGCGTATGTGCCGGACGTAACATAGGATTTCAAGTCTGAAGGCGCAGGCCCACTGCTTAGCAGCCCTGGGCTCTTGGCCAAATCACAGCCTCTCTAAGCCTCTGACAGCCGGCTATCATCACGCTGGCCTCTGTGTGCTGTGGGGGGGGGGCGGGGAGGGGGGCTCAGGGAGGTCATGGCCTGGAGTGTGCCCGAGACAGCACAGAACAATGTGGCAATGCACGTGCCCCTGGGTCACAGGTGCCACATAGTGCAGCTGGGCTTGGGCCACGGCTCTTCCCTTTCTGTGGTCTTTAATTGAAATGAAAATCAGAAATAGACTGTTCCCACTTTGCTGCTTTCTAAGGAGCCCTGGTGGCTCAATAGTTAAGTGTTCATCTGCTAACCAAAAGGTTGGTGGTTCTAACCCACCAGTGGCTCTGCGGGAGAAGAGACCTGGTGATCTGCTTCCTTAAAAAATTATAGCCAAGAAAACCTTATGGGGCAGCCCTGCTCTGTCCTGCAGGGTTGCTGTGAGTTGGAATTGACTCATTAGCACAAAATAAGAGACCAAAAACACTTGGAAAAATAGGATTTGTGTTTGTGGGAGAGTTTCTTATTAAATCAATATCCTGAAACTTCTCTATAAACTATAGATGAGAAACCGTCTTTAAGTGAACTTTTGTACGGTGGTGGTGGTGTTGTCAGGTGCTGTCAAGTTGGTTCCGACTTACAGCTACCCTGTGTCAGAATGGGAAACCCTAGTGGTGTAGTGGTTAAGTGCTACAGCTGCTAACCAAGAGGTTCGGCAGTTCAAATCCACCAGGCGCTCCTCGGAAGCTATGGGGCAGTTCTACTCTGTCTTATAGGGTCGCTATGAGTCGGAATCGACTCGATGGCGGCGGGTTTGTTTTTTTTATGTCATAATGAAATACTTCCTGTTCCTGTCTCCTCACAATCGTTGCCATGCTTGAGCCCACTGTTGCAGCCACTGTGTCAGTCCATCTTGTTGAGGGTCCTCCCCATTTTCTCTCACTTTCTACCAAGCATGATGTCCTTCTTCAGGGCCGGGTCCCTCCTGATCACATGTCCAAAGTATGTGAAATGAGGTCCTGCCATTCTGGCTGTACTTCTTCTAAGACAGATTTGCTTCTTGTTCTGGCAGTCCATGACGTAGCCGATGTTCTTCACCAACACCATAGTTCATAGGCATCAATTCTTCTTAGGCCTTCCTTGTTCATTGTCCAGCTTTCCCATGCATATGAGGCCATTGAAATACCATGGCTTGAATCAGACGCACCTTAGTTCTCAAAGTGACATCTTTGCTTTTTAACACTTTACAGAGGTCTTTTGCAGCAGATTTGCTCAGTGCAATATGTATGTATATATGTATGTTTGTTTTTGCTTTTTAGAGTTGTCCTAGTTCTTTAGTAGAACAGTTAAATATTTACCAAGTGTCTCTTTGCTGTTCAGTCACTGGTGAGAGAATATATCAAAATGGATCCTTGCCACAAAAAACCGTGATAGTAAAATAAATCCTACCCACAAGTAACACTCAGATCCAAATATGATACCCAGAGGTTTTCCTTCCATTGGCTTTTGACCATCTTCGGTGTCCGTAGCACTGTACGAGAGCCTACGAAGATGGAAGACTTGGTTGCTTTCTCTACAGGACGGTGGGGACAGTAGGCACAGCAACCATAGTCTGTAGTGGGTGATACCCGAGGCCAGGACCTGCGCTATGGAACTACGGAAGGAGGCCTTGTCATCGAGGCAGGGTGTCAGCACAGCCTTTTGGTAGAGGATTCTTACAAGTTCATCAAGGGGTCAGGGTGTTCAGACTGAGTAATGGGGGAGAGAGAGTGTAGAGTAGGGGTGGCAGGCAAGCCAGGGAGCTGTGTGAGGGGCCGTGGGCTCTGGTGGGGGAGAGGAGTATAGACTAGGGGTGGCAGCGAAGCCGAGGGGCTGTGGGCTGGGAGGTGGGGGAGAGGAGTGTAGACTAGGGGTGGCAGGCAAGCTGGGAAGCTGTGTGAGGGTGCTGTGTGCCAGGAGGATGGGGAGAGGAGTGTAGACTAGGGGTGGCAGGCAAGCTGGGAAGCTGTGTGAGGGTGCTGTGTGCCGGGTGGATGGGGAGAGGAGTCTAGACTAGGGGTAGCAGGGAAGCTGAGGGGCTGTGGGCCGGGAGGTGGGGGAGAAGAGTATAGACTAGGGGTGGGAGGGAAGCCGAGGGGCTGTGTGAGGGGCTGTGGGCCGGGAGGATGGGGAGAGGAATGTAGACTAGGGGTGGTAGGGAAGCCCAGGGGCTGTGTGTGAGGGGCTGTGGGCCGGGAGGTGGCAAACTGTGACGGGCAGCTTGATGTGCCGTAGGGTAAGGAGTTACTTGCAGGGCCTCTGCCTTCAAGGCACCCTTAGTTAGGGGTGCACACAAATACAGGACGCATTAGTGCCAAGCCATGTTAGATCCAGAGGCAAATGAATCCTACAACCATAGAAGGCTCTAAGGCTCTAAGCCAGAAGACAGTCTGCTGAGCTACAAAGACCCCCCCGCCCCGTCCCGCCAAACTTCAAGTTCACAGGTGAGGGGGATGTGCCCCATGGTCTCTAATTCAGTATGGAGAGAGCCCAGTGCTTCTGGAGCTCCTGGACGGAGAGGTTCCCCTGGGATTGGGAGGCTTTCCTGGAGGAGTTGCTACCTCATGGAAACCCCAGGCTCTTTCTCAGCCTGACTTGTTTTGGCCAGTAAACGAGACCGAGGTGAGAGAACAAAAAAGGCACCTTTATTTCATCATACAAGGAAATGGAGTCAGTCAGAGCTGCTGCTGCCAAGGCTGCTCGCCAAGGGCGGGCAAGTAAGTTACTTTCAAAGGGGTTTACAAGTAGGGAGTTTATTCAAGTTACATCAGCAACATTTTTTTTTTGAATAATTTTTATTGTGCTTTAAGTGAAAGTTTACGAATCAAGTCAGTCTCTCACATAAAAACTTATATACACATTGCTACATACACCCAGTTACTCTCCCCCTAACGAGACAGCCCGCTCCCTCCTCCACTCTCTCTTTTCGTGTCCATTTGCCAGCTTCTGACCCTCTCTACCTTGTCATCTCCCCTCCAGGCAGGAGATGCCAGCATAGCCTCAAGTGTCACCTGATCCAAGAAGCTCACTGCTCACCAGCATTCCTCTCCAACCCATTGTCCAGTCCAATCCATGTCTGACGAGTTGGCTTCGGGAATAGTTCCTGTCTTGGGGCAACAGAAGGTCTGGGGGCCATGACCACCGGGGTCCTTCCAGTCTCAGTCAGATCATTAAGTCTGGTCTTTTTATGAGAATTTGGGGTCTTCATCCCACTGTTCTCCTGCTCCCTCAGGGGTTCTCTGTTGTGTTCTCTGTCAGGGCAGTCATTGGTTGTGGCTGGGCACCATCTAGTTCTTCTGGTCTCAGGATGACGTAGTCTCTAGTTCATGTGGCCCTTTCTGTCTCTTGGACTCCTGATTACCTTGTGTCCTTGGTGTTCTTCATTCTCCTTTGATCCAGGTAGGTTGAGACTCATTGATGCATCTTAGATGGCCTCTTGCTAGTGTTTAAGACCCCAGATGCCACTCTTCAAAGTGGGATGCAGAATGTTTTCTTAATAGATTTTATTATGCCAGTTGACTTAGATGTCCCCTGAATCCATCGTCCCCAAACCTCTGCCCCTGTTACACTGCCCTTCAAAGCATTCAGTTTATTCAGGAAACTTCTTTGCTTTTGGTTTAGTCCAGTTGTGCTGACCTCCCCTGTATTGAGTGTTGTCTTTCCAGTCAACTAGTTTTTATCTACTAATTAGTACCCCTCTCCTACCCTCGCTCTTCTCCGCTCTCGTAACCACAAAAGAATGTGTTCTCAGTTTAAACTGTTTCTCAAGTTCTTCTAATAATGGTCTTATAAAATATTTGTCCTTTTTCAACTGACTAATTTCACTCAGCATAATGCCTTCCAGGTTCCTCCATGTTATGAAATATTTCACAGATTCATCACTGTTCTTTATCGATGTGTGGTATTCCATTGTGTGAATGTACCATAATTTATCCATTCATCCGTTGATGGGCACCTTGGTTGCTTCCATCTTTTTGCTGTTGTAAACAGTGCTGCAGTAAACATGGGTGTGCATATATCTGTTTGTGTAAAGGCTCTTATTTCTCTAGGATGTAGTCCGAGGAGTGGGATTGCTGGATCCTATGGTAGTTCTATTTCTAGCTTTTTAAAAAAAAAAAAAAAAAAATTTTTTTTTTTGTAAAAGGAAGCACCAAATTGATTTCCAAAGTGGTTGTGCCATTTGACATTCCCACCAGCAGTGTATAAGTGTTCCAGTCTCTCCACAACCTCTCCAACATTTATTATTTCGTGCTTTTTGGATTAATGGCATCGTTGTTGGAGTGAGATGGAATCTCATTGTAGTTTTGATTTGCATTTCTCTGATGGCATCAGCAACATTCTTAATCATACTGCAGAGGTGCAATGGGGTTTACACATAACCTCCAAGCAAAAGCAGGATTCATATGCAAAGCTGAGGGGAGGGAAGCCCAGCAAAGGAAACAATTTTGCAATACAAGCCTGTAGGGGAGGAAGCCAGGTAAGAAAACGGCACTGTAGGGTTGTGTCTCCCAGTCACTGTTAATCCTGTTTCTGGGTGGAACCATGAAGAGGTGCATTGGGCAGCACCACCCGTCTCGGTTAAATTAACTGCCTCACCCTAGGGCAAGCTGCTCTCTCTCCTCTAGGTCCTATATCCTTGTGGGAGGGAAATTGCCGAATGAGACACTGAAGCCCTTAGCATTCTTACTGACTTTCGTAGCAGTGAGGGCTGGTAGGGTTTCTAAAAAAAAAAGAGAAGCCTAGAATTTCCCCTCAGGACATTGGGGACCTTTGAGCTGAGCCTTAGAAGAATGTGAAAAATTTTGCCAGGAGAAAAAGGGTGGGCAGAGGATAGCTGCATTCAAGAAAAAGGGGAGAATTGGAGCAAATGCGTGGAAATGGTGTTGCTTGAAGCGGGGATGAAAAGGAGGAAGCTGGACAGGTGAAATGGGGAGAGGCAGGAAGGGCCTCAGAGGCTGTGCTAGGGAGCCTGGGCGTTAGCCTTTGAGTGGTGTGAGAAACCTGCGTATTGCGTAACTCCATTTATGTGATGCTTGAGGACAGGCGAGTCTAAGAGAAGTCCAGAGAACAGAGAAGGATTCTTCCTGTGAGAAGGCTGTAGACTGGGAAAGGGCGTGAGGCGGTGTTGGGGAGGGCTGGTGTGTCACCACCTCACTCCAGGCAGTGGCCGTGCAGGCGTGGGATCAGTCCATGGATACGGGCACCTGGAGCACTCTTCTATGTGTGTGGTACACCTCTATTTACGAAGGCCACCTATCGATGGGGAGGGAGGCGAGGGTCTTAACCAGGAGTGGCTTTGTGATTGTCTCCTCAGCATAGTCCCACATGACTTTCAAAGACCGCATCCCACATATGTGTTCCCCATATGTTAATTTACTCACGTGTTTTGAATTTTCACTCGGCTCTGTTCCTACACCTTCTTACTCTACCTAGTGCTGACTTGTCGGCAACTAACAATAATGTGTTACTCCTGTCTAAAGCCAGCAGTGTTCTGGTTCGAGGAAAAAGGAGACTTGAGAGCAGTCTGAGCTCTAAGTACACACCGGGGAAGGTGGCCACCAAAGAGTCACTGTGCACGGGTGTTCAGTGTTCTCTCAGGTGGAGTGGAACTTCGACATTTTCGGTGTGGAAACTTGGGTCCCTGGACACAAGCTCCAGGGATACAGATTTTGAGCTAATGTAAGTTTCTTAATGTAAGAAAGCCCAGAGGTCAGGGTGCTTTCCCCCTGGGAGCTCAGTATGGCACCCTACCTGGAGTGCCTGAGGTGTGCCAAGTCCTGGGCTAGGTGTTGGGGATGCAGATATCAATAAGACCAAGGGGCGCCTTCAGGAGCCTGTTGCCTGGGAGGGAGACTGAGCAAGTATCTCAGTCCCGTGGGATCCATGCGCTGATCAAAGAATGCGGGAGGAGCTCCTGTGCTGAAGAAGAGGAGGGAGCATCGTGACCGAGAGGATGACAAAGGCTTTGGAGGTGGCACATGGGCAGGATGTTTGCAGAAAAACGAAATTTTGGTAACAGGTGACTAAAGTGTTACAGGTAGGGGTCGGGGGGAGCTGGCGAGACAGGCAGGGGGCAGCGCACTGAAGCACGTGAGGATGTACGTAGGAGGGGCAGGGAGCCATTGGCATTGCTGGAGCAGAAAGTGCTGGGGACGAGGGTGTCAGGGCGATGTAAGGAGCAGGCGTGGGCTGGGCCAGGGACACACCCCAGGGCTAATGTTATAATCTCAGCAAGACAATGAGATAGATGTTCAGGGCTGTGCTGAGTGGCCACTTGGCAGGGATGTCCAAGGGTGTCCTCAGATACCCCTCACGGGTTTGGCCTGGAAGATCTTTAGTCCTTTCGAACCTTGTAATGCTGGGGACTTTTTGTCTACATTTAAGCTGAGACAGTGTGGGTAGTGGTTGCCAGCACAGGCAGACCCCAGTTCAAATCTAGCTCTACTTGTTTCTTGTCTGATGGGTGACCTTGGAGAGACAAAGGCCTTATTAGCCTTTCTGAGACTGTCATCTAAAAATGAGGGTAGTATCTACTGTGTAGAGTGGGAAGATCAAATAAGGCAGCACCCAGCAAAGCATGAGCACTGGATCAAGGTAGCTGCTGTTGTCATTTTAGTGAAAAATTAGTTTCTCAGGCTAGATATCTCAATGCCAGGGAGCTGTTGAGGAGTGACTTTGGAGGAGGTGGAAGGGGTAAAACGGGCTGCACACAGTGTGGCTCCTGGGAGCATCACACAGGCAGCACCACCGTCCCAGGTCCCTTTTCTCCCTAGACCTCTTAAGAAGGGACAAGCCCATAGCGCATCATCACAGCAGTGCTTTTTATTGCTTAGAGCCTGCGGGGCTGAAGGGAGGTCAGTTAAACCTATCACTGATAACGTGTTTCTGGGCAGTTCTTGCTGCCAAGCTAGCTGGTCTGCTATATTTGGAAGTGTGAGTAAACCCCGTATTACTAGGCATGTCATAGTTTTAGTTCATTTCGGGTTAAATTTAGTGGTTACCCCCGCCCCCCCGCCCCGCCCTGAGATTCCTCACAGAGCGGAGAGGCTCAGAAATGCAGGCAGAAGGCTTCCGTCCTCTGTCCAGGCAGGGCCAAGAAGCTGGACTATATGAAGGACATGGCATCAGAATTGGAGAAAGTGCAGACGTGGGGGGCTTGTTTGCCTTTTATGAACCCAGGCCTTTATGTGTAGAAAACACTGCTCAAGCTGCTCTTTCTCCTGTCCTCCTCCCCGCTTAATTTTCCCTGCTCTTGATCTCAAAACAACTCGTCTGTTTAAATGCTGCGAAAGTTTATGTGCATTTTCCTGTTCCCTTTTACCCAGGACAACGGATTCTGTGTATGTGTCACACTTGTTTTTAAGAAGTCTCCTTAGATGCATCGGTGACACATTGTACTTTCACACACCAGGCACATAGAGAAGGTGCGTGCCTTCGCGTTTCAGGAGTGCTGTTTTCTGTTGTCGCTGTTCATGACCTATACTCACGAAAATGCCCTTCCGGTGGAATCGGTGGCCGTCTGTATGTAGAGTGGGGGAATGCGAGATTAAGTTTAACCTACTGCTGAGGGGCTCCACGAGGACGTCAGTGTGGCGATTTGTTGTAAGTGTGTGGATTGTTCTAGAAGCTTCTTGGCTGGCCACTTTCTTCATTCTCTTGGATTGTCCTCCTGAAGCCATTCTCTCTTGATGAGGACTTAAATGCGAACTCCTCCAGTGACAACTCCAGCCACTCTGCAGGGTGGCCTCTCTTGCTGGGCAGCTATATTTCTGCTGCTCCTGGACAGAGGCCTCCAGCCACGCTGCATCCATCTGCTTTTCCTACCCCACCTTGCTTTTGAATCACCTCACTGTTTCTTCACACAGCCTGACCCTTACTTTCTTCCAGATACTGCTCAGGACTCCTTGACAGGGGGCTTTTTCTGACAGACGCTCTCTCATAGAGGTCTGCCTGCCCGGAAAGCCATTGCTGTGAGCTTTCCTGTGTCACGCAGTCTCATCCGTTGAGGAATACTGCAGCTATTTCTCATGTTTCAGATACTACCAGACTCATGGGTGGTCCATGTGCCTGGCCCGTGGGAGACCTGGCTCAAGTCAAGGGGCAGCTGTTGACTTCCCCTGAGACCCTGAGCCAGATACTTGGAATTTACCCATGGAACAAAATGAAGGGATTTTAGAGTTCTTTGAACTCTTAAAATGTCTTCAGCATTTGTCCAGAAAGCCTAGCCTGTCACTTACGATACAGTCACTGTTAATGGGAAATGATTGTTTTAAAGCCTGTGTGATAGTCCGTGTGTACACGTACGTACACATTTTTTCATCTCTATATCGTGGAATATGTCTGCATACATAATAAAATCTGTAATTTTTAAAAATCTAGAGTAAAATTTGTTTCTACCGTAGTTTTTGTAGGTTGAAAAAGGAATGAGCTTTTCTTCCAGGGAATGCAAGGCAGGTTTTGTTTTTTATTGAGAGCCTCCAAAGACTAATATTTGCTGCATTTTTTTTTTTTTTTTTCCTGGAAGGAAACATCAGGATATGGCATCCATGAGGTAAGATATAACTCTTCATGTCCTCCAGCCACTGCCGTGACATGTTACCTGATTCTGTTCTTTGGTGATGTAATTTTTTATTTTTGTCTTTTCTTTCTCTTCTCTGTAGTCAGAAAATGGGTAAGAAGAGCCGAGTAAAAACACAAAAATCAGGCACTGGTGCTACTGCAGCTGTGTCCCCGAAGGAGATCCTGAACCTCACCAGTGAGCTGTTACAGAGTAAGTTGTTGTGTCGGTGCGCTCTGCCTCTACGCAGCGCGTGTGCGTTTCCATTCCTTTGTGTGTGTGGGTCACTGGTGTGAAGTATGGAGTCTCCACCCCTGTGTGTGGGTCACTGATGTGAGGTATGGAGTCTCTACTCCTTTGTGTGTGGGTCACTGGTGTGAAGTATGGAGTCTCCACTCCTCTGTGTGTGGGTCACTGGTGTGAAGTATGGAGTCTCCACCCCTGTGTGTGGGTCACTGGTGTGAGGTATGGAGTCTCCACTCCTCTGTGTGTGGGTCACTGGTGTGTATGGAGTCTCCACTCCTTTGTGTGAGTGGGTCATTGGTGTGAAGTATGGAGTCTCCACTCATCTGTGTGTGGGGATCACTCATGTGAAGCATAGAGTCTCCACTCCTCTGTGTGTGGGTCATTGGTGTGAAGTATGGAGTCTCCACTCCTTTGTGTGTACGGATCACTTGTATGAAGTATGGAGCCTGACACAACTTGCCTGCTAACCCCAGCCTATGAGCCGTGTGACCGGGGCAATTTAGAGAACTTCTCTAACCTGCAGTCTCCCCGTCTTAAACATGGAGATGAGGGTACCTGCTGGTACTCTGTGACTATTAATGATGCCTGAACGAAATGAGGAATGCAGAGCTTCAACAGCATCGATGCCTGGAACTTGCCCTTCCCTGGAGACCTGTGGGCAAGAACAGGCTCTACTGCTTTTCAGAGGTGTGCAGCCTCAGACAAAGTTCTTAACCTGTCTGAGGCCACACCGAGAGTAACTATCTCCAGGGAGTGTAATGGGCTCGAAAGGGCCACATGTACAGTTCTGTGCAGTGCGCCTCGTGGGAGCAGGTCTTTGGAAGCCTTCTCTCGTACTCGAATGACTAACCTCTCTCCAGTGATTCAGTGGTAGTTTTCACATGCTGAAGTTCGAGAGTTCTTGGCTCAAGGAAGTTAAATATCTGTTAAGGGCATCTACTTGGTTTAGTGAGTGTAATTATTAGCTTCTTAATTGTGAATTTAAATTGGTGCTGCGTATACCTCCAGTTAGGAAACCCTGGTGGCGTAGTGGTTAAGTGCTATGGCTGCTAACCAAAGGGTCGGCGGTTCGAATCTGCCAGGCGCTTCTTGGAAACTCTGTGGGGCAGTTCTACTCTGTTCTGCAGGGTCGCTAAGAGTCGGAATCGACTTGATGTCCCTGGGTTTGGTTTTTTTTTTTTGGTTTATACCTCCAGTTTAGCTGTGGCCACTCCATTATCTGCCCTTGCCTCAGTTTCTTTGGCCCTTATGTTTCGATTTTGTGCTAGGCTAAACCGCAAGTACAAAATTTCGCTTTCTCTCCCTGGCAGAAAGCGGGCAACAGCAGCCATCAGATGCGGCCGTGCGTGCCCACAGAGCACGGATCTTGGGAAGGTTAGGATGTGCCTACCTTTTATCAGTGTCTCCCCCACTAGCCTTTAAGCAGCTTGAGGGTGGGCTTACAGCTTCACCTGTATTCCAGGGCCAGTAAGTATTTGTTGATAGAGAAAGAGGTAAGACTGGTTATCCTTCATAGTTAAGAGTCAGCACATAACTAGTTACCGTTAATTATTTACCACATATCCTCTTTTTCTTGGTGAGCAAAGTGTTCAGCAGGAGCATGGGGAGAGGGCTTTCTTTAAACTGATATAATTGTTTAAAAGCAAAAGAGCTGCTGACAGGCGGGTGCCCAGCGGGTGCCTTCCCCAGCCCTGGCCTGCTCTGGGCCTGCAGTAGAATCTTGCTTCTTTTTTAGCATAGACGGAGCCATCTCTCTCTGAAACTCCTCCAGAGTGCTTAATATAGTGTCTCACACATGCATGCGAAATGCTTGTTGACTAATTGTCCTTCTGTCCAATTTATCTGGTTCCCTTAGAGAGCCATTGTCACGGGGCTTAATTAGAAAGAAATGTTGACTTTTAATATGGCCTTCTTTCTTACCATCTAAAAGAGTTTTCAGGGAAACGTTTGCATTTTAGCTTATCTTTTTAGACACTCCCGTTCACAGATGTATTCTGAGGAACGTTTATCAGAGCAGCAAGGATAAGGATAGGGTTTGGCGCTCACACTCAGGTCCTGGCATCACACTTCAAAAAGTGGCACTTGAATGGTTTCACAAGGTTTGTTCTGTGCTTTGAAAAGTATTAACCTGATTTATATTTCTCATATTTATTATTGTGGCTGTAGCAACTGTCCTTTAAAAACGTACCAGCAGCAACAGCAAAACCCAAATCCTTTTCCTTCTGAAGACTAACGGGTTCAGTTGAAAGGAGGCAGCATCCCAGTGCCGTGGTTTTTCCATTACAGAATGCAGCAGCCCTGCCCCTGGCCCAGGCAAGGAATGGGAAGAGTATGTGCAGATCCGGTCTCTGGTTGAGAAAATACGAAAAAAGCAAAAAGGTACGTTTTCTAGTATCATCATACTTTCGTAACATCACGTGGAAACTTAGCGTAAGTCAGGAAGGTTTTGCGAGCAGTCACGGTCTCAGTGTCCTTCGTCCTGTCTGTAGAGGCAGCCGCAGAAGGGGCTGCTGGATTGGGGGAGAGAGAGCACTGGAAAACGATCAGGGTCTCTTCCACGTCAGAGATGCTGGCACCTGCTTTGGAAGAGGTAGAAATATTGAGCTTTAGGGAAAAAAATTTTGTATCTTGGGGCCAAAATGATACAGCTTTTGTTTATTTACTTTTATGAAGTATATATACTGTTTTTCCATACTGTATTTCCTTTAAAGTTTGAGGCTAGTACGTAATTCTGTGTGTGATCATCACACAGATACATGCTGGTTGGTTAATGCGTTATAGAGAGTTTATGATTCACTCAAACATATGTCGACTAAATAAGAGCTATCGTTACATTTCTTAAGCACTGTTTTTACAGGGTGCTCCCTGGGTGTTGCAAAGGGGTTGTGCGCAACTACTAACCTAAAGGTTGGTGTTTTGAACCCACTGAGCAGTGCTGTGGAAGACAGGCCTGGTGGTCTGTTCTGTAAAGATCACACCAAGAAAACCTCATGGGGCAATTCTACTGTGTATCATGGGGCTGCCATGAGTCAGAATTGACTCGTTAGCAACGGCAGCAGGTGGATCCCCGCCCCCCACCCCCCGCCCCAGTCAATATAGACCTTAATGATTCTCAGCCAGGCTGGCAGTGGGCTAACTGATGCTAAGTGTCAGTTTGAAAAAGCTTATTCACTATACCTACTGTTTTTGCTCTGTAAAGCACAAACAATAAAGATTGGTTTGCAGGAGCACGCTGGAGGTGGAAGGAGAAAACGTAATGAGGAACAGGCAGTCCTTCTTGGACTTCCTTTTTTAGCATCATAAAAGTGAGTCAGAGGAAAATTTGTTATTTCTTTGCTAACTTTTTAATGCTCTACCACGCGCATCTTTAAACATGCAGTCATTAGATTAGATGGCCTTAGACCCCAAATTCGTCGACAACATATTCCCTTATAATGTTGTTATTTGCAGTAAATGCTAGTGGGCCTGGAAGGGGTACACTGTGCTGATCCTGTCTCATGAAATAGGTAGCCAAAACATTTTTGTATGTCCTTAATTTTTGTTCTGAGTAGATGCTGTTTACTAAAACTAACACCAAATGTAGAGCGTTCATCAGTTCTCAATGAGTGAAGAGTAAATCGTTTCTTAGAGGATCCCTGACTCAGTCATTTTCTTCAGTTAGCAGGTCTCTTTCATCATCTCATATGGCACAACACTGTGCCAGGCAGTTATTGCTCCTCACACTGTGGTGCAGGGGCCACAGGCACGGGGGCTGGCTTCCACGCCCAGTTCCTCACTTAATAAAGTTCCTGTTCCTCTCCTTTTATCCATCAAAAAATAATGGCTTTTTCTACACGTGACTTTTAATCTTTGTAAATATTTCAGAATGTTTATGTTTTCTTCCATTCTTTCTCACCTCCACCACTCATCTGTCAGTTTGTCAGACTGTGGTAGCTTGTATGTTGTTGTGAAGCTAGAAGCTATGCCACTGGTATTTCAAATACCAGCAGAGTCACCCATGGTAGACAGGTTTCGCAGGAACTTCCAGACTAACACAGACTGGGAAGAAGGTCCTGGCAGTCTATTTCTGTGAGAATTGGCTACTGAAAACATTATGGATAGGAGCAGAACATTGCCTGATACAGTGCTGAAAGGTGAGCCCCTCAGGCACTGAAAATATGACTGGGGAAGAGCTGCCTCCTCAAAGTAGAGTTGACCTTAATGACATGGATGGAGTCAAGCTTTTGAGAACTTCATTTGCTAATGTGGCACGACTCAAAATGAGAAGAAGCAGCCGCAGACATCCATTAATAATCGAATGTGGAATGTACAAAGTATGAATCAAGGAAAATTGGAAATCATCAAAAATGAAATGGAACACTTGAAGATTGATATCCTAGGCGTTAATGAGCTGAAATGGGCTGGTATCGGCCACTTTGAATCAGACATACATATGGTCAAAGTATGACCTTGAGTATATCCTACCTGAATTTAGAGACCATCTCAAGAATAGATATGACGCACTGAACACTAATGACCAAAGGTGAGATGAGTTGTGGAATGACATGAAGGACATTCATTCATGAAGAAGGTTCTCACTTTCATTAAAAAGAAAAGACCAAAATGGACATCAGAAGAAACTCTGAAAGTTACTCTTGAACGTAGAGTAGCAAAGGGAAAAAGGAAGAAATGATAAAGCAAAAGAGCTGAACAGAAGATTTCAAAGGGCAACTTAAGAAGACAAAGTAAAGTCTTATAATGACATGTTCAAAGACCTGGAGTTAGAAAACCAAAAGGGATTGGAATTTTTCAAGCTGCTATAACTGAAGAAAAAAATTCAAGCCTTGAATTGCAGTATTGAAGGATTCTATGGGGAAAATATTAAACGACACAGGAAGCATCAAAAGAAGATGGAAGGAATATACAGAGTCACTGTATCAAAAAGAACTGGTCAACGTTCATCCATTTCAGGAGGTATGATCAAGAACCAATGGTACTGAAGGAAGAGATCTAGGCTACACTAAAGGCACTGGCAAAAAACAAGATTCCGGGAATTGACCGAATACCAGTTGAGATGTTTCAGCAAATGGATGCAGTGCTGGAAGTCCTCACTTGTCTATGCCAAGAAATTTGGAAGATAGCTACCTGGCCAACCAACTGGAAGAGATCCATATTTGTGTCCATTCCAAAGAAAAGAGATCCAACAGAATGCAGAAATAATGGAACAATATCATTAACATCACACACAAGTAAAATTTTGCTGAAGATCATTCAAAAGCAGTTAAAACAGCACATCGACAGGGAACTGCCAGAAATTCAAGCTGGATTCGGAAGAGGATGTAGAACAAGGGACATCATTGCTGGTGTCAGATGGATCCTGGCTGAAAGCAGAGAATACCAGAAAAGTGTCTACCTGTGTTTTATTGACTGTGCAGAGGCATCCAGAAAGACCAAACTCATTGCCGTTGAATTGATCCTGACTCATAGCCACCCTATGGGACACAGTAGAACTGCCCCATAGAGTTTCCAAGGAGCGCCTGGTGGATTTGAACTGCCGGCTTTTTGGTTAGCAGTTGTAGCAATTAACCACTACACTACCAGGGTTTCTGTGCAAAGGCATAGTCAATAACAAATTATATATAACATTATGAACAATGGAAATTCCAGAACACTTAATTGTGCTCATGCGGAGCCCAGTGCATAGACCAAGACCCAGTTCTCAAAGAATATGGGCATATTGCATGGTTTAAAATCAGGAAAGGTGTGCGTCAGGGGTGTATCCTTTCAGCATACTTATTCAGTCCATATGCTGAGCAGATAATCCGAGAAGCTGTGCTATATGAAGAAGAACAGGGCATCAGGATTGGAAGGAGACTCATTAACAACTTGTGATATGCAGATGACACAACCTTGCTTGCTGAAAGTAAAGAGGACTTGAATCAATTATTGATGAAGATCAAAGACCACAGCCTTCAGTGGGGATTACACTTCAACATAAAGAAAACAAAAATCCTCACAACTGGACCAATAAGCAACGTCATGATAAAGGGAGAAAAGGTTGAAGTTGTCAAGGATTTCATTTTGCTTCGGTCCACAGTCAACGCCCATGGAAGCAGCAGTCAAGGAATCAGACGACACGTTGCATTGGGCAAATCTGCTGTAGGAGACATGTTTAAAGTGTTAAAAAGCAAAGATGTCACCTTCAGGACTAAGGTGCATCCTACCCAAGTCATGGTGTTTTCAGTTGCCTCATATGCATGCGAAAGCTGGACAATGAATAAAGAAGACTGGAGAATTGATGCCTTTGAATTATGGTGTTGGCGAAGAATATTGAATATATCGTAGACTGCCAGAAGAACAAAGAAATCTGTCTTGGAAAAAGTACATTTGGAATACTCATTAGAAGCAAAGATGGCGAGACTTCATCTTACATACTTTGGACATGTTTTCAGGAGAAGGACACTATGATTGGTAAAGTACAGGGTCAACGAAAAAGAGGAACACCCTCAACGAAATGGATTGACATAGTGGCTGCAGCAGTGGGCTCAAACATAGCAACAATTGTGAGGACGGCACAGGACCGGGCACTGTTTTGTTCTGTTGTTTATAGGGTCACCATGAGTTGGAATCAACTTGATGGCACCTAACAACAACAACTATGCAGGGAATGACAAATTGAAGAAGAACTGTGTCACATTCTTCATCAAAAAGAACATTTCAAGATCTATCTTGAGATACAGCACTGTCAGTGATAAGATAATATCCACACACCTACAAGGAAGACCAATCAATTTAATACAAATATTCAAATTTACACATCAACCGTTAATGCCAAAGATGAAGAAATTAGAAATTTTTACCATCTTCTGCAGTTTGAAATTGATCAAACATGCAATCGAGATGCATTGATATTTACTGTTGATTGGAATGTGAAAGTTGGAAACAAAGAAGAATTGGTATTTGGAAAATATGGCCTTGATAGTAGAAGTGATGCCAGAGATCGCATGATAGAATTTTGCAAGACTAATAACTTCTTCATTGGAAATACCTTTTTTCAACAACATAAATGACGATATACACGTGTATCTCGCTGGATGGAATACACAGGAATCAAATTGACTGCATCTGTGGAAGGAGAGGATAGAGAAGCTCAATCCCTGCAGTCAAAAGAAGGCCAGGGGCAGGACAGACTATCAGTTGTTCATAAGCACGTTTAAATTAAAGTTGAAGAAAATTAAAACAGGCTCATGACAGCTAAAGTATGACCTTGAGTATATCCCACCTGAATTTAGAGACCATCTCAAGAATAGATTTGATGCATTGAATACTAATGACTGAAGACTAGATGAGTTGTGGGATGACATCAAGCACATCATACATGAAGAAAACAAAAGATTATTAAAAAGCCAGGAAAAGAAGAAAAGACCAAAATGGATGGCAGAAGGGACTCTGAAACTTGCTCCTGAATATAGAATAGCTAATGCTAAAGGAAGAAATGATGAAGTAAAAGAGCTGAATGAAAGATTTCAAAGGGCTGTTCGAGAGGACAAAGTAAATTATTATAAAGAAATGTGCAAACATTTGGAGATAGAAAACCAAAAAGGAAGAACATGCTCAGCATTTCTCAAGTTGAAAGAACTGAAGAAAAAATTCAAGCCTCCAGTTGCAATATTGAAGGATTCTATGGTCAAAATATTGAATGACGCAGGAAGCATGGAAAGGATACAGAGAGTCACTGTACCAAAAAGAATTGATCAGCATTCATCCATTTCAGGAGGTAGCATATGATCGAGAACCGATGGTACTGAAGGCGTTGGCAAAAAACAAGGCTCCAGGAATTGCCACACTGCACTGAAGGCGTTGGCAAAAAACAAGGCTCCAGGAATTGCCACACTGCACTGAAGGCGTTGGCAAAAAACAAGGCTCCAGGAATTGATGGAATATCAACTGAGATGTTTCAACAAGTATAGGCAGCACTGGAAGTGCTCACTCGTCTGTGCCAAGAAATTTGGAAGACAGCTGCCTGGCTAGCTGTCTGGAAGAGAACCATGTTTGTGCCATTGCAGATAAAGATGATCCAATGGAATGTGGACTATATTATTATCATCACATGCAAGTAAAATTATGCTGAAGATACTTAAAAAATGGTTGTAGCAGTACATTGACAGGGAACTGCCAGAAATGCAAGCTGGATTCAGAAGAGGACATGTAAAGGAGGGATGTCAGTTGTTTATGTCAGATGGATCTTACCTGAAAGCAGAGAATACCAGAAAGACATTTGACTGTGTTTTATTGACTATACAAAGGCATTCGACTGTGTGGGTCATAACAAATTATGGATAACACTGGGAAGAATGGGAATTCCAGAACACTTAGTTGTGCTCATAGAGAGCCTGTACATAGACCAAGAGGCAGTTGTTCAGACAGAACAAGGGGATACTGATTGGTTTAAAATCAGAAAAGGTCTGCATCAGGGTTGTATGCTTTCACCGTACGCAATCAGTATGCTGGGCAGATAATGCGAGAAGCTGGACTATACAAAGAAGAAAGGGCATCAGGGTTGGAGGAAGACTTACTAACAGCCCGCAATATGCAGGTGACACAGCCTTGCTTGCTGAAAGTGAAGAGGACTTGAAGCACTTACTGATGAAGGTCAAAGACTGCAGCCTTCAGTATGGATTATACCTCAACATAAAGAAAACGAAAATCCTCACAAATTGACAAGGAACGTCATGAAAAAGAGAAAATATTGAAGTCAGTGATTTCATTTTACGTGGATCCACAGTCAACACCTATGGAAGCAGCACTCAAGAAATCAAAAGACTCGCTGCATTGGGCAAATTTGCTGCAGAAGACCTCTTCGAAGTGTTAAACAGCTAAGATGTCACTTTGAGAACTAAGGTGCGCCTGACCCAAGCCATGGTGTTTTCAGTCACCTCACATGCGTGTAAAAGCTGGACAATGAGTAAGGAAGACTGAAGAAGAATTAATGCATTTGAATTACGGTGTTGGCGAATAATATTGAATATACCACAGACTGCTAGAAAAATGAACAAATCTGTTTTGGAAGAAGTACAGCCAGAATGCTCCTTAGAAGCAAAAATGGTGAGACTTCGTCTCAGGTACTTTGGATGTGTTATTAGGAGGGCCAGTCCCTGGAGAAGTACATCATGCTTGGTAAAGTAACGGGTCAGCGAAAAATTGGAAGATTCTGAAGGAGATGGAATGACACAGTGGCTATATCAGTGGGCTCAAACATAGCAACAATTGTGAGGATGGTGAAAGACCAGGCAGTGTGTCATTCTCTTGTACACTGGGCCACACTCTAAGTCAGAACTGACTCCAGAGCCAGTGACAACAACCTTCCCACCTGCTGGCTTGCTCCATTTTCCATGCCCCTGTCTTTCGTTTTGTTTTTGTGTTTGCTTTTACGGAATGGGACTTTACAGATACGTTTCTATCCCTTTCCTTTCCCTCCCTCATTGAGAGTGTTTATCTTTTCCCCGAATGTTTTACTACTGAATGCATTACCCCGTAAAAATATACGGTAGTAGCGGGCATTTTTAAAGTTTACATCAACAGTATCATATGCACAATTTTTCAAAAACATACATTTTTTTGTATCTGTGTTGGTACATATGGATCTAATTCGTTTTAATTGCTCTGCAGAATTCGGTTGTATAGCTCCATTGTTGTTTTTCATTCCTCCACTTGTTGGACATACTTGCATCAGTTTTGCACTCTTACAGTCGGTGAGATAATGTGTGTTTTTACACCCATCTCTTGCACGTATGTGAGGTTGCAGTTTTTGTTTTAATGGGAATTTTGTTAAAGCAAATGTGAATATGAGAGATTGTACGTTGGACTTCTGGGGGAAGCTGTTCTAGAAATCGTTTGTAGAAGTGCTAAAACATCTTAATGAAGGCTTTCCCCCTTCTCCCATACTATGACCTAATAGTACCTAACATTCAGTGTTCATGTTACCTAATATTCTCTTTACCTGGCAGGGATTTTACGACTTAACCTGCCTCTCCTGTCACTAGTTAGGATATGTACTGTGACTCTCTGGTGATTCACTTGGAGTGTTCAAGATTTCAGTGTCATGACTATTGCCTGTGTTGGGTAGAGTATGTCTTTATTTTCTGGGATCAATATGTGTGGTCTGTGTCCTAAAAACAGCTTCTGTTTTCTGAAACATGGATTGATATAGGTCTGTCTGTTACTTTTGATGGAAAAAGAGAAGATTACTTTCCTGATCTAATGAAATGGGCCTCTGAAAATGGAGCGTCCGTGGAGGGTTTTGAAGTGGTTAACTTCAAAGAAGAGGGCTTTGGTTTGAGAGCAACTAGAGATATCAAGGTGAGTTCTAAGGTGTTGGTGTGAGTGGTCTGAGTGTGTCCTAAGTGTGGGGTGGCCTGGAGCGCCTGGACGAGGAGACAGAGGACTCGGGCTTGCTGCTGGGCCTCTCGCATAGCCTCCTCGGGACAGCCTCGCACCTGTTCCGGGCAGCACCTCCAGCTCGTCCTCTTTGAGAGCCACGTGTTAACTGCGACTTTGGGCAAGTTGGCTCATGTCTGTGAGTCTCTGTTAGGAGACCACAGAGTGTGCCTCACAGGGTTTTGAGGTTTAAATAAAGAGCAGGACGTGGATTCAAGGCAGCTTAGAGGGAGAGCACATGGGACCTTGTGATGTGGTACCTGTGGGGGTGGGGGGCTGTGTCAGGGATGCTCCCCAGTTTCCTGAAATGAGTAACTGAGTGGTTGGAGGTACCACTTACTGAAATGGCAGCACCAGCAGAGAATTGAGGAGGAAGAAGAGAAACACATCTGCTAAGTGAGGCAGGCTCTTTTTCCTGTCATGGCCCTGCCTGACGTCCTCAGCCCCTCTCCACCCTCCCTCACCCTCTCCCTGGAGGGGGGTCACTTGGTCTGTCTGGTGAGCCTGGCAGAAGGGACCTGGTTGCTCACACACATTCGTTCTGCCTGCTCCTCCACCCTGCAGGGCTCGCGAGGCAGACTCCCCGCATGGGGAGGCGGTGGGGCCCCAGCTCTGCCTGTGACTAGGTAGGGAAGTCCATCTAATTCTGGGGTTCAGTAGGTGATATTGTCGTGACCATCTGCTGTCTATCTTAGTTTAGAATTTGAGTGAAAGAAATGGATGTTATTTATTTGGACCCCCATATATCTTCAGTGACATTTTTGGTCAAGTGGTAATTAACCTTTCATTGATGTATTGATAAACCATTAGATGCTTATTAAATAATGTACTATGCTTGTTATTAACCCAGACTTCAAAAAAAAGGGCAATCCCTTCCTTCATGATGCATCTCATCTAGTTAGGAACAAAACACAGGTAATTCAAATAGCGGGCATGGGTAAAAAGCACGTGTAAACCAGACGTCACCTGTTCTCTGGTCACATCAGGTGAGAAGCAGGCACAGAAGCAGTATTCCCGTGGGTGCTGTCCGAAATGGCTTAGCTCTGGTCTGCCTTTACTATGTGCATGTTTTAGGCAGCACAGGTACGCAGATAAAAGAACATACCAGAAAGAAGCATCTCCTTTTACCAAGAAATAAGATGAATCTTTGGTCAAAACAAATAAACAAACCTCATGTTTTTGCCAGTGACCATTATGCTTTAAAGAAAGCGGAGGTAGGAGTGAGCGTTAGCTGCTTCAACAACTCAGGAGTGGGAGCCGTTCACATAGATGTAGGTTTTTTGTTGGGGGCAGAATTTTTTGTTTTGTTCCAGGCAGAATTTTTTGTTTTGTTCCTAGATAGAACTTAAGAATTTAAGTACAGAGAAGATATTTTTGTGCTCACTGCCCCAAATTATTTTATTTACTTCAAATTAAAGGTGAAAGTTCCTTTTCTGATAATTTGTGTTCTCAGTTTAGTTATTCTACTGGAAATATTATTTTAAAATATGCTTCCGCTCATTTAACTAATTATTTAGTTGAATGCTTGCATTTTCAAATACATTTGATCCTTAGAATTGAAGTGGTCATATGCAAGGTTAAATTGTATTTGATATCTGATTGGATTTCTGACCATAGACATAGTTGGATTGAAATTTTAACATCTTTTGATGATACTACTATTTTCTTATTTTTTTCCCTAGGCAGAAGAATTATTTTTATGGGTTCCAAGAAAATTACTTATGACTGTTGAATCTGCTAAAAATTCAGTGTTGGGTGAGAATAATTTCTGACTGTTTGTTCAAGGAAAAGTGCAAGTGGCAAAAACATACAAAATTTCCATTTGTGGAGTAAGGATCATATTTGAGTGTTCTTCTCAACTGGTGAAATATTCTCACAAATCCACATTAAATGTCATCCATGAGAGATTGTTAGTAATCTGACATACTAGGAGAGGGCCAAAGGAAAGATGCGTATTATTTTAAGTATTATGAGGCTTTTCAGTTATTTCTATAACATTAATACATGTTTTGAATGAATACTTTTTAAAGAAGTTTGTGGAACTTACGCTGTTAACTTCTGGGTTAATTCAGGGCCCTTATATTCTCAAGACCGAATTCTTCAAGCCATGGGAAATATCACACTGGCCTTTCATCTGCTGTGTGAGAGAGCCAACCCTAACTCTTTCTGGCAGCCCTACATTCAGACCCTGCCCAGTGAATACGATACTCCTCTCTACTTTGAAGAAGATGAAGTTCGGCATCTTCAGTCCACGCAAGCGATACACGACGTCTTCAGCCAGTACAAAAACACAGCTCGACAGTATGCCTATTTCTATAAGGTGATTCAGGTGAGCCACTGTTTTCTGTTCAGATACGAGTTTATCAGGGTGGGAAAGAAAAGGAGATTGGCCGCAGGAAATGTTCTACTTGACATGTTATTTAAGGATGCTTAAATGTTTTTATTTTTGAATTAAAAGACATTCAAGTATAGTGTGTTTTTTCTATTTTTGTGGAATACCAGTGAAATATTGTTTTGAATACGATATCTGACTTCATTAGGGCCCAGTGTAACATAAGCGGCAGTAGTTCCTGCGTTATTAACGAGTCAGGCTTTACTGAAAACCAAGTTATTCCCCCCGCCCCCAAAAATCTAAAAGCCATAACATGTATCTAATACACAAAGATGTTCTGTGGATAAATTTTCCAAGAAAATGAAAGTCCATTTGTGGGTTCTTCATGTATATATACACATACACACATTAGTATTAAAATACTGACATTTAATTTATTAAATGATGACACTGGTTTCTTTGTTTTTCAGCATGTATATGCATTACATTAATTTTAGTTAGTTATAAGTAAAAGGGAAACCCTGGTGGCGTAGTGGTTAAGTACTACGGCTGCCAACCAAGAGGTCAGCAGTTCAAATCTGCCAGGCACTCCTTGGAAACTCTGTGGGACAGTTCTACTCTGTCCTATAGGGTCTCTGTGAGTCGGAATCAACTCGACGGCAGTGGGTTTGGTTTGATAAGTAAAAGGGTCAATATAAAAGTTCCTGTAAGGTGTGAACACTTGAACGAGGCCTGGTTGCTCCTTTCAGCCACCAGTATCTTCCATTTCCAGTTGAAGAGCAGATACCAGGTTCAGTGCCGGTGTCGTGGTTCCCCCAGAGGCTGAGAGGGGCGGTTTCTCTGTACCTGATCCTCCCGTTTCTCAGTCACTGAGGAACCAGCTCCTGGGCCGCCACAGGTGGGACAGCGAGCTACACTCCTCCCTCACCTCCGGGCAATTAGACAATGCAGAGATTAGGCTGGACTTGCTTGGCCATTAGATGGCCTGGCCCTTCTGTGTTTTCTTTGAGGAAGTAGTAATCTCATTTCATTTCCACAGGTAATACTGTTTTCTGTTCAGAATTTAACTTTACAGCATGTTCACCGCACAAGTATACTGTGGTGCGTCCTGACCCTCCAAATGCTTCAGACAAACGAGAGATGATACAACCCCTGTTGTCCTCAAGTATAATTCACTTTGTTTCTCTAAACCCAAAACTTTAGGAAGTCATTAGGAGTTGCCATGCAGTGTGTTCGTAGCTTTGATTTCAAGTTGGTGTGATTTAAAAAATAATTGATGGAGCCCAATGAAACTGAGAGCCTTCATTTAGTATGCACCTACAGTCCTAAATTGGGTCTGGCTCTGGTGACCTGGAAGGGCTTTGCTTTTACTCTTAGTTCTCAACTGTACATTTGTAATGACTAAAACTAAAGCCGCCCTTCGTAGGCCTAAGTCTGACACTTTCTATCAGTAGACAACAAACTGGAAAACCGCTGTCTTTACTGATGTGTTTCTCACATCTGAGCCGCCATTAGTTGGCACATGCGGTAGCCTACCCTGAGAGGACTCAATTCTCCTGTTGGGTTGGGATGCTGAAGTGCAATGGCTTGTAAAAATGGCGTGGCAGCAGCGTCTGACTCCTCTAATTTCACAAGGGGGAAGGAGAATCAAGATCAACGTCAACAGCCTTAGGCGGAGGTCAGACGTGCCTCCTCTCTCTGACATCTTTACTAGTTTGGACACCAACCACCCCTCCCATGACACTCTCTTCTTCTCTGCTGGGTTCGATAATTTGTTGCAGTGACCACACAGATCTCACAGACAGTACTCATGATCATGGGCTTATTAGGGAAGTAACAGGTTGCAGTTCAGGATCAGGGATGCTCAGGATACAGTTCGATCAGGACAGCCTCTTCTCAGCCGAGCCTGCGGGCACACCTCTCTCTTGCCCCTTCGCCTCTGCCCCGCTTGGGCACGGGTTAAAGGAAGCTCTTTGAGCTCAGCCGCCAAGTGTCCAGAGGCACCCTGCTCTTCCAGGAAGCCTCTTGCCTGAAGGCACTCAGCTCTCTTGCTCCATGGGCCAGCCCACCCACTGTAACCACCTTGCTTTGTGGGCAGGAAGCTCACCACACTGTCTCCCACTGTCTCCTAATTCGGCTGCCTCTGCTGCCACCATTTCTCACTGTCTCCGCTATTACATCTCTCTCTGTCTCTGTGTCTAGGAGTCTCAGTGCAGGGGTCCCAGGCCCAATGGACATGCTCCACTCCTAGCTCTTTTTTGTTGGTGGTAGTCGGTCCCTGCCCGGGATTGACTGCTGTTTTAACCCTAGCAGATTGGCAAAACTAACCATTCCCCTTGTTAGGGTTCCATACATGTTATTTGCATGGTTCCACCGCTTGCCATGCACCTTGTTTACATTATTAGCAAGCCAGCCAGTCCCCTTGGTGGGCCACAGGAACCTCATTTGCATGGTCCTCACCCTGTCATTGGCTAGAAGGGCCATAGGAGGTAGCTGACTGCAGCACACCTGTGGCCTTTGTCTGTTCTACTGCATTCACTGGCCTGCTTGCCATAGTAGTAACTAAGTAGTGCAGTTTGCTTCAAAACTGGGTGAGATTTTAAAATGCCTATGAGTCACTAAAGCCCTCTCTTTATAGAAAGGGTCGTTCTGTTTAAGAGCAGGTCTGTTAAACCCCCTGAAGCAAACTCCCTTGGACACTGCTCAGGCAGCTGCATTTTACCAAATTCCATGTAGTAAATAGCAGTATTGTGAATAGCTCAGAAACTAGAAAACATTGCAAAAGTACACTCTTAATTAAGAAGTTTTCCCAAGAGCAATAAAATTCTCACGAGTAAGAACGACAATTTGTATAACTGATAATAAATACAGAACCAAAAAAACCCAGTGCCGTTGAGTCGATTCCGACTCATAGTGACCCTATGGGACAGAGTAGAACTGCCCCGTAGAGTTTCCAAGGAGTACCTGGTGGATTCGAACTGCCGACCTTTTGGTTAGCAGCGGTAGCACTGAACCAGTACATCACCAGGGTTACAGATATCCTTTAAATAACCACATTCTTAAAGTATTAATGGATCTGTCTTTTTAAAGCAAATATTCCTTTTTATTGAAAATTTTAATAAATCTGAGAACAAGGTACGTACAGATGGGAAATTAACACATAATCAAAATGTTGACTTTTTTGTGCAGTTAAACCAATCTGAGTATTTGAAAACAATTATCATGGTTTAAAGAGAAAATCAAGCTGGGTGTTTTTCTCACTGTTGAAAGCATCAAACTTGCGGAGGGCACACTGTGTCTGTGTCCACCATCAGTGTTTTGTTTCATCAGTGGTTCTCGCTGGGGTCATTTTGCCCCTCAGAGGCATTTGGCAGTGCCTGGGACATTTTTGTTGTTATAGCCGGAGTGGGGCAGGGTGCAGACATTAGCCAGGCCAGGGAGGCTACTAACCAGCCTACAACACATAGGGCAGCCCTCGCAACAAAGACGTTTCTGCCCAAAATGTGAGTAGTGCTGCGATTCAGGAACCCTGCTTTGTATTTATATTATAGAACAAAGCACCTCTGATACCTGCAGGATTCCAGAAGTCACAGCTATTCCCTTTTAATAGCCGGGCGAGTGGGGCCTCGTCCTTGTTGAGAGTCACTCTGCCTGTTGTATCAGGAAGTCACCTTGTCAGTTGAGTTCAGACCCCTCCCTGGCTTTTGTTGCGTGCTGTAGCTGGGGCAAATGGATCTTAAGGCACTTTTGTTCGCTGTCTTTTAACAAACATGCTTTAAAAAAAATGGGAATGAACAACAGCAAAATCCTACAAGTGTGAGACCAAGTTTGGAGATGTTTGTCTTGTTAAGGACGTAAATACATGGAAAAAAACCTTGAGAAAATGTAAACATAAAATTCAGCTTACTCTACAAAGTAGTGTAGACTTAGACTAAGGCGTCAAGATCCTTGGAGTTGACTTATAGTGAAGTGTGTTTGGTGGAGGGAGTCCCTGGGCGCTGCAAATGGTTAACACTCTACCAGCCGAAAGGTTGGGGGTCTAAACCCACACAGAGATGCCTTGGAAGAAAGGCCTGGCGATCTGCTTCTGGAAGGTCACAGCTTTGAAAACCCTGGAGCAGTTCTACTGTTCACACATGGGGTTGCCATGAGCCTGAATTAACTCGATGGCAACTACCAACAGCAGCATGTATGGTGGTGTGTGATCACTTCTCCAGATTAGCTGGGGAGAGTTTAGCCTGGAAGGAGGCATTTGAATGACGAGAGGGAGAGGGCCATGTTCCCTGAACAGGGAGCCCAGACTGGTGGGGCTTAAGGAAGAGCCCCAAGCAACGTCAGGTAGTTCGTCCACGGGGAGGCCGGAGGCCAGTGCAAAGAGCATGAGTATTGTAGCGAGGCAGACCTGAGTGGGAGTCCTGATTCCATGTCTCACCTGCTGTTTAGATATAATGAGGAAGTAATTGCTTTATATCTGAGTTTGTTTTCTTATCTGCCAAATAAAAATATTAAGACCACTGTTGAGCTTGACTGTCGTTGGATTGTTCATCGGAAGCACTGGGTGCCCACGTTCCGGTGTGAGAAGCAGGGCTTCTCCTGTAGCGAATGCTGATGTCCTGACAGTGTGGTCTAGTGACGCCTGGTTCTTCTCCAAAGGAGAAAATGTGACTGTGAGTTAACATTAGTGAAAATAAGCAGGAGGAGGGATCGTTACAAATTTGTTAAAACACATGTTATTGTGTGTCACTGTGTTGATCCTGACTCACAGCGACTCCATGTGACAGAGTAGAGGTGTCTGATAGGGTTTTCTAGGCTGTAATCTTCATGGGAGCAGGTCGGTGGCTTTTTCTCCCACAGAGCGGCCGGTGGTTAGCAGCCAAGTGCCTGAGAATTTCGTTTTCATAGGAAATTTCTTACCCGGTGATTTAAGCGAGTGCCCCCAGGTAAGAGCTGTACTGCTGTCCTAACTAAGGAGGCGCAGGCTGAGGCCTGGCATTTTTCTGCATAAGGATTTGCGATAAAGACAAACGGATTTAAACAAGTTATCTTTTTAACAAGGATATTTTGAGCCTGATTCCCTAGTTTTAGAATGTTCTCGTCGCTTCTAATCTCCAGTAATAAACCTGAGCTGCTGTAAATGTGATCATCGCGTTCTGATTTCTCGTTGCAGTACCCAGTGTGTACCCTTCTCCAGCTCTTCCAGGGCCAGGTGTGGAGGCGGCTTCGTCAGCGTTGTCACTCAGGGGGAGTGCCGTTGCAGCAGGCCACTGTTACTGTGCCTGCACTGCCCGCCCTCAGGGTTTTGTGTGGTTTCAGTGTTGCCGCTCTTAACCTTTTTCAGTGTCATGGGAACCCTGTTCTCAGAGAAATGCCTGTGTGTATGAACTATGTCGAGGAGCCCTGGTGGCACAGTGGCTAAGGCACTCAGCTGCTAACCGAAAGGTTGGCGGTTTGAACCCACCAGCTGCTCTGGAGGAGAAGGATGTGGCAGTCTGCTCCCGTAACAATTACAGCCTGGGAAACCTCATGGGGCAGTTCTGCACTGTCCTGTAGGGTCACTAGGAGTTGGAATCGTCTCGACGGCAGTGGGTACCATGTCATAAGCATCGGCATCCCGTTTTGGGTGAGGGTCCGTATTCCAGAACCCCACTGGCAGGTTTTAGTTATGATTTCCCTTTTCAAATCATTGTCCTGGGGGCCTAGAGCAAGCTATGCATCCAAACTGAAGCTGCCTATCACTGTGATCTGACTGCTGGCCTGAAGGTCTGCCGGGGCTCCCGGCCACCATCTCCTGGTGCCTCAGTGGGTGCCAGGAAGCGCGACCTGAGTCCGTGAGTCTGTGGAGGTGATCACAGGTCCTTGGGAAAGGGGCACAGAAGAGTGGAATGGTCAGTTCAGCCTTACAGCCTGCTTCAGGCCTTAGGGTTTTCATTCCAAGAGGAAGGAAGCACTAGCTCTACTGTGGGTTATGAATTCCTTTAGCTAGGTTTCTCTGTACTGCCTTTTTTTTTTTTTAAAATCTCTCTGTCTTTCTCTGTTGTTGCCCAAAAACTAATAAAATAATTTTCTGGGCCATTTCCTTCTAGAATATTTCCATGGTTAAAGGCCTCGTGAAGGGTGGGCGCTTGCTAGTTCAGATTGCTTCTGTGTTACCCGCTTTGCAGAGTTTGCTTGAAGCAATGTCTGTCTGGGCCTCTGCCTCCTCCCTCTGTGTAGCAGGTGCTTGTGTTTTGTGATGTCTTAAGATTCCTTCCAGTTTTTACACTGTGCCCTTTTTTAGGTGTTCAGCCTGCCTTGTATCTACCTCTGGGGTGTTCAGATGATGTAGCCAGAAGCCTCAAACTCAAGGCAATTTGAGTGTACTCTGTATTATGGTGTAGCACCTGCTGCGGAAACGTGATACTGCAGCTTGATGATTGAGGAGTGTCAATGTGCAAACTAAAGAAGCTACATCTAGAAGGTGTGGCTCCGCCAAATGCTGGAAGAGGCTTATTAAGACCCTAAGCAGAAGTCAAGTTTCTCTCATGTCGTGAGATGGGGCCAGGGAGGAAGAGATGATTGATGGTAGATAGTGCAACTTGGCGTTTTAAACCTATAAAAATGTCCCTAGCAGATCAGGACCTACTGAAAAATTCAACTTAGAGTTGAGACTTTTGCATGGAAAAAAAGACCAGTTTTATGATAAAAATGAGTGAAAAAGTAGATTTGGTTAAATCTGTCTTTGAAGTAGTCCAATTGTGTGAAAGCAAAACAAGTCTTAGCAGATTTGACTTCACGTACTTGACTGATGGTCCAAATATTGTTCATTGACCCCTGTCAGTGGAAAAACACTTAATAGGTGCTGTGGGTGAGCTGTGTGTTGATCCGATAATGAATCCCATCTAATGGCCCAGGCACTTTGATGTGTGGTTGCCAGCTTGTCCTAAGATTAAGAATGATCGTAGGGACATCCTGTGTTGTTGACACTGAATGTGACGCTCTTTTAAGTAAAGGCACACGTACAGGGTTTAACAGAATAGAGGTATAGTTATAAAATCAGTGAGTACAATAACGTTTCTCCATTGGCCTCATGCCTTCGGTGATTTGCCCTACCTTTCTCGGATTTCCTCCTTTGTGTGGATCACCCAGTTTGAGAGGTTCAGGGAGAGGGAGGTAGGTGGAGAACTCATTTGTGCGTTAACTGCTGTGAGTGAGGCAAGCAACCATTGCAGGAAGCTTCCACTGTTCCCGCCTTACGCTTCAGGATGGAGTGAGGCAGTCTGAGTTGGCTATCTTCCTTGGATAGGCAACTTCTCCTACCTAGCCAGGGCTGTCGTGAGAAGATCTGAGCAGCCACATTCACGACTTGTTGTTGCCACAGCCTGTCTCCAAAAACAGGGCCCGCCAAGAGGCAGAGGGAGGTGTCACTTTGGGTTCTTGGCATCCCGTGGCAGTTGTGGCTAAATACAAACAGTTGCTTCTTTCATTTCCTGCTGTTCTACTTCTCTCTGATGGAGCCACACGAGAATAGCACAAGATATGAATTGCCAGAAGATGGAGTTAGCTTGTGTTTTCATAAAGCCCTCATCTACATAAAGAAATCTGACATACATAAGCTTCCAGGAACGCGCACCAGATTAAAGTAAAAACCTTGGTTATTAGCTTACTTTGAAGATCCTAACACCATAAAACTCATGGAAAGAGAGATTTTGGTACCTAAAGGTATTTGTAGAAACTTAGATAGATACATCTATCACCGGTTTGTTTGTAGATACGTGTGCAGATACATCTCTCACCAGCTGCCATCGAGTTGACTCCAACTCAGAGTGACCCCATGCGTGTCAGAGGAGAGCTGTGCTCCACAGGGTTCAGTGGATGATTTTCAGAAGGAGATCACCCCGCGTTTCTTCCCAGGCACCTCCGAGTGGGCTCAAATCTCCTACGATTCTCTTAGCAGCCGAGTGTGTTGACCGTTTGGACCACCCAGGGACCCCATAGATGCATATGCTTGAGCACAACTGCAAGGGGAAGTGGGCGTGCATGTCTGTATAACTGTCCCCTCTCCTGCCACAGATGGATGCACGTGGTTCCCAGGTTATGCTCAGGTGGTATTCCAAGTAGTCACTCTGTGCCTGTGTGTGGTTCTTCTCCTTACTGAGCTTCTCTCCCTCTGCTGGCTTCTCCATCTAGAAACCTTTGTAAGAGCCTTCATCCTAGTCAGCCAAGCCACCAACTTCTTCTAACCTTGGGTCTTCCCATTGTTACTAGTCTCTCTGTTTTTAACCCATTGAATCCTCTTGACTATTTCCAATTCTCTTGACTGTTTCCTCTGAAGTGTGAGACACTATACCTGGGGACAGGGACTAGCATCCCTGTCGGGGATACAAAGATTCTTGAGCTTTTCATTTTGAAATAATTTCAGACTTAAAAAAAGTTGCAAAGGTAGTATACAGCATGTTCACCCAGCTTCATCTAAAGTTAGCATCTTAGACCACCACAGTCTAGGAAATTAACATTGGTGTCATGCTTTTGGAACCCTGGTGGTGTGGTAGTTAATAGCTTGGCTGCTAATCAAAACGTCAGCAGTTCAAATCTACCAGCCTCTCCTTGGAAGTCCTATGGGGCAGTTCTACTCTGTCCTATAGGGTCGCTGTGATGTGGAATTTGACTCAACAGCAAGGGGTTTGGCTTTGTTTTTTATAATACTTATAACTCACCTTCAGGCCTGACTTGAATTTCACTGTCTAACCTCCTAATGTTCTTTTTTTGTTCCAGGACTCCATGTTGCATTTAGCTGTCATGTCTCTTTAGTCTCCTCCAACCTGGGACTGGTTCCTCAGTCTTTCCTTGTCTTTCATGACCCTGACACTTATGAAGAATACCGGCCACTTTGTAGAGCGTCCCTCACTTTGGACTTGGCCCGATGTTTGCTGGCAGTTAGACTGAGACCATGTGGTTTGGGCAGGAATATTGCAGAGGTGACGTTGCGTCCTTCTGGGTGCATCCTGTAAGGGGTACATGGCATCAGTCTGTCTTATCACTGGTTTCTGCACTGCAAGTTACTGTTTTTTCTTTTGTGGTTAATGAGTGTCTTGTGGGGAGATACGCGGAGACTCTGCAAATACCCTGTCTCTCACCACACTCATCCACCAGTTTTAGCATCCGTCCATGCGTCTTACCTGCAACAGTAATTATTCTGTGCTTGCCAGATGGTGATTTTCTATTTCTGTTTTTCCTCCCATAGGTATTAATTGGAATTTTACTCTAAGAAAGAGCCCCGTTTATTTATTTATTAAGCTGTTTATGTCAGTGTGGACTCATGCATATTTATTTTAAATGATCGTTTATAATACATTACTGTCATTAGTTATTTGATACAAAAATTGTTCAAAGTGCTTCTATAAAGATACCGGGATTTCTCCTCAAAATGATAACCATCTTGAGAGTATGTTTCTTCTGCAGTATTTCTCATCAAGGTAGATGCATCGAGGTGTTTCATAAACGTTTACCGAGATTAATTTAATTGATTCACAGCACAAGCAATCACTTAGAAAGCTCGCTTAGCCCACTGCACAAAGTCGAAAAGAGTAGTCATGGACACTGCTTCTATATACTAATCTCTTGACCTCATTCTCACTTAAATTTTTTCCTGGAGGCAAATGTGACATTTTTGTTCGCAGCCAACTTCCCAGTAATGTCACACCTACTGAGGGGGTGTGAATAGCTACAGAGATGGAGGGGAAGGAGCCAAGTCTGAGGTGTGGTGACCAGGAGAGAGGGTCAGTTTAATAGAATAATATGGAGAGTGATGAGCAGTGAGTCTAGATTTATTCTTTGGGTTCCACAGTGATGGGAACTGGGTAGAAATTACAGGGTGTAGAAGGGAAGGATGATTTCTGTTCTCAGGTTGTTTATCTGAGTGGGCGGGGACTTTTCCCGCCATGTCAGTAATGCCCTGCATATGTGCTTTGTGTGATCGGCTAAGTTAGGTCGGGTGTCTCCTGAGCACACAGTAGGGGATCTCAGGCTGCAAACAGAAGGCACCGTGCACAGGAATGGAGCCAAAGCCCCTGCCCAGAGCTGCAGCCAAAGCTTATGCCCATTGTGATGGATGCCTGCCGTGATGGGGTGTCCCCCATGATGAGGGCATGCACTGTGATGAAGATGCTGTCTTAATGGTGACACCCACTATGATGGGGATGTCCATCATGATGGGGGTACCTGTGCTGATGGGGGTGCCTACTGTGATGGGAATGTCCCCTGTGATGGGGACACCCATGATAATGGCGGTATCCATTGTGATGGGGCTGCCTGCTGTGATGTGGGCATTCACGATGATGAGGATGCCCACTGTGGTGGGGACGCCCGCCATGATGAGGACACCCACTGTGAGGGCGCACTCTGCGGTGGGGATGCCCGCCATGATGACACCCACTGTGAGGGCGTGCTCTGCAGTGGGGACATCTGCCATGATGGGGACACCCACTGTGAAGGCACACTCTGCGATGGGGATGCCTGCCATGATGGGGACACCCACTGTGAGGGCGCACTCTGCAGTGGGGACATCTGCCATGATGGGGACACCCACTGTGAGGGCGCACTCTGCGGTGGACACCCGCCATGATGGGGACACCCACTGTGAGGGTGCACTCTGCGGTGGGGACACCCACTGTTAGGGTGCACTTTGTGGTAGGTACGCTTGCCATGATGGGGACGCCCACTGTGAGGGCGCACTCTGCAGTGGGGCCGCCCTCTGTGGTGGGGACGCCTGCCACGATGAGGACAGCCACCATGGGGGCTCTCTGTAGTGGGGACGCCCACCGTGATGGGGACACCCTGCAATGGGGAGCCCACTGTGATGAACACGCCCATCTAAATGGTGGCACTCGCCATGAGGGTGACGCAGTGCCTGGTCCCCCTCTGAGGGTTTTAACTTCCCAGGGCCCCTGTGAGTGCGGCCTCAGCCCCCATTTTGCACGCGGACTAGGAGATGTTGAGCAGCTTGTCAGAGGTGACAGCGTCCAGGTCTGGAGCTGGATGTAGACCAGGCCTGTGTCTCTGATGGCAGGGGCTCCTGAAGCTGCAAGGAGGAAGTGGGCCTTCCTTGCACGCTTACTCTTTAGGGTGGTTTCTGGTCTTTTAAGTTTCAAAAGCAGAGTAATCGTGTTTAAAATCTTTTTTCTCAGGCTGTAATGTTGAGTGTGGCCTGTGAGAGGGGCTGCGTGTGCCAGGGCCCTCCTGTGAGGAGCCGCACAAGCTGCAGGCGAGCAGTTTTCCAGCTCCCTGTGGGAGACCCCTTCTGCCCACCTTTCAGTTTCACTCTGAGCCAGAGCTGGGAGATATTTTTTATAAGAAGTGAGAAGGCCATTTGCTTTTCTCCCCCAAGCTACAGTGAAACCCACAATCCTGTGTTTTATTTTTACCCTTACTGGTTTTGACTTTTAACCCCACCCCTCAAAAAAAAACAAAGCAAAACAAAAAATATTGCTGTCAATTCAATTCTGACTCATAGCAACCCCCTAGGACAGAGAGAAGTGCCCCATAGGGGTTCCAAGGAGCAGCTGGAGGATTCAAACTGCCGACCTTTTGGTTAGCATCCTGAGCTCTTAACCGCTGCACCACCAGGGCTCCAGTTTGACTTTCAGTGATATAAAATATGTGAGAAAACTGGAGCTCAGGAAGTCAGCCCAGGCTTGCATTTCCTGTGGAGGATGGCCAGTACCTTTATTGTCTTTTTCGAGCCACCGCTGTCTTGCTGAAACACTCTGACCTGTGTCCTGCGTGTGCCTGATAGCTGACCTTGGCCACCACTGACTTGTGTTAAATGTGGGAGAGTTGTCCTTACTGTGTCCTTTTTGAGGTTCGTGTAAATTATTCAGTTAAAAGTATCTGTTGTCATCATCTTCAACAATGCAGATATGTCATTTAAAAAAATCTAATTTGTGTTTTTCACTTGTTTTATAATGTTATAGAAATTCAAATAGATATAGACTTCACCTTCTGGAATTTCCTGTTCTTTGTTTTCTCTGTTTTTTTCCAGCTGTCCTTTAGTTTTAGGTGCCTTTGGGGGACTCAAGAAGTAAAACTCTTTTTCTCTATATTCAAGGTTTTGACTGGGGCAAGGCATAGCTGACGTTCTGTGTGGGCCCTTTGTCCTGTCTTGTAGAGTTGGAGAGGGCTGGAGGATTGGTAGCCACACCTGGGCCCTCCTATAGGTTTTCAGGTCACTACGGCCTGCTCTGTTTGTTAGTTGCATCCCTGTTCTCCCTGGCCTGGCAGTTCTCCCAGCCACCTGCCTGTTCAGCCACAGCCTTCCTCCCCTTTCTCATCCCCTTACCTTCCTTATGGTCCTTGCCTTCTTTAGAAAAACTTCTCACTTTGAGACTCTATTTTAGGAACCAAAACCAAACGCATTGCCGTCGAGTCGATTCCGACTCATGATGACACTATTGGACAGAGTCGGACGGCCCACAGGGTTTCCAGGGAGTGTGTTGTCCCGCAGCCTTCCACTTCACGTTACCCAGGTGTTAGATATTAGCAGAAGCGCCTGCCTGGGTACATAGACGGACTTACAGAGGCAACAACATCCATACGTGTCCCTAGTGATGGGTCTCGGGGCTAGCAGCCTGTCACAAGAGGGGAGAGTGAACATTTACAGCCATGCCTGCCATATGGGAAGCCCTGTGAGGCACTTCTCCCCTTTTATCCTTACCGCAAGGGGAGAGCCAGGAGCTCCTGCCTTCCAGTGGAAATTTGAGGCAGAGCTAATTAGATTAGATTGAGAGGAAACCTCAGATACTAGGCCCAGCCCAGTGATGGTTGAATTCTTGTACAGAGAAGTTAAAACAGAGGCCAGAAAGGCTGCGGCCTCACTCCTGAGTCAGTGCTTACCAAGCACTGCCTCAGGCCGGCAGTACCGAGTCGCTCCCCAGAGGCTGATCTGATCCTCACCATGACCCTGACAGCTGGGCATTAGCCCCATTTTACAGCTGAGGAGACAGATGTCACGGCGAGAAAGCTGGCCCATGTTGAGTGGCTGAGTCAAGATGGAACCCCAGATCCATCTGACCCTGAAGGCTGTGGCTTTCCAGTGCCCCACGCTGTCTGTCCAGCCAGACCATGTGTCTTAGTCATCCAGTGCTGCTATAACAGAAATACCACAAGTGGATGGCTTTAACAAAGAGAAATTTATTTTCTTACAGTCCGAATTCAGGGCATCAGCTCCAGGGGTAGGCTTTCTCTCTCTGTCGGCTCTGGAGGAAGGTCCTTGTCATCCATCTTCCCTTGGTCTGGGGGCATCTCAGCACAGGAACCTCAGTTCCAAAGAACGTGCCCTAGTTCTAGCACTGCTTTCTTGGTGGTAGGAGGTCCCCACTCTCTGCTAGCTTCTCTTTCCTTTTATCTCTTGAAAGATAAGAGGTGGTGCAGGCCACACCCCAGGGAAACTCCCTTTACATTGGTTCAGGGATGTGACCTGTTTAAGGTGTTACAATCCCACCCTAATCCTCTAACGTAAAATTATGATCACATAATGGAGGACGACCACAGAATACTGGGAATCATGGCCTGTCCAAGTTGACACATGTTTTTGGGGGGATAAAGTTCAATCCATGACACCATGCTTTCATAGTTCCTTACCTCCCTCCACCCCTGCAGCCCCGCCGCACTCACCTGGGGCCTTTCCCACAAGCCTGGTCAGTGGAATTTTTTGTGAAAATCTCCACAAGTTTAAAAACAGAAAAACTCTGGAAAGTATCTTTCTTAAAACCTACTTTTCCTCTACCCCAAAGTCTGTATTTGGGGTGTAAGTTCCCTATCTTCTGAGACACGTTTATTATTTTCATTCATCGTTCCTCCTTTTTGAAAATTGTGGTAAAAATATTTAACAACGTTTGCCCCTGTAACGTTTTTACATGTACAGCTCAGTGACGCTGCTGGTGTTTGGTACGTTGTGCAGCTATCGCCACCGTCTGTTTCCACGGTACTCCACCACCGTAACAAAAACTCAGTGCCCCCAAGCAGAGAGTCTCCCTTTCCTCCTTCCTCTCACCTCTGGTAACTGCAAACAAACTTTGGTCTCTGTGTTGTTGCTGTTAGGAGCTGTTGAGTTGGTTTCCACTCATAGTGACCCCGTTTAACAGAGTAGGGTTTTCTAGGCTGTAATCTCTATGGAAGCAGATCGCCAGGTCTTTTTCCCATGGAGTGGATGGCTGGATTCAAACCACCAATCTTTAGGTTAGTAGCCAAGTGCCTGACCAGTTTTGCCACTAGGGCTCCTTCGTTTGCGTGTTTCATGTGAGTGGGGTCACATAATATTTGTCCTTTTGTGACTGACCGACTTCGCTCAGGATGATGTTTCCAGGTTCATCCATGTTGTAGCGTGTGTCAGGACTTCATTTACTGTACAGCTGACTAGCGTGTGCTGGCTTGAACGTGTATGGTAGGAGAGGTTGGAAGCAGTGCCTGTTTTCAAGGAGACCCTGGATGAGTGGCCGTATGATAACGCTCTTCCAAGTTACTGGACATATTTGTGATACTCGTATTGGTTAATATTGGTGTCCCAACGCACACCCTGGTTCCTGTCCTGCAGAACTCTGCTGTTTCGGTCATCACTTTTGGCTTCGATGGCTTAGGCTGCGGCTAGATGTGGCTTAGGCTGCGGCTTTGTATCCTTCCTCCTCGCCTTCTCTCGGGGAAGACCAAGTGTTGGCTAAAGCAGGGGAGGGGGAAGGGGCGGTAGAAGTACATCAAGGATTGTATTATTAATACGTAATTCTTCATCAGCCCTGCCCTCTGGTTGTGGTCAGTTCCTGGGACTTGCCAAGGATCTTGTGTCCTCAGGCTTTGCCGTTGACCCCCTTCTTGCCTGGGATAATTGTCCCCGAGTAGTGTGAATGTCTGACTCCTCAGTCTCCAGGTGTCAGCTTAAATGTCACATCCCGGGCAAGTTTTTTTCTGGCCATAAAGTTGTTGCTGGGTGGCAGCGAGTCAGTTCCGACTCATAGTTACCCTGTAGGACAGAGTAGAACCGCCCCACAGGTTTTCTAAGGCTGTAATCTTTACGGGGCTGAAAGCGAAGAGGACCCATGGAAGCAGCAGTCAAGAAATCAAACAATGTATTACACCGGTCACATTTGCTGCAGAAGACCCCTTTAAAGTGTTAAACAGCACAGATGTCACTTTGAGGACTGAGGTGCACCTGACCTAAGCCATGGTATTTTCAGTCGTCTCATATGCATGTGAAAGCTGGACAATGAATAAGGAAGATCAAAGAAGAATTGACGTCTTTCAGTTACAACGTTGGTGGTGAATACCGAACACAGGTATCCCCTGCTTTTCGAAAGTTCGCCTTATGCCACTTTGCTTTTATAAAAGACCTATATTAGTACCTGCTTTCGCTAACTGAAAGAAATCCGAAGAGGATTTTTGCGTTTACAAAAAAAGTCGAAAAGTGGAAACAGCGTTCAGCGTTTGTTTTGCAGCGAGCCGTTAGGCAGCACGCACCAGCGCAGCGGGAGTGGCGTTGCTGAGTTCTGTGCCCAGGAACTGCACTCCGCATTCCTGTGTTTACCGCAGGTCAGGGCTAGTTTAGGCTTTAGGTGCTATTTGGTATGACTTAGTGGGTTATTTTTTGGGTTGGGAATGTTCAAAAATTTCCTCGTATAAATTAATGGTAATTACTTCTTCACTTTATGCCATTCTGGCTTATGAAAGTTTTCATAGGAATGCTGTACTTGTGGATAGTGTGGAAACCTGTACCATGCCAGAAGAATGAACACAAGTGTGTCTTGGAAGGAGTCCAGTCAGAATGCTCCTTAGATGCAAGGATGGTGAGACTTCGTCTTAACGTACTTTGAACGTGTTATCAGGAGAGATCAGTCCCTGGAGAAGGACGTCATGCTTGGTAGAGGATCAGCGAACAAGAGGAAGATGTAAGGAGGGTGCAGGACCAGGCAGTGTTTCGTTCTGCTGTGCATAGGGTCTCTATGAGTCAGAACCGACTTGGGGGTACCTAACGACAGTGACAGTCTTTATGGGAGCGGATCACCAGGTCTTTATCCAGTAGAGCCGCTGGTGGGTTCGAACTGCCAGTGTTTTGATTAGCAGCTGAGTGCTTAACCAATGCACCACCAGGGCTCCTTGAGCATAAAGTAGACCCCTTGTTCTCTCTGTTTGCATGCTGTTTATGTCTTTCACAGCCCCGGTAACTGTCTGTAATTGCTTTTGTGTCTCCTCTCTAGTGCGAGAGCATCACAGGCAGGGACCTTCCATTCCTTCTCACTGTCACCAGGGTGGCACCTCTGCCAGGCACAGTCCTGTCACCCAGGAGGGCTCAGGTAGTGTTTGCTAAGTGGTGCAGTCACTGCCCTCCAGTAAATTACATGTGGCCAGGACCTCCACCGGTGGCGTACCATCTGGTCAGAAGGGTGAGCAAGGCCAAAGTCTAGCCCGTCCTCCACTCCCCAAGCCATGTCCCCTCAGCAATGTGTCCTCACAGATGAGGCACCTTTTTCCAGTTTGTTCAGAGGTCCCTGTTGGGCACTTTTGTCCCAACTAATGCTGAACCTGGGGATGGCGAAGGAGCCAGAGTGAATGAGGACTGTCCCTGTGTAACAGAACTTAGGTCACACTGCTTACAGGCAATGGCATCATAAGAGCTGGCTCCTGTCATCTTGCTCTCTCTTCTAAGAGGTGACACTCCCCGTGAGAGGAGAATTTATCTGATCCCCTGCCTCTAGCCGATTTAATCTAGCAGCCCTCCAGATAACTGCTTTCTGTTCTCTTAGACGATTGTATTTTACTCTATGTTAAAAAAGTGCCTTCTGTGTTCTCCAAAAGATGAGATGATGTGGAACATGCATCTACAACACTGCCAGCTTCTCTCTTCCATCTCATCCTTGCCCGACATTTATCCCGGGCCTGCAACCTCAGACTCACGGGGCTCTGCAGGTATGTCTGTGCCAGGCCTGCGACCTCAGACTCGCTGGGCTCTGCATGTATGTCTGTGCCAGGCCTGCGACCTCAGACTCACGGGGCTCTGCAGGTATGTCTGTGCCAGGCCTGCGACCTCAGACTCATGGGGCTCTGCAGGTATGTCTGTGCCAGGCCTGCGACCTCAGACTCACGGGGCTCTGCAGGTATGTCTGTGCCAGGCCTGCGACCTCAGACTTACGGGGCTCTGCAGGTATGTCTGTGCCAGGCCTGCGACCTCAGACTCACGGGGCTCTGCAGGTATGTCTGTGCCAGGCCTGTGACCTCAGACTCTCTGGGCTCTGCAGGTATGTCTGTGCCAGGCCTGCGACCTCAGACTCATGGGGTACTCTGCAGGTATGTCTGTGCCAGGCCTGCGACCTCAGACTCATGGGCCTCTGCAGGTATGCCTGTGCCTCTTTCCGGCCTTCCTACCAGGTTCCTGGAGGTGACGCGTCCGCTCCATTGCTGTGCTCCAGGTGCAAGTCCTCTCCAGCCAGGGCCTTCTGACGGTTCCAGACCTGTGTTTACTCTTCTCTGACTCACGTGAATTACCCCTCCTCCGCGTGTTGATGTGTAGACGTCTGAGGCCGTATATGTTGCTCCTGACCCTCTTCCCTGCTGTTTCCTCTTGAAAATTACTGGGTATCTCCACTTCACATATGACTGTAGCATAATGCCCTGAGATTGTCAGCCATTTAAACCGGAATTACATTTTTGGATAGCTATTAGTTTTAGGCCCTCCTGTGTTCTTTAGACCTCAGGCTTAGTCACACATGATTTGCATAATTTTTTCATTTCACAAATCAACTTCTGTTTAAAAGAAAATGCAAACTCTAAAAATTAGTAATAGAAAATGTAGCATGGATACTGTGTTTATTTTTATTTATATTCGGTTCCCTCGGGAGAAAATAGTACTGGTATTCATGTCTTTTTTTTTTTTAAATGAAGTCGAAGCACTCCGCGTTTAAAATATTTTCTGGTGATAATGGAGTTTTACTGAATGCTTGCTCCTCCAGCTTAGTGGTGGGTGCTGTGTAGACATATGGAAGTCAGATGACGTCCTTGGCTCCTGGGGGATTATGGTGGAAGTGGGAGAAAAGCAGCAAGCAGGAAATGTTGAATAGCAAGAATGGTAAACTGAGGCAGCAGCCCTGCTGTCCGAGGTCACTGAAGGCTGGGGCAGTGGGTTGGTGGGACCTGAGCTGGAACTTGAAAGGCAAACCTGTCTGGGTGGCCTGGAGTCAGGAGCGAGCAGGAAGCAGGCAGAGAATGTGAGAGGACAGAGGGCAGTGCCCTGGATGCAGGACCCAGTTGGCTGATTTGCAGCGGGAGGCAGTGCACAAAGCCTGAGCTGAGAATCCGCCTGGGAAGTGCAGGGCAGGTTTGGGATGAAACTGCTGCTTTGAGCACTTCTGTTATGTGGCACCTGTTCAAGTCGCTCCAACTGCCTGAGCCTCGGGTTCCACATTTACAACGTATCCGTCTCACTCACAGGCTTGCAAAGGCAGGTGAGATGTAAATGGATATAAATGTGCTTTTAACATGGGAAGCACACTGTTGATGCAGTGAACCAGAAGCTGGATTTGCACACCCTTCCGTGAAGTTGTTGAGGAAGATACCTGCTTTGGGTGCAAAAGGGAAGAAGATGAAACAGAAAGGCTTGTTCACCCAGAGCTGGGGTGGACAGAGAGGGAGGGAGGAGGGCACAGGCCATCGAGGCAGCCAGGGAAGCGCCCTCTGCAAGCCTGGCTAAGCAGTTGAGATTTTGAGCTGCAAGTGATAGGGAACCAGGGAGCAAGAGTGTAGTCAGATCTGCATGGCTTGTCTGCTCGCTTGTTTAAAGATGGCCTCAGCAGACAAGAAGACCACTTAGCCTGATGAATCTGAGAAACTTAAAGGTGGAATTGATGGCACCTGGTGACAAACTGGATGTGAAGAGTTTGGGAGATAGTCAGGGGTGAGCTCGCACTGTCTGGAATAGGTTGGTCTTATCTTCTCCCTCCTGTTCATAAACTGACTTTATCAGCCTTTTTCCATCTCTAACCTTTACGGCTTAGAAAGGAAATTTTATATCCTAAATTCCTAGCTTATTCTATCTTGTCTAAACCATATACACACCAAAAATAATCTGTAGTACTTCGCGTCTTATTTTTCAGTCTAGACAGGTTTATTTTGTACTTCAGAATATATATTTCAAACAGAAACCTTTTGTATGCAAAAGTCAAACCTAGAGCACATTTTACTGTTAAATTATGAGCTGCTGAAAGTAAAGATTTTAGTGGAAGTGATCAGCCAACCCTAACCACAGTGACACACACAATAGCATGTCTGAGCGGAAATCTGTCAAAACGAGCAGATTTCAATTTAAATATATCAGTGATTTCAAGGCCGACTAATGAGTTTTAAAATCTTTGTGTCAGTCTCATGCTTTTTCTTAAATGCTGTGAAGTCATTTAAAATTAATAAACCGGTTTCTCTCTGAGAGCGTTTACATCACAAACGTGACCCTCGGCTTTGGAGTCTTTGCTCTCATGTGGTCTCTTCATTAGTCTAAAGTGAATTAGCGGCTGTGGTCCCTGGAGCCTGAAGGACACGTCAGCATCCCCTTAACGGGCAAGTGGACTAACCTGGGGGACGTAGGCCCAGCTGCTGGTGTCTGCATATGGCCGCTTGTCAGCCAAGATGCCAGTGAGGTGGTGGTGAAGGAGTTAATGCAGATGTGAAATGGAGTGTCCATGAGTTACTGAGATGTTGACCCGGGTGACACGGGCTTTAGGAGTCCTGTCCACTGGGAGGAGCCAGTCCCTTCCCCCATCTCTCTCCGTCCCCCTCTCACACACACACCACACGCACACGTCTCACTGTACCTGGTGCCCTTTCCTCGTTGGCTTTCCCGCACATTCTCAGGCTGCACTGCCACGTGAGTGGCATCTCTAGTGCTGGGGCTGCAGAGAGACCGTGATGTTGTGTCTGTTTTCAAGGAGCTTTGAGTCCTAGTGGAAAACCCAATCCAATGCAGTGATAACACTGCCCACAGTGGGGAGCTAGCCCAGAGGCAGGGGAAACCCAGAAGAATGAATCAGGAAAAGCTTCCTGGAGGTGGGGATGGTAACTGACCCCCGAAGAAGGCCCAGGAGTTCACCAGGTGGAGAGCAAAGGGCACACCTGTGCAGCGGGAGCAGAGGAAGTGAGGGAGGAGTCAGCAGAGAGGAAGGCAGGGGACAGAGCGGGTGCTCAGTAGCCCTTTGCTCATCCAAATCTGTATGATTCCATCCGTCCTCATCGAAATCCTGTGAAGCCTAGTTATTACTGTTTGTGTTTGACGGGAGGAAATCGAGGCCTCTGTTCTGGCCTGTTTGTTCCAGAACTTTTTAAAATTCATACCTAGTGCCAACCCATTGCCGTTGGTTTGTTTCCAACTCGTAGAGACCCTGTAGGACAGAGTAGAACTGCGCCATAGGGCTTCCATGGAGCTGCTGGTGGATTCAGACAGCCCACCTTCTGGTTAGCAGCCTGATACCAAAAGACAAACCAGTTCCTATTGAGTTGATTCAGACTCACGGTGGCACCATGTGTCTTGTGACCCCATGTGTTCAGGGTAGAACTGCCCATAGAGTTTTCAGTGGCTGTGAACTTTTAGAGGCAGATTCTCCGGGCCTTTCTTCCTAGGCATCTCTGGGTGGATTTGAACTGCCAACATTTCGGTTATTCCTCAGGACTTAAATTCATATCTAGTTTTGAACCCTCTTCTCTCTGCACCGTATTGTGCCGACTTCATTTCTTAAGCATGGGGAGCTGGTCATTCATTCCACAAACATTTATTACTCCCTACTGTTGAGTAAATCTGTTGATGACTAAGGCAGCTGACCCAAGCCATTACCTGTTGCTGTCAAATTGATGCCAGCTCATAGCGTAGAACTGCCCCACAAGGTTTGCAAGGCTGTGATCTTTCTGAAAGCAGACTGCCACATCTCTTTTCCCGCAGAGCGGCTGCTGGGTTCAAACCACTGACCCAAGCCAGAGTCTTTTCAATCACCTCATATGCTCGTGAAAGCCGGGAAGTGAAAAGGAAGATAGAAGAATTATTGATGCATTCGAATTGTGGTGTTGACTAAGAATATTGACTATACCATGGACTGCAGGAAGAACAAACAAATCAATCTTAGAAGAAATACAACCAGAATGCTCCTTAGAAGTGAGGATGGAGAGACTGGCTTGCTTGCTTTAGACCCATCACCAGGAAAGACCAATCGCTAGAAAAGGACATTGTGTTTGGTAAAGCAGAGGGTCAGCAAAAACAAGGGGAACCTTCAATGAGATGGATTGACACAGTGGCTGTAACAGTGGACTCAAACACACCAGCGATCGTGAAGATGGTGCAGGACTGGAGAACGTTTTGTTCTGATACATAAGGGCTCCATGAGTTGGTGCCAGCTCATGGCAGCTAACAATAAGAAGTAAATCTGACTTACATTTCGGCATGAGTTGTTGAAATGCTTTTAAGTGGTAGGATGTAATCGGGAATTCTGCTAAAGTGTTAGTGCCACAAGACTTGAATTTTTGTATTGGGCACCTAGAGCGGTGCTGGCACGTAGTAAGAACTCAGTGAACTTTCGTTGGATAAGAAGTGTAACTAGTGTGTGACCGAGAGTAGGCGGTGACGATGTTTGCAGTGTCAGCACTTTTCACACATTTCTGGATTTTCTGGAAAGAAATGAGGGGGTAGGCACTTCCCTTTCTGGGGGGCTGCTCTGAGAATTCAAAGCCCAATAAGAACATAACATGGACCAAATCAAATTTGCATTAAGAAAAAGTCATTCCAAGCAGATCTCGCTTTTTTTTTTTCCAATTTAAAATCGAAACCAAACCAAACCTGTTGCCATCAAGTCGATTCTGATTGATGGCAACCCTGTGTGTACCAGCGTAGAACTGCTCCATAGGGTTTTCTTGGCTATAATTTTTATGGAAGCAAGATTGCCAGGCCCTTCTGTGGCACCACTGGGTGGGTTTGAACTGCCAACCTTTAGATTAGTCAAGTGCAAACTGCTTGCGCCACCTTAAAGGGGTGCTTCCTCTCAGCCCACACAAATCCTGTGCTGTGACAGAGCAGTGTTGCCTGGATGGGGGTAGAGTTAGTGGATGGCTGTCAGGCTTGCAGGCTCTGTCACGGGCTCTGTCACGGGCCCTGTCCTGCCTAATACCTTGTTGGGGGTGGCCGTGAAGGCCTAGACAGCACACTTACCAAAATTCTGGGTGATAAAAAACGAGAAGGAGAGCTAACAGGTAGACAAGGACCATCTCGTTTTAAAAGCTATTTAATACAGTTGTTGTTAGGTGCCGTTGAGTCAATTTCAACTCATAGTGACCCTATGTGAGAGAGTAGAATTTCCACACAGGGTTTTCTAGGTTGTAGTCTTAATAGGAGCAGATGGCCAGGTCTTTTCTCTTGCAGAGCTGCTGGGTGAGCTCAAACCACCAGCCTTTCTGTTAGCAGCCAAGCACTTAACCATTGCACCACTGGGGCTCCTTATTTCACACGGTAGAAGGATGAAATTAATGGGCATCATTTGGAAGGCAGGCATGGTGGATAGATTGATTACAAGCCACCAGAGGCATGAATTCTTATTCTTTTTCTGCCATTCACTTGTTGTGTGACCATGGATAAGTTACTCAAGCTCTCTGAGCCTCAGTTTCCACATTATAACAAAATTGGAAGCCTGTCCTGTTTTCCCTACAGGAGTGTGAGGGCCAGATGAGAAATGGAAGGAAAGGTGTTTCAAGATTTAGAGCATGTTACAAATGCATGTTTTTAAAAAGAAGTGACCTGTCATTGACCTTCAGGGATACCGAAGAGGTGATTGTTAAATTAGGTATGAAATGAGCTGGATGACCTTTGCTCACTCTTCCCAAGTCAAACACGCTGTTGAGTGGCGGCTAGAGTCAGGGGACTGTGGGTGTTCAAAGGTGTGAGCTTCAGGCCCTAGTCTCCCCTCGGTCCCCAGTTCATAATCAGCTTGTTGGGGAAATAAGACAGATGAACAAAAGCCAAATGACAACAGAATGTTCGGGTAACAGCTGATGGCAATAGAACAGTTTGACCAGTTGGTATCGGATTAATTACCGAAATTATGGGCAACGGTTGCCAAGAGAAATTCAGAGGCAGGAGGGATTTAAGAGTTTACTCCATTAAAAAAAAAAAAAAAAAGATGAAAATGATGAGACTTTAAATGCAGTAAAGATCAGTAGTATCTCCCCAAACATTGAACAGTAGGAACTGTTTTATAAGATCTGTCAACAGTCTACCCAGTCAATATATATAACACGTAACAGAAAAAGATCAAATAATGGTAAGTAATATGTACCTGTTGATGAGCTGTGTGGTGGTCATGAGGAGGCTTTTGACCACTCCAGTGACCGTGGCCAATATTACTAGAATAAATAAGTGATGTGGGAAAAAAAAAGAAAAGGTAGCGGGGCATTTGGTAACTTCCGTAGCAAAGATGTACAGTTTGGGAAATTTTATCTTGACTTTTTTTATTGTTATTGAGGTTCAGCTTACCCACCATAAAGTACACAGGTATTAAATATGGAACTCCATTTTTACACTTAAGTAACCACAACCCAGATCTAGGCTATGGAACATTTCCAGGACCCTGGAAAACTCCCCAGTGCCCCTTTCCAGTCAGTACCCACTTTTCCTTCCTAAGAGGTGACCCCAATTGTGATTCTCTCATCATATGTTAGTTTTGCCTGTTCATGACCTTCGTATAAATAGATTCATACAATAAGTACTTTCTTGCATCCAGCCTTTTGTTTGTAATGTCTGAGATTCATCCATGTTGCTGGCTATAGGTAGTTGATTCCCTGTAATGCTGCCTAGTTTGCCATGGTGTGACTGTACCACAGTTCATCTGTTCTTTTATTGATGGACATTCTTAATGGATCCAGCTTTTGGCTATTGTGAGTGAAGCTGCTATAGGTAATCTCGTACATGTCTTTTTGTGAACATATGCAGCCCTTTTGCTTGGGGATTTTCTTGAGGGTGGAATTACTGGGGCACTGGGCAGTTGTATATTTAGCTCCAGTAGATATTGATAAACTGTTTCAAACTGGTTGAACCCATCGATACTCTCACTGGCAAGACATGAGTGTCCTAGTTGCTCCACCCCCTCACCAGCACTGGGTCTTCTGCTCACGTTAGGTGTTCTGATGGCTGTGTACTGGTATCTCATTGTCGTTTTAATTTGCATTCCCCGGTGACTAATGGTGTTGAGTGTGTTTTCATTTTTGCTTATTAGCTGCTTGGGTGTCCTCTTTTGGGAGGTGCCTGTTCAAGTCTTTAGCCCATTTTTAATCTGGCATTTTATTCTGAATATGTGTCCTTTATCAGATGTATGTTTTGGAATATCTTCTCCCAGTCTTTGACTTAACCTAGTCACGTCCTTAATGATAGCATTTGATGAATACAAGTTGTTAATTTTAATAAAGTCCAATTTATCAGGTTTATTTTCAGAAGATAGTGCTTTTTGTGTCTTCTGTAAGAACTCTTTGCCTGGTCAGTGGCTCCCTTACACCAGAAGTCCTTGTCCAGGAGCCATTTGTCTCTCAGGGGACAGAGACGTGGTGTTGTCACGGCTGGGCCAGGCTTGCCGCTGAACGTCGTGCAGTGTGCAGGACAGCCCCCAAAACCAAGAATTATCTGGCCCCAAAATGTCGAAAATGTTGGAGTTCCGGAGCCCTGGCCTAGTACTGACCGTGAAGATAGCGTTGTACGTTTTCCTCTAGACGCTTTATTGCTCTACCTTCCACCTTTCCGTCTGTGGGCCGTCTCTCCTTAATCCTTGTGAACGTTAGGAGAACAATTTCAGACGACCCTTCGTCGTCCCCCATCTGTGCCCCTCGCCTCTCGTTTAAAGCAGAACTCAGGACACTGGTTATCGGGAGCGCGTTACCCCACGGAACGGAAGCTCTGATCCTGGGTGGTTTTAGAGCAGCACTTGAAGCGTGACTGTAAAGGGTCTGACTTCTGCAGAAGCAGAGTTTCTTCCTACCTTCCCATCTGATTATTAAGAACTTGATTTAGAATTCTGCTTGGTGTTGCTTTTAACTCTCAGGTTGCAGCTATGATGAAAACTGAAATATTGACTTTCTGCATACAAGATTGAATTCTCACCACAAATTGACTGTAAAGTACGCTGTTGGTGTTTATCAGGACTGCTTTCTGGTTCTTTACACGTGGGTGTCTTGATTAACTCGACACTTGCCAGGCAGAAGGGAGTTTGTCCCTTGAATTTTTCTGTTGCAGTTCCATTGTATTTCACTTGGCAGGTCTGCCATAAAACTGGCCACCTAAATATCCCAGTCTTGTTTAGTAGATGTTGATATTCTAGGGTAGCTGGGAGAAAGAAAAAATACTTTGAAAAGTGGTGTCCACTCGAGATGGTATGAGATAGTGAGAAGGGAAAAGTGTTGTGTAGAGTGACTGTGAGTGAAAAATTTCTCTGAGTTTAATGATCACACTGAAGAAATGTATAGTATCCTTATGTTAAAATCTGTGCATTTTTAAATAAGAATTGATGGCTGTATGGTCAGATGGGAAAAATCGCTGTGGGATGGGAATCATTCTGCCATTAGAACTGACCCTGGCGAGGGGATCAGCTGGTCTAGATTTAGACTCAGCGGTCTTGTTTTAAAATCTTTAAACATGCCTGTTGTTATTCGGGGCGCCGTTCATTTCCTTTTTTTACTTGTCTGTACTTATGTGAACGTTGTATGCTAGAAAGAGCACGAGGTTTGGAATCACAGCGTGGGGTTTGCATCAGCTTTGCTTTGAATGACCTAAGGCATAGCAGGTCATAGCCTCAGCTTTCCCGTCCGCTAAAGGGGTGCCATTGATGACATGTTGGTATTGGGACAATTCAGTAAGCGGTGGAAGAGCGCTCTGTAAAGTCTGAGTCTTCACCTAGATGAGGGGGTGCCCACGTTGTGGGAAGCCTGCCGGCCTAATGGTGTTCGCCTCTCACAGTGATCTGCGTTATATTTGTGTGGAGACAGCACTTGAGGTGGTTAGGTGAATGGGCTCAGAGCGCCTCCACTTACAGCTGGGTAACCTGGAGTGAGTTTCTTCTGGGGCCTTTGCTGCTGTATTTGTAAAGTGGGGGTGATAGCAGTGCCTGTGTTGTAGGGTGACTGCGAGATCTCCATTTGTTAATACATATAAAATGCGGGAGGGCATGGTAAGCGTAGTAGGCACTCCGTAAGTGTTGCGTAATGACGGCTCTTCCTGTTGCTCCTGGAGCTGATTAGGTAACAGGGAGATTGGGGAATTGCCTCAGTCAGACCTTTCTGCTCCCGCTGACCAGCGCACTGAAAACAGGGGACTGCTTCTTGAGCAAGGAGCCCTGGTGGCGCAGTGGCTAAGCACTCAGCTGCTATCTGAAAGGTCATGGTTCATACCCACTAGCCACTCCATGGAAGACAAGGCCTGGAAATCGGCTCCTGTAAAGTTTACAGCCTAGGAAAGGAAACCTTATGGGGGCAGCTCTGCGTTGTCATATAAGGTCACAGTGAGTCAGAATTGACTCAGTGGCACACAACAACAACTCTTGAACTGTGAAGTCTGGAGCTCAGCACTATGCAGTGCGGTGGGATGGTGGGCCGTGGAGTATCAGTGGGGAGAAGAGGGTGGGTCAGGAGCCAGGTGCTCAGGATGACGGGCCTCTCAGCTGCTCAGCATATTCCGGGTTTAATGTTTCCCTTAGTGAGTCACTTGATTAATAACTTCACTAAGTTCTTTAACAGGCATTTTGAGCCCCTAGAGGACTGAGAACAAACTCTCTTCACCTTTGTTTCCAGGCTCCTAGCCTAATGCTTGTCACTTAATGAAGGTCTGCGGAGCTCATTGTCATTATTTGCAGGTCAGGTCAAAAGCCGCATGAGAGAGACATCCTCAGAAAAAAGTGATGTGGCCGGAGTCTTCCATTCTGGTGCCAGAGGGCTTTCAGATTTTTTTTTTTTTCTTTTTTTTAAAAAATGAAATTATTTTTTAAATTGTGGTAGTCATATGTACTTACAGGAGAAAAATTGGGGAGACACAAAATAGCATAAGGAGGAATACTGAAGTTTTATCTATTCTGTTCGGCCGTGTTCAGTGACCCAGAACCTCAAGGGGGCAGACTGGCACAAAGATGGGCCCAGAAACCCCAGTGGGAAATTTAGCTTCTCCCAGGGTGCATTTTGCTGTCATCCAAATGTGTGTGTCTGTGTACAGGTGGGACGGCTTAATCAGATAGCAGAGATCTCTGTTCCCTTCTCCTCTGTGGCTGCTAGTTTTGCAAGGGACTCAGTTCCTGGGTTCAACTCGAGTGAGCATTAGCTGCTTGTTAAAAGTGCGGTTTCCTCAGCTCCACTCTGCGGATGTGTTGGTCTGGACTGAGGGCTGGGGCGCAGGACGCCCAGAGAGCAGCACTGGGGCCGTGGGGCTTGCGGTAGCAGAGTGCTTGGTGTTGGAGCCACTTCAGGATATCCCACACAGTTTTCATCTGTCTCAGAGAACAAAAACAGGTGTTCAGATGCACAGTAGAACTAGAGACCAAAATAAATCCTTAAGTATATAAGGTAGGCCTTATGGAGGCCTTAACGTTGCCTGATTTTCATAAGTAACTCTGGTAATTGAAGAGATTCAGAGAGGTTCTGTCTTGGATTTGATTCTGCTGAAGACAGTCAGTGTAGAAGCAAGGATTCCTCACATTGTGACTATCCAGCATTCTTTGTTCAGGGGACAGAGCATGTATTTCAGAGAACTCAGTGATCTCTAACAGCCGTAAATTTGGGATTGAAATAGAGTATTAATTCTCAGGTGACTGCAGGAGTGCTGAGCATAAGTGGGGGTAAAGGCTGCAGGAGACCATTCACGATGGACATAAAGCAGAGCAGTGGCCTCACTTTAAGCAAAGGCCCTTGCCTCTGGGTTTAAGCGAATTGAGCTGTTCTCTCCATCCTTAGTTTCCTGGGCTTCTTTCCAGCCCCATCTCAAAGTTTCTCCATACCTTCGTCTCTCTTCTTTCTCTCCACTTTTCTTTCCTTGCCCAGACGAACGCTTTTATCTGTGCCCTTGCTAGTGGAGTGCCCCACATGTCTGTCTTCTCTCACTTACCCCCTTCTTGTGCATCCTTTTTCATTTTCCTGCAGGTGTGTTCAGCTCCTCTTTCGAGAAGGCACAAGGGCACTAGTACGTACGCAGTGCCTGGGCCCAGGGCAAGTGTGCCAGGCCACAGGGGCACAGCCCCCCACAGTGAAGGTGCAGAGGCCCAGGCTCCAACAGTGAAGGTGCAGACCCACAGCTCCCACAGTGAAGGTGGAGAGACACAGCCCCCCACAGTGAAGGTGCAGAGGTAGAGCTCCCCCCACAACGAAGGTGCAGAGACAGCCCCCACAGTGAAGGTGCAGAGACACAGCCCCCCAACAGTGAAGGTGGAGAGACACAGCCCCCCACAGTGAAGGTGCAGAGACACAGCCCCCCAACAGTGAAGGTGCAGAGGTAGCTCCCCACAGTGAAGGTGCAGAGACACAGCCCCCCACAGAGAAGGTGCAGAGACACAGCCCCCCACAGTGAAGGTGTAGAGACACAGCCCCCCACAGAGAAGGTGCAGAGACACAGCCCCCCCACAGTGAAGGTGCAGAGACACAGCCCCCCACAGTGAAGGTGCAGAGACACAGCCCCCCACAGAGAAGGTGCAGAGACACAGCCCCCCCACAGTGAAGGTGCAGAGACACAGCCCCCCACAGTGAAGGTGCAGAGACACAGCCCCCCACAGTGAAGGTGCAGAGACAGCCCCCACAGTGAAGGTGCAGAGACACAGCCCCCCACAGAGAAGGTGCAGAGACACAGCCCCCCCACAGTGAAGGTGCAGAGACACAGCCCCCCACAGTGAAGGTGCAGAGACACAGCCCCCCACAGTGAAGGTGCAGAGACAGCCCCCACAGTGAAGGTATAGAGGCACAGTCCCCACAGTGAAGCTGCAGAGGTAGAGCTCCCCCACAGTGAAGGTGCAGAGGTGGAGCTCCCCCACAGTGAAGGTGCAGAGGTGGAGCTCCCCCACAGTGAAGGTGCAGAGGTGGAGCTCCCCCACAGTGAAGGTGCAGAGACACAGCCCTCACAGTGAAGGTGTAGAGGCACAGCCAGCACAGTGAAGGTGCAGAGACACAGCCCTCACAGTGAAGGTAGAGGCACAGCCAGCACAGTGAAGGTGCAGAGACACAGCCCCCCACAGTGAAGGTGCAGAGACACAGCCCTCACAGTGAAGGTGTAGAGGCACAGCCAGCACAGTGAAGGTGTAGAGGCACAGCCAGCACAGTGAAGGTGCAGAGACACAGCCCTCACAGAGAAGGTGCAGAGACACAGCCCCCCACAGTGAAGGTGCAGAGACACAGCCCCCCACAGTGAAGGTGCAGAGAGTGGGAAATAAAACTTGTCTGTTTTAAGCCACTGAGATTTTGAAGACACTTGTCACTATGGTAAATCCTAGCCTCTCCTGACTGCCAAGTGTGTATGTGCTTTTGTGAAAGTTTCTCAGAAGCACACTTAGGCCCATGGGCTTGTTGTTTTAAGCAGCTTAAAGCAATGCACATTTATCGTCTCACAGCTTCTCTGGGTCCGGAGATCAGGCACTGCCTGGCTGGGTCCTCTGCTTCTGGGTCCCACAGGCTGCCATCATGGAGGGTTCTCATCTGCAGCCTCGACTGGGGAAGGATCTGCTTCCAAGTTTACCGCGTGGTTGTCGGCAGGACCCGGCTCCTCAGGGCTGTTGGACTGAGCCCCTCAGTCCCTCGCTGGAGACTGCCCTGAGTTCCTGCCACATTAGGCCCATAGCTTTTATCAGATTCACTAGTCCCTCTGCCCCCAATGTTCCGCTCCACCCACCCTCAGTTTTGGTTCCTCCTTTGGTAGATTACTTTTCACTGATTTACCCATGCCTGGTAAATATAGATCCTTTGTCCTGGCAGGGCTCTGAATTACCCACGCTCACCAGCATCCTAGGTGGTAGCATTGTCTTTACTGGATGTGAGAAGACGCTAAGACTGGATGGATAGAGCCTGCTGAGGGCCACACGGCAGACCGCGTCTCCAGGGCTGCTCTGAGCACTGCCGCCTCCTCCACATGGCCTCACAGGCCCACCCCGCCAGCTTTGTCCCATTCACCCACAGTTCCCTCACAGGCCTGTTGGATTCAGCTTCCCCAGCCAAACATGCCTTCTCTTGCCTCTGTTGTTTCTGGTGCTCTCTCTGGTACGCTTTCTACCTGGAAAAATCCTGCCTGTCTTTAACGCCCGAACTCACATGCCACCTCCTCCATGAGTCCTTGCCGGACCTCTCTCTTCCCGACAGGCCTGCAGCCTCTTGCTGCAGCTCCAGTGTGGTTCCTTTATTTTGAAGGGACACACCCTGTGTGCCATCTGGACTCTGCTACAGCAGCCTGGGTTTCTCCAGAGTCGGGAACCCACCTCACTCACTGTTTCCCCTCACAAGGCTCACAAGTAACAGATGTTCAGGAGGTGTTTGGTGAGTCAGTGACCACCTCCCTCATCAACTTACCTGACTTGACATCTTTTATTATTCTCTGTGAAATAATAGCTACTTTTCTTTGATAACTTTCCTGAGAGTGATCAAAACGAGTTTTTTCGTTCTTAACACTTGCTTCCTGTCCTACATTTTCGCAGGTTTACTTCATCCTGTAGTTTCCATGCTCACGTACTCATGAAAGTATCACAATAAATACTACATTTATTTCATTATATCCTGTTTCTTTATGGCTATTATTTTGAGCACAGGTTGCTAACAGTTGTGGTATTTGGTTGTCCTTATGATAAAACCAAAACCAAACCCGTTGCCATTGAATCGATTTGGACTCACAGCAACCCTATAGGACAGAGTAGAACTGCCCTGTAGGGTTTCTAAGGAGCGGCTGGTGGATTCCAACTGCCGAACTTTTGGTTAGCAGCTGAGCTCTTAACCACTGCACCACCAGGCCTCCATCCTTATGACAGATGCCTTATTTTCACTGAAAACCATTTTCGAGTCAAGTGGAGAAGTTGTCTCTCCTGTAATCCATTAAATTCCTGTGAATGATTTGAAGCACTTAGCTTTATTTTTCATATTAAAAGCTTAATTCACCAAACTTATCATACTTGGGAATGTTATAGACTCATGGTAGGAGGGTGACCAGGGGAGCACCCAGGACACCTCCAGCCCCACTGGGCTCCCTTGCTTGTTGCAGCCACGTTTCCGAATCACCCACTCAACCAAATCAAAACGATTAAAAAAATCCTCACTTGCCGTCCTCCTAACTTACCTGAGTCAGACATAGGGTACTGTGTGACGAGGCGTGTGTGTGCGCACGCGCGCATGTGTGTAGGAGGGAAGGGTAGAAAGCGTGAATGCAAGGCACGGCCTCCGCCCTCCCTGTGACTGAGCAAGGCCTCACCCTGACAGCCATGAGGCTACGCTGGCACTGAACCGGGAGGGTGTGAGCTGCTCAGCCTGTGTTTGTTTGAAGGTGCTTCCACCTTGGAGATGCCCTCCTCTCCCCTTTTTAAAAATAAAAAACCCAAACCCATTGCCGCTGAGGCGATACCAGCTCATGGTCACCCCGTGTGTGTCAGAGTAGAGCTGTGCTCCGTAGGGTTTTCAGTGGTCGATACCAGCTCATGGTGACCCCACGTGTGTCAGAGTAGAGCTGTGCTCCGTAGGGTTTTCAGTGGTCGATACCAGCTCATGGTGGCCCCGTGTGTGTCAGAGTAGAGCTGTGCTCCGTAGGGTTTTCAGTGGTCGATACCAGCTCATGGTGACCCCACGTGTGTCAGAGTAGAGCTGTGCTCTGTAGGGTTTTCAGTGGTCGATACCAGCTCAGGGTGACCCCGTGTGTGTCAGAGTAGAGTGTGCTTCGTAGGGTTTTCAGTGGTCGATACCAGCTCATGGTGACCCCATGTGTGTCAGAGTAGAGCTGTGCTCCGTAGGGTTTTCAGTGGTTGATACCAGCTCATGGTGACCCCGTGTGTGTCAGAGTAGAGTGTGCTCCATAGGGTTTTCAGTGGTCGATACCAGCTCAGGGTGACCCCGTGTGTGTCAGAGTAGAGCTGTGCTCCGTAGGGTTTTCAGTGGCTGGTTTTTGGGGCGTTGACCACCAGGTTTTCCTTCCGGGGTGTCTCTGGATAGACTCAAACCTCCATCCTTCTGTTAGATTTTTTTTTTTTACCCCCTGGGGACTCATTGTATGTACTGGTTTTTTAAATAAAGGATTAATTAAAGAAGAAATCTATAGAGTGGTCAGTGATCACTGCTAGATAGGCAGTTTCTTTTCCTCCAAACTCAGTTCATGGCTTACAGGGGGGAACATGAAGTGGCAGCAGTGACCTTGGAGTTAATTTGTGCTTATTAGGTGGCATAGTGTTTAAGTGCTATAGCTGCTAACCGAGAGGTTGGCAGTTCAGATCTGCCAGGCGCTCCTTGGGAACTCTATGGGGGACAGTTCTGCTCTGTTCTGTAGGCTCGCTATGAGTCGGAATCGACTCGACGGCAGTGGGTTTTGTGTTTTTATTAGACCTTGTGTTTGACAGGTTCAGGAGGAGCACTAAGGAGTCCCTCTACTGGCCCTGCTTCCCCCACCCCACCTCCCGAATGCACCCTTTCTGTTCTGTGGGTCTCAGCCTTCAACTCCACCGCTTCTCCTGTTCTCACTCCATCGTGCCCTGCTTCCCTTGGTTGCACTCACCTTGTCGAGACTGTCTGGTGTCTGTCTCCCTGCAGACGGGAAGCCCTGCTCACTTCTTCTCCACTTCCTGGCATAGTGTGTCACTCAGAGTGGGCCTCCACTGATGTTTGTTGAATGAATGCATGCATGCATGCATGCATGAATGAATGAATGCTGTGACACAACTCCAGGGCAGTTGGATAAGGCGGGAAATGAAGTGCTGCACGTGTTCAGATTCAGGGGTTCACTGGAGGGCGTGTGAAGGGCTGGCAGGAGAGGAATAGTAACCCTTTTTAGGACTTGGCTAAGTGAGCCCATGGGGGAGGGTGCCTGAAGGATAAGTTATTCCAGTCTCCAATCTGGAAAAGTTATATATTAGTGGTAAAAATTGGGGAAGACTCTTTTCCACATCAAGTTTGTTTTTTTTTTTTCAAGGATAAATAATTTAAGATTACTTCCAGACTTTGCAACTTTTTTTCTTGAGAAATTAAAGGGTGAATAGAAAAAATAACGGTCATTTTGTTGAGCATCGAGCCTTAATTGACAAAGTTAATGATCTGGAAAAACCGATGTTGGAAAATGTCACTTCGTTCTGTGTGTCTGGAAGTGCAGATGGGAAGACAGATTTTCCCTTTTGTGGTAGCTCCGTGAAGTGTTCACGAGGCGGCTCTGCTGCACCATCTTCCGCAGCCTGAGTGACTGGAGGCTAAGTCTAAACTCTGCCGCCTCTCAGGTGGCTGTGTTGGAGAGGCTGTGTTGCTGGTTACCGACACATAGGCCTGTGTCCATCGCTGGGCCTGGGCTCGCTGGGCCTGGGCAGGGCCCCCGCCAGTACCAGACTTAGAGTCGGAGGATCCGTGGCCGTGCAGGAAGCGAGTGTGCTGATGGGAGAATAGTTACCGAGTGTTTACTGTGTGCCGAGAATGTCACACTGGCCCAGGGAAATCTTAGGCCCCAGTCCCGGCTGGCCGGGGCCCTGACTGCTGCCGCCTGGCTGCTGCCCTCCAGGACAGACAGCAGTGCCCCGCCAGGGCAGGCCCTGCTCGGTGCCCCTGCTGAGGAGAGTTAAAGGTCTGCACTCGGCCTGCTTGCTGTTGCTTACTCTGAAAGGTGCTCTGCTGGGCTTCCTTCCTGGAGAGCAGGCTTGTCACTTGAGCAGACTGGGTGGAGTGCTGTTCAGGTGATAATTCAGCAGCTAGGCAGCCCACCTGGAAATGACTTCTAGTCCCTTTCTTTTTGTCTGGTGTAGTTTACATTTAAAAGAAGTAAAGAACACTTAAAGTCCAGCTGCCCCACTGCCCTCCTGGCTCCCTGGTGAGCACACTCAGGTCCCCATATCCTGACTTCACTGCACGTGCTGATGCTGGACCTCCCCTCATGCCCTCCCCTTCCATCTTGCAGGTCTGCTCCCTGGGGGGTTGTTTCAGAGTCTCTCCAGTGAGGGAGCTACGCCCGGGCTCCCCCAACTCCTGCTTACTGAGACGAGAACTCTCCACTCCCCTTGTCCCACCCTGAGCCTCCTGGTACCCTTCCCTTGTCCCTCCAAGGAGGAGTCCTCTCCACCCGCCTGCCAAGGCCCCTCCGTGGCCTGTGTCAGGGCTCGGTGACATGGCTCCATGCACAGACCCTCCACATCCCTTCATTTTCCTCCCACCCTGGCTCTGTCCCTGGTTTGCAGACAGTCCCTGAGCCTCTGTGATACGGTCCCGGCTCCCAGCTTTCATCACCACATTGACCAGGACTGTCCCGCACCCCAGAGTCCTTCAAGCCTGCAGCCCGGGCTCCCCCATGGCCCTGCTGGTGAGGTATGCCCCCGAAGGTCTCTAGGGACAGTGGCTCCCCGACTCCAGGGCTCTTCCCATTTCATTACCCAGTCTTATCCCTCTCTAGCGGTCACCCTGCCCCTTTCACACTCTGTCTTGGCCAGAATTATCCCTGCCCCCTGGATAGGAGCGCTCCCCAAGTTCCTGGGCTCAGGCTTAGGAGTCAGCTGACCTAGTTTTCAAAACTCACTTCTGAAACCTTTTCTCATCTATGGCTATGATCCAAAGTCAGTTTCTATCAAAAAGATGACTTAAGTCAGTGTATTGGATTTCTTGCTGTCTGTTCCACGTGGACAATTTAATAATTATCTGTTTTACAGTAAGTGCTTAAAAGATGCACACTGATTAAACTATCCTTTCATTGAAAATTTGTTTCCAGAAATTGATCGCTCCAGCAAAATGGCATTACTCTTAGCGAGTGAGATCGCATTTCCCCTGGAAACTGAGAGTGGAACCATTTGACAGGATTGATCAGTAAAGCATTTCATTAAGGAAGCACGGGCACCGCATACCTTTATGGGAAGGGCAGGGCAGGCCTGGTGTGTGGCTTGCACTGCCTGGCGCTCACTTGCTCTCCTGTCCCTTGGAAACCAGCTCGCCTGCTCCGTGCCCTGCACAGTTCGGCCTGGCCCCGTTCCTCGTCTGGATCTCATACCCTCTTCAGTTTTTCAGTTTTCAGCTTCAGGGGTTAGTCCAGCCATAGCGATACTTGACAGAAGAATTGTCTGATGAGTTCTTTTCCTAAGAAACTTTAATGCTAATGGAGAAACAGCCAGCAAGGACCGGTCACGTCCTAAACGAGTCGTCTCCAACGCAGGGCGACCCCGTGTGTGTCGGGGTGGGACCGTGCTCCTTAGGGTTCTCATGGCTGGTTCTTCGGAGGTAGATCACCAGGCCTTTCTTCTGAGGTGCCTTTGGGTGGACTTGAACTGCCAGCCTTTTGGTTAGCAGCAGCGTGTGTTCAGGGTTTACACCACCAGAGGCTCCAGTAACATCTTGGTGCCTGTTTTGTTTGTTTTGGGAACAGTGCCTGAGCGCGTTCTGCTTCCTGTCTTGGACTCTTAATGAAAATGAGAGAGAATTTTTATCCACTGAAGATGAAGGTGAAATTTGGTTAATCAAAAAGAAAACTCTGAGCTGTTCTGCCTAAAGGCATGGACATTTGCTTATTCCAGCAAGTGTCTTTGTGTCTTGACGTACTGTGATAGCATTCTGTTTTGACCCCAATAAATTATAACCCCGTTACAGTTCATGCAGTTTTAATAGGGGCATTTTACCAGTAATAGTAAAATATCTGTTTTATTTGTTAAATCTCCTGGCAGTGTTTGAAAGTTCCCTTTTCAGGAGATACAGAAAAGGTGACCTAGGCTTTTCAGAGCTGTGGCTCTTTGCCATTGACTCTGTGTTACAGAGAAGATGCTTGGGCCTCACCTGCCACTTCGCCCTTCTTCTCTGGGTGGAACATTTGTCATTCTGCTTTACCTAAAGTGACCTGGAGAAAGTGTTGGGGATTTTCTCTTTGGCTGGTGCCTTTTGACCACACGTTAACCCTGGGAAATAGAGAAAAGGAGGAATGTGAATAGTGTCAGGCAAGGCGCTCCCCTCAAGTCATCCAGCCTGTGCACGAGGGAGCACTGGCAGTCCTCCTTCATCATGAGATTGGTCAATCCCCTCGGAAGCTGGCCCACCTCTATCGGCATCCCAGCCGTCTGATGGACTGGTGTTTACATCCCATGGTACACCCCTTGAGTTCACTCCTCACTCCTGGACTTCTTCAACTTCCTGTAGGGTTAAAGGCAGAACATTTAAGGGGCGAATGTTCATTTCCCTGACAGCATGGCAACTAGAAGGAGAATTGAAACTAACCAGAGAGATCGCTGCTAGTGTAAGACCTTGGGATATACACTGGTTTAATGATTGATGAAGCTATGGGGTGTCTTCAAGGCTGTTGACAGTTAACATGAAAATGGTCGGGATTCCAGATTAGGGAATGCTGAGAGTCATTGGGACACCACCGTGGCATAATTCTAGTGAAGATAGCAACAGAAGGGGAATTCCAAATAGAGCCCCTGTTTTTAAAAACGTAGTGGAGGAATGTAGCGTACGAGTATTTTATACAGACCCTCTTGTACAAAGATGCATGACTCATTCCATGTTTCCTGGGACCAGGATTCTTCATGTCCAGAATGAAGGGAATTTGGCAGGCAGCCTCTAAATTACCAGCCAGGTATGAGACTTTATGACTGTGGGTACTAGTTTATTAGTAAATGTGGTATCCTTTCTGGTGGCTTGGGAAGGAGTAGACTCACAGAGCCATAGTTTTGCTGATATTGCCTGCCTCTAAACTTTATAATGCCCTTCAGAATATCTCTGTGGTGAATTTTAAATGAGAGCAGTCTTTACCAAGCATTTTTCTAGAATTTCGACAAGAACATATATGTATTTACCGTATCAGAACTTGTATGATGTTTTTTATACAAGACGGACAACTGAATGTTTGCCATTTTTTTGCCTGAAGTAAATAAGAAGACTTGCCTGGCTCATTGTTCCAACCCTGTTAGTTATCAGCTGCATAGCCTCACTTTCCTTGTCATAGACTGGGCTGTTAGTAGCACTGGTTTCATAGGAACTGCGAGGATTAAATTCTATAACACATGCAAAGTTCTTAAAGGAGTGCCTTGCACAGGGTGCTTAGTAATGGCGATTGTTAATAGCTACGTCCCTCCTTTTCTGCCTCTCTTTCCCACTCTCATCCCTGGAAATACAGAGAACTGTGCTATGTACCAAGCCAGGTTACCTTCTTCTTTGAGACAGGGGTTGTGTGCAGGCTCTGAATGTCAGTTACCCTGTAAAGGAAATCCATTTCATAATGGTGGTCGTAGTGCCCTTCCGAATGACTGGTGACTCTCGCTGATCAGTTTAATCAGAGTCTAAAGTATTTATCCTGAGCTGTCAAAACCTAAGCTGAAGTTCAAAACAAAACACCATGACGTTGATGATAAATACTTTTAGCATGCATTTTTGATGCAGGTATGTTCTTGTAAAACAATAATTGCTTTTATCATTTTTTTATCTCTGGTTTCTTTAATGATAAGATGGAAGAGTTGCAAGTAGATGTACCTTATTACCAAGCATGGGATCACTTGGTGATCTCTGCCCATCAGAGGACGAGGTTTGGGCATGGTTTAGAGTCCTTAAGTTAATCAGTAGATTGAGATATTTTCTATAGGAGGAGTGTCAAAAGGCAGAGAAACAAAAGGATCTAACAGCAAGAAGGGGGCAGTGGTGGCCCAGTGGTGGAGTTCTTGCCTTCCATGTGGGAGACCTGTGTTCAGTTCTTGGCCAGTTGTCTATCTCATGGACAGCCACAGCCTGTCCGTCAGCGGAGGCTTGTGTGTTGCTTTGATGCTGAACAGGTTTCAGCAGAGCTTCCAGACTGAGATGGACTAGGAAGAAAGGCCTGGCAGTCTACTTCTGAAAATCATACATGGAAAACCCTACTGATCACAAGAGTCCAATCTGCAAGCTGTCTTGCGGATGGCACAGGACTGGGCAGTGTTTCATTCCATTGTACATGGAGTCACTATGAGTTGGGGGCTGACTCAGTGGCAGCTAACAACAAGAACATGAAAGAAGATGGAAATACCTTGTCTAACCCCCTTTTTAGACATGGGCACTGAGGCACCCAGATGACCCAGAAGTTGTGGGCTCCCCTTTTCAGAGTGACACATACTTTGTGCTTGGGTGCTGCGCAGGGAATAGTAACCATTTGGTCCAGAGGGCTGGCAGGCCTGGTCCATTTTGCTCCTCATTGGATTCTTAAAATGGGGTGGTGGTGGTGGTTGTGTGTCCTTGAGTTGATCCAGACTCATAGAGACCCCATGTGACAGAATAGAACTGCTCCATAGGGTTTCCTAGGCTGTAGCCTTTACATGAGCAAATTGCCAGGTCTTTTCTCCCACGGAGCATCTGGTAGGTTCCAACCGCTTAGCAGCTGAGTGCTTAACCATTGTGCCACTAGAGCTCCTTTAAAACAGGGTTGTTGTTAGGTGCCGTCAAGTCGGTTCCGCTCATAGTGGCCCTATAGGACAGAGTAGAATTGCCCCATAGGGTTTCCAAGGAGTCGCTGATGGATTTGAACTGCTGACCTTTTGGTTAGCAACCAAACTCTTAACCACTACGCCACCAGGGCAGGTGTTCTCAAATAAATGTGTTTAAAGATAGATTGGAAAAAGTGAGACTTCTGGACCTCTAGATGGGGGAAAAATACTCTATCCATAAGGAGTGGCACAGAGAAAAGGAAGCTGAAAGCCTGTAATCATGGTCTCTGTGTGGGTGCGTGTCCACACGGGGCTGGAGCTCTCTGCAGAGGGACACGGAACCCAGATTACCTGAGGTGTCAGCTCCTGGTCCCACTTCTCAAGGCCTTTGGAGTGACAGTGGTTTGGGAGGTTATCATTTCTTACATTCTTACCTCTTGTCTAGGCCACTGCTGATAGGTAGGAAATCTTCCAAGCGCACCGTTCCGGAGGAAAGGGCAAGAGAAGGGCTTCCGCCTAACTTTGCAGAAAGACCATTTCTCTGAGTGAGGCACTGTGCAAGGTACTGGGGATTCATTGGTGGTCAAAAAAAGACACGATCCCTGCCCTCCTTGAGCTTACATAGTGGGGGAAAGAAATCAGACAGTCAGACAGGAACACAGTTACCAGGTGGTGAGCAGAGATCAGTTGTAAGAGAACAGGCTTGGAGAACACGGCGGAGAAGCCTGTGGGCGGTCAGAGGAGGTGTCCTTGATGAAGGGGGATTTGAACTGCTGCTTCCAGTAACATCCGGCACCATCTTTGTTTTTTTTAAGGCATTTATCTGACTTTGCCCTCTAGGCTGTACCCCGTACTCCCCAGGAAATAAAGATGTCTCCCTCTACCGGTCGTATTCGCACCTAACAGAGTGCTTTCCACCAGACACTTGGTAAATAAAGCATTTGCTGGATGAATGAATTCCGAGTGCTAACACATTTTCAGCTTTTTCTTTCTTAGTCAGTAAATATTTGCTGAGTAAATAAGTGATTGACAGTCAAAAATGTTGGTTGATTTTGACTAAATTTGGTTCATAGTTGATTGCCCACCTTCTGGGTATATAAATGGTAACTGATAACGTTTCTAGAGAGCCATATCTTTTGCAGTATTTCAACAAATTTCAATTGAATTTAAACTAGATGTTGATTTAGTTGTAGATTTCAGTGTCTTCCAATGAAAGAACCAATTCTTCCATCTTAAAAAATTTAAATCTAAAATTTATTGCACAGTGTTGATACTTCCTCACTAATCTCATTTTCTGAATTTCAAAATTTCTCTTTTAAGGTAATACGCATTTGTTATAGAAAAATTATGTATATAAGCAAAAAGCAGAAATCTTAATGTGTATTGATGTATTTCGGTTTTCATTTGATAACAGTGAGTGAGTTGAAGGAATTTTACGATGAAAAATCCTTTGAAGAGTTAGATGTAATCTGTGTTTAAAAATAAAGGTCTTAAAAATTGATTTTTTTTTCCCCTCAAGAGCTGAATACATGAACCATGCTTTGATTCTGATTTATGATGGTCAAAACTGAAGTCTGGGTTCAGTAGATATTTTGTAGCTTGTTGTTCTGTTCAGCTGTGTTATATCCACTTATAAAGTGAAATACGGCAGAGAGAGCTGGTTGACCCCGAGGAATCTCCTGTCTTACAAAGTGAAATACGGCCGAGAGAGCTGGTTGACCCTGAGGAATCTCCTGTCTTATAAAGTGAAATACGGCCAAGAGAGCTGGTTGACCCCGAGGAATCTCCTGTCTTATAAAGTGAAATACGGCCGAGAGAGCTGGTTGACCCCGAGGAATCTCCTGTCTTACACTCTGCCTCTTTTGGGGATAGAGAGGAAACCTCAAATGTAGTTAAAGTTTTCCTCTGTTGGCTGGGGAGGGGTGGGGTGCTTTTTCTTTCTACCATTCCTCCGCTCCTTTTATACTACCTTTCTCCTGTTTTCCTACCTGCCATCTTCTGCTATTTGCCCACAATTTGACTTCCTTCTGTTTCCCTTTTCTCTCATATCTTCTTTGTCCACTTCCTTCAGGGAAATCCCGCTTTCCTTCTTGCTCTCCCTCTCTGGCTCTGTGATAGGTGCAGAACTGCACTGAGAGCAGCGAAGCCTCTTTGGTCCTCAGGATGTCCATGCAGCTCCTGTTACTTCTCCACTTTCTCCAGTTAGCAAACAGTAGAACCTTTCCTGAGGCACAGGGATCCATGGTGGCTTCCAGAGGATGCCACAGGATTGGCCGGCTTTGGGATTGAGCAGACGGGATTGAAAGTGCCAGAGATTTCTTGGTTTTGAGAGGTGGAGACACACTTCTGAAACTTCTAATTGCATCCATCCAAAAAGTCAAATCTGAGGTTTTGTAACTGATTTTATCCTTGTAGAAATAAGAGAAAGGGGCCTGGTAGCACAATAGTTAAGTACCTGGCTGCTAACCAAAAAGTCGATGGTTCGAACCCACCAGCTGCTCCGCAGGAGAAAAGACCTGGTAATCTGCTCCTGTAAAGATCACAGTTTAGGAAACGCTATGGGGCAATTCTCTTCTGTCCTGTAGATCACGATGAGTCAGAATGGACAGCACACAACAACAGAAATAAGAAATGGAACCGTCGCTGGAGTTAGACATGTCTGTCCGTAGATAATTGGAGCCCTGGTGGTGCAGTGGTTAAGAGCTCAGGCTGCTAACCAAGAAGTTGGTGGCTCAAATCTACCAGCTGCTCCGTGGAAACCCTAATGGGGCAATTCTACTCTGTCCTATAAGGTCGCTATCGACTTGATGGCAGTTGGTATGGGGATCCATGGATAGTTAACTCCGACTGACCCTTTTAAATTAGTAAATGCTTTTTTTTAAGTATAGCAAAAATACAGTCTAGGTTAATTTTTACAAAATGCAGTCTCCATGTATTTTAGTTAAAAAATTTAATTGCAGGGCACTGGAGTTTTTTATCAGAACAAGCTAGGTGCAACTTCTAAATTATGTTTTGTCATTCCCAATACCATGTCCCCATTAAGTCGTCATTGGACTACCATCTATATTTTGCAAAATTAACAATTGATTATGAATTACAGCATCGTTAAAATTCTTTAAAATCCTGTACACAGGAGTCATCTTTATGAACTGAGCAGCTTTTTGTATATTAGAACCCCTCATCGGAGGTGATGATTAATGTATTCAGTTCAGTTTTCTTTAAAAACCGATCTAAGAGAGGAGTGTTCTTGAGAAACATAAAGATCTGATTTTGAGACATGCCCATGTTAGAGGCTACTTATTAGTTTTAGTCTTTTTTTTCTTCTTCTTCTTCTTCAGAGAGTCTTGAATCTTTCTTTGGGTTAAATACGTTTCTTATGAGAATTAATTGCTTTAGGAAGTTCAGGTATTTAAGGAAGTGGTTATCTTTTATTTAAAAAATACTTATTGTGAAATGTTAAAAAACAACCACCAAAAGGCAACTTGAACTCAAATGCGTTCTGTTCCCGTGCAGAGCTGGGAGCATTTCAGAGATTTCACATACTGGAGGTTTCTGAATTAGGAGTTCACATAATGACGAGTTCTGCTCAGTTTGGTTCTCCACAAAGGCTTGTTGTCTGAGCTTCAAGCAAGACTGCAGCTGACTCGCGGAACACACATTAACTGTTTATCTAGTGTGCGTGCCCGTCTGCGTTGCTCGCTTCTGATCAACCTGGGCAATTTGCATGCTGCACAGCAGCCGTCTTCTTTTATACTTTATTAAATATCTGTCAATTATAAATATCAAGGTTTTACATTAATGTCAAGATAGTACATCAAAAATTCATGGAATATGTGACTTTTTCCAAGGGTATTTAATACTTAATGCATTTGTGTCATTTTTCTTCCCAGAGATATTGACAGGTTTTATTAAGTGTTTGTTAGGGAGATTTCATTTTTATCAAGGGACTATGAAGAGAAGCTGCACGCTAAATCAATTTTTTTAAACCAGAATGTTGTTCGTTTTTTCCGTCTTCAAACTTCTTGTAATCCATAGGTTTTATTTAAATTTCTTCTTGGTTTATTTTTGTTTTACGTGAGTGATAGTTCGAGATAGAACTTTAATAAGGATCAAATGTGCTGACCGTAGTGGTTTTTAATTTCCTTAAGCATAGCCACCAGACCCGTGCACTACGGTAAATGCTTCAAAATGTCATACTTACATATTTAGCAATATTGCTCTTTTTTATTGAAGCTAAACAAACCATTTTAGATATTAATCTTTCCCAAACAGAGTGATTATTTTGTCCTCGGGACCATGTCTCCCATGGAACACCTCCTTTTGAAGGAAGAGGGGAAGTGCCTGCCTTGGCCTACGAGGAAAGAGTCCTCTTAAAAAGCGAGCTCTTGAATGCTGCAGGTCTGATTAGGAGCTGTAGCAGTTGTTCATTTCTCCAACTTCAAACATTTGTTATGCTCAGGAAAGCATAAAAATACTAAAAAAAAAGCCGCTTACAAAGTGAGCAGGAAATCCGTGGCGCGTTTCTAAGCCCGTATTTACTGGGGATGGAGGGTGCCTTTAGTGCTTGGGCAGACCCCGTGGCCTGCTCTGCTGTGGCCCTGCTTTCTGCGAGCCCCGTCTCTGTGGCCTTCCTGCCAGTGGCCAGGTAGGAGCTGTGTGGGAGCCTCCTCACCCCTCCCAGGTCTACCTGTATCTAGGAAACTACAGCCACGGCCAAAACTAAGTGCCAGCAAAACCTGTGTTTTCTGTTTTAATTTTGCATTGTTATTTTTAAAGTTCAGGTAGAAAAACCTTTCTGGGGAAGTCATGTCGTGATCACAAAACACGTGAAGGGCTTTGCCCTGTGAAGTGTCGTGTGTGAGCCTGAAGGCTTCAGCTGAGGACATTTTAGGAGTTTGCACGTAGCTTCAGATTAATATCAGCATGGACCCGGTTTTCAACAGGGAAAAGGCTTGGTATTTAAAAAAAAAAAAAAAAAAAATCACTCTGTCCAGAGCTTAAATAAAAATAGTTGGGAATAGATGTTTTTCCTTTTCTTGTTCATTTTTTCCCAGAAATGTGAGAACGTTTATTTTCAAAATTAAGTATTTCTCACATGCAAATCATTTTTGCTGTTTGACTCCCTCAAGGTCTGTGTAAAACTATTACGTAATAAGTTTTAGAGGTAGGATAGACTTTTTAGAAACCAGATTTTAGCTGAAACAGTAGCGGCCTTTCTGGGTAGACCAGGTTTTGGTTTACAGTAAGTTGCTCCGAAGGCCTTGCCCTGGGAGATAGAGAACTCCGAGACTGTAGCTATTCTGCCATGATGCCAGCAGGTGGCGGTAGTGTCATGGTAGTGAGAGCCTGTCGAAATGGAAGTTCCTTGCCTTCCTCTGGTGTCCAATTTTGCTTCGGTGGAACTGTTAAGTGCATGTTTCTGTGGCAGAATAGCTTTTTATACCAAAATTAAGTAGAGTATGCACACCCTGTTTTTTTTAAGCAGATAAGAATGACTATTGCTAACAGGTTCTGCAAACATTACATAACCCTGCAGCCAAAATACTCTTCAAAATTAATCCGAAGAATGCTTTTGCACGTTTTTTTCCTTGAGTTTTCTTTACGACTTCATCAGACTGCGCACGAGCTTAAGTGTTGGGTGAGAAACGTATATACACACAAAGAGGGAAACGTTTTTCATCTCACTGGCCGCTGATGAGACTGCCCTTGTTATTTGAATGGATTTTGTAGGGGCCAAGGCTGGTAGGAGCATTTAAAGATCTTAGTCCTGGAAGATTCTCCCTCAAGCCGTTTTGATATCCAGCAGCCCAATGTTGAAAATCGCCATCTTTTCTCGTATTTAATAAATCAGACCTTTTTTTGTTGTTGTTCTAATGTTGTGCTTGTGAGATTTAACATTGGAATTTACCAACTTCCAGAATTCCTTAGTGAATTCCAGTTTTAATGGATTAAAACATTTTAAAATAACAAACATAACAAAGCTTTCTCACCTCCTGTAGTCTGAGAAGAGATGGGACTTGCAGTATGCCCAGGAGATCAGATAATTGAAGTTTCACTATTCGTTAGCGAAAAGAAATTTTAGCAATAGAGTTCCTTTTCTTTAAGGTCCCTGAATTTTTCTGTGGTGCTTTTAATGATCAAATTCATTTTGGGGCGAGAAGTGGGCCTTACTTGTTAAATTTGTAGCTTTGTAGTGACCAACTTGAACACTGTTGTGGTGAGCTTAATAATTAAATGGAAAACACTTTAGGACTCTTACAACGTGCCTTCATCTTGGTTGTTACAGGTGAAAGGAGTACGAAGCTTGTCTTCTCGGATTTGGGGGATGTAGTTGACCATGGCATTGATTTTGTCCTTTTTTTTTTCCTCCCAGAGAAAGGATTGCCTGGTATTCCTGTAACAGTTAGAAATGCCTCTAGGCAATATGGCATTTTATATATTGACTTAAAATATGTTTCCCTTAATTTCATTTTTATTATCACAGACCTACATTTTAGAGATTACGTGAATACATTTTTATATTTTGACTTCCTTCCAAAGAGTTAAAATTGAGCTAAGGGAGAGAAGGCACCTGGGAGCTCACACCCAATTGGCAGTCTTTTGTAATATATGATTTGCCTTTGTTTTCTAATTGATTTACGGTTTGCGCCACTTTTACCTCATCCCCTACTGTCCTGCTTGCGGTGCCAGCGAGTACATTACAGCGAGAGGATAAATCTCCGAGCTGGGATGCGGATGCGTTGGGAGTAAAGGCTGCTGCACCCCGGCCTCCACGTAGCAACGGCGGCGCGGACACAGCCCCAGCCGGTTCCATTTGTGTCTCAGAAATGCCATTTGTTCACTTGATCGCTTACTGCAATCTGTCTATCAGCCTGTAATTGAAACTGGAGATTAAAATTATGCCGTTACAGCTTTTAATTTCTTAATTGAGACAAAGTTTGTAAGTTCTTGGAAGGTCTAAGGTGGAGGTGTTGTAAAGAGAGAATGTGAAATGTATAAAATTTTCTCTTCAGTGTGAAGTTTTGGGTATTTTTATCAAATGTTCTTTTCTTTTGTCCAGAAGAAAGAAAGTAGTAAAATTTAAATATTTTGATCCTCATTTTATCTTTGTCTTATTTCCTTGGAAATTTTATTTTGTACTTTCACAAAACTGTGTTTTTCTTGATTTTCTACACTTGAGCCACGTTGTCCGTGAATATAATTCATTTGTGCGTCGTAACAAGTCGATCCCCATCCGCATGATTTAAGTCCGAGACAATGAGAGAACGTTCCATGCATTAGAGTGCCTTTCACTGTCCTTTTTGTTGGTGGAAGAGATTTGACATCGCCCCCAAAGGCAGAAAGGTACACAGGAAGGCAGGGCTGACACCGGGTCCACGCTCCATCAGGGGTCCTCAGCCTGGGCGTGCCCGCCCTTTGTGAAGTCAGTCCGCCTTAAGTCGTATTTTTGTGTGGTGCCTGTGGGTTCCAGTGTGGAGAGATGAAGAAGCAGGTTTATGGCAGCTGCTGGGGACAGCACATTAAGTTGACGGTGATGCATGAGAACATGATAGCGTGATGATGCCTCAGAGTGGGCCGGACGCCGCCGCTTCGTTTGGCTCTTGTTAGGATCTGTTAGCAGCTAAATAATGCAATTCTGCTGACTGATTCCTTTTCCCGCTTTCTCTTTTCACCTCTGCTTTCTCAAACTTCTAATTCCCAGACCCATCCTCATGCCAACAAACTGCCCTTGAAGGACTCTTTCACTTATGAGGACTACAGGTTGGTGTGATGTATGTTGTGTGTGAGGTGTGTCCGTGTGCCTGCGTGCGTGTGCGTTGAGGGGGGGTTTCTGAGTGAATGTGGGATCTTGGAAGAGAGGGAAATACTTCAGTCGGAAGTGACCTGCTGTGACCATTTAAAGCATGGAAGCAGAGATCGTCTTTCCGAAGTCAGAGTGATGAACGGCGTGGCTAAGTATGGGCATTTAACGGCCAGGCAGAAATTGCCACTAACCTGCAGTGGTGGGGGATTTGTGAACCTTGAGATCAGGATTAGGGTGAGGAGGTCATGAGGGCTTTTTCTTTTTCTTTTAAGTAGACTGTTTCAGTATAAAGTGGGGACTTCTTTTTGAACAAAAAGATTTGATTCGCTGTACAAAATAAGAAGAAATAGAGTTCCGCTATTTCTTAGTGGATGTCAGAAAGGAGGTACAGAGTTCGCTTTTGGTTGAGGGTTGAAATGGGTGCGGTGAGTGTTTGGGTAAAGGAGGGGAGGGTCAGCTCGGGGAAGGCAGTTTGGCCAGCAGGGAAGACCCACTGGGAATTCAGGGCATGGGGGGCCAGGGCCTTCAGCTTCTGTTTCCCGCCCTCCTTCCCACAATACCCTCCCTTAGTCACTGGTTTCCCCGGCTGTCTTTCACCTTTCACTCTCCCCACGCCCCCCTCAACCCTAGATTTAATTTTAAATGGTGGCGAAGGCCAAACATTACCTTTGGTGCTTAGGAAAAGGGCTTGAAAATTTGTGAGGAGTCAGACCTAAATTTCTGGTTATTCTTACTGAGGTAGGCGTTTAGAGGTGCTGACCTTAATTCACCTTTTCTTTTTACTGTTATAGGTGGGCTGTGTCCTCTGTTATGACAAGACAAAACCAGATTCCCACAGAGGATGGTTCCCGGGTGACCCTTGCTCTGATTCCGTTGTGGGACATGTGTAATCACACCAACGGCCTGGTAAGGGCTCCTCTGTGCTGGGTTTAAGCTATTGTTAAGTTTCAAGCGGAATATGCCACCTACCCGTAATGTTTGCTGGTTTTTAACCCTCGACTTCTCCCCTTACTAATTCCCTCCAAAAAAGAAGACACCAAACCGTGCCACCCCCGCCTGCCTCCCACGAAGAGAAGTGGGTATTTTCCTTTTACCGCATTCATTTAACTTGAATCTCAGACAACTTTCAGAATTCACAGTGAACTGCATTTATTTGCGAAGCTGTAATTCACCCTAAACAGTCATTCTTATCTTACCGTGCCATACACTGAAACAATGCTCCTTTTTTCTTTTCTTTTTAAAATACTGATTTATTGAAAAGCCTGTCTTTCTCGTTTTCCTTTCTATGTTCCTCTTTTTCTTTCTTTGCTGCCTCTTATAGTACTTGTCTCTGATTCGCTCCTGCCCTCTAGCCCTTCCCCTGGGATGCTGACAAACCCTTGTCTGTGTCTGTGATGCTGCTTTTGTCCAGGAGCGGGTGCTAACTGCCTGGTGTTGACGGGGAAGGGTGATGGGGGCTCGCATGCTTGGCTCCTGGCCCTTGAATGTAGGAGTCGCTTGGCATCAGTGCAGGTGGGAAGTGCTGGGTAGGGGATGTCAAGAAGACCTGGACACTTCGTTCTTCCCCTTCACTGCAGTTAGTAAAGGGAGAAGACAGACTTTTTCAGCATTCTTGGGATTCCCGTCAGCAGCCTGGTTTGAGGTTGTTTGAGAGAGACTTCCTCATTTTAGTAGACAGAAAAGGATGAACCAGAATATTTTGAATTTTTTAAACATTATACTCGTATACGGGTCTGGTACATGCTTCCTTCATCTTTTCTTAATGTCAACTGTCTTTGTTATATTAGTAGGATTATAAATAGACCCAAAAATGCTGTAAGTGAGTATTTCACATCTAATTCTACAAAATGGCCAGAAGATGTGTGATGATTGCTAGGCACTTGCGATAGAATATCCTAGCGCTGACTGGGGAAGGTCTAGCAATAAGTACGCTCTTGACTCTTGAGTCTTGAAAGTGTTTAAGTTGTAGAGAGAAAGGATAGTTCCACTTTTATAATTATATTTTTGCCTAAATTTAGACATATTTAACTTGATCAGCAGTACTAAGAACGGTAGCATGTTTTATGATTCATCTTTGTGAATGAATAAGATTTATATTCTTTGTTCTTTATTTTTTTTTCTTCAGAGATTATGTGAACTGTTCATAAGTTTGAAGTTTTTAAAATTTTCCAAATAGCTTTTACTGTCTGGCTGTAGTCTTTTAGTATCTGGCTGTAGCCTTTCAATATCTGGCTGTAGCCTTTCAATATCTGGCTGTAGCCTTTCAATATCTGGCTGTAGTCCTTTTCACTTTGTAGATTAGGTCATTGCTTCTCAAACTTGATCGAACATTAGAATCATTTAAAGACTTAATTATTTTTATTTATAAAATTAAAAAAATTTTTTTATGTTGTACTGTAAATAAGCAAAAATAAATAGTACAGAGCGTCTGTATTAGAAAGTGATCACCTCCTCCCCCGGCCCTGGCCCCCAGCTTCCCCGGAGTCCACAGGCCACCTGCCCCGAGGTCACTGCAGCTGGTGGCTTAGTGGGAGTTGCTCCAGTCCTTCCGTTTTGCATTTGCTCCTGGTGCGCGTGGACACAACACAAGCACTAGTTTTTGTGTGGCTTCCACGTAAATGAGGTTAAATGATGCACTTTTCCCCCTTACTAACAAGAAACGTTAGCTTATCTCAAAATAAAAATAATGGATTGATGACCACTGAGGCTGTGTCTCCCCTGCTGCTGTCCCCACGGTCTCTAACCTGCAGACACACAGCTGACCCTCAGATGGTTCTGCAGGACGCTCGTCCTCTTTCTTCCCTTGTTCCTAACTCCACCCCTATGTCGAACCGCTTCCCATTGTAATTAGAACACTTCATGGAAGATTTTGTCTAATAGAATTTGAGAAATTCTATTTTAACACTGCAAAGTTGTATATTATACATATTAACAGTTAATTTCTTTTTTAAAAAATGAGGTACTTGAAATTAAGGCTCAGCTTTTCAGACAAGAGGTTTTCTTTTTTGTGTGTGTCTATCCTGATGCTCATTCTCTCATTGTCTGTCTATCCTGACTATCACTGAGGGCGTAGGTAGAAATTTGTAACCCAGCAACGCTGTCTGCCTCTAACAATGCCCCAAAAAACCTGGTTATGGTAGTGGAAACAGAAGAATCAAGTCGGTGACAGTAACTCCTAACCAGGAGCAGTGAGGAAATACAGAGAATAAAAGGGAAACACTTTGGCTGGATTCTGGTGAATGTGAACTACGGTCCTAGCCACCTGGAGAAGCAAACTTAGATACATTTGCAAGTATGGTACTAAGGTGTAAAACAGAATAGATCTTTAAATTTTTAAAGATTTGTTCAAAATGAACATAAGTAGCAGGTTTCCTTTTTTGAGATCGTTCAGTTTATACAGAGAAGGACGCCCCTGTGAGGTTTAGAGGCCACCATATTAGTTCCCTGGTGGTGTAGTGGTTAAGCACTTGGCTGCTAGCTGAAAGGCCCGCGGTTTGAACACACCAGCTGCTCCGTGGGAGGAAGATGCGGCGATCTGCTTCTGTGAAGATGACAGCCATGAAAGCTGTACGGGCAGTTCCGCCCTGTCCGGTAGGGTCCTTCTGAGTCCGAGCCAACTCAGCAGCAGTGAGTTTGGTTTGATCTGGTATTAGTTCCTGAGTCCCTGGGTGACACACACAGTTAAGTGCTTGGCTGCTAACCAAAAGGCTGGCAGTTCAAATCTACTCAAAGGCGCCTTGGGAGAAAGGCCTGGCAGCCGACTTTCCAAAAACCAGCCATTGAAAACCCTGTGGAGCACAGTTCTTCTCTGACACACAGGGGTCGCCATGAATCAGAACTGACTGAATGGCCCCTGGCACGTTGGTTCCAGTATATAAAGTGTGTTGGCGTGATCAGCTCTCTAATTTGAATCTGTGACTCCAAGTACCAGTCAGGATGAAGGGGTGTCAGAAATTCAAGCATAACTGAGTGAGGCTCTTATTTTAAGGTTTTTGTGTCTGTGCATCGAAAAGTCTGGAGGCCCCTGGAGAGAACTGCTTAGATAGGACAAGGAAATGCTGGGTAACAGCAGTAGTACCCACAGCAGACACTAGGGGGTGCTTCCTAGCGCCCAGTCAAAGTGTATTGTGTCACTATGAGTCGGAGTCCACTCCGTGGCAATGGGTTTGGGGATCGGGAAGCACAAGGTCTTTGCCAACCCAAAAGCTAGACAGAACCATCCTGCATAGGGGTGCCTGCCCGTTCCTGCCTCCCTTCCTTCCTCCCTCTTTCCCTCCCTCCATCCTTCTCTTCCTCCCTCCTTCACTCCCCCAGCATCTAGGGTATTTATTCCGTCTCCATCCAGTCCATCTACCAGTTCTCTAGTGAGTACGCTTTCTTTTTACATCTCTAATCAAGACTAACTCTCCAGAAAACAAACGCAGGGGACGGTGCGCTGCTGGTGTGGCTTGTGGGGACCCTGCAGGCTGCCCGGGGTCTGGACAGCACAGACCTCTGACAGTCTGGCAAACAGGAGGGCCCTGGGGCAGTGCCGCAGCAACTCAAACAATGTAACATGCTGGTAGTACATTCTGAAATGTTTGAGGTTTTTTCAAAGAAAATGTATATTTTAGGTGGAAAAAGCCCAGGAACACTGTTGAAAAATAGTTTGTTCTAAGTAGCCAGGCTGACCTGAGTTTGAGTCCTGGTTCTGCCAGTTTACTGCCCCTGCCTCAGGCCAAAACTCAGATTTCTGGGGCCTTGGCCATGCTCCCTAAAGTTGGAACCTCTCCCTCTTCCTCTGTAAGGTGGGGCCAGCACCTCCTGCCTGGGGCATTTGTGCCCCGTGTGTGTGTCTGAAGTGACAGCACACTCCTCGGAGCCTGCCCTTCCTTCCCTGCCGGCCTTCCCTCCCTTGTCTGTATCCTGTCTGCCCGCCTTTGGTTTCTGCATACCCCCGCCCCCATTAGAATGCAGGGAGGTTTTTGTCTGTTAGGTTTCTTGCTAAATCCCCGGTGCCTGGCATTTGGAATGAGTGCACACAGGTGAATATATGGTTGTAGAAAGTGTTTCCCATGCCTAGAAAAATACCAGAAAGAAATCAACCAAAATCTGCTCCTTCTTTCTGGTGCTTTTTTTTCTCCCAAATTGTATTTGATACACCCCGCCCCCCCCCAGTGATGAAAGTGACATGACACATACTTACTGAGGAAAACTTGGAAAACACAGGAAAGTGCAAAGAAGAAAATTGACATTATCGCAGACCCTCACTGTTTACATCTTGAGGGTGTGTGTGTGTGGTGTTTAATTTTTGTGTGTAAATGACGCTGGAACACTGATGTGGACCCTGCCTGCTGAGCGTGCTCTGTGATTGGGGTACACGGGAGAGGATGCTGCCTTGCGTACAGAGTGTGACGTGGTGTGTGCTCGTGGAGACGGTGCTCCCAGGGAAGCCGAGCAAAGAGACAGCCGCAGGTGGCCCCCACAACCTGCTCTCTGCTGTGCCCACAACTCCTCCTCGACTCCAGCCTGGCCCCTGCCCCGGGCAGACTGGGGGCTCCACGGGGCTGTCTGCAGCCCCATTAATGCCTGGGTTGTCCTGCACTTTTTCCACGGCCGTCTTTGGGACTGAGGCTTCTTGTGCTGTTTCCCAGGTACCTGGCTGAGGCCTGGCATATAACGAACACTCGGTACATATCTGCGGGGGCATGTCCGTTGGAGCGGGGTGGGGGTCGTGCAGCATGTCCCTTAGATCAGGAGAGATGAGGGGTGAAGGGCACAAGTGTGGCAGTGCCCTGTGTCTCCAGGGGCCTTTAGAACCCGACCTTGGGCCGAGGGGGCAGCAGGGGCCAGGGCCCCAAGCCTTGGCTAGTGTGTCTTTGCATTCAGACATGTTTTTTTTTTTAATTTTATCATTATTGTGATAAAATACATAAAACATTTGCCATTTTAATGTTTTAATGCACAATTCAGTGACATTAGTGACTTTTACAATGGTGTGCAGCCATCACCACTGTCCATTTCCACAGGTGTTCTGTCACCCCCGATGGAAACTCGGGAGCCCTGACCATGTAATGGTTAAACACTTGGCTGCTAACTGAAAGGTCAGCCGTTCAAACTATCAGCTGTTCCATGGGAAAAGTTCTGGTGAGCTCCTGTAAAGATTACAGCCTAGGAAACCCTGTGGGGCAGGTCCACGCTGCCCTACAGGGGCTCTGTGAGTCGGAATCGACTCGATGGCACACATCAGTAACAACACACAGGAACTCAGCATCCCTTCAGCAGTAACTCTATCACTTCCTCCCCAGCCCCTGGTAACCACTGATCATGCAACAATTGGCCTTTTGTGACTGACTTATTCACTCAGCATCCTGTTTTCACGGTTCATCCGTGTAATACCATGTATCAGAGCTTCCTTTCTCTTTATGGCTGTATGTACCACATCTTGTTTATTCATTCATCAGATATATTTGCGATACAAGCCTAGAGGAAAGTGTTTGGCAGTGCCACACTGAGAAGTCACAGCCTCAGCCTCAAAGTGTTCTGCCTCTTGGAAGGCGAGCTATCCAGCATGTCTGTGTGAGGATTGCTTTTGGCTTGTTAAGCCACTTCTTACGCCCTGAAGTTTTCAGAAGTTCCTGAGAGCCAGAAATATCCGAAAATCTAGTTAAACACCCATAATCATTTCTCCACCACAGGGTGAACAACACTTCCTTCTCCGACTTCCCTTTTCTCCCTTCCTTCCCTCCCTTCCTTCTCTTCCGCCTAACTTCCTTCCTCCCTCCTCCTCGTAGGTTCCTTCCGTCCCTCCTCCTTCCCCTAACTTCCTTCCCTCCCTTCTCCTTCCCATAAGTTCCTTCCTTCCCTCTTCCTCCTCCTGATTTTCTTCTTCCCTCTTTCCCCAACCACCTTCCTTCCTTCCCTCCTTCCCCTAACTTCCTTCCCTCCTTCTTCCTTCCCCTGACTTTCTTCCGTCCTTCCTCCTTCCCCTGACTTCCTTCTTTCCCTCCTCCTTCCCCTAACTTCCTTCCCTCCTCGTTCCCATAAGTTCCTCCCTTCCCTCCTGCTTCTCCTAACTTCCCTCTTTCCCTCCTCCTCCTCCTCCTCCTCCTGATTTTGTTCTTCCCTCTTTCCCCTAACCACCTTCCTTTCTTCTCTCTTCCTTCCCCTAACCTCCTTCCTTCTTGGCTGTGCTCCTGCCAGTCTGTGTATGACAACACCGTGCTGAGAGTTCGTGGTAAAGGGCGATTCCCTGTTTCACAGTTCACTCTCAAAGTGATGCTTTGGGGTCAGAAAAGTGAATCACATGTTGGGCAGGAACTTCATGGAGCTGATTTTAATCTAAATCCAGTGTTTAAACTGCTTTGTGGGGAAAAACGTGCCAGAATCCTGGCTTGGTTTATTGTCATTGTTGTCCCTCTGCATTTTGATGGCCCAGTTTGGTAAGTGTGATGGGTTAGAATGAGTAAATGGTGAAATCCCATTTGGTCTTTGCAGGTCAGAAGTGTGAAGGACTTTTAGACATGATATGGTTAATCAACCATAGATCCTGGGATATTGGAATTAAAGACCAGTGTCCACGGCCTTCCATCTCCCAACACAATTCTCTAGACTCAAAAGCCGTCTGCTGTTGGATCCAAGCTCCTGATGCCTTTATTATACAGTCCTAGCTGTCTTAGAGCTTTGAATCCCCAGCATAAAGCGAGCAGGTCCAAAAGTAATCGATGGGCATTTCCAGACAATCTCAGAGTACTGGAGGGCTCCTCCACGGGGCAGACCTCTGAGGAGGAGCTTCAGGTAGAATCTGGGGAGCCTGTTCTTTCCCCTGGGGGTTCATAAACCAAAAAACCAAGCCCAGTGCCTTCGAGGCAATTCTGACTCATAGCGACCCTGTAGGACAGAGTAGAACTGCCCCATAGAGTTTCCAAGGAGCACCTGGCAGATTCAAACTGCCGACCCTTTGGTTAGCAGCCGTAGCACTTAACCACTACGCCACTGGGGGTTCATGCATCAAGTACATTTGCTCTGTTTTATAAAACATTCAGAGCGCACCCTTTGAGGTACTCGTGGGTACCTTTTCACTTCTAATTGCCAAAAACACGCCTCGTGATTGAGAGAATGTGGAATCGTTGGCTCACGATTCTGCCTCCTTTCTCCTGGCTAGATCACAACCGGCTACAACCTGGAGGACGACCGCTGCGAGTGCGTGGCTCTGCAGGACTTCAGGGCTGGGGAGCAGGTGGGTTTCCCACTGGGGCTCACAGATGTGGAGCAGCGAGGAGCGCGGGGGTGGTACTGTGCTGCTGGTCCTTTTTTAAACGGCATTTAACTTGGACTTCTATTTAGGAATATTTATTTTCCAGACCACATCTTGAGACCTAAAGCTGTAATTAAACATACTGTGCTTTGAATTGGACCTTTGCGTCCACAAAGAAAAAAAGATTTAAAATCAGTTTTTTGTACAATTGACCTAATATTTCTAACGCTGTCGGTGGGAAATAAGTTTGGGGTTATAACATTAAAACGGTTTTCAGTTGCATAAATGGCTTTGTTCTCATTTCCTTTCTGTTGGTGAGAACCTTCTTCATAAAGCGGCAGTATTCAGGTGGCAGAAATACAAGAGAGTCAGGAACCAGAAGACCTGTCTCGTACTTTCACTTTAATCTGTGAATTTTTCTCCTTAATAATTTGCATGGGGGCAGGGTTAAGCTTTTCATGAAATTTGAAAATATGCATCTATAAAGACCTGCATTGTATCTATCAGTCTTATGAATAAGCATGTAGTACAAAAAACAGAACCAAAATAGACCAGAGACATTCCAGTTGAAACAAAATGAAAAATAGTAGTCTCACAAAGCACTGATCTGCTCTTCCTGCGGGGGAGCTCACGAATCCCCCATCTGCGAGGTGCAGACTTGCCACCAGACCTAGGACTGAATTTCTGACGGTCATTGCTTTCACCTCTTGACTATGGTAGATTTTAAACTTCAGCCTTCATGTAATAGCCTTGCTGTCCCTTAGAAGAAGTGGATTATGAGAAAGGCCCTGTGACCCCAGGTCATCTATGTGCTAGTCAGGCCTCCTCCCTCAGCCGGGGCTTCCCAGGCTCTCCTCTCCCCTCACCGTGCTATGGTGGGCGAGGGGGCACTTCCTCACTCCACCTCAGAGAGTCTGGGAAGTCAGGAAAATTGCCCACCTTGCTGAAATTTCACCCTAGCTGCGCGCGCAATCCACAAAGTGGGCAGAGAGTTATTTCATGGCTGTTTTGTTTAATTTGTGTAAAGTAGCATTAAATAAATAAGGAGGAACCCTTGGCCTGCTCCAAATGGCTGTTAGATTTGTTTTATGTCTCTCTGTTTTTTTTCTTTGCTGCATCTCAGATTTACATTTTTTATGGCACTCGGTCAAATGCAGAGTTTGTGATCCACAGTGGTTTTTTCTTTGACAATAATTCGCACGACAGAGTGAAAATAAAGCTCGGAGTGAGTAAAAGTGACAGGCTGTACGCTATGAAGGCTGAGGTCTTGGCTCGCGCTGGCATCCCCACGTACGTAGAAAAAAAGTGGTCAGCTCTTTCCTGTGCCACTTGAAATATTTCCAGTTGCATAGCACTTAATTGGTGTGTTAATAAAACTTCTCTACGGTAGTTCATTTTAATCCCTTTCTCCTTGTTGCACAGCGAATTTAAGCCATTGAGATGCGTGGTGATTGAGGAGCGATCTCAGATAAACATAACCTGTCGTTGGGAGCACTCACAGGCAGTTCCAGGGGCACAGCCTGAAACCCTCATTACCTTAAATAAGTGCTTTGGTATCATGAGTGTCTTTCACCTTGAAAAGGTTAATGGCCTGGATCAATTTGTTTCATTTAGTTCTTTGCCAGCAGGAGTTTCTGTAACGAATTCCTGATCCTCAGTGATTTCAAGGATTTCTGGTTACATTCTTTAAGATTTTCTAGCATTTGAGGTGCAAAAAGAGACAGAAGACAGGAATGATGATTTATTAGTTCTCCGGGGAACGGAGGAACCACTCTTAATGAAAATGGGTTATCCAGACCTTTTTTATTGAACTTGTCAATATTTGATTAATGATTAAAATGTGAACTCAACATAAATTATCATTAATATTTTTTAAGAATCATGAGTACGTTTAATTCTCTTAATGTGTTATACGCAACCTGAGATTAAAGCTATTAGATTAGAGGAAAACTGACAGAGACGGTGGTGGCCTCTGAGTTCAGCAGCCCATGCCGTCTGCATTTAGTGAGGACTGCAAGTTGTGCTGTTGTCGTTCAGACCAGGAGGCAGAATGACTCGCTCAGCTCTGCTGTCCGTGAAGACGGCCACACGTGCTGCAGATTGAGGGGTTCACTCGGGAGCAAGCAGGCACCTGCTGCAGGGTGACTGATCTTGCTTCCTGCTTTTGTCAGTTCCAGTGTGTTCGCGCTACATTTCACGGAGCCTCCCATCTCTGCCCAGCTTCTGGCTTTTCTCCGAGTGTTCTGCATGACCGAAGGTAAGTCATTTCAGGGGGGAAAGGGGCTCCTTTTCATAAAGCGTGAAGCGCAGGAATTCAGGTTAAAGGTAAAATGGCTTAAAAAGAAAGCAGTCTGTGGGAGGAAGTAAGATGGCCACACTAGAGGAAAAGACATTGATCCATTTACTCTGGAAATACTTTATTAAATCCTCCACGTGTTGTCCGTGTTCATTCGTAATAAACAAATAATTCGGAACTGGATTGGAAGAAAACGTAACACCTCTTGATTACCTAAGTGTATCAAAATTCCACCTTTGTGGAAGGAAGTTTTTTGGTGTCCCTTAGAGTGTGTAAGTATCCTTATGTTACCTAGAGCGGCTGATGGCCACTTGACTCCATGAAGCCCCGCGGTCAGCGGTAGGGTTTGTAGACCAGGTGCACAACTCTGTTTGTTAACAGCTCTGTATTCTGAGTTGGAAATTGCCACCAAGCTTAATGCCAGGCATCCTGTAAATAGCATTGCAACCCGAGTCTGTGTGGAACACGGTTCGCTTCCGTCTGCAGCCTCGTATCTTAGGCACAGATACCTCAGTCTGTGCACTGAGCAGCCATCCTCATATTTGCTGAAGACAGGTCATTGGGGTTCTTGTCATGAGATTCGTTGTGTTTTCATTTGTCATCCAAAAATGTACTTCTCCGATTCCCTGGTCTTGAGCTTTCATTTTTAGTTCTGTTTGTGTGTCTCCTGGGCAGAACAGACTGGGTAGGAATGAGCGAATGAATGAGTGCATAACTCATGGACAGGTGTCCTGGAGAGGGGCACCCGAGCGCCAGGGAAAGGGCAGCTGTGGTCCCAGCAGTTGGTCCTCGCCCTGGGGCGTGGCTGTGCTCCCTCTCTGCAGTGTGGATCCAGGGAGAGGTGCTGTGCTGCCTGAGAGCGGGCTGGGTGTCATGACGGAGGGGGAGAAACTTAGTCTGTAAGCAAGCGGGGGGGGGCGATCCAAACACCAACCACAGAGCCCACCCAGCTGTGGTCTAGAGACTGTCCCCCAAAAGCACTTGTATAGCTACAGATGCACCATGATTTCAGGATGGGCTGTGGGTGGTCTTTGTGCTTTGGTAGTGGCTCATCAGCTCTATTTAGTGAACAGGAGCTAAGGGGTCACGTGAGCTTCCCTCGCATACAGTATAGACAGAATTGGATGTTAGTGTTCATGTCCTCGAGGAGCCTGTAATTAGGAGAGTTGGTGGGCTGATGCTCCCTGTATTTACGGAGCACCTGCCATATGCCAGGTGTGATGCCACAGGTGGCACATAACAGGGGTCATCAGCAGCCCTGTAAGGTAGGTGCTCCCCTTTTCCCGATGGGGAAGCTCCAGTTCAGAGAGGGGAGTTACAACGGCCAGGGTCACTCAGCTAGCAAGTGAAGACCCTGACTCAGAACCTAGCTCTCTTAACTCCAGAGCCAGGGCCCCAAACATCCCACGTTGGTTCCCGGCTGGTTTGCAGGTAATATAATCGGTGGAGGAGGGTCTTAGTACTCAAAGGGTCTGGAGGAAACAGTGCTTGAGTTAGACCTGAGAACGTAGCTACTCTTTAGGCTTGGCTGAGAAGGAGGGGAGCTGTGGGGACAAGGACTACAAGGACATTCCCAGTAGAAGGAGGAGCTTGAACCCAGAGCCAGGCTGAGGAGCCTCCTTTCTGCTCTTGCTGCCCTCAGGGTGACGACACACTCCCCTGGTAGGTGGGCCGGAGGACAGCTGAGACCGGGGAGACCCAGAGCACGGCTAGTAGTAGCCTCATAGGTCTGTTAGAAGAAAGCCTGGATGGCAACGAACTCCGGAAGCATATTCTTTCCCTCCAGTGTTGCGGACGGTCTGGTGGCGACACTGTCTTCTTCCCCGATTGTAGGTTACATTTCTCCAGGAGTGTGAAACGAGCCTAGTTTCACTGCTAAAAAGTAGCAGGGAAGGAAAGTTTTGGCTTCCTACCCCCTCGGCTTTCCAGCTTTGAAGATAAGACTTAGGCGGGTTGAGGAAGAAAGCCAAAATGGCAACCGTAAGTGTTTGGGGCGCCTAAAAAGAAATCTCCCCACTAAGGCAGCGTTTTCCCCGTATTCATTGCATCACAAACAGAGTACAAACTGAAGGATCAAAATCTAAAAACGCTGAATTTTGTCCTGATCTTTTGCGAACAAATATGACTTAATACATTCGTTTTTTGAACCTTAGATTAACTTATACTTAAAAAAAAAAAAAAAAAACTGCTTGCATCGTTTTAGAGAATCATTGATTCTCTGTAGTCATAGAAAGACAGTTTGTCATGTCAAGACAATCGATGCATTCTTTGAATTACTCTAACTAGCACTTTATTAGTGGGGCTTGCTGGCAGCAGACGTGCGTCCACTGAATTGTAAATAGTGACAGCTGTGGGACATTTTGCTCTGAGAGCGATGCTGTCTCATAATCGCATCAGAAGCATGGGTGTATTTCCTGAGCATGAACAGGACTGGTGTGTTTGAGTCTTTTGGAGATAATGTCCTCGGAGCGTTTGCTGAATTCTTTCCTTTTCTTAAATATTTTGGAAGGTAATTGAGATGTTCACTTGTAATTCCTATTTAAATTCCTGACAAGTGAGATATGTAGGCAAATGTTTCACTAACTAAGAATTTTATAGTTGATTTTCTTGTTTCTTTGTTTTTGTGCCTTCCTTGTTATAAGGTAAAGTAAACTGTTTTGTCAGGTCAACCCCTGGAATAAGTACCAATCAGGTTTAAGTTTAGAAGGGTCACTGGATTGTCAGAACGGGTGTTGGTTTGTTCTGTTTGCATTGCCCACCTAAACGTCTTCTTCAGTTGGTGTGACTGAGCTCATGGCTAGCGAAAAGGGTATTGTCGCAGCAAGGAATGTGTCACATGGATTGTCTTTAAGATGTGTTAGGAAACGGTCAGAAGGCGCTCAGTTTCCCTCATAGAACAGTGGAAAACAGAGTGCTATGCTAAGGCTTGATCTGGATTCCCGATAGAGATGGTGCTGCCCCTTCTTCCTGCCCAGACCCCTTGCTGTAACCCTGCATTGGAGAGCCTAGAGCCCGGCTGATCGATCGGGGAGAGCTTTTAACCCTGGGAAATGGCATTGTTGGAAAAGACGTTTTCTAAGGTGGATTGCTTATCAAAATGAAAAGTACTGCTGTTTTTTCCCCCTAACAGATTGCTATCTGTGTTTCTTGTAGAAGAATTGAAAGAACATTTGCTAGGAGACAATGCTATCGATAGAATCTTCACCTTGGGTAACTCTGAATTTCCTGTTAGCTGGGACAATGAAGTCAAACTTTGGACATTTCTTGAAGATAGAGCGTCGCTTCTTTTAAAAACTTACAAAACAACTATTGAGGTAATTAGAGTGGATGAGTGGGGATTGGCACTATGTCCTGTTTTTAAAGATTTTAACAAGATTCTTTCCTAAATGTAAATTACTTTACACCTTCAGCAAAATAGTCATGTATGTGATGTTTTTTTATTCAACATGTTAATATTTTCCTATTTAAAATGTTTCCCAGAAAACCCATTGCATCTAGTCAATTCTGACTCATAGCAACCCTGTAGGACAGAGTAGAACTGCCCTGTAGGGTTCCCAAGGCTGTAAATCCTTACGGAAGCAAACTGCCACATCTTTCTCCCACGGAGCAGCTGGTGGGTTCAAACCACTGACCTTCTGCTTAGCAGCCAAGCACTTCACCACTGCACCACAAAGGCTCCCTTCTAAAATGTTTACGCTTACCAAAAAAACTGCTATTGAGGCATTGTTGATTAAGAGACAAATTTTTTAAATTTCTGATTCATATGATACCACAAATAGTTTTTATTTGTGCTTTCAAAATTTACCTTCGTGCCACGGACTTCAAATACTTCTTTCCCATCCATCCGTCTGTCTGTCCATCTATCCATCCATCCATCCACCATACACCCACCATCCAGCCAGCCAGGCGTGGAGCCCTGGGCTGCATCAGTGCACACCAGACAGAATGGTTTCAAACATGGGCAAGTCCTCCATTTGAGTTAGGCTTTTTTTTCCACTTTTTTGTTTTGTAACAGTTTTCTTGTGGTGCCATTCACATACAACAAAATCCACCCTTTTTAAGCATACAGTTTGATGCAAGTGTGTAGTCAGACGACCAAGTTTTAGAGTGTGCACATCACCCCCAGAAGTTCCCTTGCGCCTCCACCCCAGCAACAGCTGATCCGCCTCCTGCCATTTTAGTTTTGCTGGTTGATACTTCTTACCATGACTTTTCCTTGTGTTTATCTTCCAGGAAGACAAGGCCTTCCTGAAAGGCCATGACCTTTCCATTCGGGCTACAATGGCCGTCAAGTTGCGATTAGGCGAGAAGGAGATCTTGGAGAGGGCAGTGAAGAGTGCGGCTGTGAACCGGGAGTACTACCGCAGACAGCTGGCGGAGCGGGCCCCGCTCCCCAAGTACGAGGAGAGCGCCCTGGGGCTGCTGGAGAGCAGCGTGGCCGACTCCAGGCTCCCCCTCGTCCTGAGAAACCTCGAGGAGGAGGAGGAGAGCGGCGTGCAGGAGGCCTTAACCATCAAAGAGGCCGTCAGCAGAGCAAAGGCGGCTGAAAATGGGCTCGTCAATGGTGTGAACTCTGTCCCCAACGGGACCAGGTCAGAAAACGGAAACTTGAATCCAGAAGAAAGTCAAAGGGGGGTTGGAGACGCCAAAGACTCCCCCTCAGACAGCGCCGAGGAGGCCAAAGAGTAGCCGAGGTGAAGCTCCACCTGCGGGAAGTTCAGCTCGGCCGACGCTGACACACAGTCCACTTACATCGCTGTGTTTCCTTGTTGACGTTTTTCTTTCTGCAGAGAGGAAAATATGTTTTTGCTGCTTTATATAAAAAATGATTTTTTTAAGTTATTTAAGAAATCTAGCTTCCCTTTCGATTAAGATTGCCATCTTGCTTCCAGGCAAAGCAAACAAGTGAAACGGCCGCAACAGAGGGGAGAGGTTCCTTGGGAAGATCCCACAGACCCACATCCCTGGGGAAGAGTTTGGTCTCCATCTGCCGGTCATCTGTGTGACCAGAGCCACGCTTGCCCCACCTCCTGCCAGCAGGCACCCCTGGCGGGACTCTGGGTGTTAGGCGTTAAGGTGGGGGAGCACACGGCAGAAAACGGGGTTCAGGTGAAGACGCTTTAGAGTCTGGGCAAAATCTCTTTTTTTTTCCTTGAAAAATAACACCCCAGAACCAAAAGAAAAAGTAAGGTGGCAACCTTATTTTTAATAGTTTTAAATGTTAATGATAACCCTAATTATATAAAAATATATATATACACACATATATATACACCTAGTGATTTCTAAAGATTTGTTTACTTTCTGTGTTTTACTGTGTAAAGAACTCGCCCTTTCTCCTTGAATCAGAGCAGGGCACTGCTCCCTCCCCAGATTTAAATGTCGCTCTGAGCAGGAAGCGATACCTGTGACTTCTAGCCTTGGTGATGGAGGGCTGGAAAGCAGGCAGGTAACCACAGCCTTGCGTGGCCCTGTCCACAGTGAGGCAGTTCCTGGCTTTTCTGGTTTTCTCAACAAGCTAGAGATTTTCAAAGCTACACTTTTGACTAAAAACCCTTATTAAAAGGAAAATGTGATTAATATTTTTGTCTATTCCTTTTCTTTGGCGTGGGACAGGCCCTTTGTGTCGAGCTTTTATGCAAACCATCTTAGGTATTCCCTGAGCAGGTTTTGAACCTTGACATGGTGTGCCAAGCACCGCCCTCACTGCTGGGAAAGGGAGGTGGTGGAAGCCAGTGCCCTGGGCAAGGCCTGCATCAGCTCGTCGCCATCCGGAGCCTGGGGCGCTCCTGCGGGCAGAGGGGCAGCAGGCAGGCAGGCAGAGGAGCACTGAGGTTTGGGGGGAAGTAAAAGGCATAGGATAGTGTCTGGGGGTGGGGGGCTATGCCCAGAAAGCCACTAATCTCAGGTTAATGGTCGCCCGTGTTCCCCACCACAGATGCCCACGGCGCCGGCGTTCCTTACTACGGACGTTCACGTTGCCGCTCGTGCCCAGTGAAGTAGACCACTTATTTTGAACAACGTACGTCACTTTGCCCAGGTTTCGATGAACAGCGCTGCACAGCAGGGAGCCTTAGGGGTGTCCTGGGTTTGTCCTTGGAGAAGACACAGCTCTGCTCCAGCCTCTCCTGAGGCTTTGGATTAATTTTTTTTAAGGCATTGCCTTAGCGCTCAGCAGGGGAAGCTGATGTGCTGCGCTGAGCACTCCTGGTGAGCCTCATTTTCACTGAGGTTGGTAACGGTTATTGACATTAGGATGGCTGTATCTTTCCCACTTGGACGCGGTTGATGGGTGTGCGATTTGAGCTTATTAATAAGAGGATACACGTGTCTGCTAGCTCTCCTATCACCTTCTACCTGAGATACTTTACCAAAAATATTGAATAGTCAGTGAAGCTTACATATTATTTTCCAGAAGGCAGAAGCACCGTGGTACTTGAGGAGTTGTCCACTCTGGTACAGAAGCCCCAGAGACCAGAATTTTCATGACTACATAATCTCTCTGTAGATCTGTTTTCTCATTGGATTAAAAGTTTCCAAGCCTAATATTAAAAAACATAGCTGAAAAAATACATAGAGTCCAAATGTACAATAGCACCACGGGATCGAGGAGTTTCCAAAATACTTGATGAGCAAGATTCAGGTTCAGATGGAGTTGAAAGAGCACTGGACTGGGAGTCAGAATTCCTACATTCTAGACTGAGTTCCACCGTGAAGGAGGGCTGTAACGTCCACTCTGTGAGCTTCCTTCCGTTCCTTCGTTTACTTGTAAGATGAAAGGATGGCATAATCAAAAGTCCCTGCTTAGAAATTCAGAGACTGTTACTTTGGCAATTAATGCTCAGTCAGCGAGGTATGTCCGTTAAAGTTATTGGCCCAAAAGTGATTGTACAGGTCATGCTTCCTGTTGCGTCAACGGTAGCCTATGTGTTTGTGATGTAAGAGTGGCGCTCATGAGAACAGAACCTTGTCGATGTCAGAAGATAAAGTATCTATTTAACAGTTGTTGTTAGGTGCTGTCGAGTTGGTTCCAATTCATAGCAACCCTAATGTACAACAGAACGAAACACTGCCCGGTCCTGCACCATCCTCACAGTCGTCATTATGCGAGAGCCCATTGTTGGAGCCACTATGTCATTCCAACTCTTTGACGGTCTTTTTCTTTTTTGCTCACTTTCTGCTTTACCAAGCATGATGTCCTTCTCCAGGGACTGGTCCCTCCTGAGTACCTGTCCAAAGTAAGCGAGACAAAGTAGTACTTTTCTGACTTGGGTAGAATTGCCCTAAAATGACTCCTTAAGGTTGATGAGACCACAGCGCGTATTAGTCGTTGTCTCTGCCCTATTACAATTCAGCAGGCAGTGCTGCCTGCACAACACTTGGAGCTACAACTTAAGCATTTGAAAATGGAGGAAAAGTGATTAAATTGGCATTGAAGAACCCTCATTGCCATCTGTCATGAAAATAGACCTTTCTCTCAAATCATTTGAAAGTTTACTTTCTCCCTATTGCTTTTGGATAAGAGGCTGTTGAGGCTGGTCGTTGGAAACACGCCAGGTTCTGCTTCTGTTTCGTTAGCTCTATGTGTTATTTGTGTAAACAGTTAGCAATTAGACTTCACCAGCCTCGAAAACCACCCAGTTTTTCTTGCAGACTGGCAGTTGATAGGTGATTTCCCCTCAGTAGTTTCTAGAATAGACTCTCTAGAAGATGTATTCATTTATTTATTTTAAAGAGAGAGAGAATGGGGTAAGATATTGAAACTATTCGGAGGTCCCCAATCCAGAATTACAGGGTTGTGCTATAATAAACCTGTACTTAAACATGGGGGAAGTCAATTTTTCATAAATCGTCACTTACTGTATTTTTTGGTGGTAAATATGTACACGTTGGAATGAAAGAAATAAGAAAATGATCCAGTGACTTGAGGTCAGAGCTAAAATGGCCCTGGCTGTAAGGAAAAGAGGGAATCAGTTAGTGTGGTCTGGGGGGTGAGTTTCAGGGAGCCCACAACCTGCAGTGCCGACTTCGGCTGTGGCTACGGTGGGCAGCTCTTTATAGGGTGTGCTGTGCTGTGTTCATACATTATTGATCTGGCAGAATGAATATTAGGGGTATAGCTGATAACCTGACCCAAGAATTTGGCTCGCTTTTCTTTAAATGTCAATTTCAGGTAGGTATAGAGTGGAATCCAGTAACCTCATTAAGGGTCACCCTGCTCTTTTAATCAGTAGCGTCTTATATAATGTATTCGTGGAATTCTGTGTGTAAATTGAATTTGAGTAAGTGGAATTGTATTTTAAACGCACTGGCGAACCTGTTATTTAAATGAAGCTGCAGTGCTGGTCCTGGGTGTGCTGGGCTGGAGGGAGGGAGACCCAGTGGGGACATGATCCCTGTCGTCAGGGATTTAAAGAACTGTCACGTGAAGGAGGGATGGCTTACTCCGCGTCTGTCCAGAAGGCACAGCCAGGGCAGTGGGTCGGGAGGCAGGTTCCAGCCATGAGGAAGCACTTTCCAAGTGGGCGGTGATTGAGAGGACTTGAGCTGGCTGAGGTGGACACAGACAGGCCAGCGGGCATCAGTGCTTTGGTGGGCGACCCTGAGCCAGCAGGAGAGGGCGTTCTGAATGTCTGGCTCTCTCAGCTGATTCTTCATCTTACGGAGTGCTGGGAGGCAGGCGTGGTGGCCAAGAACTTCATCTCTGCAACACGTAGACCTGGGTTCACAACACAGCCCTGCCGCTCTCCTGGTGAGCAACCTAGGCCAGGAGCTTATATTTTGGTACCTCCTTTTTTTGTAGGGCATGCAGGAGCCCTGGTGGCACGGTGGTTAAAGCACTCTTCTGCTAATGGAAAGGTCAGAGGGTTCGAACCCACCAGTCGCTGGGTTCAGGAGAAAGATGTGGCAGTCTCCTTCCGTAAAGAACTACCTGTGAGGTAGTTCTGCTCTTCAGGATCGCCATGAGTCAGGAGCAACTTGACAGCAGCGGGTTTGGTCTTTGGCTTGGGTAGGGCATACGTGTCAGGTTCCTTGCCTTTAGTTGGTCTTGGGAGGACCCAGTGAGGTAATGGAGATAAAAGCTGGCAGAGTGTCGCAGTCAGCTCAGCATTCAGAGGATGTTGTTATGAGCCGATGTCGAGTCACCCCGATTCGTGGTGACCCCCCGCACAACAGGAGGAAAAGCTGCCTGGTCCTGCACCATCCCTGTGATCAGTTATGGATTGGACCATTGTGATCCACAGGGTTTTCATTGGCCAATTTGCAGAAGTAGATCTCCAGGCCTTTCTTCCTAGCCTGTCTTAGACTGGAAGTTCTGTTGCAATCTGTCCAGCATCGTAGCGACATGCAGGCCTCCACGGACAGGTGGCGGTTGTCTGTGAGGCGCGTTGGTTGGGAACGGGCCCTGAGTCTACCGCAGGGAAGGTGAGCATTCTACCACTGAGCCACCGCTGTCCCCTAGTAAATGTCAGTTATTACTATTTTCTAAGTCTGAGCTACTCCCAGGAGGCAGAAAGTATTAGTGGGCTGAGGGTGGGCAAAATTATCCCTCCTCTGCAGGCAGGCAGCTGGCACCTGTCCACTGATTCAAGAGCTTCAGACCTGGGCTTGGCAGCTGTTGCTCTTGATGCGATGCTAGATTCTGGGACGACTTCAGAGTGAGAACCCTTCCTGCCCTCGCGGTGGTGAGGCAGGCGTGTGGGCAAGTAAACGTAAAACCATGGCAGGGTGCGCTGGCTTCCCTAAGAGGGGGGCTCTGTGCTCTGGCCCTCAGGGAAAAAGCAGTAGTGGAGGAGGTAGCGCTGACTGGACTCCCAGGGGCTGGTTATGAGCATGTGGAGGTGGGCACGGAGCCCCAGAGCCACGAGGAGGACGGGCCAGTGTGTACAGGGGGCCGAGCAGTTCCGGCTCCCGGGAGACGCCCTTCCGGAGGCTCTGATTCCTAAAGACTGCTGAATGCCTGGGACCTGGGAGGAGAGCTCCCTTAGGTATCTTGTAACGAGTAAGCTTCTTCAGGCGCAGAAGATGGCAGCAGTTGCCAGTTCCTTTTAACACAGAGGCCACCGTTGATACATGCCTTAGAAATGAGACAAAAATGCACAGAAGCAGGGCTTATGGAGTCGGGGAGGTTGACTCAGACTGTCACACTGATGTCAACTGCAGTTGCTTGTCTTTAACAGTAACTTAATACCCTCCTCACTGGACTACTTTTCTTGGCTCAACTTAGGCACACATAAGTGTGTGTATACGTACATATATTTTATATGTATGTAAGCATATATATGATAAACACGTGTGCATGTACATTTACACATTCACGTGTGTCTACGTGTGTGTGTGTGTGAAACTTGCTCAACCCTCATATTGTTCAGCTTCCGGCCACAGAGCTTTCCAACAAAGCTTGTGTGTGAAATGCTGATGCCGGTGAGGCAGTGCTGCTCCACTGGCTTCTCTTTGAATCCTAGGGCCTCGTGTCGTAACTGGCATGTGGCGGGCGCTCTGAGAAGGTTTCTTGTATGACTGAACAATCACAACCTAGCGGGAGACACCTATCTCAGCAACTGTAATGTGTATGGTTCTTTAAAAGAGTTCCAGGTGGAAACGAAAATCTCAGACCTTTCCCCCCTGTTCGTTCCACGGATTCTTTACCTCCCTGCCTTCCTATTTCTGCTTGCTGTACCCTCGTTCATCAAGAGCATTCTGGGAGCTAAGCGTTTGCTCCACTTGTGTGAACATCGAGCATCTTTTCTCATCTCAACAGCACTCGGTTCTGGAGATGCTGCGTCAGGATCACGCGGTTTGCTTATCATCCTCTCTCGGGATCACACTGTCTGCTCATGATCCTCTCTTGGGATCATGCTGTTTGCTTACCATCCTCTCTCAGGATCATGTGTTTTGCTTACTGTCCTCTCTCAGGATCACGCTGTCCCCACTCTGTTTGCTTACCATCTTCTCTCGGGACCATGCAGCTTGTGATCCTCTCTTGGGATTGCTCGGTCTGCTTACCATCCTTTCTTGGGATCACACAGTCCAATTACCATTCTCTCTCAGGATCATGCTGTCTGCTTAACGATCCTCTCCTGGGATCACGCTGTCTGCTTACCGTCCCCTTCTGGGATGAAGTGGTCGGCTTACCATCTACTCCCGAGATCACACAACCTGCTTACCATCCTCTCATGGGATCAGGCAGTTGGCTTACCGTTCTCTCCTGGGATCACGTGATCTGCTTATGAGCCTGTCTTGGGGTCACATGGTTTGCTTACTATCCTCTCTCAAGATCATGCAGTCTGCTTACCATCCTCTCCCAGGGTTACATGGTCTGCTTACCACCCTTTCTCGGGATCACGCTGTCTGCTTACGATCCTGCCTCAGGGTCACAAGGTCTGCTTACCATGTTCTGTCGAGATCACGCTGTCTGCTTACTGTTCTCTTTCAGTATTACACGCTCTGTTTACCATCCTCTGGGCTCATCTGGAGAACATGCTAGAGGTGCTGCTTACAGGGTTGGCACGACATTTGGAAGGTTTGTCCCATGCTCATTTCCTTCCTTTCTGCAGCGTGTGCTGCTCTCCTCTCGGAGCATCCCATCCGCACACTCTTCCACCTTGTATTCTTACAAGACACGCTCCTCCAGTGTTACTGACAAGTGATACTCAGAGATCCTTCCTGAGCATTTGTATGTAAACAGAGAAGAAACTGCTCATCCAAAGAACATAGGCTTTGAAACTAAGAAGACCTAAAGTAGAATCCTGCCCTACCACTTTCTGTGACTCAGAACAAGTTTCTTAATGTGCAGGCCTTGATTTTCTTCTCTGCAAAATGGAAAATGATACTTAGCAAGGCTGCTGGGAGAAGTAGTGTCAGTAATATAAAGCTCCAAACACCTAGCCAGGAACACAGTAGGGACTCCATAAATGCTCCCAGTTACGTACGGACTGAATAATGACGTAACCCTAAGCACTAAGCTAATGGCAGAACCAAGGCACTGTGTCCTGGAAGGACAAGGAGATTCCCGTCGGCCATGATTTCAGTATGTGAACCTCAGTTCAGTGTGCCATTGTCTTATTCGCGCCTGATCCAGACTTGGCAGATACCTCAAAGGAAACATTGTATCCACTTATTTCATACATATATATTTATTTCATTACCCAGAACCATCCAATAGGCGGCTCTGCATTTCTCGGCTTTAGATTTTCAAGTAAATCTCACAGACCACTCAAAGCAAACCCTCTCCTGAGTTAGACGCAGATGACAACTGATTGAACGGCAAGGGATGGCAGCTCCGATCATGTGCCACCTCGACAGACCTATTTTTGGAAATAATACCGTAGCTGGCACCAGAACGCGTTGTCAAGTGAATCCTGAAATGCATCTAGAGAAAACAGTCACTGCTTTTCCAGACAAAAATTAAAAGAAAAAATTTTATTTTGGTCGTTGACAATTGTCAAAATAACTAGCTTCGGGCTCATGTGATCTAATGATTTAAGCGTCGACACCCTTAAGACTGCGGTATAGTTACTGTTAGGATATTCAGTCATAACACTCCTTAGATTTTAGAAGGACCAGAACGGGTGTTTTTGAAAAGTTGTATCAGGAAAAAAGGCAAGTGGAGTTTTGTTCCCTGCTCCATCCTGCGTGCTGAGAGTCAGCCTAGGTCAGATTAAGGGCACGTTAATAACCTCCTTCCCCTCTCATCATCCCTCCTCCTCTCTTAAAAAACAGGTGCTATAATAGAAACACTGACACGACACTGTGTCAGCGTGGCTCGAACAAAGGTGGGGCTTGACGTAAAAGCCTGCACAGTGTTATTTTTTCAGTACTCAGGCTCTGAGTGGATGCCGGGCAGGCGCAGAGAGCAGCGTGGTTTTGTGCGTTTTTGCCACGTGTTGAGATGCTGTAGGAGCTGGTGACTCATGTGCCAACAACATGAACAAAAGCCACCAACTCGGAACAGCGTTTAACAGAGCGGTCCTGGCTATTTTGCATACGTCAGCTAGGTTGAGTACTTAAAGTTCCAAAAACCAAGTAATGCTTGGCTTTCAGCATTTACTTCGCAGTGACAAACTGTCTCCTCCTTCATGTGCTCAATGCCACGTGACCTGAAGTTGGCCCCAGGGGAGGAGGGTGAGAGTACAAAGGGCTTCCAGGGGAAACGTTTTCCAGCAAAGGTTTGGAACAGCAGTGGTTCCAAGTCAGGCTTCCCTGAGGCTCAGAGTCCTAGAGATTTAAGGCCCTCAAATTAGGTTCCTCACCCACGGATCTCCACAGAGTTTGGTCTGCCACTGTGTCCTACCCACATCCTGGTGGTGGGGGCAGATGGCAAACGCCTGCTTCACAGGTGATAAAACGCATGTCCTGTCACCATGTCGTGCCCAAGGGAACATGGGACACAGATGTCCACAGGGTCATGCCTCAGGTTGTTCCTTCCTTCATAGGCTTTGAATCAGTGACAGCCTTGAGTCACCTAAGAGATATTTGTGGTGGTGGTGGTGGTTGTTAGCAGCTGTCAGGCTGGTCCCCACTCATGGTGAGCCCATGCACAGTGGAATCAGACCGTTGTGATCCATAGGGTTTTCACTGGCCTATTTTTCAGAGGCCGATCAGCAGGTCTTCCAGCCTGTCTTAGTCTGGAAGCGCCACTAAAACCTGTTCAGCATCACAGCGACACTCAAGCCTCCACTGACAGAAGGGTGGTGGCAGAGCTTAAGGTGCATTGGCCAAGCGTCCAATACGTACCAGGCACCGTACAAGGCTCTGGGGCTGAATGACGCAGGGTGCTGTGAATGACAGCTGTGCTGCCGACAGGAAGTGTGCAAATGAATAGGGCTGCCACCCAGCCCTGCCCTGAGGTGGGCAGGGCCCTGCTGGGGGAGCTGTGCCTGGAATAAGTCTTAGAGCACATTCCATGGTCCTGTTCGTGGCGCAGTGGTTAAAGCGATCAACCGCTAATCAAAAGGTTGCCTGCTGTTCAAAACCACCAGCAGCTCCACGGGAGAAAGATGTGGCAGTCTGCATCCATAGAGATTTACAGCCTTGGAAACCCTGTGGGGTCACTATGAGTTGGAATCGACTCGATGGCAGTGGGGGGATTCCTACCAGACGATAGACTGGGCGGGGCTTTTAATCCCATCATACACAAAACCTTAGATCGTCTGTGTGCTGTCTTAGTCTAGCATTGGATTTTCCCCACAAAGGCCCTTTCTGTTACCAAATCACAGAGTGTCAGTCTGACTCTCTCTTCCCGTCTTCACTTAAATGCTTTGAAAGCATGCCTCAGGAGACCAGGAGCGTCTTCATGCTGTCAGATACTGCCTCTCCAAGCTTTCTAACACTCTGGCGTCTCCACGTGCATGGTGGGATTAGAAGAGGTGGCCCCAGCAGCCTAGCTTTGGAGGGACTCAGACGTGCAACCCGTATTTCCTTTGCTGAAACTGAGGCTGCCACCAACCTGGAACAGCACGAGCAGCGGGCCTGGCTTTGCGTCCCAGCACTGGGCTGCACACGTGGGTTCCCAAGAGGGTAGGAAAAAACCAAGCCTGTCGCTGTCGAGCCGACTCCAACTCATGGCAGCCCGTGTGTTACAGAGAACTGCCCCGTAAGGTTTTCTTGACCGTAATCTTTATGGAAGCAAGCCACCAGGCCTTTTTTCCCCAATGCCTCCAAGTAGGTTTGAACCACCAACCTTTAGGTCAGTAGTTGATTGAAAACCGTTGACGCCACACAGGGACATTTTCCCAGGAGGATGGCGCTTACAGAACCACCTCTTAATCCCATCGGGGTCTGTTGACCGGCAGCCCGAAATGGGAAACATCCCACCAGCCACATCTGTGTCCGTGTATCTTAAATGAATTAAAAACGACATTGGAGGACCCTCGTTCAGCGACGGGCCGTATGCTGGCATAGACTCTCGCCTTGTTTCCACTTCATTCCTGTGATGATTTTGTTTGTTTGTTTGTTTTACTGCCCAAGACTCCTGTGGCCACAGCAGCTAGGATCCTTTCCCAGGAATGTTTCAGTTTCTAGAAATCCAAGTGAACAAACATACTTCCCTGAAACAAACACAAAATGACTCCCGTAGGCATCAGATAATTCTCCAGGCTATCTCAGGAAGCCAGAATTTTCAGCAGCAATTAAACTGCATGATTGGATACAGAGAAAATTTTATAATTGCTCACAAGTAGCAATTTATTAGGATAGATGTTACTCATGACATGTGTCAGAAAGGTCAAAGTTTATACTTTCTTGGACATTAATCTTTGAAACTCTAAAAGTTACACTTCTTGGTCATTAATTTTTTTTTTTACAAGCAGAGATTTTGACAACCCAGTTAATAAAGGTCAAATTTCAATTTTTTCCAATTTCTGGAGCATTTAACTTATCCTTTTTTGAAAATGGGAAGAGAGCGAATGATAAATAGTTCTTAAATGAATACAAGGATGTAGTTCTGCCGTCAGGGTGACGGTTATAAAATAACTGATCCTGGAAGAATAGAATTGCTGTGTATCTGATGGAACGGAAAGTGGATTACAAGCCGGGGAAGCAGAAAAATTAAGCCTAGATAACGTGTGCAGTTAGTAGGATAACGTGCGTATGTGTGCTTGTTAAACCACCTCGGATTCTAGTCATTCAGTTACTGTGTGGGCTTCAGGCGTCGACTCTGGAATCCGCACATTTTAAAATAAGTAATTCCTGCAAACTCGCAGCAAAGTGCAGCTTGGGTTAAGAAGCAAAGTGCCAGCCACCAGTCTGCAACCCCAAATGAATCCCCAGAGGCCGGCACACCGGGCGGCCCAGTCCCAGGGACCAGGGGCCAAGGGCAGAGACTAACAGGAGCCCTGACTGTCCTCCTTCATCTCCATCCGTAAAAACCAAGCCCACTGCCGTGGAGTCAATTCCAACTCATAGCGACCTTATAAGCTGCTCCCCAGTTAGACCCCACGGGATTGTGGATGATGAAGGGGATTGTATAATATGTTCATGGCGTGGGAAAGGCCACCAAGCCCTCCTCTGCCACCCAAAGGGCAAATCAAACCTCTCTCTGCACCCCCGTCGGAGCATAACCACCCCCAGGTCCTCCTTTTAGCCCTAGGTCCCAGTCACCCGCAAGCCTTCACGGGAGCGCCTCCCTTCCTCTGCTCCCACCCGCACCTCCTGGTGGCAGTGCCAGCTGGGACAGAAAGGGTGGGGGCTTCTGGGCGGTATGGGACACACCAGCCTCGGGACAAGCCAGGACTCTGCCGGGAAACCTGCATGCGGTGCTTGGTTGAAAAAAAAAACAAACACGGGTGCCATTGAGTCAGTCCCAACTTAGGGCAACAACAGTGTGTCGCAGTGGAGCTGTGCTCCGCGGGGTTTTCAGTGGCTGAGTTTTTGGAAGTGGATCTTCAGGCCTTTCTTCCAAGGTACCTCTGAGTGGACTTGAGCTTCCAACCTTTTGGTGAACAGCCAAGCACGGTAACCGCCCTTGGGTGCTACAAACAGTTAACATGCTTGGCTGCTAACCGGAAGAGTGGAAGTTTGAGTGCACCCAGAGGTGACTCGGAAGAAAAGCCGAGCAGTCTGCTTCCGAAAACTCAGCCATTGAAAACCCTGTGGAGCATGTGAGTGGGAGTCACCTTGACAGCACCTGGTTTATTATAACACCTGAGGGTGCAGCTTACTAAGCGCCAGGTGCCGCTCAGACACCTTCGTGGTTATCTCGCGTTTAATCCCCTCGACAGCCTAGGACAGTGGCTGCCCTAAGACATTTGTTTGCTTCAATCCATAGTAAGAAATACTTCTCACCTGTGGCCCGATACATGCCTACAGGTATACCTGAAATCATATCTTCCCCTGCAAGGTGTGGTCCCTTCTGAAATTTTCTATTTAGGGTTACCAGGTTTAGCAAATACAACAAGCTTTTTTAAACACCCTGGTGGTACAGTGGTTAAAGCAATCGGCTGCTAACCGAAAGGCTGGCAGCTTGAAACCACCGGCGGCTCCACAGGAGAAAGGTATGGCCGTCTGCTTCCATGAAGACTTAGAGCCTTGGAAACCCTGTGGGGTCGCTACAAGTCGAATCGACTCGACAGCAGTGGGTTTGGGTTTAGGAGTCCCCAGGTGGCACGTTAATGCACTTGGCTGCTAACAAAGGTTGGAGGTTCTAGTCCACCCAGAGGCACCTCAGCAGAAAGGCGTGGCAATCTGCTTCCTAAAAATCAGCCACTAAAAGCACTCTGGGTCACGGTTCTCTGACACACATATGGAGGCGACTCAGCGGCAACTGGAGAGCAGGCAGAATGAGCCAAAAACCTGATAAAGAGGTGGCTGTCGTGTTGGGCACGCTTGGAGATTGTGGTCGTTGCCTGTTGCGTAAATAAAGGCTTCTCAGGACAGATGTGCTCAACATTAAGTACCCAGTATATTAAAAACCACATTGCATTGTATCTGTTTATTCAACGAACACCCACGATGTGGCCGGAGCCAGCACCTGGCCTCCACTGCCCCGTGCCCGCTGGTCCTGGAGACCTCCCCAGCCCAGCGTCTCCAGCCTCAGCTTTACCTGCGGAGGCCTGCCTCCTGCTGCTCCTGATAGCACCCACCCTCAGGGTGCCAGGTTCGCTTTGCAGTCAGTATCCAAGTCCCTGTTCACGGCCGTTGTGGTGTCTCACTCAATCTGGGACCCTGCTGTTTCTGGCACATAGTAGGTACCCAGAAAATACTGGGGGGGGGGGGGGGGAAAGCAGACCAAACCATTTAGCTCAGCAAGAGGACTTGAGACTGTGTGAACAAAAAAACTTTATAAAAATGTATATAATTTGGAAGAACGTTAGAATGGTGACAGTGACCGAATGCTTTACCCCAGCAATTCTGACATCCTGCCTGCGAACAAGTGTGGACAGGTGCCTTGTTGGGTGGAAGCCACCTGGGGAGTGAGGGGGTTACTTACTTTTAAGAAGGTCAGTGGGTTTACCAAGGACCTGTAGTGACAAAGATGGAGTTCAGTCCTGGGGACATGGACTGCGCCAGCAAGCACCACCGGCACGGGGATGCTATGGGAGCAGAGCGCATGCGCCGATCATGGACTATCCCTGGGCTGCCCACCTGTGCTGCCTCTGAGCACCTGATGCTTTGAGCCCTTTGTGGGGCTTGCATGTTAAAATGGGTTGTTGCATCTCAGGCAGGAAACGTTAGGGAAGGTGGCTTTGACCTTGTGTTTTTTCCTTTCTTTAGCTCCCTTCCACTGTTCATTGGGGCCGGCCCCCACCGGGTCTGTCCCCACTGTCTGCAAGACCTCACCCTCCCTGCTTCCTCCTCCTCCTGCCCTCTGTCCTCCTACCTCTGTCCCTTCCTCCTCCCTCCTGCTCCAGGCTGCCTTTGCTCCCTCCACCCCCACCAACGCCACTCTCTGCGCCCCCTCCCCTGCCGCATGACACTGGGCTGCTTCCGAGAGTCTAGCCTGTCTACGGTTTCCTCAGCATCTACCAGGAATGGGTGGGCTCAGGCCTGGTCTAGGCCAGCAGAGGGACAAATGCTAGCAGAGGGGTATCCAAAGGCGGAGGCCGGGAGCCCGGCCCAGTGGATGGACAGATGGCAGTTTTCCCCATCAACAGAGAGGTGGGCTGATGCAGAAGAGGAACCCCCGCAAAAGGCGGGGTCCCAGTTCAGGCAAAAGAAGCTGGGTTTTTCTCCCAGAGAGGGAGGGGCTCTCTGAATTTTGGCAAGATCACTGTGGGGCCCTGCAGTGTGTGGGGGGGGGGACCAGGCTGGGGTGGGGAGGGACTTGGAAGCTGCGGAGCGGTCCCTGGAGAGGTGAGGAGGGCAGATCTGAGAGGGGCCTGTAGGAGAGGGGTGAGCCTGATGGCAGGGGGCTGGGAGGGGCCTGGGACCCCGAGGGCCACAGTTTAGGGGCTAGGGATGCTGATATCCAAAATGGCTCCAAGGACAGAAAGCAGTTTCTTGGGGAAGAAATAAACACATGCACCTCACACGACTCCTGCCCTGCAAAGGCAGTGGGCTGCCAGGATCAGTGTGAGGCCTGGAGGAAGAGCAGCACTTCCTTCGTGGTCTCTCTGTCTCAGCCAGGCTGTTCAGCTGAACTTGACTTCTCCATCTGTGAGATGGGAGCACAGGGAAAGAACGCACAGCACTGAGTCAAAGCACTCAAGCTTGGGACTCCATTTCCTCCCTCAGCCCTCCCTCCAAGCACTTGCAGCAGGAACGTGGAATTCAGCTGCAGTAACGCCTCACCGTGGAAGAGACCCATGTCTTCCCTAAGTGTGGGCATTCAGCTGGATTTCTGCAAATCTGTCTAAATTTAAAATGTTTTGGAAGCCCCCTCCTGAAACGTGTCATTTGTCATCCTTCCAAGCTCTACAGTGCACTGAGCTGGCCCCGTCCAGTCCATCCAGGTGACCAGCAGTGAGGAAGAAGGGAAAGGAAGCTCGCCCAGCAGAGCCTGCTATATCCTGCCCTTCGCTCCCTCACGCCACGGGGTTTGTGCCTCAGAACTGCACCAGCACTCGAAATCCAAAAGTAATAACAGTTGGATACATTTGACCATGTAAAAATGTTTTAATTGTATGACAAAAAATAATGACACATCATAAATCAAATCAACACCTACTACAGACAAAGGACCAGTATCCTGACATGTAAAGAATTCTTAAAGCTTGAGGGACAAAGGACCAAAAACCCAAAAGAAAAATGACAAAAAGACGGGAACAGACAGTTCACACACATCAAAGAAACAAAATAAAAACGGTCTTCAAACATATGAAAAAACGTTGAGACTCACTTATCATTCAAGAAATGCTAAATTGCCATTTCTCACCTATCAAAACCCAAACCAAACCTGTTGCCACTGAGTCAGTTCCGACTCAGGGCGACCCTATGTGTGTCAGAGTAGAACTGTGCTCCTTAAGGGTTTCAATGGCTGATTTTTCAGAAGTAGACTTTGTGTAGCCCTTTGGTATAGCCCTGGGGATACCCTTTTGTATAGCTCTGGGGATATCCTTTGGTATAGCTCTGGGGATACCCTTTTGTATAGCCCTGGGGATACCCTTTGGTATAGCCCTGGGGATACCCTTTGGTATAGCCCTGGGGATACCCTTTTGTATAGCCCTGGGGATACCCTTTGGTATAGCCCTGGGGATACCCTTTTGTATAGCCCTGGGGATATCCTTTTGTATAGCCCTGGGGATATCCTTTCCCTTAGCTCTGACTCTTAGAACCACAATAGTGTTTCACATGCCCTTCAGGTATCCCCAGAATAAGCAAAAAAAACCAGGATGTGGGGAGCCTAAATGGAATACAAACCTTACCAAATGAACCGAACTCTATTACAAGTGAGTAACATAACCACCCTAAAGAGGGCAGAAAGGAAAGAACTATCCAAAGCAAATTTGGAAAGCAGTATTTTGGCTGTGAGGCTAAAGACAAAGCTCCATAGATGCTGTAATCTAGTAAGTGAGTGTGTTTCTCACAGGGGTATAGCTTAGCAATTCTCCCAAACTGCCCTGTATGTACACTCAAACACATGAATCAATATATTGCAGATAGAAGCTGGGTTTCTCAGTGTTGGAAATAGGGAAAGGGGGAAGGCTGAAATGACCCCTGTGGTGTTGGATTAGAATCCCAGGTATCAATATACACTCACGGTTTTTAATATAGACAGACAGACAGACAGACACAGACTCATAGCACATATACATTCCACAGGTTTCCTAGCTCTGTCCACTGCATGGACCTTTAAGTAAGAACAGCCTAGTAACAATGAACACCAAGCACCCAAATCTTGGTTTCTAAACACTAAGATTAATAAAATAAAAGCCACTTGGAGAAATGGTTTCACGTCTGGCACATGAGAAATACAAGATAAGCTTGGGACATCATGTGCCAGAAAGTAAGGAAACGCTCGGGGGAAAAAAAAAAGAAGATGGGAGTTTGTTGAAGGGGTGCAGGAGCCAGACTGAAGAAGCTCCCACCAGCCAAAGCTGGGACAGGCTGAGCAACAAAATAAATAATGACAGCATTGGAGTGTAGCCTGAAGAATAAAATAAATATCCATGAGTCCACACTGCTACAAATAAATGGGGAGTAGAGGTAGCTGTTTCTTACAGTAGAATTCCCATTAATAAATGTAAAGGAGAAGAAGAAAATAGAAAATTAGGCAAATACCATGGTAACAATTGGTGCAGATAATATTCTCTGATAGATGCTAAAATTAGTGGGTGAACGTTTGAGGAGAAACTGGAATTTGCACAGCCTCAAAGCATCTGAAGTCTCTCCCCCTAGATATTTATAACTACAAAGGGAGAGCTTGTAACCTGACACTGAAGGAACCTGGCAGACCCCACCTTAGTCAAGTGGTCAAGGTCAACATCATCAGTAATAAGACATCGACATCATGGAACCCCTGATCCTATAGACCGAGAAGGACACACAATCACCACTGGGAGGTTCTTGCCCAAAAACGCAATCTCAGTCTCAACATGAGAAAATATGAGCCAGACCCAGACCGAGGCACATTTGACAAAATAACCATCAACGATCTTTAAATATGTCAGGGTCATGAAAAACCAGGAAAGACTGGGACACTGCTCCAGATTGGAGGAGACGGAGGAGACAGGACAGCTAAATGCAACATAGTGTCCTGGGGAGAATCCTGGAACAGAAACGGGGAAAACTGGTGAGATGTTGGAATACCTCCTGTTCTTCAGTGAATAGTAGCCTACCCACACCACCTTCCTGGATTTGATAACATGCGCTGGTTATGTAAGATGTACCATTAGGGGATAAGGGGGCCTGGTGGTGCAGTGGATAAGTGCTCGGCTGCTAACCGAAAAGTTGGTGGTTCGAACCCATCAGCTGCTCCGTGAAAGAAAGATGTGGCAGTCTGCTTTCATTTTTGAGACCCTGTGGGGCAGTTCTGCTCTGTCCTGTAGGATCGCTATGAGTCGGAATCGACAGCAACGGGCTTGGTTTGGAATTGGGTGAGAGTTATATGTAGACTTTCTGTAAATCTAAAATTAGCTAAAAAACACAAAATAAAAACCTATGTTGCAGCTCAGACTGCCTGGGTTTGAATCCCTGCCTTGCCACTCACCCGGCCCTGCCCACGCAGGTGTGGGGGCTTAGATGAGAGCCCACAGGCACCCTGAAGACAGTGCCCAAGGCCGTGCTGCGCTGGGGCCGCGGGGACTCAGCTGCAAGGCCGCACAAAGAGTTTTTCATCCCCTTTTAAAAGTACGGCTAGAACTGCAGACGAATCTGTAGCAGCACATAAGGGTTCAAGAGCTGGTTTTTTGTTTTTCAGATGAAATACTGAGAGACTGGTAGACCACACAAAGGAAAAAGGACAGGGTTTTTCAGGCAGATTTTAAAACTCAGCCAATGGCAGCATGCGTGAGATCCATCTCCAGGGAAGGGAGCCACGTGGGCTGAGCTTGGCTACGTCTGTGCTGCGGGCTTTGCAGGGCCACATGGCTTACCCTAGCACGCCTGCACGGGGGTCACCTGCCCCAACCATGAAGGCCTGCTCCACCAGGCCTGGGACCCACCCAGCCAGGCCCCGCATCCCCCTTTGCCTGGAATGCCCTCCCTACCACCCTCCACTGACAAATGCCCACTCCCCTTTGTGACTTCGCCGGCCCGATGACTCTTTCTGCTCCTCCTGGTGCCCTCCCACACCCTGCAGAGGCACCCTTCCACTGCTGTGACCCTCTCCCTGATGTGGGCGAGTGCTTATTGGCAGAGTTCTTGGGAGGCCTTGGAGCCCCTGGCAATGAGCACATGGCTGCTCAGCAGAGCGAGGAGGAGGAAACTGGGGGACAGGTTACCAGTGTGTCCTGTGCCCTGGGCCTTGGCCAGTCTACGTGCTTTGTAAGCCCTGGGGGAGATGCTGTTGTCTCCACTTGATGGACAAGGGAGCTGAGACATGTTGAGACGGAAGCAAACTGCCCAGGTCAGCAGTGTGTGTCAAGTGAGCAAGTGAAGTGTGTGTGTGTGTGTGTGTGTGTGTGTGTGTACACGCATGTATTTTCCAGCGTGTGTGCATGTGTATACCTGTGTGTACATGTGTGTGTATGTGGCATGTGTCTACCTGTGTACATGTGTGTGCAGCATGTGCATATGTATACCTGTATGTGCACATGTGTGCATGTGTGCATGTATTTTCCTGTGTGCGTGCATGTGTATACCTGTGTGCATGTGCGTGTGCATGTGTGTGTGCATGTGTGCATGTGTGCCTGTTGTGTGTGCATGTGTGTGCATGTGTGCCCCAGGCACGCTGGGTGTAGAGCCTGAGCCTGAGCCCTTACCCCCATACCACTGAATCCCACAGCAACCCTGCCAGCCATGACCATCCCTTTTCCCAGACAGGGAAGTTGGCCCAGACAGGCAAGTAACCCACCAAAGGTGCCCCGCCGTGGGAAGGCCCAGCAGCCTGCTCTCTGCCCACTCAGCCAGTCAGCCCCTGGGGGCTTAGGGGAGGATCTCTGGCCCTAAGTTGAAATGACCCAGAAGCATCTTCCAGTGTCAGTGGGGTTTGGCTGATGGCTCTTCCTCCAGAGGACTTGTTTGCCGGGCCTCCACGCACCTCTTTAGCTGGTCCCTGCTTCTCCACGTGTAACCACGTGTTTGTGTGTCTGCCTCACCACTAAACCAGGAGCTTCTCAAGTTCAGAGACTTGGCAAACTCATGTTAGAGACACTTATATTTTCAAACCTTGGGTCATCACCGCAGTGCACTGCCCTGAAAGAAGTTCATTTCTCCAACCAGGGAGACGCGAAGACGTACTGGGGACTACTGTGCCCCGGCCTTTACGCTCTCTCACCGAATCCCCCCAGTAACACCATCCAATTACAAGCATCCCTCCACCGTCATGGGTTTGCTCAAAGGACTTTATAAATCCCTACCCTCAGGGAGAATGTAGATCTTACTACCCCATTTTCTAGAGGAGGAAAACTGAGGCCTGAGAAGGTCAAATACATTCCTTCCCATGAGTACAGTCCTTTGTAAGGGGCAAAGTGCTTTCTCGTGCACTGATGACTCCAGCGTGTCCCTGGGAAAGCTCTGGGATGTGGACCGACATGGAGGGCCAGCCCATTTTAGGAGTGAGGACTCGGAGGCACATGGTTATGAAACTGGATCACTCAGATGGAGCCAGATGAAGCTGTGACTTGAACCAGCCTCCTGACTCCTGGCCCCAGCCTCCCTCCCTCACCAGTGTGGAGAATTCTGCATTTGGTACTCTGTCCAGGGCTGGGTTTGCTGTGTCTGCATCAGAAATCCTACCACGAGGAGGAAACTGCTCACCTCTCTCTTCTCTTCTTTAAAAACTAACGATTTTTCACCAGCCATGAGCTGCATCCAGCTATATTCAAATACTCCCTTCCTTGACTATATTCTATTATGTGATATTACTTTTCCACCATGTATTTATCTTGTAAAAAGAAACTGAGATTCTAAAGCAGCGTGCTCTCCATTATAGCGAAGGGACTCGGCGTTGAGTAGTCTAAGTGAGTCCCCGTTGCTGACGTTCATGGTGTGCAGGGAAAGCTTGGGGGTCAGTGAGGAAGCCTCAAACAGTAGACGGATCAAGACAATAGTTACACAAAATAAACAGACCGGCAGAGTGCATTCCAATTAGACATTTCTCAGCTTTCCCTAAGCAGCTGTTATGGATTGGATTGTACCCCCCTCCCCCAAACTTACATTAAAGTCCTAACCCCTGTACCTGTGAACTTGACCTTGTTTGGCAATGTTGTTGGGAGCTGCCATTGAGCAGACCCTGCCTCATGGCGACCTTGTGTTTAACAGACTGAAACACTGCCCGGTCCTGCACCATCTTCATGATCATTGGTGCGTTTGAGTCCATTGTTAGGGCTATTGTGTCAATCCGTCTCGTTGAGGGTTTCCCTCATTTTCACTGACCCTCCACTTTACTAAACATGATGTCCTTTTCTAGTGACTAGTCTTTCCTGATGACATGTCCAAAGTAAAAGAGCCAAAGTCTCATCATTCTCACTTCTAAGGAGTGTTCTGGGCCTTTGAAAACGTCATCAGCTACCATGAGGTTGTGCTGGAGTAGGGTGGGCCATATCGCATCTGGGTGGTGTCCTGTAAAAGAGGAGAAGAAACACAGGAAGGACACCGAGAAATAACAGATGCTGTACCTCTAAATCTAGAACACCTGGGGCCACCAGGAGCTGGAGAGACTGGAAAGGATCTTCCCCAAGAGACTTCAGAGAGAGCACAGCCCTGCGGACACCCTGAATTTGGACCACCAATTTTCAGCACTGTGAAGCAATAAACATCTGTTCTTACATGCTTCCCGGTTTGTGGCACTTTGGTAAGGCAGCTCAGTGTAGTGAGCCTGGTGGGAAGTGGCCCACATGTAGGAGACCCTCACCCTCTCGCACCGTCAGACACAATCCCACTGATCCTCAGCATTGCCCTGAGATAGACAAGGGTGCTTGTCCATTTTATAGGTAAGGAAACTGAGGCTCAGAATGATGAGCTGGGATCAGGACTCGTGGTCTCCGACGTGTCTGGGACCTGGCTTGTTCATTCACATGGTGAAGTTCAAGGGCTGTCAGGTGCTGCCTCAGTGAGCAGGGCAGGCTGCAGTCAGGGCCTTGCATGGAGCCCCAACCCAGAAGGAGAGGCCAGACTAGAAGTCGATAAACATCCAAGATGATTCCAGAGGGTGAAAAGGACCCAGAAGAAGATAGAACAAGTCGTTAGCGAAAGGTGGCTGGAGAGAAGGTCCTTCCCTGGGTGGCCTGGGAAGGCTGTCCGAGGTGGGGGTGTGTGAGCTGCAACAACATCAGGGACCTAGCCCAATGAAGACCCAGGTGAGGTGCCTGGGCCAGGAGCAGCCAGTCCCCAGGGTGGGACGTAGCCCGGGGTTAAGGCACAGAGAGGTCGCTGTGGCTGAGCAGGGTGAGCAAGGGGAGAGGTCCTAAGATGATGAGTTGGCTGTGAGGGAAAGTTGGGAATCAGATGACCAGGTTTGCGGTCGAGCCATTACTAAGATGAGGTGAACGCAGCGGGGTAGAAGGAAGTCAAGAACCAGATTTTGGCCACATTCCACTCAAGATGCCTGCTGGGCACCCAAGTGGAGTGGACAAAGATGGACATCTGCGTCCGGAGGAGTTGCTGGAGATGGGGACGCAGGAGTGTGGGTCAGGCTCTAGAGTTGATGGCATGACTCTCTGAGACATCTGGGTTTGCAGTAGTTAAGGCTGAAACAGTATTTGTGCCAGGGTGTATCAGCCCCGAGAAGCTGCAGGTGACAACCAGGGCAGGGCTCATGTCTTCGTGTCCCGTTCCCTGGTCTGCAGCCTCCTTTGGATGGCAGGACCCCACAATAGTAAGTGCACAGGCCAGGTGTGTTGCCTGAGCATGCACCCAGGTCAGCTGGCCAACGTGCAGACACACCTGCAGAGGTAACTGCAGACACACCTGCAGAGGTCACCAGCCTGGACTGGCTTTGGGGGGGGTGGCTTTTGAACTTCCCGAAGGTCCAAGGTGATCCGCACCCATTCAGATCCTATCTGCCACTGTGCACCTGCCAGGTGAGGATTTGGGGTCCCAGACCTGGAGAAGAGTACTAGTCTGTCCTGTGTCCTAGCGGCACTCAGCATCCTCTGAGGGAGCCAGGCTGGTCTGGTCCGCCCCCAGTCCTAGCCTATGACCGAGGCTCGGGAAGACAGCGATTTTATTCGGAGTATGAGGTGTTGTATCCTGTGCCTGGTGCGTGTGGGAATAGAGAAGAGGTACTGGGGTGCCCTGCATTCAGAGGTATGAGGGGTAGGGTGCACCAGGTAGACAGGTGGGGGACCCAGGAGAGTGAGGTCCTGCAGACAGGAGAAGGGAGAGTGCCTGAGGAAGAGGCTAGGGTGGAGTGACCCCTGGATCTGCCCATGGGACGCCTCCTGGGCAGGCAGTGAGGGTGCTGCCCTGGGAGTGGGTGGCTAGGAGGGAGGGAGACGAGGCACCCCCACCTGATTGTTCTGGTTTCGCAGTGCCCAACAAGGCAGACACCCCAAGGAGAGTGGGGAGCAGGGATGGAAGTTTGGGGAAAGATGAGCGTGAGGGAAGGGAGATCCCACCAGGTGGTCGACCAGCACAGCAGGGACCCATTCCCAGCCTGTGTGGGTTCAGGCTGCACAGGGGGCACCCTGGAGGTGCGTGGCCCCAAATCTAAAGTGAAGCCTATCAGTAGAATGGTGTACTGGTCTCTGTCCACTGTCAGCTGCTCAGGGGTAGGTCCAGACGAGGAGGGTTAACTCACCCAGCTCCGGTTTGGGGTTTGGAGACAAAGGGGCAGGGGCCATGGGACATGAAGATGCTAGGTGGGGCCTGGGGATCTCAGCTGGGTAAGGAGGTGGGCGAGGACTTGAGCCGGAGGCCCCAGAACTGCAAGGTAAGGGTGGAGGGGGGCAGCTGGAGGGGAAGGGTGGCCAGAGAAGGGGGCAGCTGAGCTGCTGTTGGTCGGAGGGGTGGGGGGATGGCCAGGTCAGGGTGTGGTTATGGGCGTGGGCTGAGGTGAAGCGGAGAACAAGGTCAGCAGACATGAGACGGTCAAGATGCTGAGAAGTTGAGGCGTGAGAAGGGGGAAGGGGGCAGAAACCAGAAGTTCTAGTCAGCAGACCAGGGACTGTGAACTCATCTTAGCAGGGGCTGCACTCCCAGCACAGTTCATTCGGAAAGGGGTCCTTTGATGGAACTGAAGTCACAAGGACACGGTGCTGGCTGGGTGGATTCAGTGGCGAGGGTTCCCCAGGCAACGGAGCCACTCGCCTTACTGGGAGGCTAAAGCTGCCAGCAGAGCCGGCGACCCCAGCTTTATTGAAAATACTCAGTAATTCCTGGTAATGACCAACCTGAACCCAAGAACAAGCTCTCCCGAAAGGTCATTCATCCGAGAGAAGAAAATGATTCCTTTTCCCTGGGGCTGTCATCTTTTGCTTTAATTAATATCAAACGTGTACACTCTTGGCAGTGGCTTCAAATGTTTGAGTGGACTTCCTGTGACATTTTTAATAAAAAAATGTAAAATCACTGTGGTTCATGCCAGGCTCTGAGTGTTCATTAGTGCCTGCTCCGTTGCTGGGTGCCTTCGTGGTAGACAGGATGCTGGCCCCAGGCAGCAGCGTCACAAGGACGGGAGTCGCTGCCGAGAAGGACAGGATTCAGTGGCCAGGACCTTGCTGGTTTGGGTGCTGGCTCATTCGTTCATTCATTGGGATGTGAATATGAAGAAGTGAATTGCCTCCATTCAAATCATAGCTGCCTGGGTGAGTGACTTTGCCTTTCTGCTGGGCCTCTACTTCTTCATCTGTAAAATGGGCCTAGCAGAAGCACGTATTCCACAAGGTTGTTTTGATGGTGGCACGAAATACTTTGTGCAGTGCAGACTCAGATGACTGCAGCTGGAGTGCTCTGCCACTTGTGACCAGCCATCTGTGCTCAGCGCTGTTCCAGGACCAGGAGATGAACCAGACACTCAGGCCCTGGCCTCACAGTCAGCAGTCTAGTCTAGTGGTGGCACTTCAAACCCAAGGCAGCTGTCAGTCTATCTTTTTCCTCCCCTGGGGCCCCCAAGGCACATGTCCCACTGTGAGGTGGGTAATTACGTATCCACCACTGCCACCAGCCTGCAGGCGGGACCATGTCGTATTCGTCCTTGTTCTCTGGCATCTGGCTCCAGCCCCAGCATGTCATGGGGCTCTTGGCGTCAGAGTGGTCCGATGAGCAGAAAGGGTGTGGTCCAAGGGCCCAAGGTGGGGTGGCAAGACCCTGTGACGGAGACTAGAACTTCAACTTCTCTCCATGTAGCTGCCCCAGACCGAGTCCAATCTCTTTAATATCGTTTCCGTTTCTCAAACAGAAGAACCGAAGCTGAGGTTGGTGTGGCTTCTGCTGAAAGTCACAAAGATGACCTGTTACTCATGGAATCAAGAGATGGACACATTGTTAGGCTCTCCTCTTCTCTGATCAGCAGGTTAGCATTGTGATTCAGAAAATGTCTTTCTAATGATGGGTAGAACGTGCAACTGTGTGCTTGCACCCCTGTGGTGAGCAGACAGACCCTCCTCACTCTGGGGTCAGCCCGGTGGCTGTGCTTCCTTCACCTGTGCCCCACAAATGCTCAGGCTGAGTAACAAGAGCACAAAGAACATTCTTTGCCTGGACTATTCCCACCTCCAATGCTTTAGCGTTTGTTTCCTGCATACAGGGACGTTCTCTAACTCAATCATACGACAACCATCCAAAGTGGAAAATTAACTCTGATACATTAAAAAACTGTTGCAACCAGGTCAATTCCAACTCCATCTCATAGCGACCCTATAGGACACAGTAGAACTGCCCCATAGAGTTTTAAGGCTGTAATCTTTATGAAAGCAGGCTGCCACATCTTCCTCCCCAGGAGCGGCCAGTGGGTTTGAACTGCTGACCAAAATTTTAGTTAGCAGCTGGGCGCTTGAGCACTGTGCCACCAGCGTTCCTTACACCTATCTAATCCTCAGACCTTATCTGTCCCAGTGTTGTCTCAGAGCAAAGGCTTCAGCCCAGGATGACTCCTAGCACTTAGTTGTCATGTCTCTTCAACCTTTAAACTAGAACAGTTCTATAGTCACTCCTTGGCTCTGGTGAACTTGACCCTTCTTAAAGGTCCCACAAGTGACGCTGTCCTCACTGCAGCCTACCAGGTGGGGCGCAGTGTCTGTCGACCTGTAGCCACTGATGTTAACTTGGAGCGCTTGATTATGGTGCTTTACCCACTGCCACTGGGTCGGCCCCTGACTCTTGGTGACCCCATGCACGGCAGAGCCAAATGCTGCCTGGCCCTGCGCCATCCTCATGATCGGTTTCAAATTGGACCTGTGTAATATATAATTTTCATTGGCTGGTTTTCCGAAGTAGATTGCCAGACCTTTCTCCCTAGCCTATCTTAGTCTGGAAGCTCTGCCAAAACCCATTCAGCATCACCATGGCACACATGCCTTCACAGACAGACGGATGGTGACTGTTCATGAAGTGCATTGGCGGGGAATCGAACCTGGATCTCTCTCATGGAAGACAAGAATTCTACCACTGAACCACCAGTGCCTCACTTGTCCGCTGTAGACTCACTGTTTTTCCCTTCGTAATTCATAAATATTGTGTATGTGTGTTCGTGTGCAGGGGGAGTATCCCACTCCTCCTCAAAATTTACCCGCTAGTTTTAGCATCCATTGATGTTTCTTGGCTGGATTAATTACTATGCTAATAATGACAGTGACTTTCTAATTTCATCATTCATTCTCCCCCATAACAAAACCAACCCAGTGTGCCGTCGAGTCGATTCTCCCCCATATACATATTCATTTATTTATTTATGTTAATACGGACTCATGGATTCCTATCTTATTTCATTTGTTATAATCTGTTACTACCATTATTTATGCATCTGTCAGTTTGTTGTACTGTGGGGGCTTGTGTATTGCTGTGACGCTCGAAGCTATGCTACCAGTATTCAGATACCAGCAGGATCACCCATGGCAGACAGGTTTCAGCTGAGCTTCCAGACTAAGACAGACCAGGAAGAAGGACCTGGCGGTCTACTTCTGAAAAGAATTAGCCAGTGAAAACCTTACGAATAGCAGCCGAACATTGTCTGATATAGTGCTGGAAGATGAGCCCCTCAGGTTGCAAGGCACTCAAAAAAGAGTGAGTGCCTCCTTCTGGAGAAGAGTGGCCTCCTCAAAGTGGAATCAACCTTAATGATATGGTTGGAGTCAAACTCTCAGGACCTTCATTTGCTGATGTGGCATGACTCAAAATGAGAAGAAACAGCTACAAACATCCACTAATAATCAGAACACGGAATGTATGAAGTATGAATCTAAGAAAATTGGAAATTGTAAAAACTGAAATGGAATGCATAAACATAAATATCCCAGGCATTAGTGAGCTGAAATGGACTGGTATTGGTCATTTTGAATCAGAAAATCATATGATCTACTATGCCAGGGACAACTTGAAGAGGAATGGTGTTGCATTCATTGTCAAAAAGAACATTTCAAGATCTATCCTGAAGTACAGCATTGTCAGTGATAAGATAATATCCGTATGCCTACAAGGAAGACCAGTTAATATGACTATTTTTCAAATTTATGCACCAACCACTAAGATGAAGAAATTGAAGATTTTTGCCACCTTCTGCTGTCTGAAATTGATTGAACATGCAATCAGGATGCGTTGATAATTAATGGTGATTGGAATTCGAAAGTTGGAAACAAAGAAGGATTAGCAGTTGGAAAATATGGCCTTGGTGATAAAAACGATGCCAGAGATCACATGATTGAATTTTGCAAGACCAATGACTTCCTCATTGCAAATACCTTTTTTTCACCAGCATAAATGGTGTCTATATACTTTTTTTTTTTTATACACATGGACCTCACCAGATGGAATACACAGGAATCGAATCAACTACATCTGTGCAAAGAGACAATGGAAAAGCTCAATATCATCAGTCAGAACATGGCCAGGGGCCTGAGGATCAGGCCATCAATTACTCATATGTAAGTTTAAGTTGAAACTGAAGAAAATTAGAACAAGTCCACAACAGACAAAGTACAACCTTGAGTTTATCCCACCTGAATTTAGAGACCATTGCAAGAATGGATTTGATGTGTTGAACACTAATGACCAAAGACCAGATAAGTTTTGGGATGACATCAAGGACATCTTTCATGAAGAAAGCAAGAGGTCATTAAAAAGACAGGAGAGAAATAAAAGACCCAAATGGATGTCAAAAGAGACTCTGAAACTTGCTCTTGAATGTCGAGTAGCTAAAGCAAAAGGAGAAAATGATGAAGTAGAAGAGCTGAACAGAAGATTTCAAAGGGCAGCTCCAGAAGACAAAGTAAAGTGTTATAATGACATATGCAAAGAGCTGGAGACAGAAAATCAAAAGGGACAAACATGCTTGGCATTTCTCAAGCTGAAAGAACTGAAGAAAAAACTCAAGACTCAAGTTGCAATACTGAAGGATTCTATGGGGAAAATATTAAACAACACAGGAAGCATCAAAAAAAGATGGAAGGAATACACAGAGTAACTATCCCAAGAGGAATTTGTCAACATTCAACCATTTCCAGAGGTGGCACAGGATCAGGAACTGATGGTGCTGAAGGAAGAAGCCCAAGCTGCAGTGAAGGCCTTGGTGAAAAACAAGGCTCTGGGAATTGACGGAATACCACCTGAGATGTTTTCACTAAACAGATGCAGTTGTAGAAGTGCTCACTCGTCTATGCCAAGAAATTTGGAAGAAAGCTACCTGGCCAACTGACTGGAAGAGATCCAGATTTATGCCTATTCCCAAGAAAGGCGATCCAACCAAATGCAGAAATTATAGAACCAAATAATTAATATCACATCTAAGCAAAATTTTGCTGAAGATCATTTAAAGGCGGCTGGAGCAGAATATCAAGAGGCAACCACCAGAAATTCAAGCTGGATTCAGAAGAGGACGTGGAACCAGGGATATCATTATTGATGTCAGAGGGATCCTGGTTGAAAGCACAGAATACCAGAAAGATGTTTACATGTGTTTTGTTGACTATGCTAAGACATTCAACTGTGTGAATCATAACAAATTATGGATAACATTGTGGAAATTGGGCATTCCAGAACACTTAATTGTGCTCATGAGGAATCTGTACATAGATCAAGAGGCAGTTGTTTGAACAAAACAAGGGGTACTGCATGGTTTAAAGTTAGGGAAGGTGTGTGTCAGGGTTGTATCCTTTCACCATACCTATTCAACCTGTATGCTGAACAAATAATCCGAGAAGCTGGACTATATGAAGAAGAACGGGGCATCAGGATTGGAGGAAGACTCGTTAAGACCTGTGTTATGCAGATGACACACCTTGTTTGCTGAAAGTGAAGAGGACTTGCAGCACTTAATGATGAAGATCAAAGAATGTAGCCTTCAGTATGGATTGCACCTCAACATAAAGAAAACAAAAATCTTCACAACTGGACCAATAATCGACATCATGATAAACTGAGAAAATGTTGAGGTTGTCAAGGATTTCATTTTACTTGGATCAACAACCAACGGCCATGGAAGCAGCAGTCAAGAAACCAAAAGACGCATTGAATTGGGAAAATCTACTGAAGAGATCTCTTTAAAGTGTTAAAAAGCAAAGATGTCACCTTGAGGACTAAGGTGCCCCTGACCCAAGCCACGGTGTCTTCAATTGCCTCGTATGCATGCAAAAGCTGGACAATGAATAAGGAAGACCGAAGAAGAATTGGTGTCTTTAAATTGTGGTGTTGGTGAAGAGTATGGAATATACCATGGACTGCCAAAGGAACGAACAAATCTGTCTTGGAAAAAGTACAACCAGGATGCTCCTTAGAAGCAAGGATGGCAAGACTACGTCTCATAGACTTTGGACATGTTATCAGGAGGGACCAGTCCCTGGAGAAGGACATCATGCTTGGTAAAGTAGAGGGTGAGGGAAAAAGAGGAAGACCTTCAACGAGATGGATTGACACAGTGGCTGCAACAATGCGCTTGGGCATAGCAACAATTGTGAGGATTGTGCAGGACTAGGCAGTCCTATTGTACATAGGGCCGCTGTGAGTTGGAACTGACCGATGGCACCTAACAATAATAACAATTGTTATTTATTTTGATGCCCAAATTTTTCCTGAATTGGCCTGTAAGGGTCCTTTCAAGGTGGCCCCTCTGTCCTCAATTTTCTTTGGGCTCATCCTTACTTTCTGCCACAAGATGTTTCAGATTCATGTTGTACTCTTACTGCCCCTGCCCTGGAATCAACCATTTTTTCAAAGAACCCTGTTTCTTTTTAGTGGAGCGTGGTATTAGGAATCAAGGTCTTGGAATTGGGTGTGCTCATTACTATTGTGGTGTCAGTCTCCCAGGCTCTTAGTGGATACACACATGTTCACATACATCCATTTACATCTATTTCTATACCTATCTGTCTACCATCTAGCTATCTATCTATGTATCTATCTATGATCTATCTATCTATGATCTGTCTATCTACTGAAAGCCATAAATTCATACCTCCAATTTCATCCTAACACGTAGGTTTCATTTTAGTTTTCTCCCTTTCCATGTTTGTAACTTTCTTCTTTGACAGTAAAAATCTGGGCTCCCATTCTACTCAGAATATTTACTTATTGATCAATCCCTTCTTGTGTAACCAATCTCCTGTGCCATCACCATCTTCCAGGGGGACACCTCTCACTCTGCTCAAACTCTAGCATCTTACCACCATCACCCTTGTGTGCGGGTGCCCTTCTCACCCTCCTCTCCTGCAACAGCTCTGATATCCCACGCTGGGCAATGTGGCTGCCCTCTCGCCCTACTTGGGCTTTGGATACCCCACATCATTGCTCCTCCACTTTGAAAATCTCCTCATCTGGCTTGGGCCCCCCCTTCTCATCCTATCTGGCCTCACACACCCCATGCTGGGCCATCACCCCTTCTTCCCTCTGGTGTGGACACCTACCTTTCTCAGCCTTTTCTAACGGCTCTTAGAGCGAACATTCAGAAGAAAAGAAGGCAGGCAGGCTGCATATTAAATTTTAGTAGATATTGTCGTGTTGGTCTCCAAGGTGACTTTACCGATTTGTAATCTCACCAGCACTGTGTGAGAGAACCCATTTTTCCACAAACTCTTCAGCACTGGATGTTGGCACGTTTCAATTTTTGTCAATCCAATGGGAAAAAATATGTCAAATGAATTTGCATTTCCCATTTGTACTAATGAGTTGAGCATCTTTTAATATATATATTGATCCTTTATAATTTCTGTTCTATTTTTTGTCTGTTCATATTCTTTTCCTATTTTCTTGCTGATTTGAAAAAATTCTTTGTGTATTTTGGATACTAATGTTTAATTTGTTATATATGCTGTGAATATTTTCTCTTTATCTGTCGCTTCTCTTTTCACTTAGCATTTCTTTAAACGTGGTTTAAGATGTAATTCCCTTCCTTGAGGTCATAAATATATTTTCCTATGTTTTCTTCTAATCCTTTTACAGGTTTTTTGTTTTTTTCTTTTTAACATTTAGGCATTTATTCCATCTGGAATTTATTCTTGTTAATGGTGTGAAGGGGCAATCTAATTTTATCGTTCCAATCTAATTTTATTGTTCCAACATTTCCAACATTTACTGAATAATCTACTTTTCCCCCACTGATTTGAAATGCCACTGATTTGTATACTAAATTCCTGTATATGCACGGGTCTGTTTTTTTTGATCCTCTATTTTGTTCCAAGGATCTATTTATCTATTCATGTGCTAATATCAAATTATATTTATTGCAACTACTTTGTAATATGATTTGACATCTAGTCTGGCAAAATCCCCCTCTTTGTGTTTCTTTTTTCAAGCTGTCTTGGCTATTCTTGAACATTTACTCTTCCGTCTGAACATTAGAATCAGATTGTCAAGTTCCATTAAAATCTTGATCAGATTTTGATTGGGATTGAATTGAATTTATAGATCTATTGGGGGGGAGGATTAAAATGGAGCAAAACATGGATTCTGAGCACTGTGCTACAGCACAGAGCAAGGGTGCAATAACTACTCGTTCAGTCATGAGTGGACTCTGGAAAATGTGGACGCTCCACGCTCTCTGGGGGCCAGAGGCTGCCTCTCTGGCCTCTGGGGTCAAAGCGCCTTGTGGTGTGGCTGGCAATTGAGTGTTGCTCAGTACACGTGTCCTGGGCTTTCTTTAGGGGACCTGGTGGGGTCCTCCTTGAGATTCAAAATCCTGGACAGTGACAGGCAATGTGCCAGGTGCAGGAGCCACCCAAGGGCCAGGCAAGAAACTCCTGCCTCACAGAGGCTCTTCCTCTGAGCTTGGAGGCAGCCTCATCCACCACTGGAGAATGTGTAGCAAGCCATGGGGGCCCTAAGAAGGAGCCACTACCTGCTGGGAGGCATCTGGACAGTCTTCTCAGAGGGGGGGCCTCTCAGCTAGGCTTGCAGGCAGGGTGGGTTGTCCAGGCAGCACCGGGAATGGGGCATTGCAGGGAGAGGAAGTGGTGTGCACCAAGACATAGCAGTGTGGACGGGGAGTGGGAGGAACGGTGGCCTGAGCACAGGGGAAGGGCAGCTGCACGTGAGCCTGGCAGTGAAGGCCTGCTGAGTCGTACTGACGTTCCTCTGTGCCTGTGTGCCACTCAGGGGGTGTCAAGGGTGGGTGGCAAGATGGAAGCCCTGGGATTGGATGCAGAAAGTCCGATGTGTATCCCTGGGAGTGGGGACAAGGAGGAGACCAGTGTGTCAGCCATAGACAGCCCAGGTGTAGCTGTCTGCATGTTTCAAAGGCCAAAAAAATTTATTTCCATGTAGGCTTCAACGTTTATTAAAAAAAAAAAAAAAAAAAAAGGTAGCCATTGAGTCAATTCTGACTCTTGGTGACCCCATGTGTGTCAGAGTAGAACTACACTCCATAGCGTTATAGGGTAATAAAAATGTGCTAATCTGAAGCTTAAGCCAAAAAAACCAAACCCGTTGTCACTGAGTTGATTCTGACTCATAGCAACTCTACAGAACAGAGTAGAACTGCCCCATAGGGTTTCCAAGGAGCAGCTGGTGGATTTGAACTGCTGACCTTTGGTTAGCAGCCAAATGCTTAACCACTGTGCCACCAGGATCCCTATTTGAAGCTTAGATACATGTTATTAAAACTCAACAGTAACCACAGCAATGGTTTAGAACATAGACCAACTGAGTAATTTTTTTAGGGAGAGTTATTTTATCACTGACATTACTTAGAAGGGCTGGCACACGGTGACAATAAAAAGGAAACCGACTTGCAGTCAGCTTTATTATGTTTTTCAGTTCTTTATAAACAATGTACCTGGGAAGATGGCTTCTACCACTCCCGCCCTTGGTGCACCACTGGCTGATCCCACACACCCCTCCAGCTGCTGCCTCACTTCTCTGCTCCCTTTCACAGCAAAACCCCTCTGCTTCCTCATTCCCCATTCTTTCCTTATAAAGTATTGGTCTTGTTAAATATTGAGAATAGACAAAAGAGTGTTTGTTAAAATGCATAAGGTATAAAGAACAACACTACACAAACCCTCATATCCTCCATGCTGTTTAAGAAAATAAGACTATACCACAACACTGAAGCCCTCTGTGGACCCTCTCACCCCTGCCTTCCCTCCCTCCCCTCCCTTCCCTCCAAGGCCTTTACTCTTCTTAATTTTCATTCATTTATCATTCTCTTGGTGTTCTTTACTGTTTTACGACTGTGGCCCTCAGCATTATTACATGGTTTCATTTTGCATGTTTTTGAACTTCATGTAATGGAGTAAATATGTGGGTTTTCTTCTGGCCTCCGTTTTTTTTTTTTGCCTTGCGTGATGTTCCTGAGACTTATCCATGTTGCTGTGAGCAGCAGCTCTTTCTTTTCCACTGCTGTGTAGCTTTCTGCTGTATGACTCCCCCACAATTTATGGACTTGTTCTTTTGCTGGCAGAATGTGGGTGGTTTCCAGTTTTTTGTTATAACAACAGTGCTGCTTATTCAAGGCCATTCTTGTTCATGTCTTCTGTGCTCATGGGCCAGAAATTCTCTAAGGTATAAAATAAACCCTAGGGTAGGACTGCTGGGTCATAGGATATTCATTTCTTCAACTTTACTACATAATGTCAAAGATGATTTGGCTAATTTAGACTCCCAGCTGTGTGAAGATCCCATTGTTTTGCATTCTCATTGATAATTAGAATTGTTATTGTCCAGAAATTAAAAAAAAAATTCTTTGGCCTTCATATATGAATGATGTCATGACAAGGCACAGGATTTTGTGCTCGCCCCCTTTTCTCCTCAATAGAATCTCAAACATTTCCATATTGAAAATGTACAAGTTTCCTGCAGCATTGTTGTGGTTAGCTGCTGTCAAGTTGTCCCCCGACTCATGGCAACCCCACGCACAATAGAATGAAACACCGTCTGGTCCTGCAACATCCCCCTGACTGGTTGCAGGTTGGACCACTATGATCCACAAAACTTGTTCAGCATCACAGGAACACACAAGCCTCCACCGACAGACAGGTGGTGGCTGCACCTGAAGTATATTGGCCAGGAATCAAACTCAGATCTACCACATAAAAAAAAAAAAACCACATGGAAACTGAGAATTCTGTCGCTGAAACACCAATGCTTGGTGAAATTTCTAAATTCTGGGGAAAGTGTTGCTTTCAAAACTCCAGACAGAGAAAACAAGTTAACTTACTAAGAGAATCTAGACCAAAATCAGACTTCACATTTCTCACCCTGAAAGCCAGAAGGCATAGGAACAATGTAATCATTACAATCCTGTAAGGTCAGTACTACCGTTCACCCCACATTTTGTTGTCATTGTTTTTAGGTGCCATCAAGTCGGTTGTGACTTTTAGCGACCCTATGTACCACAGAGTGAAACACTGCCCTGTCCTGTGCCATGCTTACAACCGTTGTTATGCTTGAGCCCATTGTCGCAGCCACTGTGTCAATTCATCTCATTGACTGTCTTCCTCTTTTCCACTGACCCTGTACTTTCCCAAGCATGATGTCCTTCTCCAGGGATTGATCCCTCCTGACAATATGTCCAAAGTGTGTAAGATGCAGTCTTGCCATCCTTGCTTCTAAAGAGCATGCTGGCTGCACTTCTTCCAAGACAGATTTATTCATTCTTTTGTCAGTCCATGGTATATTCAATATTCTTCACCAACACCACAATTCAAAGACATCAATTCTTCTTCGGTCTTCCTTAGTCATCGTCCAGCTTTCCCATGTATATGAGGCAACTGAAGTTCTCTTCACTTTCAGCAAGCAAGGTTTTGTCATCTACATAATGCAGGTTGTTAATGAGTCTGGCAGTTCCCTGTCGATATACTGCTGCAGCCGCTTTCGAAAGATCTCCAGCAAAATTTTTCTTGCGTGTGATATTAATGATATTGTTTGATAATTTCCACATTTGGTTGGATTGCCTTTCTCGGGAATAGGCATAAATATGGATCTCTTCCGGTCAGTTGGCCAGGTAGCTATCTTTGGAATTTCTTGCCATAGAAGAGTGAGATGAGAAAAAGAAGAGGTTGAGTAATTTCTTTAAGGTTACAGACCTAGTGAGTAATTGATGATTCAAACATAAACTGCCTGACTCCAGAATATACACTTTTAACTATTTTACTCTCCTGAGGTTGGAATATAAGAAAACTGTTTAAATATTTAAAGGCTTTTTATCCAAAGTGAACAGCAAACATATTCTAAAGCCACTGTCATTAAAATCAGGACCAAGATAGGGATGCCTATTATTACCACTATCATTCAACACTATTCTAGCTAATGCAGTAATTAAATAAAGACAATGTAAGTATGTAAAAAGAAGAGAGAAAATCACCTTTATATTCAGATGACATAATTGCATACCTAGGAAATTTAAGTGATTCAACAAAAAAAGTTAAGGTAACTGGGTATGAGATAAATAAACAATAAGAAAAATAACTTTTCTTTCTATTAGCAATAAACAGAAATGGAAATGAAAAAACCATATCATTCATGATGGGAATAAAACTATTTCTTGAAATATTTTATAATACAAAACCTAGATAAATATTAGATAAATAGAAAGAAACATAGCGTTCCTGGACGGGAAAAATAGTGTCATTAAAATGTCAATAATTTTTAAATTAATATATACATTTAATGCAATTACAATCAGAGCCCCTACATATATTTTTTGAGGGCAAGCTAGACAAAATAATCTCCAAGCTTATATGGAAGAATAAATGCTCAAGCTGTGGCAAGAAAGTTTTGAAGGCTAGTGAAGGGAGACTTGCCCTACCAGATATTAAAACTCCTGTAAAGCCTTTATAAATCAAGTTAACTGGCACAGCAATCAATGAATATTGACCAGAGGGAAGAAAGCACCTAGTAATAGAGCACCAAAACACAGGAAGCAAGAACTGACAGAAATAAAGGGAGAAACAGGCAATCCAACAATAATAGTTGGACAATTCGACACGCCACTTTTAATAATGGATAAAACCACCAGGCGGAAGAGCAACGAGAAAATAGAAGAGTTGAACAACACTATAAGCCAACCAGACGTAACAGGCGTCTATAGAACATTTCATCCAAGAACAGCAGAATACGCGTTCTTTCCCGAGTGCAAACGGCACATTCTCCAGGATGGACTGTATGCGAGGCCACAGAGCGAATCTTGCTCAATTTAAAAGGATTGAAATAATACAAAATATGTTCTCTGACCGCAGTGGAATGAAATTACAAATCAATAACAGAAAGATATATGGGAAGCTCGCAAATATGAGGAATTAAATGACACACCTCTAAACAGACACCAAAGGTCAAAGAAGAAATCTAAAGAGAAATCAGAAAATATTTTGAGATAAATGAAAATGAAGACACCACACACCAAAATTTAAGGGACAAAGCTAAAGAAGTGCTTAGAGGGAAGTTTATAGCTGTAAATACACATATTAAAAAAAAGAAAGAAAGATATCAAATTAATAACCTAATCTTCCACTTTATAACAACGATTGTAAGGATGGTGCAGGACCGGGCGGTGTTTCGTTCTGTGGTAGATCGGGTCGCTACGAGTGGGAACTGAGTCAGCGGCACCTAACAACAACATCGACAATCTTCCACTTTAAGACACTGGAAAGAGACGAGCAAACTAAACTTAAAAAGAGCAGAAGGAAGAAAATAAAGGTTAGAGCAGAAATTAATGAAATAAAGAATAAAAAACAATAGAGAAAATCAATGAAACCAAAACCTGGTTCTTTGAAAAGATGAACAAAAGTGACAGACCTTTATCTAGATTGACCAAGGATGGGGGCCGGGGGGGAAGGGAGAGAAGACTCAAGTTACCAGAATTAGAAATGAAAGCTGAGATATTAGTACCAGCCTTAAAGAAACAAAAAGGATCACAAAGGGACATTACGAGCAATTGTATGCCTGTAACTTAGAGAGATGAAATGGGCAAAATCCTAGAAAGGCACAAATTACCAAAACTGACTGAAAAAACAAAATACGCAGTCTGAACAGCCCTGTAACAAGTAAAGAGACTGAATTAGTAATAAAAAAATTACCCACAAGGAAAAGCCCAGGCCCGGGTGACTTGACTGCTAAATTTTACCAAACATTTAAAGAATTAATACCAATTCTTCACAAACTCTTCCAAAAAATTGAAGAGGAGGGAACACTTCTGGATTCATTCTACAAGGCCAGTATTACCATAATACCAAAACCAGACAAAGATATAATGAGAAAACTACAGGCTAATATCTCTTATGAATATGGATGCAAAAATTCTTAGCAAAATGCTAGCAAACAAAATCCAGCAACATGTTCCATATTTTTACAAAAATAATGCATGCCAGCTGTACCCTCTCCACGCTAGGTATTTTCGTAAGCGCACTAGGCTAATGTTTTTTTACAGCAACATACGGGAGATGATTGCGAGGGTGCCTCTTGGGGGAAGGGCACGGCCAGCAAGCAAAGTCAGAAAGCATGTGTTATTTGTGTAAAAATATGGTCAAAAGAATTATATACTATGACGAAGTGAGACTTATCTCGGGAATGCAGGGGTGGTTTAACATCCAAAAATCAATTAATGTCATACAACGTGTTAATAGAATAAAAACCAAAACCTCATGATCATCTCAACAAACACAGAAAAAACGTTTAATGAAATCCAACACAAATTCATGATAAAAACACCAACAAACTAAGACTAGAACAGAATACCTTCAACTTAATGAAGCGCACCTACAAAAAACCCACAGATAACATCATACTTTATGGTGAAATACTGGATTCTTTTCCCCTAAGATCAGGAACAAGGCAACAATATCCACTCTTGCCACTTCTGTTTAACATTTTACTGTACGTTCTAGTCAGGGCGATTAGGCAAAAAATAGAAATAAAAGGCATCTAGACTGGATGTCTCTCTATTCACAGATGGCATGATCCTGTACATAGAAAATCCTACGGAATCCACTAAAAATCCATTAGAATTAAAAAATGAGTTCATCAAGGTTGGAGGATATAAGATAAATATGCAAAAATCAATTGTATTTCTACACACCTGCAATGAACAATCCACAAATGAAATTAAGAAAACAAATCCATTAAAAACAGCATCAAAAGAACATAAGGCTTATAAATAAATTTAACAAAAGAAGAGAAAAACTTATAGTCTGAAACTACAAAACATTGTTGAAAGAAATTTTAGAAGATGTAAATAAGTAGAACAATGTCTTACACTCATGGATTGGAAGACTTAATATTGTCAAGATGGCAATACTCCTTAAGTTGATCTATATGTTAAATGCAATCCCGATTAGAATTCCAACTGACTTCTTTGTAGAATTAGCAAGTTGATTCTAATACTCATATGGAATTGAAAGGGACCCAAAAGTGCCAAAACAATCTTAAAAAAAGAAGACAAAAGTGGAGGATTCACACTTTCCAATTTCAAAACTTACTACAAAGCAACACTAATAAAGTTGTGTGGTTCTGGCATAAGGATAGACATACAGACCAAAGGAACAGAATTGAGAGTCCAAAAATAAGCGCACCTGTCTATGGTCAACTGATTTTCAACAAGGGTGCTAAGACTATTCAGTGGAGAAAGGAATAGACCTTTCAACAAATGGTACAAGAACAACTGGATACCCACATGCAAAGCAATGAAGGTGGGCCCTTACCTCACACCATATACAAAAATTAACTAAAAAATTAATCAAATACCTAAATGTAAGAGTTAAGACTCTTACAAGAACACACGGAATAAATCTTCATGTCCTCAGGTTTGGCAATGAATTCTTAGATATGATACCAAAAACATAAGCAACAAAAGAAAAAAAATTGACTTCATCAAAATTTAAAAAAAAAAAATGCTTCAAAAGACGCTATCAAGAAAGTGAAAAGACAACCCATAGAATGGGATAAAATATTTGCAAATCATATCTGATAATGCAATAATAAAAAACAAATAACCCAATTAAAAATGGGCAAATGACTTGAATAGACATTTATCCATATATATATACATATACGTGTGTATATATATATGTGTGTGTGTGTGTGTGCATACTAGAAGAGGACTTGAAGGCTGAAGATCAAAGACCACAGCCTTCAGTATGAATTACACCTTACCATAAAGGAAACGAAAATCCTCACAATTGGAACAATAAGCAACATCATGATAAATGGAGAAAATACTGAAGTTGTCAAGAATTTCATTTTACTTGGATCCACAATCAACAACCATGGAAGAACCAGTAAAGAAATCAAACGACGTATTGCATTAGGCAAATCTGCTGCAAAAAGTCCTCTTTAAAGTGTTCACAAGCAAAGATGTTACTTTGAGGACTGACCCAAACTATGGTATTTTCAGTTGCCTCTTATGCACGTGAAAGCTGGACAATGAATAGGGAAGATTGAAGAAGAATTGATGCCTTTGAATTATGGTGTCGGCGAAGATTATTGAACATACCATGGACTTCCAGAAGAACAAACAAGCCTGTCGTGGAAGAAATACAGCCAGAGTTCTCCCTGGAAGCATGAATGGTGAAACTTTGTCTCACATACTTAGGACAAGTTATCAGGAGGCACCAGTCCCTGGAGAAGGACATCATGCTTGGTAAGGCAGAGGCTTAACGAAAAAGAGGAAGACCCTTCATGACATAGATTTACACAGTGCCTGCAACAATGGTCTCAAACATAGCAACGATTGTGAGGATGGCGCAGGACTGGGCAGTGTTTTGTTCTGTTGCACATAGGGTGGCTATGCGTAGGAACCGACTCAACGGCTCCTAACAATAACGACGACATATATATAGCCAATAAGCACATAAAAGATGCTTGGTACCATCAGTCATCAGTGAAATGCAAATCAAAACCACAATAAGGTATCGCTTCATACCCATTAGAATGGCTAGAATTAAAAAGTCAGACAATAACAAGTGTTGGTGAGGATATAGAGAAATTGGAGGCTTCACATACTGCTGATGGGAATGTTAAATGGTGGAGCTGCTTTGGAAAACAGTCTGGCAGTCCCTCAAATGATTAAACGTAAGAGTTATCATAAATGACCCAGCAACTTTACTCCTAGGTATACCACCAAATGAAAACATTTATCCACACAAAAACTTGTATGCTAATATTTATAGTTGCACTATTCATAACAGCCAAAAGGTGGAAATATCTGAAATGTCCATCAACTGGTGAACCGATAGATAAAATATGGTATATCCATGCGATGGATTACTCGGTCATAAAAATGGATGAAATACTGATACAGGTGACAACATGGATGAACCTTGAACGTATATATGCTAAGTGAAAGAAGCTAGTCACTAAAGACCACACATTTATATGATTCCATTTATATGAAATGTCCAGAATAGGTAAATCTGTAGAGACAGAAAATAGATTTTATGGTTGCTTTTTTTTTTAGGGCTGGGGAGGCGGGGAGGAGGAGGAGGAAGGGAAGGAGCTAAAGGGTATGGGGTTTCTTCTAGAGACGATGAAAATGTTCTAAAATTGACTGTGGTGATGGTTGGACTTACCTGTGAATACACTAAAAACCATTTAACTGTACACTTTAAATGGGTGAATTGTATGGCATGTGAATTATAGCTCAGTAAAGCTGTTAAAGAAAATGAATTGGAACAATACATTGACCTAGAAAAACTTTTAGGCTAAATGTTTATGTGAAAAAAGAAAGTTGCAGAGTAACATGGAAATAGAAATTAATTTATATAGGTATGTGTTCGTATACAGAAAAGTGAGGAAGTGCCCTTCCTCTTCACATTGTTAACATGGGTTATCTCATGGGATTGGACGGGGGTGGGAGGAGCTTTCAGGTGTTTAAATCTAGTTTTATTGTTTGAATTGTTATAATGAGCATGTAGCATTTTTGCATTTAAAAAACAAAGAATTTTTAAAAGAGGGCAGGGCTTGGGGGCTCTCTTCATTTTGCTCTTTTATCATCTACTGTCAGGTATCTTAACTATCTTCTGTAAAGGTCTTCCTTTCCAGCCCCCAAATTTGTTGGCTAACCATATTCTCTAAGCAGCTAGGAAAATTCTGTTGAAGGCTGGGTATTTTGACAGCGAGGGATAAGAGAGGCCCTTGCTCTTCTGGCCTGGGGAGTGAAGCGTGTGATGGCAAGGATGAGGATGCTGATTGCGATGGCGATGGGGGTGGAGGAGGAGAAGAAGAAAATGGAGGAAGAGGAGGAGGACTAATGGCGTGTTGAAATCTCCAGGTGCCAACACACATTTTCCTTCCCCGTCCAACCTCACTGAAGGCCCACACTAAATTCCAAGGGTAGATAATATCTCCAATTTACAGATTTGGAAACTGTGGTAAGCAAGGTTAAGTGACTTCTATAGGGCCCACAGCTAGGAAGTTGTAGAGTCCAGATCTGAACCTGGGTTAGTCTAGCTTCATCCCCCGCTTTAGCTTCCAGCTCCTTCAAACATCACAGATGTTGGGCGAGGTCCGGTGCCCTGCCCTCCTTGCTCCATGTGTCAGGCCTTGTCCCTAGCCTAACCGGGAACTTTTCTAGTTCAAAGCAGTCTTGACTTGGGAAAAAAAATTCCTGGAATTTGTCATCGGTTGAATTGTGTCCCCCGAAAATATGTGTATCAGTTTGGCTGGGTTATGATTCCCAGTATTATGTGATTGTCCGCCATTTTGTCATCTGATGTGATTTTTCTATGTAAATCCTATCGCTATGATGTTGATAGGATGATATTCATGAGATCTACAAGATTAGATTGTGTTTTAAGCCAATCTCTTTTGAGGTATAAAAGGGAGAAGCGAGCAGAGAGATATGGTGGCCTCATACCAAGAAAGCAGTGCCGGGAGCAAAGCACGTCCTCTGAACCAGGGTTCCTGCACAGAGAAGCTCCTAGACCAAGTGAAGATTGATGACAAGGACTTTCCTACAGAGTCCACAGAGGGAAAAAGCCTTCCCCTGGAGCTGGCACCCTGAATTTGGACTTCTAACCTACTGCACTGTGAGAGAATAAATTTCTCTTTTTTAAAACCATCCTCTTGTGGTGTTTCTGTTATAGTAGCACTAGATAACTAAGGCAGGACTCTACCACCTTTTTTCTCTGTAGCTTTCTAGTAGTCCCAATCCTTGGTTGCCATGTGGGCGGTCTGCATTATTCAAGCCCATGGAATATTCAGGCTGCTGGGCAGAGGAACTGAGCCTGATGGGGCTGGCTGAGCTGTTCTCTCACAAAAGGCCCCCCAGGGGCTGGGGATGCTGCTGGGCTCAGGGAGGCAGCCTGCTCCTTGCGCTAGGGCAGATGTGCTGTCTGGGCCAGCCCAGGAGGGGGCGTGGGTTGCTTTTGCCTCCTGATGGATGTCCTCATTTGGGAGGAATGCATTATTGAGCACAAGGGCTCTTTCCAACCAGACTCCTGGATGAACCGGCTCAGCTGTGTCCTTGCTGATGGGAGCCCAAAGCTCTGAGGAATCCACCTACAGGTAGAGGTGGCGCAGTACGCGGGGTCTGTGAGGACCTTTCGGGGTGGTGGGCACTGTTCTTTTGGTTCCTGAAAGGAGGGGACCTCCAGCAGGAAAACCTGGAATTTGGGACACTCTCATTTCAGCACTGTGCCAGTCATGTGACTATAGACATGCCAGGGCCACCAGGTGGAAAGCCCTGACCCTCTGTGACAATTCATCTCCCATGAGGTCAGTGTGAACTGGGTCCCCTAGCCAGATGCAGAATGCTAAAGTCCATGGTTCCAGAGCCAGAGAAATCGCCGTTCTTGAACCTTTGACCTCTTGAACCCTTGAGTATGGTTCTGGAGTGCCAAAAGACCATGGGGTACAGTTCTGGAGTTCCACAGTCATGGTTTCAGAATCCTGGTGAGTGGTTCTGGAACCGTGGGGCAGAATCTTCTGACCCTCAGAGCTGGTGGTTCTAGAGCCCTGGGCAATGGTTCTGGAATCTGGTATTCCCCAGTCTGGAAACCTGAGGTCCTTGCTCCCCAGCCCTCTTCTAAGCCTTCTTAGGAAAACGTGGTTTAGGAAGCCCCTGGTGGGAGTGAAGGCAGGTGCCCATACTTCTCCTTACAGGTTTTTTTACTGGAAAGTTCCTGGAACTGTGACACAGCTGCTCAGCCATCAGTCAGTACTGCCACTGCTCCTGGCTTCCCGTGCTGGTTTACATCGGGAGAGAGACTTGAGGTCTTCCCCTCGGCCCCTGCTTGCTCACTCACCTGATCCCTCGTGAGCTCCTGTGCACTCCTCTCCTGGAGAGGAAGCCATCGCTCCCTGTCCCCTCTTCCTCCAACTGCCCTCTGGGCTCTGGTAGACGGAGAGAGTCTGGGGGCTTGGAGGGCTCTGATCTGTGTGGAAGTTCATCTATGTCGTCATCATCTTTTCCTCCCATTTCTCAAACAGGGAATTCAAGGCCCTGAATGCCCTTCTTGGTCTAGACCAGGGTCTCTCATCCTCAGCACGATTGATATCTGGGGCCTAGTAAGCCTTTGTTGTGGGGTCTGCCTGTGCATTGTAGACACAGAGCAGCATCCCTGGCCTCCATTCACTGGATGCCACTTGCTCCTCCAGTGTCACAACCAAAAATGTCTCCAAACATTCCCAAATATCCCCTGGGTAGTCTGGACTTGAGAATCACTGGTGTCTTAAATGAGTTCCTGAGCCCTGTGTTGACCCCCTGCCAACACTTCCTGCTGCCTGGCTGGCCCCACTTCTCAGCCTGAAGATGCCCCCATTAGAGACTCCCCCATTTTACAGAGAAGGAAACAGGTTCAGAGAGTTTAAAGTGACTTGTTCAACGTCACAAAGCAAGTCAATTAGGGCTAGGGTTCAAACTCAGAGCTACATGCTCTCTCTCTCATTCCTGCTGAGATCCTGAGCTCTCTCAATCAGTCATTCAACAAATATTTATGGAGCACCTACTATGGACCAGGCCCTATTTTAGATGCCAAGGAAGCAGCAGTCATGCCCCCTCCTCAGCTGGGCAGGCAACTCAGAGCTATAAAAGTCACCACCAATAATAAAACCAGCTGCTCCCAATTCCCATGGACCCAGGAAACTGGAGCCCAGCCCATTGTAAGCTCTAGGCCTCAACTCAGCCCCTGGGTGCTATATTTCCCAAAGAACAGTGGCCGAAGGGCCAGGGTAGCAGCTCCCTGAGGGTGCTCGGGTGCTTTGCCATTCTCTCACATCCGCTCAGCTGTGAGCAGGTGCCCAGCCTGGGGGTGCAGGCCCAACCCCCCATGAATTACACACATCACTCCTGTTTCTAGATGGTGGCACTGGAGAAATGACAGCTCCCGTTAACTGACACTGCGCCCCAGCCCAGCTGTTCCTCCCACTCTGGCCTCTCCAGGCCTGGAAGGGGCAGGCTTGGCTGTGGAGCACTAGGCTTCTCATGGGCTTATCACTCGTTGGCAGAGAGGAGCCTTCAGTTCACAGCAGGTATGGTGCTGGTGCCCAGCTAGCTGGTCCAGTGCTTGAAACAGAGATCCGGAGGAAACAGGTCTGAAGTGCTGCCGTTTGCCTGCTGCTGTTTCATTTATTGGTATGTACTGTGACACTCATCTCTCAGTCTGTCGTACTGTGATGGTGTGTTGCTGGAAGTTGTGAGCAGTGTCACCCATGGTGGGCAGGTTTCAGTGGAGCTTCCAAACTAAGGCAGGCTAGGAAAAAAGGCCTGGCAATCTACTTCTGGAAATTAGCCAATGAAAACCCTATGGATCACAACAGAATATTGTGTGACACAGCACTGAGCCCCCTGGGTTGGAAGGCACTCAAAATACACAGTGGCCACAACATGGACTCCATCACACCCATGATGGTGACCATAGTGCAGGACTGATGAAGCAGGACAGGGGAGCGTTTCTGCATGGGGTCGCCGTGAGTCAGGACCCACTCAGGTCAGCTAACAACACTGTGAGTCTGTGGACTTCAGAACTCCTCCGTGTTCCCTTCCCCTCCACTCTCCTCCTTCCTCCCGTGTCTTCCAGGAACAGTGCAGCTGCTGGGGCGCCCTCTTCCCTAGTGATGGAACAAGTCCCCACAGGGCACGCAGCCGCTGCTGGGCCACTCGCCCTATTCTGCATAAAACGACTCCCCAAGATCACCGAGGACAGCGACCTCGGAACTCAGCCACTACCTGGACCGGCTGAGAAAAGCGTGCCAAGCTGTGCTCCCTGCAGCGACGCCCCTTCCGGCACCTGGGACCCCGCCTGCTGATTGGACCAGGGCTTGGGGGCGGAGCCAAAGGCAGCCATAGGGTGGGCTCGACTCTGCCCAATAGCAACGCTCCACGCTGGGGTGGGCTCAACTCTGCCCAATAGCAACGCCCCATACTGGAGCGTGGCAGCCTGAGCCAATCAGAGCCTCTCATGGAGGCGCTGGAACTGCTCAGCCGGCTGCGTGCTCACAAGGGCGTCTCTTCTGAGATATAAGATGGCCGCGTGTCCCTGTCGACCCCGCCGGTAGCATAGACGTTTATAAAAGGGCGGCTGGTTGTATGTTGAGACGCCTGCCTGTTGATTCCCAAGGGTATGAATTCATAGGCCCAGGATATCCGAGCCCATCTTTGAAGCTGGAAAATGACCCCACCCAGTCTGTGCTCCAACTTTCCTGCGCATCCAAGTGAACTCGGGGACCCCGCTCCCTTCACCTAGTCCGTGTTTCTGTGGTTGGCAATAATTCGAATGTGTTGTTGAGTGCCATTCAGTCGATTCTGACGCATAGTGACCTCATGTGACAGAGTAGAACCGCCCCACAGGGTTTTCTGGGCTGTAATCTTTGGGGGATGGATAATTTGTTAGGAGCCACACAGTCGAATGCGCTTGCACAGTCAATAAAATACAGGTAAACATCTTTATGGTATTTTCTGCTTTCAGCCAGGATCATTCTGACAGCAGCGGTGGTAACGCTCATTCCACATCCACTTATGAATCCGGCGTGAATTTTTGGCAGGTCCTTGTTGATGCACTACTGCAACCGTTTTTGAATTATCATCAGCAAAATTTTACTTGCGTGTGATGTTAATGATAGTCAATAATTTCCACATTCCTTTGGATCACTTTTCTTTGGATATGAGTATCTTCCAATAGGTTGGCCAGGTAACTTGGATGTAGTCCTAAAATAGTTGTGTTCATGCAGAAACTTTGCATAGACCACAAGGTAGCCATTCAAACAGAACAAGGGATTACTGTGGTGGATTAAAATAAGAAAAAGCGTGTGCCAGGGTTGTATCCTTTCACCACACTTAGTCTGTATGCTGAGCAAATAATCCAAGAAGCTGGACTATATGAAGAAAAATGGTATCAGAATTGGAGGAAGATGAATTAACAACCTACAATATGCAAATGAAACAGTCTTGATTGCTGAAAGCGAAGAGGATTTGATACACTGATGAAGATCAAAGGCTACAGCCTTTAGTATGGATTACACCTTAGCATAAAGCAAACAAAAATCCTTACAACTGGACCAATGAGCAACATCATGATAAATGGAGAAAAGATTGAAGTTGTCAAGGACTTCATTTTACTTGGATCCACAGTTAACACCCGTGGAAGAGCAGTCAAGAGCTCAAGTGCAATGGACAAATCTGCTGCAAAAGACCTCTTTAAAGTGTTAAAAAGCAAAGATGTCACTTTGAGAACCAAGGTGCACCTGACCCAAGCCATGGTCTTTTCAGTTGTCTCGTATGCATTCCAAAGCTGAACAATGAAAAAGAAAGACTGACGAAGAATTGACGCATTTCAATTGTGATATTGGCAAAGAATATTGAATATACCGTGGACTGCCGGAAGAATGACTAAATCCGTCTTGGTCAACAGACATGGCAGGCAGGGCACGTATTCTGGGTGCTGCTTATGTAGGGCGTGCTAATGAGCAGTTTCTGTTGGCCGTCAGTTTTCCTCACCAACTGTGAAAGATCATTCAGCAATTTAAAACTAACTGCCATTTGTGGCCATAGACACTGTTTTCCATAGATAGGCACCTGCTCTTGGAAGAGGTACAGCCAGAATATTCCTTAGAATCATGGATGGTGAGACTTTGTCTAGGTTACTTTGGACTTGTTATCAGGAGGGACCAGTCCCTGGAGAAGGGCATTGTGTTTGGTAAAGTAGAGTCAGCAGAAAGAAGACCCTCAATGAGATGGATAGACACAGTGGATGCAACAGGGGGCTCAAATGTTGCTGATGAGGATGGAGCCCAACTGGGCAATGTTTAGTTCTGTTATACATAAGGTGGCTATGAGTTGCTCGGCATACAGATTGAATAAGTATGGTGAAAGGATACAGCCCTGACACACACCTTTGCTGATTTTTTAAACCATGCAGTATCCCCTTGTTCTGTTTGAACAACTGTCTCTTGGTCTGTGTACAGGTTCTACATGAGCACAATTAAGGGTTCTGGAATTTCCATTCTTTGCAGTGTTATCCACACAGTCAAATGCTTTTGCATGGTCAATAAAATAGCTGTCTTCCAGATTTCTTGGCATAGTCAAGTGAGCACTTCGAGCATTGCAACCGTTTGTTGAAATGTCTCAATTGGTATTCCATCAGTTCCTGTTGTCTTGTTTTTCACCAACGCCTTCAGTGCAGTTTGGACTTCTTCGTACCATCTGTTGTTGATCATCTCCTACCTCCTGAAATGGATGTATGTTGACCAATTATTTTTCGGTACAGTGACCCTGCATTCCTTCCATTTTCTTTTAATGCTTCCTGTGTAGTTCAGTATTTTGCCCATAGCATCCTTCGGTATTGCAATTTGAGGCTTGAATTTTTTTCTTCAGTTCTTTCAGCTTGAGAAATGCCTAGTGTGTTCTTCCCTTTCAGTTTTCTAACTCCAGGTCTTAGCACATTTCATTATGATATTTTGTTTTCTCGAGCCACCCTTTGAAATCTTCTGTTCACCTTCTTTTACTTCATTATTTCTTCCTTTTGCTTTAGCTACTCGACATTCAAGAGCAAGTTTCAGGATTTCTTCTGACATCCATTTTGGCTTTTTTCTTTCTTTCCTATCTTTTTAATGACCTTTTGCTTTCTTCATGTAAGATGTCCTTGATGTCATTCCACAACTTGTCTGGTCTTTGGTAATTAGTGTTCAGTGCATCAAATCTTTACTTGAGATGGTCTCTAAGTTCAGGTGGGATATACTCAAGGTTGTACTTTGGCTGTCATGGACTTGTTTTAATTTTCTTCAGCTTCAGTTTGAACTTGCATACGAGCAATTGATGGTCTCTTCTGCAGTTGGCCCGTGACCTTGTTCTGACTGATATTGTGTTTCTTCATCTCTTTCCACAGATGTAGTCAATTTGATTCCTGTGTGTTCCATTGGGTGAGGTCCATGTGTATAAAAAAAAATTATAGTCACTGTTTATGTTGTTGAAAAAAGGTATTTCCAATGAATAGTTCGTTAGTCTTGCAAAATTCTATCATGCGATCTCTGATGCCATTTCTATCACGAAGGCCGTATTTTCCAACTACTGATCCTTCTGTTTTTCCAAATTTCACATTCCAATCCCCAGTAATTATCAATGCCTCTTGACTGCATATTTGATCAATTTCAGACTGTATAAGTTGGTAAAAAATCTTCAATTTCTTCATCTATTTTGAAGAAATTGATGGCACCGCGTGGGGCAGGGTGTTGTCCTGTTAAGCACGGGGTCATCATGAGTTGGGGACGGACTCAACGGCAGACAACAACGACAACATGACTAACACATGTTGAAGTCATTAGGGCTGGTCACAAATTTCCTAGGTCCCTCTCTGGGTGCACGTTAGGAATGCGGCTCCCTGCCCCTTGAAGTTTGGTGCAGCCAAGCGACTTGCTTCAACTAATGAGATGTAAGTGGTGAATGTCCCTTCCATTTGAAAGTCACCGTGTTCCTTCCCCCACTGGGATGATAATCATGGAAGCACGTATCAGGATGGACACTCTGCCTAATCTGGGAACCCGAGGGCCTGTGATGAGCAGGGCTCCTCTGCCAGCCAGTGGGAGTGAGAAGCGAACTTGTACCATGTTAAGATGCTCAGGGTCTGGGGGTTGTTACCACAATATAACCGATCCTGAGTACTGAAGCATGTGCGTACGGTGTGCGTTGCCAGGCGCAGAGTTGGTGTGCCACAAAGGGCAACGGTAAGCCTCCTGTTCATCTCTTTCCTGGATGCCTGGGGCGCTGTCTAGGGACAATGGAGACATTTTTCTCCAGCTCTTTCCCAGTTGGCTCTGCTGCAGGAAAGCAAGGAAACCCAGACATGAAGTCACCACTTGTTTTCCGTGAGAGAGCAAGAAAAAAGCCACAGCAGTATTGTGTTTGCCTTATTAAGGCTCATTTTCTCATTACAATTTTCGCTCCTAATTGCTAATTTTTCCAGCTTCTCCAAGAGCCATTCTACTTCCGCCTTGTTCTCCCCCATTAAGAGCTGGTGCTTTGAGAAACGGCCACAGATGGGCAAAAGAGAAACACACATGCTTGTTTTTAATTTTACTTAAAATCATCTTCTCTGGGTGCTACTGGGATGGGCAGCTGCCAAGCTCTTATGGCCATGTGGCCAGGAACTCGGCCTTGAGGGGCAGTCCCATGGAGGGACTGGGTCTACTGTTCCACGCCCTTCCTGAGGCCCTGGCCTGGATTTTAAGCCCCAAGAGCACCTGGGCAGAGAGATGTTAAGAGAAACGGTGGTTGAGTTATTGGCTGACAGATTCATTGTGCACCCAGAGCTATGCCTGGGCTGCTTCACTGCCAGCCATGCTCCACTGTCCCCTCAGAGGAGGGAGCAGTTATCACCCGCATTTTTAGAAGGGGAGCATACTCAGAAAACTGGGGAGCTTCTGTCAAGTCTGCTTAGGTGGCGGTGGCCGAGCGGGAACTCCCCCAACTTCTTGCTCTCCATCCCAGGGGCTCCTTCCACACTGCAGGCCTACCCAGACCAGGGAGGAGCCCTTCACAAATGTCGGGACCCTTTCTTGCCCTTCTCATAGCTGGGGTTGAGTTAGCTTCACCACTCGTCGCTGGCCATGGATCCTAAGAAAGTTCCTTCTCTAGGTCTTGGTCCCTACCTTTTAACGAAGGGTAGGATCAGATGATGCCTGTAGGCCTGATATTGTTTTATGGGTCTCCCAGTCACTGCAAGGCAGGGAGGGCAGGGACTTACAGGTGGAATCAGACCGGCAGCCCCAAACTTGAGTTCACATCATAGAGTGGCTTGGCATTCTCATGCTGACTGTGCCCGTGGTGGACTCTGAGCCTCCGCTCTGTCGTCTGTGAGAGGCAGTAATTCCTGTCTCATCTGCAGGGATTAAAAGGTAAGTGGGAAGCTATAGCCCAGTGTCTGGCAGCAATTAAACATGCCAGAAATGGTAGTCACTGCTACTGTTGGTCATCATTGTTCCAACAGAGTTTTCTAGAGCCAGAGAAAGTCACAGCTGTTACAGACCATAAGAGTCTCCTGGTCCAACTGCCAGTGTTTACAGGTTGGGAAGCCAAGGTCAAGAGAAGGGGAATGCTGTGCTCAACCTGGTGCTACAGAGAGTCAGCTGAGCTGAGCGGGGCCTGGCCCCCCAGCTCCTCTGCTGTGCTTCTCCCTCCTTCCCCCACTGAAGGAGAAGTACAAGCACTTGCATCTGGAAACGACTACGCTGACACGTCAGACCCTTTGGGAAGGGACCTGTCAGGTGGGATTCCTGCTGAATCGGTATTATCATCAGGGTCAGAAGGGGCCACCTCCACCGGCAGGGTTACCAAAAGGATGGGCAGCAGAGGCCTCAGAAGTTGGGTCCCAGTGGTCCCACATCTGGGAGCTTTGGGGCTGGGCTGTTGACCTGGGGTAAGCAAAGGGTCCACGCAGGTGTCATCATAGGACACTGGATTGATCAGAAGCAGCTGGTCAAGGAACACAAGCCCACGTTACTGCTGCTTCCTTGATCAGACTGTCTTTTTCCTCCACGAGCACGGCAATTATTGGCATGATTGTGTCTTCAAAGTCCATCTCTCCAGCCATGCTGCAAGCCCCATGATGACCGGGCCAGCCCTGCATGCCACTGCAGTCCAGAGCCCAGCCCAGTATCCAGTTCTTCCTAGAGAGTTGCTAGTTAGGGTGGGAGAAATGAAAAGATGCTGAGAGGAACCCTTTGCATTCTTCACCATTTTTAATTTATGAAGCTCCTTTCCATTTATTTCATTTCATTCCTCGAATCCCTGGGAGCTCGGGAGTCATAGACCCATTTGATGGGTTAGAAACCAAAACCAAACCTGTTGCCGTTGAGTCAATTCCAACTCATGGCAACCCAATAGGACAGAGCAGAACTGCCCTGCAGGGTTTCCAAGGCTGTAAACTTTATAGAAGTGGACTGCCACATCTTTCTTCCATGTAGCAGCTGGTGGGTTCAAACTGCAGGCTTCTGGGTTAGCAGCTGAACCGTTAACCACAGTGCCACCAGGCTCATTGATTAGAAAATAGAGCCCAGAAATTGAAGCTTTGCTGTCTAGTAAGGCAGCCACTAGCTACCCGTGGTGATTTAAATTAAAATCAATTAAAATTAAATAAAAATTAGTTCCTCAGTTGTATTAGCCACATTTCCAGGGCTTCACAGTCACGCAAGGCTGGTGGCTGCTATGATGCACAGTGCGGTGTGGAAGATGACAGTCTTGCAGCGATTCTGTCAGACAGTGCTGGTGCGACGTGTCACAAGGCTACTTAGTCGTAAGCGACAGGCTTGGCATAGGAGTTACGGTTTTCTGGCTTCTAGTTCAGGGCCCTGATCCCCTCAACAACTGAATTTGGAGCGTGGGAGTGGGGGGTGTGTGGGCAGCTCTCAGAAACTGGCTGGGCCGGGGTTTCCCGCTGTGCACTTTGGATCTGGAGGGCCGTCCTGCTGGGGGCAGATGGGTGGGGGTGGGGTTCATACATAGGACTTCATTTTTCTTCACCAAGTGCGATTTCTGTGTCCCATTTATATAGAACTAGTAAGAACTGCGTTACCAGCCCGGGACGCAAATGTGGTCATACCTCGTCATATTCTAATGAAATGGCACCACCTCCTCCATCAGCAGGATGTCAGGGTCTCCCTCTTTGGCTTCCCCCAAACTGGCAGATAGTTTTACCCACATGCCAATGCCAGTGGGTCAGCAGTGGCTGCTTACGTGCCTGGAGCACGTGCCTGGAGCATGGTGCCTGGAGCACGTGCCTGGAACACGTGCCTGGAGCATGGTACCTGGAACACAAGCCTGGAGCACAGTGTCTGCAGCACGCACCTGGAGTACCTACCTGGAGCACGTACCAGGAGCACGGTGCCTGGAGCACGGTGCCTGCAGCATGTGCCTGGAGCAAGTACCTGGAGCAAGTGCCTGGAGCATGGTACCTGGAGCACGGTACCTGGAGCACCTACATGGAGCACGTACCTGGAGCATGTGCCTGGAGCACAGTGCCTGGAGCACTGCCTTCAGAAGACTTCTGACACTGTGGCCCCCTCAGCAGGGAGCGTGCCTGGGCCAACAGGAGTGTCTGTGGGAACCTGGGGGCAGACCAGTGCGGGCCATGTACTGGCCATGCCAAGTGTGGCACTTGAGGCTGTCGTGGCCTGGTCCTGCCTGCCTCCCCAGCGTATTTCTCTGCTGGGCCTAGCTGTCCCACCTCCACGTCACTCACACTGCCCTTCTGCCTGGAGGCCCTCTCCTCTCTGCCACCTGTTCCAAGTGGCTCGCGCCACCTCCTCCAGCTCCACCTCCTCCTGTTCTGCTCCCTGTCAGCACTGGCCTCGCCCTCCTGCAGCCTTCCCCTGACCTTTGCCCAGGGTTGGAGCCCGTCTGCTGGTCAGGGGTGGACCCACAGGGCGTTTTGTTTCAGAGACCAGCTTAGGCAGAAAGAGAAGCGCCCAGCAGAGCCAAACAACTGAATTGTGGGAAGAGGGAGGATGCAGTAGGCATGCAGGGGAGAGGGAAGCCAGGCACTGGAGGCTCCGGGGTCTTCTCCATCGCTCGTCTCGGCCCCTCTTTGTTGGCTGGCCTTGGTCTCTGTGCAGGCCACCCTCTTCCCCCCAGCAAGAAATGGGGCCATGGGCAGCTCCAGAGGGTTCTGTGTTACCACCTTACCCTAGAGGGTGCCGCTCTACCATCCCCCACCCCCCAGTTCTCCTTAGAAAAATTCCACAGCCGGGCTCTGACTGACCTAGCTGGATTACCTTGGGTCAGTCAATGTGGCCGAGAAGTAAGTGTTCAAGAATATGAGTGCTGCCACGGGGAAAACCAGATGCTGTCAAGTCCTTGACTCACAGTGACCCCATGTGTGTCAAAGTAGAATTGTGCCCTGTAGGGTTTTCAATGGCTGGTTTTTTGGAAGTAGGTCACCAGGCCTTTTTTTCAAGGTACCTCTGGGTAGACCTGAACCTTGAACCTTTTGGTTAGCAGCTGAGTGTGTTAACCACTTGACCTACCCAGGGACTCTGCTGTGAGGAAGGGGGAGGAAGTTCCCAGGAGCAGGGCTTGGAGGGCTGGGCAGATGCCAGATGCCCACCCCAGGCTGGCCCAAGGCTCCCATGGCTCCTCTGTACCCAGGTGGCTGTGCCCAGTGCCCAGCTGGAGCCACAGGGAGTGTGCAGCAGAGGCCGGGCCGAGTAAGTGGACGAGGCCAGCCATGGGGGTGATTCCTGAGCACCTCATGTGAGACAGGTGAAGCTGGGGGCTCCCTCCCACATCCCCTGGCATTTAATTTTCACGACAATCCTCTGGTGTGAGTAAAGAACCTCTGCTGACTCAGGGCCACGCAGCTGATAACACCAGCCAAGAGTTAGGAGCGCGGGGTGCCAGGCACAGCGATCCTCTGAAAGGAGAACTGCTGTTACCCCCTGTCTCAGATCAGGAAACAAGGGACAGCAAAGCCCAATGACCCATCCAAGGTCACACAGTTCATTGGTGGCAGAACCTGCATCCAAACCCACGACTATGTGGCTCCCCAGCCCAGAGCCTTGAGAGGAAGGAGCTAGGGTCTTAACCCTGGAGCTTCATGCCCTTTCAAAGCTCTGAGAAGTGGGGTCTGTTGAAAGCGGGGGGGGGGGGGGGGCGGGGGGGGATGTTTCTCCAGACGCCAGGGTCACGGTGAGAACCACCTTCTTGTGATTCTTGTTTCTACTGCCCTGGAGTTTTCTCTCCCTCCATATGTCAGAAAGAAAGAAAACAGTCTAACGACAACAACACACATGGAAAAAAAAAAAAAAACTTAGATCATTAAAAAAAACAAAAAACAAAAAAGCCTGACTTATGTGAAATTTAATTTAATTTATTTTTATACCAGCAGCTGTCAGTTCAAAGAACAACAACAAAGTAGCCATCTGTGCTTAATTTCATCAGTCCGCTGTCGATGGTCACGTGAGCGTGGCTCTTGGACGGAGGCAGAGCACGTGGCCAGATCTCAGCCACCCCCCAGGCCTTCTGTCCAGTCGGGTGGGTCAATGGCTACTCTGAGGGGTGGTGGCGAACGGAGGGGGTGAGAACCTGGCGCTCAGGATGGCATTTCAGGGGTGGACTTGCTGCTCATGGGAAAAGCCACAGTTTCTTCTGAGGACATGGTAGTCCCCTGGCTCCCGTTGGCTAAACCCCTGGGAGGTGCCTGGCGCTGCACCACCTTGGCCAGTTGACTCTTTACGCTGGTGGTGGGTGGGTGCTTCAGCTCTGCTGAGCAGATGTGGAAACTGAGTCTTGGAGGGGTCGGAGGCCCAAGGTCACACAGTGGATGTACCCTCGTTTGTTCCTTACCCAGCCCGTGTTGTTCCCACTGCCCCACGTGGCTCCTTGGGGGACTGGGGAACCTTGCATGTCTGGGCTGTTCAAATCAGAGACCAAGGCCAGGGAGGGGAGAGGACTTGCCCCATCATGGGCTGCTGGGCTCACAGCGCCCTGACCACACTGCCCCCTGCTGCCCACTGCACCATGTGACAGGTCCTGGTCACTTGCAAGGTGCTGCCTTTTCCCAGGTACCGGGCTCAGCACTTTCCATTGAGCCCCTCATCCCTCAACCTCTGAGAGGCATTGTTCCTCCCAGTTCATAGACCTGAACTAATGCTGCTTCAACCCACAAGCTTGCCCATGTCAGCAAGGAGTAAGCCGTGGAGGTAGGGGCTGAGTCCAGGCCGCCTGTTGCCGGAGCCTGGGGTCCTAAACGCTGCCCTGTCCTGCCCAGAATGCCAGGGGGTTCCTCCAGACCGCTAGAAAACCCAAGTCCTGAAGCATGCTAACCTGCAGTGCCCAATCCAAGTACCACGATGCTCGTGGCCCCAGGGATCAACCAGGCCACCTTCCTTCTACAGACAGGGACCTGCCCAGGGCCGAGCAGGGTCAGCTGCAGAGCTGCCTGGGACCCCAGTCTCCTAGTCCCTCGTGGGCAGCCTCAGGAGCATCTGCTCTGTCCTCTCTGAAGTGGGCTGGGTGGCGGCTTTTGTTTCATGGCTCACAGCCTGGGCCTGAGCTGGCCCTTCCCAGTGACAGAATCAAGGAGGATGCCACCCTGGCAAAGCCCCACCTCCAAAAAAACACCCCAGCCTCGAAAACAAAATCCAAAGCAACCCCAGTAGGGAATCTTGGGACCTTCACAGCTTTATATACTGCTGCATTAAGTAAGAGTGAGCAAGTCAGAATCATTAAAATAAGATCAAGAAAGTCACAGTTTTCAATTTGCCACATTAAAGCGGGGGGACACACGCCAATTCGCTTGTCATCTTCTCATCAAATAACAGATGGCCGCTGAGTCACCGCTCCAACAGGACACTGCAGTCCGCTGGCCAGCAGCCTGGCTTCCTCCCTGGGCCAGCCACTGGGGACCAATGTACGTGCAAAGGAGAAGGAAGCCACCCCTCCTTCCGTCACCTCCTCTGTTCAGTCCCTTTTCCCTCCGAACGCCTGACAAGCCGCCCATTCACCTCATTCACTGAGCGTCCCCTGTGCAGCTGTGTGCCAGGCAGGGGCTGTGTCCTGGTGATCTGCTTCTAAAAAACCAGCCATTGAAAGCCCTGTGGACACAATTCTACTTTGACACCTGTAGGGTTGGCTTGAAGGCAACTGGTCTGGTTTTCGGTTTGGGTGGTGCAAACGGCTGATGCGGTCAGCTGCTAACCAGAAGGTTGGAGGTTCAAGTCTACCCAGAGGCACCTTGGAAGAAAGGCCTGGTGATACTATGTTCCCCAAATCAGCCACTGTAAACCCTGTGGGGCCATCATGACTTCGGTTAAACTCAATGGCAGCTGGTACTGGTATGTGCACCAGGCACCGGCCAGGCAGAGGGACAGAGAGTCCCTGCACACACCTGCCCTGCTGGCTTGCTTCAGGGTTGCCTTTGGAAACTTGCAGGTAGACCCCACTGCTGTGGATGGCCCTCAGCAGGCACTGTGTGCCAGGCACCATACCAGAGGGGCTATTGTTGGCAGATGCCTCTAGATAGTAGCTTCAGCGTCACCTTTGGGGGCAAGTGGCTGTGATGGCCAATTTGGGCAAACGAATTCCAGCTGACATGCCTTGTTCTTGCCTCACAGTGTCGTAGGCTCTTTTCAAATCTGGGCCCGACAAGCCTTTGCTGTGACGCTGAGGCCAGGTTACGGGGGTTCTAGGTTGTACCCAGAAGGAAACCATGTGCAGTGCTGCGAGTGCCCAGGTGGCCAGGTGCCTTGTACACAGCCATGGCGCCAGCCTTGGAACCAGTCCAGCTAATAAACATTGGCTTTGGAGTCTAGCCTGGGTTTTAATTTATCAGACACTCATTCTTTTAAGCACTTTAGAAATAAGAATTCATTTAATCCTCAGTTCTAACTCCAAAATGCGCGTTGAAGCGGCCCTGTGGTGTACAGCAGCTGGGCCTGGGCAGCTCCCTGCCCTCTGTACTTCAGTTTCCTCCGCTGTCAAATGGGACTGCAGCCCCTACCACTCGGGTTGTGGCAAGGATTAAACAAAAGGTGAGATAGGAAGGGCCTACCCAGGAAAGGACATCATGCTTGGTAAAGTAGGGGATCAGTGAAAAAGAGGAAGACCCTCAACAAGATGGATTGACACAGTGGCTGCAACAATGGGCTCGAACACAGCAACAATTGTGAGGATGGTGCAGGACCGGGCAGGGTTTTGTTCTGTTGTACACAGGCTCGCTGTGGGTCAGAACCGGCTCTACAGCACCTAACAACAGCAACGACCCGGGAGAAGGCCTGGTCCTGGTAGGAGCTGGACAGTAGCGCTGGACGGTGGGGTTTTGGTTGCAAGCACACAAGGGGTGGAGTACACAGAATGTCTGGGTCATCGGGGCTCCCTCCAAAACCCACCTTGGGGACGTTTAAGATCAGATTTTGCTGCTTTTCCACGGCTGGGATTTGTCTTCAGGAGCAGCCGTTGGTGGTGGTGTGTGTCTGGGGCTGCCTGACAGCAGTCAGTAACGAGCAGCCACGCCCGGCCCCTGCCCGAGGGCCCCTGACCAACCGAGACCCCAGGCTCCCTGTCCCCACCTCAGCAGGCTCCTGCCTGCAGGATAAATCACAGCATTCTCAGCTTTCTTTGTGCAGCAACGTCTGTCCGAGGTGATCTGCAGGCTCTGATGAGTTGGCGTCCAGGCCTTTTCCTGTCTACCCTTGAAGCTCCTCTTCCCCACCTGTCTGAAATCGATATCCTCTGGTGTGAGCCGTGACGCGGCCTCCCAGCCGCACTGAGCTCCAGCTTTCCTGCGGACAACTCTGCGAGGTGAGTGCTAGCTGGCGGGCGTGTGCCCTGCTGGCTCTGTCTTTAAGATGAGTTCCAGGATCTCAGCCAGCAGCCCCCTGGGACCAGCGGAATGCTGGGGGCACGTGGTTTCCCAGCATGCTCTCATCACCTGGCTGTCCCCCCAGTAAAACCAGTCAGCAGCAGCTGAGTCAGCCCTGACTCATGGCAACCCCATGTGTGTCAGAGCAGATAGAACTGTGCGCCATGGGATTTTCAGTGGCTGAGTTTTTTGGACATAGATCACCATCACCAGGCCTTTCTTCTGAGGTGCCCCTGGATGGACTCCAACCTTCAACCTGTTGCTTAGTAGCCAAGTGCATTCACCGTTTACACCGCCTGGAAAAAAAAAAAAAAAGCCAAACCCATTGCCTTGGAGTCGATTCCGACTCAGAGCAACCCTACAGGGACGCCTAAAATTCAGGAAGTCCACAAACCTCCTTCCCACCCCCCAAATACGTTCCTCTTGGCTTTCTGCTCTCAGCAATGAGCCAGCCATCAGCTATGTCGCCCAAGGAACAAACCTGCCTGCCTGCAGCCCCCGTTAGCAGGCTTTGCGGATGAGCCTCCTACAGCCGCCTGGAACCCTCCTCTCTGTCCAGCCTACTGCTGCTAGTTCAGACTGTGGAAACAGCTCTCTGGTTTCCCTGCCTCCAGCCCTGGTCCTCTCCAGTCAAACTCCAAGCAGCCACAAGCATCATCTTTCTGCCATATAGATCTAATCATTTTGCTCCCTTTTTGCCTTCCGCTTGTCTTGAAAAAGAGGCCCAAGCCCTCGGCCTCACACACAGAATCCTCTGACCTCGGCCACCCTTGTCGGCCTCACCTCGTCTCAGCCTCTTCCCTCACCTTCCCAGGGCCGCTTCTCCTTTCGCTCAGGACCAGGACCACCCTTTTTGCTCTCTTGATCCTGGGAGACTTCAGTGACTCTTTCAAAACCTCAGTCCTTCCCCGACTTCATCAGCGGTTCTTCTGCGTCTCATTAACACTTGTGAGACTCTGCCTATCGCCTGTCTGCAGCGAAGGAAGGAAGCCATTCACCAAAGATCCCTGCCCCCCTGGCTTTAGGGTGGCTGAGAAGACAGACTTTCCCAGATTCCTCTGCATTGCGGTGGTGCCCACTGGCGGGGTCTGAGTGGAAGCGGTGTGTGTCCGTTCCACGCAAGCAGCCTGAGAAGAGGTCTCCCATCCTCTCTTTCGCCCTTGCCCAGATGAGCAGATGAGCAGAGCACACAGCAACCTCAGAAGCTACATTTTGAAGAGGGTAGAGCCTCATGGTGGCAGGGGTCCGAGTCCCTGAATCAAAACTTAGAGGACAGCTGCCCCCTATAATCAGAAATGCCTGTTTGGGGGTGGCGGTGTTGTTTTTAGCCGCCTTTGAGTTGGCCCCTGGCTGGTGGTGACATCGTCTGTACCAGAGTGGAATTACTCGAAAGGGTTTTCTTAGCTGCAGTCTTGGTGGAAGCAGATCACCAGGGCTTTTCTTCTGTGGAGTCACTGGGTGGGTTTGAACCACCAACCTTTAGGTTAGCCACCCGGGCTCCTGTTTTGGGTATTACATAGTTGGAAAAGAAATATATCTATACGTTTTTTCGTTTGTTTATAGCAACAACTAACATTACTCTGTAATGTTGTTACCCTGTAGCAAACTACAGCCTGTGGGCTAAATCCGGCCCACCATCTATTTTTATAAATAAAGTTTTATTGGAACACAGTACATTCATTTACGTATGTGGATGCCTGTGTTTGTACCACAATGGCAGAGTTGAGTAGCTGTGACGGGCATCACGTGGCCTGCAAAGCTGAAAACATTAACTCTCTGACTGTTTACAGAAAAAGTTTGCCAACCCTTGCTTTAAACTATGGACCCCTGGTGGCGTAGTGGTTAGGAGCTGTGGCTGCCAACCAAAAGGTAGGCAGTTCGAATTCACTGGCCACTACTTGGAAACCCTATGGGGCAGTTCTATTCTGTCCTACAGGGTTACTATGTCAGAATCGACTCAATGGCAATGGGTTTGTCTTGTTTTGCTTTAAACTAATATACTTCTCCGATTTATTTATCGAGGTGTCTGATTTCTCAACGTGATGAAACTCTAAAAGGCTGTCTAATTCATCTACATGAAGTACCTAGCAACGTAGATCAAGATCATTGAGTGAATGCATGGATATTGCTAAGATTTTTTTCTTTTTTTTGGAACTAGCTCATTGTCGATGAGTAAGTAACCTGATAAAAATATAAACTTCATTCATTCAGACATTACTAGCTCAGAACATCTGACAGAGGAGAACGCTGTATGCCCCCAGTCCCTCAAAGTTGCAGCCACATGTGGGCAGCTGGAAGAGTCAGCAAACAGTGTCGTCTAGGGAGTGCAACTGACCTGCAGAAACAGCGATGGCAGCCAGCACTCACTCGGTGCCCTCCTGGTGTGGCGATGCCAGCAGATGGGGCTGTAGGTGGTGGAAGAGCCTGGAGCAAGAGGACAAAGGCGGGGGAACCCCGTGGCTGCCCAACAGCTGAGTGCTTTTGCGCATATGACTACATACAACCCCTGCTGGGGCAAGCCCACATTCATTCATGGAACAAATCTATCAGCACGGTCAGCAGTGTAGGGTCTTGGGCTGCGCATCGTGGGCAGCGGCGATGATGCTGGGGCTGCTCCTGCTCCCTCACCCAGAGGCCAGTGAGGGGCTCGGCCACGGACAAAGGCCAGTGGTTTCCTTTTGGATCAACCCACCTTAGCCCCCACCGGAAGCTCCATGTTTTGGAAAAATAAATTGTCTACTCGACACAACAAAAATTTAATATTCAATTTGCTTCTCTGGGTATTTAATCAAAGATCATGTTACTGCCAGTGGGCGCTTCTCTTCGTATCTCAGCTGATGTAGCCATTCTGATGAGGGCCCACTGAAGGTAAGGTGGCTGCTGTGTTAGCGGGTCTGTGAGATGGAGCCCAGGTTAAGATCAGAGTTCCACTCAGTGCCGTGAGATCTGGAATGCTTTCCTGGGCCCACTACTACCTTCATGGGGGTTGTCTTAGTTTCTTAGTGCTGCTGTAACAGAAATACTACTAGTGTTTTGGCTTTAATGAACGGGAATTTATTTTCTCACAGTTTAGGAGGCTAAAAGTCTGAATTCAGGAAACTGGCTCTAAGGGAAGTCTCTCTCTTTGTCTCCCGTTTTCTCTTTCGGCTTCTGTTCCTAGGTTCCTTGGCGATCTTCATGTGACGTGGCATCTCTTCCCAACTGTGCCTGCTGGCTTCTGTGCCCAATCTGCTCTGTTTATATCTCATAGCGATTAGCTTAAGACACATCCTACACGGATATGGCCCATCAATACAGCAAAGAAAACCCTATTCCCAAATGGAATTCTGTCCACAGGTATAGGGGTTCAGGATTTACAACACATATTGTTTGGGGCTACAATTCAGTCCATAAGAGGAGTCTTGGTGTGTTCGACCAGCCTGACAGGGAGGTTTTTATGCTGAGAGTTGAGCTCCTGGGACAGAACTCACAGCTCAGGAGGAAGGGGAGGGCTGGTTTACAATTCCTGGTGGGGGTGGGGGTGGGGGCTGAAAGAACAATAAACCCACCTCTGTTGAGTGGATTTCGAATCATAGCGACCCTACAGGACAGAGCAGATCTGCCCCATAGGATTTCCAAGGCTGTAATCTTTACAGAAGCAGACTGCAGCATCTTTCTCCCACGGTGCGGCTGGTGGGTTCGAACAGCTGACCTTTCGGTTAGCAGCTGAGCACGGTTAACCACTGCACCATCAGAGTTCCTTAAGAAGAACGATAAAGAATAGGATTAGGGAATGGCTGTTTCAGGGACGTGATAAAACATCTTTTCCTTTTACATAGTTATCGCTGCAGAGCCCAGTGCACTTTCTAAATGTTACTTCCTGTGTGGTCCCTGAGTACCTGGGAACGGACACTCCTGCCTGACTGGCTGCTGTGTTATTGAAGGAGCAAGCAGTTGGGATGACTCACTGCTTCAGACAGGCTACCCCCACCCAGCCCTATTTCTTTGTCTCTGTGCTGGCCTGCTCCCTGTCAGAGCCTCAGAAGGCAGGTCTCTCGCCCACTGTCTCCTGGGAATGTTCCTGCCTGAGACTCTCTCCCTCCATGTAGACCCTCTTCTTAGACCTGATTCTTTCTCAACCCACAGCCCAGCAGCTCTTTGCTGGGATAGCTGGTCTTGGCTTTGCCAGCTGTGAACCTTGGTATACCAGACATTTAGTATCTACCATATTCTAAACCTAGTCTTCTTGGTTTCCCCACCCAATTCCCGTTTGAGTCTCAGTGGAACTTTTCCTCAACTTGGTAGTTCCCCACCAGGCTGCCCCAGGACTCCAGCAGGGCTTCTAGCAATCTTGCCAGTGTTACCCAGAACATTACACAGAGCCCACCAAATTCCACGTGGTAACACCGAGTGCTGTGAAACACTGACAGACTTCCACAGTGTCCTACAGCCTTGTTTTGCATTATACCTCTAGAGGATAGTCCTCAGAAGTTAAAAAAGAAAGACACTGGTTAAATAGGGAGATAGAGTCAAAATGGACAGATGGCGTAAGATTCACTTTTTCCCATCTACCTGGTCAACATGCTTGGCTGTCAACTGAAAGTTTGGCAGTTTGAGTCCACCCAGACGCACCTCAGAAGAGAGGCTTGGTGATCAGCTCCTGAAAAATCAGCCATTGAAAACCCCATGGAGCGCAGCTCTACCCTGACACACAGGGCGTCACCCTGAGTTGGAATCGACTTGAAGGCGACTGGTGAAAATGGTTTTTACAACTCAAACAAGCCAAAATGGACACAGAAATGAGCTCAAGCCAAGATAAACAAGACATATGCCTCCTCTGGGAACAGTTATTCATCAATGTGGCACCTTGCGGCAAATAAAACCAAATGTAATAACTTAGTGGATAATCTTAAATACTACAATACAAGCAAACCCCCTTCTACCTCCCCTAACAACCGCCACAGAGTTTGAGAGAGAGTTGAAGTATTGGTGTGTCCCCATGCCCAACGCAGGCTTGGAATTCAGGGACCTAAGATTGCGGCACTGGCTCGACTTGTCTTCTGGGGTGGCTTGAGGCTCAGGTAGGATAATATCTGGTTCATAGAAATGATGTACAGAAGGTGCAAGGAGTGGACCAACCTCCTACAGGGACAAGTTAGGCTCCACTCAAGGCAACTGGCCGGTGGCTCTGAGGCCGTCTTCTCATTGTTGTCTCCCTCTTTGCCCCTAATAATGGATTCCATCCAGTGTGTTGAGTCCCTTCCCTTCTCTGGGCTACTCTCATCTCTAAAGTAAGGGTGTGTGAGTGTGTGTGAGTGTGTGTGAGTGTGTGTGAGAGAGAGAGAGACCTTTAAGGGATCTTCCATGATCAGCACTTGACCAGTTCTTCCCGTATCTAGGATGAAAGTGTTAGGTTGATGGGAAGGTGTTCACAGGTGCAAATGTGTCCAGTTTGCCCAATCACACTTCCTGCATGAGGATCTTCAGCAAAAAAAGAAAAAGGAGCTCAGATCCCAGGGACATTTAGACAGTATTCCACATTTCCATAGGCAACTGATACTTCGTCTTTCAGCAGTCTGGGGTACAAAATTAGCATACATCTCTGTTAATGTTCCAGTTAATGAGACTCAAAGCCCCTTATCCCCATGGGGCGCAGCGGAAGTGTCATTTTTCTCTCCCTAAGGTCTTCTGTGGTTGCAACCCAAGAACTCCCGGTGTAGACTCAGCAAAGGCATTGGCCCCTAGGTCACCACTAGGCTTTGACTCAGACATGTGCCCTGGAGGATGGAGGTCTTCATAACAGCTACTACAGGTAGATGGTCCCACAACATAATCGGCTAGGACTCCTAAATTTACAGCTATTTAGATCCTTGTGAGAAGCTGTTTATCTTCAAAGTGGGTTGACAGTGTCAGGGTGGCTAAATCAGATGGTGCTGTACCAACAATCTCCCCTCAAGACAACCAGCCAGTTGCTGTCAAGTTGATCCTGACTCCTGGCAACCCCATATGGTTTTCAGTGGCTGAGTATTTGCAGGTAGATTACCAGGCTTTCTTCCAAGGAACCTCTGGGTGGACTCAAACATCCAACCTAACAGCTGAGCTGTTAATTGTCTGTACCTTGACTTTTTGCTTGTACATTGCTACTCAGCCAAAAGACTACATTTTCCAGTTTCCCTTGCTGCTAAGGGCAGTCATGTGAATAATCTCAGGTCAATAAAGTACAAGCAGAAGTGTCCTATGGGACTTCCAGGAAGTTATCTTAACAAGTAGGTCGTGCCCTTCTTTGATCCTTCTTCTGTCCTGCTGTCTGGAACATGGACGTGATGGCTGGAACTCTAGCAGCCATCTTGGATGATGAAGGTAACACCTTAAGGATGATGGAGCAGTAAGCTAGAAAGAGACGAGGTTCCTGATGACCCTGAATCCCTCATACCAGTCCTAGATCACCTGCTTCTGGTTTTCTTTAATGTGAAAGAGAAGTAACTTTCTCTTGTGTTCGAGCCACTGTTATTTTGGGTTTTCAGTCACATGTGGTTAAACACAATCCTAATGAACACACCAAACAAGCATGATTACTAAACAAAAAGGGACTGAGGGTATTTGTGGACTTCACACGTTCCCTTCCCTGTGGCAGCTATCAAGCCTGTCTTCTGTAAAGGGACACAGTGATCCTTGTGTACCTTCCTTAAGAACAAGAGACAATAGTTACAATCTGTTAATTCCATCTGTTTTCCATAAGAGGGAGAAATGGTACATAGTGGTGGCAGAAATTCTCAGGTTGGATAGAGAAGATTTTCCCTGAGTCTCCATAACAGGGCTGTCAGGAACGGAGGGAACACAAAGAGAAGACACCCATGAAGCCTACTCAAAAGGAATTTATCAGCTAGCACCGAGCATTGTTGTTGTCAGGTGCCGTTGAGTCAATTCTGACTCATAGCAACCCTAAGTACAACAGAACAAAACACTGCCTGATCCTAAGCCATCCTCACAATTGTTATGCTTGAATTCATTACTGCAGTCACTGTGTCAGTCCATCTCGTTGAGGGTCTTCCTCTTTTTTGCTGACCCTCTACTTTACTGAGCATGGTGTCCTTCTCCAGGGATTGGTCCCTTTTGATAACATGACCAAAGTACCTGAGATGAAGTCTCACCATCTTCCCTTTCAAGGAGCATTCTGGCTGTACTTCTTCCAAGACAGATTTGTTTGTTCTTCTGGCAGTCCATGGTATATTCAATATTCTTCATCAACACCATAATTCAAGGGCATCAATTCTTAGGTCTTCCTTATTCATTGTCCAGGTTTTACATGCAAATGAGGCTATTAAAAATACCATGGCTTGGGTCTGGTGCACCATAGTCCTCAAAGTGACATCTTTGCTTTTCAACACTTTAAAGAGATCTTTTGCAGCAGATTTGCCTGATGTAATACGTCATTTGATTTCTTGACTGCTGCTTCCATGGACACTAATTGCGGATCGAAGTAAAATGAGATCCTTGACAACTTTAGTCCTTTCTCCGTTTATCAGGATGTTGTTGCTCATCGGTCCAGTTGTGAAGGTTTTTGTTTTCTTTATGTTAAGGGGTAGTCCATACTGAAGGCTGTGGTCTTTAATCTTCATCAGTAAGTGCTTCAAGTTCTCTTCATTTTCAGCAAGCAAGGTTGTATCATCTGCATATGGCAGGTTGTTAATAAGTCTTCCATGAATCCTGATGCCACATTTTTCTTCATATAGTCCAGTTTCCCCGATTATCTGATCAGCATGCAGATTGAATAAATATGATGAAAGGATGCAACCCTGATGCACACCTATTCTGATTTTAAACCACTCAGTATCTCCTTGTTTTGTTCGAATAATTGCCTCTTGGTCTGTATACAGGTTCCTCATGAGCACAATTTTAAGTGTTCTGGAATTCCCATTCTTCACAACGTTATCCATAATTTGTTATGGTCCACACAGTCAAATGCCTTTGCATAGTCAATGAAACACAGGTAAACATCTTTCTGGTATTCACTGCTTTGAGCCAAGATCCATCTGACATCAGTAATGATATCCCTGGTTCCACGTCCTCTTCTCAATTCAGTTTGAATTTCTGGCAGTTCCCTGTTGATGTACTGTTGCAACTGTTTTTGAATGATAGCAAAACCTTACTTGCATGTCGTAATGACACTGTTAGATAATTTCTGCATTCTATTCAATCACCTTTCTTTGAAATGAGCACAAGTATTGATCTCTTCCAGTCAGTTGCCCAGGTAGCTGTCTTCCACATTTCTTGGCATAGATGAGTGAGCACTTCCAGTGTTGCCTTTGTTTGTTGAAACATCTTGATTGGTCAATTGGTATTCCATCAGTTCCTGGAGACTTGTTTTTTGCCAATGCCTTTAGTGCAGCTTGGGCTTCTTCCTTCAATATCTTCAGTTTTTGATCATATACTACCTCCTGAAATGGTTGAACATTGACCAATTCTATTTGGTATAGTGACTCTGTGTATTCTTTTCCTCTTCTCTTGATGCTTCCTGCATCCTTCAATATCTTGCCCATAGAATCCTTCAATATTGTAACTCAAGGTTTGAATTTTTCTTCAGTTCTTTCAGCGTGAGAAATGCCTAGCTTGTTCTTTTAGTTTGGTTTTCTATCTCCAGGTCTTTGCTTTGTATTCTCCAGCCGCCCTTTGAAATCTTCTGTTTGGCTCTTTTACCTCATCATTTCTTCTCTTCTCTTCAGATACTCTACATTCAAGAGTAATTTTAGAGTCTCCTCTGACACCCATTTTGGTCTTTTCTTTCTTTCCTGTCTTTTTAATGACCTTTTGGTTTCTTCATGTATGATGTCCTTGATATCACCCCACAATTCGTCTGGCCTTTGGTCGGTAGTGTCCAATGCAATATGGAAGGATTCTACAGGACAATATTAAATGACACAGGAAGCATTAAAAGAAGATGGAAGGAATACACAGAGTCATTATACTAAAGAGAATTGGTCATTGTTCAACCATTTCAGGAGGTGGCATATGATCAGGAACCGATGGTACTGAAGGAAGAAGTCCAAGCTGCACTGAAGGCATTGGCGAAAAACAAGGCTCCAGGAACTGACGGAATAGCAGCTGAGATGTTTCAACAAATGGATGTGGCACTGGTAGTGCTCACTTGTCTATGCCAAGAAATTTGGAAAACAGCTACCTGGCCAACCAGTGGGAAGACAACCATATTTATGCCTATTCCCAAGAAAGGTGATCCAACTGAATGTGGAAATTATCGAGCAATATCATTAATATCATACATAAGTAAAATTTTGCTGAAGATCATTCAAAAGTAGCTGGAGCAGTATATCGACAGGCAACTGCCAGAAATTCAGGCTGGTATTTAGAAGAGGACGTGGAACCAGGGATATCATTGCTGATGTCAGATGGATCCTGGCAGAAAGCAGAGAATACGAGAGGGATGTTTTCCTGTGTTTCATTGACTATGCAAAGGCATTCGACTGTGTGGATCATAACACGTTATGGATAACATTGCAAAGAATGGGAAATCGGGAACACTTAATTGTTTTCATGAGGAAACTGTAAATGGATCCAGAGGCAGTCACTTGAATAGAACAAGGAGATACTGAGAGGTTTAAAATCAGGAAAGGTGTGCGCCAGGGTTGTGTTCTTTCACCATACCTATTTAATCTGTATGCTGAGCAAATGATCCGAGAAGCTGGACTATATGAAGAAGAATGGGGCATCAAGATTGGAAAAATACTCATTAACAACCTGTGATATGTAGATGACACAGGCTTGCTTACTGAAAGTGAAGAGGACTTGAAGCACTTACTGATGAAGATCAAAGGCCACAGCCTCCAGTATGGATTACACCTCAACATAAAGAAAACAAAAATCCTCACAACTGGACCAATAAGCAACATTATGATAAATGGAGAGAAGACTGAAATTGTCAAGGATTTCATTTTACTTGGATCCACAATCAACACCCATGGAAGCAACAGTCAAGAAATCGAAAGATGCATTGCGTTGGGCAAATCTGCTGCAAAAGATCTCTTTAAAGTGTTGAAAAGCAAAGATGTCACCTTGAAGGCTAAGGTGTACCTGACCCAAACCATGGTATTTACAATCTCCTCATATGCATGGGAAAGCTGGACGATGAACAAGGAAGACCAAGGAAGAATTGATGCCCTGGAATTGTGGTGCTGGCAAAGAATATTGAATATACCATGGACTTCTAAAAGATTGAACAAATCTGTCTTGAAAGAACTACAACCAGAATGCTCCTTAGAAGCAAGGATGGCAAGACTACATCTCATATACTTTGGAGAAGGGCTTCGTGTTTGGTAAATAGAGGGTCAGTGAAAAAGAGGAAGACCTTCAATGAGATGGATTGACACAGTGGCTGCAACAATGGGCTCAAGCATAATAGCGATTGTGAAAATGGCACAGAACGCGGCCATTCTGTTGTACATAGGGTCACTATGAGTCACAGCCAACTCAATGGCACCTAACAATAACAACAATGCAAATGAAAAAACAAATAAGGTTTTCGATATTAACTAGGTTAAACTGAGTCTAAGGCAAAAAAGATGATTTGAATGGAATAAAAGTGTAATATACAATGTGGGCATAATATATGACCTCGGACTTTATTAAGGCAAAGCTACTAGAACTGTCTGGGGAAAGTGGCAGAAATTCGTTACAAGGGGGACTTGATACATCTTTTTTAAGCAAGGAGAAACCGGTTGGGTATATCTATATCTATCTATACAGACATACGTATATTTATATATCTGTATCTATCTCTCTCTATATATCTATCATAATCTCTGTCCATATCTCTCTCTCTCTCTATCTACCTACCTATCCACCTACCTACCTACCTATCTATCTACCTATCTATCCATCTAATCTGTCTATATCTATCATCTGTCTCTCTCTCTATCATCTATCTACCTGTCTGCTTGTCTGCCTACCTATCTACCTCTCTATCTGTCTGTCTGTCTACCTGTCTCTCTATCTATCTTATTCCTCCAAGGCAGATCCATGGAGTCCCTGGGTGTTGTATATGGTTAATGTGCTTCACCGCTAACTAAAAGGTCCAAGACCACCCAGAAGCACCTCAGAAAAAGGCCTGGTGGCCTACTACCAAAAAATCAGTGATTGAAAACCCTGTATAAAAACCTTGCTCCTCAGACACACTTACGGTCACCGTGAGTCAGGACTGACTTGACAGTAACTGGTACTGATGCTGGTACCAAGGCAGATTCATAGTCTTAAACGCATTTTTTATTCAAAAGGAGCTTAAAAAAAAAAAAAAAAGAGTATGACTTTAGCGCTCAACTCAATAAATTAGAAAAGGAGGAAAAAGCAACCCTGATAAAATAAATGAGATAAAGCCAAATTTTGATGCAGTGGCAAACAGAACTGACAAATGTGAGTTGATTCAAAAAATGAGGAAATCCCAATAAGCCGATGACTCCAGCTAAATAAGAAGATTCAAAACACGACACGAGAAAGGGGATATGATTCCAGGTAGGTGGCTTACAAAAAGAATAATATAAATAATTATGCTAATACTTTGAAAACTCCCACTGAAAATAGACAATTATCTGGGACACTATAAACCCCCCAAAATTTTTAGAAATATTAAAAACTTCAATAATAATAGAGCACATTGACAATTTTACAAAAATCCTTTCAAAAGAAGGTTGCAAGCCAATTAGTGAGTTTTTTATGTAAGTTATTCAGAATATTAAAGAATAGATCATTCTTACGCTGCGTATCTCCTCCAAGGCATAAAAAGACTGAAAGCTACTCAAATAATTTTGCAGACCTAAGATAATCTTGTTACTAAAATTCCATAAAAAGTGAACTTCAGAATAAAATGATTGACCCTTCTCACCTGTGAGTGCAGTGGGGAAATTCTAAATAAAATACTTGCAGCTCAAATTAGATAGCATGTTAATAATTCATCGAAGTCCAGTGGACTTTGTCCCAGGAATATGAGAAGGGTTTCATGTTAATAAAAACCTATTACTGTAAGAAATCACGTCCATAAGTTACATAATAAAAAAGTGTATACGATGATCTCAATAGGTGCCTAAAAGACATTTGACCAAAAATGAATGTTTATTTCCATTCCTAAAAAATATTATTTAACATTGAATAGTTTTTACTATATGTCTGCCATTATTCTAAGTACTGGAGCCCTGGTGGTACAGTGGTTAAGCATTAGGCTGCTAACCAAAAGGTTGGCGGTTCGAATCCACCAGCTACTCCTTGGAAACCCTATGCGGCAGTTCTACTCTGTGCTGTAGGGTTGCTGTGAGTGGAATTGACTCGATGGCAATGGGTTTGGTTACACTAAGTACCTGGCATGGTTTTTATTTTTAAACATTCACAGCAATCCTTTGAGATGGGTCCACTCTTCTATGTAAAGCCAGCCCCTGCATGTGTACATCAAATCCCACGTCCTTCCCATCTCAGACACTCTGTACAATCAATTATCTTCCTTTTTTAATACATTTATTATTTCCCCTAACTTCTGGCTTCCTTCCACCGACTTTTAAAGTATCAAGATCTTAAAAAAAAAAAAAAAATTCTCCCTTGACCCTGCATGATCCTTCCAGGAACGCCATCCTTCTCCTCCCCTTTGCAGCTGAACTTCAAAATACACAGTGGCCACAACAATGAACTCAAGCATATTGATGATTGTGAAGACGATACAGGACCTGACAATGTTTCGTTCAGTTGTACATGGGGTTGCCACGAGTCTGAGCCAATTCCATGGCAACTAACGGCAACAGCAATCAATGAAGTTAAAAGCCTTGCCCTTTTCTGCATCAGCCCTAGGTGAGCAGCTCTATTCCTTGTAGTGACTCAGGGATTCAAGTCTTTCCTTCTAAAGTGATTGTTGCTAATTAAAAGGGTAATCCCTGTCTTGGTTATCTAGTGCTGCCATTACAGAAATACCACAAGTGGATGGTTTTAACAAAGAGAAATTTATTTTCTCACAGTCTAGCAGGTTACAAATCCAAATTCAAGGGTGTGGGCTCCAGGTCCTTTTCTTCAATCTTCCTCTGGTCCAGGAGCTTCTCAGGTGCAGGTACCCCGTGTCCAAAGGACACGCTCTGATGCTGGTGCTGCTTTCTCAGTGGTATGAGGTCCCCAACTCTCTGCTTACTTCCTTTCCTTTTATCTCTTGAGAGATGAAAGGTGGTGCAGGCCACACCCCAGGGAAACTCCCTTTACAGTGGATCAGAGGAGTGGCCAGAGTAAGCATGGTGTTACAATCCTACCCTAACCCTCTTAACATAAAATTACAATCACAAAATGGAGGACAACCACACAATACTGAGAATCATGGCCTAACCAAGTTGATTCAAACATTTCTTGGGGGACGTAATTCAATCCATGACAATCCCAGAGGTGATGTTTTCCATTGTAAGAAGCCCTGGTAGCTCAGTGGTTAAGCACTCAGTTGCTAACCAAAAGGTCAGTGGTTCGAACCCACCAGCCGTTCCCCAGGAGAAAGATGTGCCAGTCTGCTTCTGTAAAGATTACAGCCTTGGAAACCCTACGGGGCAGTTCTACTCTGTTCTATAGGGTCGCTATGAGTCAGAATTGATGGCAACGGGTTTTCCATTGTACCAAGCATGGACATTTTACAAAGGACAAGACCCCTATTCATTTATTACTTATTGTCTTTGTTTTATAGATAACAAGACTGAAGAGATTGAAGCTCGGAGACACACAGCAGGTGGACCAGCATCACACAGCTAAAAAGAGGTAGAACCAGGGTCAGAACTCAGTCCTCTGACTCCAGGCCCTTTCCTGTGCACCCAAAGGCACTGCTTCTGCTGGGAGGTGCTTTCCACTTGGCTGGTTTACGGCACTGCATTCCTGTAACCCGGGAAGGGTGGGACCTGCCAGTGGGTGCTTCCCTTAGATTGGAGTCTCAGAGAAGGCCCCTTGGCTTCTGGAAGTCTCTTCCTCTCCCCTGGAGCGCTGCCATATGCATTCAGGATCCTGCCAAGAACCTTTCAAACATTCCTCAAGAAAAGGCCAGACCTGTTCATCGGCCCGGCTGGCCAGACACCACCCTCTCCCATGCTGCATAGAAATAAAACACGGAGGTGACGAGCAGCTCGGAGAAGTGGAAATGTCAGCGCGACACCCTGAAATCTCCTCCAGCATGTAGCTTGGAGATGGGAAAGGTTGCCCAGAAAGCAAACTGTTAGATGGGAACGGAGGGAGGTTCCTTGTCTGGGTTCTCGGAGCCAGCAGCTCCAGAAGAGACGGCTGGGGTGCCAGGAGCCCACCCTGACTCTCAGGCAAGCTGGCAACTAGTGCCAAGACACAACTCCACTCCACCCCGCCCCACCAGCCCCATGGCTCTGCCAAACCACTTGTAGCTCCTGGTCTCGGCCCTCACCTAATGGTGCTTGCACGGCCGGTCCCCTTCCCAAACACCCTCTTGGTCCTCCCCCTGCACAGCTTGGTTATAGCATTCACTGGTCCCCCAGACAGTGAGTGCCTTGGGTGGATTACATCTCTCATTCTAGACCCGAGGGCCCTGGTGGGGGCCTGGTACAGGGGACAAATGACAACTCCCGGAGCTCAGCATTCCGGGTGATGGAGGCCAAGCCTGAGTGTCTTCCACCAGGTGTGGAAGCCAGCAGAAGAGGCCCCATAGCCTGGGGCTGCCTCCCTGGACCTCCTCCGTACAAGGACAGGGGTGGCTGGCCTCAGTCTCTCCTAGGACCAGCTCTGGGCCCAAACACAGAGTAGGCTCAATTCCTCCTTCTGACAAGTGCTGCTGCGAAACAGCCCTGTCGTGGCCTGTGGCCTCCTGGATCTGCTTCTCCTGCCCTCCAAGCTTCAACTTTAGCTGGCCCCCCATGCCTACTCCACTCTCCTCCTTCCAGCTGGCGTGTGTCTACATGTATCTGCATGCTGGTGCGTGTGTGTGTGCACGTGTGTGCGTGCACCTCTTAGGTGACTGATAGAAGGTGTGTGGGTGTGTTGGTTTGTGTCTTTGTGTGTCCATCCCATTAGAGGCAAATCAGAATCCAAAGGTGGTGTTATGGATCAAATTGTGTCCCCCCAAAATGCGTGTCAATTGGCCAGGCCATGATTCCCAGTATTGTGTGGTTGTCCTCCATTTTGTCATCTGTTGTGATTCTCCTATGTGTTGTAAATCCTATCTCTACGATGTTAATGAGGCGGGATTAGAGGCAGTTATGTTAATGAGGCAGGACTCAGTCTACAAGATTAGATGTATCTTGAGTCAGTCTTTTTTGAGATATAAAAGAGAGAAGCCAGCAGAGGTACAGGGGGACCTCCTACCGTAAAAAAGTAGCACCAGGAGCAGAGCACATCCTTTGGACCTGGGGTCCTTGTGCTGAGAAGCTCCTAGACCAGGGGGAGATTGATGACAAGGAGCTTCCTCCAGAGCTGACAGAGAGAGAAAGCCTTCATCTGGAGCTGGTGTCCTGAATTTGGACTTCTAGCCTACTAGGCTGTGAGAGAATAAACTCAGTTTTTAAAGCCATCCAATGTGGTATTTCTGTTATAGCAGCACTAGATGACTGAGACAGGTGGGTTCTGGGGGAAGAACCTAGGGTCAGGCTGGGGTCTGGGGGTGTCTGGACCCACGTGCAGCAAGGGTACAGGGATGCAGAGTGTCTGGGGCATGTCTGCGAGTGGACGTGCTTGTGGGTCAGTGAGAGTGGGGGGCCTGTGGGTCAGTGAGAGTGTGTGTGTGGGGTCTGTGTGTGGGGGGAAAGTCTGCATGTGTCTATGTGTATGTGTGGCCCTGTGTGTGTCTGTGTGGGGTCAGTGTGTGTCTGGCCCTGTGTGTGTCTGTATGTGTGGGCCTATGTGTGTCTATGTGTGTGTGCATGTGTGTTTGGGTGTGTGGACTGTGGATGTCCCTGGGTGTGCGTATGTGTCTCTTGGTGAGCACACGTGTGAGTTTGTGCAGGTCCTGCCTTGGACCCACTTGGAAGTCAGGGGAGGCCTCTGGCAGGCAGGTGAAGGCCGTGGTCACCACACATCCCTCTGGCATCACTGCTCACATTTCCTTTTTAGCCATTTTCAAGAATTGATTGTTCTGTCTGAAAATGCCGGAATGGCAGCCATGGCTCTCTGAGCCAAGTGCCGTGGGAACTGTGAAAACTGTCTACCCGTGTGGGAGGCGGGGATGGCTTTTGAGTTCCACCCACTTTGAGACTCCAAAGGTGAGTGGTTTGTGTAGATCACAGCGCAGGGTCACGTACACGATCCCTCAGGGGTGTTCTTTGTGGCTGCTTCACTGGCGGGAGGGGACGAGGCTCCTAAACAGCACAGTGTCCCTGAGACAAGGTGCCGGGGACTCTGGGTGTCTCCAGCTTTAGGCCCGCTCAGAGTCAGAGGCCCGAGGAACAACGAAAGATTGTGTAGCTGAACCTTCCCACTAACAGGTGGGGACACAGACATTCAGAGAGGGGACATGATTGTGTAAGGTCACACAGGAGCAGAAATGTAAACCTGCATGTGTCCAGCCCCAAAGAGGGCAGAGACCAGGAGAGCCATGTGTGAGGGCCATTGGGGCATAGCAGGAGGGCAGGCTGGGCAGACCCAGGAGGGTGGAAGGCCAAGGTGGGGAGTCAGGGTCTCCCTGAGCACGGGGAGCCTGGACCGAAAATTTGAGCCAGCGTCCCCCCACCCCCCATCGGCCATCCGTCTCCGCTCTGTCCCTCTCAAAAGGTCTCAGCACAGGCAGCCTCATTTGAGAATTACTGGTGCTCATCACCCTGTCTTGTTTGCCCCACACTGAAGTCACCTCTAACAGCTGTCCCGGGTGCCTCCCCAGCCTCACTCCTCTCCTCACCACCTCCCAGGGAAGGCATGGGAGCTCCACTTTATAGATGGGAAAACCGAGGCCTAGAGAGGTGAGTTGATTGTTTAAATAACACAGCTGATGAGAGGCAGAGTCAGGATCCAGCCCATTTCTGCCCCACGAGAAACGGAGGGATGCGGTTAAGAGTGCAGGTGTGGAGCTGGAAGGCCTGGGTTTCAATCCCTCCTCTCCTGAAGCAGGTCACCCTCTGTCCCTCTGTTTCCCACTTCTACCTAGAAGGTGGTCCTAGTGCCCACCTGCAGGACACGGTGAGTGCAGGGGCAGCAAGGGTTGGAGGAAGCCTGGCAAACAGGAAATGTGAGCCTGTTGTTATCATCATTGTTCTCCGAAGCCCACCCTCCTTCCTGGAAGGAAGGCCCCAGCTTGCCCCTTCCTGTGCGCAGGGCACACACCCACTCTTCGCACGGTGCTAGTCTCTGCTCCTGAGCACCCACAGCCCAAAGGCAGACACACACGGGCACCTGTGTTCCAAAAAACAAGGCCCGGGTTCCGGAGCACAGCAGCAGAGGGCGGGGACACATGGCTGGGGACTGGAAGAGCCATGAACTAGAAGAGGGACGTGGGGATATCCTGCAGCCCTAATTGAGACACACCGAGGCCACTGGTGGGTCTTTATCCAATTGATGCTGGCAGTGTGTCAGTGCGTGCAACCTGGATCCCAGGCCTGCCAAAGTGTGTGATGGCTGGCTGGCCCCAGCGGATAACCTCTCCATCATCCACTTGTCCCTGCTGAACACCTGGAGGGAGCCCTCCTTTGAAATCAGTGTCTGGTTTTCTGGGCCATACGGTTCATTATCACTGGCGCATGGGCTCCGGCCGCCCTGGAAACATGAAAGCCTTCCACACGGCCCAGGGCAGTTGGACGCCGCTTTGCTGGCTGTGGAGATGCCTGCCATTGCTTACCTTTCTCTTCCTGTGCAGGCTGCTGTGATTCTCAGTCTGCGAAGGCTGCTGCTGGACAACTTCCCAGGGCCAGGAGTCCCCTCACAGGCCCCCAAGATGCTTTCCTGATTTCTTCAGTTGGTTCAGTCCTCTGTCAGCCTCTCTGTCCCCTGTGTGTGCAATCCTGAAAACCACTTTCCTTCTCTGGGCCTCAGTTTCTCCATCTCTAAATATGGATATTGGGCTTTGATGATTCATTAGAATTATCCCAGTTTGAAATTTAATGGTTCTTTAGGGATTGTTGTGTTGTTAGGTGCTGTTGAGTCAGTTCCAGCTCATAGCAACTCTGTGTACAACAGAACGAAGCATTGCCTGGTCCTGTGCCATGCTCACAATCGTTGCCATGCTTGAGCCCACTGTTGCAGCCACAGTGTCAGTCCATCTTGTTGAGGGACTTCCCCGCTTTCTCTCACCCTCTACCAAGCATGATGTCCTTCTCCAGGGCCTGGTCCCTCCTGATCACACGTCTGAAGTATGTGAAATGAGGTCCTGCCATTCTGGCTGTACTTCTTCTAAGACAGATTTGCTTCTTGTTCTGGCAGTCCATGACGTAGTCGATGTTCTTCACCAACACCATAGTTCACAGGCATCAATTCTTCTTAGGCCTTCCTTGTTCATTGTCCAGCTTTCCCATGCATATGAGGCCATTGAAATACCATGGCTTGAATCAGACGCACCTTAGTTCTCAAAGTGACATCTTTGCTTTTTAACACTTTACAGAGGTCTTTTGCAGCAGATTTGCCCAAAGCAATACGTCATTTGATTTCTTGACTGCTGTTTCCATGGGTGTTGATTGCAGATCCAAGTAAGATGAAATCCTTGACAACTTCAACCCTTTCTCCATTTATCATAATGTTGCTTATCAGCCCAGTTATGAGGATTTTTGTTATCTTTATGTTGGGGTGTAATCCATACTGAAGACTGTGGTCTTTGGTCTTCATCAGTCAGTGCTTGAAGTCCTCTTTGATTTCAGCAAGGGCTTAGATGGATTTTATTACAGTTGTGGAGAGTCTGAAGACCTTACACACTGTTCTGTGGGGAGCCTGGTGATCATCTGTCACTGGGAGGAAGCCAGGCAGAGAGGTAACGCTGAACTTCACAGCAGGCAGGAGAAGTTGGTCCTTCATCCCTGCTCTGCTGGTCTAGCAAGGGTCCACCCTGTGACCTGTAGTGTGCACGCAGGAGACAGAAATCCAGACCGGGTCTCCCTTTTTGTCTCTCCCCCTTTAACCTTCATTCTTTTCTGTCCCCTCTAACTATAACACAAATAAAACAGCAAATCTGGGCTCCAGCCCATGTCAAGGTTAGCCAGCTCCTTTTGGCATTGGCCAGAGAGGCTTGGCTGATGGCCAGTCTTGGATGACCAATCTAGTACTTCCAATATCCTTACCACTCAGTCGGCACCCTTGGAAACTGGCACTTGCGAGCATGTCCGTGTGTGGGTGGGTACTTTCTTTCTGAACCCCACTAATGAGCAAACCTTTGCCGCTTGTTGAGCGAATGGATGGCTGTTAATTCTGGGGCATACTGAATATTCGCTGAGCCTCTCTTTCCTGCCAAGCCAGACACCAGCCAGATCTTCTGCTCTGCCCATACATAGAAACACAGAGGTCTGGGTGGAAGAGCAAGCTCTAGACTGGCTGTGAGCACTCTGGAAATCAGGAGGCCAGCCTGAAGGGTGATGTGGCCTGCTCAAGGTCAACTAGTGCCCTTTACCTGAAGGTGGAGCACAGCCCAATCCCCCCGAACCCTCAGTCTAGGCCACGTGCCTTATAGGGCTGGTTAGATACAGGCCAGGCAGTCTTTCTATGGGGTTTGAGGTTTGTAGGTTACCCCTGGGCAGCCACAACACTGGCCGACACACCACAGGCTCGTCGTACCCTTGGCTCAAGGCGTCTGGCCCTCAGTGCCTCAGGGACCCTACAGACCCCCAGGAGGAGCAACCCCAAGCAGCTTAGGCAGCTTGTAGGAAACAGAAGCAGTGAGCCTCGTGCCGTGGACGTGGGCGGTGCCCAGTCCGTGTGGTCGGATACAGGAGCCGCATGACTATGATGAAGCACTTTGGTTTGGGGAAAGGCAGGTGGGGTCTGCCAGGGAAAGGTGGATGCTGCACAAGGGGCTGCCCAGGGGAAGGGTGGGAAGCCAGGCCCCGTTCCCAGTCTTGCCACAAAGCAGGGAACTTTAAAAACAAATTTATTTTCTCACTGGAGGCTGGGTATAGGCAGAGCCATGCTGTTTGTTGGCTCTAGGGGAAGAACCTTCCTTCCTTGTCTCTCAGCTTCTGTAGCCCTGGGAGTTTCTTGGCATTCTTTGGCTTGTGGGATCCCCACAGGCTGTCTCCCCTGTGTATGACCGTGTTTCCATGTCAGTCCTTCCCTTTTGTATGACATCACTCAGAAGCAATTAGGCCTGGGACCCTCCTTTACTCTGAAATGACCTCATTTAATTTAACTGTTGTCTTAGGCTGGGTTCTCTAGAGAAGAAAACCAGTAAAGCATATAAACATATATAGAGAGAGATTTATATCAAGGAAACAGCTCACAAAATTGTAGAGGCTGGAATGCCCCAAGTATGTGGATTGGGATAGAGGCTTCTCTCAATTCACGTAACCACAGGGGCTGGCGAATCCAAGATCTGTGAGTCGGAGAGCAGGGTTCCCGCTCTCAGGTTGTGAAGATTGACAGATTCCAAGGTCTGCAGATGAGCTGATAGCTCAAGTCCGAAGAGCCAGAGGCCTGACAAACAAGAGACAGCTGCAGGATCCAGAGTGAGAAAAAAGCCAGAATATCTGCTTATATTCAGATGTAGGCCACACCTCCAAGAAAACTCCCTTTCAACTGCTACTCACAGCAGAGCCCATCATGGGAGTAATCACACATAAACACTGAGAATCACGGCCTAGCCAAGTTGACACACAGTCTTAAACATCACAACTGTCAACAAAAGAGAAACCCCACTTCCAAAGAGGTCACATTCAGGGGTTAGGACTTCAACATAGTTTTGCAGGTGCACGGTTATAACACTGGCTATTCCCCCAAATCCGAAGGTGTGAGGGCATCAGAATGAACAAATAATAGTCGGGAAATAAGATGAAGCCATGAGAGAGTAAGTGTACAAAATGTACTCAGGGGATCCCATCCACCTGCAAAGGTGGGTAACGAGTCCTCTTTGAGCTTCCTGACAGCTGGTGGGTGTACAGTGGGCCTTGTAAGTCGGTGCCCGGAAGATTCCAGCCAGCGGTGATGGGAAGGAGCAACACTAGCCTTGGCCTGAGACCCATGGGGGTGTCTCCGAGGCCCTCACACAGGGAGGGTCGCCAGAGAAGATAAAGGGGGCCCAGATAAAAGTGAATTTCAGATAAACGCCGAACACTTTTAGTTTAAGTATGTTCCAAATATTGCATATTGTTGGCAGTTCGAATCCACCAGGTGCTCCTTGGAAACTCTATGGGGCAGTTCTACTCTGTCCTGTAGGGTTGCTATGAGTTGGAATCTACTCGACGGCAGTGGGTTTTTTTTTTTTTTTTAATAAACCCACTGCCATGGATTTTGACTCATAGTGACCCTTTAGGACATGGTAGAACCGCCTCACAGGGTTTTTAAGGCTGTACCGTTTATGGAAGCAGACTGCCATGTCTTTCTCCTGTGGAGTGGCTGTTAGGTTCAAACCCCCAACCTTTCAGTTAGCAGTTGAGTGCTTACCTACTGTGCCACCAGGGCTCCTTGCATGGCCTATACTTATACTAAAATATTATTTGTTGCTCATCTGAAATTCACATTTAACTGAGTTTCCTGTATTTTTTTCTGACAAGCTTTTTATACACAGAGAACACGGAGCCATGGGGCTGCCAGCACCCTCAGTGTGTTCACTGCCACAGAACCACCTTATATTGCCCTTAACGTGGGCTGGGACGTCACTCCAAAGATCAGCTCGCAGGAGCCTGGTCTGCGAGTCCAGCTCAGGAGCACTCTGATGCTGAGCCCCCATTTGGGATCTTGGCAGCTAAGGCGGCAGAGAGCTCAAAGTTCCTGTCCCCGATAGCCCCCCAACCCCATGCCACAGTGGCTCCCTGTGGCCATACACAGCTCAGTGGGCTGAGGACCTCTTGGCGGGACAGGTGAGGCACCAGATGGAGCTGGCACAGACCCAGCAGCCCTGGCATGAGGCCTGCCCACAGTGGGGGCTCTTGGAGACACTTTGGGAGGACACACTGATTTTCCTGGTGGGAGAATTGCTCTTTGTTTCTCCTGAAATCCGTGGGGTGGCACAGTACTGCCGCTCACAGCAGATAAATGTCATATTTCAGGGGAACGGCGGGGAGGAGGCATTTATTAAGTACCTCCTAGAAGCTGGCAAGGAGCCCTGGTGGCACAGTGGTGAAGCGCTCAGCTGCTAACTGACAGGTCATGGGTTTGAACCCACCAATTGCTCCTTGGGAGAAAGATGTGGCAGTCTGCTTCCATAAGGGTTACAGCCTTGTAAGCCCTATGGGGCAGTTCTACTCTGTCCTAAAGCGTCGCTATGAGTCGGAATCAACTCGAGGTCAACAGGTTTTCATTTGGTTAGGAGTCAAGCATCCTCCTGAAGCATCGCATTTCATTGTTAAGTTCTCGTGAAGGGAACACCGGATGGGACTTGTCCCGGCCCTCGTTTAGGGCAGGCGCTCAGACCTGGCTCAGTGTGTTTATATTTGATGTAGGTTGATAACGAACCCTATGAATCCACTGCCCAACGCAGGAGTCAGATGTTGTAGATAACTTACTTCTACCTAGGGCCTCTGCCCTCCCTCAGGCCAGGTGACCACACTCCTGGGTTTTTATTTGAAGTTTAAAAAAGATTATACTGTTTTTCACAGATAAGAGTATTGAAAAGGTATGCTGTTTAGTTCTTCCCCTTAACTTCATACGGGAACACCTCATCTTCCCAGCAGCCACAGGAAACCAGGTTTGCTGTGCCCATTTTACAGATGGGCAGGTGGAATCCAGCACTGCAGGCCTGGTTTGTTCAGCACAGAATCATCAGGGTCCGGCACATGGCAGGCACCCAGGAAATACTTGGCAAGCAAGCGAGCAACTTCCTTCCTAGAGGTCTATATGGGAAAAAGGGCGCTGTAGCGCGCATTTGGCGAGAAGATTGAAGTTGTCAAGGATTTCATTTTACTTGGATCCACAATCAACACACATGGAAGCAGCAGTCAAGAAATCAAAAGACGCATTGCATTGGGCAAATCTGCTGCAAAGGACCTCTTCAAAGTGTTGAAAAGCAAAAATGTTACCTTGAAGTCTGCGGTATGCCTGACCAAGCCATGAAAATGCCAAGCCATGGTATTTTCAATCAGCTCATATGCACGTGAAAGCTGGACAACGAATAAGGAAGACCGAAAAAGAATTGATGCCTTTGAATTGTGGTGTTGGCGAAGAATATTGAGCGTACCATGGACTGCCAAAAGAACGAACAAATCTGTCTTGGAAGAAGTACAACCGAATGCTCCTTAGAAGCAAGGATGGCGAGACTGCGTCTTACATACTTTGGACATGTTGTCAGGAAGGATCAGTCCCTGGAGAAAGACATCATGCTTGGCAAAGTACAGGGTCAGTGGAAAAGAGGAAGACCCTCAACGAGGTGGATTGACACAGTGGCTGCAACAATTGGCTCAAGCATAACAATGATTGTAAGGATGGAGCAGGACCGGGCAGTGTTTCGTTCTGTTGTACAGAGGGTTGCTGTGAGTTGGAACCCACTGGACGGCACCTAATAACAAGAACAAGTGACTGTTCTTAAGAACAGAGGTGAAAGGGGTCTGGACTGTCCTCACGAAGGTGGCATCAAATTTCGCAAAAAGGGAAAACAGACATGTTTCCCAGGCTTGCGTGCACAGGGATATTCCTGAGTGTGCCTGAGAGGAGGGCCATGGGCGTGTTCTTGGACTCCATTACGGGGGCCAGCCCTTCCCCTCGCTGGGCTGAAGAGCCGGGGGTAGATGACCAAGGAGCCTTCTGGTCACTGCTTCTCCCTCGCCTTCCGCTCTGCTCCCGGTGCTGAGGACAGGGGGGCGTGGCTGCATCAGAGCTGCAGGCAGCTTTGGAGCCAGGCCCACTTGGTCCGAATTCAGGCTCCACCCCCGTGTGGCTGGGTGACTCAGGACAAAGCGGCCCAGCCACTCTGGGTCTCATAGTCCTTGTCTATGGGATAGTAACACCCACTCAGGGGCACCATAGCAGGAAGCACGGCTGCTGTCACCAGGTCGGCTTTCCCGCCGTGCTCTGCGTGCCTGTTCTCACGGCTTCTACATAGGGGGCATGTTGTTTGAGGAAGTGTTTCTTCGTTCCCTGAGAAGCTGGGAGAAGGTGTGAATGCCCGCACCTTGTTGATTAAGCTCTGGAGTCAGGCAGACCTTTCTGAGTTATTCTGGAGGGGTTTGTGGCCCACCCGGGAGCCTTGACCCCGAGCAGCTGACCTGCCCCCGGCTTGCTTCCCTGACCTGGCTGGGCTCGGTGTCAGCAGGGAGGGAGAGCAAGGCAGACACGGCATGTCCTGGGGTCTCCCTCACTGGGGGCTGGGCCACGCTGGCTGAGCCCTTCCTGCCTCCTCGGAGCTTGTCGGCTTGCTTATGCCCTGACGCTGAGCACCTGGATCAAACGTAGACCCGGAGCCTGTCTGCTAGCCTGCCCACGTGGCTCAGAGGAAGGCCGGAGACACAGGAAAATGCCCGGAGAGGAGACAGGCTCGGGGTCCACCAGAATCACCATAAACTACCAGATGGCCCAGGGTAGGGATCCGAGGAGGCTCAAGATCAAATAAGGGTCTTTCCTCAAGGAAGACAGGCAGAACGGGAAGAGACCTGAGTATTTCAGAGCTATTTGCTAAGTTGTCATTTATTAAACCCTTACTACGTGCTGGGCACTGGGCTGAGTAGCAGGCGTCCTCACTGCACCCATTTTATCCCCAGCATACAGATGAGGAAACTGAGGCTGAGAGAGCCTTAAGGGGAGGAGTTGGTTCTCCCTGGACCCCGAGGCCTAGGGTGCCCCAAGCAAGCCCCTTAGGGGCTGCACAAATTGCTGGCCTGTGGGCGGAACCCCTCCCTGCCCTCAAGGAGGTTGGGGAGGAAAGGGATTAAGGCAGGAGAGGCACGTGAGCAGGGCCAGGCTGTGTGCCACGCTCAGTGCTGATGCAAGTCGAGACCTCCGAGAGGAGAGCGAGCCTGGAGGCTGGGCTAAAAGGCAGGCTTCCTGGAGGAAAGGGCATGAGATCAGGAGAGGAGGGGAGGGGAGAGCCTGGGCAGAGTCGAGGACAGGGGCAGGTGGGTGAGCAGGTGTGTCCAGGGGAAGAGAAGCGGTGTTGGGGCTATCTGAAGCAGCTTGGGGCTCTGGGTCAGGAGTGGTCCAGGGCACCTGCCCATTTGAGTTTCCATGATCCCTGCTGGGTCGGGGCCACTGTCCCCATTCTGCAGAGAGCATGCCAAGGTCCAGGGCTCCACGGTGACATAACAGGGAGGCCAAGCTCCAGCTTAAATGTCTTGACTCGTGGCCTGCTCTCTTTGTGCCAACAAGGCTGGGAACCAGGCTCGGACCAAAGATTTTCCCAGTGATGTACTCTCTGCCTTGGCAGGTAGAGGGCAAGGGCCAGGCAGAAGCTTCTGGCCAGTGGGTCTAAGCAGAGGAGGACTGGGCCAGGCTGGGACCCAGCCCACGATGGCCACAGCAAACACTGTCCTCAGGGCAAGGGGTCAGAACTGCAGCAGCAGGAGACCTGAGGGGACAAAGACACCGCATGAAGCTTAGAGGCCAAGGGCCAGGCACAGCCGGGGCAGGGGTACGGGATGCCCCAGACAAAGCCATCCAGGGCAAGGCCAGGTCAGGGGTTCTGGCTCAGGCCCAGCTGGCCCCTTCCCAGGAATCCTTTCAAATCCCTTCTTCACCCCTGAGAACTGGAAGCAGGGGACGGAGTGCCTGGGAGGAGAGCCGCCTTGGGAAGGGGAGACCCATCACAGATTCCCGGAAACTCACCTCAGCTTCCAACCTCCTGGAGCCACAAGAGGCTTCCTGGAGAGACACGGCGTCCCGGGGTTGCTGCCAAGCCCCAAGTTGGCTCCTCAGGCGACTGTGGCAGGGAGGAGCACTGCATATGGAACCGGCATTTTCTGCACCGCCAGGGAGACTCCGCTCAGCGACACACCCGTGGCTGACAGCGGGAAGGCACCACCTGTGCACCGAGCACCTCCAAGCTGCCGCCATCCTTCCTGCGGTCCATTCTTTCCATGGACAGGGACAGGGCCTCCACAGGCTCAGCTCCGGGTGGCCTCCAGCCTGGACATCAGGGTTGTACAGCCCCTGCCCTGAGGGAGTCACGGCGTGGAGGTAGAGACACTGGAACAGAAAGTGATGGGACAATGTGGCCAGACGGGAAGGCCCAGACTCTGCCTGGAGAGATCCAGGAGGCTTCTGGGAGGCAGTGACAGTCAAACGAGGGTAGAATTAGGCGGGTGATGGAGCCCTGGTGGCACAGTGTTTATGAGCTCAGCTGCTAACGAAAAGGTCAGCTGCTTGAATCCACCAGCCGCTCCTTGGAAACCCTAAGGGGCAGTTCTACTGTGTCCTATAGGGTCACTATGAATCGGGATCGACTGTACGGCAACAGGTTTGGTTTTCGGTTATTTTAGAGCGGTGATAGGGGTGTGTCTCCACCTATGTATTCAAGAGGCATGAACACAGGGAACCTAGACTCAGGAATGACAGGTGGTGAATGACTCTCACCAGATCTCAGAGCAGTTCACAGCAGACATGGACAGGACCATGACCTCATGTCCAGCCCTGGCAGGTGGAGTAGGACTCCGCGGTTCTGTTGGTAAGATGTGCCTGGTGAGGTGCTCTGTGTCCCCAGGAGGAGTCCCCCCACTTGCTACCTGGAGCTTGTCCCCCCACTGGGTCCCTTTCTAGGGCCACCAACGAAGTGACAGTCAGGGCCCAGGAGACTAAGGACAGTCCAGGGAGGAAGTGGAAAAAAGTGCAGAGTTGTGCAAAGGGACCCAGTGGGTGGGGGTGAGAACTCAGGGCCTTTTCTCACTCCCTCCACAAAGACCCTGTCCACGCCGCCCCACCCAGGTGGGCAGCCAGCTGGCCAGGCTCTGCTCCTGAAGGACCTCGCTGCCCCCAGCCCTCTGAAGACCACAGAGGGGTGCTCCTCTGCCACTGTCCACACCACACACCCCCTGCCTGGGGCCTCTGGCCCTTGCCTCCCTGGCCCCTCAGCAGCCACCCCCGGCCAATGGAGTGAGTCCACTTTGAACACCTCCCAGGGGCCTTCTCACCCTCCTGGGTGTCCTGGCACCAGCCTTCCACTGTTCGAGAGGGCGGCCTGATTTACTGGGGACCCAGTTCCCACAGCCTTCCCGAAAGCTGCGGTAACTCAGACAGGCCCCGGGACGTGGTTTACCAGCTGGAGGGGTGCCCCCGTGTGGCAAGAGCACAAACAGCTTGCAGTGCCCTCTTCACCACCCACATGGAAATTACTGATTTCTTGAGGAGCTTTAAAATTGGCGGTGGGTGGTGGTGCTTCACCTTACTTTCAAGTTTATGCACTCACTGAAACTTTATGCATGTTGTTACAACAGGCTGCAACAAACCCTTGTAATTTGAATTTCCCGATAAAATGCAACTCACTTGTGTGCTGTTTTCATTTTTTATTAAAAATCGGAGGCCTAAGTATTATTTATAAAAAAGCACACAGAATGTCTATGTTCCTGCTCCCTGCAAGCACTTCCCTAACACGCCTCCTACGCCAGGCTTTATCCATGGAGATGGGGATGCCAAGAGAGACGGAGGGGGTCTATGCCTTCAGGGCCCACAGCCCACCTGGGGGACAGACGTGTGCAGTCTCACCATCTCCAAAGTGTTCTGGGCACTGACCCTTTTCCTTCCCAGGAGAAGACAGTTGTGTAGGTGTCATGATCCCCATTTACAGGTGTGAAAACTGAGGTTTGGAGAGATTCAGAGCCACACGGTGAGACAGGCTGTTGTGAAAATTAAATGAGGTAATGTACACAGAGAGCAATGTATAGAGGAAAGCCTGGTGGCACAGTGGTTAAGAGCTATGGCTGCTAACAAAAGGCTGGCAGCTGGAATCCACCAGGCACTCCTTGGAAGCCCTATGGGGCAGTTCTACTCTGTCCTACAGGGTCGCTATGAGTCGGAATCGACTTGACAGCAATGAGTTTCTTTTTTTTATACACAGAGCATACTTAGTTGTCTTCATGCAGAACCTGTACAAGGATCAAGTTCTAACAGAACAAGGGGATACTGCGAAGTTCAAAACTGGAAAAGGTGTGCAGCAGGGCTGTATCTTTCACCTTATTTAATCTGTATGCTGAACAAATAATCCGAGAAGCTGGACTATATGAAGAAGAACTCGGCATCAGGATTGGAGGAAGACTCATTAACAACCTGCGTCATGCAGATGACACACCTTGCTTGCTGAAAGTGAAGAGGACTTAAAGCACTTACTAATGAACGTCAAAGATTACAGCCTTCAGTATGGATTGCACCTCAACATAAAGACAACAAAAATCCTCACAACTGGACTGATAAACAACATCATGATAAATGAGGGAGAAATGGAAGTTGTCAATGATTTCATTGTACCTGGATCAGCAATCAATGTCCACGGAAGCAACAGTCAAGAAATTGAACGACATATTGCATTAGGAAAATCTGCAAAAGACCACTTCAAAATGTCAAAAAGCAAAAAATGTCACTTCGAGGCCTAAGATGTGCTGGACCCAAGCCATGGTCTTTTCAATCACCTCATATGCATGTGAAAGCTGGATGATGACAAAGGAAGACTGAAGAAATGAAGAATTTGAGTTATGGTGTTGGCGAAGAATATTGAATATGCCGTGGGCTTCTGAAGAATGAACACATCAGTCTTAGAAGAAATACAACCAGAACGCTCCTTCAAAGCAAAGATGGCGAGACTTCACATTGCTTGCTTTGGACGCATTATCAGGAAAAGACCAATCGCTGGAAAAGGACGTCATGTTTGGTAAAGCAGAGGGTCATCGAAAACGAGGGAAACCCTCTGTGAGATGAACTGACACGACAGCACCAGCAAGGGACTCAAATGCACCAGTGATCGCGAAGATGGCACAGGGCCAGGAGGTGTTCTGCTCTGTTCTATGTAAGGTCACCGTGAGTCAGAGCCGACTAGGCAGCAGCTAACAAGAACAATGCACATAGAAGTGCTTTGCAGCGTTTGGTATACAGTAGGTGCTCATTACATGTTTAAAAACTGGAGGTAGGGGCACTAGGCCTGGAACTGCTCCACTCCCCAAGACTTCTGACTGGAAGGCTCAAACCCTTTTCATTTGCACACTGTGACCGCCCCTCTGTGGCTACACCACAGTTATGACGTAGTATGTGATGTATGTCATTACTGGGTTCAGGTACCAGCGGCAGTAACAAAGCATGTCACCCTGGTGCCACGGCACTGGCCCGAGACACTGGGTGCAGGAGACAGTGTGCCCAAAGGAGGGGTGCCCAGAGTGGAAGGAAACGTGGAGGGCAGGATGAGAGTCTGCCCAGTCCTTGTTTTATCTCCAGCGTCTCTAGTTGGGACACTTTCCTCTTAAGATTTTCAAACCCTGCTTTACAAACTGGGGCACCCGGGCCTCACGTGGCAGTAAGAGGTTTACTGGCTGGTCCTGCGTGGGCAGGGCTGAAGGCAACGCGGCCGCTTTTCTTCCCTCCGCTTTCTGCCCCACCTGAGCTCCTCACGTCTCCCCACCCCTCTGAGTGGTGGAGTTTTCTTTTGGGAGGTAAGTCTCTTTGGGGGGTTAAATAGTGGTGAAATACATATAACAAAATATTTGCCATTTCAACCATTTGTATGTGGATAAGTCCGTGACGTTAATTCCATTTCCTGTGGTGTGCGACCATCACCACTAACAGCTGCCAAGTTGTTCCTTCAGGTGGACAGAGACTCGGTCCAGTGGTGGGCCTTCCAACCTCTTAGCCACCTGGACAAAACCTGGTTCTCCTGGAAACTCCAGTCATACTCTTCACAGCACCCCTTTCCCTGCAGTGGCTCTCACAGGGGCGCGTGTGGGTGCACAGCCCCCCGCCTCATGGTTCCCTGGCATGGTAGACCTGGTTCTGTTCACCATTGGCTGAGCCCAACAGGAAGCAGAAGGAAAACAGTGCCCTGGGCCACTAAGAAGGACAGCGAATAGACAGAGGGCAGGGAGGTGGTTATACCTAGAGAACGGCCAGCAGATTCGGCTGAAGCCCTGAACCTCTGGGTAATTTTGGGTCCTGATTGTCTATTTCAAGGTGTCAGGGAAAGAGCCACTCCACGCCCGTGACATGCCCACGTATTTCAGAAAGTCCAAGGGAGAGGGTCCTGAGCAACCAGGTCTGCCATCCGGGCAGGGTGTGGGGAGGCCCTTGAAGCCCTGCAGCTGGAGGCCTTTGAGGTGTGCCCTTACGGCCAACCCAGGGAGTAACACTCATCTCACAGACCTGCTGGAGGCTTCTAATTAATGACAAAATATTTACCATTGGTTGTGCACCTACTGTGTGCTACATGCTGAGTTATTCACACAAAGTGCACAGGGCACCTGCCATGAGGCAGGTGTCTGGGTCCATTCCTGTCGGGATCCTTGATGTCCAGCGACAGCTTGCACTCAGAGAATAAGCCCTGGCAGTCTGCACGGTCAACACCACGCCCAGGTGTTGACCCTCGGGAGGGAGTGAGCACCTGGCACCACACCTGGACCTTCACCTGTGAGGAGGATGCCCAGCCCAGGAGGCACCACAATGTAGCTGAGACACCCAGGGTCCAATCATTCAACAGCTACTTGGGCTGAGGCCCTGGGGGGAGAAGGAGCTGACGCATGGCGCCCAGCACCTCTCTTGCCTCTCCAGCCAGGCCTTCCCTTGCCTGGCCGCTGGCTCAGTTCCCACCGTGTGACCAGCACAGCTGTTGTTGCCGAGGCCAGTGGTGGACCTGGGTGATCATTGACAGATCTGGAGGGGAAATAAGGCCCGCTGCAGCCGGTGTGCCTTTATGGCCTCACCAGGCCGCGCTCCCACGCTGGTTCCCGCTCACTGTCTCTTTCTGCCTATCTTTTATTGTCCACTCTTATCTCTCTCCCTCCCCAGGCCCCACCTTGAACAGATCCCCAAGACCATAACCTTCCTTGAACTGCTGCTGGCTTTTCCTGACCTTCTGCCCTAGGCACAGGAGGTAACTTTATCAGAGGGCTGGTGAGGGCTTGGCTGGGGCCCCAGCTCCGATGGCCTGAGATGGTGGCGTTCTGCCAGTAGAGCAGGACCTGGAGCTACTCAACTTTGTGGCGGAAGAACCCAGACTTCTCATTTCCTTGTCCACCTCCAGTGTCTTTCCCCCTGGTGACAAGACTCTGGCCCAAGGCGATGGTGGTGGGGTTTGATTTGGCTGGTGTCTTTTCATCTGTCCTTCTGTGCACAGTGACAACTCTCTGATCAGAAGTGATGCAGGTGATTGGGAGATACTGCTGTGTCACCAGGGGCCATTTAGGGACACCTGGGTCTCTCTCCTTCACCTTAAAATGGATTCAGGCTCTGACTGTGTTTCCAAGAACCTCTAATGGTGGTGATGAGAATAATCGCCCCAGATGCAGGCAGCCCTGTGCAGTTTGGAGAAGAAGTGGGATGCGCTGGAAACTTCATGGGACGTGTAGTCAAATGACCCTTCTCTCCCCAGGGGAACCTGAGCTTCAGGGTCCTCATCTACCAAATGGGAACGTGATCCCTACCTCACAGCCAACACTGGTGCAAGCAGTACACATGTGCTGAAAGGGATTTCCATGTGCAGCGGTGTGGAAAGAGAGCAGTTTTGGGATCAGGGAGATTTGGGTTCAGATCTTGGCATCGCAGTTGGGCAAGGCCACCTCTCTGAGCTCCAGTTTTCACATATGCAAAATGGGAACAGCGAAGCTCACTTTTGGGGTGTTGTGAGGATTGAAGCAAGGTGCACCCTGCTTCAGCTATAAATGTTTAGCAAATGGCAACGGCTGGGATTAACCCTGGAAGAGATGTTAGCGTGCCCATTTCACAGGTGAGGGGACTGAGGCTCAGAGAGGAGGGTCAGATGACTGGTGGAGGGTGTCAGCCCCAGGCCTGTCTGGTGTCCCAGCCCACCCATCCCACTGCCCCCCTCAGCCCCGTTCCCTCCTTGGCCCACTCAAGCTGGAGTATGTACTACTGGATGGGTCCAGCCTGTGTCCAGTCTTGGCCCAGGCCAGGTGAGCATGGCCGGCACGGGCCCGGCCCTCTTTCCTTGCTCCTGCAGCAAGCAGCCGTTACCGAGGAACCTTGCATCCACAGCCAGCAAAGCAGCGATGCAGTGGCTCCCCGGTGGGTGAGCTTGGGCGTTTGCCCCTGGTGTCCAGGGATGCTTCTGTGGCTCGGGAGTGTGGGAGGGCATGGCCGGCAGTGGAGCGGGCTGGCTCTGAGGCCTGGTGAACTTGAGTCACACCTCCCCAAGCCCAGCCCATGTTTATTTTGTCTTTCTGGGCTTCAGCCTTTGGCCAGCGGAGGTTAAAGATTACTGAGGCAACAACTGACAATAAAAGCGCCCGGCACACTGGCCTTTGCCCACCCCTTAGGGGGCAGCGGGGCCCTGCACGGCGGCAGCCCTGGGGCGGGTGGCGAGGGTGTGAGCCGGAGCGCGCCCTCCTGTGTTAATGCCGAGAGGACACCTGGGCTCCCCGGGGCAGGGAGGCCAGGTTTCCCTGTCATCAGAAGCCAGGCTACAATGTGGCATTGTTCTCTGTCTCAGAGGCCACTCACCGTGTGGCCCAGAGTGGACCCAGGAGGGCTCCACCTGACAGAGTAAACACCCACCCAGAGGCGCTTGTGGCGATGGGAGAGGAAGGGTGTTTCTTCCTAGTGAGTCAGGGAGTCAGAGACCTTCAGGGCACTGGTCACCCCTTCCTGCGCCTCCGTTTTCTCATTTGGAGCATGGAGGTTTGCTTAACCCTCAGGCCCCTCGGGCAGGGCTCTCAGTCTTTGTTGTGGTAGGCACCTGGGCAGGTGAAGGATCCCTTCCAAGAATGATGTTTTCTTATTGCACAGAATGAAACCAACATGTTATAAAAGAAGCTAATGATATTGAAATACGGTTAGCAAAATATTAAAAAAAAAAAAACAACAAATTTGAGATATGGAAATACACGTACTTCTATAAAACAGTTGCCATGAAGTCGACTGTGACTCATGGCAACCCCGACTCCATGTCAGGGTAGAATTGTGCTCCAAAAGGCTTTCAGCGGCTGATTTTTCAGAAGTAGATTGCCAGGCCTTTCTTCCTAGTCCTTCTTAGTCTGGAAGCTCCACTGAAACCTGTGCAGCATCACAGCAACACCCAAGCTTCCACTGACGACGGGTGGTGGCTGTGCATGGAGTGCAGTGGCCGGGAGTTGAACTGGGGTCTTCCACATGGAAGGCAAGAATTTGACCAGTGAACCACCGCCTCCTGCTTTCCCGCAGCTCCGGCATGTAAATAATAGACAACGTGCCCGGCACTGACCAAACACTTTCCAATGCTGTAAAGAGGTAAAAACTGAGTCTCAGAGGTCGGGTAATTACCTGAGGTCACCCAGCAATACATGGTGGAGTGGGCGCCTGCATCCAGGTCTTCTGGGTTTGGCTTTACCCATGAACCTCACAGTCTCCAGAAGAAATAACTCCAGATGCAAACTGGGAAACCTGGGCTCAGTTCCCAGCTCTACCCCCTTAACCACTCTGACCCTCAGTGTCTTCACCTACAAGATCAGGTGAGTGCCCAGAGCATGTGAGGAGAAGGAGGTATAGCCTACCTTTGGTGAAGATATCTCCCGGTGGCTTGGAGAGGGCCACCTTGCACCTTTGGGGGAGATGCGAGTCTCTGTGTGGTGATTTCCCCCACCCAGGTGGAGTGTGGGTGAGGAGTGTCCAGCATCATGGGTCCTGGAAAGTCTCCACAGCTGCCTGCCCAAAGGGGCAGCTTGGTGGCGGGATTGATCTCACTTTCCCACCGTTTCATCATGGCGGCCAGAGGAGCTGGCTTGGGACCCAGACAGTCACAGGCAGCTGGAAGCAGGGCAGGTGGAGACGGTAGCTGGAAAAATTCTATGCCGCAGAGTATTGCCGCAGGACATTGGCGGGACATTGTCTGTATTTAGTCAAAAATTAATAGAATAAATAAATGGATGTCGTTGTTGTTGTTGCTGTTCTTAGGTGCCTTCGAGTCAATTTCGTCTCACAGGGACTCCATGTGTCAGGTGACTGCCTCATAGGGTTTCCTAGGCTGTAATCTTTATGGGAGCAGATCACCGCGTCTTTCCTTAAGCGGAGCCACTGGTTGAGTTCGAATCTCTAATCTTTCTGTTAGCAGTCAAACACGTAACCACTGTACCACCACCCCCCCCCCCAGTCAAAAACAAAACAAAACAAAAAAAACCCTTGCTGTTGAGTCGATTCCGACTCATAGCAACACTGTAAGACAGAGAAGATCTGCCTGGTAGGGTTTCCAAGGAGTGGGTGGTGGAATTGAAACTGCCGACCTTTTGGTTAGCAGCCTAAGCTTTTAACCATTACACCACCAGGGCTCCTTAAAATTAATGGATAGTGAACAAATACCCTTAAATTTTCATGCAAAGTTTTCTGAATTAGTTAAACCTCTTTTGATTGTAAATGACAGAATCCCCTAGGTGAGGGGGAGAAAAAGCACAATTTATTGATTTGTTGGTTCACGTGATAAAACATCTTCAGGGCATCGGGGGAGGTGACCTTAGGGTCTTTGGAGGCAGGGGCTTGGACAACATCACATTCTCTTTCTCTCTCTCATCTCTGCTCGCCTTCCCGTGCCGTCTTTGTGTGCAGGAGGGTGGGGGAGGAGTTTATGGCCAAGGGCAGTTCTGGTATCATACCCTTCCTACTTGAGAGCAAGAACAGATTACACAATAAGCAAGGTACCGGCGGGCTGACTTGTGCAGACTTACTAATCTGTAGTGCACAATTCCAAAGATCTAGTGAAACCCATGTAAACTTGTGCACTACAGATTAGTTAGTCAGCACAAGTCAGCCCATGCATACCTTTCTTACTGGTTAATCTGCTGCAGTTTGAGGGGAAGAGAACTGTTTCCCAGCGCTCTATCCAGAAAACATTCCAGGGAACGATGCAGCTGCCCGGCTAGCATCCCATGGCCATATCTGTATCAGTCACATGATCAGCAGGCCCTGCCTGCATCCCAAGCCCATCCTGTGGTTAATTGTGGGACTGTTCCCTCAATGACCTAATTGGAAAACTGTGCTGGGCAGAGAAGACGGTGGCCACAGCCTTGTTGGGGAAGTGGCTAGAGGTCCAGAGAACAGCACGGCGGTGCAAAGAGAGGCTCTCCCAAGGACAAGAAGGTGATTCTGGAACTGCTAGTATGTAGCCAACGAGAACATGAATTACTCAGGGAACCACCAAATGCTTGCTTAGAAATTTTTATTGAAATTATTTAGTGACCTGTTCAAATATTTAGCTGTAAACAAATCCAGACCAAACTAACAAAGATATGTAACCTGGATTCCTCAGTTAAGAAGAAGTTAAGCCAGTAGACTTTATTATTTTATCCATTGACTCATTCATTCATCTAACAAATATTTATTGAGTGCCTATAACATGTTAGGTGTTGGACATAAATTGGTGAGTGAAGTAAATATGTCTCTGCCTCAGTTTGCCTGATGGTGTCACTCCCCTGCTTACAAGCTACAGGGACTCCCCTAAAGAGAGTAGAGACCCCCCAGCCTGGCATTCGAGGCCTCAACCATCCAACACTAACCTTCCTTTCTAGCCTTGCCCATCAGTCCCTGCCTTAGGCTGGGTTCTCTAGAGAAGCAAAACCAGTAAAGTGTATAAATATATATGTAGAGATTTATATCAAGGAAACGGCTCACATGGTTGTAGAGGCTGGAATGTCACAAGTCTGTGGGTCAGGACAGAGATGTTTCCTGATTTATATAGCCGCAGGGGCTCGTAAACCCAAGATTGGCAGGTTGGAGAGCAGGACTCTTGTTCACAGGCAGTTAAAATCGAGGAATCCCAAGGTCGGCAGGCAAGATTGCAGGTAAGCTGTTAGTTCAAGTCCCCAAAACCAGAGACCAGATGAACAGGAGCCAGTTGCAGGATCCAGAGCGAGCAAAAGCCCCTGAGCCCTGCCAGAACATCCACCCACACTCGATGCAGGCCACATGCCCAAGGAAACTCCCCTTCAAGGGATTGGCTACTCAGCAGATCCCATCATGGGGGTGATCACATATGGAATCTCAACAGGGACGTGACCACAACATCACATGATTGCCAAAACACTGAGAATCATGGCCCAACCAGTTGACACACAATCCCAACCATCACAGTCCCCTCACATCTGGGTCTCATTAGACAGCACATGGTTCTCTGAACTCATCCTAATTTGCAGGCCTCTGTGCTTTTGTTTGCACTATCCTTTCTGCCTGGAATGCTCCCCTACCCCCCACTCAGTCTCTCCCTAAGCAGATCTGATTCTCCCTTTAAGGCCTGAGTCCTAGGCCAGCTCATCTCTGAAGCGTGTACTCCTACAGTTTTGTGCTTGTAGGGAATGGAGCATCCTGGCACTAAAACACCGAGGGTCACGTGGGCATTGCCAAGGGTCTTTGTGCACTGGAAAGCAGCTGCTTTTTTCTGCAGCACAGACACACTTGGGGCCCTGGCTTGTGGACCTTCGTGTGTCCCCAGTGCTTTCTGAGGCAGTCGACCCCTGTTTCTCATAATGGAAACATTTATTTACTGCTTATTTTCCAAACCTTTAGCTTGTTTCTTCCTCCCAATAGCTCAGACAAGGATAGTGGTTCATTTTGAAGGAAGAAAAATTGAGGCTCGGAATTTCTGTTCCTGGAACGTTGTGGACCAAGTGGACAGTCCTCTTACTGGAAACCACTAAAAGTCTTGGATTTGAAAAATCTTCTTAAATGCATCCACGAACTGATGAGAAAGTGAAGTATGCTCATGTCAGGAAATAAGGGAAGGCAGGAACTCAGGAAGATCATCAGAGGGCTGAAGCTAGCTTTTGACCTGGGGGTATTTGTTGAATCAGGTGAACCTGAGCATTGGCTTTACATACCCTGAGGCTGAGGAATAAAAAGACACAGCCCAGGACCTGCTCAAGGCAGAACATTCAACAGGAGACCCACATGAAGCTAGGACCACAAAGGGGTACACTTTCAGAGTAAGAGTGAGCTAGAAATCAACCCCTTCTCCACCCCTGAGACTGCAAGGAAAACTGCCTGGGTTGAAACCCGGTGCTGGGTGCAGGGAAAATAAAACCTCTGAGAATTTGTAACTGAGGCTAGTTATTCCATGGGTTTGTAGACTGAATTCACACGACCGTGGGTCCAGACAACTTTAAGCAGAGATTCTGGCTTAAGGTGTATCCATATTGCTACTGACTCCAGGTACCTGATAAAAGCAAACACAAATTCTCTCTGGAGGAAATCACTTTTATCCCAGGCTTTCCAAAGTTAAACTTGCATGGAAAATGAGCAGCTTATACTTAAAAATTACTAGACACACAAGGAAACAGGGTCCCATGAGAAAGAGAGACAGTAAACTGAACCAGATACTGCAGAATCAGACTTTTGAAAACTTCAGATATTAGAATTATTAGACAAAGAATATAAAATTATGTTTAATATATTTAAGAAATAAAAAAAGTTTAAAAATATATATATATTTGAAAACATATTCCTACAAATAAAAAATAGATACGTAAAAACTGGAGTTGAAAAATTGATGGACTAATTTAATAGCAGTTCAGACAATGACTAAGAAAGGATTAGTGAATTAAAAACAGAAATAGTGAAATCATTGACAGAAAGCCCAAAGACACAAAGATAAAGAAAATATGGAAAGGAGGTTAAGAGACCTAAAGGATAAGGTGAAGAGATAATAGTTGAGAATTTCTTCAAAATCAAGGAAAGAACAATCCTCAGAAGACTGGCAAATTCCAAGCAAATTAAAATAAATAAAAGGTAACATAGTGAAAACTATAGGGCACCAAAAACAACAACAAAAAGTCTTATAGGCAGGAGCAAAAAGAAGGATTATACACAAAGGAGTGAAAGGCTGACACTTGACTTCTCAAAGGAAATGATAGCAGCCAGAAGGCAGTGGCTTCTATTCTTTCATGTGCTGAGAGAAAATAATTGCCAACCTGGAATTCTATAACCAGTGACAGTATCTTTCAACAATAGGGGTTAAATAAAGTCATTTTCAGATAAACAAAAACAGAAAACTTGCCCCCAGTAGATATTTACTGCAGGATCAAGAGGCAGTCATTCACACAAAACAAGGGGATACTGAGTGGTTTAAAGTTGGAAAAGGTATGTGGCAGGGTTGTATCCTTACATCTTACTTGTTCAATCAGTATGTTGAACAAACATTCCATGAAGCTGGACTATAAGAAGAAGAAAGTGGCTTCAGGATTTGAGGAAGATCAATCAACAACCTTCAATATGCAGGTGACACAACCTTGCTTGCCAAAAATGAAGGCACCTTGAAGCACTTACTGATGAAAGTCAAAGACTACAGCCTTTAGTGTGGGTTACATCTGAACATAAAGAAAATGAAAATCCTCAAAACTGGACCAATAAACAATACCATGACAAATAACAAAGAAGTTGAAATTGACAAGGGTTTCATTCTACTTGGATCAATGATCAATGCCCATGGAAGCAGCATTCAAGAAATCAAGTGATGTACTACACTGGGAAAATCTGCACAAAAGATCTCTTTAAAGTATTAAAAAGCAAAGATGTCACTTTTATGACTAGAGCACACCTAATCCAAGCCGTGGTATTTTCCATCACCTCATATGCATACAAATGCTGGACAATGAAAAAGGAAGATCAAAGGGGAATTGAGCATTGGAGTTATAGCGTTGGTGAAGAATATTGAATACACCATGGACTGCAAGAAGAATTAACAAATATGTCTTGCAGGAAGTACAGCCAGAATGCTCCTTAGAAGCAAGGATGGTGAGTCCTTCATCAGGAAGGACCAATCTCTAGAAAAGGACACCATGTTTGATAAGATAGAGGGTCAACCCAAACCAGGAAAACCCTCCAAGAAATGGGTTGACGCGGTGGCTGCAGCAATAGGCACAAACATACCAAAGACTGTGATGATGACACAGGACCCGGGAAATGTTTTGTTCTGTTATATATGGGGTCACCAGGAGTTGGAGCAGACTTGACAGCCACTAACTAATGAATTCTAAAAAATATACTTCAAGCAGATGGAAAATGATCCCAGATGGAAGATCTGAGGTGCAGGAAGGATGGGAAGAAAATAAAATGGTAAATATGTAGGTGAATTTGAACATATATTGACTGTATAAAACCAAGTATGGAAGCACCTGACACGTACATATTGAGTAGGTGCTCATATACGGTGGTGATGGTGGTGATGGTGATGGTGGTGATGGTGATGGTGGTGATGGTGATGGTGGTGGTGGTGATGGTGGTGGTGGTGATGGTGATGGTGGTGATGGTGATGGTGGTGGTGGTGATGGTGATGGTGGTGATGGTGATGGTGGTGATGGTGATGGTGGTGATGGTGATGGTGGTGATGGTGATGGTGGTGATGGTGATGGTGGTGGTGGTGATGGTGATGGTGGTGATGGTGATGGTGATGGTGGTGATGGTGATGGTGGTGATGGTGATGGTGGTGATGGTGATGGTGGTGATGGTGATGGTGGTGATGGTGATGGTGGTGATGGTGATGGTGGTGATGGTGATGGTGGTGATGGTGATGGTGGTGATGGTGATGGTGGTGGTGGTGATGGTGATGGTGGTGATGGTGATGGTGGTGATGGTGATGGTGGTGATGGTGATGGTGATGGTGGTGATGGTGATGGTGGTGATGACAGTAATCACAAGTTGTAGGGTGGTTATATGGAAACTGCATGAGATTTAATATCAGGCAAACTTGTTAGCTGCCTTTGAGTCAGTCCCCAACCAGTGGCGACCTCATGCACAACTGAATGAAGTGCCTCCTGGTCCTGAGCCATCTCTTGATGGGTTGCAGGTTGGACTGCTGTGATCCGTAGAATTTTCACTGGCTGGTTTTCAGAAGTAAATTGCAAGGCCATTCTTAGCTTTCTGAGCTGTAGCTTCATCTTTGCTTCTAAGGAGCACTCTGGCTGTACTTACAGCAAGACAAACCTGTTCATTCTTCTGGTCGTCCATGGTATACCCAATATTCTTTGCCAACACCATAATTCAAAGCCATTGATTCTTCTTCGGTCTTCTTTATTCATTTTCCAGCTTTTGCATGCATATGAAGCAACTGAAAATACCATGGCTTGGGTCCGGCACACCTGAGTCCTCAAAGTGACATCTTTTCTTTTTAACACTTGAAAGAGGTCTTTTGCAGCAGATTTGCCCAGTGCAATGCGTCTTTTGATTTCTTGACTCCTTCCATGGGTGTTGATTGTGATTTTAAGTAAAATGAAATCCTTGGCAACTTCAATCTTTTCTCCGTTTATCATGATGTTGCTTATTTGTCCAGTTGTAAGGATTTTTGTTTTCTTTATGTTCAGGTGTAATTCATACTGAAGGCTGTGGTCTTTGATCTTCATCAGTAAGTGCTTCAAGTCCTCTTCTCTTTCTGCAAGCAAGGTTATGTCATCTGCATATCACAGGTTCTTAATGAGTCTTTCTCTAATCCTAATGTATGTTCTTCTTCATATAGTCCGGCTTCTCATATTATTTGCTCAGTATACAGATTGAATAGGTATGGTGAAAGTATACAACCCTGATGCACACCTCTCTTGAATTTAAACCACACAGCATTCCCTTGTCCTGTTTGAACGACTGCTTCTTGGTCTAAGTGCGGGTTCTGCATGAACACAATTAAGCGTTCTGGAATTCCCATTCTTTGAAATGCTATTTGTAATTTGTTATGACACACAGTCAAATGCCTTTGCAAAGTCAATAAAACACAGGTAAACATTTTTCTGGTATTCTCTGCTTTCAGCCAGAATCCATCTGACTTGATCCATCATAGTTTTTTATAGGTACCTGTCTTAGTTATCTAGTGCTGCTACAACAGAAATACCACAAGTGAATGACTTTAACAAAGAGAAATTTATTTTCTTACAATAAATTAGGCTAGAAGTCCAAATTCATGGGGTCAGCTCCAGGGGAAGGTTTTCTCTCTCTGTCAACTCTGGAGGAATGTCCTTCTCATCAATCTTCCCCTGGACTAGGAGATTCTCTGTGCAGGAACCCCAGATCCAAAGGATGTGCTCTATTCCCAGCGCTGCTTTCTTGGTGGTATGAGGTCCCTATCTCTCTGCTCGATACTCTCTTTTATATCCCAGAAGAAACTGGCTCAAGACACAACTCAGTTCCTTAGATTGAGCCCTGCCTCATCAGCAGAACTGCCACCCATCCCCTCTCATTAACAGCATAGAGGCAGGATTTAGGACACGTGGGAAAATCACATTAGATGACAAAATGGTGGGCAATCACACAATACTGGGAACCATGGTCCAGCCAAATTGATACACACATTTTTGGAGGAAACAATTCAATTTATGATATTTCACCCTTTGGCCCCCCCCAATAATCATGTCACTGGAACATGCAAAACATATTCACCCCATCATATCATAGCAAAAGTCTTAACTCCAAGTCCAAACTCCAAAAATTGTTCTTCATCTGTGAAATCTAGAATACAGGTTACTTGCTTCCAAAGGTACAATGGCAGAATAGGCACAAGCTAGACATTTCCATTACAAATGGGAGAAACTAGAGGAAAAGGCACCAAGCAAGTCAGCAGAACACATTACATTAACCCTCAAGGCTTTGAAAATAATCCCCTATTCCTAAGACAATTTACACAATGGCCCTGCCCTCCAGACCCTGGGTATTGGCCACACTCTCTGGATTCTGAGTGGAGGCTCCTTGGTCCTGGGCTTCAGCTATGCCTTCCTGGCCCACTAGGATGGCAACTTTGCTCCCTCAGCTTTAGGCACACCATTCTCCTAGTCCATCTGAGTGGCAGCCCCACCCTTGGAAACACCAGAGGCCATGGCTGCACCCTTTGAAACCCCAGAGGTTGTGGCCATACCTTTTGAGACTGAGGCAGCTTGGCTCCCTATGTTCCCTGTGTCTTCAGTTTCTGCTTCCTGGTTCCTTTCCCTCTAGGCCCTTGGGCCTGATTCTCACATCCACCCTGCTGGGGCCAGTGTTCCAAAGCTCAGTAACTCCACTGAAGAGTGCCTGGAGGCACCCCACTCTGCCAGGAAGCCTCCTGCTCACAGGCACTAAGCTCTCCTGCTCCGTGGGTTGGCTCCAGTGCTGTCTGGCTCTGGTCTCCTGGTTCGGCTGCTGCTGGTTTCCTGTTACTGCTGGTTTACTGCTGCTGCTTGTTCTCTGCTGGTGTCAGTTCTCCTCACTTCCTTCTGTGTCCTCTATCCTTTCACAGTTTCAAAACTGCTTCCACATTTTAGGTATCTGTTAGAGCAGCACCCCACTCTCTAGATACCAGATTCTGTCTTAGTTATCTCGTGTCGCTGCAACAGAAACGCCACAAATGGATGGCTTTGACAAAGAGGAATTTATTTCCTCACAGTAAAGTAGGCTGAAAGTCCAAATTCCGGGCTTTGGCTCCAGGGGAAGGCTTTCTGTCTGTTGGCTCTGGAGGAAGGTCCTCCTTATCAATCTTCCCTTGGACTAGGAGGTTCTCCACGCAGGAACCCTGGATGCAAAGGATGCACTCTGCTCCTGGCACTGCTTACTTGGTGATATGAGGTCCCCCATCTCTCTGCTCGATTCTCTCTTTTATACTCCAGGAGAAACCAGTTCAAGACAAAATGCAATCCTGTAGATTGAGTCCTGCCTCTTCAACAGAACTGCCACCCAACCCTCCTCATTAACATCATAGAGGCAGAGTTTACAACACATAGGAGAATCACATCAGATGACAAAATGGTGGACAATCACACAATACTGGGAATCATGGCCTAGCCTAATTTATACACATATTTTTGGGGGCACAATTCAATCCATGACAGTACCGTTTATCAGATTGGGAGCCTTGGTGGCACAGTGGTTTAGAGCTCAGCTGATAACTAAAAGGTTAGCATTTCGAATCTACCAGCTGCTCCTTGCAAACTCTATGGGGCAGTTCCACTAGGTCCTATAGGCTCACCAGGAGTCAGAATTGACTCAATGACAATGAGGTTTTAGCAGGCTGAAGAAGTTCCCTTCTATTTCTAATGTACTGACTTTTTAATCATGAATTTTTTCAAATTCAAATGCTTTTTATGCATTAATCGAGATGATCATATGGTTTTTCTTCTTTATTCTATTAATAGGGTAAGTTGCATTGATTCATTTTTAAATCTTAAACCAACTTTGCATTCAGAGATAAATTCCACTTGGTCATGGTGTGTTATAATATTTATATATTGTGAGATTTGATTTTCTCATACATATTAAAAATTTGTGCCTATTTTTATAAGAGATTCCTTTAATAGTAATTTAGGAAATAATATTGGAGTCATTATTCTCCGTCCTTGAGCATAGAGAATGTGACCCATCTGGAGCTGGACTCACAAGGACACATCAACTGGGTGCTGAAATATAAAGACAATAGCTGGGACAATCTTGGAAAATATCTTTTAGGGAACCTTTCACATAAGCCAATCAAACAGAACACAAAAGACTTTCCACTTTTATCCTTTTCTGTTAGAGTTTAGTGAATAGAAAACTTGTTGGTCCAATGAAGACCCTCCTGACTGACATTACTGAAATCTCTAGCAATGATTGGTATGAAAGATAATTCAAAATGTAGAATCACAGTTTCTAGCCAATCTGTGAAAAGGTGAAGCTTTCAACGGTTTTGCCCATTTTGCAAGGTTAATATATACTGATGACTCCGTAACGTTCCTTGGGCTCGGGCAGACGTGGTTGTGGAAGCACACTTGTCCATTTTCCCATTCTTGCCTATTCTGTAATATTTCCCTGGACTTGGGCAGACGCGGCTCTGGCAGCATGCTTGTCTGATTTCACACTTTCACCTTTTTGAATATATGCCAAATAAAACTTTTTCTTTTCTTTACTAAACTTGGAGATATTTTTTACCCTACAACAATAGTTGTTGGTATAGCTGTTAGGTGCCGTCCAGTCAATTCTGACTCCTAGTAACCCTGTGTACAACAGAACGAAACACTGCCTGGTCCTAACCATCCTCACAATCGTTGTTACGCTTGAGCCCATTGTTGCAGCCACTGTGTCAGTCCATCTCGCTGAGGGTCTTCCTCTTTATTTTTGACCCTCTACTTTACCAAGCATGATGTTCTTCTCCAGGGCTGATCCCTCCTGACAACGTGTCCAAAGTATGTGAAATGTAGTCTTGCCATCTTTGCTTCTAAGGAGCATTCTGGTTGTACTTCTTCCAAGACAGATTTGTTCGTTCTTCTGGCAGTCCATGTTGTATTCAATATTCTTTGCCAACACCACAATTCAAAGGCCTCAATTCTCCTTCGGTCGTCCCTGCTCATTGTCAAGCTTCCATATGCATATGAGGTGATTGATAACACCATGGCTTTGGGTCAGGTGAACCTTAGTCTTCAAGGTGACATTTTTGCTTTTCGACACTTTAAAGGGGTCATTTGCAGCAGATTTGCCTAATACAATGTGTCTTTTGATTTCTTGACTACTGCTTCCAAGGATATTGATTGTGGATTCAAGTAAAATGAAATCCTTGACAACTTCAATCTTTTCTCTGTTTATCATGATGTTGCTTATTGGTCCAGTTGTGAGGATTTTTTTTTTTTTTATGTTGAGAAGTAATCCATACTGAAGGGTGTGTCTTTGATCTTCATCAGTAAGTGCTTCAAGGCTTCTTCACTTTCAGCAAGCAAGGTTGTGTCATCTGCATAACACAGGTTGTTAGTGAGTCTTCCTCCAATCCTGATGCCCCGTTCTTCTTCATATAGTCCAGCTTCTTGGGTTATTTGCACAATATACAAATTGAGTGAGTATGGTGAAAGGGTACAACCCTGGCACACACCTTTCCTGACTTTAAACCACGCAGTATTCTGTTGTTCTATTTGAATGACTGCCTCTTGATCTATATACAGGTTCCTCATGAGTACAGTTAAGTGTTCTGGAATTCCTATTCTTCACAATGTTATCCATAATTTGTTATGGTCCACACAGTCAAATGCCTTTTCATAGTCAATAAAACACAGGTAAACATCTTTTTGGTATTCTCTGTTTTCAGCCAAGGTCCGTCCATCTGACATCAGCAGTGATATCCCTGCTTCCACATACTGCTTTGAATCTGGCCTGAATTTCTGGCAGTTCCCTGTTGATGTACTGCTGCAGTGGAGTTTGAATGATCTTCAGCAAAATTTTACTTACGTGTAATTTTTTTTTTTAATTTTTATTATGCTTTAAATCAAAGTTTACAAATTAAGTCAGCCTCTCATACAAAAACTTATATATACCTTGCTACATACTCCCAATTGCTCTCCCCCTAATGAGACAGCCCACTCCCTTCCTCCACTCTCTCTTTTTGTGTCCATTCCACCAGCTTCTAACCCCCTCTACCCTCTCATCTACCTTCCACACAGGAGATGCCAACATAGTCTTAAGTGTCCACCTGATCCAAGAAGCTCACTCCTCACCAGCATCCCTCTCCATCCCATTGTCCAGTCCAATCCCTGTCTGAAGAGTTGGCTTTGGGAATGGTTCCTATCCTGGGCCAACAGAAGGTCTGGGGGCCATGACCACCAGGGTCCCTCTAGTCTCATTCAGTCCATTAAGTCTGGTCCGTTTACGAAAATTTGGGGTCTGCATCCCACTGCTCTCTTGCTCCCTCAGGGGTTCTCTGTTATGTTCCCTGTCAGGGCAGTTATCGGTTGTAGCCAGGCACCATCTAGTTCTTCTGGTCTCAGGCTGATGTAGTCTCTGGTTTATGTGGCCCTTTGTGTCTCTTGGGCTCGTAATTACCTTGTGTCCTTGGTGTTCTTCATTCTGCTTTGGTCCAGGTGGGTTGAGACCAATTGATACATCTTAGATGGGCACTTGCTCGTGTTCAAGACCCCAGACGCCACTCTTCAAAGTGGGATGCAGAATGTATTCTTAATACATTTTATTATGCCAATTGACTTAGATGTCCCCTGAAACCATGGTCCCCAAATCCCTGCCCCTGATACGCTGGCCTTCAAAGCACTCAGTTTATTCAGAAAACTCCTTTGCTTTTCGTTTAGTCCAGTTGTGCTGACCTCGCCTGTATTGTGTGCTGTCTTTCCTGTCACCTAAAGTAGTTCTTATCTACTGTCTAATTAGTGAATACCTCTCTCCCACCTTCCCTGCCTCCCCCTTCTCATAACCATCAAAGAATATTTTCTTCTCTGTTTAAACTATTTCTCGAGTTCTTATAATAGTGGTCTTATACAATATTTGACCTTTTGCAACTGACTAATTTCACTCAGCATAATGCCTTCCAGATTCCTCCATGTTATGAAATGTTTCACAGATTCATCACTGTTCTTTATCAATGCGTAGTATTCCATTGTGTGAATATACCATAATTTATTTATCCATTCATCCATTGATGGGCACCTTGGTTGCTTCCATCTTTTTGCTGTTGTAAACAGTGCTGCAGTAAACATGGGTGTGCATATATCTGTTCGTGTAAAGGCTCTTATTTCTCTAGGATATATTCCAAGGAGTGGAATATATTGCTGGATGGTATGGTAGTTCTATTTCTAGCTTTTTAAGGAAGCGCCAAATTGATTTCCAAAGTGGTTGTGCCATTCTACATTCCTACCAGCAGTGTGTAAGTGTTCCAATCTCTCCACGACCTCTCCAACATTTATTATTTTGTGTTTTTTGGATTAATGCCAGCCGTGTTGAAGTGAGATGGAATCTCATTGTAGTTTTGATTTGCATTTCTCAATCGGAAACCCTGGTGGCGTAGTGGTTAAGTGCTACGGCTGCTAACCAAAGGGTCGGCAGTTCAAATCCACCAGGCACTCCTTGGAAACTCCATGGGGCAGTTCTACTCTGTCCTACAGGGTCGCTATGAGTCGGAATCGACTCGACGGCTCTGGCTTTTTGGCCTTAATGGCCAATGATCATGAGCATTTTGTCACAAATCTGTTAGCTACCCAAATGTCTTCTTTACTGAAGTGTCTGTTCATATCTTTTGCCTATTTTTTAATTGGGTTATTTGTCTTTTTGTAGTTGAGTTTTTGCAATATCATGTAAATTTTAGAGATCAGGCGCTGATTGGAAATGTCATAGCTAAAAACTATTCCCCAGTCTGTAGGTAATCTTTTTACTCTTTTGGAGAAGTCTTTGGATGAGCATAGGTGTTTGATTTTTAGGAGCACCCAGTTATCTACTTTTTCTTCTGCATCGTTAGTAATGTTTTGTGTGTTGTTTATGCCATGTATTAGGGCTCCTAACATTGTCCCTATTTTTTCTTCCATGATCTTTATGATTTTAGATTTTATATTTAGGTTTTTGATCCATTTTGAGTTAGTTTTTGTGCATGGAGTGAGGCATTGTTTCATTTTTTGCAGATGGATATCCAGTTATGCCAGCACCATTTGTTAAAAAGACTGACTTTTCCCCCCATTTAACTGCTTTAGGGGCCTTTGTCAAGTATCAACTGCTCCTACGTGGATGGATTTATGTCTGGATTCTCAATTCTGTTCCATTCATCTATGTATCTGTTATTCAACCAATAGCAGGCTGTTTTGACTACTGTGGCGGTATAATAAGTTCTAAAATCAGGTAGAGTGAGGCCTCCCACTTAGTTCTTCTTTTTCAGTAATGCCTTACTTTACTTATCTGGGGTCTCTTTCCCATCCATATGAAGTTGGCGATTTGTTTCTCCATCTCATTAAAAAATGTCGTTGGAATTTGGATTGGAATTACATTAAATCCATAGATCACTTTTGGTAGAATAGACATTTTTATAATGTTAAGTCTTCCTATGCATGAGCAACGTATGTTTTTCCACTTACGTAGGTCTCTTTTGCTTTCTTGCAGAAGTGTTGTGTAGTTTTCTTTTTATAAGTCTTTTACATCTCTGGTAAGATTTATTCCTAAGTATTTTATCTTCTTGGGGGCTAAATGGTATTGATTTGGTGATTTTCTCTTCGATGTTCTTTTTGTTGGTGTAGAGGAATCCAACTCATTTTTGTATGTTTATCTTGTATCCTGATACTCTGCTGAACTCTTCTATTAGTTTCAGTAGTTTTTTTGAGAATTCCTGAGGGTTTTCTGTATATAAGATCACGTCATCTGCAAATAGAGATACTTTTACTTCTTCTTTGCCAATCTGGATGCCCTTGTGTGTGATATTAGTGATATTATTCAATAGTTTCTTTATTTGGTTGGATCACCTTTCTTGGGAATAGGAATAAATATTGATCTCTTCCAGTGTTTGGCCAGGTAGCTGTCTTCCAAATTTCTTGGCATAGACGAGTGAGCACTTCCAGCGCTGCATTTATTTGTTGAAACATCTCGGTTGGTATTCTGCCAGTTCCTGGAGCCTTATTTTTCGCCAATCCCTTCGGTGCAGCTTGGACTTCTCCTCTCAGTACCATCAGTTCCTGATCATATGCCACCTCCTGAGCTGGGTGAACATTGACCAATTCTTTTTGGGACAGTGACTCTGTATATTCCTTCCATGGCTGTAGTATGATAGTTATTGGGCCATTTGTTTTTTGAGTTAGTTTTAGTAATTCATGTCTTTCAAAGAATTTGTTTATTTCATACGTTGAATTTTTTTGGCATAAAAATATTCATAGTATTTTGTCTGTTTTTTGCGACGGGTATTGATCTGTGGGGCCAGCACATGGAGGTTCACAGAAGTTGATCACGAGCATCTTTTCCTAACTTTGCATTCTACGACGTCATATTAGTTGCTTGAAAGCAGCCATTGTGGGAGGATTTACACCATAGAAATTGACGGTACTACCAATCAGTTTTTCCTCTCACAGAGAGCTGGTTTACAAACAAAACCCTGCTTGTTATCTTTTTAATGTCTGTAGGATCTGTGATTGTGTCCCTTCTGTCATTCCTGAAATTATTATTTTTTCTTCTTGATTACTCTAAATAGAGGTTTACCAATTTTACTGATGTCTTTAAAGAACCTGCTTTGGATTTCATTTATTTTATCTATTGTTATTCTGTTTTCTAGTACACTGAATTCTGCTTTTTATTATTTATTTGTTTCTACTCTCTTTTGGTTTACTTTGATTCTCTCTCTCTTTTTTTTTATTACTTTATTACCTTCTTAATATAGTACCTTATAGCATGGATTTTAGACCTTCCTTCTTCTCTAATAGAAGCATTTAAAACTACAAATTTCCCTCAGCATCACTTTAGCTGTATCTCACACATTTTTATATGTTGTGTTTTTGGTTATCATTCCATTCAAAATATTTTCTATTTTGATTGCAATTTTTTTGACCCATGAGTTATTTATAAATGTGATGTTTGATTTCCAAATATTTGGGGGCTTTTCAAGGCATCTCATTGTTCTTAATATTTAATTAATTCTTTGAAAGTCCGATAACTATACTCTGTATGATTTCAATCTTTTGAGACTTATTTTTATGATCCAGCATATAGCCTACCTTGTAGAACATTCCTTACACACTTGAAAAGAATTTGTATTCTGTAGTTATTGGACTACTGTTCTTTATCAATTAGTTCATATGCTTGATAATGTTCAAATCCATATCCGTACTGATTTTCTCTGGTTGTTCTATCAGTTACTTAAAAATGTGTCTTAACGTCTCCTATTGTGAGTGTTCATTTGTCCCTTCCTCCTTGTAGTTATATCAGTTTTTGCATCATCTATGTTACACTTGATCTTAGCCAAAAAACTAAAAAGCCATAGATTCATGTATTTTGAGACAGTTTTTAAGTGTACAATATTTGTAATGTTGACACCTCCTTGCCCTACTGACTCTTTTGTCATTATGAAATGCCTATTTTCTCTTTAGTAACATTTTTATAGTAAAATGTATTTTGTCTAATATTAACATAGCCACTCCACCTTTCTCATGCTTATTGGTTGCACAGTGTCTCTCTCTCTATCATTTTACTTTCAAACTCTCTGTGTATTTAAAATGCATCTCTTGCAGACAGCATTTAGCTGGGTTTTACATTCTTATCTAGCCTGACAATATTTGCCTTTTGACTTGAATTCATAGTCAACTTATATTTAATGTAATTATCAATTTGCTAGAATTTAGGTGTATTATTTTGCTATTTGTTTTCTGTATATCTCCTCTTTTTTTGTTGTTGTTCTTCTGTTTGGTAATGTGTTTATCAGTTATTTCTGGAGTTTTATTTAAATTCCTCTATTGACTTTTTGATGGCACTGGGTACTGGGGTTTTATTGGCTTTTTAGGTCCCTGGGTGGCACAGTTGGCACTTGTCTGCTAACTTAAAGGTTGGTGGTTCAAACCGACCCAGTGGCACCACAGAGGAAAGCCTTGGTGATCTGCTTCTGTAGAGATTACAGCAAAGACAACCCCGTGGAGCAGCTCTACTCTGCAACACACGGAGTTGCCATGAGTTGGAATTAACTGCACATCAACAGGTTTGTTCTTTTGGTTTGGATTGATTTTTGACTATATATCTTAGCGTTATTTTTAAATGGTTGCTCTAGAGATTACAATATGCATTTCTAAGTTATCATAGTCTACTCAAAGTTTATGTTGAAATACTTCAGATAAAAAGTAGGAACTTTGTGGCAATGGTTTCATTTAATGCTATCGTAATGTATATTATATCTAATATACATTATAAACCAAAGAATACAGAGCTGTTCATTTTGCTTTAAACAATCATATGCCTTTTAGAGCCATTAAAAGAAGAAAAGAAAAAACATATATGAGTTAATAGTCACACTTTTGCCCTTTCCGGTGCCCTTTGTTCCTTCCTATAGATCGAAATTACTATCTGGTGTCATTTCCTTTCAGCCAGAACAGCTTCCTTTAGGATTTCTTGTAACGTAGGACTATCTGTGTTATGTAGATAACATAACCTTCCTTGCTGAAAGTGAAGAGGACTTGAAGCACTTACTGATGAAGATCAAAGATCACAGCCTTCAGTATGGATTACACCTCAGCATAAAGAAAACAAAAATCCTCACAACTGGACCAATAAGCAACATCATGATAAACAGAGAAAAGGCTGAAGTTGTCAAGGATTTAATTTTGCATGGATCCACAATCAACACCCATGGAAGCAGTTGTCAAGAAATCAAAAGACGCATTGTATTGGGCACATCTGCTGCAAAAGACCTCTTAAAAGTGTTAAAAAGCAAAGGTGTCACCTTGAAGACTAAGGTGCGCCTGGCCCAAGCCATGGTGTTTTCAGTCATCTCATATGCGTGTGAAGGCTGGATGATGAATAAGGAGGAACAAAGATAAATTGAGGCCCTTGAATTGTGGTGTTGGTGAGGAATATTGAATATACCATGGACTGCCAAAAGAATGAATAAATCTGTCTTAGAAGAAGTATAGCCAGAATGTTCCTTAGAAGCAAAGATGGCAAGACTTGGTCTCATATACTTTGGACATGTTATCAGGAGGGATCAGCCCTGGAGAAGGACATCATGCTTGGCAATGTAGAGGGTCAGCAAAAAAGAGGAAGACCCTTGACGAGATGGACTGACACAGTGACCACAACTACAGGCTCCAGCATAACAACAATTGTGAGGATGGTGCAGGACTGGGCAGTGTTGCGTTCCGTTGTGCATAGGATCACTGAGTCAGAACCAACTCGACAGCACCTAATGACAATAACGGGATTAATTATCTCATTTTTTTTGTCTCTACTTTGTTTTCATTTTTAAAGGACAGTTTTGCTACATATAGAACTCTTAGCTGACAGTTTTATTTTTCTTTCAGCACTTTGAATATGTAATTTCAATACATTTTGTTCTTCACCGTTTCTGATGAGAAGTCAGCTGTTAATTTTATTCCTGTTCCTCTGCATGTAATGTGTCATTTTTCTTAGCTGCTTTCAAGAACTTCTCTTTATCTCAGCTTTCAGCTTTTTGACTATGTGACGTCTACGTGTTTTTTTTGTTTTGTTTTGTTTTTTGTTTTTTTATCCTGCTTAGGGTTTCTTTAGCTTCTTGGTTTGTAATTTAAAGTTTTTCACCAAATATGGAAATCTTTAGACCATTATTTCTTCAAATATTTTTTAGGTCCCCCCCCGCCCCAATCTCCTAATTGGACTCCAGTTACATATATGTTGAATTTCTTGATATTTTTCTATAGTTCTCTGATGCTCTGTTCATTTTCCTTCAATATTTTTCTCTCCTCTTTTTACTGGATAATTTCTATTTACCTATCTTAAGCCCACAATATTTTTTTCCTTCTGTCATCTCCAATCTGTTATTAAACACATCTAGTAAATTTTTCATTTCAGTTATATACTTTTCAGCAATAGAGCATTCATTTGGTTTTTTTATATAGTTTCTTTTTCTCTGTTAAAATTCCTTATATGTTTACTCATTAAGACCACATTTTCCTTTAATTTTTTAAAAACTACATTTCTTTTTATTTATTTATTTTAAATATCTATAGTAGCTGCTTTGATGTCTTTGTTTACTTACCTAATGTCTGTGCCCATTTGGGGTTAGTTTTTCCTGAACAGTTTTTTTCTTATGTCACATTCCTGTTTATTTTTCCTGTGTCACATTTTTCTGTTTATTTGCATGTCTAGTGCTTTTTTGTTGAAAATTAGACATTGTGGATAATACATTGGACTTCTGTTATGTTGTTCTGAAGATTGTTGGTTTTTTGTTTTAATGGGCAGATAATTTGCCTAAATTCAAACTTCAAACATTCTCTCTTCAATGCTCAGTTTTTTCAACTCTGTGCCAGTCATTTATTTAACAAATATTTATTAAGCTTCTTCTTGTACAACTTTGCCCTCATAAAACTCCTGTTTTAGTGGGTAGAGATGGACAATAAGCAAAGTGATTAGACCACACCATACGTGACATGGCAATAACTGCTATAGAGAAAAATAAAGCATAAGACACAAATAGGAAGTGGCAGGAAAGGTACTGCAATTTAACTAGACCGATTGATGATTTTTTGGACATAATTTCAGACACAGAAAAGTTGCAAGAATAGAACTAAAATTCTCAGATAAGCTTCACCCAGACCCCTCAAATGCTAATATTTACTTACATTTGTTTTCTCTAAAAGTAAGTTGTAGATATGATGCTTCTTTACCCATAAATACTTCGGTGTGTAATTCTTAAAAACAAAAATTTCTCTTACATAATCACAGTATAATTATCAAAAACAGAAAATTAACATTGATACAAAACTATTGTCTAAACTATAGCCCTTATTTAGATTCCACCAATTATCCCAATAAGGTCCTTTACTCTAGAACACTTGTTATACTAATTTGTCATACCTCTTTAGTTAGTTTGTTTTTTTTTGAATTCTGGAACAGTTTCTGAATCTTTCTTTGTTTTTCACGACACAGACATTTTCAAAGAGAACAAACTGGTTATTTTGTGCAATGGTGTCTTAGTTGTCTAGTGCTGCTATAATAGAAATACCACTAGTGGATGGCTTTAACAAAAAGGAATTTATTCTCTCACAGTCTAGGAGGCTAGGGTCTGAATTCAGAGTGGCAGCTCCGGGGGAAGGCTTTCTCTCTCTGTTGGCTCTGGAGGAAGGTCCTTGTCATCAACCTTCCTCTTGTCTAGAAGCTTCTCTGCACAGGGACCCTGAGTACAAAGGGCACGCTCTGCTCCTGGCATTACTTTTCTTGGTGGTATATTGTCCCCCTGTCTCTCTACTCGCTTCTCTTTTTTATATCTCAAAAGAGATTGCCTTAAAACAAAAGCTACTCTTGTAGATTAAGTCCCACTTCATGAATATAACTGCCTCTAACCTACCTTATTAACATCATAGAGGTAGGATTTACAACACATAGGAAAGTTACATAAGATGACAAGATGGTGGACAATCACACAATACTGGAAATCATGGCCTAGCCAAGTTGACATACATTTTTGGGGGACACAATTTGATCAATGACAAACGGGTTTGTTGATGTTTCCTCATATATAGATTTAGATTAGTTCCTTTGGCAGGAGAACACAAAAATGATGTATCCTTCTTAGTGTTCCATATCAGGAGGCAAGTGCTGTCAATTAGTCCCATTGCTCACAATGTTAACTTTGATCATTTGATTAAGATGGCGTCTGCCAGATTTTTCCAGTAAGTTCTTGCTGTTAGGTGCCAGTGAGCCACTTCCAACTCATAGTGACCCTATGTACAACAGAATGAAACACTGCCCAGTCCTGTACCATCCTCAAAATCATTGTTATGCTTGAGCTCTTTGTTGCAGCCACTGTGTCACTCCATCTCATTGAATGTCTTCCTCTTTATTTGCTGACCCTCTACTTTACCAAGCATCATGTCCTTCTCCAGGGACCGGCCCGTCCTGATAACGTGTCCAAAATATGTGAGACGAAGTCTCACCATCTTCACTTCCAAGGAACACTCTGGCTCTACTTCTTCCAAGACAGATTTGTTCATTCTTCTAGCTGTCTGTGGTACATTCAGTATTCTTTGCCAACACTATAATTCAAAGGCATCAATTCTTGTTGTTGTTGTTGTTAGGTGCCGTCAAGTCAGTTCCAACTTATAGTGACCCTATGCACGACAGAACGAAACACTTCCCTTTCCTGTGCCATCCTCACAATCGTTATGCTTGAGCTCATTGTTGCAGCCACTGTGTCAATCCACTTCTTTGAGGGTATTCCTTTTTTCCACTGGCCCTGTACTTTGCGAAGCATGATGTCTTTCTCCAGGGACTGATCCCTCCTGACAACATGTCCAAAGTATGTAAGACACAGTTTCGCCATTCTTGCTTCTAAGGAGCATTCTGGTTGCACTTCTTCCAAGACAGATTTCTTCAATCTTTTGGCAGTCCATGGTATATTCAATACTCTTTGCCAACGCCACAATTCAAAGGCGCCAATTATTCTTTGGTCTTCTTTAATCATTGTCCAGCTTTCACATCCATATGAGGCAACTGAAAACACCATGGCTTGGGTCAGGCGCACCTTAGTCTTCAAGGTGACGTCTTTGCTTTTTAACACTTTCAAGAGGCCTTTTGCAGCAGATTTGCCCAATGTAATGCATTATTTGATTTTTTGACTGCTGCTTCCATGGCTGTTGATTGTGGATCCAAGTAAGATGAAATTCTTGACAACTTCAATCTTTTCATCATGTATCATGATGTTGCTTATTGGTCCAGTTTGTGAGGATTTTTGCTTTGTTTATGTTGAATTGTAATCCATACTGAAGGCAGTTGTAACATCTGCATATCACAGGTTATTAATGAGTTTCCTCCAATCCTGATGCTCCATTCTTCTTCGTATAGCCCAGCTTCTCTGATTATTTGCTCAGCATACAGATTTAATAAGAATGGTGAAAGGATACAACCCTGATGCACACCTTTCCTGACTTTAAACCATTCAGTATTCCCTTGTTCTGTTGGAATGCCTCCTCTTGGTCTGAATATAGGTTCCTCATGAGCACAAAGAAGTGTTCTGGAATTCTCATTCTTCACAATGCTCTCCATAATTTGTTATGATTCACACAATCGAGTGCCTTTGGATAGACAATAAAACACAGGTAAACATCTTTCTGGTATTCTCTGCTTCCAGCCAGGATCCATCTGACATTGGCAACGATATCCCTGTTTATATGTCCTTTTCTGAATCTGACTTGAATTTCTGGCAGTTCCCTGTCAATGTACTGCTGCAAATGCTTTTGAATGATTTTCAGCAAAATTTTACTTGTGTGTGACATTAATGATACTGTTCAATAATTTCCGCATTCTGTTGGGTCACCTCTCTTTGGAATGGTCACAAATATGAATCTCTTCCAGTCGGTTGGCCAGGTAACCCTCTTCCAAATTTTTTGGCAGAGATGAGTAAGCACTTCCAGAGCTGCATCTGTTTTATGGAACATCTCAATTAGTATTACGTCAATTCCTGGAGCCATGATTTTCACCAATGCCTTCGGTGCAGTTTGGGCCTCTTCCTCAAGCACCATGGGTTCTTGATTATGTGCTACCTCCTGAAATGGTTCTTTTTGGTACAGTGATTCGGTATATTCTTTCCATTTTCTTTTGATGCTTCCTGTGTTATTTAATATTTTCCCTGTAGAATCCTTCAATGTTGCAACTCGAGGCTTGACATTTTTCTCCAGTCTTTCAGCTTGAAAAATGCCGAGTGTGTTCTTCTCTTTTGGTTTTCTGTCTCCAAGTCTTTGCACATGTCGTTATAATACTTTGTCTTCTCAAGCAGCCCTTTGAAATCTGCTCTTCAGCTCTTTTACTTCATCATTTCTTCCATTTTCTTTAACTACTCTACATTCAAGAGCAAGTTTCAGAGTCTCTTCTGACATCCATTTTGGCCTTTTCTTTCTTTCCTATCTTTTTAATAACTTTTTGCTTTCTTCATGTGTAATGTCCTGGATATCATTCCACAATTCATCTGGTCTTCAGTAATTAGTGTTTAATGAGTCAAATCTATTCTTGAGATTGTCTCTAAATTCAGGTGGGATATAGTCAAGGATGTACTTTGGCTCTAGTGGACTTGTAATTTTCTTCAAGTTCAACTCGAACTTGTATATGGGCAATTGATAGTCTGTTCCACAGTCAGCCCTTGGGCTTGTTCTGATTGATAATATTGAATTTCTCCATTGTTTCTTCCCACAGACGTAGTTGATGTATTCCATCTGGCGAGGTCCATGTGTATAGTCACCGTTTATGTTGTTGAAAAAAGGCATTTGCAATGAAGATGTTGTTTGTCTTGTAAAATTCTATCATGCCATCTCTGATGTTGTTTCTATTACCAAAATCATATTTTTCAGCTACCCACCCTTCTTTGTTTCCAACCTTCTCATTCCAACTGGCAGTAATTATCAACCCATCTTGATTGCGTGTTTGATCAATTTCAGACTGCAGAAGTCGGTGAAAATCTTCAATTTCTTCATCTTTGGCCTTGATGGTTGGTGTGTAAATTTGAATAATAGTCATATTAACTGGTCTTCCTTGTAGGCATATAGATATTATCTAATTACTGACAGCATCGTAGTTCAGGATAGATCTTGAAACTCTCTTTCTGACCATGAATGCTACACCATTCCTCTTCAATTGTCATTCCTGAAGTAGTAGACCATGTGATTGTCCGATTCAAAAATGGCCAATACCACTCTCTTTCAGCTCACTAATGCCTAGGATATCAATGTTTATGCGTTCCGTTTCTTTTTTTACAATTTCCAATTTTCCTAGATTCATACTTCATACATTCCACATTCCAACTATTAATGGATGTTTGCAGTTGTTTCTTCTCATTTTGAGTCATGCCACTTCAGCAAATGAAGGGCTTGAAAGCTTGACTCCATCCACATCATTAAGGTTAGCTCTACTTTGCAGAGGCAGCTCTTCCCCAGTCGTATTTTGAGTGCCTTCCAACCTGAAGGACTTCTCTTCCTGCACTGTATCAGACAATGTTCCTCTGTATTCTTAAGGGTTTCACTGGTCAATTTTTTTCAGTAGACCTCCAGGTCTCTCTTCCTAGTCTGTCTTAGTCTGGAAGCTCTCTTGAAACCTGTACACCAAGGGGACCTTGCTGGTATTCGAAAACCGGTGGCAAAGATTCCAGTATCACAGCCATAGGCAAGCCACCAAAGTACAACAAACCGAGAGATGTGTGTCTGTTTCCAATATAGCTACTAATTAATCCTTTATAATTAAAAAGTATCATACGAGGCTATACTTTGAGGTTATGTAAGTATCCAGTTATATTTCAAACTTTTATCTACTAGTTTTAGCATCCACGGACAATTATTGCCTGAATTAATTATTATTATTCTGATTGCCAAATAATGAGTTTCTAATTCTGTCGTCCTTCTACGTTTATTAGTTAGCTCTCTACTGTAAGGAATATTTTTTTTTTCTCATTTATTTACTTAGCTTTGTCAGTGTAGACTCATAGATTCTTACTTTATTCTACAGGTTATAATCATGTACTGTCATTATATTTTGATGCTCAATTGTCCCATATTTGGCCAACGGAAGCCCCTTCAGACTGACACCTGTGCATTTCAACACACCTCCATCATTTTTGAGTACTTCCTTATTTTTTGCCACAATAATATGTTTCAAGCTCATCTTGTATTTTCACTGTCCTAGCCCTGAAATCAGCCACTTCTCCAAGAGCCCTTGTTCTTTTAGAGGAGAATGGTATTTAGAAACCAAGGTCTTGTCTATAAACATGCCATATGTTTATTGCCACTAGACCTTCTTAGCAGACAGAGCTAGAAATTATAGACACACACTTATGCTCATGTGTGCATACACACACACTACACACATACACGTATACATATACACATCCACTCACATTTTTATGTATCTCTAGATCTGTCTATATATATATACATAAACCTGTGAGTTCATATTGATGCTTCTAATTCATTTTATCTTTCTCCCATTCCTTATTTGTAACTCCCTTCTTGACAACAAAAAACCTGGCTCCCATGATCAACACTATTTTTATGTATTTGTTCAATCCTAGAATGTACAGAGAATAGCTTCAAAATTGCTAACCAGTTCATCTACAAAACTGAAGCCTACTAATTACGGTTTAATATTTGTTTAGAATTCTTTTTGTCTATTGTCTGAGGATGTATAATTCAAATACTATGCTCAAGAGTTACTAGGGTTAGTTCTCCACTCCCTCCTTCAGTAGAGTTAGGTTTTTTATTTGAAATGTAGCTCCATATTCTGTTGGTATTTTAATTTAGGTCTTTTTTATCCTTGTTGGTTTTCTTTACTTTTTTTTGAGTATGTGAAAGACCATATGGGAGGCTCTTGGTCCAGGGTGGCAGCAGGGAGGAGGTGAAAACTGGTCATGTTCTAGAAGGATTTTAAGCGTCAAGCCAATGAGACAAGCTGATGGCTTGGATGTCAGGAGTGAAAGAAAGAGAAAGGTCTGAGATAACTCTAAAGAGTTTTGGCTCTAAACAGCCATACTGAGATAGGAAATATTCTAGGAGGAGCAGATTTGGGGAAGGAAGTTCAGAAACTCAATTTTGGAGAGGCTAAGAGTGAAGTGTCTATCAGGGACCCAGTGGGGAGGTTGAACAGGTGGTTGGGTGCACAGAAGCAGAGTTCAGTGGGGTGGGGGTAGAAATTTGGGAGTGATTGGTACTTGTTGTTGTTGTTAGTTGCCATCGAGTTGGCTCCAACTCCTAGTGACCTTAAGTATAACAACAAAATGTTGCTCAGTCCTGTGCCATCTTCGTGATCGTTGGTATGTTTGAGTCTGTTTTTTTGGCCACTGTGTCAATTCATCTTAACGGGGGCCTCTCTCACCTTTGCCAGTCTTCCACTTTACCAACCACGATTTTTTTTCTAGTGATTGGTCTTTCATGATGACTTACCCAAAGCAAGAAAGCCAAAGTCTCGCCATCCTTGCTTCTAAGAAGCATTCTGGTTCTACTTCTTCTAAGACTGATTTGTTTGTTCTTCTGGCAGTCCACTGTATATTCAACGCTCTTTGTTACACTACAATTCAAATGCATTAATTATTCTTTTGTCTTTCCTTTTCATTGTCCAGCTTTTGCATGCATGTGAGGTGATTGAAAAGACCATGGCTTGGGTCAGGCTCACCCATGGCATTTAAAGCCACTTGAGAGGTTGATGTCACCAAAGGGGTGAATGCAAGTTAAGAAGAGGTCCAAGGATGAGCCTTGGAACAGTCTTATGCTTAGAGATTGGGAGATGAGGGGGAACCAAAGAAGAGATTGTAAAGGATTGGCCACGATGAGATGGGGGAAAACCAGGGCTATGTGGCCTCCTTGAAGCCCAGTGAGGAGCAGGTAATGATCAGCCATGCCACATGTTACTGGTGGGCCTGGGAAGATGAGGACTGAGTGCTGGCCTTTGGGTTTAGCAACATGGAGGTCACTCTTGATCTTGCCAAGAGTACTTGGGTGGAGCTTGAAAGTCAAAGACCTATGAAGTGGCTGCAAGAGAGAATGGGAAGACAGTAATTCAAGAGAGAGAGTATAGACAGCTCTTTTCATGAGTTCACTCTTCTCAGAGAAATGAGGTGGTGCCTGGGAGATATGTGGGAAAACTGGAGTGTTTTTAATTACAGCCATTACCCCACACTCCATTTACTCTGTGCCTAGGATGTGTTAAGTGTTGTGTGTTCTGGGGAAATGGAGGTGAAAGAGATGCCATCCCTGCCCCCATGTAGGGACGATGGACCTGCACAGAAGTTTTATAACCCAGTTAGTGATGTGCTGTGGTGGGTGAAGCTCAGGGACTGGTTGGAGTCCTGCTGAGGGCCCTAACCCAGCAGAGTGGTCAAGGAGGAAGCAATGCTGGCTGGGTCTTGAAGAGGAGGTGAAGGGGCTTCCTTCTCTGGGAGCCTTCCATGATGGCCTAGTCAGAGTTATCTTGCCTTTATTTTTACATCTTTGTTTCCATAGAACTTGCTGTGTTCTATTTGGCTGTTTTTATTTGCTGTTGATTAGGCTCCTACTGATGGCCGCCTTACATATAACAGAATGAAACGTTGCCTGGTCCTGCACCATCTTCATGATCCTTGGTATGTCTGAGTTCATCGTTGTGGCCGTTGTGTCAATCGACTTCATTGAAGGTCTCTCTTGTTTTCACTGACCCTGTACTTTACCAAACATGATGTCCTTTTTTGGTGATTGATCTTTTCTGACCATGTGTCCAAAGTAGGTGAGTCAAAGTCTCGCCATCCTGCCTTCTAAGAAACATTCTGGTTGTATTTCTTCTTAGAAAACTCTTCTCCTTGGTACTGGTTATTTCTTTGAATTCCACTTGTATGCATTAAACACCTTCCGTGCCTGGATGTGAAGCTGGGCATTTTTGCCTACATCGTTTCAGTTAATCCTCAGAATTACTCTGCAAGGGAGGTTTTACAGAAGTGGAAACTGAGGCTCGGGGGGGAGGGGCCTCGCCCAAAGTCATACTGCAAGAAGTGTTAGCGCTCTCGTTTGAGCTCAGTTCCATCTCTACCCCACATTTCCTGTCCCCTACCTCACAGGCCTTTGCACATAGTAGGAGCTTAGGAAACACTTTCTTGAGATGACACAAAAGACGAAGTAAGGCTTCATTTCTCAGAAGCCAGAGGAGACAAATGTCTGCTGGTCGACTCCACAGATATAGCTCAGAGGGGGTCCTAGCACCCATCAGCAGAACCTGCTGGTAGGGAGCCACGCCGTGCATGAGCCATCTGCCGAGTCCTGAGTTGAGCCCTGCTCTGGAGCCTGGTCTGTGCTTTGGGAGAAGGAATGGCAGGACATAAAAGGCAAGGCCCCCAGGAGGCTCCAGCAGGCCCCTCCAGGCCCTACTATGCCCCCAGCAGGCCCCACCAGTTCCCCAGAAGACCCCAGCAGACCCCAGCAGGCCCCAGCAGGCTCTACCAGGCTCCATCATATCCCCAGCTTGGCCCACCAGGCCTCCAGCAGGCACTAGCAGCCCCTAGCAGGGCCCCAGCAGTCCCCAGCAGGCCTCAGCAGGCCCTTAACAAGTCCCACCAGGCTCCACCATACCTCCAGCAGGCCCCAGCATGCACCCAGCAGGCCCTAACAGGCCCCCAGCAGGCTCCAGCAAGCCCCAGCAGGCCTCTGGGCTCTGTTCTGTGAGGAGCCTGCCCCTTCCTGCCATCCCATGGCACTGCCCTGGCTCAGGCCTCACAGTCTGTGTCTGGGCCTTTCACCCCAGTCTCACCCCCTCCCATAGTTTCTCCAGAGGGAACTTCCTGACACCAAATCCTATGTGTCCCACCTCTGCTTAAGCTCTTCAGTGGTACCCTTAGGACCAGGTCCAACAAAATGAGCCCGGCACCTCTCCTTCCATATGCCCTTCCCTGCTGCCTCCCTTCCTCCCTCCCTCCACCCACCTGAACCTCAGTTTTCCCTACTATAAAATGGGACCTCCCTCACAGAGTAGTTCTGAGGATTAACTGAAATGGAGTAGGTGAAAATACCTTCCTCCTTTCCGTCTTCCCTCCCTTTCTTCCTACTTTCTTCTTACTCTCTCTGCTCCTCCCTGCCTTCCATTCTTTCTCCTCCTTTTACTAAAAAAAATGAAATGTTTTCAGGTTTAGAGCAAAGGCAGATAGACAGCTATGCACCCAGCATGCGTGTTCAGAAAGAAATCATTATAGGGAGCGCTGAAGCCCTGATATGCCCCGCCAAGTCTTTTTTTAAACTCCTTTTTTTCCTTAGGTGAGATCATGTTGCATATTCATGATCTTGTGCTTGTCTTCGGCTTATTGTGTGCTATGTTGGGAAGCAGGCTTCACCATCCTTAAAACCAGTAAAACCAGTTGCCATCGAGTCAGCTCCGACTCATGGCAAGCCCATGTGTCAGAGTAGAACTGTACTCCGTAGGATTTTCAATGGCTGAGTGTTTGGAAGTAGATTACCAGGCCTTTTTTCCAAAGTGCCTCTGGGCAGACTCGAACGTCCAACCTAACAGCTGAGCTGTTAACAGTTTGCATCACTCAGGGACTCCTTAAAAGAGGCAGCATCTTGGTGGGTCTGAGGCACAGGCTCACTCTGGATTCCTCCCTCCACCCACTCCCTCCTCACAGGTTTGCTCCCTCGGGCGTCCCTTGCTCGCATTCATCGATGCACTGGTTCCTGAATCTGTCCACACTCCTGGGAGTCCACTTGATGGGCAGGTGAGTGAGGGTGGCCTCCTGGTCCAGGGGAGGGGCAGAGAGAAAAACTGTAAGTCCCTAGGACGTGGTGCGAGCTGCAAGAGCAGAAGGCAGCCAAAGTGCTGGGGGCTGAGGACAGAGTGATTGCATGTGGGCCAGGAAGGGTTGGGAGGGTTCCGGGCAACGCTGCAGAGCCCACAAGCAGAGGGAAATGGTCCAAGGCTCAGGGCCATGGGTGAGCACAGTGCTAGGTTTGCAGGGGCCTGAGGGAAAGTGGGGAGGCTGGCCCAGCTGGGGGTGGGGCAGAAGAAGGAGGAGCCAGGTGCCAAGGACCCCTCCTCCTCAGAGGATCTGTGCCCTGAGGGCATGGGGAGGCACCGAGGGCCTGAAGAAGGGCCATCACAGGCAGACTGGAGGCCAGTAGCACCCCTGGTTGGTCGGAATCCCAGCCTTGCTTGCCCTTGGCAGACTCACCTTGTGTGGGACTTGGTGCACATTGCCACCTCTTGCCCTTCGGTGGGCCTCAGTTTCCCCATCCCTAACACGACGTGGCTAACCGCTGATCCTGAGGAGCCCTTCAACTCTAAGCCTATGGTCTTCTCTCCCACACTGTGGAATAGCATCCGTCCCAACCCATCTTGGCCATGAGTGTCCTTAGAAATCGTTTCTGAGTTCTTGGCAGTTTGGGGTGTTTTGGTTTTCCCTTGCTCAGCAGCATGCTGAACCTCAGAAGCCACGAGAACATGGCAGAGGGGCTGAGTCAGATCGGCCTGTGACCTATACATCAGGGCAGGACTCGGGGTTGGGGGCTTTCTAGACGTGGGTCCTGAGGACACATCACTGCAGTGCCCCGTGGTGTAGATGGTGCTCTATGGTTGGACGCCAGCTTTCCCACCAATAAGCCCCTGGTGTGTTTGAGAGCATGGGGCTCCAGGGGGAAGGATCCCTCATCTGGGGCAAGGGCACCCTCAGGACTCCCACCGGGCTTGGAGCACAGTGTGGTGACCTTGCATTGAAGAACAGAATCCCCTCCCTGATTTTTTTTTTTTGATTCTATCTTTTTTACATGTAAAATTCTGCGACATTACAGTCACCATGTTGCATGACCATCACCACTGTCCATTTCTGTTTTTTTTTTTTTTTCACCCTTGAGAGAGGCTCCGTGTCTCCTGAGTGATGACGCCCACTTCCTCCCTCCCGCAGGCCCTGGCAACCTCTCAGAAACGTTGGTCTCCATGCATTTTGCCTATTATAGATGTTTCCTGGAAGTGGGACCACACAATATTTGTTCTTTTGTGTTTGAATTCTTCCGCTCCGCACAATATTTTCGAGGTCATCCATGTCATAGCATGTGTAGAACTTCCTTGCTCTTTATGGCTGAGTAATATTCCATTGTATGGATGGGCCCCGTTGTGTTTATCTAGTCATCTGTTGGTAAGCACTTGGGTTGTTGGTGCCTTTTGGCTCTTGTGGATAGTGCTGCCATGAACATTGGTGCCCACCTTCCCTGATTCCTGAAGATTCCCACCATGCCCGCCATTTTCCTGTCACCCGTGTCATTGTAGGTGACTGACATTCAGGTGCCTTTTCCACGTCTCTGTCAGCCCTACCGGAGAAAAAGCCCTAGAGCTTCCCAACTGCTTACTACTCTTCTGCTGATTGACAGGTTGAAAAGGTGTGTGGGGGATGAGATGAGGCAGTAGCTGTGGGCCTGGGGGTCAAGGGTGTCAAGGCCCACCTCCCACCCCCATGGTTCAGGCACTACCCCAGGCATGTCCATCCCCCCATCCCCTGGGCCTTAAGCCCCCTCCTGAGGTAGGTGGACTGAATTATATCTTGGTTCCTTCCAGCTTAAAACTTCTATGTTCCAAATCCATCCATCAAACACTATTTTGAGGGCTGGGAAGTGAAGCCTGGGAGTTTTTACATTAGCCCACACACCTACCTCACACTTTCCAGAGTTCTAAAGTCTTTTTTGATTGGCTTGTCAAATGGACACATTTCTGTGCTGGGGGGCAGGGGAGTGGCATCTGTAAGTCTCTTTTTCTGAGGAGCTTGCTGGTCAACTCCAAGTCCTGCAGGTTTGTTTGCTCCTGATGGCAAATTACGCAGCGAGAAATAGTCTCCCAGATGAAAACCTTAATATCATCTTGGAATACTCCAGACGTTTTCAGCGCTTTAGGGGCAGGCACAGTTAATGATGAGTAAAGAAGTATCGTCAGTAAATATCAGAAGATGGAAAAAACCAGTCTGGTCAGAATGAGAATCCAGTTATGCAACAAACCCAGGCCTGTTATCACCTGCATTGGGCCATACTCTGTTTGGCCGTATCAATGAAAAAATTTCTAGTGAAGGCCCATTTGCCTTTCAGTCAGCACACGGTCCCTGAGCACACATTATTTCTGGATATGGGGCAGACAGCCACAGCTCTCCAGTATTCTCGGCGCTCCCCTATGTTTCCCAGCCTCCTTTGCAGTTAGGTTGAGTCGTGACCAGCTCTGGCCAATCAACTGTGAGCAGAGATGTTGTGGGTGGCTTCTAGGCTGAGGCGGTTAAGAGCCAGTGTGACTTCTCTCTCTCTTCCTCTGTTGTGGCATCCCCGGAGGCCACGGGATGTCGGCATGAAGCTCTACAGGGAGGAGGACTGCCAACAAGCATAGGACACGGATGAAAATTACACTTCTCATGAGATTAATTTGTTACAACAGCACGGCCTGGCTTATCCTGACTAACGACGGGATGTAGAAATGAAGAGTATCCACCTCATTGGAAAACCTGACTTTGGATCCTGGCTCTCCCATACTGGCTGTGCACAAATTGTATAACTTGGTTTCCCCACCTGTAAAATGGGTGTCTGTGTTTCTTAGTGCTGCTGTAACAGAAGTGCCACAAATGGTGGCTTTAAGAAGCAGAAATATATCTTCTCACAGTTTAAGGAGCTGAAAGTCCAAATGTAGGGCATTAGCTCTTGGGGAAGGCTCTCTGTGTCTGCTCTGGGGAAAATTCTTGTCTCAGCTTCTCTAGCCCAGCATTCCTTCATTCCTTGGTGGTCTCCAAGTGGCATATGTCTTTCCCCATCTGTGCTTGCTTGCTTCTGTGCCTAACTTTTTCTTTTAATCTCAGAAGTGGTTAGGTTTAAGATACACCCTACAGTGCTAAAGGAGCCCTGGTGGCTCAGTGGCTAAGCTTGCTCGACCGTTGAAACCCACCAGCCATGCCTCGGGAGAAAGATGTGGCAGTCTGCTTTGTAAAGATTACAGAAACCCTATGGAGCAGTTCCACCTTGTCCTATAGGGTGGGTATGAGTCAGAATCGACTCCACGGCAATGGGTTTGGTTTTCTATGGTGATAAGACCTCATTAACATAAAGAATCCCATATTTCTGAATGGGATTACAGGCACAAATTTATTAGTTATGATTCTAGGACATATTTTGGGGAGACACAATTCAGTTCACAACAACGGGGTAACAGTATCTAGCTGGCAGGGTGGAGGTGCTGACAGAGTGGATATAAAGTGTCTACCCAGTGCCCAGCACACAGTAGGGTCCCAGTCTGGGTCACTGCTCTCTGCCCCCCTCTGGAGGCTCACAGTCTGAACGGGAGAGACAGTCCACAAATGACGGTCACACCAGCCTTTCAGACACGCACTGCTCAGAGTGGGAGAGGCTGTGAGTGGGCAGGGACCCAGCGCTTCTCAGAAGTATGGATTCTCAACGCGCCTCCCCCACAGCCACACACAGGAACTGAGGCACCAGCCGGCCGGAAGTCAGGCCTGCCCCAGTGTAAGCTTCCTAAGAGGGTGTGTGGAGGAGCAAGGTAAAGAGGTGCTCTCTGATCACTCACATGCAGGAGCAGGGGCTGGTTACATCTGCTGGAATGATCTCAGGGGCGTTGGGCCCAGCGGGTCAATGCTTTGTCCCTCTATTAAGTCCAGAATGGTTGTCAGTGAAAACACCCTCTTCCTTAGCATTGCATGGTAATTTATCATAAAGAAGAAACAGTTAATTCTTTGTAGTACCTTATGTTTTTGTTTTTTTAATTCTTTGTTTATTAAACACAAAAATGAAAACAAAACCCCACTGCACACCAAGCTTACACCTCAGGTGCCTGAAGGTATTTTGAGGGGTGCAGTTTCATCTTTGGGTTGACCTTACGTCGATACAAGGTTGGGTTACTTGGAGGTGTGACTTAGGCCACTAGAAATGCCCTCTGGCCTCCACTGACGTGCATGTTACCTCAAATGCTGCCAGTACAATCAGAGTTTGAACTATGTGCAAAGGACCAAGCCTGGGCAAGAGCCTGGTGGGGGCTGTGCTTATGGGGACATTTAGGATACAAGAATGTACCTGCCCTAGCCCTTGGCCGCAAGTTCTCTCCAGTCCAGCTATGACTGCTCCATTTTGAGGACAGCAAGGTGGACCCGACACTTTCTGCCTCATAGAAAGACCTGTGGCTTGTGGCCGGCCTCTCAGGGCAGGGTTGGTGTCCATGTTGTTCAACTCTGCTCCCCCGGCCCTCGCTCTTTGCTCCATACGTAGTCGGAGCGCAATAGATATTGACTAAGTGAGTGAGTGATAAGATGCCAGAGAGGAGAGGGGACCTGGGGGACGAGGGAGAACAGCAAGGCAGACTAAGCACTGAAATCGTGTTTGTTTGCCCAAACCCCACAGGGCACAGCGAAGCTTGGAAAAGGCATGATTTTCACCCCATGCACCATTTTGGAGAGGCCCCAGGGTCTTTCTCTTCTAGGGGCCATTCGCACTTTTGCTGGCCATTCATTCATTCATCCATTCAGCACCTATATTGAAGTCAGATCCCTGCTGAGTTCTCAGGGGACAGGAAAAAACAAAAACCAAACCCAGCGTGACAGAGAAGTGAAAAACACCATTCCCTGCCCCCAGGAGCTCCCATCAAGCAAGGGAGAAAAAAAAAAAAAAGAACCCAAACCAGTTGCCATTGAGTCGATTCTGGCTCATGGGAACCCCATGTGCCTCAGAGTAGAACTGTGCTCCATAGGGTTTTCAGTGGCTGATTTTGTGGAGGTAGATCACCAGCCCTTTCTTCCGAGGTGCCTCTGGGTGGGTTCGAATCATCAGTCTTTTGGTTAACAGCTGAGTGCTTAACTGTTTGTGCCACCCAGGGACTCTGCCAGAGGGCCATGAAAATGATAATTTTGATACTGTAGGCTGGCAGATGTACCCTGGACCTTCAGAGGACTTTGGGGTGTATGATGCTGGGCAAGAGAAAGAACTGCCTTGTTGTACTGGCTTTTATCTCATCCAAGTTAGAACCCCTGATCTGAAGAATATTTGACTTCCCGTGTCTGTCTGAGAATCTGGGTGTGGTGATTAGGGTCACGATTTTCTCTGCAAATATTAGGGCGCGGGTGCCGATGACAAGAGTGCCCCCCCATGACAGCTCAGGGAGGGAAGCAGACGCCTCTCAGGCTGCCTGAGCAGGCTCCAGGGAGAACGTCCCCTGTGGGAAGAATAGGACCCCTCCTGGAGCCGTCCCTGTTCTAGAAGGCTCCGTGGTGAATACGTAATTAGGCCCTCTGTAATTACCAGTTTGAATCTGCCTAGGACACTCGGGCTCCCACCCCCTAATTTACCTTATAAATTTATTCTGCTAAAAAAGTCGAAAATGTCAGTCTTCTGTGAAAGCTGCATAAAAGAATTATCTCCTCGGCTGACAGAAGGTGGGGCGAGGACATTCTTCACTGTGAGTGTCTGAAAGTACCCCCACCCTTAGCATGCACCCAGCACAGAGCCTGCGAGACTGCTTCCCGACTTGGGAGCCTGAGTTCGGTGGTTCCATGTTGCGTCCACCATCCGGCAAGGAGAGGCAGCATTTAAAACCAGCCCTTTTGGGCTTTGCTAAAGAGCCTTGGAGATCGTTGCACAAAAGTGAGGGTCTCATCCAACCTGGTGCTGTGGTCCTGCAGTACCCTCCCTGCCCCACTGAAAGCAAGTCCCATTCGGCCCAGCTGGGATCCAAACCCAGGACCGTCTCGCTTCAGGACAGCGGCCTCCTGGGACTGCGTCTTGAGGCTGGGCACCCCACGGACCTCCCCTTCACAGCTTGGTGATTGCTGCCTTGATTCTTTTACAAAACTACTTATCAAAACGTGTGGCAAGCCTTTAATAACATTTTTGGGAGGGTTGGAAATAAAGTTCTTTTAAAAGCCACTCTAGTTCTCGTGATCCTAACACAACAGCGGCTGTCATCGCTGTATCCCCTTCCAGTCTTTTTTCTTAAGTGGTCTGTTTACTTTTTTCTGAAAAATTAGCTGAAGATTCTGCTGCTATGACTTTTAATTTTGGGCTGCTTATAAAAGCCATAGGTCCCTGGGTGGGGCAGGTGGTTCGCTCTCAGCTACTGAGCTTCAGCTACTGACAGTTTGGCAGTTTGAACTCACCCAGTGGTGCCATGGAAGAAAGGCCTGGCAATCTGCTGCCATAAAGGTTATAGCCAAGAAAACCCTGACTTCCGCTGACTAGCACAAGGTGCTTGGGGCTGTGCACATCTGTCGTTGGGTGTCACCATCAGAGGCCAGGCAGAGCCCTGGTTTGACGGGATGCAGCGCTGTCTCAACATGCCTTTAATTAGAGGAGGAGCTCTGTCAGAACACACATGATCACTGCCCCAGCCTACAGGCCCCTTCCTGGCTCCGGGAGAGCTGCTGATGAAGACCCCGATAGGGACTGGGAGGCGGCAGCGTGCACAGCCACGTTCATCTCCAGGAGGCTGCTTTTCCTGCCAGCTTCTGGGGAGAAGTCACCACCTGGCATGGGTCTTGCAGCCGCTGGGGCTCTCACCTCACCCCCTCCCGGGAGTCCGGGGGCTCACTGGCATTTGCCCTTTGCTTGGGAGCTGTAACCCTCCAGGATCAGAGACAGCATGGGAATAAGACAATTCGATAAAGTCACAATAAAACATCCGAAGCCTTTCATACTTTTTCACTTTCTTTAACTCAATTTATTTTTCATTTTGTGGACAGAGATTTAGTCTGGGTATTAGTTTACGATTTTTGCTGAAGGAATTACTCAACACACACACATATAAAAAGGAAATATTATTTTTATCATTTATTTTGTGCCATGTATACCATAGGAGAAAAAACGGAGCGAAATCACTTCAGTACCGCTGTGTTTTTCATTACAAAGTTATTACATATAGAAATTACTCCAAATTATCTGAAATGAATGGAAATTATGAGGTTTAAATTCCCCAGGTTACTGCAGGCACAGCTCTGGAAATTTATTTTGTCATCTTGCTGAACATAATTGCTACAACAAAATTTCTTCCATTTTACAACTGCAGCGGCATAACTTACTTATACCGGTGTAGCTGTAATTTTACATCAATAAGTTGCATGGGAAGGAATACACAGGTGGTAATTGAAAACAATAATTTGTACTGAGGTCCAGGTGGAACGGCTGGCTCGGAAAAAGGAGCCAGTTACTCTCGGCAACAGCTCTGTATCACTGAGGCCTCTTCCCATCCCGTTAGCCAACACTGGTCAGACCATCCAAACACCCTCCATCACGTCCCCAAAGCAGCCACGGCCAGAACCACGACTCGCCTGACTTTGCACTGTGGCCCATGCTTTCTCGTCTGGAAACTGAGGCCACCAGGCCCTGGGGAAACTGAGGGAGGCCCGCGCCCCTCTGCGTCAGCTCCTGCCTGCCCTTTCTTCCAGTGCTTTCCAAGATGCCTCTGGGTTGGGTGCATTTAGGTACCCGGAGCTAATTAAGGTGTTTGATAGATTTCAATTGGAGTGTGAGTTCTTGCCAGAAACATCAACAATTCGATTCCCCAAACACAGCGCAGAGCGTTAAATCCACTAATGCTCCGTACATTACTGTGTTCCTTCTCCGCCGAATGTGTGGTCTGGGGACAATACCCAACCAGTCCCCAAACAGGCGTCCTCACTCTTCAGTTCTCTAATTGTTCCTGTTAAGCAGATACAAATAATGAAACTGCGGATGCCTGCGCTAAACCCCCACAGCTGATGAATCCACCCCTCGAATCCGAAGGTCCAAATACAGATTTTTCAACCTGGACCATAGTTAGACTGCAGATCTTAACGGTGGTCCGGAGACAGGCCAGAGATGGGCTTCTTTCCTTCAGTCCAATGTTCCACTTCACGATACATGTATGGGTGTGTGCGGGTGGGAGGGTGGGAGGGCTTTGTCTCCAGTTCAAGCGGGAAATGTTATTGCCGCCTCCATATTTTAGAAGCCGTTGTTGTCACAATTGTCCCCAAAGCTTAAAATCACAGTGAAATCATTTTTTAGAAGGACCCAGATTAAACTAATATCAGAACGCACGGCAATCCCATGTCTCAGTCTTCCCAGGGCCACATTAATTATCTTTTGTTGCTGCAAACCGTCTGCCTTGTAAATCGAGCCGAAAGTGTGTCTTCAAGCAGATGCAATGTTTCACTATGTACATAATGGAGCAACTTCTATAACTTCCACGTACTCTAGAAACATTATTCTATCTTCCGTAATGTGCCTGCAGTGAAAACTTTGCATCACAGGGGCTTGTTTGTCAGCTTGCAGCCTTAGCCCTTCTCTATAAAGACAGGGAGAGGCACTTAAGTGTTTTCTAGAACGCCAACCACCTTTGTTGAATTCACTCGAAAGCATACGTGGCTGTTTCTAAAACTACAAAACAACAGATGAGAGCCCCAGAACCCTTTTTCTTTTCCAGCTTGGGAAGGCGGATCTGCAACAAGGTGGTGGCTGGTTTTTATTTTTATTTTTTGGTAAGCGCCCGGTGCAGCCTCCTCATTAGCCATGCCTTTCCAAGGGAGGGATGCTCGCCTGACTCATGCCTGCCTCTCCCTGCCTCTCTGTTCTTCCATAAGCCAGAGCTTCCCCCTCACTTCCCTCTTCCACGCTTCCTTTGTAGCACAGACACCAGTGTTCCCAGCCTGGGGTTGGGGGTGGAGGGGCTCTCAACTGAGTCAGACTTGCCTGCGACTCCACTTAGCGCTTCCTGAGGCGTCCTCTTCCTCAGACTGCTCACGGATACAAAGTAATCAATCGGCACAGCCTCATAAAACCCTTGTTAGGAGGGTGGTAGCAGCTGCCTCCATGCCCGGCCCCTCCCGGGCTCCTAGCACCAGACACCTCATTGTTGCCCCAGCTCGCGACGACAGCAATGACAGACAGAGTCGGAACTGAAAATTCCCTTCTGAATTCCAGTTCTTTCCCCAAAGGAACCATTTTCACTTTCCTTCTCTGCCTTCTGCTCTGCAGATTGATGGTCACCAAACCAGTGGATTCAAACTGGCGTGTGTGCGCGCACGTGTGCAGTGTGTTCAAAACACAGCTTCCAACACCTTTAAGGAAGGTGCACTTTCAGTTACACGATTTGGAAGCTCGGTGGCAAGAGGGGAGGTAGCAGAGACCCTTTCTGTAACACACACACACACACACGCACACACACACACACACGGGCGCGCACACACACGCACACAAAGCACTCAGCCATTTGGATCTCCGGGTAAGGGGAAGGGAGACTTGGTCATCTTCAGGAAAAGTATTTCTCCAAAGTCGACCAACTGGGTGATGCCAGTCCCTGCCACATTTGAATTGATGACTCAACTGAAGAATTAAAATTAGCAAGGCAAGAAAATTCCAAATGAGGTGAGAAAGCTGTAGAAGTAGTTCCAGGTCCTCTAGGACTGAGCCATTCAATATCATTTCTGATGACAGGGACAGAACTAAGAACATTCAATGTGGGTGTGAGTCTTTCTCATATACGGAGAGCTGGGTAAGAATTTTTTAAGGAAAATAACACATGATTCAGGAACGGTGAAGTGGCTTTAACCCCTTGTGAGCTGCAGCTATAAAGGCAGGAGGCAATGATGCCTCTTGCTTTTCTTGGAGTCTCTTCTGCTTCACTAGGGAAACATAGTTGGAAATCTACTACTGTATCAAGTGCGAGTGGGACTTGCAGAAAAAAATAAGGTGCAAGTGATGTCACGTTTTAACCAGAGCAGTGCTGTTAAATTCAGTACATGTAAAGAATCAACCAAATAATTGTTGGGGGCAAGTTTTGTGGTCCTGCCTGTGCTATTTGGTGACAGTGCCAAAATGCACACAAATCCAGCAAAGCCTTAACTGAGTGCTTATGCCCATTGCTGTCCAGTTGCTTCTGACTCGTAGCGAGCCTATGGCACCCAGAAATTTGTTGTAATTTTTCAGAAGTGATGTCAAATAATTCTAGAAGATATGCTAGGAAGCCCAAAAGACTTCTTGTCTTCTTATGCCTCTGGATTTCATAGCTCCTACATATTCTTTAACAGCAAGGAAGGAGAAGAGGGCCCTCTTGGGAGCCTCATTAATATGTACATAAATATGATTTGGTTAGCGTCTCCGTTTCGGTTTCCTCGCAAGTTAGAACAAGTCCGTCCTGATCAGATTGATGAATTGTATTTATTCTCATCTTCAGTCGATAGTGTTTACAGATCCCAAAAAACAAAAATTAGCTGACATGATTTGTCTTTGGGTTTGCTCCAGACTTGTGAATACAAAGAGTCACCTTTTCTTGGCATGGATTTTTTTTTTTTTTTAAAGCACCAGAAAATAATGAAGCTCAAAGTAATTCGGGAAGATGCGCTGTTGAGCTTTTGTATTGGCACAAAGTTATCTGGCTGCATGTTGGGGGATGGATGCGTGTTTAAAAAAACAAAAATAAATGTCGACCTTATTTCTGCAGAAGCGCTGGAAGCCCGTTTCTACTGACACTGCTCTGTCATGATTCTTTCCCAATTTCTGTGAAGATGTGGTATGTACTGTAACAGCTCCAAAGGCAAAGACAACACTGTAGATTCTCTAACAGAGTCCAACCTCAGCTAAGGGGCAAGTATTGAGAATTGCTAAAAGAATTTTAATCAAAAAGTCTGGCTTTGGGTCACATGTCTGCTTAAAACTCCCCCCACTGCTTGGCGTGTTACACGTAGCACGTAGGGAAGTAGAACCCCACTCTAGGTTAGGAAAAATGAGCTCTGACTTGGTGAAATGATTTCTGATTTCTGAACTACTCCTTCGTACAGAAATTTAATGCGGCTGAGAATATGGCAGGCTATCTGCTGGAATGCACTGTGAAGCTAGAAAAAGACAAAAGTAGGGAAATATTTGTGAGTTCAAAAAAGTTTTTGACATCTGCCTTTTTTTCTTTTTTTAAGGTACCGCAGAGAATGTGTGTCCTTCCTCCCCCTCTCTGGTTCCTGTGTGCAGGAAGCCCCCAGCTGTGCCCAGCACACAGTAGGCCTGCGCTGAGCCCAGCACACAGTAGGCCTGCAGCAGGCACTTGGGAAATGAGTGCGAAGGATTGTTATTAGTTCAGGGCCACACTGGTGACTACACTTTTTCTTCTTAGGTTTTCATATGTAAGATATGGACCCCCAAATGTGCACCCCCTTTTTGGGGTGGGGGTGACCTATCTTCTAAACGAAGGCTTGGTCTATCGAGGGGTGGGCTGGGATGCAGTGGCCTGCTCAGCGAGTACCGGATTCCCCCGCCTGCCTGAGTCCCTAAGGAAGGGGGGACCGGGCCGCGGGCCGAGCTCAGCCACCCCCCTCGCACCCCGCCCGCCCGCTGTCTCGGCATCAAGAGTGGGGAAACATTAGTGTGGCCCAGCTGCTGAAGCCGGGCGGAGTCGAGGGAGAGGTCAAGGTCGGCCGGGAGGCGGCTATTGATCCGGCTTGGAACGCGAGACAGGGAGCGCAGCAAGACTAAAGGGGGAGCTGTGAGACCAGACATTAACAGCTTTCTGCGCTAATGATGCCCGTGCCAGACGGGCAGAGGGAAAAGGAGGAGACCGGAGCGGCAGCTGGGATCGCTCGCTGCCTGCGCCCGGCAGCCTCGGGGAGAGGAGGCGGAGGAGGAGGGCGAAGGGGCCAGCGCCGGCCCGGCCCCGCCGGGCCGCCTCTCCCGGTCGCCGCGAGGTGGAGCGCGCCGGCGTGTCCGGCCCTGCGCCCGCCCGCCGGCTCGCGCGTCTTCTTCCCGCCGTCGGGGCAGCGCGGGGCCAATGAGGAAGTGTTCACTGCCCACCCCGGCCCGCACCGCCCCCTGCCCGCCACTTCCTGCCGGGGGTGGGGCGAGGTGCCCCCTCCCCAGACCCCGCCGCCCTGGAGTCGCGCAGCTGCAGCTGGGGCACCTGAGCGCGCCTGCGGAGGGGCCGCCTTTCCTGAGGGGGAACCTCACTCTCCTTCACCGCAGAGGGGGGTCCCGTTCCCTGTAATCCACCCGGGAGGGCGAGGGAGCGGGTGTCGGGATTTCGGCGCGGACAGTAGGCGGCGCAGGGCAGCAGGCACCTCCAGGGGATGTGAGTCCAACCCGGACCCCCACGCGCTGTGTGACCTTGGGCAAGACGCTAACCCTCTCTGGGCTGCACACTGCCGCGTCTCAGAAAGAGCGGGCTAATTGGTGTTCCAAACTTAAGAGTCTGGGCGAGTCGCGAAGGACGTTTTATGGTTTTCTTAAGAACTTTATTAAAGGTGCGTGTGGGCACTTTTTTCTTAGTTAGGCCACCTTCCTGGAACGATTTTTGCGGTGGGGCGGGATGGGAGGGCAGCGAGGCTCTTTTGGACTTTGGACCACGTGGAGGCTGGGGGGCAGCCGCCTGCAGCCCGGGAGGGGAGGTGCGATCCCGGAGCCCCTCACCCTGCATCTCCACCCGCTCAGGCTCTCGCGACGACCCCGCTGCCCACTGTCTGCAGAGATGCACGTGGGGGCACAGTTTTATTGCTGTTATTTTGGGGGGGGGATGGGATGGGCAGGGAGCTCTCCCTGTTTTCGCTCTCCAGCACTGCGCTCTCGGTGCCGGCGCCCCACCCAAGACCTTTGGGGCGAACAAAAACTCCAGGTGCCCCTGGAGGGCGGGCCCCAAGGGAGGCGGTGCGCTCAGAGGCGGCGCGGCCGGGGGCGGGGTGGGGCGGGTGTCGTTGGCTCGCCCGCGAAGCCCAGCCCCGAGCCAGGCCCCGACCCGCCCTGGCCGCCTCTGGGCTGAGGCCAAGGGAGAGGGTCGAGCCGCGTGGCGCGCCCAGCTCGAAAAGGCCGCGGCCTGGGGAAGGGCAGGGCGGGTGTCCATCGGGACCGCGGCCTGGCCTTGTCCCCAGGCTACAGACAGGCCCCCACAGATCAAACGGCTGACGAGGCAGCTGCGTCCTTCCCAGTCTGGCGGACGATTTCATGTCCTGCCCTGAGCCGAGGATCGCGGGCTGGGGCGGAGGTGCCCCTTCCTTGTTGCACTAATTATCAAGGTTTGGGAGGGAGCCGGGGGACTCGGGGGGGTCACGCACCCCGGGAGCTGCAGCGATCCGGCCACACCTACCTCTGGGTCAGCACACTACAAGTTCGCCTCCCACTTGGCGCACCCCTGGCCTCACCCCCTCGCTCCCACAGATCTTGGCGTTGGGAGGGGGCGTGCTTGACCCGGGGACTAAGTGGAGGGAGGGCACAGACTAAGGTGAACGCTTCTTCCTGCCTGGAACCTGACGAGGTCTCGCGGCCCCCCAAACCCCCGCGTGCTCTTAATTCGTTCTTAGTAACTTTAGTATTGTCCACCTCTCTCCCAGTCTGTAATGAGGGTTTAAATGGAGACCCTTTATGGAACTTTAACCCTACCCCCAATAAAACAAAAAGTAAAAGCAATTCAACTACTTCTCCAGGGAGATGAAGCAATTGGCCATCTCCCCCAGTCTCCACGTGCACCCCAACCCTCTTCCACAATGCCCCTCCAAGCCAAAATAAGCTTTTAGGGGGCAGGGACTTGCATTGATCCAATTTACTCCTCGCACGCAGCACCCCGCCCCCCTTCCCTGGGGGTCCTGTTCCCAGGAGGAGAGGAGGGATATAGAGAAGGATTTGCTTCTAAAAAAAATATCCTGCCCACCGCCGGGGTGGGGGTGCTTTGCGCCTCTCGCGCACCGGGAAAAGAGGAAGGCACAAAAACGCGGTTTGCACGTGGGGTCGGCCTGGGCTGCGGGTGTGCGCACGGACGAGTGTCTGTGTGTGTGTGTGTGCGCGCGCGCGCGCGAGTGTCTTTCTGTGTGTGTGTGTGTGTGTGTGTGTGTGTGTGAGCTTTCTTGTTCTCTTGCAGGGTACAATGTTAAAAAGCCACCGCTAGTCGCCCCCAGTGCTCCGACTCTCTGGGTCTTTTTGTCTCTAGTGCAGATTAAACGTCACGTCCGCACTTGAACTTGAATTTTATCCCATTGTACAGAGGCAGCCCCAGCCATAGAGAGACCGAGAGCTCCCAGAGAACCCGGACTCCGCCATCTTCACGTTGCAATCTATAGCTCCCAGTCCGCGCCCGCACCGACCCAGGCGCACTGGGCGAGCCGCCCCTCCGCCCCGCTCCCCCCGGGCCCGCGGCGCCAGGGGAGCGCTGGGGAGCGCTCGCGGGGACCCGGCAGCTCCTGCGGCCGGCGCCAGCCTGCCAGGTGAACTGGGAAGGAGCCGCTCCTGGAGTCCCCCCAGAGCCTCCGAAGGGTCAGTCTCCGAGAAAAAAAAAAACAAAAAACAAAAAGCAGGCAGCCAGCAGAACACCCAGAAACCACCGAATCGGGGCAGTTTTACATTGCTTTGGGTTTTTTGAGGGGGCGGGGTGAAGGGGTACGAGACAAGTCCCCAAGTTTTCTCTGCTTTTTTTTTTCTTTTTCTTCTTTTATTATTTTTTATTTGTTTGCATTTTTTTTCTTTTTTTTTTTCCCCCTCCTGGTAGAAGTGCGTTCTCCACCTACCAGACCCTGAAGGAAAGTGTACGGAGCCGGTGCAAAATCCGGTTTAAGTTCAAGACGACATTTGGAAGTCCAAGAGGCCAAGCAGTCTGAAGAAGTCTAAGAGATTTTTTTCTTTCAAAAGAATATATTTTAAAAAGAAACCAGCCAGTCCGCGGCAAGCAACAGCAGTTTTTTTTTTTTTTTGGCCTCTTTCTCCCATTTTAGATCGAGAGCCTTTTTTTCTTTTTGTTTTTCTTCTTTTTCTTTTTGCAAACAAAACAAAAAAAGCCTAGAAGAAAGAGCAAAATAAAGAAGAAGAGGAGGAGGAGGAAGAGAGGGCAAGAGAGGAAGGGGAAAAGAAAGAAAGAAAGAAAGAAAAAAACAACAACACACCAACCGGGCCGAGGAGGCGCGGCGGCGACGGTAGCGGCGCGGCGCGGCGGCGGCGGCTGAACCCCCTCCCCGGCTCCCCATCCGAGCAGCTCTCCGGGCTGATGCCAGAATAGATGCCGGGGCAATGTCCCGCCGCAAACAGGGCAACCCGCAGCACTTGTCCCAGAGGGAGCTCATCACCCGTAAGTGTCTGCGGCGTGCGCGCGAGGGGCCGGAGGTTGGGCTCCCGGCGCCCGAGGCTGGGGACTGCGGGCCGGGCCGGGCAGCGCCGGGGCTGCGCGCCGGCTCGCAGAGCAGTGGCGTCCGCCGGAGCACGGCGGGGAGCAGGGGACCATGCAAAGTTTCTTTGCAGCCCGGGAGTCGGGGCGCTGAGCAGCCGGACTCGCCGCGGGCTCGGGGGCCCTGGGAACGGGCGCCGGGCCGGGGAGGGGGCGCGCAGACTGGAGGAGGTCTGTGTGCGCGCCGGGCCCGCTGGACTCTCGCCCCTGCGAGCGGCGTGTGTGGCGGCGGCGGCGCTGGTGGCGGGGTTTGGAGAGGAGGGGGAGGGGGCTGGGGGAGCGGAGGGGGAGGGGAGTCGGGGAGTCGGGAAGTGGGGAAAAGTTGGAGAGCGCGTGGGTCCGCGCTGATGGCGCGGGCGGCGGAGAGCGGGGAGCGCGCGGGACTGGGGGGACCGAGGGCCGGCCGGCGGTGAGGGCCCCGGTCGCTGCGCCCTGCCAGGCAGGGCGCCGGCCACGCCGGTCCGCGGATTCCGCAGCCGCCTTTCTCCTTCGCTCTCGGCGCTATTTGCAAACGAATCCAGCTGCGCGGCTGTTTGCCGGGCTCCAGCACCCCCCACCCCACCCCCACCCCACCCCACCCCCCCCCCCGCATTTCCCCACCGCCGACTGTCTCCTGGGATGATCTTGTCTTCTTTCCCCCACTCCCAAAAAGGTGGGGGTTTGGGGCTGGTGAAAAATCCCCGCCACGGGGGGGGGAAAAAAAAAGGTTGTCAGCTAGGAGTGGGAAGAGAAGGATGCGCTGGTAAAATAGTAAAAAAAAAAAAAAAGCGAGCGAGAGCCCTATCAATCTCGTATCCATCTTTCCATCGCAGTATCTTTCATCTCCCTATCCAAATAAACAAGCAGGATGCCGTGGAAACCCACCGGCGGGAATCGCGCGGTTTTCCAGCAAGTGGCGGGGCGGGCAAAGTCAGGCAGCGGGGCAGAGACACAGCCGCTTCCAGAGCCCGGGTTGGGTGTAATTCAACCAGGAAACCAGCGAGCTCGAGCGGGCCAGGTGCCCTGTTTGCAAGGAGCCCAGGCCCCGCACAGCAGCGCGGGGAAGCTAGGCGCACGGCGCTCCCCTCCGCGGCAGCCCGCGGCGCCGCTGCACGGCTGTGCGCGAGCCTTTCCCTGTTGTCCTGCTGTCGCGGTGCCTGCCTGGGTCGCCGTTGCTTTTATATATATATATATATATATATATGTTTCTTTTATTGCAATAGAAATAAAACATCCTCTGGGTGCCATCGAGGTTGTGTGCTTGCAAGTCCTCCGCGCGCCTCGCTGGGCTGGGGCCGGGCTGCCCGCGCGGAGCTGGAGAGGGCTGCGCGCCCAGCCGCCGCCGAGGACTGGCTGCGAGCCGGCCGAGAGCCGAATATTTATGTTATATTTTAAAAAATTTAAATAAATAAATAAATATATAAAGGGGTTCTCCCCTCCCCTGAAAACCCGGCACAGGAGCCATCTGCTCGGAGCATTTGCTGTGGCCATATCTCTCCTTTGTTACAGCAGAGACGTTAGTAAGAATTTGTGGATTTATTTATTTTGGGGGGGGGTAGATATTAAAGTGGGCTTTGGCTTGGGAGGAGAGGACTGCCTTTTTGGAGGAGGGAAGAGGAGTTGGCTTTTATTATTATTTTATGCCATGGTAGACTCGGCTGGTAATATTTGAAACAAAATATTTTGCAACCAGATTGGGGATTTGATCAAGGTCTTTTTCTTCAGTCGATATTTCGTTCCTTTACCAAACTGGCCATGGCTTGGCCATGGCTTATCCTATGCCCCCCCCCCTTTTTTTTAGATGGTGGGGTGGTTGTTAAAACGTCTGTACTTGCAGACGCCTAATTTCTCCAGGAGGCAATTTGCCCCACTAGCCTCCGTATAATTGCAAGGGCTGTTTTTGAGGAGGGGAGACTGGGGGGTGGAGAGGGGAGAGTCATTGAGGGTGCGCTGCCAGGCGGGCTGCATGGCAGGAACCGGGAGAGATTGCAGTTGTGGGTAACGGGGAAGAAGCAGGTAGGTTTGTGGAGCACTGTCTCTGTCCTCGCCTGGCGTTGCTGGGACTGCAGGAGAAAGGACTGGCTGCAGCCGGGCTTGGGGGGCGAGCCCTGCCCCTGTAGCGCCTCCATCCTTCATGTGTTCTGTGTCTCTCAGCCTGGCTACTCGTGGTGCTGGGGACAGCTGGCGGACACGGGAGCAGTGTGGCAGAGCTGGAGAAGAGAGGGGCAGAAGACAGAGGGCCGAGGAAATCCCGCCTGCCTTCCAGGGGCGCCAGGAGCTGTGGCATGGCCAGGGGCTTTGAGCAGGGACAGTAGTCCAACCAGTTTTCAGACAAGGCTATTTATTACCAAAAAGCAGCTGGTTTTTCTCTCTGTCCTGCCTTCACCTAGGAGTGGGAGCCCAGGCAGGGTAGAGGCAGGAGTCGGATAGGATGCAGTTTTCGGCTGCTTGGCCTATGGAAGTGTCTTCCAGGCCACCGATGGGTTCAGGGTGCTTTGGAGGCCTGGCTAGCAAGATGGGTGCTGTGTCAGTCCTCCTCACCCCCAGGTTCATGGTTGAGATGATAAATGTGCAAGAAAGCACCAAAAATGTGGCGCATCTCTGCCAGCTGGGTGGCAGCCCTCCGGTCAAGGACCAGCAGCCTCAGGCTCTGCAGGGATGATGCAACTTTGGAAAGCTGATGGCCCGGGAAAGGCAGCGTGTAAATGGCATTGATAATCTTTGTCCTGGGCCCTGACGAGCTGGTTAAATTTACGGACAGGGCCAGCGAGAGAAGGGTGAGCTGTAAAAGAGAGACTTTGGGAGACAGTTGGGGATGCTGACCTGGACTTCTGGTTTGTTTCAAAATGTTTGATCCAGATGGATATGGCTTTTAAAACTGGAGGACAGACACAGCTATTAGTAAAAACAAACCCGAAACAACACAGTGACAACAGGGAAGGGAACGGGTAAAAACTGGCCAGGCAGAGGGAAGGGCCTGCTCCGGAAAAGGGAAATGGACCCCTCAAGGGAAGGCAAGAGTTGTGTTGCTTTCGGAAGAAAATAAGCTGTTTGCGGTAAATCACACAACCCCAATTAAGGTGATTTTTCGACAACCCACCAACAGGTTTCCTTGGAAGGTTGGTCATTTTCCATATGAATCCACGATTTTGCACAACAACTCGAGACTCAGATTTGAGGCGTGAGTTAGGCTGTGTTGATTCCGTGGTTGGCTTTTCAATCAGGTTTTGCTGTAGCTGTGTGTTTTGAAGGTGGCTGTGCTCACAATTATCTTAACTCTCCAGGGTGTATCTATGGTGTATCCCCAGTTGTCCACATATCTTTCAAAATGGGGTCTCGGATACATTTCATAGGACTTGGGCCCTGTCTCCCTCTGTCTCTCTCTTTTTTTTTTTCGGTGGTTGGTGGGTGGAGTGTACTTTGTCTTCTGCACAGAAGGGAACCCCATATCATTAGAAGCGTGATATAAGTCAGCTGCTCCCATTCCACGGGAGAATCGCAATGTGTTCATCCAAGGTGTTATGCCAGGCTGATTTTATTCATTTGTAATTCACACCTGAGAGAAAATAGCCGTGAGCATATTTTAACAACGCCTAATATTTTTAAAGGGTAGATATATATTTTTTTCTCTGTGAATATTACGCCTATTTCTTTTTTTGGAGTGGGGGGTTGCTCTCTGCCCAGTGTTTTGGCCTTGGCGATTTTTGTCTGGCCTTTGACAATATTTTGTATATTCAAACTCACGTCTCAAGTCCTGAGTGGTGCCGTTGCTTTTCTGAGGCCGGCCTTAGAAATAGGGAGGGCGGCTGGGGTTGGGTGGTCAGGGGGGTGTTGAGTGGGACGTTGGCTCACAGGGTGCAGGACGGAACGTGTCTGCTTGACCACAGCGAAGTCCAGCTTTGGGTATGTTTGACACTGATTAGAATTGTGTCTCAGGTGAGACCCAGGCATGTCACACAGTCCGATGACAGAGACCAGAGAGCATGCCGGTTTCCAGTGCCTTCTCTGAATTTAACTCTTGGCACTGGCTTTTCACTCCAAACACGGCTTGCACCAGCCTTCTCTTCCCCCTTTCATCGCCTATCTGGATTGCTTTGCATTCTGTGTTGCTTGTTGTGATAAAATACTTTCCAAAATAAACTTTCAGTTGAATTGGCTTTTGGTGGATGGCAAGGCTGGGCCGCTGCGCGGCGCCTGGAGCCGCCTTGGCAGCTAGGGGGCGCTGGGTGCCCGTGTCATGCTGGTGCTGCCGCCACAATGGGCTGCCATCGGCGGCGGCGTTTACGCTGCTGCAAAACGTCTTAAGTGTGAAGTTGTAATATCGATTTTCCTGCAGACGGTCGTGCCGGACAGAATGAGGATATAAGTTTGAAAAATCTCTTTTCAAGCGGTCGCCATTGATTGACAAGCCCACATTGGGCAGATGGGGGCATTTTCCTTTTGTTAAAAAATTATTTATTTTTGTAGCAATTAAAATGCTGCGTTTTGCACGGCTATGTTTTCCCCCATTCGTCTGCGGTCTTGAATTCCTGAAAATTCTGTTCGCTGTTCAGGTCGTCACGGTCAACCGGGACTCTGTAAAGAGCGTCCGTTATTTTGGGCAAGGCTGTCGCTTCTGCCTTGGGTGTCACAGGCTGGAGAACAGCCGAGAATCTCTGCTTCCCGGAGTCGGCCACCCCAAACAGCTTGATGAATGGCAATCCTTTTAGCTCCGGTTTTATAACCTGGGATTCTCAATTCCATTTGTTAGGTAATGTTCCCACTGTAGAAAGGGAAATAACACCATTCCCCAAAGATATAAAATGCCAACTCAAATAATGTGTAGAACTTTCTCTGGAAGGAGTATATGCTTGCGAAAGGCAGCCTTGCTGATACCCTCCACCCCAAACAGGGCCCTTTAAATGGGTAGCTTTTAATGGACTGTCTTTCTCCTAAATGCGTATTTCTGTGCTGGGGGATATGTGTGTTTTGATCACAGGATTTCTCGATCTCTAACATCTTCTTCTCCAAGTTCAAGACATCTGCAAATAGTTCAGCAACCCCGAGTCTTTGCTGGAGTTCAATATATGGGCAGAAGAGGTTAGAGTGCAACAGGAAAGAGTGCTTTCTTGTAACCTGGAAGAGAAATAAATTAGGTCAGACAAAAGCCTTGCGCTGTCATCAGCTGGAGAGCGAGCCTTCACTCTTGAGTACGGAGGGCCAGCAATTTATCTCATGATTTCTCTACTTCATTTAATGTTTGAATTGAGCCCGTTGTAAGCATATAGTGGCAGTGAGCGCATTCGACAGCTCAGAGGTAGAGAGGCACTTTTGCCTTGCAGCCTTGGCTTGGGTGGTGGCCTCTGGCCTGGGGAAAACTGTTTTAAAAAAAAAAAAAATCAATTTAGAAGCCCTTTGCATGGGAGCTTGGAGGTGGTTCACAAGCTGTAACTCAACACAGAACACAAATATGATAATGCGTGGAAAAAAAATGTATGTAGGGGGAGGGGAGAGATGGGAGCAGATTCCATCCTTTGGGGGTTGTCTTGTCTCCCATGTCTTCAGGAGGGCTGGTCTGGCCATCCTGTTAAGCCCCACCTTTAGCTGACACTGTCCCTGGTCTTTGGCCTCTAGGTTTATTGGTAGTGTCACGTCTTTGGGGACGGCAGTCCTTTCCCACACGGTAAAGTTACTGAGGCCTGCAGGGCACCCTTGCTGGTTGAAGTGTTGCTCCAGACACACTGGTCGTCGCTAATGAGGAGGGGCCCAGAAGAATACCAAGGCCTGGATGTCCACGTCACCTGTGGTTGTTCTGAGTGTGGCTTTGTCACTTGTCAGCACGCTTCCATATTCCCAGGATCAGGCCTAGGGGTCCCATGTGTTCCATCTCTCCCACCTCCCGGCCCACCACTCCCCCAGATCTTCCTTCCATTAACCCTCAGTGAGATCTGCTCACGTTTTGTGCCCCGATCTCTGCCCCTCCCCCAAGAAAAGCCTTTGGGGAGTGTCTCCTTGAGCAGCAGGTTTTCCCAAGACGCTGTGGACGAGAAGTGCCAAGCGCTGGCTATTTGGAGACACGTGAGGGCTTGGGGACACATGTCGTGTGTCCTCTCACAAGCCAGCGAGAGGGGCAAGCAGAGCAGCGTCGGTTTTCACCGGCAAAGTGACACCAGATCGAGGTTTGATTAATGGTGCTGCATTCACAGGGACGTTCGTCCAGCGTTTTGACACACTCAAGTCTTTTGTGTAGTTGCTTAAATTCAAGAAATTCATTCTTTTTGCTTTTTCTGAGGCCTCCGATGATCTGCTTGGGTGTGGAATTAGCCAGCCCGAGCGATTTTACTGTCATGAAATCCCAGGCCACACAAAATTAAGTAACTTCAAAGGAGGAAAAAAAAATCTTGTTTAACAGTACTTTTTTATGACCCCCTTCCACGGAACCGCTGAAACAAATACATTTTGTGAAATGTTCTAATGAGTTCTGTACTAAAACAGCAACCAAAAATGACTCAAGAAAGTTGAGTGCCAATGTTATTGTGATTAACATGTGTCTCCGAAATGAATGCATCGCTAAGAATTTTAAAAAAAGTTAACAATGGGGTCAGGTATAAACCTCTGCCTTGGAAGTGAAATGCGGAAAGAGGTTTCTGCCCTAGCTCTTTTGCTGGGAGCTGCAGAGGACCTGAGTCCTCCAGCTCAAGGCTTGCAGCTCTGTGTCCTGTGAGCAGAATCTTTGAAAAGGCCTAACGTTAAAACAAATGTCTTCATCTGGCCACAAAGAATGCTTTTCTATCACGTCATTACGAGTCCTGTTTGGGCTCCAAGGATTTAAGGCTTCTGCAGTTTTGTAGGACCTGCCCAATGTGTTTAGAAGGATTTTTTTTTTTTTAATAACTTTTCTTTATCAAAACATAGGTCACTCCATCCTTTGGCGTTGAGGACTTAGCTTTTTCTTAGCAATCTTTCGGTCTTGGACAGGGCCTGGGACTATACCTGAGCTGTTTTCCCCATTCATTTGGTCTTTTTTTTTCTCCTGTCCTGGAATTTGTGAGACAGGGACTTTGGTTTGGGTTTTTGTGGTTTGGATTGGGGAGAGGGGAGGAGGTGGACTAGGCCTGTAGAGCGAGTTAGGGTGTGTTTCTGGGAGCAATTTTTGATGTGCTAAGCATCCTAAGGCCAGGATGGATCCTATAGGACAATCTGTGTGTGTGGGGAGTCCATCTCGCATCAAGTGTCTTCTTCTGGAGTCCACCAGCCAGAGTTAGGTGCTCGAGGTTATTTCTGCCCCTCAAAGCCTTCCTGGGGTGCAGGCCAGGCCCACAGCCCCCACCGCCGGCCCCCGTCCTGGTCATCGGCATGGGGAGGGAAGCCCACCTTCTGTCTTCCGCCCAGATGCCCGGCATCCTGAGAATTTTGGTTTGAGGGGTGTGCTGCCATTGGTTGGAGCAGATAGCACCTCCACGCGTAGTCGCCTCGGCGGCCACCTGTCTCTCCAGTGGATCTGTGGGCAGCAGGAAGGTGACTTTAAGTGGGTCTCAGGGAGGGATGGGGCTGTGACTTCTGGAAGGGGCTGGTCTCCTCGGACCCCCTACGGAGAGGCAGGTGGTCAGGGAGGGACAGGTGTGATGCTTCCTGCGCCCCGACCAGGCCTGGCCTTGCCCTTCTAGCCGACCAACACCAGCAGCAAACCTTGATGGCTGCAGGGTGCAGTGGGGGGACTGGCTGGGACCCGGACTCTGGGCCCTCGCCTTGGAAGTGTCCTGGCTCCTGTGGGGGTATCGGAGCGTGGACACCCCTTAACACCACCTCAGTGTTCCCTCTTCTCTCTGTCTCCTCCTCTGCTGGGCCCTTCATTGCTCCCTCCATTTAGAGGACTTCATAAAACCTCTGTCGTGCCTTTCAGCGTCATCTCCTCTTAGAGTCTTTTCTCCACCAAGAACTGATTCCTCCTTTCTCCCGCCCACCCCCCTCCTTGCCCCTCCCCACACTGGTTATTTTCTCTTGGACCCAATAAATTAAAAATTGATGGAAGCTCAGAAAGTGTTGTGCTCCGTCAAGTGCAGCGCATGGCGTTTCGTCAGCCCATCCGCCCCGAACATTCCCGGGGAGAAGCGGGCAGAGCCCCTTCCTGGAGGGTGGGTAAGCTTGGAGGGCAGGGAAGCTCAGGCAGCGGGCAGAGGCACTGTCTTCGTAGGAAGCAGGTGCGAGGTCTGGTTGGAGCGGCGCTCCAGCGGGTGGATGCTGAATGTTTCTTGTAAACACAGAATACATCAGGATGATGGCTGTGACGTCGGCATCACACAGTTTTAAGAGCCTAGCACCCTCCCCTTACCCACCCCAGTCACTGAAACAATAATTTCTGGCTATGCTTCCGCCTGACTGTGTCTTAGCCACTGAAGTCAGGGATGTGGATAACGGGAGGGCAGGGGGAATAAGCTGGACCTTGTGGACAGCAGCAGCAGCCCTCTTGGCTGGAATTCCCCAAGGGGCAGATGCAGAGACCTTCCAGGGCCGGTGGGCAGGTGGGGGAGTCACCGGCCAGGTAAGGCTGGTATGAGCCCTCGCAGCTGCCAGGGGCTTGTTGGCGTGGCTGGGCCAGCGTTAAAGATTTCTTTCTGTTTCTGTCTCCTGCCCTGGATTCCTTCACAGCCAAGCTGAGGCCTGGAAGAGTTTGCCTTAGGATCAAGCACTTCCGCCTCCACTTAACAATGATACCAAAACCAAACCCACTGCCATCGAGTCGATTCTGACTTCTAGCGACCACTACAACTATTTGTGAGCCCTGATTGCATTGCTTCTAAATGTGTTTACCAGCTGGGAGGAGGCCCAGCCTTGTCAATAAAATGTGGTTTTGTTGTAAAAGAAAATTTAACTCTGGGTGTATATGTGTATGTGTGCCCCTGTGTGCGTGTAAACATATAATTGCCCATGCACTTTAGGGTTGAACATTCTAGAACCCGCCCTAGCCCTCTGCTCTCTGATGCTCGAACAAGCTGGCTGCTCCATCCATTCATTTTTGTCCTCCTAAGGAGTGAATGTTTTTGCCATTGCCCTGTGTTAACTGGCTCGTCATATACTCAGAGCAGCACAAGCTTGCAGGGTTGCCTGATGCTTGGGCAGCTTGTCACGAAAGAAAAAAATAATCCCAGAAGAAAACCTAATCTTTGGCTTATGGTTTTAAGGCCTGAGTTTGTCAGACAGGGCAGCATGAGGGACTGGTTTGTAAGGCTTGGGAATTTAGAAGGCTGTTTTTTTCTTTTTTGTCTTTTCTTTTTCCTGGTGCTTTCTTGCTGTCTCTGTGAGGCGGTTTGGACCACACTGCATGGCTTGGCGGAGGCCTTGTCCTCTGAGGCTGTGTGGAGCCTCAAGGCCCCAGGTGCCTACAGGGCAGAGCAACAAAGGTTCTCGGAGGGGCAGGCCCATTCTCATTTGGCCCCTCCCAGGGCTGGGCAGAGGGGTCGTTTCTTCTTTTATTTCTTCCGTTATCGATACAGTTGTAGGGAAGGCCACATACGCACACGTGCGTGCACGCGTACACACACACACACACACACACACACACACCCTCCACGCCCAGCCCGGCATCCGCCTGCCAGCGGAAATGAAACCACAGCTGTCTTTGGAGGCATCTCCGAAGGCCTCGAGTGTGAGCTTCAGGCCCTGGGAGCTGCCCTAGTCCACTCGCTTTGCCCTCAGGAGTCTGACAACTCTGTTGTTGTTTTAAATTGTGGTAGAACGCAGAAAGCAAAACATTTGCCATTTCAGCCATTTTTCCTTGTATACTTCAGTGACGTTAATTACATTCGCCACGTTGTGCAGCCTTCAATGCTATCCATTTCCAGATTTTTTCATCACCCCTGACAGAAACTCCATCAGGAACGCCCCATCTCCCCCTCCCGCTTACCCCAGTCAACTTTGGTCTCTGCATACTCGCCTATTCTAGATTTTTCATGTAAGTGGGGTTATATAATATTTATCCTTTTGTGTCTGACGGATTTCACTCAGCATAATTTCACTCAGGGTTCACCCATGTCGTAGCATGTATCAGGACTTCGTTCCTGTCCATGACTGGGTAACGTTCTATGGTGTGTCCGTGCCACATTTTTTGATCTATTCATCTGCTGACGGGCAGTTGGGTTGTTGGCACCCTGTGGCTATTTTGGCTCTTGGGGATAGTGCTGCCATGAACGTTGGTGCTCAAGGAGTGTGACAGTTTTGGGGCCCAAGGTGACTCTGCTTCCTGGGAAATAGAGGAAGCAGTGAGTGCCAATTCCGAACTCCACAGGCTGGGGGAGGAAACCTCATTCTTTGGGGTTATGTGAACACCCCCTGTCACCTTCAGGAGCTTTGCTTTCAGTGCTGAAGGTGGGAGGAGAAGGAGATGTTTTTGGTTTCTTTTCCTTCCAAGCTCCCGTAGATGCAGTGAGCTGGGTTGTGGGCCGGGGCAGGGGGGGCTGCGTTCACAGTGGCACCCTGGAGCCTGGGTTGACCCCAGGGCCATGCTGGAGATGCCAGCAGTGCCTTGCTGCCCAGGTTGGTTAGCTGCACCGGGAGCTGACTCAGAAACCAGGACTGTAGCACAGTGAACGGCTGTGGATACTTTCAAATTCAATTACTGTGGCTCACACGGGCTTGCTGCATGAAGAAAGTGAAAAGGCAGGGACTGCCAACAAAAGGGAAGAATACCAGATGTTACCAAAAAAAAAAAAAAGGAAAAAGTCCTGGTACAGAGTCCTTGGCAAAAGAGGGAAGGGAGAAGGAGGAAGGCCTGTGAGCAGGCATATGTGAACTTTCCTAATTTTTAAATGTCTGTGTTTCTTTTGAATTAGAAAATGAATTTGAAATTATGTAGTTTAAAACCTCCTCACAGAGAGGAGATATTTGTGCCTGCTCACTGGAACTCCCACCCAGGAGAGCAAGGATGGACATGGCTGAAAATGTTAATTAGAAGTAAAAAGTAAATAAAATAAATTAGAGCCCCCAAATCAAATTAAAGACCAAACGCCCACAGACACACACTCCTGCCCACAGAAAGGGTGATCTCGTTGGGAAGGTGGAAGGTGGTTGTTGCTGTGTGTTGTCATCAAAGGCTCTCACAGACAGCACCCGTTGGCCAGGAATGACATTAAAACGGCCCCAGGTATGGTACCTCCACCCTTCCTACCACAGAACGTGCCCCTGTTTCATCCGAATTCTCAATTTCATTTTGTCCTTTTTTTTGCTTTTCAGTTCGTTTCCTTCGTGCCTTTTTTTTTCTTTAACAAAACAATATTTTGACATCCTCCTCCCATTTATTAAAGCCCCTTTCCTAGAAATGGTGCACAATACTTCCTTATATTTCTAAAGAACTGTTTTCACAGCCCTCTCCTTTGGCTCTGAAATTATGTATATGTAATTGGTAATTAAAGGTGCGAGCCTTTCAATATAAACAGTATTGCTCAATGTTAGATCATTAAAGGGAAAAGAGGCACTGAATAATTACCTTTTACATTCTGACAAACCGTTCACAGAAATCCCGTTTCCCCCTCGAACCAGCCTTCAGCGTGAGGGTTGTGATTACATTTTCACCATGGCAAAGCATCTTTTCATAAAATAAATTGGTAAATTAATTATGTAGCATTGTCTTCAAACTCCTTTTTAAGTAAACTCCCATTTCTTTTTCAAGTGTAATTAATGGTTTCTGGGATGGCTTTGTAGGGCTGTTTTCCTACCTTGTAGGTTCTTTTTGTTAGAGATACGCAGACAACAGGTTTTAGGATTTCCCCGTCGGTGGGAGGTTTTCGTCCTGCCATGTTTCACATGCATTTATTTTTACATTTAATTCATTGAGGGCTCTGTCTGCTTTTTTAGAACGGCAGGCAGAATCTCACATTGTCATTTCCCTTGTCTGCATACCTACGCATCCCCTTGTATATGCGTAGTTCACGCGTGTACATTGCATATCACGTATCATATTTCTGGATTCGGTTTTACACACGGGCTTGCACGGGCCGTGAAGAAGCTGGTGTTCACAAAACACAGGATGGTGATTTCTGTGTAGATGGAAGATGCCACAGAATTTTCCCCTAAATTGTCTGTTCCTTGGCTCTGGCCTGTCAGTAACTTCACATTCACAGAATGTATTTCTCTCCCTTCTAGTCCTCTTCCCTGTTCTTCTGTGGTTTCCATGATCCTTTACAAAACACCATACAGTGTAAAACCTACCTACCTCCTCGGGTGTCAGACCTTTGGCTGCCCTTGCTTCTGTGAAGGCCCGCCGCTCACCCCTTCTCCCAGAAGACTGACGGTTCTCTCGGAAAACTCCCGCCCGAATTTGCCCAGCCCCAGAGGGAAATATGAAACCTCCTGTCCCTTCTCTTATTTATGACACTTTCGGCTGCCGAGTCCTCCAGCTGTCCCTTGAGGCGTTGGCTGCTTTTGGAAGCATTTATTAGCTTCAAAATATGTGGGTCCTCTGCTCTCTACCACCCCCCCCAAAAGGTGAAAGGAAATATATTGACAGCTAGAGAAATATAAAAATGTACAGCCCACTGAAAGGGTGGCTTGTGAGCTGCCGAGTGAGAAATGCGTTTGGAGTCTGAAGAATTTTTTTTTTCTTTTGGGAGTGAAAATAAAACCAACAAATAAAACATGACAGCGGGGAGTTGAAGTGTTGGGAAGTCAGCAAAGAAATGTGAGGCCGACCAGGACTGGTGTGGGCAGGCCAGCGTCCTGCCTGCCTGAGCTGTCTTTGCTCCCATCCGTTCGGGGACCGGGCCTCACTTGTTGCCTTCGGAACATGTGGGCCTCTTCCTCTAAGGACGGGCCGCTGACACTCATCTGGGTTTCTGTTTCCTCGTTTGGGGTGCAGCCAGGTCTCAGGTGGAGGAATGTGAGTAGGACTAGCATGAATGAGAGGGCATGAATGGAAGGTGGAAGGGGAGGGAGGGCCCCATTGCACCCGAGCAGGGGAGGGGCTCTGCTCACTGGTCCTCAGCTTCAGCCCCCTCCGGATTTGCCCCGGGGGTCTAAAACCTGTACTGATCCTGGGTCCTGTCCTGCAGGCGATTCTGTCATTGGTCTGGAGTGTGGCCAGGGCATCAGGATTTTTTCGAGTTCCTGAAGTGATTCTCCAATGCCGCAGAGTGTACTCTGCAAAAGCTGCAATGGCCCAACTCTTGGGGTGCAAGAATGTGTGTGTGTGTGTGTGCGTGTGCGCGCGCTTGGGAACTGGCAAAAATAAGCTAGAAAGCTGCCTGATCAGCATGACTTCTGCAACAGTCTCTGGGAGCCTGCACATTGCTCCAGGAGTCTCAGTTTGCCCATCCGTCAAGTGGGGACAGTGAGACCTCCGTCTCCAGGAATGATGGGGGGGACATGGTGAGCTTGGTGGGGAAGGGTGGGAAGGCCAGGTGCTTGTGATTGCCTAAGCCCATCTCTGTCTTCTCTGCCCCCCTTCTCCTTTCTGTCTCCAGCAGAGGCTGACCATGTGGAGGCTGCCATCCTCGAGGAAGATGAGGGTCTGGAGATAGAGGAGCCCAGTGGCCTGGGGCTGATGGTGGGTGGCCCCGATCCTGACCTGCTCACCTGTGGACAGTGTCAGATGAACTTCCCCCTGGGGGACATCCTGGTTTTTATAGAGCACAAGAAGAAGCAATGTGGCGGCAGCCTAAGTGTCTGCTACGACAAGGGTCTGGATAAGGGCAGCCCGCCGCCCTCTGCGCGCTCCGAGCTCAGGAAAGTGTCCGAACCGGTGGAGATTGGGATCCAGGTCACCCCTGACGAAGATGACCATCTGCTCTCGCCCACGAAGGGCATCTGCCCCAAGCAGGAGAACATTGCAGGTAGGCACCATTGCGTTCGCCTGGCTGCCGTTCATGCTGCCTCCCGGGACCGTGCCCACCTCACCCCTGCTGCTCGGGGGCTTGCCCTCTGGCTCAGGGGCTGGTGCTGGGAGGGTCTCTGGGCCACTGGCTGGTGCTTACCCTTTCTGAGGGTCCCCTGGATGGTGGGGAGACAGGCCTGGGGCTCGGGGCGGTCCGACTGGCCGAGGCAAGCTTTGCTTTTGGTGAGGGTCTCTGGCTTTGGGCCTCATCCATGGATATTCAGAAGTCTGCTTGGCCCTTGCTTTGCTGGTGGTCTTGGCCTGATCCGTGGCTTTGGAGCCAGGCAGTCTTGCATTCAGATCTCTGCTTCACAACTTGGACAAGTCATTTCCCCATCTGTAAGATGGATCTAACAAAACTTAGCTATTCGGGTTGGTGTGAGGATTAGATGAGCCGTTGTGTCTGGCAGGGCCACGTAGGCACTCATGAATGGGAGCACTCACCACCCCTTTCCTCCTCCCTCTGGCCTCAGTTTCCCAACCGTAAAAAGATGGGTAGGCCCCCTGATCTGAGGCCCTTTCTGATGTCCCCTGGGCTGAGGCGGGGTCTGAGGGAGGGCTTGTGGGAACATGCTGGAACGCTGTATCCTGGGAGGTTGGACACGCCCTTTCACATGCCTGCTTGCCCGACCATCTGGACAGCCGGTTCCCACCACCTGCAGGACAGGGTCGGGGCCTCTGTGCCCTGGGCACAGGCTTGCCTCCTCCACCCAGGTTTGCTCAATGCACTGAGTTTGCATTGTATCCTCTCTCCCCCATGCCCCCCCACTTCCTGGGACTCACTGCTCCCTGGGGGCAGGATTTGCTCCTGGTTTACACTCCTGAGCTCAGGAGGCCAGGGGAGAGAAAGAAGGGCCCTGGCCAGCCTCTGGTCCCCAGGAGCGGCCACCTGTCCTGGAGCAAGACAGGCCTCAGAGTTCATGCAGACAAGGGCTCAAGTCCTGTTGGTGGACTTTGGGCAGGCCACTTCCTGGGTCTAAGCCTCAGTTTCTCCACCTGTCACTGGGGTGGAGGGGTGATTCCATGAACAGGGCTGATGTGAGAACAAAATGAGCAGGGGCTCCCTGAATGGGGTCCCCTCTGGCTCTGCAACATGAAGGCAGTGGCCAGCTGGGAAAATTGGCGCATGGACCCCCGCCCCGGTGTTTTGGTCCTGGAGGCTAGTGAGGGCGCTGGGGGACTGAGGTTTTTGGGTGCTCCTAAAAGGGTGAGCCTTGTGTGACCAGCACACCCCATTTGCACGGTTGAGATGCACAGCCCTGGAAGGGGCTCCCATCACCAGGTGGCAGTCAGTGGAGGGGAATGCAGCAAGCTTGGCTCCACCAGAGGGCAGCCGTGTGACCTTGGGCCTCACTTTGCTCACCCGTAAAATGGGACTCGGAGATCTTGCTCTTTGGCGAGGTTATGGTGGCCTGCACGTCCGTGCCAAGAGACCCTGGTGGGAGACCTTGGGAAGCCAGAGCAGCCTGTGGGCCTGGCCTTCTGGTGGGTGACGAGCGTGAAATCCATCACTTTCCTTCCAGGTTGCAAAAGGCAGGGAGGTGTGTGCAGCCACAGGCATGTAAACACTGGCTTCTCGGCCTGCTCTGCAGACCCCAGCCATGCTGCTTAATTAAGGCCCGAGCTGGCAGGTGTGAGAGGTGCAGGGTCCTTTTGTCCATGTTGGTGGGGCCTCCACCCCCTTCTCTCCCTTGTCTGATGATTGACAAATAGTTGTCACCAGCGGTATGAACACCTGGCTTTCCCTCCAGGGAGGGCAGCTCTGAGTGCCCCCACCAAACCTTTTGGGATGAGGGGGCGACAGCCTAGGAGACTCAGGCCCTGTATCTGTGTTTCAGTGGGAAGGGCTTTCTGCCTCCACCGGAAAACTTCCGAAACCTCTGCTCACATGAAGGCATTTCCCAATTGAGGCTGCAGGTCACTTCGGTCAGGTTTGCTTAAGAAAGGTGCTAAATATGATTTCATAAAAGGCCAGGTTACTCTCGGCAGCTTCTTTGTCCTCTCTCTTCTTCCCTCTGCCCCTCCCTTTTTTGGGGTTCTGATACTGCAGCAGCCCACAGTATTTTTATTTTATGTGTGACGAAAGGTATTCTCGGCCTTTCTGTTCAACAACTGGACGAATGGATTTCTTCATTCGGGAAGAAATATGTAAAATCATCCCTTAGAAGTCTAAAGAGATATGTTTGTTCAAAGCACTGAAAATGTTATTTTAATCAAAGGCACAAAACCATCGACATGCTGTGTCAGCCGGAGCAGACCGTATTCCATTCTACCCGCGCGTCCTGCTCTCTCCTTTCTAATCCCCCTTCTCCTTTTTCCCTTCCTACTTTGGCACCAACTTTTCTTTCTTTTTTTTTTTAAATTCTCTTTAATAAAAAAGGAAAGATTAAAGAAGAAAACTTCAGCAGCTGAAACATATAAAGTGATTGAATATGGTGGGAGTGTTAATTATTTTAGCATAATTGAATTCTGAGGACTCCAGCCCTGCAGTTTTGTAGACGAGCCCTGTTTATCATTTCTCCGTTTAGATCAACAGTAAAGGACACACAGATAATGTTCCTTTATTTATTGTAAAATAAATGTGTCAGCGCACGTGTAAAGCAAGCTGCTCAAAGATAATTGAGTCTTTATATTTTAAGAGGGGGGCTAGGGGTCACAAACATTCTCAGCTCCGACTTCTGGAAGTCTCCATGGCTGCTGCCCATGTCCCTGGCACCCGTGGCCTCGCCGAGACAGGCCTTTGAGCTCCCCATTCTCAGCCGAGGCTCCCAGGGGATGCTCCAGCCCTTCCAGGCCCCGATGCTGGTCAGCTGGTGGCCATTAATTCTTGGGACTCTGCCTCTGGCTTTGGCCGCCCAGGCTCGGTTGAGTCTGAGGTGAGACACCTGTGGTGGTCCCGTCTTTCCTGTTGTCCAGGCGCGTCCCCAGCCCCTCCTGGCTGCTGGATGCTTCTAGAGATGTGGGGCTGTTGTTGGGATTTGGGATCTCTCCTACCTCTGAGAATCCCCAGGGTGATGCCTGTGGGAATTTTGCCAGGTGTCACCTCAGGGTGTGGGTCTGTGTGGTTGCTCTGGAGATGGCTATAAAGGGAGGAGGGAAGTAGGAGAGTGGAGAGAGGAAGCTTTGTCTCCCGGAGAGCATTCATTCATTCATTCGGAAACCTAGCACCCTGCCCCTGCCTCTCCCCTGCACCCCCCCATGCCCTCTTGTGAAGGAGGCACAGAGTCTGCAGGGAAAAAAGAGGGCCCCGCCCTCAGCGGCAGCATGATGAGGGTATGGCCTGTGGGCACACCATAACGGGCATGGCCAGAGTGCCAGCAGGTAGCAACCCTGCCCTTGACCATGGACCTGGACCTTGCCCCTGAGCGTCTGCTGTGGACGGTGGAGGTCCCTGGCCTGCTCGGATTCATATCTGCATGGATGTGCCTAACACTCCTAGTCCCCTCCTAGGGCCTCTCCCTGCTTCCACCCAGCTTGGGTAGAGCAGGGGACCCATCCATCCCAGGGGAGGCCACAGCCCACTTGTAAGCGACCTGGGAAGGGAGGTCAGAGGGGGTCCAGGATTTGCGAAGAGCGCACATGATCAAGGTGTCATCTGGGATGGGAGTTCTGAGGAGGGGCGGGAGGAAGGGGAGCGAGGCCTGCATGGGGGTTTGAGGGTCTGTGCTAGGGACGCTGTGTGTTGAGGGGGAGAGAACACAGCCCAAGTCCGAGTCCCTGGCCTGCTGTGTGCCTTGGGCGCGGAACTTGGCCTTCTGAGCCTCAGTGTCCTCATCTGTGAATGTACCTAAGAATGAAGTTTAAATACGTGTGCCTGGTGGGCACAGGGCCGGCGTGCTGTAACGACAAGCCCCCTCCCTGTTCCCTTACAGTCTTTGCTCTCCCTAGCTCCATCATCTTCTGCTGGGCTGGTAGCATATGCAACCTGTTGCCACTGAGTAACTCATAGCAACCCCATAGGACAGAGTAGAACTGGTCCACGGGGTTTCCAAGGAGCAGCTTGTGGATTCGAACTGCTGACCTTTTGGTTAGCAGCTGAGTTCTTAACCACTGCGCCACGAAGGCTCCAGTAGCATATACAGGTCTCCTTAAACTTGGGTTCACCTTTATCACTGGGACAAAACTTTCCCTGGAGTCTGGGAGTTTTAGCACCAGAAACGACGTCAGAACAAGACTGATGCCCACTGGCCATCGTGGGGTTACATGACGTCATATAGTGACAGCTCTCTGATAGCTCTTCAGCCTGGGAAGGGGTCTGGGGTGGGAGGAGCATGAGTTTTGGGCGGTGTGGCTGGGCCGAACCCTAGTCCCTCATTCACCCACTGGCCCCCTCCTTCACCAGCAAGTCATTTGGCTTTTCTGGGCTTGTTTCTTCTCTGCACCTGCCTTTTGCGGTGATGCTGAGGATGAAGCAGGATGGGGTGTGTAAAGCCGTCAGGGAGCACAGTGGTCAGATAGATGCTTGAGAAGTGGAAGCTTCTGGAAACCCAAGCTTGGCATGTAGTGCTTGCTTTCCAAAGTCACACCTTGACCACTTAACCTTGGATCTCTCTCTTACGTCTTCCCTTCAGATTCCTTTTACAACTCCCATTCCGTAGCTACTGAAGGGAAGGCTCATGATCACAGGTAACTCCTTTTGCGTGTTAGCATCCTCTCCATAACCAAATGAAGCTATAAAAAAAACACAAAAACCCAAACCCACTGCCATCGAGTCGATTCCAACTCATAGCGACCCTGTAGGACAGAGTAGAACCGCCCCATAGAGTTTCCAAGGAGCGCCTGGTGGATTCGAACTGCCGACCTTTTGGTTGGCAGCCGTAGCACTTAACCACTATGCCACCAAGGTTTCCAACGAAGCTGTAACGGGGAGGAATTAGCCAGTGGCTGTCAGTCATGGGTTCGCCCCCCACCCCTGCAATCTGAATGTCAGTTTTCTGGCAGCGTGCAGGAGACACGCAGCGGGTGACAGGAGGTGGCGGAGCCCCCTCCCCCCCGCTCGGAGGTGGCAGGCCGTTCCCTTCTGCAACGTCCTTGCCTGCATCTTCATCTGGAGCCCAGGAAGGGCCAGGGACGGCTTGGGGGGCTCGCGCAGCAGGCAGGACACAGATAGACGGGGTGGGGGGCTTTGGGGTCCCAGTGACCCATCACTAACCAAAATGTGTTGGACAAAAAAGGGCTTCTGACCAGAGGATTTAAACGCTGCTCTAAGAATGTTCATTTCAGACTTTTAAAAATAAGCAAAATAAATTAAAAAAAAAGTACATATATACATATGTATACACATATACATATGTATATAAAACAACCTAACCCAGTACCATCGAGTCGATTCTGACTCATAGCGACCCTATAGGACAGGGTAGAACTGCCCCACAGAGTTTCCAAATATATATATATATATAATATTATATATATATATGTATATGTAAGCTCAGCCAGTGAGAAAAACGAAATAACTTGCTTGTGCTGGAAGCTGGAGATAAATCCCACTCGCAGGTTGTCTTTAAAAAAAAAAAAGCATTTGATATATTTAGAGTTGTTATTTTCCTTCCAAATTAAGATTAGTTAAATCCATGTGTGTCGTGGCATGGATTATCTTTTTTATTATTAAATCGTGACGGTTCATTATTAGTGCTGTCTCTGCTGAGGAGGGAGAAGTGTTCTGCTGAGGGGTGTGGCTGAGGCTCAGGCCAGGTGGTTGGCCTTGCAGGGGTGACCCCAGAGCTTGGGCAGGGCTGGTGGGCAGTGGGGAGAGGGCTGCCCGACACCCCATACTGTGCTAAGTGTTTCTTGTGGATTATCCCAATTTATTCCTAAACCTTGAAATAAGTATTTCTAGCCTCACTTGAAGGTGGCATGAACAGTTAAGCACTGGGCTACTGACTGAAAGGTTGGCGTTAAAACCCACCCAGAGCTGCTGTGGAAGAAAGGCCTGGCAATCTGCTGCCATAAAGATTACAGCCAAGAAAACACTATGGAGCACAGTTCTACTCTGTAACACATGGAGTTGCCATAAGTTGGAGGTGACTTGATGGCAACTGTTTTTTTTAACCTCCCTTTGGAATTGGGGCTGAGAGAGGTTAAGAGACTTGCCCAAGGTCAGAGGCAGACCCGTGTCTGTCTGGTTTCCTTGCGTAGCACGGGGTCTGGAGGCTGTTAGGGAGAGGGATTCTAACTGTCTGACTGGCTGGCAGAGCCATCGTCAAGCAGGCATGACTCCTAGCCCCCATCAAGGTAGAACAGGGAACCTATCCCAGGTATGACCGGTTCATATGCAGCAGCTTCAGCTAGGAGAACCTCGACCCACAGTCTGCAGCGTCTTCATATACTTTCTTCTCCTTCCTGATGGAGGTTTGGAGAGGCCATGGCAGCAAAGGAGGCAAGACCTTGGCTAGGCAAGGTATGCTATCATAGGTCCCCCTGGGAGGTGCAGACAGTTAAACACTCTGTTACTAGCTGAAACCTTGGTGGTTCGAGTGTACCCAGAGGCACCTGAGAAGACAGGCCTGGCAGTCTGCTTCTGGAAGGTCACAGCCTTGAAAATCCTATGGAGTAGTTCTAGTTCTACTCTGCACACATAGGGTCACCATGAGTGGGAATTGACTTGACGGCAAGTAACAACAGCAGCTTGGATTGTTGGCTGTGGTTATGAACAGTAGAGAGCCCCTGTTGGGGTCCAAACCCTGGTCTGAGCTGGGAGGCTCGGGCTACCAGTCCTCTTATTTCTCAAGTTCACATAACTGGTTCCTGGCAGGGCTGCGTCTGGCCCCACTTATCTTGGGTCAGGGCAAGCCCTTTCGCCTTGCAGAGCCTCAGTTTCTTCCCTTGTAAAATGGGGGAGATAATTCCTGCCTCGCTGGCTTCCCACGGAAATGAAAGGCTGAAAGCACATTGCTAATACAAAGAAAGCAGAAGCGATAGAGCCTCAGCGGCTAGGAACATGAATTTCGCACTGAGTGGTAGTTGAAAGTTTTATTGTATCAAAAAAAAAAAAAAAAAACAGAAAAAGTACTGGTCAGCCAGAGTAATTTTTTTTTGTAAGATCTAGGGCTTTATTGAGCTGCTGCTTTTTATAGGGGCTCCCTCCTCCCAGGAACAACTCAGGAACAAGGAAGAGAAGGGAAGACAGTGAGAGAAGGAGGCAGCTGGGCCCCCAACAGGGAGAACTTAACCAACATTCAGCCTGGGTTATTATTATTAGGCTTTTTATTTGACAGTAAATAGTTAGCAGTTGCCTTAAGTTTTTTATTAGGCATTCCACGTTTTTTTGTTGTTGTTGCTAATTTCCATGCCTTCTAACACATAACCACCAGCTCCAGAGCTGGCTAGGAGTGGGCTCTGGTCTGCTAGTAGGCTGTCCCCTCTGTGTCCCTGGGTTCGCCTTATCACTGGGAAAGGACAAGAGACTGAGTTGTAACTGAGCACACACTCATTAGAGCTTGGTGCGTGGCAGCCGCTGGGGAAGCGCTTTACAAACATTAGCTGACTGACTCCTCATAGCAATTTCAGGCCATCCCTGGGGGCAGGTGCTAGCCTCACTTACAAAGAGGAAACTGAAGCACAGAGATGCTGAGTTACTTGCCCAAGGTCACACAGCCAAGAGTAGGGGACCCAGGGTGTAAGCCAGCAGGCAGGCTCTTCACCGTGGCAGCATGGGAACGGATATGGCAAATCAGATGTTACTTTCATTTTATAGATGAAGAAACCAGGGTTAGCAGCTGGCACAGTCACCCCGCAGGTAACACGCTGTGCTTGGAAACTAGGCCTCCTGACTTCCAGGCTGGGGTGCACGGGGGTCCTGCTGGGTCTTCACCACTTCCTCTCGGTGAGCCCAGGCCCCAGAGGAGGGCGTGGTTCTTTGACTCTGCCTGGCACAAGCCCCTTCCTGCTCCTGGCCAGGCCAGGGGTGGTGTCCACTCTCAGGGTGAATCTACTGGACTTAGGGTGTAGCAGGGGATGAAAGAGCCAGGACAGCAGCCCTCCGTTTACCCGGCACACACTGGTACTTTCGTGTAGATGCCGTCTGTCCAAAGCCTTGGAAGCTGGCTGGCTCTGTGACCCCATCCAGCTAGGTAGTGACAGGCAGGCTGGCCTGCTGGACCCAGGGTGGGGAGAGGTAGGCTCGGGGGACTCAGGCACTGGAAGCTGGGCTGGGCCGCTGCCCTGTGACTGATGTGCTGTGTGGTCTTGGGCAGAACCTCCCCTCTCTGGGCCTGAGCTGCCACAGCTGAAATGTGAGCAGGGACCACAACAGCAGTGGTTTCCAACAGCTGCAAGAGTGCAAGAGCCCCGTGGCAGGAAGGCCCCAGGCAGGGGCTGTGGAGGGGTAGGGCTGTGGAGGGGTAGGGCTGAGCAGGGAGCCTCCTGCCTAAACCTCCTTCCCACCTGGCAGCTCTGACCTTCCTAATTTTTTACATACTGGGTTTAGGAAGGAGCCCTGGTGGCGCAGAGGTTCAGAGCTCTGCTGCTAACCAAAAGGTCAGCTGTTCAAATACACCATCCGCTCCTTTGAAACCCCGTGGGGCACTTCTGCTGTGTCCTGTAGGGTCGCTATGAATAGGAATCAACTCAACGGCAAGGGGGTTTTGGTTTTTGGTTTTAGGAAGTTGAAGAATGACAAGTCTTAGACTGAAGGACAAGCAGGGTCTCTTTCTGCTCTAATGTGTGAGAATGCTTCTGGGAAAATTTGGTAGACTTCCGGTGAGGTTAACACAGTTGAAACTCAGGGTCAACTGTGCCCAGGCCCCTTTCTGGGCTCTGTTCCTAATGTTGTAGTTGTGATTTTGCATTCTTTATTCATTAAGAGAGTCCCCCCGCAACTGTATAAACCTCAGGCCCTACAAGTCTACACCCACCTCAGGCACCGTAGGTGGTAGCCGGGGTGAGTGCAGAGAGTAGGTGCTTCCAGAAGGCGAGGTGATGGAGGGGTTGGTCACCAAGAGTGGGGTCCTCCAGGTACCCAGATGGGCCCAGTGGAGGGAAGCCTTTCTGCAGAAGGCAAGACTTCACCTTATTTTGTTGTAAAGTGGGTTTCCTAGAACCCCTGCCCTGGCTTCTGGGTTTTGATCTGGAGGTCCTGGGAGGGCTCAGGAGGAGGAGTCCTGCCCAGTGCAGGGCAGCAGGAGGCTTGGCGGCGAGGAAGGAGGTAGGATCAGGCAGTGTGGACACTGGGACCCCAGGCTCATTTGGGTGGAGGCGAGAAGCCAGAACTCCCCACTCCTGGGGTAGAGAGGAGAGGAGGGAGGCAGGTATTCAGATGTGTCAGCCCAAAGCAGTGTGTGACTGGGGCCTTGGGGCTTCCAAGGCCTTTGGTTTGCAGGTGTGGATGCAGCCTTACCAAAAACCAAACCAAGCCCAGTGCCGTCTTAGCTGCAGAGAAACCCAGCCTCAGAGGTGCAGGCAGCAGGTGGGGGTGGGGGGATGTCAGCGTCCACCCAAGATGAGCCCAAGCCCGGATCACAGACCGGTGCAGGGATGGGGCCCTGAGTGATGGGGCCCACGTGAGGACATCTGTACCACCCAGCAGTGTCCACAAAACACACATCTACCCTCCGGATTTCAGGCCAGGACAGAGCCTGGAGAGGCAGCGGAGAAAGCCGGGGCTTTGTTTCAAAGTCGTTTTGCGGGGAGGGCAGACTTTTTGGAGAGTGTAGACCCCCAACCAGGGGTCCCAGCGGCCCTCCCTTGGGGTGGGGGGCGGGTGCCGCCTGTCCTGGGCTCAGCAAGAAAGCAGCGGTCTGCATTCTTCCTGCCAGTTAAAGGAAAACAGGACAAACCTTTGATGGCCCCTCCCCACTCCCGGCAACCAGCTCAGAAGGTTGAGGTTGGTAGACCCACAAAATCAAGTTCTCCTCGGGGCCAGAGCGAGTTCTTCCCCCTCCCGCCGCCAGTTCAAAGCCAGCCAATTAAGAAACCTAAACAGTGTGGTCTTCTCGCGGCGTGTTGACTTCATTGGCTTGTAAAACTTTCCCCTGCAAACGAGGCGACTTTATTCACTGGGAAAAAGTAGATAATTTTCCTGACCTGGCTTTTGCTTTGGAGAAGAGAAAGGGAAAGAGAGGGGGAACTCGCTTGCAGCAACACACAGGTACCGACCCAGCAAAACAGATCCACACTCTGGTTGCGGGCAGTGCTGCTGGGGAGCGCCGCGCTCTGAAGCCGAAAAAGCCCTTCTGTGCGCACGTGGGGCGGGAGACTGGGAGGCTGCACAGCACTTAGGGGCCCGGGTCACGGGCGTGTTCTAAGTCTCTCGTGGGGGGCGCATCAAAATCCTCCCAATTCTGGGGCCGAAACCTTTTCCCCGCTCCTTTGCAGAAAGGCGCCACCTGCCTCCCCAGTAATGCAATTTCCCGTTGGCGGGACGGTTGCCACAAGCATATGCGTCTGGCCCCTCCCCCTCTCCAGCACACACCCCCAACTTCGCCAATGGAGGGCCCTGGGCCCGGCCTCCTCCCCTCCCCCATCCCAGACAGTCGCCCCGCCGCCCCCCGGTGGGAAGGAGCCGGGGAGGGAGGTCTATGGGCCCTGCCTGAGGGCAGTCCGGGCCATATAGGCCCCTCCCCTCTGGGTCTCCAAGGTCGGGGACGTTGGCCCCCAGTTGGCCGCCAAGCCTGGCGCACATGGCCTCGCCCAAGGCAGGCGGCGCGGAGTCCCGCGGGGCGCAAGGTCGGCCGCATCTCGGACACCCCGCAGCCGGCACCGCGCGGACCCTTGGCCGCTTGGAGATGGCGCGGGGGCCTCCCCGCGAGCGGCGTCCCTGCCCGGTCCGCGCGCCCCGCCGGGGTCTGCGCGGCGGTGCCCCGAGGCTGGTCCCGCACGGCCTCTCCGGCCTGTGCCCGGCCGACCGCAGCGGCTCCTCCGGCTCCTCGAACCTGGCCTGCCGCGCTCGGCGATTGTGTCCCGGGCGGGGAGGCCGAGGGGCGCCGCGGCCATGCATAATTCGGGCCTTAATGGGCCAGCTGCCCGGGCGCGCAGCTGACCCGCCAGCTACTCCTTTCTTCCTGCCGTGACCGCGCCCCTCCCCCCTGGGCCCGGGTCCGAGGAGGGCGGGGTGGGCGAACCGAGGGGAGCTAGGAGAGGCTGCCTTCGTGCACCCGTGCAACTATGGTTTTGGGGGCGGGGGCCGTGCGGCAGAAGCCCGGCGAGCTGGAATGCGGGTCTCCCCAGGCCCCCTTCGCCCTCGCCTCCCGGCGGCCCCCTGCCCCGCCCCGCAGCCGCCGGGCGAGCTCGCCCCTGGCCCCGGGCCAGCCCCCTCCCTGGCAGCCGGCGGAGATGGATGGAGGCGGAGACCCAAGGTCAAGGGCGGGGAGCCCGCCGGCCCGGAGCCCCTTTGTGCGCGCGGGCCGCCCCTCCCCCCTCTTCCCGGCCCGGGCTGGTGACCTTGCCGGCCGTCGGGAATTGCATTTCAGGACCCTTGCAAACTCCTGCCGGTGGCCCCCTCCCCCAAGCCGCCGCGCGCCAGAGGCGGGGCTCCCCGCGCGGATGCCTTTCTTTCCCGAGTGTTTGTCCTGGGTCCTGGGGGCTCCCGGGGACCCCTGTCTGCCCTCCCCTCCGCCATCGCGCCCTCACCAGCCCACCTTGGGCCGGCCGAGCTCGGCTGTCCCCGGTCCAGGTGAGGCCCGGATGGAAGGCGCTTCACAGCGTGCCTTGCGCCTTGGTCCAGTGTGGAACACAGCTCTATCCAAAAGCGATTTTCTTTGCAGCCGCCTCGCGCCCCCCCCCCGCCCCCCGGGGGGGAGCAGGAGCCGGCCTTTCTAGAGGGAAATCCTGGGGCTGGGATTTTAAAGCACTTAAGGACAAAAGTGTTTTTCCCGATTGTGTGTCGTTGGAGCCCTCCAGGAGAGTGACAGAAAGACCTGGTGGAATTAGAGGGAATTAATGCCACTCCCTCCTGCCCCCCAGCCCGTGCTTCTCTTACAGTAACCCCCCCAAAGAGAATTTACCTTGCTCGGAATCTTTATTTTTGCTTCTTAAAAACTGGCCTCAAATTGTTTAAAGCCCTCAAACACGCCCTTCAAGACCCAGAAAAGCAGTGGCTGGATGCTCCATGTGTCTCCCACAAAGCTCTTAATTTCTTGTTCAAACATTTTCTCAAAGCTGTTACTCAGGAAATAAATATGTGTGCTGTTTGCTTATAGAAGATTAAAAGTTTACCTTCACTGTGACAGCTCTTCTAACGTATGGTTGCAGCCATGTCTCTATTTTCTATTATTCCGAAATAAGTGTGAACCAAAGAGAATAGATTGGCTGTAACAAGAGTGAAGGTAGCTTATATCTGTGTGTATATATATGATCTGGGTTAGAAATAGTATCTTGCACTTTCTGTGTTCCTCAGGCCAAAGTATTTTGTAAACAGTGCTTTCCTGGTATTTTGAGTAAGAATTGATCTTAAAGAAAGTCCCCGATTTAGCTAAGCCTAACTTTGCGTAGCAAGCCTTCCTGGTGGTAGACTCGGAAGGTATTTGCCGATTTTATTTTTCGAAAGGCCTAGGAAAAAGGGACCAATTTCAGCACTTGGAAACTCCAAGTGGCTGCCGGTCCTGGGCAGGAAGGTTTTCATATCTGCCTGAACTTGCTTGAGGAGTTCTCCGACGTCCATTTACAACAGCTCCGACAAGACAGTCTGCCTTGGAATATCCGTAAATATGGGGAGAGACCAAAATCCACACTCAGAATGGTCCAAGGTGAAAAGGTAGATTCTAGTGTTAGATTAATATTTATGTTACCGGATTCCTTTACAGAAAGAAAGATGAAACACTAATTAATTGTGCATGTGTGTGTGTGCACGTGTGTGTGAGGGCGCCATCCTGGGTCTCTGCGGTTCCTTTGGAGAGACGTATATTTTAGGATTTCTAGGGACAAGGTGTGTGCCGAGCTAATTGTTCACATTTTGCTTGAAAGACAGGTAATGTGCGCTTAGCCGACTTAGTGAAGCAGGCCTACTTATCATCTCTAGTTTCTTTATTTTGACGATCCAACAGTGACAACAGCTACACGTGATTTCATCCTCCAGATTGAGGTTAAGGCTTGGGGCAGAGTGGTAGAAGGCTCTCACCCAGAATCCTCTTTAAGGAGGGTCTGCCAGCCCCCAGCTCTTTGGGGACACACCCTATTCTTGTGCCCACGGCTGCCTGATGGCGTGTTGCTTGAGCTGGGGGACCTGTCTGTGGGGCATGGGTAGACTGCCTTGCCTTGCCTTGCTCTGGAGGAATGTGTGGGACGTGTTCTGGGAAGTGGGGATTTGGTCAGCTGGATCGTGGGGAAATGCCAGTGGAATGACGAGCCAGAGGAATCCTGGGGAAGCCTCCTTTGAAGATGCTGTTAAGCATCTTCAGTTTTATTACTTGGAGAATCTAGATTTTCTGACGGGGTTTTCTGCCAGCGTGGTCTCCCAGAGCAGTGCCTGAGCCCTGGTGACACATTGGATCAATATTTGTAGTTGCTGGAGCGTTAGGGGCCAGACCGGAGGTGAAGCCTCAGGACTGAGATACTGGCAAAGAGAGCTGCCATCTCTCCGAGGTGTGCTTCCTAGACAGCCCAGGGCAAAACGGCTCATCACTCAGTTTCTTCATCTGTGAAATGGGGACGTCTGCTTGTTTACCTTTCTGTCACCGTCCAGCTATGAGCCAGACGACTTGGTAGGAGCAAAGTTATTGCTGATTCAAGGACACCAGAGAGTGTAGACATTTTTCTGCACCTGGGGGGGGGGGAGTCTGCTTCATTTGCAAAGGGGAAAGGAGACACAGAGCTGTTTGTAGAGCAGGTCACCTTTAATGCCGGGAAGGAGAACTCATACCTCAGGTTTAGGGGGTGGGTTTAGTAACCTAATCGTAATAACAAATTACACCCCCTCCCCCTTCATTTTAGGGGATTGCCCCCCCACCCCCTTGTTGTCATGGAGTCGATTCCTACTCCTGGCTACCCAGTGTGTTACAGAGGAAGCTGCTCCGTAGGGTTAGCTTTGGGAACTGTCACGTGACTCAGAATCCTAACATGCTATGAGCAGCGTTGCTGTGGCCCCTGACCAGCCTCTCCCAGGAAAGCTGTCTTTGCTGATACTCGGGTTTCTGGCTCCAGAGGAGAGAAGCCAACTGGGCAGGGGGAATTGTAGATTTGGGTTGTGGAGGCATGCATACAGCAGGCAGCCTTTAAGTGCCCAGTCTTGGTGGGCCCAGGTGAGGAAGAACGGCGTGCAGACTGGGGAGGAAGCTCTGACTTCCCGTTGGCCGCCGCCCTGGAAGCAAACAGCATTCCTGCCCAGGGAGCTAGCTCACAGCTGGCGGTGATGAAATGGTTCCCCCACCAGGGAACTGGGCCTCAAGTGTTGTGGGCTCGGTTCTCCTTGGCTGTTGTTTTCCTGCTGAAAACACTTGGTTTCTTTTTCCTGCAGATATTGCACGATCTAAGCTAGATTTTTAATAAGAATAATCTCTGATGGGGGCAAAAGGCTTCGCTGTCCTCTTGCTGGCTAGGGAAGAAAGCTCAATTCTTTACATGTTTGGTTGTTCACCCCAGCAGGACCAAGACCTCATGCTTGAGCTTTGGGGTGAGGGTGGGTGAGGGGGTGGCCTCTCCCGCTCCACGGACGACTCAGTTGAGCTGTTGTTCCCCAGTGTCAGTGCTCGGGGGGCATGGCAGATACTCCCTGTCGCTGGTGCAGGCGCTGAGCCAGAAGCCATCGGCCGCTCCTTAATTGAATACAGATCTAAGTAAATCCACATGGGCTGTGGTGGGCAGGGAAGGCAGGGCTGTTTCCCCCTCACTTCCCTACATTCTGGACTTGGAAGCTAGGAACCCCCCCAGCCCCATGGGCCTCTCTGTGCACCTGTCCTTGCCCCCAGCCCACATAGTTTGCAGAAGGGGACAGGAAATGGGTGACAAAATCACACGATGCCCCTGTAAATATTGTTTGTATGAGCTGGTCTTCTATCTTTTGTCGGTGGCAGCTCGTTAATTAACCAGCAGGTTAGTGCTGCCTTCTTTTGACACATGGCGTATATTTTGGGATAGAAGGTTCTCCTTCTAAAACTATGAACCCCAAGGGTTTAGGAAGTACCTGCATGGCACTGCCCACCACTCCTATGCCCCTCTCCCCCTGTCCTGTCCCCTCTTCCCCACCCTCTGCATAAACCCGAGTGGGCTTGTCCTAGGGTAAGGGACAGACATGTTAAACACAGCTAAATAAATCATGTTTATGCTTGGCGTTCTTGGGAGCGAAAAATCTGTTGGCTGTTTTTACTTCCTTATTTCTCAGCATTTGCTTCCTACCTGTTTTTGAGCACATGCCCAGAAATAGTAGTTTTGTCAAACGAGAGGATAATGCCAGCCAGCCTTTCTCGCTGCCAAGTGAGCTGCTGGATTGCAAAAACAGAGTGACTTTTTTTTTTTTTTTAGTGACACAGATGTTTTTTTCAAAGAAATTAGGATGTAGAATAAGGGTATTAAAATCCACTTAGGAGAAAGAGAAACCAGCCACCCCGACAGTGGAGGAGCGTGTCAGAGAAGGACAGCTTTAGAGACAGGGCTTGTTTTTGTTAGCACCTGGGGGCTCCAAGGGCCGGTGCCGGAGAGCTGAGTCAGGTCTCCCTCATTTCGGTCCCAAGACCTGATTTTCTCTGCCATTTTGGATGATAGGGTGCAAAGATTTTTATTTTTTTTTTCATTTTGTTTTTTGGTTTATGTTGGTTTCGTGTGTGAGGCCTCCCGAGTAGCTTCGGCTGCATTTTCTCTGAGGTTACAAATTCTGGTGAAAGCCTGGGTTTGGAGGGTGTTGACATCCTGGCTACATTATCGTTGTCGATCTGTAAGGACAGCCCCGGAAGCCTGCCTTCCTAGGGGATGCTATCCGTGGTCTTGTTCTGGGGTGTCTGAAAAGTCATTTTCCTGATGGAGATGGGGTTCCTGGTGCCATTTGCTTGGGCAGAGAATGTCCCGGGCAATTACAGCTGAACGGAGGTTGCAGGTTTTGTTTTTTTTTTTATAATTTTTATTAGTGGCAAATGAACCCTGGAAACACCTACCAGGAAACCTGGCTTCTCTTATCGCAGAATCTTCTTGGGGCTTCTACAGCCAGCTCAGTCTGAGGTGCCCAGCCTATCAGCTCTGTTTCAGAGACAGCCACGGGGAAAAAAAAAAAAAATTTTTTTTTTTTTTTTTTTACAACAAAATCAAAGTCGGCGTGCTCTGATTTCCCCCAATTTCTACTGGGAATACTCTGCAATAGAAATGATATTTCCATTGAGGACTGTGCTGCCGGTTTCTTTAATTACATTAAATAGCGGTATAAACCTCAGCTGAACGTCAGCCTCTGTTACAGGGGCGTCGGGAGCGGGGCTAGATTGACTCGTAAGGCGCTGCGTTACTAGTGTTAATGTGCTAACAATCTTTATTAAATTAATCCCGTGAAGTGTTAATTTTTACAAATCTCGTGCGCGCACTGCAAGTCACCACTGGTGTGATAGGAGATGAAAATGGATTTCACGTCAAAAAATAAGTAAGGAGGTGGCTGTTGGAACTGCTCTCTTGGAAGGAAATTTGTGATTTTTGCCGACAAAGGCTACCCGTACTGAAAAGAAGGCTCCCAATATGTATATTAAATGCCAGCTGCGTACAGAAAACTCAGTTTAAGGAGCTACTTTGTTGAAAGTAATCGTAGGCCTGTTCGGTTTTTATTTAGTCAGTGACATTTCAGTCTCGGCTTAGAAAGAGGCCATGGAAAGATTTTGTTCTCGTGTGATATTAAGCATTGAACCTCAGTATTCTATATGTTCATTAGAAAAGAGGTAAAAAGAAATGAAAAGAAGGAAAAAAAAAAAAAAAACAACTCTATCAGCAACAAAATCCAGAGGAGAGCTGAATTTTTTATTACAGTGTTATCGTTAGGTGCCATTGAGTTGGTTCTGTGCACAACAGAACAAAACAGTGCCCGGTCCTGCACCATCTTCACAATTGTTATGTTTGAGCCCGTTGTTGCAGCCACTGTGTCAATCCATCTCATTGAGGGTCTTCCTCTTTTTCGCTGACCCCCTACTTTACCAAGCATGATGTCCTTCTCCAGGGACTGGTCCCTCCTGATAACATGTCCAAAGAATGTGAGATGTGGTCTTGCCATCCTCGCTTCTAAGGAGCATTCTGTCTGTACTTCTTCCAAAACAGACTTATTCATTCTTCCGGTAGTCTGGGGTGTAGTCAATATTCTTGGCCAACACCACAATTCAAATGCATCGGGTCTTCTTCAGCCTTCCTTAATCACTGTCCAGCCTTTGCCTGCATATGAGGTGACTGAAAACACCATGGCTTGGGTCACATAACTTTAACACTTTAAAGGTCTTTTGCAGGAGATAAGCCCAATGCTTTATTACAGTAGCGATTAATTGACTATAGCTCTTTGATAAATGCGACTAAAAACAAAAAATAAATTTAAGATGGAGCACGGTCCCTTTTCTTACAAGTTGAATTTTTTTTTTCTTCTTCCAGTAGCCAAGTTTATTACTGTTCCTTCCCAAACCAGGAACCCCGCCGGCCATTGAGATTGCAATTTTCTGACTGCCTGGGTAGTTTATGGTCTGGTCTTAAAAAGGTGGATGATGCTTGCATTCCTGAAACCCCCACCACCGTGTGCACTTAAAATTGCGGTCCCCTTTTTTTCCTGGCTGCTCCGGGCTCAGTCATCGCAGTACCTCCTTGCTGGGACTCGGTTTTCTGTCTGTTGTTTTCATTGGCTGTGCTGTGTGATTTTCATTCTGAATCTCCAGCATTCTCACGGCTCTGACTTCCCCCTTCTGTGTGTTCCATTGCCGCCTTCTGCGCATGGCAATTGAGCAACAGCCAATATCCGAGTTTGTGGGACCTTGGAGCCACAACAACTTCCTGGACCCACCAGTTTTTAAACACATTTTGTAGGAGACCAGATTTCTGACAAGCACCAGATTCGGCCTTTGCAAGCCATCCCTCAGAGGTCAGGCACAGTGGGTGCTGATGGGAAAGAAACCGTGTCCCTAGTTTAAAACTCACCATAGGCTCCAAATTTGAAGATTCGTCTCCTTGTTTTCTTCTCTCAAGTGACATATCCTGATTATGGATTTTTATTAAAAAAAATTTTTTTTTTTTGGCTCTGCTGTCAATGAATGAGCAAGTGTCTAAGGGATGCCTGGCTAAAGTCGTCGTCATTGGAACCTGACCGCTGAATTCTATCTGGGGAAGGACCTCAGCGTCTTGACCTTACCTCCCAAATCCCTCCTGTTTGGGAAGCAAATGATTTATCCATCTTTTGACATTCGTTTACAGACTCTGCTTCTCATGCCACTGCCCTTCATGCAGACTACGAAGCATGAGATGCCACCGAAGATAAAACGACTGAAGGAACTTCAGCAAGTTGGGCTTGAGGGCACAAGCTGCTAAGGGTCAAAGCAGCTACCGAGATAATTCTGATCAGGAGGCCTGAATTAGGGGACGAGGGATACTCCTTTGCTGGGTACCAGCCAGCTGTTTTTGCCAGTGACATTCAGAGGCTCCATCAGCTCTCGTTTGTCCCTGGCCTCTAGACTCTGAGGATGCCACCAGCATTTTTAACCTGTCTGTGTTGCTGGTGTGTGTGTGTGTGTGTGTGTGTGTGTGTGTGAGTGAGCATGTGTGAGCATGCATGCATATATATAATCTCTGTGTGTAATGTATGTGCGTGCACACATTTCTCTGACTAGTGAAACATGGCATCACCTTCTGTTGTCCCCAGGCCTGCCCATTCCAGGATTGTGGGCACCACTTTGGGGGACCCTGTCTGCTGAGGTCACCCAGAGGAGCCGTTTGCACCTCTGTATGTGCTCTGAAGCTGGGGGACAAGTGATTGGCATTCCAGCAGTGACATAGCGTCAGGGATATCCCCAGGAGACAAGCAAGGAAAGGAGCCTGAGCTGCCAGTTTTCCCCTGTGGATGCCTGCTCAGGGCTGGGACTGGTTGGTCAGTGGGCACAGCTGCTAGGCTCCCTCTGCCTTACCCCGAGCCCTTGGAGGAAGATGATCGGACTCACCCTTCCTCCCCAGCAGTGTCTGTGGTTTCTCTGCCACCTCCCAGGCCTTCTGGAAGGGCTCTAGAATTGTTGGTGTTTGTGGTGCAACCTCACGGTTCCTTGGCTTATAGTTCAGAAAAGGGATCTGCTACCCTGGGAGTATTTCAGCTGCTTACATCTTGAGGAAACCGAGGTTGGCAGCCTTTGAAACAGGTGCTTTTGGACCTGGCGAAGGGGGGTGCCTGGGCGCGCCTGCTTCTAATTGCAAAATGCAGCTGAGGGAGGCAGTGGCTTTGCTCGTGCTGTTGGGGGGCATGAGACTTTCCTTGCCTCACTGCTCCCTTTTCTGGGATGCATTAAATGTGTCGCCTGTTGGGGAAGTGGAGATTCAGGGTGACAGGTTTTGGGAGAGCAGGAGGAGGGAGGAGCTTAGTGAGAAGGCAGCTGGGCTCGAGGGCCAGGCCTTCTCGTGTGGGCTTGCGAAGATGCCCTGTTGTTCATGTAGGTCTGTGTTGCACGAGTAGGGGTCTCTGGGTGGTCCTTTGGGGAAGTGGCAGTAGAGGGGCTGCAAGTCCATGTTTTTGGAGGCCCCCCGCCTGTCCACCTCTCACCTGTCGACTCTTCCTGCCGCCCACCACCCCTGGGGAACCTCCCTGAGTCTAGCAGGGCCTAGGCGGTGGATGAGGCCAGGCAGGCTCTCCCACAGGCTCTTCCCCACCTTCCCCAGCCCCTGAAAGGCCTCTGTCTTGCAGTGGACAGCCCCTGTAAAGGCTGGCTGTGGATCTGAACTGTTCTTCTGTTTTCCCTGTAATGCCTCTGAGGGAACACTCTACACACAGCTGTGCCAGCCCATGGACCTTGCTGTTGTTATTGTTAGGTGCCATCGAGTTGGTTCCGACTCATAACGACCCTATGTACAACAGAATAAGACACTGCCCGGTCCTGCGCTATCCTCACAATCGTTGTTATGCTTCAGCTCATTGTTGCAGCCACTGTGTCAATCCATCTCGTTGAGGGTCTTCCTCTTTACCGCTGACCCTGTACTCTGCCAAGCATGATGACCTCATTTTCCCTTTTTGTTGCTCTCCTTTAAAAGGGACACTTCCATATCCACCCCCGAGCCCAAACCTGGTGCAGCAGGCACCTGGAGATGGCGGTGGCCTTCAGTGCTGCTGACGTGGAATGAGAGTCCGGGGTGCAGGGGGACTTGGGGAGCCCCAGCTCCCAAAGCATTTGGGTGCAGCTAGCCCAGCCATGCCACGCCCCTACCCAGGCTCTGGGTCTGTCTGGGAGGCACCCTGGGCTGGCAGGTTTTTGCGACAACTTCCGGTGTTCACTTAAATAAGCCCTTGGATGTCCCTTTTCGCTTTGTTGCTTATTTTATGTATTTGTTTATTTACTTTTATGACCAAATGAAAAACAAGGTCTAGTCTCTTTGTTGGTTCCCAGACTTCGATGATGAAAATCTAAGAAACAGAAATGAAGTAATACCTGTGGAATGAAGGAATTTATTTCTTGAGTAACCGCCCCCAAGACCGGTGTGGCTCTGAAAATGAGCAGCAAAGATGGCTAGTTGATATTGGTCTTCTCCATTCCTGCTGCCTTAGCCACTCCCTACTCCCTCCTTGCCCACTCCCCAAAAAAGGCGGGGGGGTGTAGAGAAAGAGACAAATGATGTGAAGGGTAGGTCTTGTCGGGGTGAGCACCCGGTGCCTGCCTCATTTAAGGTAGCACTCTGCTTCTTTCAAATAGGAAATTGCCAAAATGGATGTCATCGGCTGCTAATTAGATGTATTTTAACTGCAGGATCATTTTACCAGCTAATACAGTTATTATGTGCTTCAGTGTGAACCCATGGTGGAGCTGTTAAAATAGGAGAATGTAGCCTTAGCAAACAGCTAATGAAGCCTGCCCGGTTGGTGGAGAGACTTGTCCTCGGTGGCAGCTGATCCCTGTGGTGTTTCTGGCCCTGAGGATGGCCAGGCCAGGCCAGATGTTGAAGGTCTAAGTCTTTTCGACATCTCCTGAAGGGCTTGCTTTCCCTGTTACCTTCTCCTTTATGCATTTATCCCAGAGTCTGAGCCAGGAGGAAGCCCTGAGCCTCCCAGGTCATGTACCCCAAGGATCACACCCTCTCCCCTCTAGACCTCACAGCTCCCTGTCTTTGAACTCTGGCCTGCCCATGAGCAACAAATGACCACACGTTAAGGATGTGTAGACGGGGGCTGCATCACTGCCAAACGGTTCTCACGACAGGCGGAGACCCCAAGGGCTGGGTCTCCAGCCTGCACGGGCCCACCTCCATCTTCTCTCTAGCAGACTGATCCTCCCGCTGGGGTGGGTGGAGGTGGGCTAGGATAAGGATAACCACTCTTAGATGTAAGCTGTGCGTTGGACTTCACGCTATTTCTCTCTCTCTCTCCTCCTCTTTGTACCCAGCATTTTTATCACCGTGAAGACCAAGTAGCTGGCAAATATTTAACGGATCAGAAAGGACTGTTTTTATTTGCCCGCGTGCGAATTGGGTTATCTGCCTATCCTGTTGATGAAATTTGGGGCGGCCTCTCCTGCCCAGCCTGTGTGCCTCTCAAATTTTTCGCGGCTCCCATTTCCATATTTCTGCGTGCTTGTTCTTTGTTAATCACTTGGCAAGCGCTTATTTGAATATTAAAAATTTCTTTAATCATCAAAGGCAGGAGCGCAGTCTCATGAATATTCATATTTTCCCCCTCCTCAGACTGGATTCTAGTTCATTACCCCTGCAGTAAAAGCCACACAGCCATCAATCGCCCTCATTACAGGCGCTGGCGTTTTGATTGGCTGCCTGCTGCCCAGAGCTTTTTTTAATTTTTTCCCCCTTCTCCTATGAGCTGTCTCCTACCTGCCAACAACCCACCCGCACCCCCCCCCAAAAATCAACAATGCAAGAATAAATTTCTCTGGTTGAAAAGCAACTTTGCAAACTTATCCAGCAGTCCTCGTGGCTACCACCACCGCAGCGACCACCGGCACCCCCCACGCCCTCTCCTCCCCCTCGCCGAAAAAGGAAGAGGGAAAAAATTAAATAAATAAATAAAAGGGAGAAACTTGAGCCTCAGAGATGAATATTTGTCAAGAGAGTTGACGTAAGTTTCATTTGCATAATGACTTTGTACTGCTGCATTAATAAAATTTGCATATGAAGCCATGTTAATTACTCCTGATCATGCTTTTTGCATTCATGCATAGTAATTTTCTCCGACTTGTGAGAATTAATGTCTTGGCATGGGGGGAGGGGGCGCGGGGACTGTCAGGTTTCCGAGCCAGGGTCCCTCTCTCAGGCGTCCCTGATCTATGACTCATTGCTCAGCACCGGCAGGAGTTCTTGGCCTAAAACGGGGGTCCGCTCAGAGGCCCCGGTGGGGAGAAGGGAGCCGCTCCTGCACGGCCTGTGCCGGCGCGGCCCCCCACGCCCCGCCAGCAACGCTGAACTGGAGAGCCTCCTGTCTCAGAGGGGACCCCGTGAGGACGCAGCGCTGGGAGCGCTCGCCCCGGTCCCCTGCACCCCGGCCCGGGCCTCTGCGGGGCTTTTTTGTGTCTGCAGCGCGCAGGTGGGCGTGTTCCCGGGCGCTGCAGTGCGCGTGTGCGAGGAGGAAGGCGGCAACACCTGTAAGGCCGCCCTGGAGGGAAGCCGGTCCAGACGCTGGTGGAAGGCTCAGGCGGATGAACGCGCCTGGCAGGGGTCTGATCCTCTGCTTCGGAGCTTGAGAAGCATTTTAGGCGCTTTGTTTGTTGTTGTGTGCCCTGGAGTCAATCCCGACTCATAGGGACCCTGTAGGACCGTGGAGAGCTGCCCCGTAGGGCTTCGTAGGCTGCAGTCTTTCCGGGAGCAGATCACCAGGTCTGATGGTGGGTTCGAACTGCCAAGGTTTTGATTAGCAGCCATCAAGGCTTGTTGTGTTACGAACTTTTTTTTTTTTTTTTTGGTGCCACTGATGCAGACCCTGACTCCGCCAAATCAGGAGGTCCTGGGTGACTTCTCGATGCACTTTCCTTGTGGGGGTTCGTCATGGCTGCCTCATAGGAAGGTTACTAGGCTTTAATGAGATACTATCTGTATTATTTCATTTTCCCTAAGTAAGATGAACTTGTTGTTAGCGGCCCTCGAGTTGGCCCCAAATTTATGGCAACCTATGCGCAACGGAATTTTTATTATTTTTATGCGCAACGGAATAGGAATGTTGTGATCCATAGGCTTTTTGTTGGCTGATTTTTGGAAGTCAATCACCAGACCTTTATTCCTAGTCTCTGTTAGTCTGGAAGCTCTGCTGAAGCCTGTTCAGCATCATACCAACACACAAGCCTCCACTGACAGATGGGTGGTGGCTTTGCGTAAGGTGCATTGGCCGGGAATCAAACCTGGGCCTCCCACGTGGAAGACGAGAATTCTACCACTGAACCACTAATGTTCCCAATATGGATTTACGTGACAAGAGAGCACAGCAGTGGGGTTTCGTTGTTAAGCCCCCTGGACCCCACCTAAGGCTGAGTGGTCTGCCTGGTGTCATACCCACGTACCCAGCTGCACGTGTGCCTGTTAGCATTCCAGAAGGGAATGGTGTGGACCTTGGGGGAAAGCATGTGTTTAGGAGACAGACCTGCAGGGCTGGTGGGGTGCCTTACTAGGTACACAGCCCCTCTGCAGACTTTCTCAGTCTGTGATGTAGAATTGAGGATGAATGATGGTGACCATTTATTGAGTAGTTACTAGATGCAGGCTCTGGCACAGGTGGCTGTGCCCCTTCCCTTAAAGGCAGTGAGCTGAGGTTTTCAGAAAATGACTTTCCCTGGTCACAGGGCCAGGATTTGAACCCAGGTCTCTCTTGTTCTGAAGCTGTGTCCCGTGCCTCCAAGCTCCCGAAGCGTCCTCCTCCGGTGTCTGGGCGTGCAGACTGTAGTCACCGGGTCTCGGCTGCTCTCTCGGGTGCTGGATTCCCTGCTGTCCCACGTGGAGGGCCCGGGACAGGTGCGGAGGCCCAGAGACCAAGTCTTGACGTTGGAGTCTTTTTTCTTTTTCACTGAGATAAGATTCACATGACGTGAAACTCACGCATTTAATCATTTTAAAGTGGACAACTTAGCGGATCCCCAGTTGGAAACCCTGGTGGCACAGTGCTTATGAGCTGTGGCTGCTAACCAAAATGTTGGCAGTTTGAATCCACCAGCCGCTCCTTGGAAACCCTGTGGGGCAGTTCTACTCTGTCCTATAGGGTCACTGTGAGTCAGAGTCAACCCCACGGGAGTGGAGTTTTTGGTTTGGTTTAGTGCAGTGAAACCTGTGAGAGCCGGAACTCGACATGACTGCCTTGTTTTTCCAGGTCTCACGAGTTTTCTGCCTTTGACGGGGTGCAGTCTTACAGCTTTTCTATCATTCTCCACTGGTGGCAAATGTGTGCGATTTCCTTCTCTGACAGGTTTCTGCCTTACACGAGTTCTGGCTTCCGCAGGTGTTACTGCGTATCTCACAGTTGTGTAACCATTGCGACAATCAGTCTGAGAACACTGCATCACCCCAGTAAGAAACCCTGTACCCGTTAGCCTCACTCCGCATCTCCCACCCGCTGCCCCCCTGGCAACAAGCATTGGCGTGCTCTGGACAGTTCCTGTAAACGGGGTCACACGATACGTGGCCTTTTGTGTCTGGCTTCTTTCACCACCTTTGGCTTTATGGTAGCTTCGGAAGAGGCCTCTTCGGCTTCCACCTTTGGACAGAGGTTAGGGTTTAAGCTGCTGCAAGGGAAGGACCTCCCCCAGGGCAGAGGCTCTCCTCTGCCAGCCCCAGCAAGCCTGGGCAGCTTGGGGTCTGAAGCCCCTCACCCTTACTGCCTGCCCCCACCCCTCTGCTGGCCCTGGGGCTGGTGGACTTCTGCAAGGTCAGAGTTCATCAGGAGGCCTTTCTGGGGGCAACCCACCCCCTGCTCACCTGAGTTTGGGAGGTTCTGAGGGGCAGAGCACCATGTTTTGTGCGACTTGTCTTGACAGACTGGCTCAGCCTGCACCTTTCCAGAAGGAGAGAGTGTGGCTGGGTGGCGAAGTTCTCCCTGCTTTTGAGTCTTTCTTCCCCACGGAGCCACATTGTGGCTCCGCATTTGGGAAAATTGTTCTCAGGCCCCGAGGTGGCCTTGTTGGTGTCTCAATTGTGATAAATGGTGGGGGCTGTGTCACAGCCCCATCCAGAATCCTGAGGGCCTGAGCCTGGATTTGGCCTCTTATAGCCTCCCATGGCCTGATGGAGCCCTTGGACCTCAGTCTTCCCCTCCCCTCACCTGACCTTCCTCCCAGGATCCTGGGGCTCCCTAGTCACCGCACCCTAGCGGCAGCCGCAGAGGGAGGTGGGAAACCTCCAGGCTTTGGGTTCGAGTCCCAGACCTCCCTGAGCCTCAGTTTCTCCCTGTGGAATGGGGATGGTCAGCCCTGCTGAGCAAGGTGGTTGGGAAGGCTAAGTGACAGGGCAGTTGACAACAGGTATTGGACACAAGGCCACTGTGAGGAGGTGTTTGGAGTCCCTGTGGTCTGCAGGGAGAGCCGATGGAGGGATTGAAGGAGATCTGCAGTGGACAGCGGCAGACACAGGGTGCAGTGCCAGGGGATTCCAGATGAGGTTTGGCCAGGGCAGGCTTCCAGGGCGGAGGGTGTGGCGCTAAGTCTGGGGCATTGCCTTCTGCTCAGCATCTGCGCCTGGAACTGCTCCTGGGTCCTCACCACGCCCCGGGCCCAGGGCCCAGCCTGTACGTGGTCTTCTTGGCTGGAGGGGCTCCAGTGCCCTTAGCTTCCTTTTCTTTGGAGAGCAGTTACAGCCCCCAAGCCCAGGTCTTCTCAGAGCCCTGAAGCCCGAACCCTGGACAGCGCACATTTTGGAGAGCGAGGGGCACAGAGAAAGAGCCAGGTTTTGGTTCCCTGCAGGACGGGGTTTGGGTGGAGCTGGCTGCTGGTGTCTGTCCTTGGTTTGCTCATCTGTGCAATGAGTGTCCTAAGTCTGCCCTGTGGGCATGTTGGGAGAACGATCAAGATAAAGCCTGTCAGGCTCCTGCACCTAGTGGGCTGGCAGGGACCTCCCGCTGCAGAACCCGGAGTGGGGGCCGCAGAGCGATCAGCTTCCCTCGCAGAGTCAGCCCAGCCAGCCATCCGTCCTCTTGCTGTTGTTTTCTGTCTCTCTGATGCTTCCCGGCTCAGTTATTTACCCAGGGAATTTGGGCTTCTTCACTTGTGGGTTTGGCAAGAGCGTCACACAAATGTTTTGCCCTGGTGGTCTCTTCGCTATTTAAGATAAACGGCCAAATCAATCGCAGGCCTTGCTGGGGAGCCGAGGGAGCCGCAGGAGCTGGTGGGGGCGTGTGGTGGGCAGGGGTGAGGTGGCCCAGGCCCTGGGCCCTGTGTGTGCCGCTGGCAGACCTGGGAAGGTGCCCCGAGCCAGGCCTACACGTTCAGAGGGGTGCTCGGCAGTGCCAGGGTTTTCAGGGGAAGGGGTCTTCCAAGCCTTGGCAGGGCAGTTGCCTGTGAGGACGCTGTGTGCTTGGTGCTCAGGGTCGCAGAGGACTGTGGGCTGAAGGGAAGCCAGGGGGAGGCTGCCAGTGCCCAGACGCTCAGAGGTGGAGGGACTATGTCTGGGGCCTGCAAAAACGGCTGGACCCAAGGGAGCAGTGGTGGCTCTGAGCTCTCTCTTCTCTGAGAGGGGGGTGGCCCGATTTTCGGGACCAAACCCTCAAATGAGGCCTGCTCCAGATTCCTCCAGAAGCCCCCGCGTGGGCTTCCTTCCTGGGAGCGGGGGCCTGGCAACCCCTATTTGCCCAAGCCCTGCGTTAGGTCTCCCGGGTCAGGGGTCCCGGCCCCAAGACGGCCTAGCCTGGCAGCTGCAGAAGTAGGCCTCCCCCTGTGACCCTGCCCCACGCCCGGCCCACCGCCCTGCCCTGCACCCCAGTCGCCCTCCCCGCAGGGCCGCGCACTCCCCTCGACGGGGGCCCGCCGTCCCCCGCCCCGGGCCCCGCCCCGCCCCCGGCCCCGTCCCGTCCACGGCTCCACTGACCAGTCTTTTCTATTGTTTTTTCTCCAGGGCCGTGCAGGCCTGCCCAGCTGCCAGCGATGGCCCCCATCGCTGCCTCCTCCTCCCACCCTCACACATCCGTGATCACGCCACCTCTGCGCGCGCTGGGCGCCCTCCCGCCCTGCTTTTCCCTGCCGTGCTGCGGGGCGCGCCCGCTCTCGGGCGACGGCACTCAGGGTGAGGGTCAGACGGAGGCTGCGGCCCCCTTTGGATGCCAGTGTCAGTTGTCAGGTAACAGACGACGCCGCGGTGGGGGGTGGGCTCCCGGGATGGCGGGGGGCCGGCGGCGGCTGCCCCCAGGCGGGCTGGGCCAAGGTGGGGACCCGGGGGCAGTGCAAACCCCAGCCTGGAAGGCGTTTTTTGGGGGGCACCGGGGGCGTGGTGAGGGCTGTCTCCAGAAACGTAAACCAAATGCCGGCTCCATGGGTCAGGGGGTCCCCCGCCCAGGCTGAGAGTTTCACTCCCAGAGTGCACTTTGCCAGCCTCCAAATTTCATCTTTCTGGGCTGTTTAGCTAAAGCTTAATTGGATAACGCTTAACATCTGAGGTTGTCTTCGGCCCTCGCCCGCCACCCCTCCCCCAGGACCAGGGGAAGATTCCTTGGTAGTCTGTGTGCATCGCTGGAGTCGTCCAAATTGCTGAGTTTCTCTTTGGGAGAATGTGTTGCCCATTAGTTTTGAGGGGGAGAAAAAAAAAAGCCAAAATCAAAAAGAGCCTTTGAGTTGTGGGCACAGGAGGGAGTGAAATACCGAGGGAATTGTCTGTGTGGGGGGCGACGTGGTTTCACCATCCTCAGCAGGAGCAGTCTGCGTACCTGGAGACTGTGTACCTACTGTGTGCCGGGCCCTGGGTGGGCTCCCCATCTGGGTTTGCACTGACTCCGCCCTCCTTCCCCGGGAACTCGTGGCTGCCCATTGTACAGATGCCTAGACCGAGGCTGCCGGCCGTCAATGGGCGGCTTCTCTGCCACAATGCCCGCTTCTCCACTACCCCGCTCCCCTCAAAGCAAAACCAAAACCCCTGCTCCGGCCTGGAGTGTCTGGGAATTAGGCAGGCAGAGGGCTGTGTCCGGGGCCCTTGAGGGTCTCCTCTGGACCCCTCCGCCCAGTCCCTCCGCCTGGCCTGCCTGGTGTGAAACTCGCAGTGGCCAACACACCAGAATGGTGACGCAGAAGCACGTGGTGAGCTCCACTCAGCCTGGTTTTGGTGGTGTTAGCAAAAACGAAAGAGAAGCATGAGGGGCTGGAGCCAGGGAAGGAGAGGGTGGGTCCAGGGCCCGGCGGGTTGGATTTGTCATCAGGCACAGTGCAGCTTCCTCTGGACTTGGGCCATGAAAGGAAAACTAGTTTCATTGGGCAGGTTTTTCTTCTTCGTTCTGGCCCACTCGCCCTCCCCAGTGCAGCTGCCTCAAGGGATCATGCCTGTGGAGCCCCTGCTCCAGGACCAAGACTCCCTGAGCCTTCTTGCTGGTGGGGAAGGCAGCCTCAGGCCCCCCACCACAGACAGTGACGTCATGGGATCTGGCTTCCAAGGGGAACTCTGCTTTCTTACTGGGCTTCTGCCTTGACTGCACAAAACGCAGATGGAAATTGCCAGGGAAGTAGTCCCCACAGCTAGGCACCCCCCGCCCTGGCCGCCTGCCCCCCAGGGTGACTGGGGCTCCCTTCCTGGCTCTGTGAATCGGTGCTGTGAGGCTGCAGGAGACCCCGACACTCAACGGTGGGCCTGCTCTGTCTGGGCAACCACTGCCCCACTCTCACGGCTTCCTGTAATTAGTGCTGCGGCTCCTGCAGCCACTTGGGGGGCTGCTATCAGAGATCAGCCTGAGTGTTTATGACTGGACTCGGTCAGGTTCTGCAGAGCAGGAATCTGATCCCCGGGCAGAGGCAGCCTGAGGCTCTGCTTAACCCTGTGCTGGCACAGGCTCTGTTAGAAGCTGCGCAGTGGGCGAGATTCTGCCAGGGGGACTGCCTCTCCCTCCTGCGTGCCTGGCCCTCCAGCACCCTTGGACCGGGCCCAGCCAGGCTGTTATCATCCCCATTTGCAGATGGGCAAGCGAAGGCTTGGGGCGGGGGTGCTGAGTGGCTGCGCCAAGGTGGCAGAACTGGGATCTGTCTTTGGGATGCCTCCCGATAAAGCCCCTGCCTGCTCCCCCCGAGCCACCCTGGGGGAGGTGGGTGGGGGGACAAAGGAGTGGACTCAGCTGCAGGGTGTCCTCATTTGTGCTTTCTGAGCCTCGTTGCTGTAGGCAGCCTTGTTGTTAGTCGCAGTCCTGTCAGCTCCAACTCAGGGTGACCTCATGTATAACAGAGCGAGCGAAAGGTTGTCCAGTCATATGCCATCTTCATGATCATTGGCTTGTTTGAGCCCTGACCCTCTTCTTTACCAAACATGATGTCTTTTTCTATCAACTGGTCTTTCTTGATGACAAATCCAAAGTAAACGAGTCAAAGTCTCACCATCCTCACTTCTAAGGAGCATTCTGGTTGTATCTCTTCTGTGACTGATTGTTCTTTTGGCAGTCCGTGGTATAATTTTCAGTATTCTTCACCAGCACCACAATTTGAATGTATCACTTCTTGTGTCTTCCCCTTCTATTGTCCAGCTTTTGAAGGTGTGTAAGACAATGGAAAAGTCCATGGCTTGGGCCAGTGACACTTTGATGACGCTTCCTTCTTAGGACTGTATATTAAGGGCCTACTATGATCAGAGAGAGCCCTGGTGGTGCAGAGGGAGCCCTTGGCTGCTCACCGAAGGGTGGGTGGTTCGAACCCACCAGCTGCTCACCAGGAGAAAGATGTGGCAGTCTGTTTCTGTAAAGATTGCAGCCTTGAAAACCCTGTGGGGCAGTTCCACTCCATCCTACAGAGTTGCTATGAGTCAGAATCGACTCGGGTACTGGCTACCCTGGGCAGCATGGCACTAGGCATTCTGTGTTCACTCTTGAATTTATTTAATCCTCACAGTAACCTTAGGAGGTAGAGTTTACTCTCCCTACCTGACGGATGAAAAAATGAGGCTCAGAGAGATCAAGGGCTTGCAGCTCACATTTATTCATTTGTTCATTCATTTATTCATTGTTCCACTCAAAACCCTTTCTTGGCACCTAGTTTGGTTGGTGCAAACAAAGACAGAGTCGGGCCTGGTGAGCCTCATGTGGCTTGCAGTCTGGTGGGGAGAGAGGACATGGGACTTGCTTGCAGTGTGGTGGGGAAAGAGGACATGGGACTTTCTTGCAGTCTGTGGGGAGAGAGGACGTGGGACTTGTTTGCAGTCTGGGGGAGAGAGGACGTGGGACTTACACTCAGGATTGGAAGGGGAACAAAGAGCAAAGAGGGACGAAGCGTGGAGGTGGGATTCTGTCCAGGGATGGCCAGCTCCAAGCACCTGTTCCATCTCTAAGCGGTGGCTCATCTTCTGGGCTTAGAGACCTTCTTGGATTTTAGGATTCCAGAGCCAAGAGGGTGCAGAGCCTTCTTGAGCTGCCCACACACTTGATTGAAGAGCCGGGGGAGGGGGAGGGGCAGGAGGCAAGGCGTGTTTCATCCCTGAGGTCTAGGCTGCAGGGGGCTGGGGAGACCCCAGACCTTCCCAAGGGGTTTGTTCTCAGCGTCAGTGCTCTGCCCCAATCCCAGCAGTGTTCTTACATTGCCTGATTGCTCCCCGTTAGCCTGCGCCAGGCTGCGCCGCCATATTTTCTGATCAATTCTAATACCTGAAAATATTCTATTCCACTGGTTTCTGTCCCTTTGTGGTTTCTGTCCCTGGCACCGGGCTGTTTGCTTAAGTGTTTTTAGTGCCTGTTTAATTAGTAGTTGGAATGGAGTCATTAAATTCCCAGTAACCCCTGTTAGGGAGAAGCAGTCTGCTGTGAAGAGGGAACGGGGCCACTGTCCTTACTTTGTTTTGCCCCTTTTTGGATCAGGATGCATTGAACCTATCTCTTCAAATTAATATGGAAAACCTCAGTGTAAACGTGTTTCACACAGGTTAATTGTGTGCCCGTGAACACAGCCACCGTTATTTATAGAAGGATGTGACTTTGTGGGGGAGAAAGCCACACAGGTATGTGTGTTGTGCACACCCCAGGCTGGCAGCATCCCCAATCAGCCCGCCTCTGGAGCACATGTCCTGGACCTCCTTCAGGCGGCCACAGTGGGGAGAAAAGACTTGGGGGTCCCCCCCCTTTTTTTCTCCTACTGCGATAAAGTGGGCTTTAGCGTCGGCTTTCCTGGAAACTGAGGTTTCTTCCCTGAGAAATTCCTTAGTTTTTCCTTCTATTAAAATACACACACACACACACACACACACACAAACACACACACGTCCCTTGCTCTTATTCCCAGATTTAGTATCTGCACCTGTTGTTGTCGTGTGCCATCGAGTTGATTCTGACTCATAGCGACCCCCTAGGACAGAGTAGAACTGCCCCATAGGGTTTCCAAGGAGCGATGGGTGGATTCGAGTTCGCCTGCTTGCTAGAAACATCCCAGCAGCTTTCGCAGTCGTTGGCAGACACGCGTGCGCAGAATGGCAGAAAAAATTCCCAGCTGAGGTTGAAGGAGGTTGGTTCGGTGTCTGTTATTTAGTATTCACAGGGACGTTATAGAACAGAGCTCCTGGGGGCAGTGCTGGCTCAGTGGTAGAATTCTCACTTTCCATGCGGGGGACCAGGGTTCGATTCCCGACCAGCGCGCCTCGTGCTAGCCACCACCCCTCTGTCAGTGGAGGCTTGCGTGTTGCTAGGATGCTGAACAGGTTTCAGTGGAGCTTCTAGACTAAGGTGGACTAGGAAGAAAGGCCTGGTGATCTGAAAATAAGCCAGTGGAAACCCTGTGGATCACCGCGGTCCAATCCACAACCTATCATGAGGACGGTGCAGGACCAGGCAGCGTTTTGTACCATTTGCATGGGGTCACCACGAGTCCTGGGCTGACTCAGCGGCAGCTGACGACAATGTTTGGCTCTGGAGCAGATCAACATGGAGCTCGTGTGGTTGAACTGGGATGAGGTTGGCTCGGGGTCCCAGGGCTCGTGGGGGAAGGAAGACTGTTCAGAGAAGTTTGAAAACCATTGAGCTTTGGTCCCTCAAACGCTTCCTGTTCTGAGGCTTCCGCACTTGAGAGGTAGTGACCAGACTGCTCTGTCCTTCCCTATCCATGTGACCTTGGACAAGCCATGTCCCCCCGTTCCTCAGCTTCCCCATCTATAAAATGGGGATAGTAGCAGTCCATACTTGGAAGGGTTGTGCTGAGGAACGGATGAGGCCACACGGGGCAGGTGCTGAAAACAGAGCCCTGTGCTGAGAGAGCCCCATGCAAGCTGTGATTCATGCAGGCTGCTTCACAGTGTTGACTTACGATGCGTCCAGTATGGATAGGATCTGACTTCAGGCCAGTCCTCAGTTTCCATTCTTAAAAACACCCACCCTCTGGGCTGGCCCAGCTTGCGTACCAGCCGTGGGAGGTGGAAAAAGAACCGAGAAACTTCATTGCATATTTAAAAGCCGCAAACGGTCATCAGCCACGGTGATTAATACGTGCACTTGGTGAAGTTCAAGGTCTCATGCAAGAACACGCAGGATCCCAGCTCAGGGAAGTGGAAGTGTTTGGATTTAATAGGGGGAGTCAGCTGCAGCCATTAGTATATGCTGAAATCACAGGGCAATCTTGTAAAGTTAAATTCAATTTACTTTTCTACTGAAATTGCGCTTGCTGTGTTATTTAACTAGTCTGGGGTTTCTTGGCATGGGCTAAAGGGACAATAAAGATAAAAGAATACCTGTAAGTAAATAGTAGGGTTGAACAGTGGAATCTGTCCTTTCCCCTCCTTCAATTATATCCCAGTGTTCATCTTGTGTTGGTTTTATAACTGGAGCCGTCCAACGGGGCGCGGTGGGTTAGACCACCCTTGCTGTGGAAGCTTGATGCAATTAATACAGTCTGTCTGGAAGGCGGCCTTATTTCTGGAAGGTTTCTGTTAACGATATGGTCTGTGCTTTGCGTATTTCATACCAGAACAAGAAGCAAGCTGCAGTTTCATTCTGGAGTGGGCTCGATTAGCACCGGAGGACCAGTGGGGAGCCAGGCCGTGGTGCGGATGGAGGTGGCAAGGCCGTCCCCCAAAAGTGCACTGCTCGCCAGCCCGCTGATGCCCTTTTTTCTGGGGTGGGGGTCAGAGGTGCCCCATGGGGGAGCAGAGCCTCCAGGGAGACTCTGGAGGGAGGGGTGAGTATGGGGGTGAAGAAGAAAAAATAGTGTGTCGGAGTGTGAGAGCGTGTGTGTGTGTGTGTGTGAGTGAGCGTGCACCACCTGGGGTCTCCAGAATCAGCCCACACGGCCTGTGCCCGTGGTCCCTGGTCCGGGTGTGTGTGTTTGCGTGAGTGTATGTGTGTGTTTGTGAGTGTGAATGAGCGGGGATGTAGTGTGGGAATGAGTATGTGTGTGTAAGAGTGTATATGAGTATGCACATGTCTGTGTTTGAATGAACGTGTGATCGCATGTGTGTATATGAGTGTGTATGAGTCAGAGTACATGTGAGTGTGTGTGTGCTTGAGTGAGTGTGCAAATGTATGAGTCATGTATATATGTAAGGGCGTGTGATTGTGTGTATGTGTGTGTATGCAAGCGTGTGTGCAAGTGTATGTATGTAAGAATGTATGTGTGTGAGTCCGTCTGTGTGCATGTGTGCTTGTGTCTGTGTGTGTGACTGTGCATGTGTGCGTCTGTGTGCATGAGTGTGTGTGTGTGTGCATGTGTCTGTGTGTGTGAGTGTGTGTGGATAGAGCACCACCAGTGGAGGTTAGAAAACATGCCGTGTGACCCCCCCCCCCCCGCCTTTTGCAAATCACCACTGCTGTCAGTGTCTTTCTGGGCAAGCAGGGTGCCAGTGTCATGGCTCGCTGTAGCAACAGGGCTTTGAGGGGCGTTATTAAAATTTAAAGAGTCATCTGTACGCCTTGCCATGCCTAAGTTACCCAAGAGGCTGATGGCCCCAGCATTTGCCATCCAACAGAGATGCCTGCCTACCGGCCCCACAGCGTTGCCATGGAACCCCACCCCACTGCAGAGCCTGCCCTCCACTGCCCTCCTTCAAAACCTAGACACCTCTTCTGGACCTGGAGGAAGGCTGGGAACAGCTCTGCAGAGCTGGAAGGCCCCAGGACAGAAGGAGCTGACCCCCCGGGGCGATGGAGGTGGCTGAGGCCAAAGGGCTTTGGTGGACTCCAAAAAGCCTCCTGTCCGCCGTGGTATCTCCTCCAGCATCACCAGGGACCCAAGGAGCTGGGGAGGGGGATCTGGGGCCAGAGAAGGACTGGTTGCTGTCCAGTGGGGGCAGGGCCCCTCCCAGCTTGACTATCCTTAGATAAAAGGGGTCCCAGCGTCGTCCCGGAGCAGAGACCCTGCAGCCCTGCCAGATCCCATGTCCCTCTCCAGGCCGACCCTTCAGACGCTCCGAAGGCAGAGCTAAATCAAAGAATTCTGTTCAAATCTGTACAAGATGTTGCTGTTTTTCTGCTCTGACAGGAGAGGCATTTGGAAGTGCAGTTTCTTTCTTTCTTTCTTTCTTTTTTTTATGGCTGTCTTAAAAAGGAGTTTGGCTGTTTAGCACAGCTGGTGCTCATTACATTATGCACTGGCAATAAAATAGCATGTGTAATTAATTTTTAATGCAGCGCTCTATGCAACGCTTTAAAGCAGTTAGTGGATGTGAAGAGCCAGCGCCGGCCACCGACAGCAGACACCTCAGAGCCAGGCGGCCACAGCCTGCATCTTTAAAGGGAATCCGAAAGTGGCCCAGGAGGCCGCAGGCCCCTCCAGGCGGGCGAAATGGACCAGAAATGGGGTCATCCCAGGTGACCTGCAGGCTTGAGTTAATCTGTAACCGTCCGGGATCAGGGGTCCCAAGAGATCACCTGATCCAGCCCCTTCATTACATAGATGGGGAAACTGAGGCATAGAGCGAGAAAGAGTCCACAGGAGGCAGGTGGCAGAGCTGACTCGAACCCGGGCCCCTCAGGCTCCGTCCATGAGGCCTGGCCACCGCCTCTCTTGAGTTCATACTGAAAACCAGAGAAGGAAATTCATCACCTAGCTGAAGCCACTTAAGAATTGATTTCTGCCTTAGCACCAGGCTCAGTGTGAAATGTGTAGTTAGATTTGACAGCAGTTAGAGTTTTGACTTCGGGGAGGCCCATGGCTGACCTCTTAGTGCCTCGGTTTTGCCATCTGCAGTCGCAGCGCTCTTGCAGGGTCGAGGCCTTCATCCCGTGCTATGCTTCGGTTGCTGGCTGCTCCGTGTCTTCTCGGCTCTGTGCACAGACTCATGTTTGAAGCTGAATGTCGTGGTGGACACACGTAGTGGAAGAGCCAGAGGCATTGTGGGAAACTCAATGGAGCATCCTTGTTCCCTGTTGTCAGGGTGCATAGGCACGGCCCTCTTGGGCTGCCTGGGTGTGAATTATGACCCCAGGGTAGCCACTTCCTCTCTCCAAGCCCCCGTTTCCTCATCTGTGAAATGGGGCACTACTTGTTTATCAGCCCTTCATTGGAGGGCCCACAGATTTGCTGCCATCTTGGGGTGGCCATTGCTGACCACCAGCTCAAAGGAAAGCAGAGGGAAGAAGGAAGGGGTGGGGGTAGGAAGGAGCAAGCTGAGGCACTGGAAGGCACTACGATATTGTGTCCTTGGGTACCCTGTGCCTGGATGAGACTTGGCTGCCATCCCCTTGAAATTGTCCAAGAACTTTCTCCCTTCCTGCCTGGGAGAGTTTCATAGTGTGAATGAAAGGGGGATGCCCACCACCATCACTGCTGCTCCCAAAGGGCCTGTTGTGGCCAGCATTGCACCAGGCCCATGGCACATGCAGCTCCGGCATCCCATGAGAAGAGGCCGCCCCCTCCTCTTGCTCAGAGAGGCTAATCAACCCACCTGGGGCCACACAGCGCACACACAGCAGAACTGCGATCAGGACTCAGGAACGGCCTTGATGCCGTGTCAGCCACTCTCCCTTCTGACTGCCACCAGGCTGCAGTGACCCTTCAATGTGGGCAGTGGGAATGGAGCTCACTGGTGGGAAATCAGGCCAAACTTGGAGATTGAGGTGTCCTTCATTCACAGGGTCCTGCCTGACCCTGGGCTGCTCACCGGGCATCCAGACATGAGTGTGACTGACAGGGTCCTCAGCCTGGAGGAGCTCACAGTATTTGGGGGTGCCCACATGGGAGGTCCAGGCCTGGGCGAAGGCATACTTCCATCTTGAAATACATACCCCCATGGTGCCTTTCTCGACTTAAAAAAATAAATGGACTTAAGCCTATGGGAGCTGGGGGTCCCCAGAGACCTCCTGGGGCTTGACTGATGGGAAGGTGAGGCCAAGGCAGGCCGGCCTGAGTCAGCACCAGGTGTGGACATGGCGTCGCCCAGGAGGGATCATGGCTGAGAGCTCTTGGGAAGGGGGCCCCACTGATTCAGTGATAAGCCACCTCTAGCCTTGAGGGTCCAAGTTGTTAGGACCTAGGGGGACCCAAGAACTGACCCTCAGACCACCAGTTTTGACACTGAAGAAGAGGGCAGGAGCGTGGGAAGGATTTTCTTATCAAATCATCCTCCAACTGGGTTTCTGGGATCTGACTGGACATCGGGGATTTGGCAGCTGGGCCCCACTCTGTGACAGCAGCTGACTTATGTCCCCTGCCCTGTGTCCATGTCTGTCCAGTGCCCAGGGCAGGCAGGGCCCCAGGAGGTGCTCAGGAGAGGCTGGTGGACAGTGAAGGCACAGAGAAGGCCGTGCCCACACGTGGGAGAGAAAGCAGAGACCTCCCCGAGAGTCTGTGCTCACGGCTTGGTTTTTGTACGCAGCCCTGTAATCCCTTTCCCTTCACTGAGAGAAGCCAACACTTGTCCTTAAAGCTTGAGGTGTTCTTTTTCGTTTTTTGATTGCATGGTGGGGGGCAAAGTGTACTTGACTTTTCAGACCAGTGGACTGAGTAGGGGTGGAGGGGCTGTGTACCGTACATGCTTCACAATCAAATCCAAATAGTTGAAACCATGAAATAGAGTTTATCCAAACATAATCAAGGCTGGCCAATGGGATCCAGAAAGCAGCGGGGAGGAACCCTTGGTGGTGGAGGGTCTGTTGGTGGCAGAGGGTCCCTCTGTGTGGGTTTTCCACTTCCTGGCATTCATCTCAGGGGAATTACACCTTGTCCGTGACTCCACTGCCCCTTGTGGACGTCATTTAATAATAACCAAGAGCCAGCGGGTGGTGTGTGCAGGCGGGTGGTATGTGGCCACAGCGTGTGGTCATTGGTGGAAGAAGCAGCCGGGATTTCCTTTCCCACTGGGTCACCGTTACAGTCTTCCATGGGGCCGCCAGGTCACTGATAGGCTGCCATTTCCACACTTCCACTGTGTGTCAGGCCCCTGCAGGGGCTTCCCAGACACTTTTGTGTTTCAGCTTCCAGCTCCTCTGTTAGGAGAGCGTTGTTAACAGGCCGCAAATCGGCTCCCAACTCGTGGCAACCCCCACGCACAATGGAAGGACCTGCTGTCTGATCCTGTACCATCCCCATAATCGGTTGTGGATTGGTCCATTGTGATCCATAGGGTTTTCATTGGCTGATATTTGAAAGTAGATTGCCAGATCTTTCTTCCTGGTCTCTCTTAGTCTGAAGCTGCCCTGGAACCTGCTCAGCATCGTGGCAATGCGCAGGCCTCCACTGACAGATGGGTGGTGGCGGCACATGAGCTACATTGGCTGGGGATCGAACCTGGGCCTCCCGTGTGGAAAGTGAGAATTCTACCACTGAACCACCATGCCCCTACCAGGAGGGTAACCTCATCCATAGTTCACAGATGAGGAGGTGGGGACTGGAGAGGTGACATGACTTGCTTGAAATTGCACAGCTGTTGGCCAGCGTAGGTGGGATTTGAACCCAGGTCTCCCTGAGTGTGGGGCCCGCACCCTTGGCCTTCATCAGCCTTCTTCTTTCCCTCCTCCCTGGTTCCCAAGCTGCCCCTCTCCCTCACGCCCTCACTACTGCCAGGGTGTGAGTGGGCGCAGTGGAGGGAGATGAGCAAGCTCACGAATCATGGAGCTGGCACAGGGCTTGCCACGGCCCGGGATAATAAGAGCACCTGCATTTCATGATTTCAGCAGCAAGGATCAGAGGGCATGGGGCTTCTCGGAGGAGGTTAATGCAAAGACCGTGTCACTAACTGCAGACACAGGGCCATCAAAATTTTTTCATAAAACTAGAAGTTTTCAATTATTGCCCTTGTTAACCAGAGCGGCTGATAGGGTAGGCCTGGCCGGTGCAAGGTCTTAGAGTTGTATTTAACCAGGTCTATCTTACTTGGGGTCCTCACCTCGGAGTCCCTTGGGTTTTATTAACAAGCAGCTCATTTTATTCTTGATTTAATAGTCAAAGGATCCGTTTGTTGAGGGTCCACTGTGTGCCATGGACTTCACAGTCATTATTCCCACTAATTGTCCCAGCCATGGGAAGGTGTGGTCGGTGAGTTTTACAGCTCAGGGAACTGGGCCTTTGGGGACACAGTGCAAAGCTGGCCCATGTCACACGTGGTTAATAAGCCTGAGAGCCTGTATTTGAAGCCAGCTCTGACCGGACGCCTGGGCCGCCTCCTTCAGTCCATTGGGCTTGGCGGTCTGAAAGCCTGGTTGTCTTATAAATGCTTCCCTGTGACAGCCCAGTCCCTGGTCCAGTTGGTTTTTGTCATCAGCTAAACATTTTCCTAGTTCGAGAGTTTGCGGGAGAAAATCCTGCAAATAAAAAATGTCCCCTGTCCCTTTTAGCTGTGTTCCCAGGAAGTTGAGTTGAGCAGAAGGAGCCCCATATTCAGAGTCAGGACACCTGGGAGCAAGTTCTGTGGTGTGTCCTTGGGCACACCCTGTGCCTCTGTGAGCCTCTTGGTCCCCATCTCTTGGGAATCATCATGCCGGCCTTGCTTACCTGGCTGGGCTGGGAGAAGGTGGGATGGGGGGGTCCTGCCTGAGCAGCCTTGGATTCTGTGTTTGTAGAATGGGATATAGAGCCCCGCTGGTACCATGGTTAAGCGCTTGGCTACAAATGGAAAGGTTCGTGGTTCAAACCCACCAGCTGCTCCATGGCTATCTGCTCCAGTAAAGATTATAGCCTAGAAAACTCAGTGGGGCAATTCTACTTCGTCACATGGGGTCGCAGTGAGTCAGAGTCGACTGGATGGCAGACAGTGGAGTAGGGTAGTCACAGTGGGGCCGTCTTCAGGATGATTATTTGAGGCTATGACTTCCCTCTGTTGTATTGGCGTTCTGGGCTGCCATAGCAAAATTATCGCAGTGAGGTGGCTTCAAACAACAGAAATGTAGCTTCTCACAGGTTTAGAGGCCAGAAGTCTGAAACTGAGAGGTTGACAGGGCTGCTAAAAACCCAAACCCAAACCCATTGCCATCGAGCCAATTCCGACTTATAGCGACCCTGTAGGACAGAGTAAAACGGCCCCATAGGGTTTCCAAGTCTGTAATCTTTACAGAATCAGACGGCCACATCTTTCGCCCGTGGAGCGGCTGGTGGGTTCAAACCAGTGACCTTTCGATTAGAAGCCAAGCACTTAGCCACTGCACCACCACGGTTCTAGGGGAGAGTCTTTTCTTGACTCTTCCGGTAGTGCTTCTGGTAGTTGCCAGCTTACCTTGGCTTGTGACCACATCACTCCGATCTCTGTCTCTTTGGCCATGTGGCTGCCTCCACAGCCCTCATTGGATTTAGGGTCCACCCAGACAACCCAGGAGGATCTCTTCTGTGTGTATGTATGAGGGTACATACATACACATACAGCACACACATAGACACACATGCACATACATACACAGCTTAATGACACCTGCAAAGACCCATTTTAAAAATGAGGTTGCATCCATAGGCTCCAGGGGCTTGGATGTAGATGTATCTTTTTGAACATATGACATGCCCCTTGCTGGGTTGTAGCCCCGAAGGCAGGACCCCGCTTTGGTCTTCTTTGAGAACTCCCATGGTCTGGGACATGTGCAGGCCCAGAGGAGCACCCGCCCCCCGCAACTCAAGGTGTGCGCTGGGTTGAATCTGGAGCTGGTCCCAGACAGGGTGGCTGCCTGCTCCTTCTCCCTTGGGGACACATGAGTCTCAGCACCTGGTGCCTTTGGCCAGGACTCCAACGTTTACGGAAGGTTGTGTGGTCTCACCTGGCCCCCCCACCCCTATCCGTATGCCACGTCAGAACACAATTATTAATGGGGGGGGGGGCGACTTAAAAAAAAAGAAGTCTGCCATGGTTATTACGAGAGAAATGAATAGAGTTGAATACGATCTAAAAATAGGTGGATGCATACTTGCCTATAATCCATTTTTTTAAAAGAAAATATAATTATTTTTGTAAACCGGCTCTGAGAAGCCAGGGGTATTTTTAGTCTGCATCTTCTAAGACATTGTGTATCTTTTCAGGAAGAGCAGAGAGGGGCCGGCTGAAGCGGGATGTCACAGAGTCGGGCGGCACGGCCTGCAAGGGCGGGGGTCAGAGCTCAGGGTTCCGGTTCACCTTGCCAAGTGTGGATACGAGGGAAAGGATCCACCAGCCCTGTGTCCTTGGCTGCCGGAGTGCTGGGATGGCCTGGCCCCGTCTTGCGAGTAGGTGGTAGCATCTTAGAGGACTGGAGCCTGGCTTGGTTTGGAGGCCAGGAGAGCAGGGGGATACCTCAGGGGGAGGCCAACCCAACCTGCCATCCGGGATGGTCCTGGTCTGAGTGGACCTGCAAGAAATAACCACAGCATGCGGGGAAACATTCCATGGGGTTTTCATTTGGGGCCAAGCATTCATTGCCTCATGGAATTTTCTCCCTGGTTTTCCCATTGCCTCTGCCACGGCATGTATGTGTGTGTTTATATATGTGCACATGTGTATGTGTGTGCTGTGTGTGTGTATGCAGGTGCATGCGTGTATGCATACATATGTGCATGTATGTGCGATGTGTATCGTGTATATGTGCACATGTGTGTATATGCATGTGTGCTGTGTATGTGTATATGTGAACGTGTGTCTGTATGTATATATGTGCACGTGTACGTATTCACATGTGTATGTGTGCTGTATGTCTATGTGCATGTGTGTCTGTGTATTTACATGCACACCTGCATATGTGCAGGTGCGTGTGTGCAGGTACTATGTGCGTGTGTGTGTATATGCGTGCACATGTGTGTATGTGCGTATGTGTGTCTGTATATGTGTGCACATGTGTATATTGTGCTGTGTGTATGTTTGTGCATGTATGTCTCTGTGTATATACATGCACGTGTGTATGTGTGCTGTGTGTATGTACATGTTTGTTTATGTGTATATATGTGCACGTGTGTACGTATGTGCATGTGAGTCTATATGTGTATTTATGTGCACACGCGTGTATGTGTGGGTGCGTGTGTGCCTGTATATGCGTGCACATGTGTGTATGGGTGTGCTGTGTGTATGTGTGCATGTGTGTCTATGTGTCTATACATGCACGTGTGTGTGTATGTGCATGTGTGTCTGTGTGTGTACCCTCACACACACGTGTTTGGCGGGGGGTCAGCTGGCACAGAGCAGGCCCCTCCTGGCCTGCCTGATGCTGGGTGTTTATGGCGGAGGCACTTTTGGCCACTTTCTGTCCTGACCTTTGTAATTCTTCCTGGACTGTGGTGTGTGCCGATGAGGTCTCAGTGCTGAGGCCTTCTGAGACCTTTGGGGCAGCTTTCTCTCTGGGGATGAACCCGCCTTTCCAGTACCTTCTGGAGGAGACTGCACCCCCTGCCCTGCCCCATCTTTAGAGTGAGCCTTCGGCTGCTGACCCGTCTCAAGGCCGTGTGCGCAGGAGAGGACGGCTGAGTTTCACATCCCAACTCGGACATTTATTCTGACCTTGGACTGGCCACCTGACCTTTACAGCCTCAGTTTCCTCACCTGTAAAATGAGATGCTTAACGGGACTCTTATTCTTTAGAACCTCTGGCTGTTACCTTTTACTGCCTTGAGCAGCAGTGGGCATATGAAAGGTGGTGAACAGCAGCAGGTATTACTGATATGTTGTAACGACTATAACTATTATTATCATTTTCATGACCGTCATTATTGCTGTTTCCTGGGTGGAGAGAATCTGGTATTCACGTGGCTTCCTACCCTTGCTCCGCATCCACCTCCGAGTATCCCTGGTATCCTCCTTTCTGCCTTGGCCCCTCCTCACTTGTCTCCTCCCTTTTGGGTTCGTGTGTGTTTGAGGTCTCAGGTAGTCCTTCTCTTCTAATTGTGGTAATGAGTGCAGTATTTTCAGAACCGCGGCACTAAAAGTCAAGTGCAAAGTGATGGTTTTCATTTGTTGTTCTCGCTCCTCCTCTCCCCTGTAATACACATCTCTTTAAAGAGGGATTGGCTGAAAGCAAACAGCTAATAACCTCTGGATTTATGGAGCCAGCGCGAGCCGGCTTGATCAGCTTTTATACCTGGAATCGGTGTTCTGTCCCTTTAAGCCGAAACCCCAACTTTCCTTGGTATTTTACAGTGCCTGGTTTCATTTATGCTGGAGCCAGACTTACTATGTGAGAGCCGTCCGCATGCTGGAATTAGTCTTAAGCTCGCTTCTGTGGCGTTGCCAAATTCCATGTTTGTGTTTTATTTAGAATTCTTTTCACGGCCAGCCGATTCTGTTCCGGCACACACGGGCGCTGTTGCGCCCCGTGGAGAAAATAAGCAAGCTTGCGTTTTCTTTGGCAGAGGCCACGGCCACAATAGACTGCGGTCTCCGAAACATTTTTTAAAAGCTATTTTAACCCATAACAGATGCATAAAGTCGGCACAGGCATGCCCGTTTTCTTAGTTTTAATTAAAAAATAATTACAGCCTAATGGGATGTTAGTGACACATTTGGATGAGCGGTGGGTGACATTGTCTCTGACTTATAAATGACTGCCTCTCTCCTGACTGGAGCAGGGGTGGGGACGAGTGGGGGACGGGGGGTATGGATATCTGTTTTTAATTGCAGGGTGGGAGCCGGGGGTGGCGGCTGTACCTCTGGGCACTGTGGGGACCTCTGGAGGCCTTGATGAATGGCCTGGGGCACTCCGAAGGACATGTCCAGGTGGCAGGGCTGTGGTGACGGATGTCTGCAGAATGTTGGTGCCTCTGGAGCATCCTTGTCCCGGGGATGCTGGGTGGGACATTCTCACCTGGCGTCATGGGGGTGCCCTGGAGCTGGCAGCCTGGAGCCAGCACTTCTGCCTTGGTGCCATGACCGCCCCCCCCCCCGCCCCATTCAGTAAGCACTAGTCAGCTGGAAGCAGATCAGCCCTGGGGACCTGCTGTACAGCCCGTGTAAACCGCCATGTACAGCTGGGAGGTAAAGAGGCAAAAGAGTAGAGTCTTGCCAGGGTGTGGTTGCTTGCAAGAGGCCTGCATCCCAGATGCCCATCTAGGGTTCTGTATTTTAAATAAAAGTTGCCTCTGATTGGAGCGCTGAGCAGGTAAGATGGGTTGGGGGGTCCGCAGGAGGCAATGTGGCTGTGGAGACTCGGGCAGGAGTAGGCAGGGATGTGGACAAGGTCACACTGTGCTGGGAGGGGACACTGGCAGGGAGTCGTGTCCCTGGAGTGTCTGCAACGTCTCGTCACCGAGGTAGGGAGCCTTATCTGCACTAACGAGGCAGCTGGTAAGTGGCCGCAGGCTGTTCTGAGCCCAGAACCGCGGTTCCACCCGTCCTCGACTCTGAACTCCCGGCTTCAGGGAGAGGAAGGAGTCAGTGTCGGGGCCCAGTCATTCTCCTGGAACGCTGCACCATCCAGAGGCACCAGAAGACAGCACCCACCCCAGCCTGGGTCCTTCTTCCCGTTCGTGCTGGGGGCACCTCGTGCTCAGCCCACACAGCGGATTCAGCCCTGGCAGCCCCTCGAGTGCCCAGCCGGAAGCCTTGTGCAGCGCTGCCAGATGCCCTGTGGTGTGGGTGCAGTGAGCAGAGCTCGAGAGGGGCCCAGCCCTGCTGACTCCAGACCCTCCACTGCCTCCAGAACCCCTTGCTCTGTCCAAGGCGCTGGAGGGGCACCCCTGGCCCACAGCGGAGTCTGGGAGACAAGGGATAGGCTGGGGGACCTTCATTTTTACTTTCGGGGTGGTGGTACTTCTCATCCGTGGAGCAGAGTGAGTGTTCCATGGACAATGTTTCTCTGAGCCCAAATTCCTCAGAAGTGAAAATTAAGTTCCTCTATTAAAACCATGAGTCATACCAGCCCAGAGGAGAGTCGTTTTGGCGTTCCTCGAATTTTTGGAAGGAAAACACTGCATTCACATTAATCCTTTCAATTATACCTTATTGCTGAATAATCCACCAGGCGTTCCGCATCGGCTCCTCTGCTCTGATTCCAGCCTGGGCCTGCACCCGCACCGCTGCCATGCGAGCTCCATTCCCCCTTCCTTTCCAGTAGGCACACCTAGATCATGGACCCATCTCCTTTAGTGGGGCTTCCTTCATTCTGGGCCAGCCGTCTGCCCCGAGAGGGCTCATTTCCAATCGCTGCGATGAGTAATGTCCAATTGCAGAAGTTCCAGTCCACCTGCTTGTGTGGACTGTCAGCAGATGGGGGGGTGCCCACCCCTCGCCGGCCCCTACCACAGAGCCTGGGGTCCCCTCTGCCCCGTGGGCTTCCCGCTCAGGTGAGAGTGGAGACATGCTAGGTCTTGTTCTCTCAAGGACATTGGTCCGTAGTTTTGGGGTTGTCAGTCCTCCCCAGAAGCCTCAGGGGACCAAAACCAAGGCGGGAGGTGCTGCGGGCTGGGATACAGACCCAGAGGCCTCCTGTCTCTTGGAAAAGGTGGCCAGATAGGTCAGGAGGGTGGAGAGTGCGGTGTGTCTGGAATCAGCTGCTTGTCCCTGGCTCTCCTGCAATGTCAGGGACCCCACAGGGACACAGAGGAGCGGACTCCTGCTGCAGGTTCAGGTCCCAGGGGGTGTCCTCTGGGAAGTCTCTGCTGACCCCTTGACCCCTCTGCCCTTTCCCAGAAGTCCCTGTACTTCCCTGAGTAGAACTATCATGGGTTACCGTGGATGTGGTCACCTGCCCGTCTCTCTACCTGGCCTGGGACGACAGGCTGTGGGCTAGCCAGGGTATTGTTGTCCTGTGTGCCCAGGCTGTAGGCTTGGCCCCTGTAGATTGTGCATGGGCGCTTGTTGAGCCAAAGCAAAATGAAGCCAATTGAACTGAGGCCCAGAAGCATGGCGCATGACCCCAGGGCAGAGTGTGCAACCAGCTGGCTGCCTGTGGGGTGGGCGACCTGCTGCCCTGGAAACTGCAGGTTCGCCCATTTCAAAACTGGGGACTCAGGCTCTGCAAGCACAGCTGTCAGACCCGCTGGATTTCCATCTGGCTTCAGGGGCGCCACTGAGTTTGGGAATTTAGCTTTTTGGTGGGGTCCACTTTGCTTTTGCTTCTCTTTATCCAGCAGGGTGTGCAGCTGCCCACAGTTCAGGTAAATCCTTGGTAGGAAGGACAGCTCCACCTCCTGGGAACATGGCGGGCATGTGGGGAAGGTCAGCAGGATCTGATGTGGCGAGTAGGGGTGGGAAGGCTTTTGGGTTTGACGTTTGACCGAAGTGCAGTTTCTGAGTTCGGAACCAGCAGATCTTTTTCCTGGAGGGGGTGGGCAAGGGATTCAAGTGCATTTACTTATATTAAATAGAAGTTTCTTCTTTTTATGAGTAAGACGAAAATCCCATGTAGATGATGACAAATACAGGCTGGAGAAGTGGAGTTTGTTTACTCATTAAATTTCCCATAAAATAAACAAGGGTTTAGAAGGAGGGAACCCGGTAGGGGCGTCTGCAGTGAAAGTAGCTTGTGTGATGTGAGCCTCTGGTGGGAAGTGGGGTGTGGATTTGTGTGAAGATCAGGTGGAGCCCTGGGGGGTAAGGACGACAGGGTCCAGGTCCAGAAGGAGGTGGATGCGTGCCTGCCTGTGTGTGTGCACACATGTGTGTATACCTGAGTGCACCACACACACACACACACACACACACACACACACACTTCATGCATGTGCATGGACTTGCATGCATGTGTTCACATGTGTGCATGTGGGCACACAGTATGTTCGTGTGTACACCTATGTTCATGCATCCATGTGCACACACACGTGTTCATGGATGTGCTGGTGTCGCATGTGCTCATGTGTGCATGTGTACATGCACCTGTGTTCACGTGTGCTTGTGTGTTTTCATGCATGCATATATGTATGTGTGCATGTATGGTGCTTCTACCCTCCCCCCTGAGGACTGCGCCCTGTGGCCAGCTGGTCCGTGATGGTCTGTGAGGGGAGGGGGCATGGAAGGCACACAGGACTGGGAGGCAGGAAGGCAGGGGCTGAAACAGCACCCAGGTGGGTGACTCTGTCCTTGCAGCACCCAGGTCCAGCCAAAGGCCCCCACTCTCCTGGGCGCACATCTGCCCGAGTGTCCTGATGGTGCCTCCACAGGCAGAGCTGGGAAGGCACAGGGTCGGCAAGCCCGGCCGGACCTGGCTCTGGCCCTTCCTAACGGTGATCATGGCCTTTCCTTCCGTCTTTAGTCTTAAATTCCTTACTTGCCCAGAGGCGATAGGATGTCTACCTGGGCACAGGTGTGCACCGGCTTTGCCCAGGGCTGGCAAGGGTGCTGCTGTGGGTTTTATTGTCATGGTACTTGTCACTGTAGGGAAAGTGTGTCCTCCAGGGTGACCCAGGGGGCTACGGCACTGTGGGCGGCTCTCCCGAGGCTGGGCTCTCACCTTGGATCCTCTTTACATCCTAGTTAGAAGTTGATGAGTAGGGTTGGGAGAAGGCCTTTGGGTTTGGAATCTGATCCAAAGCATGGCTTCAGAGTTTGTAACCAACACGGGTGCAGAGACCCCAGGCTCTGGAGTGTCTAAGCTACATCTGTCATTCTGAGGGGTGGCAGCAGTCACTGAGAGCATACTGGCCTTGGGGACATCCGTGTCCTTTAGTGGGAAGCCCTGTCCTCAGTCTTTGGGCCTGGGCCACCTGGAGTCCCCTGCGCTATGCCGGCTCTCCGGCTTTGCTCAGCCATGTTTCTCTTCTCAGGTGGCCCTCCATGACTGGGCGGTGGGAATCCACACTGTGGACCTGGACCCAAACCTCAGGAAGCTGGTTTCTTAGTCCTTGAGGTGTGAGCTCCTCAGAACAGAGGGGCTGGAGCAAGGGAGGTGGCTAGCTGAGAGGTCTATTCTCAGTTATTTCTCCCTGGAGACAACCTTCTCAGTAAACACCTCTGCAGTCAGGATGGACGGAAAAAACCCCGTGGCCTCATGTTTACTGCTGGCAGAGAAAGCCTAGGGATTTATGGAAATTCTAGACAGCTCTTCTTTCTTCTCTCCCCAGGTTTCATCCATTCTTTTTGAAAGACCATCTCTTTCAGTCTTTATACTTTCTCTAACCCTTGCTGTGTCTGTTTTATGTGTTTCTTCTGAAAGGAAGAAGATGCTATGGTCCAAGAGTCCAAGAGGTGCAATTAGGGCCAAGTGTGTACAGAGCATGTGTGCCCCCATTCCTCCCTCCTGCGTCTGTGGCAGACATCACTTGTAGATCACAGCACTCTTTCCTCTGGGCCCTGGCCTGGCCTTGGATGCTTCGATATGGAGGCAGCCATTGCTAATCAATCACACTGGCCCAGGAGTTGAGACTCCCTTCCTGTCCTGGGATGAGGGAATGGAGAGAGGCAAAACACCGTCTCTCACAGTTCCCGCTGTCTTGAGGGGAGCCTTAGGGGGCTCTTGGGTCTTTGCTGGTCATTGGACCATTGGGGGGAATTAGCGGGAGGCCTGGACTTAAGTGTTGCGGTTGTAAAAATAATGGCCACCCTGTTGAGGGCTCGTGCGTGCTGGGCCTCCCACCTCACCGTTAGCTCAGCCCTCTGGAGGGGGCACATGAGTGTGGTTTGCAGATGGAGGCAGAGAGAAGGTGTGGGCACAGACCTAACAAGGGGCAGAGAGGATGGCCGACCCCAGTCCTGAGCCGTCTAATCTCAGATCCTCACTGTTCATCTAAGCCGTGCTCCTCGGGGGTCCTGCCCCAGCCCCACCCACCAGGTCTCTTCCTCAACCTGAGCCTGGGCCTCTCCCCACCAAGCTGGAGCCCCCCGAGGGATGGGATCTGTGTTCTTTGTTGAGAGACTGTGAGCCTGAGGTGAGGGGTGAATGCAGATGGTCTGTCCCTCCCCTGGCCGTCCCCGTCATCGGAGCTCTGTTGTTGCCCAGCACTGGGCTCGGGCCCCGTACTGACCTTGCCCGCAGCTTGCTCTGCACAGGGCCTCGCGGTCTCCGCGGGTTCCCCCCCAGGGCTGTGGCCTGCGCTCTGTCGCCCAGGAATTCCCTGCTGATGTCAGTGGAGCCTGTGTGTTGTGATCAACAAGTAGCAGAGTTTGGGGGTTCAGTAGGAAAGCGGGCTTACAGAGAGGGTGGGAACTCACCTCCACGGCAACCGCCTGTTGTGTACGCATAAGATCCACAGCTCTGTGTGTGAGGCCTGTCACTCCCATTTTGCAGATGAGGGAACTGAGGCTTAGGAAGCTCAAGGCCCTCATAGAAAGCCACACGGCAGAGGGAAGAGTCTAACCAGGTGTCTGGGCTCCAGCCCTTCTTTTCCTCTACCTTAGACACCTCCCTGTGAAGCTCCGCGGGGCCTGATCTGAGGGCCCCACATGGAGCCCCTCCTTTCTTCCTCTTGTCTGCTCACGGGCCCCATGTCCTGCTGGCCTGGCCTTGCTGTCTGTGTGTCTCCATCTTGACCAGACCTTTGCTGAGAGCAGGACCTCATCTGGTTTCCTCTCTCTCCCTTATCCGAAAGGGCCTGGGGCTGTCTGGTGGGTGGGCAACCAAAGAGATTCCTGCAGTGAACACACCTTTGCACCATCCCCCTTGGTTCCCTGGGCCACAACGGACAAGAAAGTCTCAAGCAAGAGCCCAGCCCAGTTATTGGGAAGGCAGCACCCCGGGTCCCCCCAGGCAGAACGGGCATGTGTTGCCTCTCAAGGAAACGTTCTGAACAGAATCATGAAGCCGCTAGCCAGAGGGACCCGACCCTGCAGACCCCCTTCCCTCATGTGACACACCCAAGCTTGGTCTTGCTTCAGTTTGCCACGCCGTCCACAGCATGAGGAGTGGACCTGTCATTATCCCCTCCAGCATGCCAGGAGACCCTGAGAAGCTGGGTGTCAATGTTAGAGCCACCCAACATGACCTCCAAGTAAATAAGCCTGAGATTAGTGGGTTGCGGCCCCTGAGACTCTGGCCCCTGTCCACACCTGGAGTCCAGGCCTCAGGAGCATGCGAGGGGCTGGGGCCCCGGGCCTTCCATTGGGACGGTGAGCCTGAGTGACCCCATTCTTGGTCCAACGTGCTGCTCAGGATGAGGAGGGCCAGACCCTCACCCCTCACTTTGAAACATTCAGAGGTCCCCGGTACCCACAGAGGAAAATGAACGTCTTGTGGAGCCTTCATGCCTTGGTGACCTTCTGGACTGTCATAGTTACTTTGCGCTGCTATAACAGAAATACCACAGTGGATGGCTTTAACAAACAGAAAGTAATTTTCTCACAGTTCAGGAGGCTAGAAGTCCAAATTTCAAGGTATCAGCTCTAGGGGAAGGCTCTCTCTCTGTGGCTCTGGGGGAAGACGGTTTCCTCAGCTTCCGGGGAGGATGCTTGCCTGAGCTTCAGTAACCCTGGCATCCCTCGGGTCCTTTGTGATCTCCACGTGGCATCCGTCTTTCCCCCTTTGTGCTTGTGTCTATGCCCAATCTGCTGTTTTTATGTCTCAAAAGTGGTTAGGCCTAAGAGACCCTGCACTGATGGGGCCTCATTGACATAACAGAGAAAACCCTGTTCCCAGATGGGATTACATCCGCAGGTATAACCCATAAAACCAAACCCGTTGCTTTCGAGTCAACTCATAGCGACCCTTTAGGACAGAGTGGAACGTCCCATAGGGTTTCTAAGGAGCTAACTGCTGGCCTTTTGGTTAGCAGCCGAGCTCCTAACCATTGCGCCACCAGGGCCCCTCCACAGGCCTAGGGGTTAAGAGTTCAACATGAATTTTGGGAGACACAATTCAGTCCACAACACGGATCGTCTCCCACTGCTGCCCTTGGACACCGCCTCCCCAGCCAGGCTGCCTGTCAGAGCTGTCATCTAGAAAACCCCCACTGGGTGCCAGCACCTGTCACCCAAGCCCCCCGAGCAGTGCTGTGATGTTGGCAGAGGAAGCTGAGACTGGCACTGCTGTGACGGCTCGGGTCACCCCACCGGCCAGCGGCTCCTCTCTAGGTGGTGCTGGGGGGCACTGATGGGTCAGAATGCCCAGATCTCTTCTCTGCTGCCTGGGACCATGAGGATGGGCTGACCCAGGCTTGGGGACTATCGGGAGCTCGAGCTCTGCCCCTCTGGCCAGCTTGCTAGCCAGTGGGAACCTCTGCCTTTGGACTCCCTCTGCCAGCAGGGACCCCCTTCCCCAAGGCAGCTCCTGTTTACCCTCCAGGAGCCAGCTCCCAACTCATCTCCAGGAAGAGTGCCCCCAGGCAGCGCTTGATGCATATACCTCTGGGTTAAGCCATCAAGCTATATCCTTGTGTGCTTTCCCAGAACATGAGGGCCTCGGGGTGTGCTGCACATGCCTGTCTGGGTCCTAGGCCTTGGCACTGATGAGGGGGCGGGGGTGGGTAAGGGCATCTTTATAGCCATCCTGCCCACCAGCAGCAGGAAGGTCACTGGGAGTGATTGGAGCCAGTGCAGGTACTCTGCCACTTCCTCTGGGGAATCCCCAGCCAGAGGACTCAGTCAGAGGGAGTTCAGATTGGAAAGGAAGGAATGGGAGAGGCAGTCTACAAAGGCTTACGAAGGCACAGAGGGACCTGAGCTGCGTGCTCTTTTTCTTTCCTCGTGTTCTTTTCCCCTTTCTTTGTTAATTACACCATAGTTGCTCCCATAATAAAAATAATTTGTAGTCTTTTGGTTTAAGTAAACTGGTAACGGAAGCATTAAAACTATGATGGAAGAATGGGCTTTGTAGAATCAATCAAGGGTTGGGGAAGGTTGTCCCAGAAACCTGCACTGCAGTGGAACACAGAATTTGGCTCTGAGCTTCCTGGTAGCCTTGGCAAGAAGGGAAATGTGATGAATTCTGATTAGCTTATGAAAGTACCCTTTCATGACAGAGATTTTTGCATCAACTTCAAACCTGAAAGACTTCATCCCGTGATTCTTTAGGTAAGGCCAGGTCTTCACCTAAGATAAACGACCAGATAGTAATCATTTTAGGCTCTGTGGTACCATGGTCTTTGTCACAACTACTCAACTGTTGCTGTTGTAACATGTAACACGGAAGCAGCCGGGGCAATATGTAAATGATGCATAGGGCCGTGTTTCAATAAAACTTTAAATTACAAAAAAAACAACAAAAAACAGGTATCTGATCCTTGAGTAAGGAATAGTGTCTCTTACACTGTCAGGTCACTGGGATATTATCACACAAAAATCTGGACATCTTCTCATATTGGTCCTCTATAGAGTGGAGGGTCTGGCCCTCCTGTTGGACATCCCTGGCCCCCACTCTGCCTTTCTGTCCCTGGAGAGAGAATTAGGTCCAAGAGACCACTGGCCCTGGCCAGATGAAGCTTACCAGCTTGGGCATCCCATTCCCTAAGCCTCAAACCCAACATGGAAAAGCAGCACCAGCCTGCTGGGCTCACTTGCTGCTGGGGCCCTCACCGTAAAGGGCTGCCCCACTGGGGTTAATCTTCTGTGATGGACCGAATTGTGTCCCCCACAAATATGTGTTGTAAATCCTAACCCCTGGTGGCATGGTGGTTGAGCACTCAGCTGCTAAGCACTCGGCTCCTAACCGAAAGGTTGGCAGTTTGAACCCACCAGCCGCTTCATGGGAGAAAAGACCTGGCAATCTAATTCCATAAAGATTAGAGCCTTGGAAATCCTGTGGGGCAGCTACTCTGTTCCATAGGGTCGCTATGAGTTGGAATCCACTCAATGGCAATGGTTGTTTTTTTTTTTAACCTGTGGTTATACTCCCATTTGGGAATAGAGCTTCTTTGTTATGTTAATGAGGTCATATCCGTTTAGGGTGTCATTTTAAGCCAGTCACCCATTAGATATAAAAAAAGCAGATCCAGACAGAGAAGCAGGCACAGATGGGGGCAGATAGATGTCACACCACATGAGCTCTCCAAGGAACCGAGAAACAGAAGATGAAAAGAGACAAGGACCTTCACACAGAGCCAGCAGAGAGCCTTCCTAGAGCCAGCACCCTGAATTTAGACTTCCAGACTCCTAACTGTGAGAAAATAACTGTCTGTTTATAAAAGCCACCCACTTGCGGTGTTTCTGCCATAGCAGCACCAGGTAACTAGGACGCCTTCCTTCAACGGTACGTTTCTGCATAGGACAGACGTCTGAAGGAGCTCACTGGGGGTGGTGTCGTGGCTGCTGGGGAACCTGGCTCACAGTGGTGCCAGTCGGGCCATGCTCATCAGCAGATACGTGTGCTGGTGTTTCTTTGACTGGTCAGAGGCAGAATGTGGGCGCTGGAAATGTCCGTGAGTTCCGCTCACTAACACTCACTTTCAATTCGTTTGCTTACTTATTCATGACCTTGTTCCACAGAAGCTGAGGGGGAGAAGGGGACACTGCAGAGGAAGTACTTTTGAGCTTCTTTTTCCTAAACTGGAGCCACTTCAGAGTTGTCTCGCTGAGGACCCTGAGGTGCCCAGGGCAGTGGCCGGCACGCACGAGGGCTCAGAGTGGACACTCTTCTTTCTGAGATGCTGGCATAGCCAACACTGTGTACTGTGACCGTCTACCTAGCAGCTGCCAGGAGTGGAAGTGCAGCTTTTGGGCCAATCCTTTAATTTTCCAAAAGTGCAGGGACCATGAATGGGGGTCCCCAGGGCACAGGGATGTGGGGGTTCCGCGGACCAAGCTGGCCTGGCTGACTTAGGGTTGTCCCAGCAGCTTGTTTGTAGGGCCTTGAGACCCTCTAGCCACAGCACTGTGAAGAACTAGCCCAGGACAAAAGCATCATTGCCGTCCACCCCAGAGTTTTCTCCGGACTGCCCAGCAGGGTCCTCTTGTACTTCAAGATCAGTTTTATTTATTTTATTTGAATTCCCCCTCCCCACCACTGGGCAAGGTTGTGTTTCCATTAAGTGGCGGCCATTTTATTCTCCTTTAAAAATGATTTAATTGGAAATGCCTACTCTCAATGAGCCCTGGTGGTGCACTGGTTAAGCACTCAGCTGCTAACTAAAAGGTCAGTAGTTCGGGTCCACCAGCTGTTCCTTGGAAACCCTATAGGGTCACTATGAGTCGGAATCCACTCAATGGCAAAGGGTTACTCTGAATACCTGCCCACGTGTGGTCTGGTACCTGGCACACATCATGTCCCAGGTCCCCTTGATGATGCCGGGGTACCGGGGCCACAGCAGTAACTGTGTTATCCCACCAAGAGGGCTGAATTTAGGCCCCAAACCAACAGCTGTGTTTTCCTTTGCCCATGTGGCCTCATTGTGCCTAAATTCAAGGTTTTCACATTTGTGAACACGGAATGGGGCAAAGCTTCAGGGACCCATCGACAGAGCTAAGAAGAAGCTGGTGCTCCCTTTGTCTGGAACATTCCTTCTGCTGCTTGGGCTTGAGCTTCGCTCTGCCAGGGTGTGGGAAGGAGGGAGGTCCCCAGCTAGGGAGAAGTTTCTGGACCTGTGGGATCATGACTGTGCCCCAGCTCCCAGCTGCCAGCACTGGCCAGGCACCAAGGAGAGGCTCAGTGGATGTCCGTGGATGGGTGGCTGAGGGGCTGCTGCTGGACAAGATGCCTGTTTGCCGATGGTCTGGAGGGTCGGCCAGTCCCCCACTTCCCTCTGATTGTTGTGGGGGGAATGCCCAGCCCCCACCTGCCTCCCTTGGCTGTGAAATGCCTGGAGGAGAAGAGGTTATCTTTCCCCACCTCCCTGCACTGTCAGGGTGAAATGCCTAGCTACCCCCCCGCCATGTGCTATTGGGTTAAATGTCTGGAGGAGGCCAAGTCTCCCTAGCCCCTCCCTGTGTGTTGTTGGGGTGAAATGCTAGAGTCCGGTGGAGGAGGCTCAGTTTCTTACTGTGAAAAGCCTGAGGTACCCCAAGCCCCCTCTCTTCCCCACCCTCTTCCCAGATAAGATTTGGCCCTTCAGCTGGGCAGTGCCTCCGAGTGAGGGGGCATCCCTGGGTATCGGTCTCTGTGCTGACCCCTGGTTCATCTCCCCAGCTCAGACCTGGGTCCTGTCTCAACAACATGCCTAGTGACTGCCCCTTCAATCTGCACCTTCCACTCCTACGCCAGCAGCCTTTTCTGTTGCAGGGCCAAGCCGTGACTGAGCGGAGGCCAGAAAGCCCATGCTTTGGGCTCTAGACAGTGCCAGGAGGCCGCCAAGAGATCTTTACATCTGCAGTGGTCTTGGGGAGGACAGGGGCCACGTGGAGCCCCCAGGGACACCGCCAGCCCACCCACCAGCCCTGTCGGCTCACAGGGGCAGCTGAGCTGGGCTCGAGATGGAGGTGCCTGCGAGGGGCTAGTTAGGCCGCTAGAGGCAGGGACTTTTTCCGTGGCCTCCACTGTTCTTTGTTCACACTCCTGTTAAAGGCCCTACTGTGCTGGGCTGAAACGAGGCACAAAGGTGTCTGGGGGCTTCCTCAAAACCGCACCTACCGGTCCCAGAACAGAGACGCACCCAGTAGGTGCTTGTGAGATGAAAGGACAAAGAGTGAGTGAGCGAATGGATGAGTGAATGATTGAATAGATGAGCGAGTGAGTGAATGGATGAGTGAATGAATGGATGAGTGAGTGAGTGAAAGGATGCGTGAATGAATGAGCGGATTTGCTTTTTGAGGACAGGGGTCCTGCCAGGACCCCCACTGCTTTACACAGTGTCTGGTTCCCAGTAGGTGCTTGGGAAATGAAAGAACAAAGAATGAGTGAGTGAGTGAGCGAATGAATGTATCTGTTTCTTGGGAATGAATGGATGAATGGATAACCTTGGGAAATGCGTGTTCAATGAAAGAACACTTTAAGAATCTATCCCCGCAGGATTCCCAGGTGAGGACCGAGCCGGGTGGGGGCCCTCCACCTGTGCTACCCTCCGCCCAGGCCACGGGAGATGGAAGTGAGCAGCATGGGGCCGTGGAAGATTCCTTTTTGCTTCTTGCCACAGAATGATCCTTTTCTTCTTTTGTGGGCTAACCTCTCTGAACCCACCTGTCAGCCAGGGGTCCAGCGAGTAGCGCTCGCTCCTCCCAGGCACACCCTCCGGCGTCCCTGCTACTTGAAAGCCCTTGAGGTCAAGTGAGGGCTTTTCATCTTGAGGCTCCTCCTTGTCCTTGGAGGTGTGTGCCATCCCGACATCCCTGCAGGATTCCCAGGCGAGGACCGAGCGGGGTGGAGGCCCTCCACCTGTGCTGCCCTCCGCCCAGGCCACGGGAGATGGAAGTAGGCAGCGTGGGGCCGTGGAAGATTCCTTTTTCTCTCCAGGCCTCTGTTTCCTCCTCTGTGAAGTGAGCACAGCAGGGGCTTGGAAAAGGCAGCTCTCCTTGACTGTACCAAAGTGGGATGTGGGGGTTGAACAGCCAAGGACTGGACGAGATGCCTGTGTGATTCCTCATGGAAACGGCTGTCGGTGGCTGCCCTTGCCCAGCTCACTGGGGCTGTGAGGCTCGGACTTTTGGTGGGGGCTTGAATTGGAGGGTGGGAGTAGACTCCCTCCTTGACCAGAGACCCTGGCCCAGAGAGGGGCAGGGATTTGCCCAGGCCACTCGGCAACGTGGAGCTGGCATCAGAACCCCAGGCTTGTCCAGCCATACTCTGGGCCCCACCACGCTGTTCCCTGGCACGATCAGGCCTGAATGGCACCCAGACCAGGTGAATCAAGTGGCCCTCCAACTATGAGGACCATTGCATTTGGACTTTAGTGTCCAAGAGGTGGCCTTTTCCATCTCCCCAGGCTCTAGCTAGGAGGGTGCAGGCCCTGCTGCGGCCAGGCAAAAGCCTGGAGTGGCATTGCTTCCCTCCCAGCACCAGCCAACCAGGTGAACTGCAATTGGGGAATGTCAGAGAACCCTCTGGGCTCCCACCATATACAAAGGTTTCACAAGAAAAAACAAGTGATTCCGGGTCCTTAAGAAGCCCCTGGGTGGTGCAAACAGTGAACGCCCTTGGCTGCTAACCTAAAGGTTGGAGGTTCAAGTCCACTCAGACCTGTCTCAGAAGAAAGGCCTGGCAATGTACTTCTGAAAATCAGACATTGAAAACCCTGTGGAGCCCAGGTCTGCTCTGACACACATGGGGTCTCTGGCTGTCTGGGCCCTTCAGAAGTCTGATTGGCATTGGCTGTCCTTTCCTGCTTGGGCAGTTCTTGAGGACCCCCTTGGAGGTAAAGCACCATTCCCAGCTTGGGGATGTGGAGATGAAGGGTGCACCCCTGGAGAACACCCAGGGAAAGCCACAGGAGGCTGGTGGCTCTGGAAGGGGTCTGAGCTGGAACCGGAAGGGCTGGAGGACATTCCAGGGCGGGGGTGGGGAGGCCGTCCGAGGTAGAGGGGACGCCCCTGCAAGGCCTGAGGTAGACAGGAGAGGCCTTTCTGGAACTTGTAAGTAACTGGTGATGGCTGGAGGTTGGGATGCCTGGGACGAGTGAGCAGGCCGGCCGACAGTTGATCAGGATGGCCAAGGGGCCAGCCTAGGGGTCTGCTGGTTCCCCGGGGCAGCCCTGTAATGGAAGACGGGGGTTCCCAGCTGTGTGACCCTGAATAAATCACCCCACCTCTCTGACCCTTCTGTTGCTCATCCATGATCTGGGTGGATGCTCACCAGGGGGTGATGCTCACGGTGATGGCGACGAAGGCGGTGTCCCTGTCTCACCAGGTTGCTGTGTGTGGGTGTGAGTGTGCCTAGTATGTGGGAGGGTTACTTTGTCATGGTTCCCCCCTCCCCCAAACAAAAAGCATTTGAAATGTTTATTGCGTGTGCCAGCTTTTCAACCACTGGTCAGCGTTGAGCAGTTGGTGATTGACTTGTTTTTCAGATGTTCTTTGCAATCAGCCTTGGTTTTCACCCCAGGGATAGAAATCCCCGGGCATAGTTGCTCTTCCCTTTAGAAATGTTTGCAGGGGTCATTGGCCACCCATCTTGGGGATCCGGGCACTATGTGGCTTTGACCCTGCTCCTAGAAAAATGCTGGGGGCTGGAACATTGGGGTGACCTGTTCTGACACCCCGCTTGTCCCTGACCATGTAGGTCTGGCTGGCCCAGCTCCCTGTACAAGCAGAGTGTGGTCTGGGAAAGAAGGGCCCCAGGGCTGCCCAAGGTGCTGCTGAGCAGGGGAGGCCTGTGGGCGCCAGAGGCAAATATCGTGCCAGGCCTTGGGGAGCTCCCCGGGCCCCCGAGGTGCATCACACAGGCCCTGTTCTCTAGAGGCTCCCTGTCCGGGCCTTGCCGGTTCAGACCGGTCTGGGTTAACCCTGCTACCACAGCCATGCTGGCCTCCTGCCCTTGCGCCGGGGGCATGGGGCTGTGGGACCCCAGCCTTGCCTGGAGAGTACATTTACAGAGGGCTCCACGGCCCTACCAGCACACTGGCTGTAGGGGTGGTCCCTGAGGCGTGAGCAAAGATACACCCCTTTCCTTCCCCCCTACCTTGGCCCAGACCCCCCCTGCTTTAGGGGGCAAATGCGATGCTCAGACCCCCGTAAGGAGGCCTGGCCAGGTGGGAGGGCTTCCGGCTGTCAGCTGTCCCAGCAGCAGAGTGGACCTTGCCCGTTACCGCCATGGCCCCTGGCTCTGGCTGCGGGCCCAGCCTCTCAGCGCTTGGCCCTGGTGGGCCCCATGGGCTTGATGAGCAGATGACAACACCCTGAACGACCCCCCTCGACCCTGTCCACCAGGTTGTTAATCAACTCCCCCTTCCAGCCTGACCAGGCTCGGGGCCTGTTCTCCCCGGCATAGACACCACAGCACCCTGGGATTTCCGAACACTCGCGTGTGGGCCTGACAGGGCTTCAGCACCCACCCGTGCTGTGTGAGAAGAGCAGCATGCCGACCACGCTGCGTTGGGTGCCTTTGGAAGCAGAGGATGGAGAAGTAAGGGGGAGCTCTTTCACAAGAAATAGACTCTCCTATCCTGGGATTTGGGGAACGAGAGCCGGCGACGTTTTCTTTCCTTCCCAGGCACTCCGTGTTATTAAGACACTCTGTCTTATGAGGGATGTTGGATAATTAATCCTGTGGCGAGGCAATAGCAACAAGGGTTCGAATATATTTAAATAATGAGGAAGTTCTTCAACATGGATCTGTAAAATCATTGTCGGCCGGTGGCATGGAAGAGACAGAGGCTCTGTTGTCTTTACTGAAACGTACTTCTCCCCTTTGGAAGATGGGGTTTGTCTTTGTGTACACGTGTGCACACACGCACACACTCGCACACACACAGAGCGTTTAGCCAGGACCCTGCTAAGTCTTCCACCTTTTCAGTCAAAAAAATCAATCGTGCCTTGTGGTCGCTTTCCAAAATCCACTTTTGATTGTGTGATTTTTGTGTCAGTCGAGAGTGCTCCAGTCAGCCCCTCAGAAACAGAATGGGGGAAACACATACACACACACACACACACACACACACACACACGCAACCGCTCACCAAATATCTGGGCGTCCACTCAGGTCCTTGGCAATTGAGAATATTGACAGCAATCACGATTCCGCCGCTGTTGAAACTTCGCCTCTAATTGAACCAGGAAAGGTAAACCCAGATCCAGGGCTCTGCACGCTGTAATTGCAATAATTTAATTTAGCTATTTAACCTGTAATTCAGTGGTATTTATTAAGGAGCATGGGAGAAAATGGGGCCATTAGGAGCCAGGGATGAATACATTGAAATGAAAATGAACACTTCTAACTGCCAGTTGACCTTCGGTTTGTAGCCGTCTTTATTAGGCTGGTCACGGTAATTACCAGGACGTGGATCGGGAAGGAAAGTGAATAATTCTGTAATGACCATTTTTATTCATTATCTCGCATTTTCCGGAAGCAGACGAGTATCGCGAAAAAGTGTCGGCGACGTTCTCTTTCTGTTTGTTTTTTTTAAATGATGGTTTGTGGACAGTGGCCGCGGGCGCAGTGTCCGTCTGCAGTGGGGACATCTGGGTCCGGAGAGCCTGAGTCAGGCGCTCTGGTATGTCATCGGAGCTGTGTGTGCTTCCAGGATGCACACAGGGGACAGCTGTGCCCAGACACAATAGGTCAGCTTGGGCGGAAGGAGGAGCATGACAGGCCTGCCAGAGCAGCTGGGGAAAGGTTTTCCAAAATTATCCATCAAATGGGAAGTTTTCTTCCTGGGGGCGAACCCAGGGTGAGGTCACGCTGGTACTCTCACGCCGTTTAGGTGGGTGTGAGCCGGTGCCATCTTTGCAGGGCAGCAGGCACGAGCTGGGTATACCAACCAAGAGCCTTCATGCCCACTGACCCAAGAATTGGACTTCTAGAAGAAGAACCAGGGGTGTGCACACAAATGCGTGTACACACGTGCCGTGTTTGAGAATAGGGCAAAATGAGAAGCAAGTAGATCCCAGCAGGAGGGGAATGGCTGAAGGAACAACATCCAGCCATAGGATGGAACATTACTCAGCAATAAAAAGTACGGCTTCACGGCATTTCTGCGGGTGTGAGGATATGGTTGTAGAGTGACAGCTAGTGAGAAAGACACAGATCAAAGCCGCACGTGGTGAGCACGCCGCCATTGGTGCCTGCGTGGGGGACGTCTGTGGACGTCTGTAACAAAGAGCCCGGATGGTGACATCGGGATCTCACCAGAAGTTCCTCTGGCGGTTTTCGTTTTCTTCTGTATACTGGGCTGTATGGGTAAAGTTTTCTACAAAAAGGAAGAAAACGTCCCTTTAAAATCAGGAAGCGCGGTGCATTGATTTGAAAAAAGTTTTGGCGACTTCTGCTGATTGAAAAGAGAAGTTCTAGCCTGGCACCCTGCGCTGGCTTCTGCCAAGCTTGTGGTTTATCAACTCCTCCTTCCACTTCCCAGAAAACCATTCAGCCTTTAGACGAAACGGGGATGTGGGCTAAAAACACTTCTGTCAGGTGCCCGTGATGGATGGCTTCCCAACACAGCTAAGTGTCCCTGGGCATTGGGGAGGCATCTCCCTTTTATTGTGTGATTTCAATACACGGAGTCCCTGGGTGGTGCACATGGTTAAGCACTCACCTACTAACCAAAAGGTTGGTGGTTCAAACCCCCACAGAGGCACCTGGGCAGACAGGCCTGGTGATCTGTTTCCGAAAGTTCACAGTCTGAGAACCCTACAGAGTGGCTCTGTTCTGCACACATAAGGTCTCCATGAGTCAGAATCTAACATTTCCATACCCTGCTTGTGGCTCCACGTGGGGAGTCAGAGGCCCAGATGGGGATAGGGCCCAGACCCTGCTCTCTGGGGCTGGGGGCTGCTGGTCTGGAGCAGGGACCTCTGTCTGAGGGGATGGTCCTCCCTGGACTCAGCTGTTGAGTTGGTGGCCAACACCTCAGCATCTGCTGCTCTCTAGCCGTCTGCCCAGTCTCTGGCTGAGGTCATTTCCATGTGGATAGAGACGTTAGCAATAATCATATTCTATTCACGCAGCCAGGAAGAGTCAGCACGGGCGGGGTGTGTGCGTATCTTGGTTTTGTCAGAGAGCCTTATTAGATAGGCGGACGAGGCCCCTCCCCAGCCAGGTCTTCATTTCCTCCCTGGATTGCCCCTCACTCACCCCCTGACACCTCGAGAAATGGCCCAGAGGATTGCCTGGCGGAAAAAAAAGATTCTCTTTCCAATTTTCCAACTTCTCTCATTTTCCTTATTAAGTGTGCTATGGCTACTGGAGAGGAAGGAAAAAAAATGTCAGCTTTGCGGTGAGTTAGAGCATCTCATCCCTGCTCTGCATGCTGACCCCGGCTAGCTTGCAAGAGGGGCGATGGGGCTCTTGAGACCTGGGGCGGTGCCCAGCACACACGGGGCCCCCAAAAATGTGCCCCTCTGCCCCGAGGCCCTCTTTTCGGTTGCCTGCTCATTGCTGTGGTTGAAATTGGCATCTCCTGCCCCACTGCCACCAACTGTAGTTCCTAAACAGCACTCTCGAATAAGATGACTGTCACCAAATGGCTCCATTGTGCAGCTTAGAAAGGGTACGGGCCAGGCAGGCACAGACCCAGGCATACATTTGGTTCCTAGGTCTGGGCCTCGGGCAGGCCCCTGACCTCTCAGAGCCACAGTTCCTTCACCTGCCAAAAAAAAAAAAAAAAAAAAAGGTATATTCTCATTTGTGAGAATAAATTTGGCACAAACAGTTAAGTGCTCGATCACGAGCGAAAAAGGTTGGTGATTCGAATCCACCCAGAGGCGCCTCAGGATACAGGCCTGGCCATCTGCTTCTGAAAGGTCACAGCCTTGAAAGCCCTATGGAGCGGTCCTACTCTGCACACGTGGGGTCACCGTGAGTCAGAATTGACTCGATGACAGCTAACAACAACATGTATGTATGCAAAGTGTTCTGCCTGGCCAAGTTCCTAGCACATAGTAGGCTCTTGGTCAGTGTTTCTTGTCACTGCTCCAGTCCCTCATCTCTGTGCTATCGGGATTAGCTTGATCACCAATATACCCACCTAACTGATGAGGCTCAAATGCAGCCTTGAATGTGAAAACACCTGGCTTATGCCAGGTACTCAAAGAGCTTGGGTTTTGAGGCATCTAATATGACTTCAGAACACGTTTTGATTTTGCTGAGTGGATGGGTGTGCACGCTCGCTGCACACCGACCCTCCGTTTGGGAGCTGAGAACCCCAAGACCCCTTTTCCATCCTCTCTGATGGTTGGCAAACATTTCCCCAAAGTGCGTCTGACCCAAGGCTTTGATACCCTGGCATCTTGGGAGCCCTTGTTGAATAGTTGCAGACAGGAAATGGTCAAGGAGGCAGAGTGTCCAGGTGCCTTTCTGGAAGAGCCGCGACCTGGGCCCCTTCGTTGGGAGCCTGTTACTGGCCATCTTTGACCGTGGTCGTTAGAAAGGACAGGGAGCTGTTTACCTACAAAACTGGCTGGTCGGCCTAGCTCAGGAGAAGGGGGAGAATCCGGCGCCTTAAGTGTTCATGTTGGGGGAAGATTGAGGGAAATAGCTGGTGCACTCCCTCCCCTCCATTATTTTCAGGTCCAGAAGAGGGAATAGCCACGTTGCATCCTAGTAGCCACCATGAGCAGGACACAGCTGTCCTCATTCATGTGGAGGAACTTTGGAACCTTCTCCCCACTGTTGCCTGGTTACAGGATCATCGGTCACGTGCTCCCCGAGAAGGGGGCTTGGCTGGGGAGCGGCGGGAGGGGGAGCGGGAGATAGTGTCTGCTGTTGGGGATGCAGTGAGTACATTCGATCATATCTAATTCCCGTTTATATTAAGCCGGACAGCCCCACGGCCCAGCTGCCCTCTCAAAGCCTCGGACCGCTGGGTTTTTTTTGCTGCATGAATGAAGACTGGGAAGTGGGCCAGGACTTGGCTCATGGGCTTCTTCATCATTTATTAGCTTCTAGTTTTAATTGTTTCCCGACTTCTTTCCAGATATTTATCTAGGAGAAATTGTCAGTTCTTGCTGCGCCGTGCAGACGCGCGGGGCCGGCACCGGCTGCAGAATGTTAACCATTCTCCCTTCTGCTCGCCAGTCAGGTGTGGGCTGAGCACCTACTACGTCAGAGGGTGCTGGGGGCGGGGTGAAGGGACACAGGGATGAATGGACTCTGGAGGGACTTGTATTCTAGGGGGCCAGGAGCGAGCTATTACCTGGAAACTTCCTTACATCTGATTTTGAGCCACCTGGAGACACAACATTGAGTTCAGTGAGTGTCCCCACCTGAGAGTAGGAGCACACCTGAGGGAGCCATGAGGACTGTGAGGGCAGGTGGGTCAGTGGTAGAATCCTCACCCCCAACGTGGGAAACCTAGGCCTGATTCCCAGCCAACGCACCTCACGCGCAATCACCGCTTGTCTGTCAGTGAAGGCTTGCGTGTTGGTATGGTGCTGAACGGGTTCCAGCGGAGCTTCCAGGCTAAGACGGGTGAGGAAGGAAGGAGTGGACACACTATGGATCACAACAGTCCGATCCACAATGGGTCGTGGGGATGGCGTAGGAGTGCACAGCGTTTGGCTCTGCCCCACATGGGACCGTCATGAGCCGGGGGGCTGACTTGACAGCAGCCACAACAACAATTAGGACTGTCTAGTGCTGGCTTTTGGAAGGTTTACCTGAGGGGCTGCTTGTGAGCTGTGATGAAGGGATGTCAGCCTCCAGAAAGGGGGAGGCGCTGGCGTTCAGAAAGAGGCCCGGCGGGGGCACCATGGCTCAGACTGTGGCCTCATCCCTGACTGGACTGGGGGTCGTCCACGCTGTGCGGCCTCAGGCAGGTTACCTAATCTCTCTGAGCCTTGGTTGCTCCATCTGGAAGCTGAAGAGACCCTACCACATAGGAGTTAGTAAAGACTCACTGAGACGCTCAGCACCAAGGCTGGACGTTGTTTTGGGGTGCAGCATCCCAGGGGTGCATCGAGGGTGGTGAGGATGTGGGGTGGGCTGGGAAGTGTAGGCCCTGGGCGTGCCATTTACTTTGGGCATTCCGGTCTCCACATCTGTAAAAAAGGGGTGTCAGAAGGAACCCCCAGAGGGGGTATGGGAAATGTTGGGGAGCCATTAGAGGAGTTTCTTTCTCTTTTTCCAGAAGATGCCCTGGTCAGAGTGGACCCCTCATTGGTGCACGTGGTTGGGTTGGGAAGTGGGACTCAGAAGTGCAGGTCAGGAGGCCTGGGCTTAGCGCGTTCCACGAATTGTCTCCCGAGGGCACGCTTTGGCTTGGCTTTGGGTGATTTTGAGTCCTTGGAAACTCTGATGGCGCAGTGGTTAAGTGCTACGGCTGCTAACCAAGAGGTCGACAGTTCAAATCCGCCAGGCGCTCCTTGGAAACTCTATTGGGCAGTTCTACTCTGTCCTATAGGGTCACTGTGAGTCAGAATCGACTTGATGGCAGTGGTTTTTTTTTTTTTTTTTATCACCTGGCCAGGACAGGAATCCAAAGACCCGGGTGTCTGCCCCAGCCGTGTCCTGTGTGACCTTGACACGCCCTTTCTCTGCCCTGGATAGCCTCAGTTTCACTGTCTGTACTCAGGGGGTGGGGGAGTGGGCTCTGATCTAAGGCAACATATGGGTGGAAGGAGCAAGGCTGCTGGGCTGGACCGCCCCCGCCCAGTTGCTGCCTGCCGTAGTTCCATGATTTGGGTGCCGTTGGCAGTCACGCTGCCCTCTCGGGGGCTGCATTTGCCCGTCTGTGACTGTGGTAAGAATACGTACCTCGTGGGATGCTGTAGGGATGAAATGTGGGCCTGCTGATAAGAGGGTCTGTGGGCTTCCTGTGGCGGTGGTTGTCATACAGGGCTCTCGGCTCCCAGGTGAAGAAGACACATTGAGTCAGAGCGTGCAGACCCAGGTTAGAGCTGCTTCCCTTCCCCTGTGACCTGGGGCAGTCTCGCACACCCTGTGGATCTCACTTGTCCCACCTGTAAAACAGAAGAGAGAGGAGTCACCTCCAGGGTCCATATTACAGACAAGGAATTTCATGCCAAAAGGCAGATTCAGAGAAGTGCCTTGCCAGGGTCACTTAGCTAATAACGGGCTGAGACCACACTGGCTTGGGATAGGAACCCTTAGTGTGTGTCCATCGCTGGAGGCCAGGGAGTGGCACGGGCCAAGGAAGGACAGCATGCTGGTCATGCCCTCCGGGCCTCTGGCTCAACTGCGGTTCTGAAATGTTTATCCAGAGCCCCAACTTCTCAGCCTCACCGGCCTTCCCTACCTGGGTGTGTTGTCTGAGCCGGTGCAGAAATAGGGGTACACCCACCACCCCCTCCTCTGTCTGGGGGCCAGTGTGTGGCCAGGAGCGCTTGCTTTGTCCCCAGCCTCCAGGAAGACAGGGGCCTGCCTCTGCCTCCAGCCTCCAGCCCCAGGCCTCCGTATTTTGCGTCTCTTCCACCGTGTTTGGGAGCACTGTGAACAAACACCAGGTGCTTCTTGTGTAGGGTATACACAGTTTTTGCAGAATTCCCACTTCCTTGGGACATCGTTGAATTTGCAGTTTGCTTTCAGGGCCGTATTGGTCGGCAGAAACATTCCAAAGCCCCAGGGTCCGCATGCGTGATGACAAACGTTGGAGCCCATAAGATGGCTGGATTTCATTGGCATAAAGAATTGATTTGGGGTGGCTGGGGAAAGGTCATATGGCGTGTTGCTTCTTGTATGTGAGGTTGCAAATCCATTTTGGACTTGGGGTTTTTAAGACAGATCCATTCTGAAATTTGGCCAAAAATGATTTGGTACCAAATTATTACGGCCTTGATCAAAAAGTGGTGATGTCAAACCAACTTCCGGGCCAGAATTTCTGTTTCAGTGGCAGAGCTTGTGCGTGTGTGGCTGTTGTTTCTTCACTCTGTTACCCTTCTATTATCTTGGATTTTGGTCTAAGCATTTATTTACTTTTTTAGGAGGGCAACATTTCTAGAGAAAAGACTGGCAACAGGACTGGGAGGGAGGTCTCCCCTCTGCAGCCGGAATTTGAGCTCTCCAGCATGTTGTGCCAAGTTGATGGTTATTATTCCCCCGGAAAATAATGTCCTTTTTTTTTTTTTTTCCAAACTTCCTTTTAACATCCTGCCCTTGGCATCTGTTCCAGGCATTGTGGACGAACGTAAACTGTGTTCTGACAATGGGTTAAAGCAAGCACTTATCGAAAAGCATTCTCTACTTAATTACATTTCCTTCTTCTGGAAGCTATTTTAATTTTTTTTTATAATCACATGTTAATTGTGTATTAGCGGGGCCTTTCTGATTAGTTGAAAACATAATGAAACCTCTGTAAACAACACAGAGAAAGAAAGAGGAACGTGCGGGGACGAGCCAGTTCCAAGAAGCCAAAAGAACTGCCTTTCTTCATGCCGGCGAGGGGCGGAAACTGTACCTGGAAGTCCCCCTTTGAGACGCCTCCCCAGTCCCGAGCGGACACAGGCCCAATGGGGAGGGCCGTCTACAGCTACTGATCAGTGATGGGCGGAGCTTGTGAAGGGTCTCGTCTCCTTCTGGTCCCTCCTAGCCTAGCCCATCCTGCACTCATTCATTCATTCATCCATCCACACTCTTACCACTAAATAGCTTCCTCTATTGCGCACCAGCCAGGTGTGAGGCCTTTACCTGTATGTATTAGCATGGATCTCCTTCCCATCTTCAGCTCAGGAATTGTCCCCATTTGATGGGTAAAGGACCTGCAGCTGATCTGAGCTCTTCCCTTCATGCTCAGCCAAGGCCAGGAAGCAAGAGAATCAGGTCTGTCAGGCACCAAGAACCAACCCCACTGGGTTCCAGAGTGGATATGACCCTCACAACCAAGCTTTTGCACATCTGGGAACACCTGGTACCTGTCAGGGTCAAAGGAGCCAGCAGAGGGTGGCCCCGTGCCAGGGGGCAAGATGAAAGGTATCCCACCCATCTTTTCTGCCCTTCCATGAGAGCCACTTTTTTTTTTTTTTTTTCATTGACAGCACCAGCCCCAGTTTCTATCCCTACTGTGGAGTGCCCCCCTCTCTCCAGCCCTGCTCTGTCCCCAGATAAAGGGCTGGGCTTATAGGGGTTTTTGCAGTTCCCAGGCTGTTAGGAGGGAGGCATGGCTGCGATGCTTCAAATGAAAGTGCTACTGTGTGGGAGAGCCAGGTT